>NW_026913771.1:0-1200000 GCF_034315485.1 Pezoporus occidentalis | reverse complement strand
CAGGGGCATGCAGAGATGCATGGACACCAGGGACCTGCCTGTGCATTCAGAGATTCGCAGACCGTTCCTCACACACACTCAGCATGCGACAGTGGGATAAACTACTGACCCCCAGCATTACCATTAGCAGCCTGCTGACACCAGAGCTGAAGCGAACACATGGCGGGCCAGGGTGCACAGGGACATCACCTGCAGGGATGAACACACAGCATTTCCCACACCAGGGGTAGATCACAGCACAGAGAGCCACTGTGCTGCATCAAATGGCCTGGGACGGACGGACAGACACACAGGGCAGCAGGCAGCTGTAATGGGAAAGGGCTCCCCACGCTCCTGCCCCAGCAAGGTGTGGACACAACACCTATAGGGAAAACCCATCTACTGGCACGCGGATGAATCTAAGACATTTTCTTCATGTTCCTCTGTTTCTGTTCCCCTCCTCTGAGGCTCCTTGTTGTCAGGGTGCATTAAGCAGCCAGGACAGCAATATTAGTCATATGCTTAATGACTGGAAAAACACATGCAACCCTTATTAGCAGGGCTGATCTGCACACGCACGGTCTGCTCTGGGAGGACAAGCCCTGGCAGCGCAGGATAACCTGATGGAAAAGCATCCGCGGGAAGCAGTGCCCCACAGAGACCCCTGGGAACCAGCAACAGAAGGAAGCAGCAGGTTTTTTTTTCCATGGAGATTCAGGAGCAAAATCTCTGCTTCCCCATCCCTGCTCAGAGCTGCTCCTCCTGGAACGGGATATGTGTTTTCTTGGAGGCAGAAGCAGCTGACATCTCTCTGGGCTGGGCTCTGCCTCTAAAGCGCTGACCACATCCTGGGAATTCCAGATCTCCTTCCCTGAGAACTCCTAGCAGGGAGGGGCAGGACCAGGAATTAATCCCATGAGAAAAATCAATGCAACTGTCACAACCTAGCACTCAGCCTGGTTTGGTACACACCCTGACGGAGCAGCTCAGGGTTCACTGAGGCATCGACAGGCACTGAGCTCTTCCACAACCAGCCCCTCAAAGCCACACAGGAGAAGGCGCTGAGCACCTGAAATCCTGGCCCTACACCCACCAGCACAGCTTTTATCCCCAAAACCAAGGTCATCAGGACACCAAACTCCTCCAGCCACAGCCACAGGGCTCCCTGTTGCCCTGTGGAGCACAGAGCAGGACAGGCTGTGCCCACCACGGTTGCAAAGGTGGAGCAGCTTCAGGCACCTGCTGCCAGAAGGGTCCGTGTCCCTGCAAGTGCCCATGGCATGCAAAGGATGGGTGCATGGGGGTGTGTGTGAGCCCCAAGAGCAGCTGTGGGCTCTGCAGATGGAGGTCTCTGTGCGTTGCAGCAGCTCTCCAGGGGGTCTGAGGCCAGTGGGAAATGGGATGGCAGCAATGGTGGCTTTCTTGAATCAGACACCAGAGGAGAAACCCAGCAAAAAACGGATGCACAAACCTGTGGCTCACATGCAACGCACCCTGAATGCATCCCAGGCTGTGTTACATGGCTCAGACATGCACATCCCGGTCCTGCTTTGGTGCCACCACTGCCACCTTCCACTCCTGTCCCTGTCCTGGACAACAAGGGGAGAGAGCACAACCTCCCAGTGCCACTAGCCTAGCTACAGGTATGGAGTATGTCACACGCCTGCAAAAACACAGTGGGGATATAAACTGGACAGATTTAGCAACTGTGGGGCCTTCTGTTCTTCCTTACATCTCTGGACCATTTCCCCACCCCTTAAATACTTTACATTATTTATTACATTTCATTTAACCCCAGCCACGTCCTCCAAATAAAATTTATTTTGCAGCTGTCATTCAGGTTTACTCCAGCCTTAACCTCGTAATCCTATTGATTCCCTCATTATTCTTGGAGCAAGGGATTGATTTCATGCCTTCTGTGTTATGGAGAAGCCTTTGCTCATTAATCTCACACACATTTACAAACAGTCGGTTCTGGTCATTCATTATTTTCTCATTCCCAGTCAGACTCAGACATTCTCAGCTTGTCTGCTTTGCCTCCTTGTTTTGGGGTACAGATGGAGACAGTAGGATCCCTCTCCTAAAGGGCATCCACACTGCACCCTCACAACCTGGGTCTATGCACCAAAAGGCAGAGCATGATGAGCTCCTACACAGAAGCAGGGTACCAGAAAAGACCCCAGGTTCTGCATCACCTTTGGAAGATGCCCTAGGACTGCATCCGCTTGGAAAGGTCACTGCAAGCAGCTGGGCTGGGAAAAAACAGAGAACCAGAACAAATCTAGGTTGAAAATGACCTTGGGGGTCTCCAGTTCAACCTTCTGCACACATCAAGGAGCATTTCAAAGCCAGACCACATTGCTCAGGACCCTACGACTGCCTTGTGCATGGGGCAGCAATACCTGTCGCGGGAAACGGTGCTCCAGCTGTGCAGTACCGCTGATGTACACACGCATGCATGCCTCCAAACACAACAGAAGCATGTTTATACAGTGTGATTAATCATCCTGAGTATTTAATATAGCCCCATCGGAGTGCACAGCACTGTACGGTATATGGAGGAAGACATGACCCCTGTCATAGAGGCTTAGAATAAAAAATAGGCAGACACTATAGTTCAGACATGTAATAAATCCTGCTGAAGGGCCAATCTCAAGTATTTCAGCTGTTTCCCCCTCTCCCCATAATATATAATTGTCTTTGTTGGATCAATACAGAAGGGCTTTGTGGAAGGAGCATGTTTTAAGGGAAGATTAATGTAGTGAATTATATATGCAGCTAGGAAGAACTCTAATACGTAAGTTCAAGAAGAAGAAAGATTTGCGTGATCGAATCCTCCTTCCAGGATGGGAACACAGCACTGCAGGCAGGGGAGGTGCAAACATCCCTCGCTCCTGAGGAGCTGCTCCTGCTGGACAGTGGCAAGACCCTTCCTGAAGGAATGGATGGCTCTGGCCAGAACGGGTGGATTCAATTAGTGGGGAGGCTGAAAGCAGCCCAGGCCATGCTGGGGCAGGGATGACGTGGGCCAGGAGACTTTGCCAGGGTCCCACACCAGCCACACATTGGGCTTCTGTTTCTATCGCCTGGATATTGGCCCACTATAAACTGCAATGTGCCTGTGCCACATTGCTCAGCCCCACTCTGGTCCCAGCCGGGGTGTCTGATAGGTTTTGCCCCATCACAGCTAGCTGCATGGCCATGAATGGTGCCTGGTGGCTGTATGGTGCAAGGCCAGTGTGCTGTACAGCAGCAGCACATCCCACCCTTTCAATGCAGCCAGCAGCAAGGAGACAGGGCAGTGCAGTAGGAGCAGGAGCTATATTGGTGACTAAATACATCGTATTTATCCCCAGTAAAGCCCCTGTGACCGTTTCCCTGGGTACATATTTGCACACCCCATCCACTGCTCATAGCATCATACGTGAATTAATACCCCTAATCTTATTAACATGTAATGACACAGGGGTTGATTCCTCCCTCCGGTGAGCAGCGCGGAGCTCACTGAGCCACGCCAGCAACCTCAGCTAGGTGTGCATCCTGCCCCAGCTATCATATGGAATAAATTTCACAGAATCAAGTTTTGATTAAATGCAATAAATATGAATGATTTGGTTACATATCCTCCCTATGACAGTCTGTTTGATTTATTTTTTCATTCTGAGAAGGGATGTTGCATTGATCCAAAACATTAGCTTTGACTACCGCCATAAATTCCCCGGTTAGGGCTACCCACGGCAGCCTTATTAACATTTTTACACTTACCCAGCAGTTGCTGGCCTCAACCCTTCAACAATGTGCCCAAATTGTGCTGTGCAGTGGGGCAGGGGGAGTGACCTGGCCTAGCACTGGGGGGCTGCAGCCAGCAGAGGAAAGTCTCATACTCTAATGCCACCACTGCAAGGCCACCAGCCCTCCAGCAGCACCTAAAGCTGCTCCCAGGACCCCTTAGGGCCAGGGCAGTTGATGTTAACCCTGAGACAACGCCTGCTGGAGGATGGGCTCTGTCCACAAGCCCTTCAGCAGATGCTCCAGGCGCTGCTGTGGTGTGTCCTGAGAAGGTTGTGTGGTATCTGAGAGCCCACAAAACCCTGCACACCACTTGCCCTCTGCACCACACCACCATTTGGACCAACACTACCACAGATGTCCTTAACACAGCTTCTATATCTTTCCTTTTAACAAGAGGGAAAAAATGCCCAAATATTTTTTATGTTGCTAATAAATTGAAAAAATGCTTTATGTTTTCAATATATTTTCAATTTACTGCCATGGTCAGTATCTTGATTGCTATGTATATTTTATAAGCAACGTCAATGATAACCAGATTTAGCTGTTGGTTTCTTCATAAATACTGTGTTATCCACCAAAAACGATCTCTGGTAACACAGTGTCATTAAAAATAATGCTGAAAAGTGTCAGGGAAATACCAAAAGCAAAAAGAATAAATCGCTTCCAAGCATACCTTTGAGGTACTGGAATTTCTGGGGGCTTATTTGCAAGACAAGATGATTTTTAACACACATTTTAGACAGATCCTGCAACCCCAGTATCAATAAAGCCCCAAAGAAACATGTGAACTCATTTCAGGCTCTCCCTGTCCGCAGGCAAAAGGGTTTCTATGCACTTGCACTGAAAACAGTGATAAAAGCCACTGTGAGCCCATCCAAGTCCCAGTGCCAGCTGGGGGCTGCAGGCTCCCACCCCATCCCCAGCAGCCAGGGACTCACCCTGTTTCATGAGTCCTGCAGCTGAGGTCTGCTTTATATCGGTCCTATCTTCTGTATCATTTTATATCATTCTTACCTCCTGTGTCATTTTATATTGTTTCTATCCATCTCCTGTGTCATTTACATCATTTCTCTCTCCTGCAGGCAGTTGTGCTTCGCAGTGCATCACTTTGCTACTACCATTAATACCCTGAGCAGCCCACCCATCTCACCAAGTGTTTCAGGTTATTCGTCACCTGCCAGAGCAGACTGGGAAACCATCTAAATAACCTCAAAAAACATTTTTGGAAACTTTTAGTGACAAGCAATAGAAAAAGCTATGGAGCCATGGGCATCCCAGGTAAGAGGGGTCACTGGGTCTTGGGTGCCAGGAAGCAGAGGAGTTGCTTTTGGAGAGGGTGATCCCCTGATAGCATCAAGGCTCAGCAAGAGCCACTGTGGCTGTGGTGGCTGATTGATCTGCAAAGAGCCTCGTGGTGCAGCTCTCTCTGTTAATATTCTGGCAACCCTAAAGGGGTCAAATTTAATCTATATATTACTGAATAATTTAACTCATCATAAAGTCATTGGCTTAACAGGCTCCAGATAAAGATCTGAGCAGCTGAGCAGGACATGTGTCGTGAAGGCGTCTCTAAATACTGAATTAGTCAGCAAAAATGCTTCTGTTTTCCTCCCTCCAAGCCACTTAAGCTATATGCTTCATTGCAAAGCACATTCCCCTCATTTTCACTTAACAGTGGCACCTGGGACTTGGTTTGGTGATGGCTTAGGGAAAAGTCAGCTGCAGCAAGGACTTCCTTTAAGATCAAGATTTTTTCCCCACAAGCCCAGGAGTCTAGCCCAGGAAGGAATTGAAGCAATGGTGTGATCTACCTTTGAGGAGCAAAGCTGGAAGAGAGCTGCTTTATCCAAGCTGGGGCTTTCCACAAGAACATATCCAACCCACTCACCCCTTCCTTCTTTCTGGAGGCAAACAGCACAAAATCACCCAAACTCTCCAACCTCCATATCCCCTATCAGGAAATGTTATTCTCATGGCAGGCAGATCTCTCACTCACCACAGCTATCTTTTATGAGCCAGACAGTTTGTCCTCACTGAAGTCACGTCCATCTTTTCCGGTGGCACTCTGCAACCAGGGTGAACAAGGGAAAGCATCCAAATCACTTGGCAAAAGACCTGGCCTGAAACACTGCAGTACTTCAAATCACAAACAGTTCTCACCTCTCGCAGCAGGGTTGGGCTGATGCCCTTTAATTAATGAATTTAATTAATGCTTTAACATTAATTCACAAATTAATGCGAGTGCTGGGCTTCCCAGGACCCTGCAAACATCACATAACCGTTGCACTACCAACCTCCAGCTACACAGTGTTGAGCACAGCTGGGTGCCAGCACCATGCACCCAAGCAGGTCCTGCTGATCAGGGTGCAGCTCTGCTGCAGCCCTGGACATAAAATAACCCAACACAAAGCCATAGCAGCACAAGGGGCTTGCTTCCCTTCACCCTTGGCAAGGGCCTGGAGAGCCTCAGCTCAAAAGCAGCGAAGTATTTTCCCATGGCATGCTGGCTTTCTTAAAAGAAAGAAAAAGAGTATTTAAAGCTTTCATAGCTCCTTTTCATCTAATATTTAACATGTGAGACTTTCTGCATGCCCAGGTTAGGTAAACATTAGAGAAGATTGTTTATAGAAATTATATACAGAGTGGTGCTGGTTTAATTTATCAAAAAAGGTTCTGTTGAAATAAATTCATTTTACAGTGAAACCCACTCAAACTTGTTAAAGGGGTGACCTTGTTTAAACAAACCTGTTTGTGCTTCACCTCAAAGGACAGCTCGAGCTGTCCATGGGACAAGCATTCCATGGGAGCACCATGATACCATCTTCCAGTGTAAATATTCCCCTGCTCTCCCAGAGCATGGCACTCCCCAGCAGAAGCTCTGCCAAGGAGAAGGGTGCCTGGGGCAGTGGTCCCACAGGGAATGGGAAGGATGTGGCCTTGGTCCCCTCTTGAGCCAGGAAGGTTCAGCCACTGGTGCAATGAGTTCATGCCGCCTCTGCTCCGTTCACACACCAAGAGCAGGCGGTGGCAGCTGGGATGCAGGAGCCGTGGTTGGGATGACACAGGCTGGTGCAGGAGAAATGCAGCTCTCAGCAGCCGGCCCTGTGGCTGACCTTTGAATTGGGGAGACAAGGAATGGGGAAGCTCCTCCAGACTCTGCCTGCCCCACTGCTCCAACCGATACTGCTGGCCTGCTCTTGGATCGATTGCTATTGACACCACCTATTAACAGCTTGACTGGGTCGTTCTTCCTTTGGAATAGTGAAAATAAGCCAGTACCCGTTTTCCCCGTCTCCTGACACTCGTTGCGAAAGAGACTCTCTGCTCTCGCCTCCCCTCTGCTGGCTCCAACCAGCTGCAGCACTTGATTCGCACCGGTTTTGCTCCTCAGCTTTAGAAGAGTTAAACTACACAGAATATAGAGGTGGGGAAAAATACCAGCATTGCTCCCTCGTGACACCGGTCAGATTAACGGGGAGAAATTAATGCTAGCACGTTTAATGCAGATGAAATGCTTTACGAATGAGCAGACGTATTAATTCGAAGCAGGTGGCTGTAGGAGTTAACCCTAGTATGGAGCAGCACCAGGAAGTGCATTCATTCATCCATTCATCCATTCAGGAGTCATCAGCCAGGTACGGAGCTTTGTGCAGTTCCCATAGTCTGGTCTAAAGGTATTTATAGCTTGGAGCTTGGAGGTGTGTGTGGGGGGAATTCCCAGAAAGAAGGGATGGCATAAGGGAAACTGCACTTTGGAAGTAATCTATGCAAAATCCAGCAAGGCAGAATTAAGACTGTCTCGTTAACAAAGGGAGCAATTTGGAATTATATGGGAAAGGTGGATAAAACCTGGAAAGCATAAGAGCCAGCTCTGATTTCAAAGTCCATGGGAGCATTCCAAGGCAGAGCTTTAAAATTAGAAACAGCATGCAAAGTTACTTTTCCATTGAAATGTCATGTTTTTACTGAAAAGAGCTTTTTCCATCTCAAGAACGCATTTTGTCACCAAGCAGTAAGTGCACTTCTCCCAACGCATTTGCTGAAGCAAGTGCTCTTGATAAAAAAAATGGAGAATCACATCATACCCAGGTGCTGGGCAAACAGATAAAACCCAAGAAGAGAATAGTCTGGGCAGCAGGTTTCCATCTGGGGAGTTCGCTGCTCATCCTCCAAGATGAGCTTTGGGGGAAGAAGAAAGAAGTGCATCCATCCAGAACTGGATATGTGACAGTGGGTGTCACCAGCCTCTCCTGGCACTGGTCCCACGCCACACCACAGAGCTCCACAGGGGAGAAAAGGAGATCTAGGTAAGCGGGAATGTAAAAAGGGGATGCAAAACTGAGAGGCCATCAGTCCCTGGCTTAGAGGTGACCCCACTTGCCCCTGCAGGGCTGAGCTTCATGCAAGTGGGACAGAAGGGCTGGAGGAAGAGAACCCTTGAGATGACAGCCTTGTCCCACCACGCTTTCCTGGGAAGCCACAGACGCATTGCGGGACACGCTCCCAGTGCACAGTGGGGTTGCTGGAGGCCAGACCCTCCCAGCTGCCAAGGATGCTGCTCCCAGGGCTGGCAGGTGCTGCTGGGATGCAGCTTTCCCTCTCCTCCCTGTGCCTCTCCCAGGGGCCGTCCCAGCACAGCCCTACTTTGAAGCCATGCCGGAGCTGGCAGCAGCAGCAGCGCTGGAATGAGATGGCTTTTAAACTCGGAGTGAGATGAAAAGCAGCCGGAAACACATCTAAAGGGTGACTGGAAGGCTAAGCCTGATTTTCTCATGTTCATTTATCCCGTGCTGCTCCACCAGAGCCCAGGTCCCTGGGGAGCAGATTTCTCAAGCTCTGCTGCCTGCCCCAGTCCTCTGCTGCTCACATCCCTCCTCTGCCGAGGTGAAGAGCAGACTTTCAGTAGCGATGCAAGAAAACATTTCTTTGTCATTTAAGTTTCTGTGGTGTTTCCTGCCTCAACTCCCAGGAGCCCAACTCAGGCCCTGAAGCACCAACCAAGGTGCTTTGCCCCAGGAGCAGCTATAGTTCTGGACCAAGGGAGACTCCTGATCACTTCTTGTAATGATTTGGGAGAAGAAATGGGAGAAACAGTGCCCTGTCACTGCCTGGGAGCCGTCAGCATTCAGCGAGCATGCATGGCACAGCACCAACAGGAGAAAAAACATTGCTTTCCCCATAGTGCTCCAGGCTAAACCTGCAGTTCTCATGTTTTAACTGGACATGCTATAGCACCCTGCTGAGACAGACCCACTCCCTGCAGCAGCAGGCCTGCAGACAGCCAAGAGCCAGAACCAACAGAGAGCAGAGATGCTGGGGATGAGCACCACAGGCCCACAAGGCTTGTGCTGAGCTGGAACAGAGCACATAAGCAGTGGGTGCATGTTAAACAAGGGAGACATGAGGAGCACCCCTGGGCAACATCAGCTGAATTACTGTGCTAACAGAGTGACCAAAACTTTAAATCAGGTTTAAAATGGCCAAAGACCTTGAATGGCTTTTTACCTATTAGATTTCTGCTCTCCTGCCCATTAAGCTTAATGGAAATGGTTCTGAGAAAAGCAAACCCAAAATGCCATGGCTCCACAGGGATGCAGCTGCAAGGGCTGAGCGCCCACAGCGGCTCAGAGCTTATCCAAGAGAGTTTACTCACCCAGAGACTGCACAGGACCCCTGCGAGGGGCTGCTCCTGGCATTAGGAACACAGGAGGCCGGGAGAAGCTTGGATCTAATGAGATTTGTGCTAATTCATGTGGCTGTTTATAAGAACACCACCACACTAAGCCTGTTAAGCCATTCTGGCTGGTCAGGGGTGTCTGCTCCTGCTGGCCATGGCACTGGGCTGGCCCAGCAAAGTTACTGCTCGGCTGTGCACCCTCCAAAGCCTGAGGTTTGCTCACAGCTGGGCACATGGAAGAACACAACGTGCCAAGAGAAATCTTTGCCATTTCTCCTAATCAGAGCCCTCAGAAAAAGATGTCACTCTGGTTTGATGGGGATACCCTCTCTGCACAGTGCTAGGCACTGCAACCCAGCAACAGCAAGCGTTAACACCCATGCATGCTCTGCAGGGCACATGCATTTGGGACAGCAAAGCAGAAGCAGCCCTGGGGCTTTTCTGGACCCTGCAGCTGCAAACTCACCATCTCTGGGTTTCTCAGTCAAGAATCTACAACACCAAGGAGCAGCTGAAGAAGCACATGGGGTCAACCCCCCCCCAGTAACTCAGTCACTTCCCCGTGGGTTACAACGTACGCAAACTGATGGCATTTCAGAGATGCACCCAACTTCCTTCCCACCACCCTGATGGAGGAAACAGTTGTTGTTGAGTGTTCTCTTTTCTCTTCCTTTTTTCCCCTCCTGTTTCCTTAATTGAAAGTCATTGGAGTCCTCCCCATGATGCTCCCAGCAAAAGAAATGGTTACCCCAGTAATCAGTCCTCTGGTGCCAAAGAGTCTGCACCAAATTCAGCTCCGGCCTCCCTGGCTCTGGGGGAAGCAGACATAAATACAGGTCTCTAATCTCAGACACACTCGCTGATAATCTGCTCTGCAGTTTGCAAATAGGGTAGGCTGAGCTCTTGCAGGCTCCAGGGACATGCAGGGAAGGCAGGACCCAGGTCCTGTCTGAGGGCTCTATCAAGCCGTGCATCTTCCTTGTAAACCACCACCAGCACACACAGATACCAAGGAGCTCAGGCCTGATTGTGCACCTCAGAAGTGGGAATTTTTAACCTTGGATTTGGAGCAGGCACTTGGGAAATCATAAACAGCCCTTTCCCATTCTGAAGGTATCACTGGCATCGGAAAGATCCAAAACCAGAGTGAGATGTGGGGTGAAATAGGGTCCCAGCAAACCACCCCATGTCACAGGGCAAGCATGTGAGCTGCAAAAGCCACTTTTTTTTTGCCACAAAAAGCCATACTGGGGTAACCCAGGGACAGGGTCCCTCCAACCATCCCCACCTGGGGGACCTGCCCTGCAATGAAACACCTTCCAGTGCTCCCCATCGTTGCTGCCCAGGACGGGGGGCTTGTTCAGCCCCTCTCTTGCAGCCAGGACAGCCTCATGACTTGACTAAGACCAGTTGCTCCAGTTAAAGGGACTTCTCCTCTTTGATGAAATTCCAAAATGAGGAAAACCCTCTCCTGATCCCATGGTGGGGCAGGAGTACAGGACCCTGTCACCCATCCAGGGAAACAACAGGATTTCCCCTCATGTCACCAAAGCACAGCACACAGCCGGATGACAGCAGGGCAATTCTCTTGGGTAAGCTGAGATTTCTGTCCAGTTCTCCCCTCACCCTGAGAAAATGGGAATTTCATGCAGGAGAAGGGTTCCAAGGCTGGCCCCAGTGTGGAGCAATGAGTCCTTGCTTGAAAACAACCGGGAAAAAAACATGAAACGACCCAGTTGGGATCAAAATCCCTGCAAATGCTCCCTCTCGTGGAGGTCGGCTCTCCCGCGGCTTGGAGACCGGGAGAGGTCTTGCTCCAAAAACTATCCCAAGGATGAAGGGCTCTGCAGGAGCAAGGGGCCCATGGGAGCTGGGGACACGCTCCCCTCACAGCACTGTGCAGCATCCCCATGGATCCAAGCCCTCACTGGCCAGCAGGGATCTTCAGCATGAGCTGAGGAGGGCAGGCATGGGATGGGGCAAGCTTAGGGCTTGCTGCAGTGCTGTACCCGTTACCTGGGGATCTCAGATGCTTTTGAGGCTGTAACAGCCAAACCACCTTCCCTTCTCTCTGATATGGGGAGAAAGCACATGTATTTAGCACATGGAGGAGCAGACAGAAATGCTGGGAATACCTGTTGGTATTTACCTAGGCTGAACCCGGATGCATGCAATTTGTGGCCTTTAAAGCCATTTTGAAGGTGTCCCTGAGCCCTAGTGTGCCCTGGGTGGGGAGGACAGCTCTGGAGCTGGAGCAGAGACAACAGCATTACAGCATCTCCACCAGCTCATTATTTCCCAGCCTAGAGAATTGGTTCCCAAATGTCTTTAGCCCTTTCCCCGCAACTGCACAGGATTTTGCACTGACAACACCTTTCTGCTGGGAACCGAGCCAACATCTCCACAAGGTCATTTCGCAAAGACAATTAGGTAGCCCCTTGACAGCGCTGTCTCATTTTAATTAGATCTTATTTCCAAAGAATTACTGAGCCTGCCAGGCCCAAGGCTGGAGGCAAGGACCATTTACAGATATCAGTGGGAGGCGAAGGACAGATGTACCTGTGCTGATGTCACCAGTTACAGCGATGCCAGCTTGAAGAGGGAAAGAAGCAGCCTCTCTCACATGATTTCATTTGTTAATACTTCAGTCAATATAAAACCCAGTGTGCAGAAGACAAAGCCTTACCACTTCTGGCTGCTTGTTTGCGCTTAGGTGCTCAGAGCAAGCATTCGCTGCGTTCTGAGGAGGTCTATAGGTACATCAGGACGGCTGCTCACACCTCCCTGCGACTGCACACGGGCCACCGGTAGAAAAACTGAACGTACACCCACACTACGGCACCCAGCAAGGTGCACCACAGCGACACGGCCGTGATCACAGGCTGGGCCCAGAGGGGGAGCGCAGGGAGAGGGGTGTTACTACCGCAGCTCGCGGTAACATCACCCCTACGGTCTGCGGGCACCCAAACCCCCCGCGTTCGCTGCCGGTGCCGTCGGTGCCGGCTGCTGCCACCCAGCCGGGGCTGCCCCACAGTGCGGCGCCACTGCGCCACCTGGTGGCAGAGCTCGGGGCAGCCGCGGGCACGTCCGGGACGGTCTGGAGCCGAGGCATGGCCCGAGGAATTAAAACCCCCGGTTTTCTTGTTTCCTGCTACCCCAAGGCAAAGCGGGGCTGCGCCGCCCGCTCCTCCACCGCGGCCCTTCAGTAGGGGCTGGGAGAGGTTTGCTTTCCCGAGGGGAGCAGCGGAGCGGGCCGCTGGGTGCCCCCCAGCCGTCGGATGTCCCAAGCAGAGACCCGCGGGGCGCGGCTGAGCCTCCTCCCTTCCCGGAGCGGCTCCGGGGAAGGTCTGGGAAAGGGCCGGACAGGCGCCGCAGGGAGACTGGCCCGGCTCTCCCTCGCTGTCACCCGCCGCTGTAAACAACAGGAATAAACCGAGAGACTCCCCTTTCCCCTTTCCCACCCTGCCTTAGGGCAGAGAAGGAGCAAACGGTGCCTGACGCTAAAAAACAGCTTTGCATCCAAGTAAACAGCTGCTTTTTCCCTGATAATGTTTTTACCCCACCGGACACCCGCACAGATCAAAGCAGCTCCGGAAACGTCGCAGGAGGAAACAGCCTGGATGGCTACCTCATCCTTCCCGCATCCCCAGCCTGTGCCAGGCGCTATGCCCCTGATGGGTTAATGGGCCAGAACCGCCTGCAAGGGATGAAGAGGCCTTTGAGACGCTGGTGCCTGGCAGAAAGACCTGGGCAGAGGCTCCAGGGCTTCCCCAGGAAAAGAAAAACTGGAGCAGATGGAGGAGGAGGGGATGTCTCACCCAGCTGGCTGCTGCAGAGACAAGCTGGGCTTCACGTCGGGGACTCCACCGGGGCTCAATGCCACTAAAGACAGAAGATGAAGAACATAAGACCCCACAATAACGGACGAACCTCACCCAGGCCTAGCAGCAGCCCCATAAATCACGCCCGCCCGCAGGCGCGGGGCCGCCGGGGCTGTGCATCCCGCCTCAGACGCACAGGTGCGGAGAGATGCGCAGGTACCCTGCGCGGGGGATCCGCCGTGCGCAGCGCTAAGGGATGCCCGGCCGGAGGCGGGGGAGCAGGGCTTCGTGGAGGTCCCCGGAGCTGCCCTTTGTCTATTGATCCTCCACTGGGGGCGGCAGACAGAGCGGCGGCCCCGCGGGTAATTGGGGCTCCGAGGCTGCGACCGCGCCTCCACCGCCCCCTGCGCTCCGTGGGGGGCAGCGCCGGCCGGGCCCTAATTGGGAGCCGCGGTCGGGGCCTCGGCCCGCTCCGCTTCTGCCCGGGCTCGCAGGCAACGCTGCGGCAGGCACCAAGAGCTGCCGATCCGCTGCCCTGCTCCGCTGCCCTCCCCGCTGCCAGCCCCGCTGCCCGCCCACCCGGGGCTCTCCTTCCCGAACAGCAGCGTCCCGAGCTGGCAGAGGAACCCGAACCGTCCTTGAAGTGTTCAAATGGTGGATTTGAACCTGCCTGTGGCACCAATGGGTCAAGGAAACTCCATAGGGCTGCGGGAGCTTCCAGCACAGGGCACGGTGTGCCCAGCTTCATGGCACCATTCTCGGGGTGCTGCCCTTCCTCTGGATGGATGCACAGTGGTCAGCTCCTATAAACCCCACACAGCAGTGACAAAAGAGCAGATTTCCCCACCTTCCATAGCAGTCAGGGCCTGAGCACACCCAGTGAAGCTCCCTTGCCCTTCTGCCATGCACCCGTAACCTGACATGCTTGGGGAGCGTGTGGTGGCACTGGGCTGACACGCAGGCACAGCTCCAACAGCAGAGCCCTTCAGCCTGAGCAAGTGACAAACCGCCACCGCTGGGCCTGTACAGGGATGGGTGCTGTGGCAGAGTTCCCCCCTTCTGCGGGGCTGTGTGATGCTCTGGAGTGAGCCCCTGTTCCTGCTGACAAACGCCCTCCCATGGAGCCGTTTCAGCAGCCTCTTGTGCTGCACGGCAGCTCAGTGGCCAAGTTAGTCAGGGTTTGTCTACCAGGCCCACAAAACCCTCGGGGTAAGAAGCTATTTTTAGTGTCTAGCCAAGCACCCTGTCCATTTAGCTGAAGAAATTCCAAAGCCACCACTAGCCCTAGTGAAATCCTCAGCTGTGGGATTTCGCTGTGCTAGTGACACGGCACCAGTGCTACTCACTGGTGAAACACCTTCCATCAGCCAGAGGTCAGTGGAGCACCCAGCACTTCATTCTCATGACTCTACAGTGACCACAGCACATGGCACGGCCAAGCAGGGTTTCATCGGGTGCTCTGAAGGGTGCAGAGCAGCAGAGCCATGGGAGGGGGGGACTGTGCCGGGTGTGCCCCCGCAGGGCCTCCTAGTGTCTTTTCATAGCTGAGGAAAATAATCCCAGCGCAGTGCATGACTAATCAGTCGCTGTTCCTTAGGCTGTTTGAACAGGGTTTCTCAGAGACTGGGTTTGGCCATGGCAGGCCTGGAGCAGCTCAGCTCCTGACAGAATGCTCTGCTGCCCATACTGCTTGGCTGGGGGGCCAGGCCCTGCTCCCTGCCTCCCACACTGTCCCTCAAGGTCACAGTCATGAGCCCACAGTCTGCAGGGAGAGGTTTTCCCTCCCCAGGGAAGAGTGGCTTCATGCTCAGAGGGCAGGTTGGGGTGCCCTTTAGGCCCCAGTGTTCAGCCATTGAGGAGGAGGTGATGTTTAAACCTTCACTGACCCTCCCACCAGGCTTCCCTGCTGCTGGCTGCGTTGAGCCATCTCCCTGCTGTGATTAGACAGTGTAGCCTAAACCCAGCATGATTGGGTTTAGGCTGCACTGGGCCAGGCGAAAGGGCCAGGGGAGCCCCCGCACTGGCACACACCATTCCCTCCCCCCTCTAAAACCAGAGCCCATTAAATTGTTACTCATCCTGAGTGATGCTTATACAGAATAATCCTGAAAGCTTAATTTTAGTAACTACACTTCCCTCCTCCTCGTGAAGCCGTTCCCACACTGCCGGTCTTCCTCACAGGTAGAAACAGCCCCACTGCTCTCCATGCAGCACCACTTCTCCTCTCCTGCCTCCGGGGAACGCAGCCCCAGCATCTCCCCTCATACACTGCTAAGGGAGGGGTCCGCAGCCCCTTCCCTGCCTGCAGTCCCCCCGGGAGCGCTGGGATGGGAGTTCCGGGGAGGCCAAGGAGGAGCCGCTGCCGCGCACGACCCGCGCCGTCGAGGCGCGGGGGAGGCGGGTGCGCGGCGGCACCAGCAGAGGGCGACCTACGCCCGGCGCTGCGCCTCCGCGCCCGAGGGGGACGGGCCCCCTGCCGCCGCCCGCAGTTGGGATCATAAATCTTCCCGGGAACGGGAGAAGGGTAATTGGTGAGGAAAAGGGCCGTTTGCGTCCTCCACGGCCGCGCCCCGCAACGCCCCGAGCGGCTCCGGCAGCGGGGGGGGGGGGGGGGGGGGAAACGTAGGGACCCCCGGCGCCGAGGCAGCCCCATCCCCGACGGTGCCGCTCTGCCCGCTTCATCCCTTCCCCACTGGGGCTGGTGTGACCGGCGCACCCCGATCTTGGCTGGAACTGATGTGCCGGAGCCTTTCCCGTTTCGCCGGTACCAGTGCTCGTCACCGTAGCACGGCAGGACTCTACCGGCTTGGCCGGGCCCTGCCCTCCCGGGGCGGCCCTGGCACGCATCCGCGGCAGTCCCGCTGCCCCCAGAGGATGGTGCGGACAGATCCATCCTATCCATCAGCGCACCCGCGGACAACTTCGCGCCTCTCCCGCGTACTTGCCGGGTTCTGCCCGGGCAGGGGGGGGTCCTGGGGAGGGCAGAGGCCCTGAGGGCAGAATCCCCTGACGGGAAGAGCCGGCGACGTTTCCCTTTCCCCGGGGACCCCCGCGGAGGTCTCCGCCGGCGCTGGCGGCCGCGCACCTCGGACTGTTTTCATCTTTCCCCATTAGCCCCACGGCGGTGCCGGGCAGCCCGCGCAGCGCTGCGCACCTGCGGAGGAGCGGCGGCCCCGACGGGGCGCTGCGGCCGCGGGGTGGCGACGGGAATGAAACAAGCGGGAGCCGGCAGGACTTCTCCGAGTAGGGTTTTTTTTTATTGAAAGATGTGAGAATTCATCCAAACTGAACAGACAGACACCCGAGTAACCAGCACGTTGCGAATCATGTATCTTTTTATTTTAAAACAAATATAGAGCACAGTCCTGTGATATTTAAATTTATTATACTTTTTTTTTCTTTTTTTTTTTTTTGTTCTTGGAGTGAAAAATAAAAACCTGAGGTTTATTCCTGCATTCTCTCTACCCCGCACTGCAGCGATATTTGCGTTACATTTTGGATTCGATCTTTGCTGTCGTTGCTGTTTTATTTTCCTTGCAAAAGTCCGTTAAAGAATTGAACCCTTAGTTTCAATGACTCCAACAATTGTTTTACCGGTGGCACATGATTGTCCTAGAGAACAGGCGGGATAAACAATATCTTAAAACACAGTTCAAGAAACCGGTATCTCCTTCAATCACAAAGAGCTAAATAGTTTTCATTTACAATATATATGTTCATGTAAAATGAAAAAAAAACAAAAAAAAAAAAACAAAAAAGAAAACAAACCAAAACAAAAAAAAAACCTTAAATGCGATGAGTTAAACTCTAAATATTATGTACATACCAATGTACAACTCTGAATAAATTAATACCAATTTGCATATTCTGGGATCCTTATAGCTTATTTACACAAATTACCATTTATTTCATAAATATCTGCCCTGGTACCCACGGGGCTCCCCCCGCCGGACCCGCTCTGCGTGGCGGCGGCTGCCGAGGCGGTTTGTATCCCATGGTTCGGTTCTTATTTCTTTTTTTTCCTTTTTTTAGTTCTTTTTTCCTCCCTCCCCCTCCCCACGCCCACCCCCCTTGCACAGATGAGGTTTTGGCCCCGCACATCTCCCCGGGACCAGCGCTGGGGCTGGGGGTCGGGGCTGCCCCATCCGTCAGGAGGCTTTGTGTGGTCTCGTTGCACCCCCAGAGCTGCCCAGTGCCCAGAGCGGGGCAGCAGAGGGGTCGGGGGGGCTCCATGGCCATGCTGGAGTCGGGGAGCCGCTCCCAGCCCCGCAGCTGGAGGGACGGACGAGCCTTGCGCTCCCACCTCTCACTCCTGCCTCTGGGGTGGTGGGTCTGCTCGGCCGGCGGGGCTCCATCCCTCTGCTCCAGCACCTCGCTTCCCGGTCCGTCCCCCACCCCTTGCTCTGCAATAAATATTTATACTGTGCTGTACAAAATACCAGTGCTTCTCCGCCCCGCCGGAGGGCTCGCTGCCCGCCCCGTCGGTCACTTGGGGGACTCCCTGCCGGGTGACAGCTCCCGCTGGCTCTCCAGCCCGCTCACCAGTCTCTGGATGTTTTGCAGTTCGTTGAGGGACTCCTTCAGGGAGCCCTTGGGGGAGGCAGTGGGGCGCTGGCTGCCCCCCTTGTGCAGGGGCACGTCGGGGAGCGGGCTGGATTCGCGGCTGCTGCTGGCCTTGGAGCCCTCGGAGCCGGGGTTGAGGCTGGTGGGCAGGCCGGTGGTCAGCAGGTTGGTGCTGGGCGGGATGGTGACCGGGAGCTGGTAGGGGCTGAAGCGCAGGCGGGGACGGCTGCTGCCCAGGAAGGGATTGCGGGAGAGCGGCCCGGCGGCCGCTGCGCTGGTGGCTGGCATGGCCGAGGCAGCCGCCGCGGCTGCTGCCATGTAGGTGTAGGGGTAGGGAAAGAGTCCGCCGAAGGTGGGCATCGGGATTCCCTGGAGAGAAAGAGAGAGACAGAGAGGGGTGAGAGCCATGCTGATGCTCCACTGCATCCTCCCTCCTGCCTGGCCCCCCGGCTATGTTCCCCCAAGAAAGTCATCCTAAAACCACAGTGTGGGGATATCCCTGTGAGACAGGACAAGGGACTGAGTACAGTCCTGTATAGTGATCTGGGCTGGTGCTGCCCGGCACAAACCCCCTCTCTGGGACATGCCCCATCCCTGCTCTGTCCCCTCCGTGTATACTGTGTGTTCTAGTCTGTGCAGCATCACTAACCTTTAACCAGACTAAAACACATTGCTAAGTAGGATTGAGAAATTAGGGGAGTTCAAAGACATCTTTATGAATTTCATCATAGGCGATGGGAAAGGCAACACAAGCGCAGGCATTGCAGGAGCCATTTGGGGGCTGACAGGGATATGGGGATGCTGCTGGATGGGGACAGCCAGGTCAGGTAGGGCTATGATCCTGACTCTGCCCCTGTTTATGGGGGAACAGGATCAGCTACAAAAAAAACCCAAACAACTTACAAGATTCCTCCTCAAATCAGCCCTGAGGCCAACCTTCAAAATGTCCCCCACATCCTGCCCTTGCTGCATCAGGCAGCATGTCAAAGGTCTTGGGGAGCCTCACCCCCTTGTCCCCAGGGGCTGCAGAGGGCACTGGGAATGCTGGAGGTACCAGCAGCTCCTTATTTGCACTTTTATTGCTCCCCCCTGCATATCCCCCCACCTTGGGACCTGTGCCCCCAGAGAGCCTCCTTCAGGGAGCTTTAGGGAAGGACATGGAGAGGAGGGCTCAGGGCCCAGCTGGGCAGTGGGGTCACGGGATGAGCACAGGGTCTTACCTGAGAGGCCAGCATGTGCTGGGAGAGGTGGAAAGGGAAGGGGCTGGCTGTCCCTGCCGTGCCCGGGGCAGATGAGAGGGCTCCATTCTCTAGGCTTCCCCCACCGGTCACCGAGGCCAGCAAGTGTCCCATGCCCATGGCAGAGAAGGCGCCGGGAGCCATGGCGAACTGTCCTGGGTGGATGAAGAGGGGCTGCCCGGCACCCAGAGGGCTGAAGAACTGCTGCCCATGGAGGCCAGAGAGTGCCAGACTCTGCAAGTGCCCAGCACTCAGGTGTGGGGGGCTGTCCGTGTGCACCATCAGCGGGGCAAAGGCCTCCTTGCCTAGCCCACTGCCCTCCATGTCCTTCTTGCCCGGGTCTGGCTCTTTCCTCCGTCCTTCCACCTTATCCTTTTCCAGGCCTCGCGTGCCAAACAGGCCCTCACCAGGGCATTCCCGGGGGGATGCACCATCCTTGACCTTCTCCGGGCTGTGTCTCTCCTTGCTCCGCTCCTCTGGGCACCGGGGGCTGCCACGGGGCGTCGCGTCCTCCCCACTGGGGCTGACCGCTGCTGCCGGCCGCTCCTCGGGTGCCTTCTCCACCTCTGCGTCACTGTCAGCCCCTGGCTTATCCTCTGCAAGGGGATGGAGGGGCAAAGGGTCAGATCAGAAGCACCCAGGGGAGGCAAGGAGTGTGTCACTCGTGAGAGCCCTGGCGTCAGGGAGAGACTGCGGCGGCAAAGCTCCGATCGTTATTAATGGGAGAAAATCATTTCAGGGGCAGAAATGGGCCCTCGTGCCACGGTCGCTCTGGGGAAAGGGGATTAACAACAGCAGGTCTGTTGCTCTGCCAAACAGGAAAAACATGTTTGATGGAGGACCAAAATCTATTACAGCATCGCTCTCGTTAGATGCAAACTCAAAGCGGGCTGCAGAGCAGGGGATGAAGAGAGCGCAGGCGGGTGGACAGCGCTGGAGGAAATGGTCCTGTATATATTTAATTACATGGAGCTGATCAACAGCACGCCGTGGATTTATTCCAAACGGGCAGGTTGAAGAGGTGGTTTTCAGGCAAGAGGCATGCTGCAGACTTTCCCAAAAAGGGGTTTAATTTAGAGAGCCCCATCGAGCTCCCAGAGGAGGAAGGGGGACGAGAGGCGAGGAGATGGCGAGGGGAACAGAGCCCCTGCCTGATCACCTCCTGCTAAACGAAGAAAACGTTTTGGTGCGGGTTAGGTGAAGCTCTGCAGGCTGGGGCGAATATTCGGGGAAGCCTTTGAAAGAGGAGAGGGGTGTAATAAACCCTCCCACCACCTCGGGGGGGTTGCAGTTTTGATGAAGGTTTGCAGGGAATCGGGCTGGAGGAAAGTTTAAAGAGCAGATTGATAGTGCGGCGAGACAAAACCCTGCATCTAAACACTGCAACGTGGGAACGGGTAGTTTGTTTTCATTTACTAGCTTGAAGTCTTGGGGTTACAACATTTTTTTCCCCCTTTCAAATGTGTTCTTTCTTTTTTTCTTTTTTTCCTTTTTTTTTTTTTCCAGGGGAGTGTAATATAGCCATGACAGGACCAGTGAGGAGCCAGGCAGACGTGTCAAGCCCAGGGTCTGCCCCTTACAGTTTCTTTTTGTTTATCCCATGGCTATAACAGGACACTGCTGCACCCCACTAGCCTTTGCTCTGCTCTTGTTCTGTCAACCCTTGGGCTCCTTCATGCCCGTCCTCATTTCTTCTTCCCCGGTGGTTTGCCTCACTGCTCCTGAGTAACTGGCACCGATCAAAGGAATGGAAACCCGAAGTTTAGGGAAATTTGAGGACTGCGTCTCCTCCTTTACCTCTGCTGTTGCCCTTGAGGCGCAGGGGGCTGGGGAGGGCACCCACGGGCGAGTGGAGGGCATCGCGCACGGCCGCGGGCTCACAGGATGAGGCATCCGACTCGCCGCCGTCGCGGTCGGGCTTGCAGGGCTCCTCATACATCCGCAGGGACGGCAGCGAGAGCTGCTTCCTGCAGAAAGAGGGGCAGTTGGGCACCGCCCGGCCCTCCGCGGGTGCGGAGTGGGGAAGGACGGGGGACACCCCTTACCTCTTCTCCCGCCGGCCATTGCCCGTGTCCCGAAAGCCCTTGGCGAAGGGGTTGTTATCGATTTTCAGCTGAGTGATCTGCGGGAGGGGGGAAGATGGAGACAGGGAGTGGTGTGAAGCTCTGCCTGTCCCCCACACCCCCCGCCGCCGTCGGGGAGCCCGGGATGCGCTGCGCAGGTTGCGAAACGCGCTGCGGCCCCGCTTTAACACACCGCATGCTTTATTAAAAATGATGCTGAGGTTTGGGCTTGAATTATTAATAGGATCTTAATGATAGGAAGTTATTTTTCACGGCCCCCCGGAGAGAAGATGGCGACTGAGCCGCGCGGCGCTGGGTAAAAGCTATTCTTATCCCTCCCCGCCACGGGCTTCTGGGGCCGGCGACATTAGGGTGCTCAATAATGCATGGCTCTGAAATACGGCCCCAAGAGGGGCGCTGGAAAAGGGCCCGGCCCAGCCGCTCCCCCCAGCCGGCCGCCCGGACCTGCAGCATCCCCCGCCCGACGGGGCCCACCGGCCGGCGGCTGCCCCGCGCAGCTTGCGGCGGGCAAGCAGACAAAGTGCTCTTTAATCGATTGTGACTCTTCGCCATAAACTTTACGAGGGAAACAAGCCCACCAGGACCCTCAGACAGAGCTGTCAATTAGCATCAGCAGCCAGGGGTGGAGGTGGGGGTCAGCTTTTGGGTTAAAACACACACACACACAACCCTTGGAGGGGCTGGCAGAGGCCCTCCACTCCCCACCGAGCTCTCCTGGCTGCGCTGCTCACAGGGCAACACTTGCTAAATCACGAAAGCAACTAAAATTAGCTTATCTGGCTCCATTTTTTTGGCTTCTCCCGAGCCCAGGGCACCTTCTCCATGAGGCTGCCCAGGCCGCGGTGCTGCCCGGGCCTGCACCAACGACTCTCACAGCCCAGAAAAGGTGCAACAAGGTCCAGGAGGAAATTAGAAATAGTATTAACAGAAATACTAATAGCAATCATATTGGCAGTAGTAATAATAACAGTAGTAGTAGGAAAGGTGCCTCCTGCTTGCAGAGCTTGGGGTTTAACCTTTCTCCTGTTGATGTCTTTTGGCCACTCTCCTCCAAAATGTCCTCTGTGCACACACACAAATACACCCTAATAAGGGGTAAAGGATAGGAGAGGGGTGGGAGCAGGGGTAGGTGGAGGGGAAAGCAAATGGGCACATGGCCAAAGCCAGAGCAGGAGGGGAGGGCAGGGAAAGGGCAGGGGCTGCCCGGTTGTACCTTGTCATTCTGGTAAGCGGTGACAGCGATGAAGTCGGTCTCGGGGAACACGTAGGTGCGGAACGTGCTGTAGGGCAGCTTGAGGATGTCGTTGGCCCGAACTATGTGGAACCTGGGCTGGTACTTGTGCATGGAGTTCAGGATGGTCTGGGGGGAGCGAGAGAGCACAGCCCGCAGCTGCCGTCAGCCTTGCGGTCCACATCGAGCTACCTCCCCCCAAAAACCCTTTTCTCCCGAAAACAACCAAAAAAAAAAAAAATTCACAAATATTCACAAATTCAGCCCGAGGAAGGAATGCCGGGGAATGCCAAAGAGGGAGATTTCTTCTTTTGTTTATGCCATTGCATGATATGCCCCCAAATAAGGAGGTCAGGGGAAGGCAGGCACAGCAGCATCCTTGCGGGTGTTAAGCACAGCAATAAAGCACCAAAAAGGATCTCCCCGTTTTATTACACCCCCGCAAACACGAGGCGAGTTTTCAACACATTTCTCGCCGCTTTTCATATTTCCGTCCTTAAAACAAACAAACAAAAAAAAAACCTAAAAAAAATACTCGACCTCACCACCACAAAAAAAAAATATCGTTAAAAAGCCTCTCGATTTGTGTCGGAGGCGCAGAAACCCGTGCCAGCCCCAGCCAGCGCCTGAGACGTGAAAGGAGCGTTTCACCATGAGCCATGTTAAATTTATGTCTCGAAGCAACGCTGCAGAAGGAACAGACATGCTTTTTTCCCGCAACCAGGTGCCTGAAAGCACCGCCAGCACTCAAAGCCACTCTCTACCCCTCCATCTCCTTCTCCTTTCTCATGTTATTTATTTATTTTAACAGAATTCATCGCGATTTGGCTGAGGATTTTCGGAAGCGGCTGAACCCCCCACCCCCGAGCAGCTCCCGGGGCTGCTCCGACCCTCTGCCCCTTGCTGCCAGCATCGGCAACGTTTTTCTGCCATACAGCGATTAAATAATTCCCCAACCTTCTGTGGTCGGGCTGAAATGCAGCATTCACCGCCCGGAATCGGTAGGGGAATGGCAAAAGCTGGAGTAATTATTATCAAATAACGTCGGCCAAATGGCTAAATAATTATCACTTCATTTCAGTTTAGAAGGCAATAAAAGAAAAATCCCCCCCTTTTTAACGCCAGCAATAATCACCTGCTGATGAACTGTCAGATCTCTACTATATTGATATCATCTAGGCTTGATTTATCATGAAAATGGTGCAAAAAGTCTCATTCAGGACCGCAAATCCGCATTCCTTTAAAAAAAAAATCATCCTTCTCTGACCATATGGGCACTGGCTAAACCCTCATTTCCCAGATTTAACACAGTCCGGATTTTGGGCAACGACAGACACAAAAAAGATCTTTAATTGAAGGAGGCGAACCGTTCAAAACGCTGAATCAAACTAGTTTGTCCCTAGTATATGTATATATATATATATATAAAGATATTTTTTTAGACTCCCCATTTATCGATTTACCTTGCTGCCTATAAATAACCTCGCAATGTATTATTTAACAAAACGCCGTTTCCTGCCTTCAGAGAGAAAAAGAATAGAGGAGAAATAAAAAGAGAGAGGGGAAAAAACAACACATAAAACGAGAGCAAAAAGTTACGCCGGGAGCTGCCGCGCTGCGCTCCGCACCTGAGCACCGAGTCCCGCGGCTGTCCCGCGGCTGTCCCGCAGTTCCGGGCTCTGGCCCCCGCTAATTCCCGTACCACCAGCGCTGCACGATGAGCTTTCCCTTTATCGCCCGAAATGCTTGTCCAGAGGCCTGAGACCGCTGGCTTATGCGCTGTGATTTCCCCTCCCAGCCCCGTGCATTCACGCAGGATCACGCTCCCCTCGCGTTTTGACCCTGATTTCTGCGGATCTCTCTGCAAACTGCCAACACGCTTCGGTTTCTTTCTTCTCTTTTTTTTCCTTTCCCTTTGTTTTGTCGGGTTCTTATTTTTTCGGCTTTAGTTTTTGTTTTACCTCCTTTAGGTTTTGCAGATATGACCAATAGGGAAGTAAACAGGGGCTTCCGAATAAATAGGGAAATAAATAGGGGCTTTCAGCCAACGGCTCCGGCCCTGCTCCCCGCCGCGGAAACCCAGCGCAGGTGCCGCAGCTCTCAGCACCGCTCTCCTCTGCCCGGCTCGGCTCGGCCGGCAGCGACATCCTGGGCTGCACCTGCCCGTCCCCAGCCCCTCCGCTCCGTCGGGGCTGCCCTCGCTGCACCCCCCCGGCACGACTTCGGCCCCGCACATGCACCCTTCCAAATACCGCTCCCCGCAGAGCCCCGAGGGCCGGGGAAAGGCGGCAGGACAGGCCGCGGAGACCCGGGATGTGGGACCCTGAGGCTGTCCCTAGCCCAACATTCCCGTTTTCCCTGGGGACCCGTCCCCAGGAAGGCAAGGAGCTACCCCTCGGTGCCGGGTAGGACCAGCGGCCGAGGGGGCAGTGGGACAGCCAGGGCATCACAGGGCCAGGCAAGGCCCCGACGTCCAGCCGGGCCCCGGGCGCGCTGCCGGCGGGAGAAGAAGCCGCTGAAGCCCAGTGGTTCTCCAAGGCCGCCCTATGCAGAGCAGGACCGGTCAGCCCGGCACCGGGAAAACCCAAAGGGTCTCTGCTGGGTAGATCCCTGCTCGGAGGGTCCCCGCTCGGGGGGCTCTGCTCTGCCCCACAGCCGCACTTACAAAGCCGTGCTTGTCCGAGATGTTGTTGGTGAGCTTGAGCTTGTGAAAGGCAACAGGTTTGGCCATCCACTGCTCCCCCGTGGCCGGGCTGTCGGGGTGGATGTACATGCGCTTGGGCATCTCCGGGTCGGCCTTGCCGGCAACCATCCAGCGGGAGTTGTGGAACTTGTACCGGCAATCGTCGGCCGCCACTATATCCATCAGCAAAATGTATTTGGCCTTCTTGTCCAGGCCGCTCACCCGCACCTTGAACGGGGGGAACATCCTCCTGCGGAGAGACCCAGAGCGGTACAAGGCTGTGCCCCCCGCCCGCTGCCGACCCCGACTGCCGCGGCCCCACCGAGCCGCCCCGTACCTCCCGGCCTCGGCTGCCGCTTCGAAACCACCATATTTTAGCTCAGCTTCACAGAGGATTTCCAGCCCTTCCTCGTCCCAAACGCTCCTCACCCTGCTCTATTGCATCCGCCGTGGCAGAAAGCGGGGAGAAAGCTCTAAGATCCCATTCCGGGAAACAGGGGCTCAGAGGCATCCCGTTTCCCTGCCTTCACCCGGACCTAGGCGGCCCCGCCGCTGCCCTACCCGGGACCGGGGGCGCTGGAAAGGCCGGGAAGACCCCGGCCGCGGGGAAAGTTTGGCAGGATGGAAGGAATCGGTGAGAAGCGACGTAAACAAATGGGGGGGGGGGGGGGGCCTCGCAGGCGCTCAATTACCGCGCAAAATTTAATTTGGGACCGCGCTGTGGAAAGCAGCAACGGAGGGTGGGGGGGGGGGGCTCGGAGGGGGGTTAAATACTTCCGAAACCTCCAGGGACCGAAGCTCCCCGCGCTAATTCATCGGGGCGGATCTGGCCAGTAGCGGGGGACGCGGGATGAACCGGAGGGGCGAGGGCGCTGCGCGGCCCCGCAGGTGCGGGGAGGGCTGCGCGGGGCCGTCTCTTACCTCCCGGACTTGGTGATCACCATCTCGGTGCCCAGCTTGTGAAACTGGTCCCAGAGCTCTTTGGCTTCCAGCGTGACTTTGGGGTCGTCTTCGACCTCCTCCTCGGGCTCCAGGCTCTTGAGGGAGCGGAGATGGGCGGCTTGGTGATGGTGTCCCAGGGCCGAGACGTGGAGCCCGGCCTCGGCAGCCCCGGCCAGCCCGGGGTCCGGCATGGGCTTTGCCAGCGCCGCCGGAGGCAGAGCCAGAGCGGGGAAAAAGGAAGGCTGGGCGGCTGCGAGGAAAGCGGACATGGGGAAGTCGGCCGGCCGGGGTGCGTGGAAGGGGTGGTAAGCCATGGCAGTCCCTGGGAAGGCTGGATCTCTCATCGGTGCATCCACAAATCCAGGAGAAAAAGAGGGATTCCCTTTACAAAAAGGTGTGTGTGGGTTTTGTTGTTGCTTGTTGCTGGTTTAGTTATTTTTTTTCCCCTCTCCTGCCCAGCGAACTCGCTCGAGGCTCTGGAAGAGGAAGGAAAAATCAACACCACACACACACAAAAAAAAAAAAAAAAAAAGGAAAAAAAAAAGCACACAGAAAAAAAGCCGGAAAAAAAAATAAAATAAAACCAACCCCAGCGGAACGAGATGTGGGGAAGGAGGGAAAAAAAGAAGAAGAAACAAAAAAAGAGAGGCAGTTCCCGGCTCCTGGGACTCCCGGTCTGCGGAGGGGAGACAGTAGGTCCTTATTTTTTGTTGTTGTTGTTGCAGCGAGGGAGAGCGAGCGAGGGAGAGAGCCCTCCCAGTGAAGTCCTTCCCAACACTAAAATAGAAACAAAAGCCGGCGCGGGGCTGCGCGGGGCGGCGCGGAGCGGGGCAGGGGCCCTCACACCCCCGCGGGCCCTGGCTGCGCCCCGGCGGGGCCGGCTCGGCTCCGCGCTCCGCGGACGGCGCTGGGGCGAGGGCTGCTCATGGCTCCGGGAGCCGGAGTGGAAACGGTTGGATCTTGTCCTGATCTCTGTAAAACTGTGACTATCTCACATGTCCTTCCTGCTCTGATCCGCCCGCTAATGAGCCAAGCCCCCTTGATTGCTGATTTTACGCGTTTCAGACCAATTGTGGATCTGCATAGGCGTGGTTTTGACAGCTCCGGCCAAGCTCCGGGGCGCGGGGGGGGGGGGGGGGGCGCGGAGGGAGGGAGGAAGGGAAGAAGGGGAAAAAAAAGGAAAGAAGGAAAAAAAAAAAGAAGAAGGTGTCGGAAGCCTCGGCAGTAAGAAAACATGTCAACAGGATAAAATATTAACCAATGACAGAGAAAAGTGCTCCAAATCCCACCCCCGACTCCTTTCCGCATACCGGGTCAGCCCCGGCTGCGCCGCGGCCGGGGAGCGGCCGTCGCCGGTGCGGGGACAACGCGGAGCCAGCTCGGCGGAGCGGGGAGCTGCGCCCGGGCCCGCCCGGGCCGGAGCCTCGGGGGCGGGGGGAAGGAGGCCGAGGGCCCCCGCCGGTGTCCGCGGGGGCAGCGAGCAGGGGAGGAGAGCGGGGAGGGAGGGGGGGGGTGGCCGGGGGAGCGCGGCGGCTGCCGTCTTACGACAGAGCCTGGAGAGTGGATCGAGGTGGGGCGCGCCTCGGCCGCCGCTCCGCGCAGAGCCGCGCAGCGCCGACGGGGCGGCCGCCGGGAGCGCGGCCCGGCGGAGAGCTGCGGGCGGCGGCGAGGCCCCGAGCGGCGACCTCCAGCGCGGGTGAGTCGCTCCCTGCCGTCGCCCCCCAATCCCCCGCCCCGCCGGCAGCCGCTACGACCTGGTGCGAGGGGGTTGGAGGGGGGGTGGTCTTGCTCCCAGCCCCGCACCCACGGCGGAGGCCCGAACCCCTCCGTCGGGGCGCGTTGGGTGCGTGGCTGGGGGCAGACGCGGCTGTGCTTGGGCACAGGGGCTGTTTACCCGGGCGGGGGGGAAGCAGATAAGGAGGAGGGGGACACACACACACTCCGGGGCTGTTTGCAGAAGGATTAAGGGCCGGTCCCGCCGCGCCAGGGCCCGGGGGGGGGGGCTGTGGGCGCGGTGGGTGTCCCCGCGGAGAGGTCGGTTTGGAGATCTGCGCTGATTAACTGAGGGCCGCGGTGGCTGAAGAGGGCCCTGGCGCCAGGCGGCTGAGCCCTCACAATAAAGACCCGTCTCTTGTCACTTCATATTTACCCCCAAATCTTCAAAAAGCTCCCTGCTACCCTTCCAAGGCTCCTGCCCCCGCTGCCTGCGCTGCGGCCAGGCGGGACGAGGAGGGGTGTGCGGTCTGGCCCCCTCCTCTGCCCCCCCGGCTTGACTCCCCTGGGCCTTCCCGCTCCGCGGATGCGCAGCAGCTCGGAGTCCTTGGGGCCGCGTGTCGGTGGGACGCCGGAACCCCCGGCTGTCCCCTTCGCACCCCGACTTTTCCCTTTACCCCCCTCCCGCGGTTCACCCGCCCGCGGCCCCCAGCGCAACGCAGAGCCCAGCACCAAGTCCCGGGCTGTGCTCGGCGGCGCTCGCAACCTGCCCGTGTCCCGCGGCAGGTTCACCTCTGCCTGCGCAGCCCGGCCTTGCTATCGCGCCCGACGGGGCGGGCACAGCGCGTTCCCCCCGGGGCTGTCCCTGGTGGCGGGACTGGGGGGGGGGGGGGGTGGTCCCGCTGACCATTGAACATGGAGCGGGGACTGAAATTTAGACCCGATTTGGACTTTGCTTCCTCGCCGCGGCGGAAAACTGCTGACGGCAGCTTTGGCAAAAACGGGGCTTGCTTGTATTTGTTTTTTTTTTTCTCTTAATTCTCCCCTCACAAAGCAAACCTGGACCCTTCCCTTGCTTTCCCCACGATGGGGACGGCTCCTCCGCGGACACCTGGCCCGCTGCTCCGCCGGGAGACTCGGGGCCCGGCGCATCAGGCCTGGAGACCACCTGGCCCCGGGAGAAAAGGGGTCCTCTCTCTCTCTTGCGGCCCGGGACCGGGGTTCCCCGCACCACTGTTACCGTCGCAGACGCCTTCGCCTGCAGAATAAACCCGATCCAGAGCAGCCTCGTCTCCCCGATCCTCTATAGCGCGCTCGCTGATGGGACTGCCGGGGTGGAAGCTAACGGGGACCGGGGCACCCACTGCCCGGGCAGCTCCAGCCATGGTGTCCGGGCTCAGGATCTCGGACCCGACCTAACACCTTGCGCCCATGGACGGGGCGGACGGCTCGTGCCCACGGCCGGGTGAAACCCGTCATCACCCCATCCGTAACACGGGGACACCACGCCTGGCTCCCGGGAGCAGCCCCGGCCGGCCGCGGGCCCGGAGCTGCGCTGGTGAGCGGTCCCCAGGCTGGGACGGTGGCGAACGGGCAGTCCCGGGGGGAACAGTCCGGTCCCCGCTGCCCCTCGCTGCAGCGCGGCCCCGCTCGCTCTTCCCCTTTCATCTCTGCCCATCTCCACTCATCATCCCTTTTCTATTTTTAGCCGGTAGACTTAGGCCTTGGCGCCAGGCCGTTTAAGACCTGTCAAAGTCCTTCATATTTCCCTCATGTCACATGGACCTTTCGCTCCCTTCCCCGCGCCATGCGAGGGCCGTAATTTGGATCTGTGAGCTGGTGAGCAAATGCAATTTGCTCTTCTCCGTTGCTGTGTTGTCTCGGTGACCCCAGCCAGCAGGACGGCTGGTGTCCTGTCCGGGGCACTTACACAAATTGCGGGTGATTGATGAAAAATAACAATTCTCACAAGCCGCCGGGCCTCCGCCTTCCCCTCCTCCCGGCTCCACCGAGCTGCGGCAGCCCCGCGTCCCGGGGAGCGCTCCCCCCCGACGGGGCTGCGCAGGGCGCACCGGCCGCGGTCGCTCCGGCTCCGGGCGAAAGGGGTTTTCCTGTGCCGAGGGCGAGCCGTCGGGCCCCTCTTTCGCGGCCCTGATGCCACGGCAAAAGGACCCCCTCGGGCGCTCGTGGAGGGAGACCCGGCCGCTCGCACCTTTCCGAGCTGGGGGAACCCAAGCTGGGATAGGAAAGAGCCGTATAATGGAGGGAGGGGGCCGGTACCGCCGGGCTGGGCTCCCCGCTGCTGCCGCGGGAGCTGCGGGACAGGCAGAGCTGGGGACGTCGGAGACCTTCGGCCGCGCTGTCCTAAGAGAACCCACAGATGCGGATTTAGGACCTCCCCCCGCCTCGGGCCCGGCCCCGGCAGGAGCCCTTCGCACCGCGGGAGAAGCCCGATGGGTGCCGCACCTCTGAGGGACTCGACGGCTCCTTCAGCTCCGGCGTCCCTCCTTGTCCCGGCCCAGCCACCCCGCAGCGGCCGAGCCGTGGGGCAGGTGGGGAGAGGGCGAGAAGCGGCCCCGGCAGCTTCCCCGGCCCCGCTTCTCCCGCTCCACCTGGAGAGGAAAATAAACCTGCGTGCAATCAAGCTGCCTTCGTTTGCTCTCACCCACCCCGGAGCTCTCCTCCGCCTCCCTTCCCCGCGGCGCCGCATCTCCCCTCAGACGCCTCGGTGGGGTGGGAATCCCCTTTACTCCGGGAGATCCCGGGAAAACATCTTCCCCGGTGCTACGGTGCCCTTTGGGGGTCCGGAGGGCGGCAGCTGCCCGGGATGTGCCGGGCACCGGGCCCCCCCCGATGGACTTATCGACAGAAACCGAGCAGGATGCTCGGCCCGACACCAGCCCCAGCGCCGCCGTCCTCCCTCTTCTTTCCTCCTCCCGTGCGGCCGCGGGCCTGCGCGCCCCGTCTGTGCGCGGCCCGGTGAAGGCAAACCCGAGGAGCCCCGGCAGCGCGGACCCCCCATCCCCCCCGAGCTCCCCCGTCCTCAGAATGTTTAGATTTCTCTCCAGCTTTAAAGAAAATATTTCCAGTAATCCAGATTTCTGGAAAATAACAACAGGGGGGGAGGCGCGGGCAGAACGCGCTGAAGTTTATCCAGACTCTGAACAATTTATAAACACATTTTCCAGCCTGTTTGTCAGGGCGGGCGCTGAGTGACCCCGGTCCGGCCGGGCGCTGGGGGAGAGGGGGCGCATCCTCCGCACCCCGCCCGTACCCCGCCCTCGGTACCTCCGCGCCGCTCTGATTCAGGAGCCCGCTTGGTTGGTTTTATTGTTATTGTTTTAACTAAGGAGCGCCCTCCGTGCTCGGGGGCGCAACGTCCCCCCGCTCCGCAGCCCCGGCACTGCCCGGTTCCCCACGTCGGGGCCCGGCGGCCCGCACGCATCGAGCCCGCGGCCTTAAAAGGAGACGGGAGCCCCGGCCGAGGCCTGAAACTCGAGCTGGCCCCGCGGGGGGCGGGCGGGGACGGGGATGGGGATGGGGATGAAGGGGGGGGGGGATCACGCAAATCCCTCTGTTTAAAAAACTTCCATTTGAGAAAGTGTGTCACATCCCGGCGCGGGCGCGTAATCCCCGGGCTAATGGCATTACCGCCGCCTCATCGCCGTCATGGGATGGGGACGAGGGCGAGGACACCCCCAGCCCACCGGCACCAGCGACCGCGGCTCGGCTCCGGCGGGGAACGGAGCCGCAGAGCCCCGCTCCGTCGGGGAGCCCCTCGGTCGGTGTCAGCCCTTCCCCGCGCCTCCCGGCGGCCCCCGCACTCGGGGTGCATCGGTGTTTGTGGGTGACTGGGGTGAGGTTTTTCCGCCCAGGTTCCCCGAGAAACCCGGTCCCGGGAGGGGACCCGAGGTCAAAGAGAGGATTTGGGACGGGCTGCGCTGCACCGTGCCCGGAGCGGTGGGAAGGGGCCGGCTCGACCCTAGCAGCTCCCAGCTCCGCGCCCTAGTCCCGATGAAACCCGGCTCAGCGCTGTGCTGGGGAAGGGGCGGCGGGGCCGGGAGCGGAGCAGCGGGGCCGAGCAGGCGGTGGAACCAGCGCTTTGGGGAAAGGGAGAATATCACCGGGGGTCTCCGCGCTCGGCACAACCTCCGCGGGGCCGAGCGGGGCCGCTGCTCCCCCAAAATCCCCCTTCGGGAGGGACCCCCGCCTGTTCCTGGGCAGCAAAACCCCGACGGAGACCCCGAGGGCAGGGGATGGCCCGAGCTGGGTCCTTCCCCCTGGCCTCTCTCCCTCCTTCCTTTTAAACAGTGCCTGGTGGGTGCAACCACCTCCTGGTCGCCAGTGGAAGGGAAAAGATGCAGGGCAGCCCCCAGCCCCATGGAGTCCCCCAGTCCACCTGGCCCCATCCTGTCAGCAGAGCAGGGGCCCTGCGCCTCCAGAAACCGCTCTATTTCGGGCTGGGAGTTTGGCAGAAGTTACAGCATCAACAGAGGGTGTGCGGCACTGACGGGGGCTGACATCCCGTCCTGTCCACTTCAGACGGGATCTGGGGGCATGTTTGAAATCACATCCAAAGCAGGATCTGACGCCGCTGTTCCCACGTCACGGGAGTTGTGGTTTTGGTCTAGGTTTGAATTTAGGATTGCAGAAAATCACCGTCTCGTGTTCACAGGAGTGCATCTCACTGCTGAGAAAACAAAACCAGGCAGAGCAAGCCATGGGCAGGAACAGCACTTTCTGATCGCACCTGCTTGCTTCGTGGGTGTTCACCACGGCCAAATTTGACACGCACCCAGCTCCGCACGGAAGGGCCCAACTCGCATTGCTTTTATTCGCATTTCCTCTGATATCTCCACAGCGCTCTCTGACAGAGGCGTTGGGAAGGTGGAGCAGGGCTCTGAAGACAGGACAGGCTCTTCCCATCTTTCCGTTTGTAAAGCAAGTCTGCAAACTCAAACCGCTGCGGGGCAATGCCCCATCACGGCCCCGGCTCCAGCATCCTGCCCGGTGACATGCCCAGGCACTGTGCGCCGCGCTCCATTTTCTCACTACCCAGCCCTTTTTCTCGCTCCTCTGTAGGTGCTGGGCTCTTGCGCTGCCCCCCCACAAGGGGGTTTGGGGGTCTCAGTGTGGGCATGCAGCGAGCAGGATGAAACCTGCCACGCGGAAGTGCCTCCTCTCCCAGCTCCTCGCCCGCAGTGCCGGCAGGCTGCTCTCCAGGCGTGTTGTCCATGGATACCTCGGCGGAGGCAGCACCACATAACAAGTAAATAACAGCCCCGACGCCGGGCTGCCGGCACAAAGCAAGCGATTCCCCTTTGCGCAGGTCACTAATCTCTTGGCACATGGTCTTTGAGACCTGGGCCACGGGGAAGAAGGCTGAAAGGGAAGAAAAGATAGCAGAGACAATGGCAGGGCCGCCGGCTGGCTAATAACCCCTCTCCCGGCTTTGTCTGGGTACACTCAGCGCTGCGCTGGGATCAATTCATCTCAGCAGAAACAACCACACTCCTGCACCGCAAAGGGGCCGGTGTCTGCCCTCACTGGGGGTGCCCGGTGAGGATCCTGGCTCGCTGGGCTAAGTGCAAAGCTCGAGACGCTGCAGGTATTAATAGCCCCCGTTTTGCAGCCAGCAGTAATTCCCTCCTGTGTTTTCCCCTCCACACTGAAAACAAACCCTTCACTTGATCCGTTTGTCCTCTCCAGTTGCCATCTGTCTTCCATCCTTCAAATCTCACCTTAAAAACAGTGCCTCTTGAGCAAATCCTCCCCGCCGTCCCCGCGTGCCGTCTCGCCCGGCACAGGCCTGACACTACAAGCGCTCATTGAAGTGAAGGGGATTTGAGAGCGCGCAGGACACGGCGGGATTAAGGCCACAGATTGCGCTCCCTGGGCTGCACTGTGCCTGTAGAGCTGCCTGGGGCCGCCAGCCCCGAGCCCAGGGCTCCTCTGCTCCCTCCGCTGCACTGCTTCTCCTTCTCACCGGTGATGTGGGGCTCGGCCATGCTGGCCGGCACACGTGCATCACCATCCCTCTGCCCTTCACACGCTGGTGGGATGGAGGGAAGCACCTGAGCCGACCTCTCCGGATGCCTCCGGGTACCCTCCTCTGCAGAGGGGCGGAGAGGTCACCCCCCGAGCCTTGGAGAGGGGGCTGCTGTTCGCACAGATGCCGTGGGTGCCGTCCCACCTCGAGAGGCAGCATCTGTGGGGCGGCCCCGGCCAAGCCCGTGAATCACAGCACATCAAAGCACCGGCAGCGCAAGCAGTAACAACCCCGGCCGCCAGCTCGAGCGGACGGTGCCTGCGCAGATGTGAGCAGCAGCTTTTCCCAATTACAGACAGCAGCAGAATTTACCAGAAAACTCCGGGAAGGGAAGGGAAGGAGTCACGGCCAGCAGAGGGGCTGCAGCAGGGAGCCCACGCAGTCCTTGCAGCCCCCCGGGCCAGGTCACACCAGCGCATCACCACCTCCCTCCATTTGAGCACTGCTGTTACATCATTCCCTGCTTCCCCGCAGCCCTTGCTCTGTGTGTGTGTGTGTGTGCGGGGGGGGTCACTTGCTCCCATCAAAATCTCGGTCTGTTTAGAAAGCCCAACCTTGCAGGGCTTTATGGGCATAGAGGAGAGCTCAGACATGGCCACATCTGAGCAGAACCTTTGGGGTCAGTGGGATCCCTTCTGGAAAACAAGCCCGCATGAGTTCAGAGCCAACCGTGTGACCCACAGCAGGGTGACACATGGTGTTTCTCTGTTGAGCGTGGCAAGGGCAGGCCTGATCCTGCCCAGCTCCCACAGACACTGTGGACTACCAGGAGCAGGAGTCTCGTGGTCCGGCCCGGCGCCCGGTGGGACCGTGGCATCACTCCCACATGACAGCTGGACTTTCCCCTTTGACAGCAACAGGAGCAAAATCCAACGTACCTCGAGAAATGGCTGCGACGTGGACGCCTTTCCTGTGCAGGGAGAGGCAGCGGGATGTGCCTGGTCCTCCCTGCCTGCATCTTGCCCATGCCTCCCATGGAGGGAGTTGGGGGAGAGGGTGTGATGTGGGGTGGCAGGGCACGGGGCTGGCTCTTTGCCCTGGGCTGCAGGTGCCACCTCCAGCTGTCTGCTTGGACGGAGCTGGTGGCCTGAACGTGGCTCATAACCTCGAGTCCACAGCAAAACCTTGCTGCAGCCCTTTCCCTTCAGTGCTCAAAACCAGACGTGCTCACTCATCTTTTCCACCTGGGACTGTCAGGTAGAGCACATCACAGGGGCTGGTGAGCCTGGGACACAGCGACACTTGTGATGAAACACATCAGGGGTGTCCCCTTCCCCCTGACACCGAAGTGTATTTGAGTGAAAACACAATGAGTTCTCACCCATCCGCATGGAGCGGGAGCAGAGCCCCACGAGCCGGCACTTCTCACCTCCCCTGAGCAGGGGCCGGAGGGAGAGGGGCTGGGATGGGAGCAGGATCAGCACCCAGCTGGCACCAGGCTGCCACAGGGGCACAGCCAGCACCAGCCTTTTATTACCGACCCATAATAATATTGTAAATACTCACTGGGAAGTAATTACATCCTATAAAAGAAGCAGCAGTCTGTGGTTTGAGCCAGGACCGGTTCATGACACTTGTTTTAAAGAGACGTTTCATGTCTTGTTTATAGATTAGATTTTAACCTGACAACCTTTTAACATTGTATTAAATTAGAAATTAACTTCGTATGACTGCTCACCGTATAATTGACCTACCGATAGCCCGAGTGCTAGAGAATATTTAAGATACCTTTCAGACAGTGACGTTCCCAAGAAAATTCAGAGCCTCCTCCTTGATCTAGACCAGGGCTTTGCTATTAATTAGTATTTATGGTCAGGTGGCAGGAGTGCTTCCCGCAGAGAGAGGGCTGCCCCACTGTGCCCATCCCCAGGGGTGCAGTGAAACTCAATGGGATGGAAGGAAGAAGGTGGAGGGGACATGGAAGGCTGCAAGCCCCCAACCCTGCCCACTGCAGTGACCACCCAGTGAGGACAGAGCTGCTGGGAGATGAACCCATGAGGCAAGGGGCTGCCACCTTTGAGAGAGACAGATCCTGCAGGGTGCTGAGTGCATGCTGGAAATGGATGAGGTCAGTTGTTCCCAGCAGGAACTGGGAGCCTTGCAGGACCCAGTGAGGGCACAGGACTCCCCCGGTGCAGGGCAGGACAGGCAGCTCTGCAGCTGGAGGAATGGTCCTGGCACATGAGGGCCATGCACAGGCAGCTTGTCTTGTCCTGCTTGGATGACACCCATGCCTGTGACCTGCCTGCAACCTGCATGGGGCTGTCGCTGTTACAGTGCAATTTCCTGCAGCAGAAATCCCCAAGAAATGCAAAAATTCAGCCTGGGAACTCACTGACATCTGAGCAAAGCACAGGGTGGCAAGTGATGGGACCGTATCAATGCTCAGGCACAGCCAGGAACTGCCACGTGTCCTGAGAGCTGGTGGGACATGCAGCACATCCCCCAGGACACATCCTGCAGTGGGTAACACCAGCTCCAGTGCTGATCTCATCCACAGGTGGTGCTGGGGGAAGAAGGACACCATTTGGGACAAGGAAGGCAGAGACCATGGTCCAGTTCTGGAGCTGGTAACTCGTATCCTCACTGCATCTGGCCCTTTGCTTTCACCAGGGTAAAGGCATTTTCTGGTATAACTGAAACCTGCTCCCAACACGTGCAGGAGGTGGGAGCTCTGAGCAGGAACAACCCCAGTAACATCAGCCAAAGGAGGTTTCACCCTGTTGGGCAGGGAGGACTCTTCAACATGAGCCCCAGTTTACACTTGTTTTCAGTGGGTGATAAGGAATAGCATCAGATTAAATGGCCCCTGTTCCATGAAAAGCTTAGAGCACGTTTACAAACAGCTTTGCATAGCACGGGGCCATCAGCAGAGACCCACCCCCATCCCACACATGCACCTGCTGCTTTGCCCCTCATTTTGGCTGCGAAGCCACTTGGGGATGTGGCCACTACCTCTGCCAGGGCCCTGCCTGCACCTTGCCAGGCCCTCCAAGAAGGCATCAGCCAACCTTCATCTTCAGCTGCTTCACTTGTGCCTGCAGCCGGGCTCACCAGCTGTGTGCTGTTCTGCTCAGGTCATGGCTTTCTCTGGCTGAGCAGTGTGGATCTCCCCTCCCAGCACTGGCAGAGCTGGGGCTGAAGGCACTGAGGGAGGCCAAAGGGGAGGGTGAAGCCCCAGGCAGCGCTGGGGCTTATGGCAAAATGGTTTTTATACCAGAGTGAGATGGAGTGCTGGGGATGGCAGCACTGCCTGGCTGTGCCACAGCCCCAGCAGGGACAGGTGAGGGCACAGATGAGGCTGTTTGTCTCCTGCTAATTCTGTTCTCAGCAGCTCTGCTCCTGCAAACGGAGAGCAGCGGGCTCCAATGGGTTTGTGCAGGATGGGTCTGTGCACTGCCGCCACAGACACATGCTTGTCCTGGTGCCTTTTCCATCTGTGAAACAGGCCAAGCAGTGGATTCAATTATTTTTTCCTAGCACATAAGCCACTAATCATTTATTGCATTAAAAAACCCCTCATCTCCACAACTTTTGTTCCCATTTTATCCAATTAGAACTCGGGGAGGGGGGGAAGGAAAAGAGTTTCATTTTCTCTTTTTGCAAAGACCCGATCACAGCTCCATTGACTCGCTAATTGTAAGCACTCAAATGGTTGGGTTTAAAGTTACGCTTAGCAGCTGTGAAACATTAGGGTGAAGTGATTACAACCTACTGGAGGATACCGAACATTTTTACAATATCTCAGGAGCATAAGGGAAAGACAACAGGAAATGGCGCAAACTTTCCTACCCTGCACAGCAACAAGCCAGAGCAAAGGAGAGAGGAAAGAAATGTAGGGACGTGGCGCAGACGCAGTTTGGATCCTCAAAAAGTCTCTAAGGAAGCCCCAGGGAATGCACCGTGCACTTATCCCAGTGCTCAGAGGGTCACAGAGCAGTGGGAGCAGCGTTCAGGGGCTTCACGGATGCACTATGCAGCAAACCCGTCCTCGGGGCTCTCTGCTGAGGAAGGAGGATGAAGATCTTGGTGGGGTTCTGCCCTCGGTCGGCTCCAGCCAACCCCAGCCTCATCGCCAACAAACTTCATTCTTGAGCTGGCTAACGTCGCTCAGGGCACGACAACCAGAAGCTGTCCCCTTGTAGGGATGAGCAGTGGGATGGGGTTTGTTGGCTTTGCTTGGACACAGCACCATGCTCTATGGGGATCATGACGGCTTTGCTGGCAGAGCAAACAAAGCCCAAGCCCCATGTGCTCTGCAGAGCACTGGGAAACACCAGTCCCGCTGGTTCTGCCCAGGCCCTGGGCTGGTCTTGAGATATGATTTCATCTGAACTTCAAGCTGTCACATTTGGAGAACCTTTGACTTTCCACTTCTTTTTAACCAGCAAAACAATCCCCTCCCTTGATTTAAGCATGCTACATACATGTGTTTATTACAGAAACCAGGGTAGGATAAGAAAGCAGTATTTCATGTTAATTCATGAAATCTGAACTCAACTTTTAATAGAAGAGCTCCACCTCATGCACAGAGTGATATACAGTCTGCCCCACTTTAAATGAGATGTTTTGCCTTTTGAACTCAGCAGGAGGCCGCTGCTTACTACTACTGGAAACAGTTTAAAACCCTGCAAGTTCAGCTTGTCTTTTGGGCTCCTTTTGAGCCAGTGGTTTATATCATGGCACCACATTCTTGCTGCGCTGCCTGCGACCTCTGGCAAACCACTGCATTTGAGAATTCATCATTTCAGAAACTCACCTGGATTATCCTCACAACAATAAAAGACACTCGTCCCAAATCCTGCGAAGACCATGGGTTGGTTTGGCTTTAAGTGGGGTTTGGATTCGCTCACTAGGCTGAAAACCTGGTTTCACGGAAGTCAGGAGTAAACCTCCCTTAGGAGCAGCTTCTAGACATCACTGAGGAGCAGTAATATTCACTCCTGGTGCCCAGAAAGAGTATTGCTGCTGAGGTGAGAGCGGAGGAAAGGTGGTGTTGCAGGAAAGCACGTGGCACCCAGCTGAAATGGGGGGCTTTTGTGTGTAAGCTCGAGGCAGGGGCCATTGGTGGGGCATGTGAGCGAGGCACACACAGTGGGGATGTGTTGAATGAGACCCTATAGAGTTATCGTTGCAACACATTCGGTTTTCACTGGCTCACTGAAGAGCTGGAACTCAGTGGTTGTTCTGCTGGGTCATCTGTGAAAGTATCAAGTTAAAGTTAAATTAGCCACCTCAGAGCAGTGCCTTTTCTTGTTGTATTTTAAGCTCGAGGCTTTCCTAACAGTTTGGCTACGGGGCTATCAACAGTGGGGAATTTAGGACATTCTTTTCAATGAACCAGACTGAAAATATTTTGGTACAGTCCCAGTTTGTAGGATTTTTCTTTTTTCCTCCCCCCCTTTAAACAAAACATCCTGATTCAAAGGAGCTTCTTGCAGACTGGGAATTTCCACATGGCCATATTGCAGCACTTATAAAAAGTGATTTAATGCCTGCCAACAACAAATACATTTCCAATGACACCACTCTGCGTTATGCACTATCCTACTTTGTGTGTTCAGTAAGAACCAGCAAGCAAGCTGTCCGAGGCAGGAGGGAGAAGAGCGGTCTTCCTTCCTTTGCAAGAACTTTGTCCTTTATGGCTGCTCCTCAGAAAGCCTGAAAGGAAACAAGCATCACGGTGACAACACAATCCCTTCTGTATGCGTTAATCTGGATTTTGTTTGAACTTTTGGAGCTGACCTTGGCTTGAACTGTGTTAAAAATCCTGACTGGTGTGGACTGACTTGACCCTGCGGTCCCCTTTGTCCACGGTGCCAGCCCTACCCTCAGCCCCTTACTTCAAGCCATTATTTTACAGACATAAAAGGAACATAGCATTACAGCAGATATAGCCAGCGGGCAGGAGCTGTGAGTACTTACTTACGAGCGAACTCTTCTCTGATTTCATCCCAAAGAAGTTCTTTTTTTTGCTTGCGAAAGGACTGACTGAAAACCAAGCAAGAAACTGAAATTATTGCTGCAGACTCTCACTTTTTATTAGTGGTTTCCAAGCCTGAAGAGAGAGGAAAAAAAGGCTGCTGAGACCTGAGCTGCTGCGTTACAGTCATAAAAAAATCAAGCCCAAGACTGAATTTGGTGTTTGGTGTTTGGGGATGGAGTAGGAAGAGGGTGGTCGGTTCTGCATCACTCGGTGTGGCTGGTTTAAGCTGTAAGAGTGCAAAAAGATTTGTGGGTTTAGCTGGTTTCCTCTCACTGCCATGACTCAAACGGCTTCTATTAAAAACAAGTAGTGGGAAGGAAATTTCATAAGCTGACAGTCCCATCTCACTCTCTGCTTCTCGACACAAGTTGGCTGAGATATAGGAATTCATGTGGTTACTATGTGTGAGCCCATGACTATTTTATCAGCAGAGTTATGCAGTGCTAGTTTTGACTGTGCATGTTCAACAGGGCACAGAGGTTCAGGCTGTTGTACAGGTTCTGCAAAGCTTCTTATATGTGATCCTGTAACACAACAGATGGAGGTGGCTGCCTCTGCTTCCAGCGTGCATGGTCCTTGTCCCACCAAAATCAGAGGGACGAAGAAGCAGGGCCCCAACCAATGCAAGGAGCTGGAACCAGACACACAGAGATGGTGTGGATGTTCAGAGGTGCTAAGTGGGTGCAAGACACACTCATTTTTACAAATCCTGTCCTTGCACGAGGGGACAAGAAAGCAGAGAGGCAAACCCAAGCTAGACTGGCTTGCGTAACATCCACTGACGGCTTTAATTAAAGCCTTCAAGTTAGTAAATACGCGCATAGTCCAGCCCAGGAAGATACACAAAGCCCACAGCCAGCCCAGTAACACTCCATGAACATTGCCATTTAAGCAGTTTCTTGCTTAACTTAGATTTATTCAATGACACATGCATTTCTGGACAGATAATCTGAGTTCCAGTGAACAACTTTTATAACCAAATATGAGAAATCTGTGACTGCAGTTAGTCAATTAAGTACATTTCTAAAATACAAGACTAGAATAAAACCGGAGCAATAGAGAGAATTCTTCCAAAGAACAAAGAGAAACATTTCCATTTGTAATACTCCTGGCATTGATGAGCATCAGTAGGGAAGGAGGGCAGCAAGGAGATGCAATGAGGAAGGAATAACATTATCAACCCTGTCCACAGAAAGTTCCCCAGTTTCCACTCTCTCCAGTTCATCTGTTAATGCTCGGCACTTTTGCAAATGGCAAGAGCTCCTCTGAGTTATGGAGATTCCCTCCATCTCTCAACACGAAAAAGCAGAAAACAGTTGTGAAACCATGTGCTGGACCAAAAATGGCTTAGCAATATTTCTCCTCAACCAACCTCTTCCTGAACACAGCGAAAAAGAAGCCGCAGAGCTATCAGGATCGAAGACAGAGTCTCTTCATATTGCACAGGGACACAAAGTCAAGATTTTGTGAGTATGTTTGAGGAAGGTTTAAGAGTCATCAATATTGATCAGGGTAATGAGAACCATCCAGTGCAGCGGTGGACTGGTGGGTGACAGACACATCGGGATTGTTCGGGTGGAGAGCGGCTCGTTACCCTGTCTGGATCTCTCCTTGGATGTTCGGCTCATTTAAGGGAAGCCCGTGGGGAAAAGGCTGAGGGGCTGGTTTTCGTTAGTCGGGAGGGGTGATCTGTAGCCATCGAAGTTGCGTGGGATACTGCCACTGGTGGAACCAGAGCTGTTACTGAGCGTCTCTATGCTTCCCTCTCGCTGAAGCTCTGCAATGGGAAGAGAGAGCAGGTCCTGGTTAGCATTTCAAATAAACCTGGAGTGCTGTTAGGTGGCTGCTTTACTGACAAATCTGTTCACTGTGTCATTGCTCTAACATGTGCTCATCACCCATCCTTTCCAGGGTGATTTGACGAGTCACTCCAAAGGCACCCCAGCTCCTGGTTCTGCTTCTCTGCTGGGCTCAGAGTTGAGCTGAGCCCAAGCGGAGCTGGATGGGGTATGTTACAGACTGCCCAGCAGAGCAGCCCCTTTCCTGGGGCTGAGGCTGCTCACTCACGACATGTCAGGAGTTAACAGTGGGGATGCTCACGACTGAACTGAGCAGGGTGAGAAGGGGATGGTGGCAGATGATGAAACGTCTCCTCTCTGCAGCAATGCTGCTGAGATGGTGGGGAAGGGGGAGTGGCAGCAACACCATTTACTGGTGGTGTGTACCAGCGGTGCATAACCACTGTAATTCTCCACCTTGGGAACACCAGGGACTTTCCACAACCCTTTACCCTGAGCAAACAGACAGAAATAACTCTGCTTTTTCAAGCCAAAGAGAAAATATCCCCCTTTCCTACGTGCCTGAGCTGTGCCTCAAAGCAAAAGAGAAAGAAGGCCTGACTGTGGCTCTCCCTCTCCTGGTCACACACATCCAGACATCTCCCCTTGCTGACCTCCCAAAGCCTTTACTGCTCCCTAATCTTGAAACACGAGGATTTTTGTGTGTGCAGAGCATCATTTCTAACTGTGGCCTCTCTGTGAGCCACTTGAACCCAACAGTTGACTCAGTGGCAGCGTGCAGCAGCGCCGCCGGGCAGCATCACCCCAGGCCAGCACTCAGCGGCGGCATGCAGCGGTGAGATTAGGCAGAGCCCCACGGACACAGCAGGAATCCTCTCCCAGACACGCAGTGACAGCCTACATGAAATATCCTGGCGAGCTGCAACGCTCGGCCCTGAGTGCGACTTCTGTCGCCTGCTTCCGCGCAGCCTGCGCTGGAGGGGACGGGATGGGGATGGGAGCTTCGGGCACATTCCTCTGCTGCCAAAGGGGAAAGAGAGAAAACCCTCTTGTGGTGGTGTGCATGTGTGCATGGGGGACAACCCCCAGAGGAGACAGGCAGCTTTCCCTGTCCCTGCAGCTGGGACTTTTGCTTGGATGGGGATGGAAAGAAGCCACACAGGAGCTGGAGGAGCGGTGGCCCCTTTGCTCTCAGCTAAATATGACCACACCACCGTTGTTTGTACACCTCTGTCTCATGCCGGGATATTTAACCTTTTGTCAACACCCAACACCAAACTCTGTGCAATGGGACTCCATGATAAGGACACGGCTGTACACAAAGTGCATGGCAAAAGCAGGAAGTTAGTTCTTCACTAAAACCATAAAGCATCTCACCCCGGCATCCTCAGACACTGCTCCCGTTTACTACCTGGGCATTGCAGAGACAGCAGCCAGGAGAGTGCACACCTAGCAACTGAGGGTTAGGGGATTTAATCCTTGGCTGTGGAGGTAACTTGCAATGGAGAAAATCTGCCCAGGATACATGAAAAACAGATCAGCAGGAAACCAGTCACCCTATAAGCAGTGATGCTAATGACATCAGCTGTATTAATCACGGTTTCTTGCCAGTATTTGGTGAAGGAATGTCCATGCCTAAACCTCTTCATTTTCCTCACATCCTCACTCTCCCATGAGCTCAGGAAGTAAAAACAGTAATTTAAATCAGAAATGAGTGGCGTATCCCACACTAATACTGTGCTTATCCTGTCTGATTTGAGGCTTTTATCTCCCCTTGCACACAGCTGGCTTCGGTTAAACGTCCCACGTCAGAGCTCTGGGGTGCTGGGCAGCCATCGCCCGGCTGGGCAGGATGGGGCTCCCCCGAACAGCGCTGGGGCTCCTGAACTCCTCACGGGGTGGCTTCGCTCTCTCTTTCTAAGCTGTAATTGATTTTCAGGCAAATGTGTTTTCCGCAGAGGTAGCAAAAGGAGGGAGAGGGAAAGCATTTGTTCCCCTGGGGCTCCCGTGTGGCCTTTTCTGCCCCTCAGGCTGTAGGGCTGAGCCTGCCAGCTCCTGCCGGTCCTTGGCCATGCCGTGTCCTGCCTGTCCTTCGGTGACTGGATGGGATGTGGGGGAATTGGGGCTCGCACGGTGCTTTCCTGGGGCTGCAGGGTTTCTGCAGCCGGCAGCACTTGTCACCTCTGCGGGGGACTGCCAGGGGGTGGCACTGCAGAGACTGATGCCAGCCAGGGAAAAAGCATGGATAGAACACAGGGGAGGCAGAGCGGTGGGCGCAGGGACTGGCTGGGCAGGTTGGGGTCCATCCCCTCGAATGCAGGGGCCGTGAGCCCCCCCCTTGCTGCTGTGGGGCATGGGAACCCCTTTCAATTAGCAACGGGGAGGGACAGAAGAGAGGGTGAAAGAGATGCAAAACCTCAGTATGAAGTGGACAGGAAGTTTTCCAGCCTGCACAGAGCCCGCTTTGGGATTGGAGGGGTTCAGGATATAAAACCAGGGGAGCTCCCACATCCCAGCTGCCATCCCAAGCACTGAGGATGGCAAACTCACACATTACCCTGGGCAAACGAGTCCGGGCGCTCCCAAACAGCCTCACGTTGTGAACCCGCTCGGCTCTGGAACTAATTACATGGCGAGGCAGACGAGCAATGTATTTTGATACCTAAGGAAGCATTGTAAACCTCCTGACCACTGCAGCAGAAAACACTGCTGTGCTCAGGAAATTGGGCTCTTGCCCTCGCCCGGGCCCGGCTCTCGTGTGCACGCCGGGTCACGCGAGATGTGCAATTAGCCATTACATGGTCACCAGGGACTACCTGTGCTGCACATCTGACCCCTAGGACCACAGTCAGCACATTTTCCTACATCCCTCCAAATGAGACCCTTTTTTTTCCTCAGCTATTTCCTTAATAAAAACTATGCAAACTATTATTCTTCCCCCCAGATCTTCCAGAAGACCAGGACTCAGCAGAGGCACGTGCACAGGAACATCAATGCTGCTCTCATGGGAACCTCAGACAAGACCAGAATGGCTCCATCACATGAGGACACCTTTCCTGTTATGGGGTGAAAGACTGGGGGATGATTTCTGATAGACCTGATTCCTGGATAGACCCAACAAGTGCAGAAGGAGCCACTACACAGTGGGCTGTTGGGTGTCAGAAGAGGCAGGTCCCTACAGACAGTCAGCGCAGGCTGTGCTGCCCTCCCACTGTGCTGGGATGGAGCAGCCAAGCCTGCAGCGCTGCTGAAAGGAGGTGAAACGCTTCCCAGACCACCGATGTGTTGGGAACACACCTGCTGAAAAACACAGAAGGGAAAACCAGGATACCCCCATGGAAAACCAGGGACAACGGAAAGACAGGGGCAAGCGGCAGGAGAGCCTGAAGCAGCAGCAGCCGCTGCAAAGGACCAAGGCTCAGCACCGCGCCAGCAGAGCAGGACACGTCTGCCCAGTGAGTGATTTCGTTTACTTAGGTGGAGTTAGGCCAGGAATGGACTTGGCCCCAGCATGTCTGAGGGTTATTGTATCTGCATTCCCCGATGCATATACTGTCGAGATGTATTAACTTCCTTAAATGTACCAGTAAAACAACCTCTTATGATACACTTTAATGAACTTGTACAGTAGCCAACAAATTGTGCATCATATAAAACCCATTCGGCCTTATAGACTCTCTGGCTATTTTGTAATAACTGCAATTTGCTGCTTCTGAAGCAAGATAACCAAGGGTTGAGAAGTCAGGCTCTGCAGCAACCTAAATATTTGATTTGGGGGGGAGTGGGTGGGAGAAGGAAGAAAGGGGCCTCTGGGAGCTATTTATGGGGTCAAAATAACATGAGACCTGCTCTTCTCGTAGCATTTCCACCATCAAGGAAATGAAATACTGTGAGAAGACCAGCACTTGCATTATTTTGGCCCCGTAAACGGCTCCCTGAGGCTTTCACAAGCCCGTGAAAAACAAACACAAATACAAATAAATCCTAATACTGGAAACGTAAATACTAAAACCTGCCCATGTCCCTGGAGGAAGCAACTCACAAAGTCCTGACTGCCCTAAAAACAACAACAACAACAACAGCAACAACGAGATGAAGGAGCAGGAACATCTGCTGAAGCCATGAGGAGACAGTCACTTCAGGGGAGCTGGGAACAGCCCTGCCTGTGCTTTTGATGGGAACAGCAATGGGCACCGCTGCCATCACCCAGGGGCCCAGAGCAACCGAGATTTCCAGGGCACACGCACTTTCCGCAGCGGTGAAGGCAGCAGCACTCCAAATCCTTGCTGCTGCCGGTGTGGGGAGGAGTGGGCGCTGGGAGCAGGGAGGGAGGGTGGCACGGTGAGCACCTGGCTGGGTCCCCAGCCTTCCCTGGGGGGCAGCCACCTCCTCCCATGGCCCTGCAGCATGCGGGGCCACGCTCTGGGGCTGTGGAAACACTGACACTGCTCAGAGAGCAAGGGGGCATTAAAGGTGTTGCAAAGCCAACGCTGGCTGCTCTCTCCTTGGTGTTACTTGCAGTGGGCCTGCCCGCAGACCAGCACCAGTGCAGCCTTCCTGCGGTGGGTACCTTGTTGCATGAGAAATTGAAAATGAAACCTCCCACAAAACACTTATTTTTGATGATATTCCCAACAGCCTGATGGCCCTGTCCCTTGTTCTGCTGCCCAAGGCACTCTGCTCTCCCTGAGCTGGCTGCCAAAGTGGAGAGGAGGAGGAAGAGAAGGAGGAGGAGCTGCTCTGGGGACAGCAGTGCTGTCCCCTGACCAGCGCTGCACCCTCAATTCCAGAAAGCTCCAGGAACTGTCAAAGGGCCCCATCAAACCCAGAAAGGTACAAAGCCCTGCCAAGCTTAAATGTGGAACCATTTTATAGGGTGCATTAATTCAATGCCTGAAGAAAATCTATATAGCCCTCTTTTGCCCGGAACACTCATAAATTATGCTGCCTTTCTTATTCGTGCTCTCTCTGTAGTGGTCCACTTGAAGCCGTGGTATCTCCTTTATGTCTACTCAAAAATCTCATCTCCAGTGCATTATTTCTTCTAATGGTTTTTCCTTTCTGTTTGCTTTCCCCCGTTAAGCACAGTTTCAAAATATCCTCCAAAATCATTTGCTGGAAGAGCTGACCCTTTCCTCTTACCTAGGGAAGGGCTGCCCAGGCTCCCGCACAGCCCAGCGGAGCCGCAGCCGGGATAAATGATACAATGACAGCAGCCTGATGTGTCAGGGCAGCGGGGAAGCGGCAGCAACTCTGAATACAAGAATTATTCTTCATCATCTCAACCTGTCACAACACATTACCCTCAAAGCCGCAGCTCGCTGAAGGAGTGACCCTGGACTGAATGGGAGAGTGCTCGGGGAAAGAACTAATTGTAGCCTCTTTTCACACGTCAGTCACTTTTCACAGCACCAAGCCTTTCAAGCTCAACTAATGTCAAGTTCCCTTTTCCTTTTGCTGGGCTGAGTATTTCTGATTTTTAAGGATGGCATTTTTAACGGAACAAGGTCTCCGGCAAGGGATGAGGCCAGGGATGGGAGGGGAGGAAGCGTCGGAGTGAGCACACATCAGAAAGTCCATCAGACGCCTGAAGACTCGTTAGGAATTAGACAATTAACAAGTAGGAATGCAGGAAGTGGGGTAATGGCCAGTGGGGCTTGAATCGCCTTGATTTCATTTCTGTCATTCACAGCCATTGTTTTGGGGAACTTCTTGGGCTCCGCCATGTGCCAAGGAGGCTGTGACTGCGGGAATGTGCTTGCCCCCCCTCTGAAGTTAGGACACAAGACGGGCATTTCCCAGCGGTGTGGAAGAGAAATGAGGTGCTGCTTGCTAAAACCACCTCTCTTGGGCCAGGAGCAGCCTTTGAATGAACGGCTAAAAGGCCAAAATTAGAGCCTCATCTTAAAACCAAAGACAATTTCCTTCATTCGGAGGAGAAGTGAGAAGACTCCCTGCACACAGAGCTCTCGGCATAACAGCCTGGTCTGTGCTCCTGGGCACGCAAACCTAAGGGCCCTTCATAGCTTCTTGTCTTTAACCAAAGTCATAAAATGTTCTGAAGCAAGGATTATTTTCTTTACCCTTCCATTTGCAACAATGCCTATCATGGGGGACTCGCAGGACTGCTGGGGCTTCCGAGTGTTACTTATTAACTGTAATGAATAATGATTATGTAGCTTCTGCCATCTGGATTCCCATTCAAAAGGATCCTATATAAAGCGAACACTAAAAGGCAATTTGTATGAACACAATGGAAGTCTCGAGGATCTCTTAAACTGTTTGTAATTTACACAACGCTCCCCCGTGAATGGATTAGTTAAACATTTTTATTTTACTCACTGCCAACAAGGGGAGTGGGACGTGCTCCCCGGAGCAGCTCACGCCGGCCCCCAACACACAGCTTCCGCTCCCCTGTACACCAACACGCACTTTTACATGTAAGCTCTCCATCTTTCAGTGTTTAGACAACATCCCAAACTCAGCTGGACGCTTCTGGCTCTATTTCTGCAGGAACATTTACTATGAACATCATAACCGATCCGCACGGGAGCCGGTGCTGCTGCCTGGACCACGCACGGTGCAGCCCAAGGCAGAAAAAGGCTCAAAAGCTTATGCGAGGTTGTAACCAAACCAGGATACAGAAATACCACCCCTAACACAAAGGCTTGGAAACTGCATTGCTGCTACTGCAGTTGTAGGGTTTTTTGAGTGTTCCTTTTTCTTTCAATGAAATGCAATTATGCTAACGAGGGAGCTCTATTAATCCATCTCCACCGCCCTTGGTTGCTGCTCCGAGGCAAGGACCTGCAGAGCTGGCTCCAGCCCCACTGGACCAGGGACTTGCCAGTGCTGAGGGCAGAGGGGGGCACTACACCCCGGGGGGAACCTATACATTTGGTATTGGGATAAGCAAGAATCGTTAATATTGTAGTGAAATGAAAGCACTAAGAACTCATTAAAGCTCTTAATTTTCCAGGCTCCTTTTAATTTGAGATGGCTGAAATTTCTGGGCAAATGCAGTTTAACATTGCTCCTTTCCGATGGGAGCACAGACAGAAAGTCAGTTCCTAGCTTTGTATGTTACTACAGTGCTTACAAGTTTGATTATGATAATGCTTAAAAGTCAATTAATCGTGCTCTCTGCCCCAAGCCCCGTGCCCTACTCCTGCAGAAGCCATTAACCTGTGCCAGTTCTCCCCATGCTCCAGCAACTAACACAGGCATCTGCGGGGACTGATTTCCTGTGATTCTTTGGGTGACCGTGATGGACCTGCCCCTAAAAAATGTGTCTTTTACCCTTTTCTTCTTTCAACCCAGCAGCTTGAAAAAAGAGATATTAAACTCTATTCCAAAGAGAAAATAACACAACAGCATCTGATCGCTGAGAAACAATTCCCGTATTAGAATTATTTCATCCTGCTGCAACCTGAAAGATGTTGACAGTCCACAAAAGCACCTACATTAAATCTGCAAAGTGAAAAAGACTGGCAAATGCTGCCTGAGCAACGGCTCTGAAATCTGAATTCAGTGGCCTATGTAAAATATTAGTTCCTGTCAAACTCTCTTACAGTAACTCTAACGCTGAATCCACATAGAGTTCGTTAGTGCCATGCACCTGGAGATGAAACCTGGCATGTTGGAAAAAAGGTGGCAGGATCTCGCAAGGAGATGAGGAGGTACAAGAGGAGGAGATAACCAGGGCAATGAAGACTGAGCCTTCTGAACATCAGAGCCCCTCCGAGACCGCAAATTTCATTTCTAGTGCCTTATTTCAGTGCTAGGATGCCAAATAACTAACACTGAAATGTCCCCCAGTATGAGATGGGGAGGACATCTGCACTTACATAAATGTCTGGGTTTACTTTGGGCACGAAGAGATTGTTGAGATATGGACAAAACGTTGCCATGCTTGAACTGCTACACAATTCTGTCTACCAAAAAAACAAAAAAGGAAAAGAAAAAGCAAAGCAGCTTGTTTCTTCCTTTAAAAAGAGAACCTGAAAAGCTCCATACAACTCGAGTCCATGGAATAGTAGACCCAAGTCTGTGGCATCTTGCCAGACTTGACTCCCAAGCTTTTTATGGAAGGTTAAAAGTGCACTAGATAAAGGACTAGCATTTAGAGGGAGAATATTCTTCACGACAGGCACTTTCACAATGACTCCAGTGCTTTTAAAAAATAATCTCAAGTTTCCTAGAGCTGTGTGTTTCTGTAAAGAGGTTTAGGATGTTTTCTTACCTAAATGGCACTTCAGAAGGATGAGCTGCCAATTTTAGTCAGTATGTGAAATTTCAGAAGCTAGAACAGTCAAATGCTCATAGAAAACAATTTCCATAGCCCATCCACATCATGTAAGCCTACGAGTCCTTGTGCAAGGTTTCCAGAAGTGTTTTCAAAAGGAATATGCAGATACATTCAATAGGGTTTAAAGGAATTCTCTCTTACCCCATCTTGAAAGTCTCAATACGTTGCTACTATAAATTTCTATAAGGTACCTTATATGTAACACCCACTTTCCTGTGCAAGCCAGAGGTACACAAGTTTTCTAATGTACTGAGGCAGAATTATCTTGTATCTTCAGTTACACAAGCAGCACATCTGTGCATATCAGACCAAAAGTATTTGCAGAGAAAACACTGTATTAAAATTCCTGGGTTTGGTCTCTCATTCCCAGGGTTATGGGAATGCCTTGGATTGCTCAACAGTGACCCCTCTGTCAGCCTCCAACTCCACAAAGGAAATGCAACGTAATCTGCATGTTCACAACACCTACCAGCTCTGTGTCCTACACCCTCTGGACTCTTTGACTCTTGCTTGGCAATGCTCCTATTCTTGAAACCACTATGCTTCTATCCAGAGCAAGTCTGGACCCAACGTGTGGATCTACGCATCCCTCTTCCCACCAGAGCTGTTGCTCCTTGAGATCTCAAGGCTGAAGGGTCCTATCTCAAAGGTGGCTGCAGCAAAGCCACCGCACAGGAGTGTGATGACCGGGAGCGCTCAGGGAGTGCCGCAGGTCCCTCCTCCTCTCCTGGACTCTGCCAAACAGTCCCAGTAAAAAAAGCTGGGAAAGGAAAAACTGCCTGAAGATCAAAACCACAAACCCAGTGATGACCTCAGGGTCTGGGCAGCCCCTCGCCAGTACGCTGGGTGGGGGATTTCAAACACTCCTGACCCTCCAAACTTCAGTAGTTTCATGTCTAAGACCTATTTTTAACCCTTGTTGTGATCCTACCTCGGTTATCTGGTTTCCTCAATAACCCTTACTTAGGAAGACAAGGCGAGCCCAGGGGAGGACAACTTCTGTGCTCAGAATGTGCCTCTGTGTGCATCTTGCATATGTGCATTGTATGCTTCTGACACAAATGTACTGCTGAGTTCATTTTAGAAGTATAATATTACAAAGCAAAGTAATCCTGGCACAACTTCTAGTACTTCTGACATGAAGTGGCCTTTCAGGCCAGTGAGGAAAGCTACTGAGAGGCTCTGGGCTGTCTCCCTAGTGCAGATTGATGCTGAGGAGGAAGCTAGAGCGGACTGGAATTTGGGATTGATTCAAAGGAAAAGTTAAAAGTTTGGGGGTAGCAGATGCTCAGCTGGTCCAAATCAGAAGAGTTTCATTGAAACTCACGAAGTTATGTCACCACGGACTCAGCCTTGTCTGCTCATCTAAACAGTTCAAGGCTTTAGAACTGGAAAAGCTCAGGTGGAGACCTAAGGAGCAGAGGTCTCCTCCTTTCATTTCCCTGGCGCTGGTTTTAGTGTTGCTGAGAAACTCCAAACCCATCCAAATACTCCTAGTTTCAAATGCAACTTATTTGGTCTATTTAGTCAATTATTTTAAAGATTTTGTTGACATCGCTGCTTCAAGCAGACCAATTTTCGAAACACAGAACTAATTTTACGGAGCACTCAAAGCTCGCAGTAGTACTCTTAAAATCACATCTCCACCTAGATTATTAACTGAGCCTGGAAAAACAACAGGCCAAGCTTGTGGGCTCGCGCTCTTGCAGGATTGCTTGAGGCTCTTAATACACTCTGTCTTATTTATATAGCTCCAAATTCTGATGTGAGACATAAATATGAAAGAGCCTTGATAAAAATGACATCCGAAGCTTCATCTGGCCCCGTTAATGGAGCTGATCGACACAGCAGTTCTCATGAAACCAGAAAGCAGCTGAAAAAAGTAAGTTCAACGGTTTAATTTGAAAAACTCCTGTTTTAAAAATGGTTCCAAGTATTGATTCCAGTATGCTCTGCCTTTTTAGTTACACTCTTACAAGCACTGTCAAATGTGTGAATGAGCTGCAGCCTGTGGACGAGCACAGAGGATAACCCATGTGAAATCTAAAAGAGCTAATGGAAAACCAAGGCATTCCTCTGGCCACATCCCACATAAAAGGCAATTCCAATCATCTCAAGATGTGCAGATTATGCCCTGTACTTGGGCATCTGGCAGTGAAGTTAATGTAACTACCTGCTCCTCATGCTGTGCTCTTTTGCAGACATTTGTTCACATTTTGATGGGTGACCAGCCATGTTTCCAAAAGCTAAACCAAAGAGACAACACAATCTTGGCACAATATAAAGGCTTTCTGGTTTAAAGGGTGGAGACAGAAGTAGCGCGGAGTGAAGGCACAAAAACACACTCAGATTTCAGGTTAGGTATCTGTTCCTGTACAGTTCACCTAGCCACTGCTGCCTCTGTGGCTGCAGATGAGGGAGGAAGGCTGCTGTGTTGTCTTTTGACTAAGGCCTCCAAATGTTATTTCCACCCAACAATGTGGCCTCAGTGATGGAGTGCCCAATGGGAAAAGCTGCTCCGCTCGCCATGTCAGAATAGATGGGAGATGCCATCCATGGGAATTCTGTGCTCTGCCTTAGGAGAAATCCAGCATAGCAATAAATCTGAGCACCCCTCCGCAGCACACCACATGGCACCGCTTCTGGGCCCCCAAAATGGTACCTGGCTGGGGAACTGACACCATTTCCATCCCATGCACCTCGACCAGGGGTCTGCATGTGCTCACCATCCCCTGCCACTCACAGCTCCTCACTCCCTTGCCGTGCCACCAAGCCAGAGTGGAGGGAACAGGGGCAGGTCCTGGCTGTGGCCTTCCCAGAAAAACATCTTTGGAAACAGTCAGGGAAGTGATACTGACCCTCCGTCTTTCACAACACCATCAGCTTTTGATGTAAACGCAGAGTTCATGTGTTGGGCAAATACTGAGAAAGTCACTGACCAAGGAAAGAACAAATAAATGAAAAAAGATGGTACTTCAGCTGTGGGCTCTTTTTGGAAAACGGGCCTTGCACAGGAAAAGGCAGTAAACAGCTCATGTCCTAGAACTGCTGTTTTACAGGGTGGGCAGCTTCTGGCATGGCAGGAGGGGACACACCACCAGCCAGCATCAGGCACTCCCACATTCGGTATCTTTCACAAGGGCAAATGGGTGCTCATAAAACTCATCCCCTTCCCACCTCTTTCTGTCTGCGTGGAAAACTAATTCCTTCCTCCCTGGGATGCGGGACAGGCTGTGGGGAAGCTGCTCCATGCCTGTGATGGGAAATGCCTTGGACTAATCTCAGAGGCTCTCGCTGATGTCTGAGGAACAGGGAGCAAAGACTAAAAGGCAGCTAGCAACAAAAGCACCGCCACCTTGTCTGAAGGGACAGGAGTGAAATGCAGAATGCAAACACAGAAGTGGGGGAAAAGCTATCTACATGTTTCAGAAGTCTTACTCTTCTAAACTAGCTCAAGCACTACACTGCGCATGTAATACCAGTGCTGTGATTTAAGAGAGCACCAGCAGAAACACAGCAAAAAGGAGCTGGTCTATTACCTTTATGTCTTTACGCTTTACCTTTTTCATTCCCTGTGAGCACACATTTACACAGCACCATTTTTACAGACAGAATACACCTCTGGAGGCTTCAACTCCCCGCAGGAACCTCTGCAGGAGTCTTGAACACCTTCCACTTCTGCTGGGGCAGCAGCAGGGATGGCTTCTCCATCTGCAGGATGCTTCCAACCTATGTGTCATTTTTCTTACTCTCAGGTTTTTTTGTCAGCCGACTGTGCACACAATATTGAGCAATAATAAACAGAGGAGGATGAAAACTGCTGCAGCTTGAGGAGTGAGCTCAGGATCTGATTCCTCCTCACCGGATGCCTGGAAGATGTCACTGAAATTCTCTCTCCCTTAGTGCAACCCGTGTGGAGCCAATATGAACTCTCAGCAAAGTGCTTAAAAACCCATTATTTATAATAACTGTTAAATGATGAGACATTGTTTACCCAGATCACAAGATAAATTCTCACTTACAGAATGCTTGCCTGACTGTCCTGAACGTCATCTGGTTTTTATTTAAATGCAAAATGCAATTAGGCTCCCAATAACACAGCAGAAGAATTCAATAAGATAGGGCTTTTCACTTACAGTTTAATATTAGCATTTTCCCATAAATGTTAATGAACAAAAGTCTACCGTTTTATATATTATCCATGGTGGGGAGACAGCAGGCTAGGAATGGATGGAAAGCTAGTATTTTCATACCAGAAATTATGATATATACCTCAAGGAGAACTAACCACTGCCAGCACTGCTGGGGACCCAGTGACAACACTGCTTCCTCCTGGGGCAGCCACTAGATCTGCTCCCACAGAACATGCTCCAGGGAGCCTCCTTCCCATCAATCAGATCATTCCCCAGCCAAAATCCCCTTTATTTTTCTTCTCTCCTTTTCTCCTGCCCTCTCTCCCCATTTCCCACCTTATGCCTGACCATCTCCTCCAGATACAGGACGAGCATCAGATAGCTGACGACATCACTGTTAAGGATGGGGCCCTAAGCCCTGCTATTCTCAACTCCACCATCCATAGCAAGGCTAGATTATCACAAAAATCAGGTTACTATTTGTCTGATATTCCGTTAGAGAAATGTGTGGGGGTGATGAGAGGTGACAGTATGATGGCAGGAAATGATATGGCCTCTGAACAGGTAGAAAAAGGCCCTTGGAGTTGGAGGTGGCACTTTGGAAGTCCACTGAGAGACCTGTGCCTCCTGATGCTGAAGCATAAGGAGCAGATCCCCTGGTGGAAGAGAGGCCTCTGCAGCTGAGAGAACTGAAAGCTGCAGGGCCAGAGGGTTGGCTCACACTGGAACATTTTAATTGTTTTAGCTTTTGACCTTCCATTTATTGCTGGGGGTTTTGCTGTGTTAATGCTTGTTTTGCTGTTTGGTGACTCATACTTCATCCTATCTTTCTAATCAGAAGTGTTCATTTAACAGTTCGACTGCTTAACAATTTAGTGCATAAATGGGTTTCCATTCTACAGCCTCCTCTCCCATTTCCCCTGGTGAGGGAAATGCATAGTTTATGAGAGCTTTGCAATGACTTGGGCCATCGCCCTCTCACAATCCAAGGAATGGCAGATGCCCTTGGCGTCAGCCTGATGTTAATGCTTTGCACAGGCAGGAAGGGGAGCCGGCAAATTGGATGCATGTCGTTTTAAGATAATGAAAGGCTCAAACTTTCAAAGAGTTAATGTAAGATGTGCAGCATGCAGAAACGGGAGCAGTGTCAGCCTAACCGTCCCCAACAGACAGCGGGATCCTGGGGTGGGAGTGGAGTGGTGGCACCCTGTCTGCTCACAGACCCTCCGTCACCTCCACCACGACCCAAGCTGCAGCTCATCCTTAACGTGAGGGTCCCAGGGGTTACCTAAGGCTGCATGGGGATTTCATGGCCTCTCTGGGGCTCCGATGGCAAAGCTGGAGCAGACCCTGAGGGACACAAGGGCAGCAGCAGAGCTGAGCAACGCTTTCCCCCAGCTAAGCCAGGCTTTAGGAGCAAGCGCCAGCCAACGCTGCACACACCTCGAATGAATCACTACTGCAAAAATCAGCAAAATACTGCAGGGCTCTCTGGGGCTGCTGGGCTTGGGAAGAGGGACAGGAGCTGTCTTGCCTTTATTCTGCCACCACCTCAGCAGCTGCAACAAGTTTTGGCTCACAAAAACAGCTGTAAAAATACCAGTCCTGGTTGAAATGCTGGGAGATGAGGGCTCTTATACTTACTGAGAGATGACTGCTCTAAGTCGTATCCTACATAAAAATACCATGCAAAGACTCCTAAAAGGCATAACAAGGTAATTATAGGAACTAGAGATGAAAAAATCATGTAGCCTCCTAGACTCCTGCACCCTGCTCAGTGTGGGGCAGGCTTTAGAAGCTGGACTTAAAGAGAAGATTTAATAAACACTGAGAAATGTTTCTAAATATTTAGAAAAGCCAAAATAACAGATTTCCACGCCAAGCTGTACAAACAGAAAATGAATTTAGAAAACTGTTAAAAATCAACAGCTTTTGCGTGCACCACAATACAGTCCTTTGAATAGCAAGCAACACCTCATGGGCATGATGCTGCAAACAGGGCTGTAAGGATGCTCAGTTCTTTGCAGAGCCAGGCCTAAATGAATACCTACCGTGGTTTTCCTCTTGTTCCCCTTGAAATCAATAGCAGAAGCCTCAGTGATGCAAACAGCTTAATGCTTTAGGAGGTACTCAGCAGAACAGGCAAATGTGAGCAAAGCCAAGCTAGACAGAATGGAGCTTTACATTTTCCTGTGAAATACTGGAGTATTGCAGTAAGAAAATTAATTTGCTTAATTATTAGGAAGGGAAAAAAAACACAAACCAAAGCAAACCAAACCAAAATCTAACACAGGAACACATCTCTAAGGAGACAGGGAACTGTTTCTCTGTTAACTACTTTAGACAAGGCACTGGAAGAAAAATGCCCAGTTCCAATAATGTCATAACCCGATTACAGCCTGCACAGAAGACCTAAAACACTTGCAGAACAATGAGTAAGAAATTAAGTTTTAAATTGAGTGCTGGCCCTATCTTGTGTCACTTCTTTATATTCTAGTAGAAAGGACACTGCTGAGCTCATTTCACATACAGCAGCGCAAGATGCCTGGATGCAGACATCATTTAGTCATCTCATATATGTTTCTCCCCATTTCTTTCTCCAGGAGGAATGACAAATCTAGAAATGTGACTGCACTTTGTTTTATTATGATATTGATTTTCCTGCAAAGGGAAAGTGCATTTATCCCCCAGGTCTGTGTGCTGGCAAGAAAGGGTTAACAAAATGTTTATCACAAAGCTGGCTTCAGAGTTGAAAGTAATGTGATCAGTAATGAATTTTGTGTTACATTAGGTTGTATAAATGGACAGACAAGCGCAGACAACAAGTGGCCAGGAGTCGGGGCTAATCTAATGATGTAAAAATAGAGACAGCACCAATTATACTTGGGGCCAGCTCAGAGCTCCTGCAGGGACTGCAAATGAATAGGTACAAATCAAATTACTGACTAATAGACGCACTACAAGAGAGGGCAGTCAATGCTAAATACATTAGGGCCTTGTGACCTCTCTGCTCTGAACAGCAGAATCCTAAATTTGACTTAAAAAAAAAAAAAAGAAAATCAAAGAAACTCTTGTTCCTTTCAGGAGAGAAACAGAACAATGTTATTTGTGAAATGATTCGAGACACAGATATTTTTGGGGTTGCTCCCCTACGACCACGTTATGTACATAACCCTTTGAAAGCCGACAGAGGGGTTGCTTTTAGAACAAGGAGAAATATTCTTTGTGCAAAAGTTAAGACCTGATAACAATACAGTTATGTTACATACCAAAACATTTCAAAGCCATGTGCCTCTTTGTGGTGATGTTTTTTACTGCTACTTCACCGGCTGTGTCTGTAGCAAAAATAAAATAGTTCTTAAAAAAATATGCCTTGATTTAAGAGTAAGAAAAAGAAAAGGAATCTCCCCACACCACAGCTGATAATAAGCAAATGCAGTCGATCAACTTGTTATCAATAGCAGAGCTGTCTTATGGTATCAGCGCTCCCTTTAGTAACAGCAGCAGACTTTTTCTACAAAGAGTAACAAAGCCAAATACACACCAGAAACATTTGTGGTATCAGCATTCGTCCCCCAACCCCGCTCCCTTCAATCATGGATGACCTGGAAGAAATTCCTGAAACTCCCAGGGCTGAATCTGGAGATCTGAGAAGTTAAAAATGCCCCTGTTGGTCCCAGCAGGGCTGCTCCAGGGACACCGGCTTGGGCAGGAGCAAGCGAGAAGCTGTCCAGGGCAGCTCCACTGCTGCTGCACATGAGAAAGAACTAATAAACCCACGTTCAAATGTGTCCAGTGCAAATGCTGCTCTTGTCACCCAGCCCTTCAAAAATGGTGGCTCCTAAAGAGCCTTGAATTTTAGTTTCTTTAAAGCAAGGCTCATCCAAATAAACCTGTTGTAGGAAGAACTGCATCGAGCTCTTAAGACTTATTTGAGGGGGTAATTTAATCTCTGACCCTGGGATGAATATCCTGCAAGTTCAAAGGCTGCTTTTAGCATCAGTGTTATTTGATACACCAGCGTGTTTGCTGGCCAAGCTGATTGTGCATTGAACCTATGCAGAAATCTTTTGGCAGAAATGCTCTTCGGAGGGAGAATCAATTGTTCCGTGCTCCTATATCCCATGTCCAAGTGAGGATTAAGACCAACTGAGGAGAGGGAAGGGAAAAATTACCTTGGAAAAAATTAAAAGGAAAAGGAAGGAAAGAAGGAAAGATATGAGGGAGGGAGGGAGGGAGGGAGAAGGTACTGATCAAAGCTCTAACTCTATACAGGGCTAATCCTACTCCTAAAACTGTATGTACAGGTACACCCATGCCCAGGTGGCCACTCCTCATTTCTGAACACAGCTTGTGACCACAGACACTTCCTCTTTTGGAAAAGCCAGGAAGGCTGCTCCTTGCATGGGATCAGAGGGCAGAGGAGCACGCTTCCCACCTCAAACCAGGCTTCACTTCTCCAAATTGCAAACTTCACATGAGGATTCCAAAAACCCTGCAAGGTTCAGAGGTGTCCAGACCTGAGTTAGGCTCAGGCTGGTGTAACCACATGGCTTTGGCTGGGGACGAGGATCCCAACTGCCTGAAGCACCGAGCCTGGGTTTCATGCAGGCTATTCCCTAACAGCAAGTCTAATTAGCTCCACTTACTTACATCCCATTAATCAGGTTAAAGAGTTTGCTTCAACATATGAGCGTCCTTCATCACATTATGAGTTTGTTCATGAAATCTGGAAGGAATCCAGGTGGTTTCTTCCGAGGGCCAGGCGCAAGGTGCCCCGTGCACCTCACTGCTGGGTCACTGGTTTTCCATGGGTGGCAGACTTGCAGTTTTGGAAGAAAATGAGCCATACCTCTATTTTTTTTTAACTGAAACTTCATAATGGGCATTAAACACCTTGCTTTAAATTCTTTAAACTTCATGGGTTGTATAAACCATGATGGTGCCCATTCTTCCCTGCTCAGACCTATGGGGCTGGTTCTGAGATGCAAAATCTGGGGGGTGCTCTGCAATTCTTGATATGGGCTCTTACTGCAAGTTAATGTGTGTTTCTGAGACAGGACAGATTATTTTGCTTCATAAACTGCAGTGTAAACTGAGCCATCACAGGGAACTGGATTTCATGATGAGTTAAAAAGAAGGGCACATGCCCACAAAAAGCAATTCTACTCCTGTATATCCACAGACCAGTTCTGCACTTGCAAAATGCTGCAGCAATGTGCATTTGGGTGGGCTTTGTCAAAATAAGTTAGCTATGAATGTAAGTACAACATTCAGGCAGTCAAATCGTAACAGAGAAGACGCAGCAGACGGGCATGGACTGGAATCATACAATGCAAGCACAGTAAGCCCCATCCTGCCCCTCCAGTGCTGCCCAGGCTCCATCAGCTCTTTCTGGCAAAAACCCCAGGGGTCTGACAGTGGCAGCAGCACATTTATCTCTAAGGAAGTTTGCAGTATTGCCTATCCTGACAATATAACCTGAGCAGTGATGAATACTTATTTATCTTGTATATTGACAATTCTCCCTTGGAACCTGTCTGTTGTGTTCGTCTCCTAAAGGATAAATCTGCCCTTCTGCCACTGTGCTATGTGCTTACAGTAACATAGAGGATGGGTTTTGACTTGGTAAATCATGTGAAAGTCAAGCCTGAAGCTGTGCCTGGATTTAACACCCAGCTAAACCTTTCACCCAGGTCAAAGGAGGGAGGAGAAGCTGGGATGAACTCCCAGGGTTGAGAATATCTTTTCTCTTGGTGCTTCAGGTGCAGAGCTGATTGTTTCATGCTCACTGGTGCTGCCCTGGTGCTAGCAACTCCTTCCTGGGACTGACTGGCAGATCCACTGGTTTTCCTTCACACCAGCCTACATCTTAAGTGATTGTGACTGGGGGACTAGTGACTTTGGGTCCCTGGGATGCACACAGACCTCTGTAGGAAGAGCCCACATCAGCATCACAGCTGCGGATGCCATCCTCAGCCCAGAGGGAACAGGCAGAGAGTGCAAGGGGAATCTGTTTCCTGGGCTTCAGCATACTTGGCACAGAAACAGGGGAGAGCCACAGCAATAGTGTTCTACTGTTATACATATATGTATTACAGAAAGCATCCCATTGCTCAGACTGTAAAGCTTTGGTGCCCTGTTATAGACTGATTTTCAATATTATGCCTAGAAATGAGTAAAATACAAAGAAATGTACTTGTTGAAAGAGGATTTGCTGATTACAGTATTTCTGGAGGGAAAGATTTCTAGCTTAGGCTGCCAATTTCTGCATGTCCAGTTTGAGTGCAATATGGTCCGAGATCTTTGTCTCCCGGAAGCACAGCTCCATAAATCACAATACTAGCTTCTATTTGGTAGTTTTTTGCTTTGCAAATGCAATGTGAAGCTCCAGCACACACTCAAAAACCAAACTGCAAATGTAAATATTGTGGCTGCTTGAAAACAAAGCTCTGCAAGCAAAAGAGGTCACTGACCACTAACATTCTGTGAGCAGACCTTGCTTTTTCTTTTTTTTCAGTGAGAGTTTGACAGAAACTCAAAGGGCCAAAACATATTTTTGCATCTTTGCCAATTTACGCCTTCTTTGGAATGAAATGTGTATCGAGGCTGACAGCTTATGTACCACAGACTCCACTTAAGATAGACATGGGTCGTCTGGATAATTGGATAACAAGGAGGAAAGCTGGTTTCCCAATCAAGTCAACTAGCTGGATGACTGGAGTTATCATTTAGGTCACAAGGAAAGTAGATTTTTGGGGGGTCATTTTCCATACCTGGTTCTTCTCCCATCCAGTGTCCGACAGCCCTTGGCAACTAGTCAAAGGTAGAAAAGACTCATCAGGCCATCCAATTCCCTTTCCTTGCAAATGCCAGATTATTCCTCATGTTTTTAGCATCCTCCAGTTTGATTTTTCCTCTATAAGCAATCTTTGGGGTCATTTCTGCCTCTGCCCACAGTCAGGTCCACTGAACCTGTGAGGCACTGCCAACCCTGCTTTGCAATGCAACATAGCAGGTAAGAAACAAAGACACTGCACATATCTACTCCTCAAAGTGGTCTGTGTACCATGGGCATGTGTTTCCTCCACACTACTGCAGCATATCAGCCCTGATTACTATATAAATCTATGTGTCAGCTATGTCCTAACAGTTAAGGCATTAAAAGAATCTATTTATCTCTTGTCATTAAGAGCATGTCAGGACCAGCTGAGCACTTGATAAAGTCTCATTGTCCACCCTACTGCCCGTTTTGTCTTTGTCCACACAGTGGACCCAAGCACTGCACGTATGCACATGCACCTTCACATTCAGAGTCAGAAATTTTCATTAATTCATGTTTGAATAAGACTTTGCAAGTTCCACTAAATCTCTGCAAAATGTATTTAAGGACTGAAGGCAAGGAGCTGAAACAGGAGTTAAAACATGCATAACATAAAGGCATGCATAAGTTAAAATAAGTCATTTTAGGGTTATTAGAGGGAGGTTTATAACTTATAACTTCCCTAATTTTGAGTTCAACGCAGAAATATAAACACTGTCTTTGGAACCAGTACCAGTATATAAATCAACTACCAACAAGCAGATGTACAGTGTTCTGTTCTGCTGAGCTCTTTGCTATCATGTCATTGAGGTGAGCAGGCAGCAGAGAATCCAAGGAAGAAAACTGGTTTTCCAAGATAATTCAGTTCAGGTTTGTTCACACGTTAAGTGGTCTGGGGCGAAGTGAAAGCTACCCTACTTGTTACGAGGCAAAAGAGACACCTCTTCCTTGAAGCAAGGGTAATGCACCTCCAAACTTCTCTTTCCCCATTTATTAAGCAGCAGACAGATGCTAGCACTCACTCTGCGGTGCGTGCAGGCTGACAAACGGCTGGCTGGCAGGCTGCCACGAGTGCAGCCACGCATGCTGCAGCGAGCAGCCGACTCCCCAGGCAAGTGCATCTTCCCAGGTATCATCTGAGCAGGAGAGAACTTTTTATGGCCATCTGGTAAGAAGAAGAGCTCAAGAGCTGTTAGGGGATGGAAGTGGAAAGGGCATGGGAGTTCACGGCCTTATCACTAGGTTTTCTCTGCTGCACTGAGTCACCACATGCCCGAATCCCTAGAATAAAGTGTGTTAGCGGCAGAGAGAATTCCACAGCAGGCAGGAAAACACAGAGCATAATGACAGCGAGAGAAGGGTAGTGGGATGGGGTGAGTTGGGTCAGTGCTCATGTTACCCAGTATCGCTGATTACATTTCCTGCTTTGAGATGGCACCTATCTTACACTCATTAGGAAGATTTATGTGTCTGGAGTAAAAGCAGGGAGAAATCTCTTTGGATGAATGCTAGCTCAGTGATGGCATCTCTATAAACAGTTGCTTTCTGTCTTTACACTTGCAGTACCTTGAGCCTAATCTTATGCCAAAGAAGTTGGCACCCATTATCAGCTGGGTCTGGAAAGAAAATACAGACCTCTGTTTCTGACAAAGTCCTCAGTTTACAATATAATACAATGTCAAGTCTCTAGGGCAGCCAGTCCCCTTAACTTGGCACATCTAGATGGTTTCAGCCTTCAAAGGAGGTATTTCCCCTCACCTTTCCGTGAAGTTACACAGCCTGAGGGGAGCTGACCCATTGTCGGAAGTGGATACCATCCCAAAGTTCACTCTGATCACAGTATGGGTCAGTAAGTGATGAAATAGGTGCCTTTGTGTGTTTTCACAGCCTGTTTTTCCACCTTCACAGCCCTTTGCAGGTATAAACTGATTAAACTTCACACCAGCAATGTGAGGTGTCTCTATCCTCATTGCAGTGACTGGAGCACTGGAGTCATGGACATGCCAAGTACCTCATTCAAGGCAACAAGTTGGTGAGAATTTGCACCAGATCTGTAACTGAGACCCATACTTGGTGTTCAACCAACTCCTTCTGTTAATACCACATCTTAAACCATCCCTTGGCTCCATCTTTTTCAAGATGGAAATCAGAGGAAAGACAGTTTGAAAGGTGACAAGTTGGGCTATGAAGGGTGTGTCTGCACCACTCAGCAGCTGGATTATTGCTATCTGTACCTACATACAAGGGCATAAATTCGGCTTCTTTGCAGCCCCCTCCTCCTGCAGACTGTGGGAGGTAGCAGTAGTTTGGTGTCCTGCTGTGGGCTACGTGCTCAGTAGTGACCTACCCACAAAGCAGGGGGATGAGCCATGATGGGAGAGTCCCAGGGCCTTCTCCAAGGAGCAGGGAGAGCTCAGAGCAGCACAAGGTCCCCAGTAATACATCAGGGCAACAGCAGAAGGAAGAGACAGCTTCTGCTCTACACAGCCTTCCTGTATTGTCCATAGGCTGGCATTCTCATAGGTTTCTGTTAGAGCTTGTCCTCTTTTCCCTTCCCAGGCAAGTTGCCAGAAGAGTGACAAGCAAGCTGGCAGCTGATGTTAGAAGCCACCATTACTATTAACTGCTGGTCACAACACAAATGGTGTTTGGATTAAAGATGGGCCTGGTCCTTTTAGTAGAGGGCGTTTTTTAAAACAAGTTAAAATTAATGGAGACAATAAAACCACAATAACTGCTCTTTAGCATTTCTGAGCACCTCCTACCACTGGGCCCCTTCTGAGCAGCATAATCTCTGACGTGCCATTCCATTTACTTAAACGGATGATATAATTTATCAATATAATGGACACTGATGAAGATGGATTCATTTGGATTACAGAACCAGCGCTTCGCAGTGGCTCTATTCAGGACACAAAATGAGGATGTGTGATTATGACATTGTTTGGAGCAGGGTGTGTAAGGGCAGTAATCCGCACAGAGACTCAGATGCTTCTGAGTTGGCAGGGGAGGAAGGAGAGCCCTTGTCACAGAAGCTTCGAGCACCAGTATCTTTCTTCAAGTTACTTTAGGCTTCTCAGAGCGCGCTTAGGTGATCTACCACTACTTTGTTTCTATACGTGACTTCTCTCACACTGAGACACCCAGGGAGTTGATTGATTAATCAGAGAGGTAAAGAGAAAAGGAAAAGCAAAACTTAAAAAAAATCAAAAATCACCATTGGGTGAGATGTACGTGATCTCTGATCACACCTCTTCTTTGTACCTGTTCCTGATCCCACTATGTCCCTGCTGGGAGATTCGCACATCGCATCGGCCAGGCGCTCCCGAAGGCCCTCTTCAGTGTGCTCCATGGAAGACATGTGACGGAGACCGAAGTTCTCAGGCCAGCTCCCGCACACCTCCAGCAAGGTCACGCTCCGGTCAAAGGCACCTTCAACAAACAAACGGGAGATGTTTGGGAGACCCTGGGACTAAACTACTGCCGTACATGTTACTTACCGCACTGGAAAGACAGAAGCTCTTGTGTTTTGAGCTCCTGAAAAGCTAATTTGAGCACATATTAAGTTAAAATGTTGGTGTTAACAGCGCAGCAGGAGCGAGCGGAGCCCTAAATGCTTTGACTAAGCAGGTGTAAACAGAAAGGTCAAATTGAAAATACAGACCCAATTCTGGTCTCACACTGGCAAGAGTCAGGAAATTCGCATAATGACACTGATGTAAATGACATGTAATGTTAAGAAACTGTACATGTGTTATTAAGTACATGCTAGACCGCTAGAAATTATTCTTAAAGTTGATCTGTGTTTCACTGGGCTGCTGGTGAGTACTCTCCTTCCCCCTTCTCATCTCGGACAATGGAAACAACCAAGTCCTTGCTAACAACCAAGTTCTTTGCTAATGGGCACAAATTTCGGCCAACATCCCTTTCTTGCTCTTGCACAGAGAAGCAGAACAGTGTTCAGACTGGTGAGAAAGGAGGGCTTGTTTTTTGCCTTGTGTTTGAAGTATGTCTGCTGAAGGAAAAAAGCAAGCCCTTCTTTCAGTCTGGGGTATCTGTGGGTTTTCTCTGTTCCTGCACTGGGAAATTTTAGGTCAGCCACGGGCGCACAGAGACCCTTCCATCAGCAGTGCTTTACTGAAGATACCAGCTATTGTGACGGAGAGCACGTACCTGCAAAAGATGCTTAAAATAATCCCTTAACTTGCACTTATTACCTCATTCACAACAGGGCATGATGTTCGGCTGAATGCAAAGATTAGAGTCTGAATTCAAGATCACTTCAAAGTACAAATTAAAATTATTCTACTTTATTATACAGCAAGTCTTCTGCGAAGGCTTACTTAAATCATTCCCACTTGGAACAAGATTACAGTTATGCTTTGTTGCTTCAAGCACATACCATTTACTCAACTATTAGGTAACTGAATATGCAGCATTTATTGTGCCTGGTTTCTGCCAGCCTACCGAGGGGAAAAAATGCAAATGCCAATGTTTCTCAAAGTTAAAAGTACATGAAACACGTCCTTGTTATCAGGCCTTTGGTTTTCCCCTTTGATCAGCCGTCAGAAACTATCTACACTTGTAGTCTGTGACTGTACAGCTTCACAGCACACTCCCTGCCACTGACAGGTGGTAATAGAAAGGGTGAGAGACCAAGCCCCGCGGCAGGCGTCCCTTCCTCTGATAACGTCCAAAGTACCGGGTGATAACCGTTAGTAAACACTCGGGCAGCCGGTTAATCCATACATCAGCAAAGAGGGGCAGATAATTTTGAACTCTAATGGCATGGACAAAAGCACCAGGGCTGGCATTCAGGGATTTATATGGGCTGCAATGGTGACTTCTGGCTCCTGAATTTCATCGGCGCGCACAACTTTGATTTATCTCTTTGCCTGGCTGCAGAGTAGATTCCTGGCACTAGAAAACCATCAACACTAAAATGGACCTCTACAAAATGGGACCGTGGCTCTTATGTGATACATGCACTTGAACTCTGGATGAATCCCAGCTTAAACTGAGAGGAGGAATAACCAAATATTTCAACTTTTAATGGGTCTTTGGATTTATAAGGTTGCTCCAGTCTACTAATTTGTTTTAAAGCAAGGGTTCTTGAAGCTTGTTGGAGAAAATACAGTGAGGAGGCAAAGTAATTTTGCTGATGTTTAAGTTTCTGCAACATTCCCATATTGTCAGCTACCCTAACTGCAGGAGGGAAAGCAGAATTTGGCCCGTTTTTGAAGCCTCTTTTTTCAAGTGGTCCTTCTGTGATTTCACACAACCCTGAGACCCCCACTCTGCACATAACTCCAAGACCCCACCAATTTCAATTGGTTTTGATGGGGTTGTTTATATACCCAGAGAGCTATGGGGGGGGGGCTTTTAAACCTGCATCCCCAAACCCCGGAGTGGCAGCAGGGAGCTCCCACAGGTTTGCAGGGTTGTGTCAGAGATGAGAAATCTCTCCTTTACTAGTGCCTGCCCTTATTCCGAAAGTGAAAATGGGGGCATTTCTGCTCCTATAAGCAGACATATGAATAATAAGGCAAATGGCTTTTGAAGCTCTGCCAAGATGCCTGCATATGTGTACAGGGAGAAACATCATACAGCGCCAGTCTCTGGCTCCTGAGATACTTGAGTGAGAGCAAAGGAGACAAGTGCAGTGTTACCTCTGCAATCAGGGCCAGGAGCTGTCAAACCTTCTCAGCAGCGACGTGTGAGGTTGCAAGTGTTAATGCAAATGCAGGTTAGAGGGATTAACTGCACAGAAAGTTTTCTGCTACAAAAGCGTGAGGCTCCCTTTTCACTCCTTCTCCGTGGTAGGAGTTCACATCTGGCCATAACATTCCCATCCAGGCATCCAGCTATGATTCACCAGCCACCACTGTGCCCTGTCATCTGCTCTGTGTTGTGCTGGAATCTACAAATTCCTCCTCACTTCAATACACACATTGATAAAATGGGTTCCTCATGAAGCTCAACATGCACATGTGCAACTGAGGTTACTTGGGGCATGGGAGTGAAACTGGGACTTTGCTTGAACAGGCAGGTCCTTTCCTACCATCAAGCCCTGTCTCTGCTGTAAAACAAAATTGTTTCAGGAAAAGCAAGACCAACTGCCATGGACCTTCCTGTTCTTCGTGCCTCTGCATCAACAGACAGCACACACACAAAGTAAAATACTTGTTTTCATGGTAGAATTAAGTCTTGGGTATTTTTATGCCTTGGAAAATTCTTTTGTGAAGTGTACGGAATGGCGGATGGGTTGACTGCTCCCCAGGAGTCTTTGGATGCTTTGCCCTATGTATACTGTTACCAACAGCACATGAGCTAATGGCATTAAACTTACACTGATAGCAGCTAACTGTATCTTTGCTATTTATTAAACTGTAATCTCTCTCTCTGGCTGCCTTGCTCTCCCCTTTTCAATCCAAGTATCTCAGTTGATAACATATCAAATTCCCCATCGTCGACCAGAGAGAAGTTTACAAACAAACCTCAGCGTCCTGCTCTGAAAATCACCCAAACCTGCAGCCAGAGTGTAACTACAGAACCAGTGTGGCTAAGAAAGCTCCTGCTGATGCAAGGGATTACTGAAGGGTTGAGAGAAGGCAGGCTCTGCCCCGTGCCTTTACTGACAAACTGCTGAAATCCTACTGACAGCCACCAATATCAGACCTTGACGTGTGAAGCCTTTCTCCTGGCCCCCAGACCTCATACAGCTTTGGTGGTGGAACCGGTTCCACCTAAAAGGAACAATTCATTTAGAAACAACTCCAGAAAGAAACAGATCAGGTATTATTTTAGTCAAGCAATTACTAGTGAAACCTTGGTGAAACCTCATTAAATCACTGGAAAAAAATCCAATTGACTTAAAATTGTGTCAATATTTCATCCTATCGTGTGGTGCTTTCAAGCTAGCAGAACATTTACTTCTCCCCTTATTTATAAAAGATGAAACCAGGTGGAGATTAAGACCATCAGCCTCTTCTGTATGATACCCAAGCACTGTCCCAGATCCATGACACTACAAGTGAAAATCAAGCCCAAATCAAACTAAATGGAACAGGCAGAAACTTTGGCTCAACAACACGGTCGAAAGTGCTTTGTTTTGCAATTCCAGCGTGTTTAGCTTTACACTGCCCCGAACACTCCAAGCTAATTCTGCTCCACATGCAGGATTTTCCTGTTAAAACATTAATTTTCTCCTGATACCGATCTCCCACTTCTGTCCTTCCACTGACATTTGCCTCCCAACGATCATTGCCCTTTACTCATGCCACTGCTGATGGAGCAGAATCAGGCCCCCCGTCTTTCTGCTTAATGTTTCTTGCATTTTATTAACGGCAAAGGCTTCTGTTATTACTCATAGCAAATTACCTTGCTTAGAAGCACAGGATTTGTCTTTTGCATTGCAATTGTTTCAAGGTTTTGAATACGAAAGGAAAACAAACTCTACAGAATGAAAAAAAACCAACAAAACAAAAGAACCCAACAAACCTCGGAAACATCCTTTCGTTTCGCAGCCCTACCAAGAAACCCAGAGAAGCTCATTTTCCTCTCTGAAAACTCTAGTAGTAAAAAGTATTTTTACAAAATGCTTTAATGCTTCTAGTGTGTTATTTTTCTAAGTCAAAATAGCCAAGCTAAATCTTTCACCATAGCCCTTTAATTTGAAAGCCAGGGGAAATTTTTTTCATTAAACCTCTGGACGGCTTTGTTTAAAATATGAAATCAAGTAGCTCCATTTCCTGTCTTCTAAGGAACAGTAAATCAAAATGAGTACGTTCTCCAAAAATACAGTAATGGTCCTATTAAAGAGCTTGACAGTTTTGAGCCTCACCTTGCATATTGCAACATACGTGTGAGCAAAACTAACAGAGTAAATAGGAGAGGAAATGACCTGCCAATTTTAACTGATAAAAGATGCATCCTTCTCATGAAAGGGTTGGGGTCTGACCCCCAGAGACAAGCAGACCCTGGGACATGACCAAGATTGTCTTGGAGAGAGAGGAGCCCATCACCAAGCCTCTGCCTTTTCTGGCCCTTGCAGAAGCAGGAGTGGACTTTGAAGGGAGTCCCAACCCACTGGGCACCGGACGCACCGGTAACCGCAGTGTGAGCATGACAGAGCTGCCCAGAAAAGCCTCGGCCGGGAGCGAGAACCCCAAGGGCGTGTGAGGAACCAGCACATGGAAATTCCTTGCCCAAAGTAGTGAGTCAAACTGTAACATACCCCGTTTAAACATTAAAGGTTGAACTTTCCTACACGGTTTGCCAGTTCACTTTCATGCCATAACTTTGTTACTCCAGGGGGAATGCCGCAAAGCAGCGGCTCTCAGCACTGGAACGGGGATCTGTGCAAATGCCTCATTTAAGTGTGGAGGAAGCGGCATCTCCCCGACCTGCCCCATATCTGACTTTTGAACACGTGCCCGTGCTCGGCGGCACGTGCTGCTGATCCTTTCCCGGGCACGGCTCGCACGCTGCCGTCCTTCCCGGTCTCCCATGGCACGTGCACGCCAGCTTACGTGTGACCGGCTTTGCAACAGCTCACCTCCACGGCGTGGCTGTTAAATTAAGGTGTGAGTGGTAATGACTACCTTTGGAACCGACAGCAGGAGCCACAGCCTTTGCGAGTAACTGTATTTCCCTGTCATCTTCCCTCCCACGGAGTTTCTTTTCTTCCAGAATCGCTCACAGTTCTGTTATAAACAGGACATTACTCATCAGCTCTGTATCCTGTGAGTGCATTTAATTAATGGAGACTTCAGTCGGGGTACCCAGTCCCACAGGCAATGAACACTTTGAGATCCCTTTGAACTTCTGGCTAAGTGAGGCCAAGAGGTTCCTGCGTCCCTCCTCAGCACGCTGCAGACGTGTAAACAAAAACACTGTTTATTCCTCTGTCATTACTTCTAAATGAGTTTTAAGCAAAGACACAGCTGCCGGGAGGAGCAAGCGGCAGCAGGGTGGCCCCGCAGCCCCCATGCCCAGCGGCTCTGCAGGGATGAAGGCGGGTGCTTGGGCAGGAGGCTGCCTGTGTCCAATTGCCCAGCTCAGGAGAGCGGCCAGCGCAATGGATGGTGCCATTCAGGGTCACAGAGGTGCCACGGTGCGAGCTTGGCAGGTCCTCCAGGACCACCTCGCCCTCCTCCTCACCACCCTGACAAATGCTGTCTTCTCTGGTCCTGCACAAGGGGTTAACCAGAGGCACAGGAGGAGCATGTCAGATGATTAGGAACGTAGCCAGCGATCACAGCCATCATGAAGGCTTTCAAATGTGAGCGAGGCTGCAATTTTCAGAGCTGGAGCAGTGAGATATTTTTATAAATACATAAATCTTTTCAAGGAAAAACAAATATAGAGGAAAGAATGTAAATATTATTGTAAAATGCATAATAAAATGTCTGTTGTTTGTTAATTTTGCTCCTTATTACCCAGTCTATCTGTACCACTGATGCTGAAACATTTGCCTTTCTTTTTTTTTTTTTTTTAAACTCCCTTATTCATTTAAAAATAGTTTCCTGCATGTTATATGAATAAGCAAAACCTAAGGTCCTAAATCCAGGAGAACTTTGAAGTACGAAACCCATGGTCTCTGGGAACTATGTTTTCATTAATCAAAGTAGATGTTTCTAAAGCCATCAGATTTATCATGACTGGATTTCACATGTGAAACCCAATATACACACAGACATACACTGCTTGTCCTTTTGGATTAGTTCTGACCTTTTACTCTCCTTTCTGAAGGATCTGCCTTTCCTCAGAGCAAGGCTGCCCTGTTTTACCACTGCATCAGCCAAAGGAGCCTTGACAAAGTACGTTTTCAACTCTCTGCTTTCTGTGTCTGAGTACGAGTCTGGGTTAAGGTCAAAACATAAATGATTAAGTATATTTATTAAACTCTGCCTTTGCCTTGAATGCTCCCTGCGACTCTGTCATATGCCATCCATTTGTAGTTTCACACCAGCCCGCTGCTAATACACCTGGCCACCAAACGAGGGACCCGAGTGTCATCGCAGCATCAATGCCTAGCCCCAGGCTGGCAAAAACTGAACCAATCCCCCCCTGAGCATCACCGAGGGCTCCTGCAGCCCTGGCATTGCTCCTGGCTTCCCCAGAGGCGTGGAGGTTAGCAAAAGGACATGGGAGAGAGACGGGATGGTTTAAAAACTAGAGGCAGGATGTTACATCCATCCAAAGCAGGACTTAAAAAGATAAAACGCAAAAAAATGTGCGTTTGGTGTCATTGGGGAAATTTATGCTGCGGTTTTGCAGTACCAGAAGCACAGGACTTTGTCATCTTGCTTTAAAGAGTAACACAGGGGTTGGGGGCGAGCACAGGCTCTGCTGTGGGCACAGGCGGCTGCTGCTGCATCCTGCAGGCACTGATGGAAAAGGAGAGACTCATCTGCAGCATGAGGGATACAGGGCATGGAAAAATGAGCTTATTTCTTGCAACACTGGATGCAATTTATTTAGTGGTCTAAAAGCAAAAAGATATGGAAACTACAGTATAACTGGATGCTATTATGATTTTAAAAACAAAATACCCCTTTGTAATAAAATTAATTTCTAAGGAAAAAATGTCTTCCCCCCTCGAATAGCAAGATTCTTGCATATTTTAACTCTTTACAGCTTTACAGAATGAGAACGCCTGGGAAAAGTCAGGAATGCTACGATCAGCCCCAAGCCCCCTCGGAGATTAACGTTTCTTTACATTTAATCCTGACAGAGAGCGTCCTGAAGGACAGAGAGTTCTGCACAAGTCGGGGTAGTTGAGGCGCCTGCGCCTTACCACGTACAATTCCGCAGAGCAGAAAAGCTTCACCTGATGCTCTTTCAACCTCCAGGTCTGGAAATTTCATTAAAAAAGGATTCACAGAAGATCTTCGGCACTTTTCAGTTTTTGCAAGGTTGGAAATGTTTTCTTGTGGTATTCACATACTTATAATTCCCAGTCCTGGTTAAAATTAGAAAATCCAGTAACTTTTTCTTCTCCGAGTAACGTTTCCCACTCTGAAGATCTATGATTTAGTTAAGCTTACAAGAAGATGATTATTGAGATTTTCAACGATGCCTAGGAAATTTAAACACACAAGGAATTCCATTAAATCTCAGTGGAGGCTTTTTTAGACGAGTCTTTATTTTGTTTTACTTCTCTGAATAAAAGCCGAAATTTTACGATGCTGAAGACTTTGTATTGGTTTCACCGGGAAAAGCTGCGTAAGACACATCTGGTATTTTTGTGACACTACCTAATGGTCCTTATTTGGTTATTTGTTTATATACCAAGTCATTTCTGAACTCTTTGGAAGAGGTCTGCAGGCATACCCTGTCTTAGTGAGCTCACTTGGTGAGGTAGAAATACGCCAGTTCCACTGGAGGGACTTGAGTAATATATTACTTCCCTTAAGAAAACAGCAAGATTTATCTTGCTTATTATCAATCCTGTGGCATGTGCAAATGCACATATATACGTACAAAGGACACATAATGGATTATGGAAGGCTCATATTTACCCACAAGTAAGGAAAGATCTGACAACTCATCGGGCTTTTCTGGATAACTAAGATCTTATGTTACACTTTGAGACACAAGCGTGGATTTGTCATATTGCTTGAGAATTAGTGGTAACTGTGTGAGCCAAGGAATTTAATTCTGATTGTTTCATTTGAATTAAAAAAAAACAGTGTTGAAAAAACATTGGAACTGTGCTATATACTAATATATCACTCAAATTGTAATAAGAGACTCCGTCTTGTGTAATAGAAACAGAGAGTGTAATGCTTGGAAAGGCCAAGTTCATAGAATCATAGAATCACAGAATGGTTAGGGTTGGAAAGGACCTTAAGGTAATCTAGTTCCAACCCTCAAATCATAGGTACAGTTCCTCCACAGCTGAATGGCAGGGGATCCTGTATTTTAAACACGCTGAAAAGGAGGGGTGAAGGTTTCCTCATCACAGATCTGCCCGGATATTGCTGCATAGCAGGGATGGACACAGCTCTTACCCTTGTCTGAGCATCCTTAATGCCCTCCCTCTATCACAGACAGAGGCTGCTGCTGGGCTTTGGGTAACTTCTTCTTTATAAGTAATATGCACACAATGGTCACAGCAATGGGAAATAAAGGAGCAGCTTCTTATTGGCCAGGAGAAAGCTTGCAGAAGAGAATGTTTCAGAACACAGCTGAGCAGCCCTTGAAGCTCTGCAAATGTGAAATTTGGTTTATATCACTAGCAACCAGTTAAGAATGAAAGTGAAATATTTTCTGCATTGCAAGAGCAAATGTTCCCCTGGTCTCATATCACCTTTTCCAGATGAAACATTTCACAACCCAGCTGACATATAAACAGAAACCAAAATATTTTCCTAAGGTGCATCACTAACCCCGCTCTGGGCCTCCAACTCGTAATTTATTTGTATTACCTCACTATGAGATAATGTACGCAATGGTTCCAAGCTACTGTCTAATAACTGCTTGTATATAGGAGGAATAAAACTCACTTGCAAATACTAGGCACTCACTGGGTGTTTCGGAAGAGCTTGCAGGGTGACTTCTACTTTCCTGTCACTGCCCAGCACATGCATGGCAATGCCCTGGCTCCTGCCCTCGCCTGCCTGCCTCATGCCCCTGCCCACTGCTGCCCAGCCCAACGTTGCCTGCAGCATCCGTAAGGACGAGGCATTCATGGTTTGCAACAGCTTCATAGAAATGAGCATAACCGAGTCATTTATAGAGGGGGTTTCATGTCAGTAATGTAACTCCTTGCCACACACTTATGCTGTAACTGGCTTTTCCTTAGGGAGTAACAGCAGAGTGATGATGACCTTCTGACACTATCTGTAGCAAATGTGTGTTAACATTTAATTTATTAGGGTTATATCTAATACTGCATGCACAGCCTGCTCTAATCACAACTTCCCTACAGGTATTATAATATACTTTGCAAACAGCACAAGATGTATCCAGTTATTAAACCAGAGTAATGGAAATGATTGTGTTCGGGCAGCTGAGCGGCTGCCGTAAGGATACAGAACCATTAACATCAGGAATGGGTCTGGAAACTTATTTTTGCTGCTTATTAATTGGGTGACCGAGATCAGGGAATGGAGGAGAGACTGCCAAACACACCGGGAGGGAAAAGTCCTTAGCTGAGACAAAACAAGTTATGAAGATTGCTACACCAGGGAAGCGCTGGAACACCAAGGTTTAAGTAACTCGCCCAAGGGAAAGTCTGTGCCAAAGCTGCCCAGAAAGAAACCTTCTGCCAGGACAACGCAGTGCAATGCCACATCTTCCTAGAAGGTACAAAAACACAGATGGGACCCCCAGAGCCACTGAGCCCTGCCCTGGCCAGGCAGCAGGTCCCAGGTACCTTTCTATCAGCTCTGGGTGTTTTGGAAATTGCTCACTCCAAGTCTCCAGATCCCTCCAAGAACACCAGGAAAATGTTTCTTTAAGGACTACAGAGAAATATGAAATTTTATGTTTAGAAAATAATAAAAATTCAAAAAACCTTAAACTTGTTTCCTTGTAAGCCTTCCAAGTCTGGGAAGATAAATTCTTTTGGCCCGATTCTGACTTCATTAAAGACACGTGCCAAGTTGCACGAGCTAGTTATCTAAGCTCCAGCATGGACTGGACCTACAGAGCACTGAAATCCCTGGTCCCAAGCCAGCTTAAGCATATACTTAATTTCAAGCATGCAAACATCCACAGTGACTTCAGTGGTAGTATATATATGCTGTAAGTTAAGTGTGTGCTTAAGTGTGCTGCTGGAGCAGGGCCAGAGCACTTGGTGACTCGCTGTACCAAGTTCTGATCTCCTACCAAACCCTTTCCACGGGAGGGATTTCACTCCATCCAGACAGGCTTTGGAAGGGCCAGGCAGGACCCAGCTGGTCAGGAGCCAGCAGACCCGTCCTTGCTGTCTGAAGTTTTCCTCTGCATACGTTAAGGAGGTTTTGCCCTTGTCACTTATGTTATCCATCAGACATCTGGTGGCTGGATAAGGCAGAGCGACATTGCAAGGTGAGATGATGGAGTGAAAAAATTATTGCAACTGGCATGTCCTGGCCTAAGGCTTTCAGTCATTTAACTCATCTCACTCTCATCCTTGGCAAAGACTGTACTCAAAGGGCAGGAGATCTCCCCTTCTGCACGCCTCATGTTTGCACTTGGCAATTTGAAGTAACAACTTCAAATGCAAACTGGAGTTAGGGAAAGATGGTTCCCTGTTCATGGCTAAAAGCAAAGCCTGATTCAGCCAGTCAGCTCTGCACACATTTTCCAGCAGCCTCTACATACACTTCATAGCTCCTACCGGCTTAAGCACCCCAGCGAACACAGGACCCTTCCCACCCAGACATGGAGCTGCCCATTATGTACAGCTCTGCCAGACAGGGGAGAAAAGGCCATCTCTCCCCAGAGACCCTGGCATCTAACACCAGGTATGCTGACCTTCTGGGCTCCAATACCTAAATCCTCCTGTGAAACTACCTTTAGTCCATATGAATAGTTTGATGATTATAACCGTGCTGCTTGCCAAAGCAGGATAGATTCTGAGAGCTGCACACTACCTTTCTTGTGGACAATAAATATTCCACTTAAATCATAGCTTGTACATATATTTGAAAGGATAAACCTACTACTAATAACCACGAATCAAAAGAGAAGATTCCAATTTTTATGCCAGAAAGCTAACAAAAATCTTCAGTGTATTATAAACAAGTATCCATCATTAGAATCTAAGTTCAGCATGTAAAAATCCAAAGATGGAGTTTATTGTCTTTAATGGCTGAGAAATGACAAGTGTGTTTGGGTGAAAAGGAATTTAGCACAAAGTAGTTCTGTACAAGAACCAAAATCCATCTCAAAAAAAAGGAAAATCACTGCTGACAGTTTTACAGTAGAATTAAGCCGCTGTGAACTGTCTGAATTGGGGGCTAATCATAAGTTTCTGGGGTATTTAATATGGAAAAGAAATCTAATTATTAGGGAGAATCCTATAACTCAGGTAGCAATTGATCCTACACCTTTTCAGTCTAAAATGATGAGTGAAACTACAGATGTTTCACAGAGGGGATCACTTTCCAACAGCCTTCCTTTTGTCAGCAGAGTAATGATCTGCAAACTCATTGGAGCAACCACTGTTCCAACCCTGTGTCTCAATGATCTTCCCACCAGCACAAAGCCATCGACAAGTACACTTGGCACAAAGTGTCAGGAGGAAAAACTTGCTTTAAAACCAAAAAGAAGCAAATCCAAAAGAGGAGAGTGAGTGGGTGTCAGGTATTGGCTGATGAAGATGTGAGAGGGATGCAGCAGGTCTGATGATGTGGCTGTGTGCATACAAGTGGAAGCATTTCTTACAGTGGTCAAGCTCAAAGGTGGAAGCTGTCCAAGGGGAATCTCTCAAAAACCCTGGACAGCAGCAAAAAATGTCACAAGAAACTTGCCAAATGTCTTAGTGCTCTGCTGAAAGATCCAGGTGAAAGGAGCCTCTGCGCTGGAAGCCTTGGAACAGAGACAGAATTTCCTGGAACAGAGCACCTAACTGTGCAAACATCCACCCACCATCTCAGTTGTGAACCGAGGAAATAACAACAATAATCTTACAAAGAGAGAAGAAAAAAAGGAAGGGAGGAGAAATGAAGTAAAATCTTTTGCCAGTCCCAGGTACACTGACCCTATCTGCAGATTAAATTAAGTCAAGGAAAGAGACTATCAAGTGGGACGTGAGATGAAGTACAGGAAATACTTCCAAGTACAGCAAGTGAGCAGACAGGAAATGTATACTGGGAGAAGTAACTTTTCCTATGCACACAAGTATTACCTTTGATACATTAAGGTCAACAGAGGCACGAGTAGTTTCATATATGGAGAATAGATTCAAAAGATATGTTAGGGCATGTTCAAAGCACCAAGGGAACAGTGGTGCAGCTCTGGTGTCTATCAAGCCATGTTTATTGATGTTCTTGCTAGCTGAGGCAAGGTTTGGGAACATGGATCATAACACCATTTTTATACCCTATAAAAGTACACTGTGAAGTGATGAGAAATGGGGATTGTTGAGTTGTGCCAGGCAAATCCATTATAAAGAAGGAGCGTACTTTTTCGTGAGGCTTTTTACAATGCAGAGAGCAATTCTTTTCCTCCTGTGAAAAAAATTGGGAACCCTCCAAAGCATATGTTTCACAAATCTCCAAAAAGTGGAAAACAATATTCCAAGAGGAGAAGTGTAGGAGGTGCAGTGTGAGAACAGAAGTTCAGGACAGGCTTCCTGTACGTCCCGCACTGGGGACAGATGGGGCAGGGACCAGTCCAGGACCTCTGCTAGCACACTTGCAGTCTGTGCTCCCTCCCCAAGCCATTTGCCTCATAACTGATCTTAGGACAGGATTTGGGACTGCACTGGCAGCTGGTTATCCTCCCTGCAATTACAGCAGATTTTGTTTAATTGCATTCAAAACAGGAGGCAAAAATAGAGATGCTTAAGATCACCTGCATTTTCTGCTTAACGGAGCAGAGAACTGCCTTCTCATTGCAAGGGAGAGAATTAGCATCTTAGCACCTTGTTTCTCCAAGACATTTGACCTTTGTAGCTCTTCAAGCTAAGGCACTGGCTAATTTTCATCTAGTTGGGACACCGTCTGGACATAGTGAGGAAGTGAGATCTGTTGGAGGTGTTTAGGTGAAATATTTAAACTGGAGAGTTGTACTGAGCTAAAGGCTCCTTTTCCCCAGCGCCCCCGAAGCCCTGCCAGGGCACAGCAGATAGGTGGCCCAGGGATGATAATTCAATCTTCTTCATGTCAGCTTTCAAAGACAGTCCCATATCCATGCCCATATCAAACGTTAAGCTCGTCAGCTGGGACAAGGAAAGGCATCACCTGAAGAGGTGATATCAGTATCCCCTTTTCTAGGTCTTACTGCAAGGCTGCAAGGATTTCTTTATGGAAATATTTTCCAACACTCTCTGAATACTGTGGAAACAAGGATTAATGCTGATAGTAAAATAACCCTCCAGCTTCATGCCTGAGTTGTGTTGATACCACTCTGACCAGCTCAGTAAAGTCATTTGTCCACCATATGCCTTAGTTTCTCTAGACATGAGACAATATAGCTACTTAACTTCAGTTCCCCAAAAATAAGTAACTGGGAACGCTCTGAGGTCTCAGTAGCAAGCCAGTGCATATTGCTGCTCACAAAAGACCCCCTGTAGCTAACAATATAACTTTGGAATACCCTGAAAACCCAAACCAGATGAGTGCCATGCCCATCTACATCAAAAAGCTGCTGTTTTTCAAACCACTCTGTTGTTAGGTCAGAAAGCCTGCAAGGTCTGAGCTTCTGTGCGCTCCAGCATCAAAAGTTTTAGGCAGGTTTAGCAAACCCATCCTATGTGAAGACAAACAGCCGAAGCTGAACTGGAAATCTCGCTGTTCATAAAGAATGCAATTCACCTCCATGCTGAGAACAGGCGCAAGGCCAATACACCATTTAAGACACATTTTCAGGGCTTAGTAAGACTTAAGCTGTGCACAGAGCTGGGACTGGCCTTCGGCAGGGGAAGGGATTTTACCCATAAAAAACTAGCAAAAGCCCATAGTCCAGATTTCTGCAGGACCTCTGACAGGGTGACAGCTACAGAAACATAATAATCCAACAGACTTGTAACCACTGAGTCCACCTACCCCTCTCATATAAATAATAGGTCCAAGACAAAGGAAGTGGAAATTAGATGCTTGTGGTGAATTGCAGAGAGCCAAAGACCTTATACGATACCCAGTACTTACATCTACACTTAATTAGGACTGAAACTGCAGACATGAGACCTCAACATGTGGTATTCACATGTGGGCTCAAAAATACTGTCAAAGCCAGTTTTCTTATGGTTAAAATGCTGAGGATATGATACAGAGGGAAAGTCTGGAGATGCCTGATCGACAACCCCAGCTGTCTGTGTAATGACACACTGTGCTTTACCCACTCAAACGCAGGGGCTGCTCCAGCGCCTGTTCGCGCAGATGCCAAGGTTTGCCCTCGCACCCGGTGCAAGCCAGACGACTACAGAGAGGTCCCGAGACGTCTGTTGTATGTACTGATTGAGCAGTTAAACCTAAACAAGAAGAAATCTGAAATTCAGATGTTAGTGTCAAAACTAATAGGAAACAGGATGCGGCTATAATGCAAATACAGTGGTCCAAATTCTGGTCTCAGTTACGACCCAGCGAGTCCAATATGAGCACAGGGAAAATGCATTCTGTTGCACATTAATGAAGAATTTTGTCTCGTAGACTTAAAAATAAACTTGTAACTTTTTTTGACCCTATGTAAAACCCCAGCATCATTTTCTCCAGCAACAGGCACTGGACAGAACTGCTTGTTATCCTGATATTACTTGACTTCAGAGATGCCTACGAGGGTGTCGGGATCTACTGGTGAAATCCCACCAAAACCAACAGGAGTTATGCCAAGGCATTCAGTGAAGGCAGGGTTTCACCTCAAACCTTTAAAGGAATATGATTAAAATACAAAGAAATGCTTTCCTACAGACACTTTAAACAGATTTTAAAGAAGGCACCTAACTTAGAATGCAAATGCGTGGATGTCATCTTCACATTGTGTATAAACAAGTCATCATGACTCCCATTTCTACAACACTGTAGTGAGCTGGACAAGGTCTCTGCGAACAAAACCAGAGACATCTGCAAATCGGATTGAAAATCTTTCTTTTTTTCCTCTTTTTTTCCTCTTTTTTTTTAAACAAAATGATTAAAAGTTGAAGAAACACTTCCATATGGAAGAATCTTACCCCAACAGGTCACCACAAAGACACTTCAAACACAATAAAACAGGAAGTGCTAAAAAAAGCATAGCAGCTCACAAAAACCCCCACAACCTTTTCCACAGAAAAAATATATGTCACCCTGCGTAGAAAAACCATTTGGCAGTGTAATGTGCCTTTAATCTGCTCAATTTGCTTATTATAGTAGAGGGTTAGAGGAATTTTCAAGCGGTGGCCAAAAATACTACAATGATATCCTCCCCTCAAAAAGTAAACTTACTTGAAGTGAATGAACTTCTTCAACTCAAGTATTTCAAAGCCGAAAGTAAGCCCACCAAAAAGAATGCTCCTGTCCAGGAAGGATGGTGTAACTGCTCAAACCCAGGACCAGCAATCAGTCGTCCACACCGGACTGTGCCAGGCACCCGCTCGGCTCCCCTGGCAGCCCTGCAGTGCTCATGGTGGTGAGCAGCAAACATCCAGCTGAGCTTTTCATGTGCCTGTAACTGGACGTTAGAAGGGCAAATGCACTTTGAGGCACCATGGAAATAAAATATCCTGGTATTCCTCAACTCTAATCCTAATGGAGCACTCCGCAGCATGGGCACTGCTGTCATGAGAGCCAAACCCAGGATTACTTGATGTCAGAAACACATCAATGCTGAGCCTATTGATTTGCCCAATTGCTTATCGGGTTTGAGCGCCTTTGAAAACCAAGATAATAGTTACATGAGATGCATATAACCCAGAAATACCACCTCTGAAGACGCATGCTCCTTTTGTGCCTACCCTAATACAAACAGGGCACAGGGCTATTTTAAACATGGCTCCTGATCTTCTCTACTGACTCAAGTATTTGGTCATGTTAAACCTGGCAATTTATCAAAATGCTATGTCAATTTTCCAGGTTATCTACAATTAGAAAACTCTGCATGTGACCAACTTGCAACCACCTATGGCATGGATGGGAACAGCACCGAATGGGGGGAAAGCCAGCAGCATCTCTCCTCCTGGCTGCCAGCATTACAGAGATGCCTGGAGGAGGCCAACAAGGATAATCAGAGGAAAATTTAAGGAAATCAAGGCTGTCTGCTCTTGATATTTAATATCCATGAGTTAAAGACAGAAAGGTGCAAAAAGCTTAGCAGTATTTGTGGCTGAAATTAAAACTTTAAAAGAAACTTATAGTGAACAGTAACGTATGCAATGACATCTGGGACTGCAATCAGCAAACTGCTTTCAAGAGCTGCCAAAGCAAACAGCCAAATAACAAATCCACTTTACAGATCATCAATCTGGTCGTGCACTTGCCAAGGTAAATAGTACAAGGCTGAAGTTTGCTTTGCAAACCAGTGAGCTGGGAGTTTAGCAAGGCCTGCTTCCAGGACAGCAATGCTGGGGCAGGGTCCTCGTAGGGCTGGCGTAGAGGAAAGTTCAACAATCCATATTCAACCGGTGACTTGGGATGCGCAGAAAGATGAAATATAACCAGCATTAGGGATTAAACAAATTAAAAGAGACTCAGGTGATGTTCATTAGTCATTTCATGATGATGACTATTAACACTGGTACAACTCAAACACAAACCCTCAGATAAAGCAGAGTTTACTGTAACGCTGCTTTGCAGATTGGGCAACATTTCATGGGAACTCCAAACCTAAGACTGAAAAAAATTAGTAGGAAATGAACCTTCTTTTATTTTCAAATGAGATAAAATCTGGCTCCAAGAACCATATTTTACATTTTAGGGAAGAGGATATAAAACATCAAACAGTGATTTTTTTTTTTTTCATTATGAATGCAAGAAAGATAATTTATGGCGGCTGCAAAACATTTATTTAAGAAGTAAAGCCTTTATGTTCTGTATACAATTTATAGGGTTGTAAAAGAAAGAAGTGAAACAACTGCAGCCATAACATGCACATTTATGAATAATAATTGTAAGTCCGTTTTGTTAAATACAACTTCTGCTTCAGGGTTCACTCTTCAGTTGGCTGGGAAGTCCTCAAGTGCAACCTCAGATTTATTTAACATTACACTCTTGGCTAAATAGAAGAACGGGAGTTCAAGACAAAATGGCACAACGCAGATCCAGGATTTTTCAACCAGGGAGATGGCATATTCCTGGTGGAAACTGCCTCGGCTCTGTCTTCGAGTGCAAATATTTGATTTGCTGCAGTCAGGCAGGTGTGTTGCGACATGGAGAGGGCAGAGCCTCTGGCCAGGCCATACCGCGTATGGCTTTGCATTCCCTCACCTCGGGGCTAGACAGAAACGGACTCTTTCTCTTATTGCAACCAAAACCCCATTGCTTAAGCGCTGTGTTGATAAACATAAACCAAATGTGATGAAATTGGCCCAATATTTACTGCAAGAAAGGTGACTATTGCACACACTATAAGCACAGCTGTGATGTGATGTGGATGCACAGGCTGGGGCTAAGCATTCATGTGTGTGTAGGCACTTAAATGCATAGTTCCCCCCTTTTTTTCTGCGTTAGTCATTTATCCTGCAGAACAACATGCAGCAGAGCTCAGCACGAAAGTGTGCAGGTGATACATCTATTCATTGCTCAAGAACCTGTAACAGACTTGCTTCCAACCACATCCAGGCTCCATACCCTAAAGCAGTCCCAGCAATGCACCCTGCGGTTTGATCAGTCACCTGCTTTTTAGTTACGGAAAATGCCTCCAACAGTTACTCTAAGATTTTAGCTAATCAAACCATGATGAAGCATGGGAACAATTTAGAGCTGTAGTTGGAAATAAGTAAGTGGATCCCCCACAGGCACAAAATATTCTGATGACGGATCTTTCATGCTAATCAAGAGGTCCTGTATCCGTAATGAGTTGAGTCTCACGAACGTCCGTACAGTGGGGCCAAGTTCCCAGTGGGTATTTATGGCACAGCCTGCTTCGAAGGGCTCAGCCCTCCTCCTCAGATATGGCATTTCCCTCTTTCTCTGCTGCAGACTCTGAAGAACACGCTGCCTTTTGCACAAGCAAACGCTGCCCTTCCACGCTGGCCACCATGATGCTGACTTAGGCCTGTCCGGTGACCACTGACCTGCCGTCCACCTCCATCCCTTCCTTAGGCTCCAACTCTAACTAATGCTGACCCCCAGCTTCCCTCACTGAGACACTGGATTTTACTTGTATGGATATTTTCTATTTTAGGAAAGTTTTCCCTTCTACTTCTGTTACACTGAAAAAAGTCAGCATCTGGTATCACAATACAAACAGATACGGCTAAACACTGAGCTTTCAGAGGCTTGGCAGGATCCCTGATCCGCGCTGTGAGGAGCTGCCGGTGGCCAAATACACTGATAAAAAGGATGTGTAACTCCTCAACACTACCCATGATGGAAACAACTGCAGCTCTCACTGGAGGTCAGGACGCACACGAAAACAAGCCTACATGTGTAGCAGATTACAACAAACACATGGCCAAGATGGACTCGACAGATCAAATGTTGGAATCGTATGATGACACATGGAAAAGTGGAGTTTAGCAGGGAAAAAAGCAACCGAGAGCCCATATGTTCAATTAGCAAGATACAAAGCTTTTGTTGTATACCAAAAATAGCAAATAAAAGTCTGTTGTCAGTTTTGGATGTCCAGATGTGTTTCATTTCCAGCTTCACATCTGAACGTGTGGACCTGCCTGAAGATGAAAGAGAGGAAAGTGTGGCAACGGCCGAAGGGTATAATTACATCAAAACTCTTCCTTCCAAACAATGGGCGATTACGCTCCCCCGCACCTTACGCAGCCCAGCCCGGGGCCGGCTGCTCAGCCTTCAGCCAGCTTTTACCTGCCTCCCTGCTAGGGACGGCACCTTAGCTGAGATGTTACCTCATGAATGTAATTCCTCCTCACGCCGACAGTCACAGGCTGCCTCTGCCATGGGCCATCAGCCCAACTGCCCTGGATGAAATGATATTCCCATGCGTGCCACAGGCCATGAGTGGAAATTCTCAGGGATCAATTAAGGAAAGGCTCCGTCCTGATGGTTCCTTTGAAATAGCCCATCTTTTCAAAGAATCGTAAGAGGATGAGGATTTGCACCTCCAGAGCAGACTCACAAAGGGCAGAAGTGAATGCCAAGAGAGTAACAACAGCTACCTGGCAGAGACTGTATAAAGAAAACACCAGTCTATAACCAATAAACACAAGTTACTTAGGTAGCACTCAAGCAAAACCAGATGGTCTCATCTACTGCAGGTTTCCCCTTTCTCTTCTCAGTTTCTCCCCCCCTCATTGTTTTTGAATTTGAATTATGTTCAAACAAGGAACATTTGCCAATGATGTGACTTCCCAGACAGGGCTTCAGGTGTGCTACCCCGCTTGACACACTGCCTAATCGAGGTAGGAGTTTATTCATCCAGGAGAGGTGGAACTGGGAGTACCACTGACAGCGGTGCAGCATGTACCCTTAGCACAGCACTTGGCTGAGACTTCTGGTGGCCACTACCACTATCTCCAAGCCCACACCTCCCAAGCAGCAATGCATTTATCCTCCAGGCATGGCTGTGGGCAGTATTATTATCTTTCATTCACAACTGGAAAAACTGAAACACGCAGAGATTAAGTTACATGCCAAGGATCACCCAAGAAGCCTGTGGCTGAGCTGGGATTAGACCTTCGAGCTCCCCAGTCCTTGCCCAGCTCTTAACCACAACACCATCCTTCCTGAACGCTTTTATGTAGTTATATTTATCTTTATGTAGGGTCATCTTGGCTCCCATTATAAAAAGCACATATGGTTTCCAGTCCTCAAATTGCCTGGGTAAGGGTTAAATATTCAAATATAATGTTATTCCTGGCATTTATGGAAAAGTTTCTCAGTGCCGATTCCAAAATCCCATGGCTATTTAGGAGCTGCTGCTCTGTATCACTGATACTTATAAGCAGGCTTGTCACTTCCATGCCTGTGAATTGATAAAAATGAAGCACTTTCTCCAAAGGATTAAAATTAGGCTAAGGAATTTGGCTACACATTTGCATTTGCTAATGTTCTAATACGAATTTAATTATCATTTAACCGGTATCAACAGAATTACAGGAAGAAGGAAAGCCAGTGAATGCTGCTGCCACAACCTATGCACGCCTAGCTTAACCCCACGAGCTCACATTCCTTGTGTTAAAGTGCCTTTATCATAAATTCTCCGATCATAAACCCCTTCCAGACTGCAGTGAACAGCTGGAGTACACGAAAGGTTAAATGACACTAATCACCACCAAACACAAACAGGCACCTCTTGCCACCATCATCTCATTGGCACTGCTGCTGCAAAAATTATTACTAAAAGAAATCCCAATGGCAAAGCCACTCGCCCCAGTCTGTACTTAGGGGTCTATTCTGGGCATTGCCTCCACCTGGTTGTGTGGTTAAGCACTTTATTCCTGATTCAGCTAAACCACTTTGACTCACAGTGCCTTCGGTTGCCTCCAGACCATTCGAGTAACCGCCCTGCAATCCCAAAAGAGGGGCAGTCAGCTCTCACCCACATGCAGGGGGTGCAGCACACAGGTATGCTAGCCAAAGCACGATGGTGGTATAGGCAGTGGGTTTTACACTCTGGTGTACATCTGAGCAACTTAATTCTTCCTGTGTTACCTACAGCACGCTGCACTGCTGTGAGTAAAGACCAGAAAGAAGAAGAAAAAGGAAGATTTACTATCACAGTCTATCTCCTAGGTTAGTAATGACTGATGGAATCTGTGTCTGTATTTGATTTTTGTTTCCACTCTGTGTAATGCATAAAGGAGTAAGAGGAGTAATACATCTTGCTCCCAGAAAGCAGCAGACAAGCAAACCCACGCTGGGGTGTTACGGCCAGTGCTGTGCACCGCAGACGTGGGACTCACCTGGCATTGCCAAGGAATGGGAGCTCCCTGCATCACCCAAGCAGCCACAGTAAAACTCCGAGACCCTGCTGCGTCCCCATCAAATACCAAACTGCAGCCTCAGGGAGGTTTTGTTACACGTCATCATGGTTTTCAGCTCCTTTAGAAGGGATGTGCAACGATATCTGCCTGCACTGTTTGGAGGGTACTGATAACCACACCACATATGAAGGAAAGCTCAGTGTTTCCACCTCGGCTAGACCACGTGCAGGTCTAAGATACCATGTTGTCTCTGCAACTGTTCACTTCATTATTTTTGAACAGATCAGCCACAAGATCCATCCAGCCAAAACAAGAAGGAGAGAACACATTCCACAGACCGAAGGCAGTTGGATGAAAAACCTTCCTGCACTCATTAAACACTGTGTCAGACATTCACCAGGCACCACGCATTTTAAGGATCTGTCTGTTTACTCCACCATTGCTAATATTTAAGATACATTTAAAGTAAACAGGTTAAGAAAGCATTTGATCTTATTACTACGTAGTGCAGAATCCCGGTAGACCGAATTTCCTGGTAGAGTGAACTATTCTGAGATTCCTTGAAATCTCGACTCATTCTCTTCTATTCCAGTGCTAACATCAGCGCTGCTCTGGTGAAACCAAGCTGCTGTTGGGAACAAAAAAATCAGTGTGATTTACTTAATAACCTAATAGTTACAGCCCAAATTCAGCAGAGGTCCAGCAACTTACTGCAGCAGTGCTGTGTGCCTTGCTGACTCCAGGAGCCAAAGTCTCAGCCAACACCACAGGTTACCCCAGAGAGGTGCTGGATGCCACATCCCTGGAAACATTCAAGGCCAGGTTGGATGGGGCTCTTGAGCAACCTGATGTAGTTGAAGATGTCTCTGCTCTCCTCGCTCATGTAGGGGGGTTGGACGAGATGGCCAATAGATGTCCCTTCCAGCCCAAACTATTTCGTGCCTCTATGATCACTCATGGAGACTGCCTGGCTCTTTGAATAAGTGCAAAGGCACTTGAGTTTAGCAGTAGCTGCAGGAGCATCCGCTCTGGACCCAAACTCCATTTGTAAAACTGCCACAGCTGTGTACTTCCCAACCATTTCCTTCGTCCCTCATCATCCTCCCTCTGCTGCAGCACACCACATGCTCTTGTCTCCTCATACATGTGTTAAGGAAACATGCTCTACTTGGTCTACAAGAAGGTGGAAAAAAACCTCTTCAACCCACAAACACCAAAATCTTCCAGCAGCAGAGCTGAGGGGAAATGAACCATGGGGCTGGAAGGAGAAGGCAGGGTCAGGGAAGGGCTGGGAGCCTCTTAAACTGGCTTTGCTGCAGGATAAGATGCTCATGTAACTACACCCTTATTAGTGTTATTTTTTTAAAGCTGGATCATTTCACAGATCTGCTTTACAAACATGTCATAAATGAGATCTGCTGCAATGGAACAGTTCTATGTGCCTACAGCTGGAGCCTGAATGGAGCTGCGCTAATTTAGGCCAGCTGAAGACCTGAGCCTGTTATTACCCTAAACTTCACTTTACCAGTCTGATGGGGACAAAAAGTCCTACCTGCCCATGCACTAATCTCCCCTCAAACCCTGTCCAGCAGATTAATTTTCTAAAGATTAAAAAAACAATTAAACAAGCCCCTTACTCCCCCACGTTATCGTTCTAACTTCAGGTTTCATTTCAAAACACTTGGAAAACTTCCAGATCTTCAAAGTTTTGCCTAAAAATAGAAAGCATGTTCTGCAACTGATTTTAAAGATGTTTTATTTACTCATTCTAGTATCACCACAACTGCTCTTTTAAAACTGAACCCTGAGGTACTTCTTGCCATTCAGCCCCTATCAAGGGAGGCACCTGCACTTCTCAGCTGTCCTCCGTGCAGGTTGTGATGCTCTGGTAGGGAAATGCTGGTAACTGCATAAAGGGATTACCTGGCACTGTTTAACAGGGTGGCAGGAGAGCCCTCTGGCTTCTTAAAAACCCAAAGTCTTGAGGAGAGGAGTGGGCCTGGCATTGCTGCAACCCTGCTGTCCCACTGAAAACCGCGCAGAGAGGCAGCAATAATGGGAGCTGGGAGCAGCGGTGCCACTGCTGGCTCTGCCCCACAAACACAGCCCGGTGTGATCACACAGCCCACAGCACTGCTGCCCTGGGACCAAACAGGTCCCTTCTCACGTACAGACCCCTGCAGAGGAGGAAGAGATGACAAATAATACACACAGCCTATCTGGTAAAGGCCTCTGTATTTTCTCTCTGGAAAAGGCACAACCGCAGCTCCTGTCTCTGCTACAGCATCTGAAGCGCAGCCTCAGGCAGGTCACTTCATCTCAGAAGCTGGTTTACAGCTGTCTCAGCTGTACAGACAGTTAATACCTCCTCACACTGAAAAGCATAATTCACTAATGCCTATAAAACAGTTGGTGCTTTCCACATGCAAGTGTTAGGAGGAGGCGGGGTTGTTGCTGCTCTCTCAAGGAAATGTTCTGTGGCAATTACATTGTGAGAGACACCCCGGCTCTGCCAAATGACAATATTAGGAAAGTATGTAGACAAAAGCCAAAAGAGAAAACTTTTTTAATTATAATTCTGGCATTTAAGCAATAATTCACATTTACAAGTCTCTGTGTAAGTTCCTCGTGTTCCTGCCAATGGATGCACAGGCTCGAAGGAGCTAGGGCTTGGGTTCGCAACAGGGCTGGAACCCTCATCATTTATCCTTTTGGGTTATGTGAGGTGTACCTCCCGTTTCACAGAAGGAGAAAAATGAGATGGAGAGGGCAGAAAAGTCCTGTCTCTCCCATAGGATAGTGGAGTAAGTGTGTGATGGAGTCAGGCGTTGGACAGGGCTCCCTGCACCAGGCTCCGGGGCTTCCTTGCAGGACTCTCCCTCCCTGCCTGCTCACGTGCCTTTCCCCATCAATATGAAAACTGGCCCTGAAGTATTTATTAACCTTGTTTTTCCCAGCCTTCCTGTTCACACCCTGGCAACTGTTGGTCCAATGCTTAACATGTTTTGAAAGACATTCTAGTATTTATAGGTGCCATGGTATTTCTATGGGATTGAGGAGGCTTCCACTGGGGACTCCCACCAGCTGCATTGGGAAGCAGCACTGTTCCTGTAGGAAAAGCAGGAATGTAACCAGAGAGGAGAGCCTGAATCACAGCTGATATCTCTGCCACCCACCCAAGATGCCTTCACCCACCATGGCAGCAAGTTTTAATGCTTTGCAACACAGGATTTTTTTTGGACACTTTCTGCATAAATAATTTATTATGGAGACAGATTAAAGTTACAAGGCATTAAATCTTGCACTTTCAGCCTCCCACAAGTTTTCAGTACTGCTGGGCCTAGGGCTTGTTTTGAGTAGCCCCGAGGGGAAGAATATCCACAGTGCTCCCATGATATACGTTAAAGTAAGCTGCTTTTTATTTCAATTTGGAAAAGTTAAGTAAAGCAAACCCTCAGATCTAAGCTACAGGATTGAAGGAAGAGGTCACAAGGAGAGGAGGAAATTCAACTGTATCCACATGAATGACTTAGTTTTGGTTTCTAAACCCGTATCTGATTAACAAAAGACTTCCATTTTCATCTAGTGACTACGTTAGATATAAACAGACATCAATCACAGGGAAAAAACAATAATTACTGTTTCTATCAGTTGAAGCCATCACTTCCAAGCCATGTGGCAGTGACCTCTTTACAGTATCTACATGATTTGGCATTTTGAGATGGCAAGAGCTGAGGAGCCTCCCTTGGACATATTGCTTGACACTGTGCTAGTGGATCACTCCACTTGCATGAAGAGCTGAAGGACATCATAGAACCAGCCAGGTTAGAAAAGACCATACCCCAGGACTGCCATGGCCACCACTAAACCGTGTCATTATGGGCCTTATCGACACATTGAACTCTTCCAGGGATGGTGATTCTACCACTACTTCTTTACGTCCTTTGAGCATCAATACATTACAGTATTAGCACAAAGCTCTGGCCAGTTCCTTTCAAAGCCACCAAGCATCTTTTTTCCCCCCTTTCTCTCTGGAGCACCCAGGGAGCTCTCTGCACTCTCAAGAGTGAGGCAGAGATTTCTGGTCCAAGTTCAGACTCATGACACAGTGGTTTTACTGATGTGAAATATAAGCACTTGTCACCAAAGCCATCCTTTGGGAAGCTGTTTCAACACTTTTGTTTTTGTGCTTAATAAGATCCCTTTCAGAACTAATGTTATCCGTGAAGAATCAGAATGGAGCTAAGTTTCTTCAGCGATGACTAAAAAAACAAAAACCAAGTGGGGATCCCATAAAAGACCAAAATGTCACTAATACAAAAGCATGGACTAACAGAAATGCATTCTAAGAACCAATTCTACTGCTGGGGGATGACATTTTGTGAACTACTTTGATGAACTTCACACCAAGACACTTGGGAGCTGGATTTCTCCCAGGGACCGTTTTGCTGAGCTGCACCACACGGTGAGAGCAGCAGAGAAGCGACAATGGAAAATCATCATCTTCTTGGTGGCTCTTCAGCAATTTCTGAAACGTGAGTTAGAGTTGCAATCCACTTCCCAAACGTGTTCAAAACACCAACCAACCAAACCCAACCAGACCACAGATCGTTCTTCAAGTCTGCATTCCAAAAGGCTTTTCACAGTTGTCATTAGATGGCACTTGTGTTTGGGAACCCAGCAGAGACACCAAAACCAGAGCAAGGACATGGAAACAGGATTTCAGGCTGTTTCTCCCTTCTAAAAACAGTCATTGCAGACTTGGGTGAGGGGCAGGCTGGACCCCCCTATCTGCTCCCTGCACCAACAAAGCCATCCTGTGCTCCACGCCATCAATGCAGCGCTCTTTCATGAACTCCAAATTCACTTATTTTAATAAAACATGCTACTCGAGCCATCTGACATTTATTATGCTTAAGGAACATAAAATGGAAAAGAAACATCTATGACCAGAAACAACCCTTCAACTCATTTTTATTGCCAAGGTTCTGATTTTTTTCCCCGTTTCTTTTTGCTAATAACAGTGCTTCACCTTGCCTGCTGCAATATTGCAGGAAATTCCCTGAAAGAAACTCTAATGTGGATCGCAGCTGTGCAGTTTAAAGCTGAGCAAGCCTTTTAATTTCAGGGGTTCGGGCCGGACCAAATGTTCCTGTGCCTCCGGTTGCAACATTGCAAGCATTTTCCTGCTCCTTTAAGCGTGCTTTTGTTAGCAAAAAGAATGCATGAAAACATGCTCTGGAAAATCCTGTAGCTCCAGTATGATGCTGTGGGATGTTAAACCTCACTCATCAGGGCAGTCCTGCTTCAGATTTGGGAGCCTGGCTGGCACAGGCAGGTGAGCAGAGAAGCCGTGTCTTTAAGATTGCAACCCTTTCGCTGTGCCCATATATCACTGCTCCATGCTGTGGTGGCTTTTCTGCCTGCTGCTCAAATTTGTCCAATTAGACACGGCCCCACAGGGTGGAATTCAGTGTGAAATGTGTCTACTGATGTCTGCAAATTAACCAACACAGACATGCTGCTTTAAGGCCTGCAAGTGACAGGCAGAAAAATGCCTGCTCAGGACAAAAGCAGGACTGGCTGTGTAAAAGCCCGGATCAGCCTGTTAAGGGATTCCCAGACTCAGCTAGGTAAAGTGTGTGAGCCGCCGCGGCACTTCGCACCTCAAGCTGTGCTGTCTCACACCACTGACCCCTCCATGGCGACATAAGTCTCAAGAAGAAGCCAGGATTATCTGCCTAAGAGTCTTACATGTGTCATGCAAGGTCAGGTGCCAACTGCAATGTAAATTAGTAGTTAAGAGTATTGGTAGCTAGACAGATGCTGGGAGCCTCAATTAGAAAGAAAAGTCAGATTATAAGTAATTAAGAGACACAAAAAATGCTCCAGGGGCTAAATACCTAAACTGCCTCCAGTGTGGGCTTTTTCCAGTAAAGCCCACATTCCTGAGCTCTCCCACATTCTGCCTCCAACATCTCCGCAGCCTCCAAAGCTGGTCTCCATACAGAAATCCCTGGTATGCTGGTGTCAAAAGTACCAGAGGGGAATTATAGAAGCAAGGTGCCTTCATTGGGCAGAGGGCAACACCAGGCATATATTTTGATTCACAACTGCTAGAAAAGGGGGAGCTTTTTCAACTTCTGCCATACACAGGTCTGACAGCTTTTCAAATACATGTGTACTTTAATCACTCCTGCTTTGAATACTGTTAAAGAGGAAGAGTGACAGCTACAGATCCTTTGAGAAGTGCTTCTATTGCTGCTCTGTCTCCCAGATACTGTAACACATGCAGCTAACCGTAAGCATATGCAATTACAAGTAGCTGATGACCTGGCAACCTGAACCCGTTTTATAACTATGAAGACTTCTAAGATCTGCAGCACCAGAAGAACCCCATCACGAGTCCCGCTTTAGAGACAGTGCGGGACACCCAAATGATGCAGCCTGGGGCCCAGGTGAGTTTGCAGAGGACCTAGCAAGGGTCCTGCAGGACCCCACCTCCCAACCAGCTCGCAGCAGTGCGTGCTTTAGGTACACGGTATTTGATTTCTATCCAGTTCTTAGCACCCTTTCCTTGGAAGATCTGCCACCTGACAGAGAAGAACCCTTTAAAGATATGTTTGATTGAGAGCCACCGAGATTTAAGAACTGTGCTTAAATGCTGTCCTCAGCATGGAAGCAGTAAAGCAAATGCTTACCTATATGATCGAGGTGATTACCCCAGTGAGCTGGCCCCTCAGTGTTTGAGGGGCCGGGCTCTTACATTTCAGAAAGCGTTAAAACACATGGAAAACCATACACTTGGGTTACTTATCAGGGCGCTCCAGCTTTGAAGAAGCCACTCACTGCTTTTAAGTGTTTCTCTCTGTTTTAGAGGCCAAAAGAATGTAACAGGTTCCTGAGAGCTCCGTGAGACTACAGCAGCACCTGCAAAGGACTAAGGAACACTTATGTCAACAGGGATCTCCACGCTAAGGCAAGCACTTCAAAATGCTGAGAAAGTTCTTCCAAAGTAGTTTTGTGCTTCAGTTTCTCGTGTTTTCAAAATGCCCCTTCCGGGGTGGCTGCTTCTTGTCATTTTACAAATAATCCTGTATTTTCACAACCATCAACCCTGGAAGGAATTGCCACTCTCCTGACATTGATTAAATGGCAGCTGATCCCTGACATTATATCACCATTATTTGTACAACACCTAAGGTTCCCAAATGCTGTAATGCCCTCGGCAGCCATATAAAAATCCTCTGGCCCCAGACCTCGCTCTATTTTATTGCACAGCAAATGATTATGAGCAAATAAACTCTAGCAGAAGAGGGTGGAACTGGAAACACCACTGCTGCCATACAGATATAACACCTGAACAGGGTAAAAAGGGATCATGTAAAATATACAGTTGATGTCAAAGGATAACTGGATTTTTTTTCCTTCCCAAACACACCATTTTTATGGTAAAAATATCACAATGCTACTGTATGACCTTCCCACCAGCAACAAAGGCCCTGAACTGCTCTGTTCTGTCAATCAATCACTCAGATGAATGCAACTGTCTCTGGATTTGCACTTCTTTCTTTTGTTACTTAGAATTACAGAATAGCATCACAGAATGGTTGGGGTTGGAATGGACCCTTAAAGCTCATCCAGTCCAACCCCCCTGCCATGAGCAGGGACATCTTCAACCAGACCATGTTGCTTGGAGCCCAGTCCAACCAGACTGTGAATGTCCCTAGGGATGGGGCATCTCCCACTGTCTGCGCAACCTGTGCCAGTGTTTCACCATTTACTTGGTGGAAAGGAAAGGTCTCTGCCTGAGTTAAAGCTCTGGAAAGCTTTACCATCAGCATAGCCCTTCTAACCAGACCTCAGCAGCCTTACCAAGGGTACTGCAAAGAAGAGACTCATAGGAAAAGCTGTTTAGGAGCAGGCAGGGAGGAGCTGCTGGCATGGATGCTGAGCACCCTTACCGCAGGAACAAGAAGCTCTTGGTTATCAGCAGTAATAGGGCTAATTGAAGACCCAGTCTTATGCTCACAAGTTTTGCCACAGGTCATGGAGCACAACAAACTTCTTTGTAACTTAGATCACAAGTTACAGAGATACTATCCTGTGACGATAAAACTTGTCTTATGCAACAAGTAAGAGCTGAATATGGGTGAGGCAAAGACTGGAGCTAACATGAACCTTTGGAAGGGTTTCTGCATATTTTTGTCACCCTTTTGTCCTTTCAGAAGCTGTGTGGATAGTTATAGCAGGGCTGACTATGTTATCTTATGTACTAAATCCGCCTAGATCTGTAGATGATGTCTTAGGGGGTGAAAAAGATTAATAAGGAATCACTCCAATGGCTTTAGGACAGCTAAGAATCTTAACCCATTTAACCTCCCCTAAAACACACAATCAGATCAGAGGAAGTTGTAGGAAACTCATTTCAAAGACTCCAGGCGACACTTTTTAGGTCAGATTTACAAAGCTCATTAGAATGAAGGTCTGTTACTTTAGATTTTAATACTAAGACATACTAAGAAACCCTCTTGCCCCATTTAGGAAACATACAAAGCAAAGAATGCAAATTTTAAAAAGAAACTTAATCTTAATGCATGTGTTCTGCCACCAAATCTGAGTAAAACCTTCCTGGCTTATGTTCTTACAGAAAACAGAAGAAAACACATCAAAAGGGACAACAAATGCCTACTTATTTACATCTTTTTATCCTTTGAAGTAGCACAGGGGATGTACAGAGAATACGATTCTTTGCAAACTATATTTGCTCTGGAAGAAACAGCACTATTAAGGCATGTATGTGAATGATTTTCCTTGTCCTTGTCACCTTCCTAAAACTCTGTTGTGCCCAAAGGTGTTCATATATTCACTGACACTGACTGGAATCTGGGCTGGGTCCACATGTGACTAAGAAGAGAGGGGAAGGAATGATGGTGTTCAAGGCTCCCTCTCTCAACTTTGTGCAGAAAGAGCACAAAACCTGAAGGTAAGCTCTAGCTGACCTTTGTGATAAGCAAGTGCCTCTTAAGTAGAGGAATTAGGACAGAAACATGGAAAAAAATCCATCAGAAGTATGGCATTTCCTAGCCTTGTCTGACTCTATCTGTCTAGCCTGACTCTGGTCGAAGGCAAATGGTTTCCTGAACCTGGAATAAAAAGGAAGGGATTACTCCATGCAGTATCAGAATGACAAGCCATCAACATTTTGTGGTTAATTACAAGGAGAAAGTCCTATGTAGAATGAGGTAGATGGCTTGGCAAACTTTAATTTTAATCTTGTGATATGTCCTGATAACAAAAGGCCTCTATGATATATTAAACAAATTTGTAAATGTATGATCAATGCATTTGACATGTTATTTAATTATGATTCTTCATGACAGAGACAATATGAAAAACTAGTGTCAACATTCTGACAGTGGAATAAATAAATAGATGTAATTATTTCTTATACTGATCCCAGATGAATTGTAATGTATCAGGCCAGACTGCAGACCAGAGTTCTAAGGTTTCCTTAATATGATAGAGTTTGATGTAAGGGGTGTCATGTATCCAATATTTTGCTGGTTTATTAGAATAAAAAGCTCTCTGGGGATTTTGAAGTTCAAATGGTCACAAGTCTCCCCCTCCATTGCTATTGTGCTTAATGCAAGGAGAAGCACTGAAATATGTTTAGAAAAATGCTAGCACATCTGGAAAGAGCAAACCATCAGCCTGCATGAATGTGAACCCCCCTGAACTCCGGGCTGGTGAAAATTTAGGCCTAGATGTGATTGTGTGGTGATTTTTCTCTACCCTAAGCACATGCCAGGCTTGGAAGAGAGGTTTGGACACACGAGACAGCTGATGTGTAGTCAGTCAGCAGGGCTAGGCTCAGCCCAGAGCTTTTTGCAGGGTAAACCCATTCCTTGTGGCAGGGCTGAGCACCAACATTCCTTCTTGAGGACAGAAACTCGCTGCAGCGGTGGGTCGGGCTGAAGGCAGCCAGCACACTTGTGGCCATTATCACACAGACAGGAAAGAATGCACTATCTGTTTCTTCGGCCAAGAGAAATTATAGTTAACATTTAACATGAGGGAACTAACTTCAAAGGAAAGCCAGCTGGATTGGAATAATGGGAGATGAAAATGCTAACACCAGCACAAACCTGCAGGTGGTCATATTTGGCTGAAAATAATACATCTGCAGTAGAGGAGCCTGCTGCAGAGCAGCGCCTGAGACACGGCTGCTGTTTGCTGGGGAGTGGAGAATGGTTACGGTGAGCTGCTCTGTGTGCTGAACACAGGCAGAAGCCCGGAGATGGCCAAGCATCCCTGCACACCCTGACAGCATTCCTTGTGCAGCCATGGTGGTCAGGGAGTATTACACGGCTGGAGAAGCTTGACCTGCCAGAACACAATGCTCTAACAAACATGCTGGGAACCGATGGCAAGGGAAGAAAGAATAATAGAGAGAATAAGAAACAAGAAAACAGCTGCGTGCTCCGCTAATACAGCACTTCAAGGGTTTCCATGCATCATTCTTCCCAGCAAGCAGACTGATAAGTGGGATAAAAAGTCACCAGAGCTACAGGTAATCAATATTCAGTGTTTCCAGGAGATCCCCCCCTAAAAGCTGCAGAACCACATCTGTCTGATGGACTACATCTCAACTAAAACACTGTGCTTTGTGTAGCTTGATTGCAAGATTAGGAAGGAAAGCCCGTGCCTTTCTTGCCCGGTAGGAAACCCCTTGAGCAGGCAGCGGATGATTCAGCTGGGTTTATTTCTGAAACTAAACTACGCAGGAGATCCTTTCAAGCCTGTTGATACAAAAACGCTGACTAAATGTCCCCTTCCCTGTCAGCTGGCTGCTTCTTACACAGATCAGCTGCATTTTAGTCAAATACTCATGTTGCCATAAATCACACCAATTACATCTGCTCAATTTAACACAGGTATAATAATTAGACTGATTATTACTAGGAGAAGGAGCTAGAAGCAGTGAGGGTATGCAGAAATCCTCTATGCAAGTGAGGTTTGCTAGGCTTTCCATTATTTTTTAAGGCAGCTGAATATTCCTGGACATCTCTGTTGACATTGACCTTACTGGAGATTTTATAAATAGCACCTATACAACTATGCTTGCATATAGTATAAAAGCTGACCAGCAAATTTGTTCTTTCTTTCTGACTTCAGCCTCGATACCGCAGGCAAATGGCAAATAAAGGGTGGCAACAGTCCCTACGGGAATAAACTCCAGCTCTATTAAACCCAAATGGAAGTGATTTCTAAGGGCACTGCACCAGGAATGCCTTTTCTCTGGTGGCCATAGATTTAAGGGTTGTTTGCAAGAGGACAGAGCCATTCAAAGGTCTAAGAGCCTGCAGTAATTATTTTCATGATGCGATATGCTGATTATTTCACTAGAAACCGCCAAAGCCATAGGTCTGTCCTTCCTCAGGGTCTGAAATAACTGTCTCCAGCAGGAGTTACTGTTCCATGGGCTTCCTACAAGAAGTACCGATCCAGTTTATTATTGCATTTCTCAACATTTTTGTAATTGCATGACCATTGCTTCCTTTAGTTTTTAAAGATTTCTTCCTAAGGCAGCAAACGTTTCATTCTCTGCCATTATCAGAAGCCAAACAGACCGAAAAACTGAAGCCTCCGATGCTCCAAATCTGCACATTCACTACTTGACTTTACCTGCAGACTAAGGAAAGGAGCGGGCTGGCCTCTGCCCCCAGCCTCAGCTCCCTGTAGAGCAGCCTGGATGCAGATAAATCCTGTGACCTGCCCAGCTTTCTGTATGGACAGAGCAGGGCCAGAAATATCTGCAATACAAGGCAAGAAAAACTGCATACCGCTGTGCAATAGGAATGTAAAGAGGAATATGGATAAAGACTAACATGTCACATTAATATTGCTGCAAAATGATTTTTATTCATCAGGGTAAGATTTGCCAGATTTGTTGCGGTGCCTGTTTTTTAAGTATAAAACAGCGCACCCTTAGTCGCTAAGCAGATGATGCTAGTTTTAACAAATGAAGCTGGATTAATTTAAAGTATTTAAAGTCATCAGCAGACCTTAGGTTAACGAACATATGTCATTTTCTTCTAAGTTTCTGTTTTGATGAAAACACACTGCCAGTCTGCGCTCTTCTACAGCTTACTGCGCAAAGAGGCTACCTGAACCCTCGGCTACCTGACCCAGTACCTAGAAGCGGTTGCACCAGCAGCTGCTGCGGGATTAATGCACAGGAACCTTCAGAGAGATGGATGGAGGAGGTCAGAGAGATACAAACGGCCGCGACACATGTCATGTATCACTGTCTGCTCTGCCCGCCCCGACGCTGGGAAAATGGCAGAGCTCGTCCAAGCGAGCCCACTTAAAGGGCTAATGGGTAAATGCATAAAACTATTAAATGCATAAGAATCCTCTTCACCAAATGGCAAAATACAATGAAAGTTTAAACTGTTAATTGAATAAACCTCTTAAGGCCAGAGTGCATCAACGCAGGGTGTTTAGCAATTTGCCAGTTAGGTGCTATGCTACCTCCAAGCCAGTGTGTGTGACACGGACCTTTGCAGGAAGCGTGCCCGGGATTGCTCCTGTTCTGCAAAACTCGGACTCAGCCCCACGATCACTGCTGCGAGCTGCAGGTTGATTTTAAATGCAGAAAGGCTTAAAAATGTTTTTAACATCTAGCTAAAGGCAATCGGCTCCCAAGGTGCTGCTGCTGCGGGTGCAGCGCTGTGTCAGCCTTGGAGCACAGAGGAAAATCCTCCTCCTGCAGCCTGAATTAAAGGCACAACGAAGGAGCTAAGAGCGAACCAGGAATTCTCTGTACGGTTCTATGGGAGTAGGCTGCTCCTTGGGCTGAGTGTGATGCAACTTTGCTGATGCAGAAGCCTGCAGCTGCTTTGTGAGCAGAGCTTGCCAAAGGCTGCAGCATCTGACCTGTGCCGGTGTGAGCAGCACATGCAGTAATATCTGAGGATGGTGGCCTCTCATATCCAAGTAAACTCACTCCAGAAGGCTGCGAACTAATTACAAAAGAATCCCACAGAACCTTCATTTTTATTTCATGGGCCTGATTATGTGGACTGCTTTTGACACAAAATCTTGTCCAAGGGGTACAACCTGCACCGCGGCACTGATAATTGATGTTTTGTAGTGATTTCCTCAACAATAACTGGCTTCTCTGGAGATAAGCACTGCTTTTGGCCTCACGGTTTATCCTCCATAGGAACAAGATTACTGCCTCATAACACAATTGCAAAGCTACAGTACTATTATCCTTTAAACAGCAAGAGGAGAAAAAAATGATTTCTGAAAAGTACCATGATCCTTCATAAACAGAGCCTGACTGACAGCAATTTCAGAGACAGTAACTAATCTAATGTAGCATTATAACAGCACAAAGAAGTAGATTTGGCCACTGAACCAAAGTCATTAAAGATTAGGCCAGCTGGTTTAACAGTTAGGAAATGTTTTTGCCTATCTGAGCTGAGGATACAATGGAAGTTGTTTTATGATTTAATGCCTCTGTTGTAAACAATATGACTTTTTGGATAAATCAATGGCTGACATTGATGGGACAGAAAACTTACTGAGCTGAGGGTAGCTTGTAAACCCAGCTTTCCAAAGCTAAGCTAACAAAACCAGTCAGACTCCCTCCCAAAATAAATCTGCATTAACATATACTAAAATACGTTATGCAATGATAGTCCACTACCATCACTTGTTTTTAATTAGTACAAAGGCTGCATTTATTTGCGTCAAAGAAGAATGCACTTAACCATCCTTCATACAAAAAAGAAGGAAAAGAAAGAAGAAAAAAAGGAAAAGAAGGAAAAAAAGCTGAGAGAGATGAACTAGGAAACGGTAACCAAGAAAGGTTTTTAGCTGCAGATCTCTTAGCATTAGGTGCTAAAATACAGCTACACATTCTTAGGCGGAGAGCGCCTTAAAGTCAGGCCAGAGAGGTTAACTGCTGCCTTTATTGGTGTCTGATCTTTGCATGGCTCCTTCCCGTTGCCTTTATTGTGGGGTCGCCACCGGGTTGCATTCAAGTGAAAACATTTTGACCGTGTCATCAAATCTTCTGCAGAGCATCTGAGCTCTTCTGCTGCTGACAAAGAGGTGAAACGAAGGGGCGTGTTTCCTGGTGTCGGGATGAATCGAAACCAGCCAGCTAGCAGACATCTTGCTGGTTTTCAAGGGCCTGCAGACATCTAAATCTCTGTGTCCACAAAAACAAAGAGTAACCACAAGGAATCTGACTCCAGCCGGCGAGAAGGCTTAGCTTTCCATTCAGGGCTTTGGCTGCCAAACGTCAATGGAGTCTGAATGCATACGGCGGGGCAAGAGATTTCTTTACACTGCTTTTTTGAAGTATTAGCAGTAGGCTATCCAGTGATCTAAAATACCAAAACATAATAAGAAGAAAGCAGGTAATTCTAATTGGCTGCACCTAATTGTCAGACTTCATGCTTGGGTACATCCTTTTAATTTAATGATTCTATCAAGTGCCATTTTCCCCTCCTGTTTTGCTGTTTTCCAGAACCTCTTCAGTCAAATCACTGGTTTGTTTTTGCAGGGATTACAGCAGGACAAATATAGCTGCTGTCTGAAGGGACAGGCTAGGGCAGTCCTGTGAGTGCTGTGCTAATAGGGGAGACAGCAGTGCTACTGCTTCGGCTTCTCTCACCTTTAAGCCTGTCTGTCGGATGAAGAGTCACTATTCCGTTATTTTTCCACGTTATTACTTACAGAAATCACTCAAGAAATCAGTCAGTGGCATTTAACCCTGATATATACACAACAAATGGCAAATATATATACACCAAACTCAAATATATTTTTGTATCTGCATCTATATATTGCAACAAAGGAGAGCAGCGTCAAAGGAAATGCACCAGCGGCAGAGCTGTTTCTCTACAGAAAGCTTTTGCCCTTTGAGAGCTGTGTGCTGTTTCAAGTATGTTCAAATTGTGTGCTTATAATCATAATTCTTTGCATGATGGCCAGGAGCATCACCAAAATGAGATCTCCTATATGCTTAGAAGAGTCACAGGACAGAAGATAACATCCTGCCATGTAATGAAGTTTCAGACGTTGCTAGTCCTCATATTCTTAGCTCAGAATCACAGTAAGAGGTGCTCTCTGCTTTGCAAAACTTGTAAAAAGGGACAGGAAACCATTTCAGTGCCCAAAAAATAGAGCCTCTGGGATGGAAGATCACTAAATAAGACCAATTGCTTTGCGGCACTTAACTCTCCAAAGGGGAATCCAGGAAAACAGTTCTGGAACTGGACCAAGATACTATACTGCCATGAGTACACTGGGATATTGTTAATGGGACATAGGGAACTCAAACATAAATAGTGAGTGGGATTTTCCTTGCATTGGCTACAATACATATGTTTGTTCAAGAAAAAAATAGCTGGAGCAAGAAGACATGCACGTCTGGTGTTGATGAAAAGCCTGTTTGTGTCAGATACAGTGGAGAAATTGTTCCAGAATAGTTCATCTTTAAATGAAGATCCCCCTGATCATGCTGCCAAGGTCTGTGTCAGCTTGGATTTTTTGGCTCTCTAAGTGCCAGCAGCACAAGTAAAATCCGCTTTGGTACGGGCTTTAAACATGGACATCTGACATTTTGCTGTGTTTTCAAGAATAGGCTCAACTTCTTTGTCACCAGTGGTGCCATTGATCCTCGCGCTTCCTCGGTTCCCTGGGGACTGGCTGTCTCCCACGTACACAAGAAAAGTGACCACAGTGAAGTCAAATGTCAGGTAAGAAAAGAGGAGTTCAATTCCAGTTAAAAGAATGAGTTCAGAAAGAGCAACATTTGTCACAATTAGGGGCAAACATTCAGAATTTGATTCCTGGTCATCCTCAACAAATGCAGGTAGGAATAACAGAGTTAAGATGTTTGCCATCTTCATCTTATGTTGCATATGCATCCACATACACATGTGTATGTGTTTTTCCTACAATTTACAGGCAAATAACACCTCCTTATGGCAGTGTAGCCCCATAAACCAGCACCGGGCTCAGCTTCCTCACCACACTCACGCTTCTCCAACGTCTTTTGCACTAAAAGGTAAAAACTCCCTTCAAAAGACTAAGTTTAGGTACAGACCTTGTGACCAAAGAGACATCGGTAATGCACTACCAACATTTCTCCCTTGTGACCTCTTTATTTGGAGTTCCCCATTTTCTTCATTATGCGTTTCTCATTTATCATCACCTGAAGTGCTTCAAAAGCATCGCGCATTCTGACACAACTACAGACAACGTATTCCTAGGAAATATCTGAGCTGATTCATAGTCTTTCCCCTCTGACACCAGAGGTTTATGTAAGTTAGGAATAACAGAGCTGCTAAAATTAATGGCTGAAGGGCAAGCCATTTTCTGTGTCACACTATACATAATGCTCTGGTTCAGCAAAAGAGTAGCTGGATTATTTTGATTCTTTACTCACAGTTAATTACAATTAAAAGTAAGACTGTAATTACCTTCCCTGTAAACTTTGGCCTTAACTGCTGAGCACAACAAAACAGAAGGAGCCTTGGTTAACCTCAGTGGAAAAAAAAATGAAGGTTTTCTTCTGAACCAGCCAGAGCATGGGCATTCAGGAGGAACGATTCTGCGAGGGTGAAGCAAAAGCAGACTGAGAGCCAGTATCAGTGTTCACTCCTGGACTGGTCACTTAGAAACCCACAAAGCTTCAGGTGGGAGCGGGGGGAAAGGCTGCTGCCCCGAGCAGCCGCTCTGCAGGAAGCACGGCGATGGGGTGCTCCCAATAGCTGCGCCCTTCAATCAAGAGGATTCCATACAGAACTTCCCCCGCTCCTCTGTCTCGCTTTGTATTCATTTGAACAGTTTAGTGCTGCTGTTTGCACGGGGAAACCAGCGGCTGCCTGTGCCTGCTGCACGCATCTCCAAGGCTTTCACTGCTTCCCTTTCACTGGGGGTGCTGGAGGCTTCTGTCCTTACTTTGCTCACAGTTTGTGGATGGGGACTCAGAGTCCTTTGCTGCAGTAAGACTTCAAGTCCTGTTTCAAATATGATCCTTTACTTCTCTCTCTGAATAGAGAAAAGGCATGGCAAGGCATTTCTAACTTCAGCAACAGGCCTGTCTTGTGTGGACACAGAAGCATCAGAGAAAGCAGCAGCCTTCTAGAAAAAACAGTCTTAATGCCAGGTTGTTGTGTCCCACTGAGGGAGGCTGCCCTGGCCACTTCTGAAGCTACACATCTGCCTTGCCAGGAAAGAACAATCTATAGGAAAGGGAGACTATATTTTAATTCCATGGCTATATCTGTGCCAGGCCCAGCCCTGGCTCAATGCACGAGCCAAGAGCTGGCACTTGGAGCCGAGCGGGAGAAGGCTCAATGGCTCCCATTAACTCTCCATCCATCTCATGATGACAAACGCGCCATTGTAGCAGAGCCGCCTTGAGACAGACAGACAGAAGGAAGGAAGGAGGAAAGGAAGGAAGGAGCTTTTGAAGACAAAGTTGTTCTTTGGCTATAATTATAGATATTTAGAGATTTGAATTGATGGTCATAGGAGGAACTTTTGATTGTGCAGTGTGTAAACACTTCCTGATCTATGATTCAACACTGAAGATTTTGGAGAACACAGTAAGCCTTGGAACAGGCGCTGTCATAAGCACCCTTATTCTTATTATTATTATTGAGAGTATATCTGAAGGGTAAGTACATGAAAATTCCATTTCTCCAGAATGAGTTCATTTTTTAACCATTCCATTTCTCCAGATTTTTTATTTTTTCTAAATCTTTACAAGCATTTGTATATAGATTTAGTAATAATAAGTGTAGGAGAAAAGAAACATAAAATAACCCAAATCCCTGCCCCACAAATGCTGCTAGTACATAAACTTTATAAATACAATGTTGGCAGATTCCGCTATATAAAAAGGTAGCTAAAAAAAAGTAAGAGCCATAAATAATGCCAAGTAATAAAGGAGGTGAATGTTTTTGTTATTAGATTCTTTCATTGTATAAATCTGTTTAATAAGCTGGCTAGGAATCATTGATAGAAAACAGACTGCTTGTGGTGTTACAGATCAACCTGTTCTAAATGTTCTTTCCTAAACTCTATGCCAAGCAATACTTTTTACAGATACAATTTAAAAATTGAATGTTCTTTCATCATCCAAAGGGAGCAAATAGCACTAGAAGTCAGAATGCACCTTTTGAAGAATGCCTGACACGTGTCTGTATCAGCAAAGCCGAAAATCTTTGTTTTCTAAATGCCTAAGAGGGTCTGCTGTGTGTTCAGAGTAATTAATACCATACATCTGATTCGTCAAATGTGATCAGTGTATGTGTAAAACTCTTGATTTAGAAGTCCTTTTCCCCCCCAACATATGTGTATTTTTGGAAAGCCCTATCATATATTTTTCTTCAGAAGTTCATGTAAAAAGCATGCAGTAACATTTCACTGTAATGAAAACTAAATGTTGTGAAATGTTATTGAGGTCAGTGATGGGTTTGTGACGTTAATCTTTGTACACTATTGTTTCTCATTACTGCGTGGTATTTTTGGTTTTCATTATTCCCAGAGGAAAGGACAGAAAAAAATGAGATGCTATAACCCAAATAAGGAAAAAGGAATAAACACATCCAAAAACGAAGATAGCAGTAAATAAGGGACCCATTAGGACATTATTGGATAATAAATTGCTGAACTTACACCTGCCCCCCCCCGAGTTAAAAAGCAGACAGGCATTTTTGATTTATTATCAAATAGATATCCCTATTTCTGCTTTACATTTTTATATTGCTGCATTAACTTCTAGAACAGGTGGTTTAAGTGCACAGCTCTCAATATCCTCAAAATCACTTTAGGTTCTGACTCCAATTTTGATGGGACAGAGTACAGCCCAAACAGCTCTGGTTTCAGTGTATTAAGGGCTGCTCAGTTTTGGGAACTTCAGTGCTTCACCAAGTTGTGCTCAGGAAGACGCTTAAGTCTTGAGGAAAGAGTCCCTCCTCGGAGTACATCAGAAGGAGAAGCTGTATCATCAGAAACAGGAATTCGGGCAGAACAGTCAGTACATTTGCATCCAGTGGTAAAACAGTTGAACTAAGAGCAAGAAGAGTCTCTGCCCATGCAGCCCCTCACTGAAATTCCTGACAAACGCCCAGGCATCCCATCTACCTGGCCAGAAAAGCTCCCAGCACCTCCCCATCTGTTTCCTTACACAGTGTTATGACACACGGTCCCAGCTGGAGCTGCCTGGACAGGCAGCAAAGCACATCCACAGGCAAGAGCCCTCACCTGGTGTCCAGACCAGGAAGATCTTTAACCGGTTTCAACATGGAGCAGGGGCTGAGCACGTAACAGACATTAAAAATTGCAATGACCCCTTTTTCAATTAACGGCCTAATCTCAAATTAGATGGAGATTTATCAGAGGGAGGCCTTGGAGAAAGTGAAGCAGACAAAAAGGGCAGACATTCAGCAAGCCCTGAGAATCGGAACTCTCCCTCGCCCATCAAACTAATGAGGTGTGCCCGAGTACTTGAGGGCTCATGGGAATAGGATACAGAGACTTTCAGCTCTAAATCACCAGTTTAAATCCAGCTGAGTTCATCATGATTGAAAGTAGTTACCATCTGTGACTACTGTGGCCTCCCAGGAATTTGTTGGTGGTCTCACCCTTGCTCCTATGGAGTGATAGGGACAGTGTGGCCCTCCTGCCCAGGCTCTGGGCATCCCCACTGCTGTGCTCTGGGGAAACCCAGGGGCTGAGCTGACACGGCATGAAGTGGCGGATCAGGTGCTGATCCCACACCTCCAGGTAAGGAGAACAATTTGATTTACCCTGCTGCAGTCCCCAGTGGAGATTACAGGGGCTTCAGGGCACCTCGGCTGCCACTTGCATGGCTCCCATTGAACTAGTTTTACCAGGCAGATGAGCACTGTTTATAATACAGGAATGCAAAGATTTCCTAAAGTGTTGTGCACAAACATCATAATATAATCCCCAGAGCTTCAAAGCCAATCCCAACAACTAATCCCATAGATAAACAAAGCTAAATCTCTATTTGCCTGCAAAAATAATGAGCAAACATTAGGGATATCAGGGTATTGAAGGTCTCCAATCTTCTGAGGAAAGAGCTTGACTTTCACCCAGTTTGTACTGTGAAGCCCTAATCTACTGTAAATTATAAAATCTAATTAAAATGGGGGAAACTGAGGCAGTTAAACCCTTCAGAGGAACCCTGATAAGACTCATAGCTATGCTAGTTTCCATTTCAAAGAACTGTTTGCAGACCTTGTCTTCCTAGCATTGCACTTAAGCCATCTGCCTGGTCTAAGTGCTTCTTCATGTTGTATAGATTTATCGCTCAAATCCCTACTTAGGCTATAACATTATTTGTAAAGTTGTCTATGACATGCTGAGGCCCTCTCTAAAATAACAGCATTAACCATCATTTGGTCCTAAGAGATACTGAGATGGGTTTCAATGCTGCTGCAAAGAATCCCTCCTCACAGACACCAACCTAGGTATGTGCTACGATCTTAAGGTATTAACTAGAAAGAGGAACTGTACTTGTGTGATGCTACATGGCCAGATAGAATGGCCACCCTCATGGGAAAAGGACTTAAGCTGCATTAAGTGTCACTCCATAAGTGTCACTCCAACCACTGATAATGATGTTTCAAATCAAATGCTACAGCAGCAAGACAAAGAGAAGATAGATCAGGCAGCGGCCAGAGGTCTGCTGAATAATTAAAGGAACACACTGCAAAATAAACAAAGTTTTCATCTCTTTCCAGATACTTGCAGTGCAAGTATGTTTAAATCCAGGCCCAAAGCACTCGAGCAACTTCCTGCGTCCCCTTAGGACTTCTTGTGTGGATAATGCTCCTCAGGAGATACCACAACTGAACCTGCTGTATTTCTTTCAGGATTTTCCAGTTCATGAGACTAAGAGCCTATTTGAAATACAACCAGCACACTCCACTAAAAGAAAAGCATTACTGCATGACTCCCTCAGTATAAGGTTAATTCTTCACCTGCATTACACTCTGCTCTTACCAGTATCACTGAAATCTTCAGTTTGTTGGGTTTCTCTATTAAATTAACATCAAATTCCAATGACAACAATAAATACCATTTATTTACCAGCTGTAGCATCAGGGCCAGAAAACCATGAGCCACAGCAACTATACAGCAAAGTTTCTCTATCTCATCCACCATGACAACAAAGTTCATGCACACTTGCGTAACAGCAGGCGCTCTTTTATTCCCACCATCAACTGAGCGTGATTTTGGTGGTTCCCTTGGAAAGCATCCCTTGAAGTCACCCATCTTCTGAGGAAGATTCCTTGAAAACAGCAGACTCCACTGTACTTCACTTGGTGGTTCACAGCCAAAGCAGCTCTCGGAGGGACCATGGAAACCCAGCTCCAGTAGCAGTGAGTGTTTTCTTGTAGCAACAAGCACTTGGGGCGTAAGCAAACACTGGGAGCTGATGACGTGTCAGATATACGAGTGTTTTCTTTATCAGTAAATGTTTGCTGACTCGGACTCCCCTGAGTTGAGGTTTCCTCTTTTTCCTCCTTCAGATTTATTGATCTGAGCTGATAATGGCAACTCAACATTTTGCCATCGCCAACTAGCAGAATCAAAGAGGAAAATGGAGTGAATAAGTAAAAAAACCTGGTGTTGGTGGAACAACATTTGCCTTTAGAATACGAGGGTGGGAAGTGTCAGTGTGTTCAGGAAATTACATGTCAAAACTAGTAAAAACATGTTGAAATGGATATTAATGGATGCTTAAATCACCCTGAAATGCTTACGAAACACAAATCTGTGTTACTTTGAAAAAGTAAACACAGTTAGAGTATAAAATGGTAAGGAAAGTACTCTTGCCTTCTTATTATCAAATGAAGCCTATCAGAAAAATTGAATTATTCTAAACCCAAGGAAATAACAGAATAAAGAGCCTCTATTTTTACTTGGAATGGTACTAAACAGAAATCTAGGATTTTCTGTGTAGTCTTACTCTTCTTTTTTCTTCTTTTTTCCTTCCCCCTAACCCCCAAACAGAACATCCTTTCACTGAATCCAATAGCAAAATATCACACTGAGTTTCTTTTGGGACCATACAAGCAAGACCCCTGTTTTAACCATCCATCCTCAACCCCCCATGCACATTTAATCCATACTAGACCTTGAGGATGATGCCAAAATATCTAACAGTGATTCCTGAATAGGTTGAAAGCAGACCGCAGGGTTGCAGAATTACAGCTGAGCAGTTAAAATAAGGCTTAAGTGAAAGAATTTAAAAGTTGTACCTTTAAAGTGTGCTTTAATCTGATTACAACTGATTGAACTTTAGGTAAAAAAAGGACTACTTGTATGATCAGCGACGGCTGAATCTAGACTGCATGGCAGTGCGCTATGGACATGGATGTCTTAGTTACATGAAATGTAATGACATATACATATTTATATGCTTATTGCCACCTGAAGATGTGATTTGTACGTTTGGCAATTACAAATTGATCAGAAATCAAACAGAAGCAGTTTTGTTGCAGAAATTCAGGTTTCAGGATCTATTCTTCCTTTGCCGGAACACATAGCTTGATGCAATGCTTAGCAGGTCAGAGAGAGATACATAATACAGAGTTTTAGTTGTCTCACACAGACACAGCACGTGGAAGGGAAGAGCAAAGTAAATCCGTATTTGCTAATCTGGTAAATGTTATAAAAAAGTGAAAAAAAAAATAAAAAAAATTCCTGATGTTTGTCTGGTTTCTCTCACTTCAAAGATCCTGGAGCAGGAGAGGGGATTTTGGAGATGCAGGGAGAAGCTATTTATTAAAACAGTCACAGGACTGTGCAATAAGGTGTAGGTTTTGTGAAAGAAGCGTGACATTGTTTTTGGCTGCCCTGCATTGCAAAGCCAGATTCTTTCTAAGAGTTCTTGAAGAAAACGAATGATAAATGACCCTGAGACTTTGCAAAAGATCTGATTCAGAAATGAGACAAACTTTAGACACGAAATCCATGAAGGCCTCATCCCCTGTCAGGACTGGCTGGGGTCTTCCAGGTTTTGACACTCCATCTGTTTGCTCTCATGTCTGGTTGTGGCGCTGCATGCAGAAGGAAGCAAGGGAGGAAAAACAGAGGAAAGGAGAGACTCAAAAATGGGAAGGGAGAAGAGGTTTTAGCAGGTGGCCCCTTGAATGGCAGCACACAGGACAGGGCAGCTCAATCCCTTTTCTCCTCTGCGCCAGGAGCAGAGTACGGTGCTTGGAAAGAGCTTGGTGCCTGCCACGCTTTGCTTCCAATGAAATCAACAGCAAAGCTCCCTCAACTTCAAAGGAAGCTGAATTAGGCCAATGTCAAAAGCTTTCAGAAGTCCTACCCTTAAATCCTTAGCACTCCTAAGTCTTCCTGAAGGAAAGCAGACAGTCCAGCCCACGTACTCACACAGGCACTGGAGACCTCAATTCAAGGGACTGCACCTGGCTGAGCTCCAACAAGTGAGTTTACCCTACTGAGTAAGCCTGATCTTGCTCACTTTTCATCACTGGGCAAGTTTGGGTGTGAGAAGTCCCTGGGGAGGTGACAGAGAAACTGTCAGGAGAGGCTGCTTGGGGAGAGCAACAGCGCAGAATGCCAGGACATGGTCCTACCAGCCCCGAAAGGCTGGAGCATCCAGCACCCTGCCTTCCTTGGAGGAAGACTCCCATGGAGCAAACAATACTGCAGGGAAAAGTCCCTTAAAACACAGTCTCTCTTTGGAAGATCTGCTGCAATTTCATTCCCACTGAAGCTCCTTTCCCCAGCAGTGGATACACACCTGTCTCTGAGGCTGCTCTTTATAACTCACTTTGCATCCAGAGTTTGTATCACCATGCACAAAAGTTGGCCTAAAGGGAGCAAGATCTGCAAATGGCAGGAGGTTGCACACATCTGGCCTTTCAATTTGGATAACACCATTTTGGTTTTTAAGGTAAAAATCTGCACTAAAGCCAAATCAGCCATGCAAGCACATGAGTAAAAGCTCCTCCTTGCCCAAATGCAGATTTGCTCTTCCACAGCTGCTCTGTGCATGCAAGCAGCTCTGAAACCAGCAGAAGTAATCAAAGCATCTCTCCTCCTGAGCAAACTGGAGAATCACAACCACACCCTTCACATGGAATCTGACCCATTATAGCGTCCTCAGTTCTCAGCCTGCTTCGCCAGGAGGCTGCTGGGGCTCACTTCACGCCGCACTAGACCAGATCAATGTTTAAGTCGCAGGTTCAACTTGAGAACGAGGGCAGGTTTTTTTCCTTGTCTGATCAAGGTCAAAACTATTAAAATACCCTTGGTTTCTCAGCCCAGTGAAATGAACTGGTAATACATTTGGCAAGTTAATCTGTGGATTGCCTTCTCACATGAGACCAGCTGTTGTGTTTCTAAGTACAAGCAGTATTTACCTCCAATAATGAAATGACTGAATATAATATGAAAAAAAATAGTAGTTCAGTGTTCCCTTGCCTACTGCACAGTCCTGGGTTATATTTACAGTCCTAATAAACTGATTTGTCAAAACCATCAGAAGCAAGGATGATCATCTGGGATCCAGATGAACTAAAATACATGTAATTAGAAGTTGTCCATTTGTTCTCTTTTATCTCCCACATATCTCTCCTTTGCTCTCAAATACGTGTCTCTGTTTATGCGCAACTGACCGTTTAGCTACAGGCTTAAACTCCAATCTTTATATTACCACTTTTATTGCAGCATAACACGAGTGAGCTCTTACTTCACAGCACACTCATGCAAAACAAAAATCTGGTCACGTTACTTTAGTATTTTAATGTGTAGCATGTGCACATGGACACACTGTACATCTATGAATAGATTACACAGCTGTACAATATACAGGTACACGCACACACCCCTACAGCTGGAGAGAACCTGCCTCCAAAACCAAATACAGATTTAGCTCATCTACTGAACATATCTCCTAGCTGAAAGTGATGCAATCAAACTTGCTAGTTACCTTCATTTTCTAAGCAGGAGCAGTTGCTTTTTTCATAACATTTAATAACATTATTATGTAGAGGACCTGATATAGGACCTCACAGCCATGCAGGAGCCAGTTTTAGCCATGACCTACACCAGCCAGATAAACTGATGATGAACTTAGTCTCTTTGCTTCATGTACCTTTTGAATCAGGATGTTATAAAGCACCAGGTGTTCAAAGGCTCGATAATTCTCTTTTTCAAGGTTCTAATACGAGCATTATTTCATAGCATCTATTTGAAGTATATATTGTAAAGAACAATCTGAACAAACACACTCAATGCCTCGCAGAAACTCTGACAGAAAAACAAAGAACAGGACATAGGAAAAACGCTGAAGAAGATGTGGGAGAGATTATTAGTAACAGTGAAGGAGGAAAAAATTCCTGGGAGACGTTAGTTTTAAGAAGGGATCCAAATGAACAGTGTGCTGCTGGAAGAGTGATGGGAGATCTTCTGCAAGCTGAAGGAAATGATACCTGAGGGTGTGTAAGAAACACTAAGGAGGAGAACGAAAATGAAGAAAGATGTGGAAGTAACACAGGGCATGAAAAGCAGCCTGGGAAGATGTGGCACCAGAATATGACAATTGAGCTCTGATTCTGCGGGAATCAACCTCTCTTCAGTATGGGAGAGGGAGGGGATTGCCATGTTATACGAGGGTTTCCTGCAGTCTGCCTCGGAGAAAGGGGAGGGCTGAAATGTTAAGACCAGTGGCTACAACAATGAAAGGGTTTTACTAAACTCTATTAAGCTAACCAGTCACAATAAACCGTTTCCATGAACTTGCGGTACAACGCTCACTATACAAGTCTACCTGAACCAAATACAGAACTAAATTTACCCTAAACATTTATCTGCAAGTGGGCTATTACTTCCATAAGACCAAAAATAATCACAACTACTTCAGCGTCAGGACTGCTTCAGATTGCTTCTAAAAGCACTGGTTTAAGAAAAGTATTTTTTTAACTTTCTTTTTTCTTTTTAATTCTCATTTAACTGATCAGGAAGATGCCTCTATACAGCATCGGCAGAGTCACCCGGGGTATCCAGTTGGTTTACATCATCCTGTTCAGATTAGCCATAAAGATTTCAGTAGCCACTGCAATACGCAGGGAAGCTGTTGTAGTTTCTGAACTGTTTGAACAGTCAGCTACTAAACATAACAGTATTTGATGATGATGATAATTTCCAGGGGCTGCATAGCAGCTTTTATCCATAGATCCCAAAGCTCCTGAGTTATACCACCACAATCTCACTTTGAATAGAGGCACACTGAGGCAGCAGGAAGGAAGTGATGTGTCCCAGTTCAGTCAGCAAACTGTGATTGAGCCTGTGTTCACATGCAGTGTCCTGCACAAGGGGAGCAGAGCTCACCTGGAGGAGGATGGTACGCTACCCTAGAAAGCCCCTCACCCTCAGGAGGCAGTCACCCATCTAAGAGGCAGCAGTTCATATTCCAAACATCTATCTTCAAACCAGCAACATTCTCAATGAATGCTTTCCTTCTAGAACTTGTCTGATGCACACAAATAGGTGCAAAGGCGAGTAAATGCTTACCAGTGAAAAACAGGCAACATCTGTAGCACTTCATACAAATGGTGAATAAAGGCACGCAGCTAAAGGTGCAGTGCAGGGGGCATCTCCTTCAAGGTATTTAAAATACTCCCATTTATAAAGCTGTTAACAATTGCTCTGAAACATAACTGCTCAATATTTAAGCCACAAGTTGGTGATCTCTTTTTACTCAGTTGTCACAGAAGCTCAGCTACTGAAGAAAGTTGGCATTTAACACTGGAATTACACACCGCCATAAACTCATCTAGAAAAGAAATGTTCACCGGTAACGACAGACAAGAAAACAAAATCTTTTTTAATAAGGAGTTCAGAATTTTTAACCTTTATGTAAGATCCCACATGAAATTCTCAACATGGCCCTATAGCATTCCATCAGTCTCCACTGAAGTCAGCAATGGTTTTGCCAGTGATTTCAACATACCCAGGATTTCCCTGTCTGAGGCACAGCAAAGCTCACACTGAAGATCCAGAGATTTTAGTCCAGCAAAACTCCTGGTACTTATGTAAAGGTCTTTCGATTTGCCTCGGAAACCAGTCAGCACAACACAGCCCTGCTACCAGGACAGAACTGGCTGCTTGGAGGTGACACAGGGTCAGTAACCATAGTGCATGATTTCACGCTCCTGTTCCCAACGCCAAGCCAAACTCACACTTCCTATGCACACAACTCATCGGTGGTTTGGGCTTTCAATTCCTCCATCCCATCAATGACAAAACTTCCAAACGACGGTGCAATGCTCCTCTATCATGGCAGATGCTGCACAGACAAACATATTAGACCCTGGCAGTCACAGAACCTACTGTGTGTAAGCTAATCCATAGAGAGTAATCATGGCGAATTAAAGGAAAGACTTTCATCACTGAGAGGAAGTGCTAAGGGCATTCAAAACACCTCTCAGGACTGGGCTAAAAATCTGCAATCCTGGCAAAAACGAGCTCTCTCTGAGAGACTATAAATCATGCTTCAATTGAATGATTTAGTGAGAGTTTATCACAAAGGAAAGGAAGATCATTAGTACATAAAACAACTACAGGGTCACTGCCATCTCCTCAGGGTTTGAGGATGATGGTGAATGGAACAAAAAGCTTGAGAAATCTGGATGAAAATAGATCAATTGTCATCTCTGATATAGTCTGAAATGAACAATTTCACAACACTGATTCTTCTATTTGTTCATTAGGTAGGAGCAAGAGAGCATCAGATTTCATTGCATGAAGACTTCCTAAGCCCAGCTGAAGAATAACCAGCCTATGCTAGTGGGAAAGCCCTGTATGCAAAGTCAGATGGAAACTTAAGCATCATGGTATTTCAGTAACCGAGGTTCAGACTCATCCTGCCTGGCTCCAGGCACATAACTGGTGGCTAAGCTATGGACACAGTTCCTATAAACTTCTTTAAAAGTCAGTGGAGAACATGAGATCAATTCTAGCACCTTTTCTCACATGCTGAAACCCATATGGGATGGATCCCAGCCTTTGGGCATTCATAAACACCCACGATTTTTTCCAGTTATAACTAACAGCTCATGCTTACTGCCTCCCATGTGGTCCCTTCTAAACATTTTATGGGAATAGTCTTATTCACAGTTTATAAGAGAATTCAACTATATACCATGAGAAACAGCGAAAGAATCACAAATAAACTCCAGCCTTTTGCATCCCTCTTCTGCCTTCTGAGCCCTACAGCTCACTTCTTCCCCATTATCTGTGAATTTTTCATTAAACACACCAATATCAGCCTAAAAATCCGGCTTTTGTCCCCCCAGTATTGAAACCCCTGTGTTTATAACACAAATAAGGCTTGGAAGGTAGTTTTCTAGTCAGAAGTAATTCTTTGACAACATCCCAAGTGGGAAGATGACAGTGATGCCAATAGGAAAGCTGTGTGCTGAATGGGGGGAGCTGGGAGTCGTGCAGGACAGACCTCTCTGGATACAGCATCTAAAAACTGCCTCGAGTACAATTACTATAGGGTTTCTCTAAATAGATCTTTTCCATACACGAATCCCAAGTTTCTCCCTACACCTTTCTATATATTTAGCTCATTAGAAAGACTCTTTGCAGAGGTGCTAAAACAGAAAACCAGGAAGGCATACTTCAACCCTTCCAGATAAACGGCAAGACTGAGCTCCCCAAACTTCTCCAGACTTCAAAGACTTTCAGATATTGTTTAATCAATGATAGAGCTAGAAGGCCAGCTGCACTCTTCTGTTTGTTCTTAAATGCTAATCCAAGTTTACCAAAACTGAGGGATTTTGCATCTGGGGTATTTGGATTCAGGCCCACTCCTCTGGGAACCTGTCCTTGGCCTCTCCTTCCCTCTCCTTGTCACGTTCCATCCTCCTCTCTGTTGTCCCCCATCCTTTTTTAGCACTGCCTTCCCTTCTGGTGAGATCAAGAATTGCTTTGCCATGTTTCACGACAAGATCTCTCTCCTGGGCTACCATGCAAGTCCACTGTGTATTTAGATGTGGATGACATCTATATACTACATATGAAAGCTCTTCAGGCCATTCCTTCATAAATCTCACGACACATTTCAGTTCTCTGCAGCTCCCTGCATTGTGTTTTAGGCATGAAAATAATGAAGCTCTTCTAAGCTGATTATAGTCAAAGCTGAAATACACGAAACCTCATGTTTCAGAGACCCTTAGATACATTTCCCCCAAAGCTGAACCCACATCAATCTCTTCCCTTGCACTGCTCTGCCCTCTACTTCTTTGTGTTTTACCATTTCCTATGTTACCTTTTGTGGGAGCCTGACCAGAAACGAAGCAGCATGAGAAGAAAAACAAAGCAAAAACTGCGTTAGGTGAACAACTGCTTGGGGGCAGAATGTTGTTCGGCGCTGGCGCTCCCCAAGAACAATGCTGTTTGGCCGGTTGACTTGTGTGGCAGGAAATAACCTTTGGGAGCCCGTGACCCCAACCACTGCAGCTGAGAAAAACAACCTGGTTACAACCAGGCTTGGCTCTTCCAAATTGTACTGGGTTGCCTGCTGCCCAACAAGGGGCTGAGGGCTCCAGTGATGGCAGGCCTACCTCCAGTCAAGGCGTTAAGCAGGAGAGGAGTGTGTGAGTGCTGGTTTTGGCTTCTCCCCCCCCTCAGCTTTTTTCTTTCTACAGAACTAATCTAACAGAAGGCAGCTTTTTTTCTGAGCAAGTGCTTCACATATTTCAAGATTCAGTCAATTGCAGCTCTAAATCCTTTCAAGAGAACCACCCTGGAGCACAGGCTCTTCCACAGGTTGCCTCAGCAAAGAGAATTTCTCCGTCATAAAACTGCTATTGCCATTAGGCATTAAAAAGTCCTGATTTCACAGGCTTCTGGAGTCAACACTCCATTGCCCTATCCTGCCTCACCTCCTGGCAGAGGCATGGGAAAAGAGAGCGTACCCCAGAAGCTGGGAGGTTGGCTGGGGGTGTGATGGCTGCTCTGGGTCCCGGTTATCACAGCTCGTTTCTAACAGATGGCTCCTGCAACCACCACAGCCTTTTCTCATGCTTCTCTATCTGAGAGGAAGGAAATTGAGATTCCACCCCAAATCCCAGCACATAGTTTTGAGGATTCCCACATCTTCCAAGGATTAAGTCACCACATGTATAGCCTAAAGTGCCTTGAGGACTAGAGCGAGGAACCATTTATAGAAGGCTGTATAGGAAGAATCACTAAGAGGTTAAAATCCTTTGTAGTTTGCCCCAAAGACATATTCACAAAGGGATTCCAAGAGAAGGAATGAAACAGAGCTCTGACAGTGAGGAGAAAGAAGGATCCAAATGACCTAAAAAGAGCATGTCCTTTGACAGGCAAATCAGACACAGCCTGTATCTAGCTACAGAGCAACCCATTTGTGGGTCTTCAAAGTGACAGTGCTCACCAGTGGAGACTCAGCAGCCTTGACAATATGTACAGGTCAAACCCACTGAAAGAGAGGAGTGAATAAAGGTAATTGTCTCCTGTTTGAAAAAGCAGGACAGAATCACAGAATGGTTTGGGTTGGAAGGGACCTTAAAGATCACCTAGTTCCACCCCCCTGCCATGGGCAGGGACACCATTAGAATGATGCAAAAGGCTGAAATGAATGCCATCACCATGAACTGGAGTGACAACACTGAGCCTTCCAAAGAAATGTGAACGGGATTATCTGAGCGGCTTTTGATTAGGAGTTTGCTTGAAACTTTGCCACTACACCTTCTAACTGCATTGCTCATAGAGAAAACATTCTATTCCCTACCCAAATAGGCTGGATCCTGCTTCAGCAGGACTTCTGCTGATGGGAAGAGAAGGAAGGTCCATGTTCACGGCACAGTTCGACTCAATGCTGTGGGTTAATTTTGAAAAGAAATTTCCTACTATTTTCCAAATTGTTTTCAAGCCTTGGGAATATCGAAATTATCTCCTAGAAAGCAGGAATACAAAAGCATAGAGGAGCATGACATTATTTTCATAGGTGGAAGACAAGAGTCAAAATTTATCCCTAATTTAAAATCAGCGTTTTCAAACCAGGGATGGTGTACCCAGCATTTCTAGACCACCCTGACATACTCCTTTGACCCACCTATGAAGGCAAGCTGTGCATGTGCTGGCGGGACTCACCGGTGCTTGGGAAGCCGCAGACCATTTGCACCCTCTCACTGCCAACCTGGGCACAGAGGGGCGAAGTCCAGAGGAAGCAGTTGATAATACCACAGCATGATCACGCTAGTAATCCCAACAAGATAAGCACAGATGTCGTGACCCACTTAAAAATGAGTTCATTTTCCACATATCCAATTTCAGTGGCTTTTTAGGACTTTACCCCCCTTGAAGGTTTATGGGCAAATGAGTATTCAGCTTATTCTCCATCATTTTCTGCAACAGTAATGCTATGCTATAGCAAGTGTGAATCAGTACAGTCTTTAAGCCATCTCGTTTTCAGGATGACGAATAACTTGCTTTGCTAATGACCCCATGCTCCTCACAACGTTGTATTCCCTAGGAGCTGAAATCCCACACTGCATTTTATGTTACCTTGCCAGTCGTAAATATGAGGTGAAACAACAACCCCAATTCTTCATGCACACAAAAAATGATTTCTTAAATCAGTCATTCTCATTCCACCTTCTGCAGCACCAAAGAGGGATGAAGGAATTTCAAAAGGAGGGAAAAATAAGAAATCAAGAGGCAGAAGGAGCAAGAACACAGCCAAGTATGTTTTTTCATCAAGTCATCCTTGCAATTGTCCCCTGTTCAAAAGGACCAAACCATTCAGAGCATTCAGGAGATGGTGCAGATGGAAGGAAGATTCAGAAAGATGGATGATCCCCTTCCCCACACTGGAGCTTGTTTCCCATGTACCCATGTCAGTGTCACCAGGTGCCCATTTTAAAGTCAATTTAATGCAGTGCTGAGGCTGACAGTGGTAGCCTGGATTTCCTAATTCTACCTGTGCTGCTGGGTTGTTTTTTTCTTTTTCCCGAAAAATACAATCAGCATGGAATTTTTTAATAAAAAAAGGAATTCCAAACACTTACTGTAACTATTTTGATTCTACTTCTAGTACAGATAAATTAAAAATGAAAGACCTGCTTGTTTGAGGGATTTTTTTTCCAGCACTGGCTGCTTCCTTTCCCTGTTGGGAACCAATGAAAACCTATGTGTCAATTCCAAAATTTCTTTTACGCTGTATTTCTGTTGTCCTTTTAGAAGATGACAAATAGAAATTCCTTGTAATTACTCAGAGAAAACCAGTGATAGTTGGTCTAATTGTGCTTCTCCTCTTTGAGCCCTTTTCCATGCAGCGTGTTTTTGTATGACAGCAACCTCAGCAAGAAGAACTAAACAAAAATGCAGGTTATTCCTAAATTAGCATTACCTTCAACCTCATTCTGCCTAGGAGAAGATGACCTTTTCTTCATAAATGATGTGTTCCTTTCAGCCTAAATGTAAGTTAACTGCGATTTTGATCACAGCTGAGTACAAATTTGGCCTCTTCTCTCAACAGTGACACCACCCTCGCTGATACTGCTGCCCTCTGAAAGCCCATCTAGGCACCTGTCAATCACATCCCAATTTAAGCCGTGCGTACAGACTGCCCCATGCCCTCCTTACATGAGAGCAGGGATGAAGTTTCTCCAGATTTCTTGAAGGAATGCAAATTTAACAGTCTACCTCAACTAACGAAGTAGCAAGGCTTTTAAAAACACATTCTCAAGCTAGACGCATTACGGTATCCTGTTTCCAAATGACTCCAATTCACCAATTACTTGGGTTTAAGCAGTCTCAACCCAAACCAGCTTTGGCACACCAAAGTTTACAATCTTTCAGTGTTGCAGTCTTTGCCTGAGATTTATTAGTGCTTTGCACCTCCCAGGACTTGGCTCACAGGCCTGGGTATCAAAGGAAGAGAGCAGAAAGACACAGTCAGCAGCACTGAAGTACCGTTGATATTCCATCAAGGAAAGCCGAGTGCTGTTTCAGGCGAGGCATGGTGACTTATTAAACTGCCAGAGAGCAGGAAGAATTAAGGGGAAGAAAATAGGATTTTCTTTTTCTTTTAAATTGCATTTCACTCCTCCACGTACCATTAAAAATTCCCTAATGGGAGCCCCTTCCCTTTTCAAAATGGCCTTTCTTGGAAGCATTTGCTTACAGCAGCAAACACCCTTCAGAAGCACATGCTCCAGCACTTCATAGCCAATGCTTTATTCCCTCTTTCCAGCCCGAACCACCAGCCTGGTCATTGCTTCCCACTTCTCCCCAGACCACTCTCAGAGACGAGAAGGAAAAACACACACAAGAAGCCAGGGCGAGTGATCCTTCCCGGTTTTGCCTGTGTGTGGTAAGGAGGGCCCAGCCCAGCCTTTCCGTGCGAGGTGACGGGGCTGCTCCAGAACGCAAATCCGCAGGGCTATGGCAGGTTCTGCTTTTTCCAAAACGATCTCCCCAGCTGCAGCACATTACTTGTGGCAACTTTCCTTGGATCTTAAATGGGTTTTGAAGCCATGCTGTCAGCTGCCTTCATGTCACCCCACTATATTATGATTGAATCTCCTGTTCCTTTTATAGAGTTGTTCTCTCCTAATAAAACACTAACTGCTGGTCTGAAAGTCGGCTTCGGGACCACTGCTCACGGTCTTATGATAACCTCCTGCTCCGCTCCTTTCTCGGCTAAAAAGTATGCTAGTGAAATGTGGATGGCCGAGGCTGTGTTCTTAAATATGCGTTTAGCCAGGCCCAGAAATTTGCTGTGTTTATACAATATCTTGACCCCACCCCCATTTCTAGTTATTTTAAGAGCTCATACTTTTGAACTGGGCAGTACTCCTGAACACATGAAAGAACACACAGAGTACGAACAGCTATAAATGAATATCTGCAATTCATTGCGGCAGCCGCCTACAAAGGTGATACCTTCAAGCTGTTTGTCAGAAGAAACTAGCAAAAAAGCTGTTACTTGTCAACTTTTGGATAAGATACATTGCAAAACAATATTCATTTTCTCTGGCAAACGCAAAACCACGTTTTATAGGTGTGAACTATTTCCAAACTTCAAAACTGCACTGTAAATGAACTGTGAACGGGTAGAAAAACACTCCAAGTACAGTTGCAAAGAAGAAAATGACTTTGAATGTACAGAATTAAAATAATCACAGTTTATTTTTAATACATTTAAAGACTAAAAATATTTTCACCTTCCATTCTACTGCATTTGAACAGAATCCATCAACAAGAGCTTATAAATCTGTTATTCTTAATGGGTTTCATGCCAATGTTGTGTTTAAAGTCATGAGACTAAAAGAAAAACTACATTCCTGGGGCATAATGCTGCACAGTTAAAAAGAAATGCTTCGCTGAAATCTAACTTGACAACATTTGTTGTTAGGATTTCCAGGACTTTCATCAGGGATGTTTCTCAAAGAACCCCGTCTCTCAGAAATTGTTTTTGTCGTGGTAACAGACTCGACTATTAATGAGAAAACAGTAAGAAGCTTTAGTGTCCTAATGGATACTAAATGACCCGGAGGATCTGAAACACTTATGTGCAGAAAAAATACGTATGTGTAATTCAAATACTTGTTAGCTGGGATGCGATGTATTAAATGGGGAAACAAAATACGTGTGGAAAAACAACAGCATTTTATGCCTTAACAATCACATTAACTTTGCACAGTAAAAAAAAATATCATATCCTGTTTAATGTGACTTTTACAAATCAGAAGAAAATCAGGTCATAATAGTAGATAAATATGCAGCGCCTGGAAGCCTCCGTATGTCCTCAAGACAGCGAGGCTACAAGCAAACACTGACATTTGACACAGATACAGCTGTTTAAAATATGTCTTCATCATACTCAGATGGAGATAGAGACAGAATAAAATTCAGCCAGAATAAATGTAAAGTTAGGGAAAAAAAAGTCACCTAAAACCAGATGCTGCAGAACGTGCAAAAATGAAGATGCAAATGTAATTTTGCAAACCTGGAAGGAAAGCCCCGTGAGCGCTCACGCTCGGTCCCCTCTTCCTAAGGAGCCCACAAAGGTTGGTCAAAACCAACAGCAATAAATATTTTGAAGGAGGAAAATTCTGTAAAGTCTATTCATTTGACTTTCTGAAATGGTGCAAAAATGTTACCTACTCCCTGTACAGTTATTAGTCTCCGTAATGTAACATAACAGATACTTTCTAAATCCTTTTAGGCCTTCTCCCCCTCACTGGAAAGATCATCATTTTTTTATTTCAAAGTGGATTTAATAAAGAAAAGGAGTGCTGTTAAAGTAATACGTGAGGCTTTGACATTAAGCAGTGCAACCCTGCAGAGTCGGCAAGAACAGGGTCTCTAATCTCCAGTGATTTATAGAGGGCTCTTCCTTCATCTCTGCACTCAGGGAGGGCCAAAAAGTTTAGAGACAGGCTGGCGTCCCCCTTACTCCACACCGCCAGCTCCTGCTGGCCAGTCTGCCGGCAGAAACCTTTAACCACTTCGCTGCTGGCTTCCCTGCACCCATTAAAAGGGGTTTTATTTATTTGTATTTATAGAACAAAGTGATCTCAGAGTTAAGTAATGCCTAAGGAGGTAAATGTTTATGTCTGTCATCAGAAATTTATAAGCAGAGAAGGAGAAGCTAATAGGCAGAAAGTAAAGACCAAAACTATGTAGTGCTTGATGCTCATCTAAGTAAGCTCGGAAAAGCTCCGAGTAGAAACACATCTTAATTAAAAACTTACAAATATATACAGTTAATTTTAAAGCTAAATAACTGAATTACAGATACCAGACAGCCTATCACCAACGGGAGAAAAATGTTTGCCTTATAATGGCTGAACGTTACACAAAAGTTCAAAGAATATGTTTCTAAACACGAACGCAAGAAGCTATTAAGCTCTTGTCACAAGACAGAAATATCTCGCTTTAATGGATTTCAAATTCCTCACTTTTTAGGGAAATGACCAGTTACTTCTGCACTGTAAAAACACAGAAGCCTCTGCTACTAATCTGAAAAACGAAACTCAGTTCTAATTTGAACTCAGTACTGGGAGATTCACATCACCACCAGGAATTCAATTGGGTCAAGAGGATTAGATGTACAAAGAATAAAACTTGAGGCCTCAGTGAAGTCATACGCAGACACTCAGTCACCTTGCCCTGCGCGGGTGACCCCACGATGGAGATTGTAACCAGGTGCCTATAAAGTCAGGCAATGCGTAGGGTCAATGTACACATCTGTACCTTGTGAGTCTCCTCTTTATTTAGGCTCTAAGTTCTTCACAAGAGCAACTGCCCCGTTAGTCTGAATTTTTACTGTACCTTCTAAGTGAAACCTTGGTCTGCAATGAGCTTTTTCAGGAAATCTGAGGATACAAATAAAGAGATAAACCCACAAGGCAACAGCAACCCTGCAGCCTTCAAGAAACCCTCTAGTGTCAGCAGCTCTGCTCCTGCACACGTAAATACAATCCTGGTGGGTTTCAATGGATATTATATGGACACACAGACCAGATCTAGGCCCGTCTGAGATGCAATGGGTTTAATTAAGCCTTTCTCCACATACACACTAGATGGACCATTTATAGACTGTCTTCTCCTCTCCCCAGAATCCTGGCAATCCAACATAGCAGGACTCCATATAAGAACAAGAAAATCAAGCTAAAATTCATCACCATGTCAATAGGTTCTGACGTTCCCATTTGGAGGAACACACAGAGAACCCACGAAACACGTGCAGAACTGCCCTGCACTTTTCCAGACCCATGAAGGTAGCAATGGTATCTTTTAGCTGCCACTACTTGTACTGGAAACTTTCTGGCCAGCTGAAGCTGCCCTTGAAAACTGACCCCTGCACAAGCATGTGTTGGATGTTCTAGCTTTTTATATTCATGCAAAATTAGCCCAAATTGTCTTCCCTAAAAGGCTGGGGAATGGAAATACTGACATACTAATTTCACATTCATTAACTGGCATACTGCAACCTATACAAAATATTGGCCATCAAGATGCATTATTTTGAAGTTTGCTGGATTTTCCTTTGAGTGACAGAGCTCATTCCTTACCTCCTCGCACCCCTGACAGCCAGGCTGGGCCAGCACACGAATCTTATTAGCTGCTGGGACAGAGCACTGAGTGTTTCTGTAGGTTATTACTGGGGGGAGAGGGGGTGTGTTGCAAAACATTCACTATTCTACTTCTAGGAAGCAATCATTTGCAATTACTGCACTGCAAAGGGCAATCCTTTATTTCATTTTTACCTTAGATTCTTTTTGTTTAATCTGCTGAACAGATGCCATTTAGACAGTGATGCTTTAAAACAAAAATTAACTTAGCCTTCAGAAAAGATAATCATAGGATGTTACTTGATCACACAGGTTTTCTGTAAGCTGTTTCATGATGCTACATGCTGCCTTCTAGATGTATCAATGCACACTCAAGCAGGGCTGTCAGAAGTGTGCGTGTGAAGACCCAGAACGACTGGGTTAGAAAGCACGTGCCATGATGCTCCTTTTCTTCCCGTTTAGGAAAAAACAGCAATCTGACCCGGCTGGGTACCAGCCATGCTGTACAACCAACCGTTCTCTTACAGAAGAGCCCACGTATGAAAGGGGTTTAAAAGCTTCAGTTAAGAATCATTCTCATGCAAGGAATGATTTAGAAGCATCTTTCATCTTTTGTCATTAGACATCATTACAGCTTATTTTAAGACATGTCTTTCTTCAAGCTGATCTGCATCCTGCAGGCAGCATAGAGGCAGACACGAACTCCTAAGGAAGATGGAAGAGAAAAAACACTATGGACAGTAGGAAGGAGGCGGACTCACATCGCACCAGCTAGGTCATGCCTCTCACCACCTGAGCATGCACACAACTGGCGGCAGTCCAGGCCCTCATCCTTCTCTTCATGCCTGTGGAGCAGCAGGAAACTTCTGGGGAAGGAAGGGTGCTTGAGCTGCCCGCAGATCCTGCCCTTTCCCTCCCATCTCCATGCATGAGCATGTGCCTACAAAAGGAGTGGAAACTTGGCAGGCTGGAACAAATAGCACAGTCAAGGGTCGGGAAAGGAGACGAACTGCTCCCGTTCTGCTCCGTGGGAATTACACCAAAAAGGTAACAGAAGCTGGGGAATGTGCTGCCTTTTCCATGGAGCCTCCCAGCACTGTCCCCGATAGCCCAAGAGGCAAGAATGGGACCTTCAGAAGGATGGACCACGTGGTCTGTGCAATCTCCTCTACAGATCATCTTTAGAGAGCTTTCACTTCATTTCCCAGCTCCAAACAGGACTGATCAGGGTCAGAGCCATTTCTTTAAAGCCTTCAAATTCTCTGTAAGGGGCATGGTCACTATATGCAGGCATGGTGATAAGCAGCAGAACCTGTAAAGAGGCTGAATGCCCTTCATTAGGCTCAAAAAAAGGTGTGAATAGTTAAAAATGCTTTTTTTTTTTTTCAAAAAAATGCTTTTTTTTACAAGACTTCATCCTATCACACTCCTGCTCCAGGTTGTCTCTGTGGAGAAGAATCTGAAATAGGAATTTCAGGTCTACAATCCCGAAGCACAAAGTAGAAGGCATTTTGATTTTCTTCTGCAACTGTGTGTGCAATAGTAAGCAGAATTGGTGACCGACCCTTCAGTCACCAGGTCCTGATGCTCAGCAGGCCCACGACAAGCTGATCTGGCAGTAAACAAGTCTTATCAGAGCACCCACGATTAACTGCTCTAACTAGAGAATGTAAATCACTCCATCCAGCAAACTGTGATCCCGATTTGCACCTCACCCAAGTCAACTAGATCCACATTATTTACCCAGCCAGGGATCCCAGTTGTACCTGCTGTCAGATGAATGCTTGCATTTAATGTAACTGTAGAAGTAACACATTTTAAAACTAGGGGTCCCAGTAAACAGCCTAGTAGGTTTTGACCAGCTTTTAACTCCATTCTCAAAGTTGTTTTCACTTTCTGATAGTGAAGGGACGAGGCTCTACATGAAACACACTTTCATTCTGCAGGGGGAAGTGATACAAGTTGGGAAGCCTCAAGTTCCCTCAAGGCTCCTGAAGCAGCAGTAACCTTGTTTTCTTTGTACAGCTCCTGGCACACATGAACCTAGTGTACAGCTGGTGCCTAAGGACACCATTCGAAAAGAAATCTGAAATGCAAATAACTTATTTAAACTATAATACAATCACATTTCTTTTTATAGTAAGCATAAATCTCCTTTATTATAATCACATCTTATCACATACAAAGTAATTCAATAGAAGTCCTACCTTCCTACATGTTATTGCATTAAGGAAAGCAAACTTTTTCAGTGTTATTTATTTCAAGCAGAATCTCCAGGAGGCACTCTGGCTCTGGAAGGATTCTGTCCTAACTTGTAGTTTAGAATAAGTTCTTTAACGCCCATTAGGTAAGATTTGCTAAATGAGCTATAGTTGAGCTATCTGGAAGTGGAGAAAGCTCCTGACCACCCAGAGCAATCCGAGAAGTGACATGTGGGAGATATCCTGAAACAACAAAAGGACCACATCTTCCATGAGATGGAAAGAGACTCCCAAAATACATCTTACATTTTAGTAAGTGCCCACACAACTGCTGTAAACAGGCTACAAAGGAGAGCAACTTCAAGTCAACCCGGAATGAGAGGTTAAAGGGGAAACAGTAATTTGCTGGTTTGCTGCAGAGATCCCCTTCACCTACTGGCACTCAAAAATAAGCTTGTTATGGTCATTCTTGTAGCAGATATCTTCACACTGCCATGATGCAAATTCCTGTGGAGCTGCTGCATTTTGGCACTAACTTTTGACGAGGGGAGCCTCTGGGCATAGAGGAGACTAACATCTTCCTAAGAGATGATCCTGCCAGCAGCCGCCAGCCAAACCAAGCAAACAGTTAACGGTGAGGGAGACCAGCGAGCGGAAAGCAAAGTACTGCCCTACCACAATCATCCAGCCTCCCTAAAAGATAGCCAACGCCATGGCTTGTGGTTACCTGCCATGCTCTTTGTTGCACAACAGGAGATGCGAACAACTCCTAGCCATTGTGGCACCATGGTTTAGTATACTATTAGGAACATATTTTGCAACCCACATAATAAACACTTTATCCAAGTTAGTAAAACAAGCCCTTGGGCAAAAGGAGTGTAAACATCGGCACAAAACAACTGATATGTGGACAAATACTTGACAAAGTGAGTATCAAAATTTGCCAAGTGTCATTCTGAAAAGCCCAAGACTTTCTAAAACAAGCTGTGCTTTTTATCTTTGGTTTACCAAAGATTATAGGCAGCAGCCAATATAGTATCAAAGCTTAAACCTCAAGTCACTGCAACCTCTCTCCGTCAAAACATTTCCCAGGGTTTTATTAGCACTGACAATGAAGTCAATGGGAGAAGAATCTGACCAAAACCAAAATAAAAATGTCACACACCATATTTTGCATGGAAAGAGCAAAAGACTTGTGAGACAGTATCACCTAGCAGGGAACCAGCCACCTGGAGTCTATGTATTACCCATTCCCTCCCCAAGAAAAGGCTGATAAGAAAAATAAGCTAAAAATTCCCATGAAATTCAGGAGAACAAAACAAAACGAGCCTTCCTGTTCACAAAAAAGCCAAGGATTAGACGAGCAGATATAGATAGGCCAAAGCTCAGTGTGTCTGCAACAGGTACCAGGGAGAGAGATTAAAAACTTCTTTTCAATAAAGGGTTAGGGCTTTGAAAACCAGCTGGTGATCTGTCAGCAAAACTCCAATCCCTGTGTTCTGAAAATCAATTCTGAGATCTCCAGGAGTGATTTGGAAAGGACACAATAAACTACTGCTGTCAAGCAGAAGGATGTTTTATGCATCAAATTTAATGGCAGTGGAGAACCCTTCCCATTACATCTGTGCTTCTTTACCTGAGCCATGATTTACCAACAGTGCTAGCGACTAACAGCATCATGGTGCCAATCAGGAAATAGCTAAAAACATGCTGAAAGGAGAAGTTGTTCCAGCCAGCAATGATCAAAAGAAAGGTTCAAACAACCCCCTTAGAGACTCTTCTGCCTCTCTCCATTTCTGCTCTAAAATAGTGACTGGTAGTTAAATGTTTGTTAGTGCTAGAAGACAAAATAAAGGCTCAACGCTAAAGGACCACTGCTGTGATTGTTGTTACCTAGAAGAGGAAAACAACATGGAGCACTGACCATGGCAGATCACCTTCTCTTTCTCCCAAACTGATGTGAATGGGTACGCTGGACATCTGTCTGGGCTCATTCTGGACGTCCACTTGGTACCAGTGTTGGTATTCAATGAACAGCACATACCTGTCATGGACATTCCTAAACACACGTCTCCACTGATGAACCACTTGCCTGGAGTCCTGTTACCTCACTATACCAGAAGAGAAACGTGGCAGTTACAGAGCAATTGTGCTGCTATGTGCTGGGTGGTCATTTTCAGGTGAGAGGAGGGGAAGACAGCGGGCACGGGAGGAGGAAATCCGACCTGAGGTGAGCCCATGCTGCTCTTCACCAGAGCCATGAATGGCACACTGTGTTAGTAGATAAAAGGAGGATAGATCACAGCAAAAACCATTCTTCCTGAACAAAACTCCATGGGAACCACAGTACCAAACAACAGGCTGACAGGGAAAAGTTGAGCTTTGAATAATTTAATATTAAAAAAGTAAAAATTACCATTTTCTTATTCTTGAAGACACAAAGAAAAAAATCTAGGAAGTTTATAGGATGAAGGCCTGTTTTTGTGGAATGGGAGATAAAAATGTGAATTCAAGCAATAAAAGCAGAATATTTGAAGCACTATTACTGCTGAAAGCAAGGTTTTACTGTGCACCACAACCAAGTTCTAATATGGTCACGTTGCCTTTTTATAACATGTGATGCCCTGAGATACAGCTTCCACTTTTCATCACTGAAAGACCAAATGATAATCTCTACCTTTTAACTAGAGTTAACTCTCAAAGCCCTACTCCCAACGATATCAGATACCCAAGGATCAACTGTGCAAGTCAGAGCAAGTTGTTTTTGCAGTTGTTGCAGCTCAAGGGGCTGGGTATAATTGGTTTTACTATTAAAGACCGAGGCAAAGAAGGCATTAAGCACCTGAGCCTTCTCCTCATCTTTGTCACTATGTTTCTCCCCACATCCAATAAAGGATGGAGATTCTCCTTTAGCCTTCCTTTTGTTGCTTATGTATTTACTCAGTATTTTTTATTGTCTTTTATGGCAGAAGCCAGATTTAAGTTCCGGCTGGTCTTTGGCCCTTCTGATTTTCTCCCTGTGTAACCTCACAACATCTTTGTAGTTCTGAGATGAACTGAATCAGCAGATTTGCTTTCTTTCATCACCACTCCAATGTCTACTAGATTAAATTCCTTTCTATGAATGGGTGCGTGCATGTGTTATCAACACGCATGAGTAAATATATAATACACTTCTATGTAAGTGATAGAAACAACATTCACTTTCCTTTGAATCAGGAATTCTTCAGCTCAAATTCCTTAGGCTCTAGGGAAGCTGAAGACTGTAACAGGTACTGCTGAAATGCAGTGAAACAGCTGTGGACTTTGGGGATCCTACAAACAAGTTTTGATTTCCAGTGAAGTTCTGCAGTCATAAGTCTCCTGGCTGTCACTGCCTGGCCAACCCACTCCACTGTGACGTCCGAGCTTGTGTGTTTATAGTATCCATAGCCAGAAGCTGCTCGATGGAGCTTCTACTTGCCTAATTACAGCTTAGCAATTATAAGCAGAAATCCAAAGTATAAAATCAAACATCCTGGCTAGCTACAGGGTGTATCTTCTGAATCCTGAATCAAGCAATCAAGTGCCTTACAGTCTCCTCTGACGAGCTCTTACTGTCACAACCGGTGCCACGCTTCGGATGAGACCAATGGCACCACCAGCAGGCTCTGACATACCAACTTGTAATTCCAAACCTTATTTACAAATTCAACTACACAGTTTATTCATGGCAAGAAGTGCTTTGAACTTCTAAATGGCCAAGTCGAACAAAATGGTGGAAATTTCCCCTTTGAATTGCTAAGGAGTTTAGAGGCCGCTGGGTTTAGAAATCATGTTTCTTCATGAGAAGAAGAGGAGAGGCTGCCTGAGGACATTGTTTATTAAAGCCTTTTGTTCAATTTACAAATTGAAACAAATAATTGTGGAGACATTTGCAGCTATGGAAAAAACGTGTTTACAAAGTGGAATAAAATACAGACTAAATACATTTGGATTACACTAGATCAAAACATATGAGTTTCTAACATAGCATAAAGGGCGGTCAACACCATGAGGACAGAAGCAAAGGCGCCACTGAGTCATGTTTTCTGTAACAATCTGGTCACTTAAAACTCTCAGAGTCCTTAACATGCAAGAATCTTACAGCCACACTCACCAGTGGGGTGAGATCAGAGGGAACCCATCCAAGGGACACCTACCTGCTCCTAACAGGCAACACATTCTTCCTGGGAGGTCAGAAAGACCGCTGAGTTCCAGCTAATATCCCATAGGACTAGCTCTTGATAGTGCTTTACTTGGGTTTTGGCTCAGCCTTCCTCATGTGGTTTTACACGCAAACTCCAATAGGATTCAGGAATTGAAAAGCCGTTAGAGCATCTCACCTCCCCCTCTGACAAACGTGGCATTGCTGTCTATAAAAACACTTGTTTCGCCTTACACGTCTCACGAGGTGAGGCTGCCGCCACTTGGGAGATTATTCTGTAGCCTAACCCAACTTGGCAAACAGAGTTATTTCGCCAGTGTCCAGAATATTCTTTCCCAAATCATCAGGATCTGTGTGAGCTGACACCTCAGTTCAAACCCATCGCAGCCTGCTCTGCCTGCCCAACAAACCATAAAATTCCGCGTTATTTTATAAAGGTCCTAGAATTTGGCATGGGCTGAGGCAATTGTATCAGACATCAATCTAGAAGAGCTCCACCAAGGCAGTGGAATTAAACCAGTGGAAAAATGGCACAAGAGAGACCTAGCGCTGCTCCTAAACATTAGCTCTAAAAAGCTTATGCAAACAACCATTTCCTATAACGACTTAATTAATAGCACGATGACAGAATCAAGCTCTCTCTGTAACACTAACTGGAATTTCCAATAAAAGATATCCATCACCATTTAAAAAAAATACGGGGAACAGAATTAAACAACCAAATTCCTCTCCTAGCTTACAAAGTACAAAGGAAAACAGCCATTACTGCAAACTGAATACGATGACTAAGGATCGCTTTTGTAGCACAGAAGTATTAACATCAGTAAAATATGTTAACTAATATTATATTTAGTTAGCTGAACTCCTCCGGGGATTAAAGGCCCGCTGTGCCTAACAAAACTTTGTCCTGAAACAGACTAGCAAATGTTATTTTAGGAGAGAGTATTTGATAGCTATAAAACCGTAAAATAAAGTTGTGTTTATTGGTACAATTAATTCCCCCATAGCCCACAGGGCTACATAAGAAAATGGGGGCGATGAAGGAGTTCAGACCAAAGGGGGTGGGGTGAGAAAGGAGGGATTATGTGCAATAGGGAAAGACCAGGATTGAAGCAGTGGATGTGACTCACAGGGAACTATTATTATTATTATTCCAGTTGCAACCAAGAACACCATCTCCATCTGGGCGTGCCAGAGAGAGAAAAAAGGCAGGTGCTTCACTAGAAGGAAACTCACCCCCAGCCACAGCTGAGCATGTCCTTGAAGATTTATAGAAGCCCACGGAGCACCAAAACACCAGTACCCAGCAAGGTCACAGCACAGAAGAACACGTCCACCCAATTCCAACAAATAGAGCCCTTAAGATAATGCAAACAGCGATTCTTTCCCACCAGCCTGCATTTGTTAAAAGGTTTTCCAGCTAAGAATAATCTGGAGTAACACGTAAGAGAAAACAACATTCTGCGATGGAAGAAACATATGCTTGAGATCATGCTAGCATGTTAATTGTGGTTAATATGTGAAGCAAATTAGCAATGTAAACAACACTAACACTCAGAGCCTATGCAGTGACTTCCTATTTTCAGTTTTACAGCTTTGGCATTGATAACCAGCAATTGCTTACAGTTGCCAAAGGCTTCTCCTTCACTTCAAATATAGGTTACTGTGTGCTAATGGATAGCAAAAGCTTATAAGCCAAAATATCTTGTGCCTTCACCTTGAATTAAAAATAATAATAAGAAAAAAAGGCACTTGAGGACAATAAGATAAAACACAATTTTAGGCCACTGTGCACTAGTCTAACCAACCCCTATATATAGGACATGATAATGGAGAATCAAGTCAGCAGTTTACTGTGAATACCTTCAGGATGCCTCTGGGATGTACATTTTGTACACAAACAGCCATAGATCTCCAGTGATTTATGCACTGATTGACAGAACTGAAAATCACCTTTGGTGTAATGAGCTGTTCCCTAATGCTAAAGGAATTTGGCCTACAGAGACCTCCTGGTTCCCCCAAAGCCATGCAACAAGGCTTGCTCCAGGTTAGATGATGATTTCCCCCTTGTTATGTCCCTCCCATCTCGATCAGGAAGGCAACAGAACTTGCAGCAAGTGTGATTTGCATTTCCAAGGGTGATTTACTGCATATAAATAATTTTCTCAGATCTGAGGAGTGCCTATAGTTGTGATGAGAAAAAAGGAGAAATTTATAATAAACAGCACATAGTGTTTTTCTATTCCTTATCTTAAATTCCAAGCTGGATTAAATACATGAGAACTTTGCTAGCCCCACCTCTTGTCACTGATTTGTGATCACTACTCACTATTCCCATAGGACAGCCTGCGGAAGGACCCCAACCAAGCAGATGTTTTAGACATTTTATTTATAGAAACCAAAAAGCAGCCAGCTGCCAAACACTCTGTTATGAGACTGGAAACAGAAGCTACAGGTGGCAAAAGTAACACACAGACCTGCCAAAACCATAAGGTAACAATGAGATGGGAATGATAATTAGTCTGGAAAGCTATAGTCACACACGCTTCAGCAATGGCAGTGTCCTCAGATAGTTGCCAGACTGGCCATGGGCTCAGGTTAGTATTTGTATTAACCTGAAAAAAGGAAAAGTTGTCAGCCTCAATAAGGATCAGACCAATGCTGTGCTAGGTACTGTGCAAGTAGTGAGACAAAAGCTCTTCTCAGGAGGGCTTCCTTCTAAATTATGGTAAGTATTTGTATTATTATTACAAGTAATTGAAATTACAAGTAGTGTTCCCAGCACAGCATCTCTGAACAGTCCTCAGCATTGATGGGGATTATCAGTCTGCTGACAAAGCCTGTGCTAGCAACAATTAATATGGCAGGAAGAATTGGTAAATGGTGGGTTTTATAAAACAAACCATCATTTGATGAAGTCACTGCATTATTTCAAAAGGTAAAAAATACACTTGTGGGATGGAAATAAACACAGCATTTTAAATGAACCTAATAACATGAAAGTAATGAGTTTGGAAAACAGATGTGGGCAGAAGAAAGCAAAGGCTCCAATACACTGGGAAGGCATGATAAAAAAATTTACAAGCTGTTTTGAGTCCCGAATAAAAGGGGTAATCAAGCCAGGCTGAGTTATAAGTGGGAAGGGTACAGCCTCCTGCAGCAGAGACTAAGCAGAACACCTCGCCCTTCTGCACAGTATGCCGAGGCTCTTCCGTGTTGCTGGAACTCCAGGCTGATTCTTGGTTCGGCAGTTCGTAACTCACATCATGCACGGTACGGCCTCGCCACCCTTTCTTTTCCCTGCATTTGTTTGATCTTTGCATTCTGCTGGGGCACTGAACTGCTTGCGTGCTGCTGTCACTGACAAACGTTGGGGCAAGAGGTGAAAGAGTAAGTGGGGAAAAAAATCAAATCAAAAGGTAATGTAATATCCTAAAGAAAGATACCTCTCTGCAAGACAAAGTACACACTGAGATTATTTCCATGATGCCCCGTTGCCTCTCCTGTTAATCATGATTTATGGTAACATCTATGCAAGGACCCATCGGTTAGCGAAACCATGTTACTCTGTACAAAGTGGCTTCTCAAAATGGCACTGTGAGAAAGCTCTCCTCTGCAGTTGTTTTACTTTGCCTCTGAAAGCTTTCAAATTGAACTGCTAAAGTTCAGCCAGCATCTAATTTTAACCGTGAGTTCCAGGAGAGAGTAAAGCTGGTGGGAAGATTACAGAGTTCCTTGAAGCTCTGACCTACAACAGGAAGAGAGTTGTCAGCCTTCATGTCTCTCACTCTAAATCCCAAGGGAAACAACACTGGCAGAATGTTTTATAACACGTTCCCACTGTAAAATTTTGCATTTGAGAAATATGATGCTTGCTCACTCCTTCTCCTAGACCTTTGGTGTGTCAGTAAAAACAGATGACCTTAAATGAGTAATTTCAGTTTTGCCTTTACACCGCAGTTGGGATACTCAGAGTTCACAGGGTTCTGTTTACAAAATCACAGAGAACTGATATTACACAAGAGCAACACACGCACCCACACCTTTAAATTATTAGAGAGGACCTGGCAGCTTGTAGCAATGTAATAATGCTTTTTTTCTGCCTTCTCAGGTTAACCGTCGAAGTCAAGAAATGCCCACACGGAAGGCTGCAATCTGTGCTTTTCATAAAGAAGGCTAAAAGGCTTCTGTCAAAGGGCCAAAAAGCAGCATCTGTTAAAGAGCTCAGGAAAGAGAAATTAAAAATAAAACAATTGGATTATGATCTCTCAGCTAATGAAATCAGATACTTCTTTTTTTCTTCAGGCCACGGATTTTAGACAGCACACAGTGGTACAATCTGTAGCAGTCCACATCGCTACTAACTGCCCGAAGGATCACCATTTCAGGTGCTGCACAACGTCAGGAAGCAAAACAGGAATACAGGAGACAAACTGAATACGTTTTCATCATGCCAGTGCAGAATGGCTTTCCTGACAGTAATGAAGGTGTGGTGACAAATAACCAATAACTGTACAGGATATGAATAATAAATATGGGAAAACTGTTATTCCAGTAATAGGCCTTCAAGTCCGCGGGCAGCTGAAGGAATTCAGTCACCCTGGAACAGCTTAAACCCTGATTTTTCTGCTCCTTCTCACTTCTCAGCTTTTTCAGTCCCTGGGAACGATCACCCGAGAGCTGAAGCCCAACAAGGCAGAAGCAGAGGAACCCCTGCAGCTCTGAGCAAACCCACATCCTACCAGACACCGACACAGCCCTCACGATGTGTGGATGGCCACTGGGGGAGCAAAGGCAAGAGTGGCTCCCTGAACTTCCTCCTCTCCTCTATTCCTTCGGATAATGAAAACCAGAAACACCATTCGGGGACTCAGAAGCATTCTGAATGATCCAACAGTTGTTACAGACCTCATGTTATCTGCTGCTGACCCTAAATTGAGACGTCTGCTAGCCAGGGATGATGATTTTTGCGCTCATGAATAATTAGTTTTGCTGGTTTTAAGAAAAAAAAACTTATCTTTTAATCAGAACCTAAATGAAAAATGCTAAAAGCTACTCCCTAACATCTGCCAGTTTAGCATAGATTTAGAAATAAAAATCAAGAGGTATAGTCTCATCTCAGGGAATTATGTGTTCAAATCCTCATTTATGGAGATGAGAATGTAAGTGTTAACATTCAGAGTCTCCTGCTGCATATCCGAGGCATTAGGATGGCTTAATGAGTCACTGTCTGAACCCAATAACAAGTTGAAGTTCCTCTCTCCCATACACACATGCACACATTTAATTTTGTGTATAATTACTCAGTTCTGAGTAATGACAATTTATTAGATTTTCCCATCAACTGTACAAGTTGCTAATGTACAACATGTTACTAACCCTCCCCGCTCTGCCCAGGGAAGGCAGGAGGCACCAGTGTACCAAGTGTTAAACGTAACCATGCATTTTATCCCCCATCTCTCGGTAAAAATATTTCTGAAGTGAACTCGGTGGCTGTGAAAAGCGGATTTTTCTAACCAGGAGATCCATTTCTGAGGGTGCGAGAGTGGCTCGATGGCCATGATCACAGCCTGTACAAACGAACAGCAGCTATTTATACAGCACGGCCGAAGGACAACTCTGTCTTGAAGGAGTGGCTGGAGAGCAATGATCTTCCCTTTGCATTTAATAGAGAATGTACTGCCGTGGCATTTCAGATAAAGGTTCTCTGCCATATTATTCTATTTAATGCCTGGTGGGTTTCCTGGTGGGTTTCTACAGAGCTGGCTGCAGAGAGGTACCGAAGAATCCCACTGTGTGCTGGGTCCACAGGGCAGAATACAAAATAGCAGTGGAAAAGCCACCAGCAGTGCCAGCAGTATTATGAACTGAACTAAATATACACCAAAATGCCACTCTGATTTAGCTAAAGCACCTGGGTCACGTAAGCACGCAAACAGGATTGCTGGGCTCACTGGGATGTCCTCACTTTGATCCACCCAGCAAAACCAAATCTAAACAGTGCCTATGGCTCAACCAGTCCCTCAGAAAGCTGGGACAGCTGAGTTCAGGGAGATGGAGAGGGAGAGGAGGCAAAGCCTGTCCAGCAATACACAATTTAAGGCTTCACTGGAGATTGCATGGCAAGTTCCTACACTGGTAAGACTTAGAGAAAGCTGATACACCTTACCAGCACTGATTAAACATGCTGCATTCCCCCATTGCTGCTATTTAAAAAGCAGCGAGATTATCGTGCGGAGGGAATATGTCAGGATGAGAATGAGGATTCATACAGTTATGCTGAGAAGGAATTCCTTCAGTGGATAAACTAAAGCCACTCGCATGGCAGGAGTGGAGCTCAGGTGCCCGTCCAGCCCCAGCAGCCTCTCCAAGTGCCCATTCCACAGCCTGAGGCACCTCGACAGCTCCCCTTGCCCTGCACAAGCACAAAGCCCAGTGGCCACCTCACCCAGGAGCCTGTGCTCTGCTCCCACATCCTGCCACCCAGAAGCCTGTTAAAGTGAAGGCGACCTGCAGCCTCAGGGCTCCCAGCCTGGCCATGCCACCGAGCCACCCACAGTTCCCTGTGTGTTTAATACAGAACTCGCTGGGACAACCTCCTCATACATACTCCTTGATTCCTTTACTGAGAGGTACAGCTCATGCAAGGCCTATGGGATGGTGAGAGGATGAGCTTCCCAAGCGGAGGGCGCGATCCCTCTGCCACCAGCGGGCTCTCTCCGCATCCTCGCCCCGCGGAGCCGGTGCTGCTAACTGCGGCAACGGGACCGAGCGGCCGCTCCATTCCCATGCTTTTTTTATTTATCCATTTCTATTTTAATAAGCAGCCTGTTCCCTTGGCCCCGGCGTGCCTCCCTCCCCTCCGGAGCCCTGGGTTATGTGAAAATGCCTGTGCCAAGCGGCGGAGGCGTGGTGGAGCTCCTGGCTCGCCGTGACATGCTCCTGACGTACTGTGTGGTCAAGGAGCCGGGACTGGGGGGCCTGAATGAGGGCCAAGCCTTGCACTTCAGCTTCCTGACCTGGCAGCCATTCAGAGAGACCCTGCTAAGTGCTATTTCCTAAATACACTAGCTTTTCATAACAATCTTACCACATTGCTTTCCTTTACAAGCTCTCTTAAAAGAGAACTGGACTCCTTCTGGTTAATCTACACAGACTGCATTTGGAAGCCATCAGAAACTGAACTGTAAACAAAACGTTATTAATGTGTTGTAATCTGCCCTCAATGTTCCAGATGAAAAGAAAATGTTTTATAGTTTTGGAGTATACATTTTAATTGCCTTTTAAGAGTGCATATACTTTTAGTGCTCTCTGTTATAAAACTGCAGTATCTGTTTCTTGATAACTGTTGAATGATCTCAGCTATTTTTATTAGGTTTTCTCCCCCACCCTGGTCCCCTTCCTTAAGCTACCACCACTGTAAGGCTTTTTCAGACCATTCCTGATATTAGCCTGGCAAACGGTTTCAGTCTAAGATAAACTCCATTATAAACAACTCTTTACAACATCCCTTCACTATAAAACCACTCCAATCCAGAAAATTAGTTCTTTAAATGAACTTAGAACCCAGCTACTTTTGGTAAAAATATGATCTAAGTCAGGGCTAACCCAAATTCCCAAACTTCTGTCCCTTCCCTGCTCCGTTTGCTCTTGGTGCCTCGTTCCTGGTGTGGCTGGGAACACTTGGCTCGGGGAGGGATACAGGAACTGGGAGCAAAGCCGCGCTGGCGAACCTCGCAGCAGCCACTGGAGATGTTACGGCTGCCTCTGTCCCACCACGGCTGCCGGAGCTGGCAGAAGGTGCCTGGCAGCATCTCAGCCCAAAAGGCACTGGGAGAAGGTGGATTCATGGTAAGATCCTGCCTGAGCTGAAAGCCCTGAGTTTCCTCACAATGCAATTCCCTGCTGGAAGTGGGGAGCAGAGTCTACAAGGAGGTTTTACTGCACTGACTCGTCTTCCCTTGAAGCAGATGCTGCCTTATACAATAAGGTCTTTAAGTACTTCTGGGATAAATGGGAAGGCGATCACAAAGTTACCTGGCATGCTTTCTGGGTATCTTCTTACTAGGAAAGTACTTGATAAAATAAACAGAAATCCAGGGTCATAAAACTGAGCACGGGTTTTGTTGCTCATTAAGCTGCAGTTTCAAAAGATAAAAGGAACCCTTAAAAATACTCTATTTCAGGAAATATCAGTCATCTGGACATCACTGTTATCGTATTTGTATCAACAAATGTGCTAGAAAAGAATGGCTCCAGCTACCCAGTTTAGCTGTGTACTCCTTCAAATACCAAAGCCTGCTTTCCTATGATTTGGTTCCTACACACCTTCGCCACTAGTTTCTTTTCAACATAATTAACTTTCTCACCCCCCCAACATTAACTAGCTCCTCCTGTGCTGTCTCTAACACCTCCCTAATATCCTTCTGACTTGCAAGATATTATTACTTGATACAATGCAGGCCAGGATATCCCACAGTGGGAACTGCATTCGCAACGCTTGCGGAACAACCGCTTTTCAAAGCTTTCCTCTTAGGCAATTAAACTATTTTAAATGGCAAAGCTCCTCTCTCACGTTGGATTGGGAAGCACATAAAGAAGCAAACTAAGTTTATTGTTGCTTTTTTAGTTCTTTTTATCTTCAAAATTATCTGCGCTTGTAATTTCTTTAATGTTGTTTTTAAGAATATTTTTGAGCCTGCAGATGTGCTTGTGAAGATTAATGGACTGGGAACACTGAAATCTTGTATTCATCAGCTGCAGGGAAGGCAACTGCGAAGCAAGATTTTCCATAATGCTGCACACAGGAGTTTAAGCAGCATCTCAGCAGACTGCAGAGTGCCTCCCTTGTCTTGAAGGGCTTCTGCTGGGCATTCTCTGACGTAGTTTTAACTTGACTTTTGCAAGGATACCAGTCACAGATGACCCTTGCTGCTAAGCTGTTCTCAATACCAAGGAAGCCACACCATGGGGAACCCTGTCAAGTGTTTACCATGGTTCCTGCTGTAACAAACAGCTGATTCATTCCATGTGCCGATTAATCTCTTGGCACTACGATGGCAACAGTCAACCCTTGCTGGAGGTGTATCTTCCAAAGTGCAACAACACCAGGACCTCAGGCCACAAGAAGTCCAAGCCCCCAAGAATTAGGCAAGTTATCCTCAAGATCATATTCCACCCCATTACCTGACAGAGACTCATCACAAAGGCTTCAAATAAAGATTATATGGAGAGAAATTTGCTTTCTATAACAAGGATAATTAACCCCCCCCCCCCCAACGCATCGAGTGAAAGGCAGAGTGCGTGCACGCGTTTCATTAACAGCCAGCTTAATTACACCAATTTCACCACTAATTGGATCAGTTTAAACCTGCTATATTGAAAGTAACTTGGCAGACAAAAATGTTACTGTAATTACAAACCCAATTGGTTTCTTGAGTTAAGTAATGCCACCGATTAAGTAATTCCAACATACGTAAAGCAAACCCAACCGTAGCCATTTGTGTAGTTTTGACTCATTTTCAGCAACGTGATGTCTACAAAATGCAGCACCAGCAATCGCTTCTGAGGGCAGATCCATCCATGCTGGTTGAATAATAACCATAATAATAACCATAATAACTGAATGGGATTTGCCAAAGTGATGGGAAAATGAGTTCTGTGAAAGGGTCCTGGTAAAAGGCAAACTTACCTGAGCTTTCAAATGCTGCTTTTGGTGTAAACCTTTGAGGCTTGGAAAGTTTGATGACAGTTTAAAGAACTCCATCCTTACTTCGAACATTTCTCCTTGGGATTGCTATAGAAAGCAAAACTTCCCTCCAGCAGCACAAGTCCCCAAATAGCTCTGAATCTGCCTAAACCAGAAAGAGCTGGATATCTCACAAGAAAACCCAGTTTTCACTGATCATCTTAAATATGTTTGCCAAGGCAAACTGTGTTGAATGCTAAAGCTGCTGGCCTATGATCAGCTCTCCTTTCACCAACAGGTACTGCTCAGGTCAAATGAAATTACTACAAGGAATAAATGTAAATTACATGATTCTATGAAATAAAAAGGCAAAGAACATTTTATTTTCTATCTTTAGCTTCCCAAACCAAATAGAAATTCTATCATTCTTCAGAAAACGAAACCCCACAAATAAACCCCCACTTTTCATGACTGGCATTTTCAATTCAAAGCCTAGGGAAATCGGAGTGAGTATTTCTAAGAATGTGCTCCTGACAAGTTGCATGTTAATACTGATTGAACAGTTCCTATAGGCAGCAGAAGTCCTCAAGCGTTTTGTTCTAGAAAGAAATTACAGAGCTCGATATGAAACAAAGAAAACCACAGAAGTTATATTTAGCTGATTGCTGTATCACAGTTCCATCTCTAGAGTGTTACTGCCATCGTGTCTAAAAGAAGAGATTTCACGTGAAATTCTGGAGGTCAAATAACGTTCTGCCTATCAATATGGCTAACACAGTAATAGGAGGCTATCTTTCCCTACGTATATTCATGTTGAACATTCATCTGCTGAAGGAAGCAGATAAACTAAAATCCACTGCAGTTTGCAAAAGAGCACTGCTTGGGAAATAACCTTTAGAGCCACTGGAAAAATTCCGAGTTCAATCAACTTTATTTCCAGTACAAAAGCAATTAGATTTTTCCCATCAGAAATCAGATGAAGAAGTAAATTAAGATTTGCCAGTGATGGGAATTCTTAACTTGGGGCATAAATAGAATTTCCGTATTATTTTCGGCTATGGCCATCTATGTAAACCTCTATTCCAAACACAATTTGTGAGAGAAAAAGATAAATTCGAATTGTTATCACAGATACCTGCATTTAAATGGAATGTCCCCCCTTCTTTTTAAGCAAAAGCTTCTTTAATTAAACTAACAAACAGCCCACAAGAACCAACAGGCTCAGCTGCTGTTCCATTCACCCGAGACTCTGACTGAGAAATCTGATTCAAACAAACCCCGAACCACTTGCGTCTCTGTTAGCCTCAGAAGGCTTACAGCTATTTGTGTGTGTGCACCAACCACTGCTGAAAAATCAAAATAGAGATAAAAAGGCAACTCTTCAAGTGGTTCTTTTAAGGAAACTATTTGATAATACACAATATTAATTAAAATTAAATAAATTGAAAATAACTCTTTCTTACAATGCATCTGGAGCATCAGGAGTGGCTTTTGCAGCAATAGCTTCAGCAAGAAAATAGTTCAAAATCAAGTCTTTCTTTTTTCTTAAATAATGGTCGTTTTTGTGAAAAGTTGTCTCTTTCCACTTCCACAACTGATTTAAAACATTCTTTACAGGAACACAGCCCGAGAGTGTCTGTAACATGGAGGTTGCCTCCTGGTCTCCTGCAGAAGCTACAGTACATCAGGTTAGAATTAGGGGCAGTGTCTCCTTTTTGTAATGGTGCATACGACTCATGCTCTACAAGGGTTACTCTTTCTCAAGTATAGCTCTGTTTGATGAAATTTTACTGAGGACCTCTTCTCACTTTGACTCTTACACCATGAACTTGCTTCTTTACCTGCTCTGTGATTTAATCGGAATTGTTTTAAAGTTAGTATTAATTCACAATAAATTCATGACACATGAAAGAAAAAGGAAGAGGGTGGGAACTACAGTGCTGAAAGACCTCTGCAATGGTAACTATCTCCTGCCCTGCTTCCTCTCCTTCACCCCCTCGCTCATCCAGGAATAAACCTACTGAGCAGAGGAGGAGGGAAAAAGACAAGATGTATTAGGTAAGACCACAGATAAGAACCAATACAAGAGGGAATAATTTCTGAATACAGTATTGGCTACCTACAGTCTGATCCAAGACTGTTTCTTAATTAGCGTTTTAGAAACCAATTGAAAAGCAAGCTGCTGTCCTGAAACTGTCTCCTGCAGATGCTGCATGTTGCTCTCATTTATCCATGGATCATTCCTGCTCACTTCTTGGCAGCTGAAAATACATTCAGACTGTCTGAAGACAGGTTATGAAATTTTAGATTCCCTCTGTCAACAGCTACGTGATCATCTCATCTGCAATACCTAGTGGATCAGCTAACCTCTCTTTTCTATTTTACTACCAAGGATATTTGCTTGATGGCTATTCCAGGTACTTCAGACATTTGTATCTAGGTTGTAAAGCTGGGTCCCTTAAATCAGCAAAGCACTATTTCAATCATCTCACTATGGCATGAGGTGAGTCTATTCAATACAGAAAAAACCCAAGGACAGCAGATGTAATAAATAAAGGATTGATTCTGGCCAGAAGCCAAATATTGTTGCTTGATATTAAATATTGTCACGCTGAAGACTAATTGGGGCATCCCCACTTCTCAGTGGTGTGGCTAAAAGCAGATGACAGGGGGAGCACAGAGCAAGAAACAGACTCCTTCCCACAGTGGGGAGAAGAAACCCTTGATTGCCTCCCAAACACACAGCAGGTATCGTTCAAAGAAGACAAGGTGCAAACATATGCCCTCGGAATCCAGGTTTTGGTTCCTCCTCCTGCAGCATTACCTCCTGTAGGCTCAACAGTCTCCAACAAAAAAACCCAAGAGTTTTATGGAAAGTGGCTGTTGCCCCAAGTCCTGAGGACAGAGAGAGCTCTCCCTTGAGCTACAAGCATGGAAAACTTTGAGTGTTTGACTATAAAGCCCCTGTGTTGGGCTCTGTCCTGAGCATGGAGCTGGCCCAGCCTAGAGCTCAGGAGCAGACAGACTGCACCCAGCAGCACTTTCTGTGGGCCTGCGGCACACAAATACACCTTTTTAAACCAGCCACAATTTAAAAGGTCATGTTGTAAAGTCACTCGATTAAAGCAGTAATAAAAGAGTAAACATTAACTCACCATTTTTCCTTAGGTCTTTCTTATTTCCAGTTGGTATCATTCCTCCCAGCCTAAGCTGCACCTTATGAATCTGCAAGTTTATCTTGATTAAGAATCTCTGACTTCTCAGTTTTCAATGCAAGAAAACTAAATGTCCTTCCATTCAAAACTACCTACTGCTTGCTCTCATAACTCCCATGGTATCTTGATGGCAGAATTACATGTCATCCTAATTAGTTATCACTACTGAGAAGAAAGTACACCGAAACATGGTGAAACTATCATAATGAAGGAAACAAAGTTTTTCACACTTTAATGAAAGCTTGCTTTTATACTCTGCAAAGAAGACAGAAGATAAAACTCCTGGTATAGGCTGGTAAACATGATCTAGCTGGTGGGCTTCTGCAGACATTCTGGATCATCTTGACTGCTTATGTTTCAATCATTATAACTTAATAAGGCTTTCAGAAAATGGAAGCAATAAACACTTGCTTAAAAAAGAAGCTGAGATAAACCTATGGACAAAGAACTCCCCCAGGCAGATCAGGGAGAGCTGTAAATTGGCCCTGCTCCATGTGAACTAATGCAAAGGCATTGATTTGTTCTAGGTTAATGATAAGGACTCTCTGTTTAATTTTAGGAAGAGACTTTAATTTTCTGATTGGCAACCAGAGCCATATATTACACAACCAAGAAAGCCAAAGTTTGGCTTTGCAAGTGACTACTCAAAGCCAATTCTCTGTAGGACCAGAGAAGGGAAAACGAGCCTGGAATGGTCAACAGCAGTATGTTAAAATGAAATGTAACTGCACATCCTCTACAACCTACCCGGCCCAGAGCAGCCCCAGGAGGACGGTGATGGGGAGAGCCAATACTGGTGGCCATGGTGGGTTAGAGTGAAAAATTTGCTAATAATTTGAAGCCAGCATTGAAGACAGTTTTCCAGTTCATCCTAGAGGCGCAAATCAGGCCCAGCTCCAGGGACCATCTAGATCCCACACAGACACAAGCTTTTTTCATAGCGACAGGAAATACAGGAAGAAGAGAAATTAAAATAAAACCACAGTGGTACTGTCAAAAGGGCAGCACAAGATAAGTGAGATCAAACAACAAACTGCTTGTTGTGTGCTTGTTCCTTATCTCAAGAGAAATCCTGGAGGGTAATGAACGTCCTCTACAAGTGCCACAGCATCCGTCTGAGCGCTGGCAAAGCAGCTCCCATTGCCCTATGTCCTATAGAGCACGGATACAACTGTTTAGTCGCATTTATTGGCTTGGAATAGTATGTCTAAGCACTAACTGTAATATTTGGCACTTAGTCCTCTGTATTCAAAGAGTTAAGCTGTGTCCTATAAAGATAAAAATCTCCACTTTTATTGTTTTGTGAGGCTGCCTAACAAATGAGGATCCAGCTGTAATTGTAACATTCCAAGCTCCGAAGGTGCCAAGTTTTACTAACTATAATTTAACTGGTCCAGCTGATGCAGTCCCAATTCTTGTTTGGATAATCAGCCTTTGTTTAAATATGTACAAGGAAAAAAAAGAGAAGCAGCATAGGCCAGCATTAGCCTCTAGGCATGTCATGTGAGCTTATTACCCTGAAGCTTGCAGTAGCAGACACTCATGCACAAGAGGAGGATTATTTTGCTAGTATTACTGTTAGGGTAACATATAATCAGACCTCCTCCCTCCTCCAGCCCCCACCCCTGGTCTTTTTCCTCTTCCCCTCTCCACAATTCACAAGTCTTCATTCCAAGTTCAAATAAAGTTTAAAGGTGAAAAGGTCAAGAAAGTTTCATGACTGGCTGTTGAAAGAGGGAGAGCTAAGCAGGGTCTCCCAGTTTGCATACACTAAAAGCTCAACCATTTTGTGTTTTGCTGCAATTCATAACTGGACAAATCCCTTTTGTTGGGTCTGTTTGGACTAAAATTAAACACTTGTTAATAATTTATAACTTAATATAATTAGAAAATAATAATAACTGTCAAGCAGCTACATTCAATGCATAAAGCAACTTGAGTGGCTCATTAGCTTATTTGTCAAAGCAACAATTTAGGTGTGTTTTAGCTTATTTCTACTGGGAAGAGCAGTTAAAGAGCCACCCAGCTCGCTTGGAAATCATTTCTCCACCAGCTGGGAGCAATTCCCAAATTGCTGCACCTCACCCACATCCAAGTGATGCTGGCGCATTCTAAAAGCAGCTTTAGCTTGACTTCAGGAGGTGCCTTAACAGACATGGAGGAGGGATGGCCAAAGCATTACACTGCTCCACAGACACAAAAATGCATCCCATAGCAATACGCTGCACATCATTTGCTCTATATTTTACATCTGAATGGAAGTGTATCAGCGTTTGGCCAACAAAGCGACCATCAAAATGAGTTGTTTAAGAGACAGAAAATTCTTAGTTCTTTGTGTATGTTGGTAAGGGGCCTTAGCTCAGTAAACCATGAGGGCCAGGCACGAAGCTGCCTGGCGATTCAGGAGGCGCTGCTTTCCCCATAGCTTAACGCAAACAGAAGAAATACTTGTGTGTTTCTTTTTTTCTGAGGAGGAAAACTGACTTCTAAAGTGTCAGAGGCTATGGTCCTTCTTGGAAAGCAGAGAGCGTGGCTGCCTGCACTGGGCAGTTCGGATGGAGAGACAGACAGATATCAAAGTATTCAAATATTCTCCAAATACATGTATTTTTCCCTAAATCATTAATATTGTTGCAAGAAATCTAATAGGTTAAGGTAGAACAAAGCAAATTAGAACTGCACATATTGAGCCACAACCTCAACTGATTAAAATCTATGTCATCTCACTTCAATCATGTCAATATTCATCAGCCAGAATATGTAGTTTGTTCAAGATAAAAGTAGCCATGTTCTTTATAACTTATAAACTAACAGCTGTGATCCTCTGACATCAAAGATCACTGAGCACCAGACATGCAATCTTTTTTATCACTCCTCTCCTTGTGAGTACCTACGCCAGTTCTATTTTTGTTGCATATTAAGTTACCAGGTTTGAAAACGTCAGATTTAAGTACACAAAGCAAGGAAGTCCGGATTAACAAATTAGGCTCTGCTCTCAACTCAGCCAGTCTGTCCAGGTCATGAGTTGGTGTAGAAGTCAGTGGTGCCAGAACAACTTATATTAGTCAGGGATCTGCTCTTGTTTTTGTCTAGTTATCATCTGATATAATTTCTAATTTACTTACTGAATAAATCTCTTGTCTTTTCATTCCTTTCAACTCCTCCTCCTCCTCTTCACTTGTTTCTTCTGTCCCATTGCCTGTAACCTGAAAACTGAACACATCTACTCACAGAGCCATCCCCCACCCAGCAGCTCCCTGCATCACCTCTTTTTCTCTCACCCAGTTCCTTCCCTTCCTAACCCTTCCCTGTTTTGTTCCCATGCTTTGCTTGTATTTATTATCCATCCTTCTACAATATTTGAAGGAAGGACAGAAGGGCTTCAAATATCGCAGGGTACTGAGCAAGCACAACAGTTCTCAAGTCTCTGATGCTTCTCCCAGAATCAAATGGTGCCTACAAAGGAACCAGAAGATGTCATTCTGGCTAATTGGAGTAGGCCCTTCTAATTAACCTCTTTTTAATTCTTTGATCATTAGTTAAATATAATAGGTTCCCTTTTTTTTTTAAGTGAATCTTCTAAAACACATGGAAAAAAGAGATGAATCAATAAAATTGATCTACGACATACTTTTACTTGAGAAAGGATTACAAGGTTGGATCTTAACATTATATTCTTAAAACCATTTCTTGTTCCACTGCCTTTATAGTTCCAAAACAAATGTATAGTTTGGAGACAAAGGCCTCTATCCTCTTAAGTGCTGTGGATTTCATGCCAATCTCCCAATATAAAGCAGACTTCACAGTGATACCCAAGAGAAGTGGTCTCAGAAAGATTAGATTTTCCACCACAAAATAAACCCTTGTGTGGTGAACCATACCAGCTTCGACACTACCTTCCTCTCCAAGTGCTGTTTGACATGGGGAAACACACCCATCCTACCCCCCCCTTCTCTTCCAAAACGGAAGTGGTTTTACCATTCCTCTGCTGTTATGCCAGCCAGTTTTTCCATGTGTAAAACTTCCAGAATTGTCACATGTACCTGAAAATCTATAGGTTTTTCTATTGTTTTCTTATTCTGTTCCATTTGCAATATAGAGATTGCCTCTAATATTAGTGTACAAAATTAACTCTCATCCATGATGTAATATAGATAAAACCAGTCTGAGTAATATATGATGAACTGGACACAAAATTCTTTTAAATCAGCAAGATAGTTTTGAGAGCTTCCCATCAAAAACAAGCCCCTCTAATAGGAACAGTACATTACAAGGTATTAAATTTTGCTAAGTACCTAAAAGCTCAACAAATAAGAGAGGAAACTTTCTTAAACTACCCATTTGGTAGAAAGGCATTTTATCAACCATCCCCATATTAGAAACCACAGATTTTCAGGGTATTTCAGAATCCATTGTCAGTAATAAAGTAGGACATGCAAGGAAAGGAGAGAAATATAGACTTAATACAATGTAACTACTGAGGATTAAATTTTAACACCACCAAAGCCACACGAAAAAGAATGAATTCAAGAGTCAGAAGATTAAAACTGCATGTAGTCAGCTTGGGATTGGTATGCTCCAGATGGAAACTTTCTTGACAACACACAGTTTAAATTCTAGTTAGGCCAGACTATGATTAAATGCTCTGACAATTTCTGAGTACATCCCTTTTTTCCTACCGGCTACTGTAATACAAAAGACATCTCTTTCAAACATACAACTAGTAAAAAAAGTGCAAGTAAAAGCCATTTAGGTTTCCAGCAAAGACAGAAAAGCAAAGCAGCTAATGGACATCCAGGGTAGTCAAATCATTTCTGCAAAATCCATTAGTTCTGAGGTTCTGGAGGGCTCAGTTTTTACAGTAAAACCTGTAAAAACTCAGTATCCAGTTTCTCTATTGGGACACTGAGGTGTGAAGATCCAAATGATGCTGGAACTGAACTTGTATATTTGAACCTTTTGAACTCCATTTGCCCTTCATAAATTACTTTACCACTAGCTTTAACGCATTTCTAACCTACTGTGCTAGAAAAATAAGGATTCATTAAAATAACTGAAAATGCACCGAACTTTCTAACACTTCCAATGGAATTTGTTCAAAAGATGTGCACCTACAACAACTTCAGGGTGAGAAAAAGCTTCCAATAGCCCGGTGAAATAACATCTGTCTTCATGCCACTGAAAGCAAAGCAGCAGACCCCCTGCCCCAAACTCAAACTCACTAAAAGTAAATGAAAATAGCACTGTACAGAAACAGAGTTGCTCCTTTCCATCTGGAAACCCTGTCAAATGGAGGCAAATTCCACCAAATTCCCAACTGATGCAAGATCTTCACTCTGCATTTCACATGACCAACACAAGCTAGCAGCAGCCCTCTGCTCGACATCCCATCAGTAGGAAAACAGTTCCATTTTTCTTCCATCAGAACTGACCCACAACTCTAGGTCTGCACCTTGACTTGGGCCAAGGATAAAAGTCTTGCCATTAAATCGGCAGTTCCAAAACCAAAGGCATCATCAGAAGCGGTGCAGTAAAACAAGCCCTTGCTCTTCTGGTGATTTTCCTGCAGCAGCTCTGGCTGCATTTGGTGTTACATGGCCCTGGGGATGTGCTGCTCCGGACAGACATGACTTGCAATGCAGAGGCAGGGGAGGGTTATAATCCTACTGCACCCACAGAGAAAGGAAGAGGAAAGAGATTCACACTTGCTCTCCTGCAGAGGTTGAAATAGTTTAGATTTTAGAAATGAATCCAACTTCAAGACAATGCCCAGAAGGATTCTTAATTTTAAGCTACCTTAAACTGAAGGAAGAGATCCCATAGGAAGGCTGGGGAAGACCAAAGAAGGGAACCCTGGTAAGACAGTAGCCCAGCTGCTTAAACACAGCATTAACTTCTTCCTGTTGGACATAACACACACACGCAGAGTGAGCACATTTCTCATCATTATTTTTGAGACTGTCAGCATGTTTATAGACAGTCAATCACTGGGATTTAGGAGAAAAACTAAAGCCTTTATTTGAAGTCACAACCGAGACAGCATATGAACAAAAGCAAAACAATCTGCAAAAAGGATCCTACTTTCTCCTACACCTTTCCTGCCTGCAGAGAGAGCTCAGCAGTCAAAGCTGTGTGCCTGCCAATGCCTATACAGGAACTCTTCAGCTCTCGCCCTGCTTGCACAAGGGGTTTCTTAGGGTTCAGGAATGCCATCTGATTTCTGTCTCAGATTTGTCACTTACAAGCGAGGACACTGCCTATCTTTCTCTCTGAGGAGAGCTGTGTGAAATAATTAATGTCTGAATGGGCTTTCCAGAGATCAGCTAATATAAAAATACTGCTTTTCTCTCTGGATTAAAATGTTCTATTGTATCTGGACACTGTATTTCAATTTCTCTTTAAAATGATCTTACTGAGCAGCAAAGGGACACAGCAGCTCCTATTCACAGGTCACCTCAGGTCTCCTGAACCAACTATGCCCCAGGGTTTTAGTGAAACTCAGGAATTCCAAAAGCAAAGCACATTGCCCTTAGTACAGAAAATGCTTCTGATTCACAGAATGACACAAATGTACAAGAAAAAAAGGGATGTTTGATTATTTTTTGTAATGGATGGCTTTTAGACAGACAGAATACACTTACGCATTTCTTCTGCACCAAGCAGCAAGTGATTTTTAACAATGGGCTTGTGTGAAGTGCTACTTGCTTATCAAAAAGACTCAGAAAAGGAATTTCAGGGGTTGAACTCTGTGTTTTAAGTCCTGAACAAAGAATAAGATGCTCTAGCTGCACAAGTGTGCACTCCTTCAGACTGTGGGAAGGCAGCCTGCCCAACCTGCAAGACGTGATCCTACTGCAACTTCTTAGTACTTAGGATAAATAAAGTTGTATGAAATTCTTTGACATTTAGAAATAAAATGAACAAAAAGGGAAATGACAAAACCTGCAGAGGGGTGTATTCTTCCGTGAAAGCCCACGATACAGTCTGCCTCTTTAGGCAGTAAGAAATAAGATCCATGCAATCTAGGGCACATTGAGATGTGTACTTGCGATTTATGAAATTATCACCTCTGTTACTTATCACTCCTAATGATATGTTATAACTGAGCATGGGAACAGTGCTGGTCACCTGAACCCAAGTCTCCAAAGCAGTGATCACCGATGACCATGTAAGTTAACATGTGTTACTTCCCACTTGCATGAAGAAAGATACGTGGTTTTGCATTCCCTCTCCACCAGCACAGACTGGCTTTCTTTTCCTTGCTTCCCAGCTTGGCAATGAGCCACGCATCATTTATAGACATCCGAGGTTTGGTAGAGCGCTTTCTAAGGATCACTCTGGAAAATGGTACCAGATTTGAAGCCAGAGGGATGCAGGCATGAGCCTTTAAAAAAGGGCCAGCAACCAGAGTGGTCATCAATAATTTTTTTGTTTCAATGAATTACCAACATAACCCAGAGTGTTCCAAATAACTGAAGTATTTCACTATCATGCATGATGTCTACAGTCATTACATCCCATAAGCTAGAAAGGACCTGAATTGCCGACATTAAACAAAGAGTAGACAATGAACCAAACCCAAATCACAGCAACAAGCCCCTCACCAAACCCAATCTGCAGAATATAGCTATTTCAGAAAGCAAAGGTATGCATAGCTAAGTGTTTATCCCTTGGAGCGCATCGGTTTCGGAATCACAAGCAGCATCAATAGGTAAATGCACAGGCTGACCTCACCTAAGAGCTACGGGTTCATCTGCTGGGTACCTTACAAAACAGCAGAGTCAGTCCTGCCTGCTACAAACATTAAGTCGTAACATCACATAATGTGCAACAAAATGTTAACTTACAAGAAGGCAAATCTAATGCTTTTTTTCTTTTTGGCAGCCTGGTGATATTCCAGATAACACATTTTACACACGCCAAGACAGTAAAAATTAATTCAATATTTTTAAAGCCATTTCTGTATGTTGTGCCATTTTGGTTTATATTTTGTTTCACTAGTTGATAATCTTAGAGACAAGAAAAACCATGCTGCTGGTGAGGTACTAAATCACACCAGAGAGCTAAGGTTTTTAGATGAAACAAGAAGCTGATTACACATGCACCGAGTATACCAGTCACTAAGCGTTTCTGGATTGCAGGGATAAGATACCCTCTTTGCTTATTACTGCCTTCTTGATCCAAAGAGATTTAAGCAACTGTTTTCAATTAGATGTTTTTAAGCTAGTAAAACTACATCCATAAAGACATATTTATAGAACAACTTAAAACTAGAAGAATTAAAATGACTACAAAACTGATGAATTCCATTCCCCCGCCCCCTCCCGGAATCATTTACTGACCATTAACGAGCAAAAAGCACTGCAATTTTAAGAATTAATCCACTGTCACAAAATTAAATCAGATACACTAGTAGGGATAATGACAAACTGGTGGCTCCAGCGCTGTCAGTTTGCGGGTGATACAAGTTCAAGTCGTCTGTGCTAGTGGCCACTCTGTTGGAACAAACATGAACATAAAAGGTAACATTAAAAGTGCAGCAGCACCAACTGAATCAATTCTGTCACTGAGGATGCAGGCTCGTAATAAGTGGCATAGGGTAAATACTGCATTTTAGAAATGACCTGGCTAGTTCAAAGCCTGCCAGACCTCAGCACATGGAAATAAAGGAAGATACAGTAATGAAAGTAAATGAAAGAGAGATGATACTCATTTCCTTCTGAATTCCTGAGCACAAGAGCCCAGCAGTGTGGCTTTGCCACACATGACTGCTTTCATCCCTGTTAACCTATGACGAATATTCTGAGACTTACAGGAACAAAGCTGAGCTTTGATAGTTTTCATCTGACAGTTGCTTAAACAAAATTTGCCTAAAAACCTCTGCAGCATGTGATTACAAACACTTGCAGGATGAGTCACCCTATCTCTAGTCACTGAAGGACACGCAGCGATGGCAGAGGCTTCCCCAGGAGCCTGCTCAGAGATGGCTGGAGCAGGAGCAGGCACAACCTCCCCTCTGTCAAAGCCAGAGGCATCGTTAATCAAGCATCAATATATATATATACCTGACTGCCCCAGGACTAGCTCTAGTTGAAGGCAAAATAACTGGTAAGGGAAGTGCTACTTCCATGGAGGGGCAGGGGCAGGATGCAGCCACGCTCCAGCCCTGCTGCCTCCTGCTGCAAAACCCAGCTGAAGAAGCTCGAGTCCCCCTGGCATCCAGCATGTCAACTTCCCTATGCTTTTCTACAAGGCCAATTTGTTCCCACCTAAGCACACTGTAATGAAAACTCTCAAAGGCATGTTAGTAGTGGAGTGACTTTAATATTCAAATACACCACGGTTTATATATTTTAAACACTTCAGAATCAGGCCATAAATAAAAACGGATAATAGAACGCATGAACCAGCATCTTAGCTGTCTTGTGTCACAGCGTGGCCTTCACCTGGGCACCCTGCACTACAGATGATGGGTGCTGTGCCCAGGACAGCTCCATACCCTACAGCCTCCCCTTGCTGCTGGGCAGATACAGGAGATGCTCCAGGGCAGCACACGTATCTCACAGGTAACACACAAGCCCTCGCAGTGAAGCACAGGGAGATTTCCTCTTCTGTTGTTGTTCTCATTACTACCTTGCAGCTTACATTTGCTTCATGTGCTGAAGCAGCACATGCCACGTAAGGAGATTTTGAAGACTATTTTAGGTGAATTAACCTAGAGAGTTACACACAGGGTCTAGTTTGGGGGAACTCTTCAACCCCGAAGCAAGGAAGTGCCCTTTACTGGCTATGCAGTACCTTGCCTGAATCCAGACACGCAGGATAAAAATGTATTTGTTTGACACCTGAATCCTGCTCATCCTGACAGAGCAATAGGAAGCCAAAATCTTCTGCTCAGCCTCAGACAGCACTGCCAGCTGTGTTGGTGGCCTCTGCCCTGCCTCCCCCACCGCCTTTCCACCTCGGAGAAGAAGGGCAAAGCTGGGTAGGAGTGTGATGCAGTCATCCTTTAAATCTCCCTGTATGGATCTTGCTACAGTGCAAACCTGCTCGGTTAGGCAGATCATTACAGACTCACTGAAATCACATAACATACACAGATGAAGATGCAGAATTACATAGGATTTGCCCTTTTGAATGAACGTGGCTCTGATTTCTAATTGGTTTTGACCTTGCCTGCACCTTCAGAAACCAGATTAAAAATACTCCCTTTCTGTTAATGGGAAGCTTGCTAATAACAAGGCTAGCCCAATGCCTTTTATTCACACAACTCTTTCTGCACGGTAAAGGATGGATCCTGTAAGACAAAGTTACAGGATAAAACCTAAAGCCAAGTTTCATACAATTATATCCAAATTGGCAGAGCAAAGCTATGAAACAGAAGTGAACGTAAAAGCAAGTGAAATAACATGAACACTGAAGCAGTAAACAATTTTGCCTGAGGCACAACACTAATGCAAGACTAACTTCAAAGCATCAACTGAACCAACAAAGGTGACAAACAATATGCATAATAATAAGCCCAAACCAGCACATGCTCCCTTTCCTTCCCTCAACCAAGATCAAACCCAACAGAAAGGAACAGCACACACCGTCACCATCGTCTGGAAGCGCACCATGGCTGCACGACAAGTCACTTGCCACAGCTCACACAAGACGGGAGGTGGGAAGGGAAGGTGAAGTGCAGAGGGATAAGCACATTCAGCTCTTGTTAAAGGCTCCGAAGCTGGCAACACACCAGGTACACCAAGCCCTAGAAGATGACTGCTGCAGGTCATTAACAAGCAGGTACGTATGGGTCTGACCCAGGGGTGGTACAAGCTGTACAGATACATAACGCATGCAGCATAGGAAACCTCACATGAACATAGAGCTCATTATAAAGCTCTCCCACTTCAAGTGTGCTGTCAAACAAATACTGCTAATTCTGTCATTCCAAAGACGAGGTTAGTATGTCTTAGAAATTCCTGTTTTGATAGTAACTTCTGGAATTTAAAACAGATAATCCCCAAGCAAGTTCTGCTCTTGCTCATAGAGCTCTTGAAACTCTTTTTTGCCATTTCATACATTGAACGATGTATATAAACTAGATTACAGCATTTTGGCTGCAAAGAAACGAGGCTGAGACATTATGTTAAGAGAAGTCCACCACATCAGAAGCTTTTCTTTTTGCCTATTGTTTTTCTTTTTCTAATTACAATTTATAATGAACCTCTTCCCCAGTAAGCTGACTCAGGGAAAAACCACTCTGAAAGGCATCAGCTACTGATGAATTGTTTTTATTAATGAAGTTAGAGAAACAAAAACCACAGTGGTTTTCAGTGCTGCGACTCACAGCAGAACCCACAAGCTTGAAGGCAGAAAGAAGTGTGAAAGTCAGGGCTCTGCTCTGAACAGCTCCTCCATTTACCAAGGGGCCGAAATTCCACGAACAAGGGGTTTTTCTCTCTCCCTTAAGCTTAGGATTTGGTCCTTTGAACAGTTGCTTTGGTCTTAATAAAGCACCACAAGAGCCACTGCCTTTACTGCATTAAAAACTGAAATAATGGGCATTAAGTAGAAGTTGCTCTTATAATACACTGATATTTAAGCAGTTCAGCCTGTGACTGGGTTTGCTGAAAGAAGAGCAGACAGAAGAATGGAGTGCAGAAAAGCATTTAATCCTGGCGAGTTTCAAAGACCTTTAGATTTTTAGTAGCCAAGAAATTCAAGTTTTCCTTTTGACTCAGGCTTCTGGACCGAGGGCAGAGGAGAATCCCTGGGTTTAGCACAGTTGTGTGTTTGCCTGCAGTAACCCTCGCCGTGCCAGGCGGCTCTGCATGGCACACTCCCGGCCAGGAAACCCTGCCGGGGAAGGTGGGGGTTTGTTGCTGGGGATTTCTTCCTTTAAACATGCAGTAGATGGAGCAATTCATAAGATTTTCAGGAAAACTTTGGGATTCTCTTATTTAAGGCAGAATCCTCTTCAAACAGCGATGCTTTATATAATGAGGCCTATTTATAGCCTGCCTCTTCGGCTGTTGGCTCCTCCTCTGCTTGCACACTCACCAGTTCAGCTATTATGTCCAATCTCACATGCCTTCTACAGAAATACCTTAAAGTTGCACATGCAATGAAAAGGAAGCTTATTCACGCAGTTAGGACATGCTTTTTCATGCAATGCTGGTTACTGGAAAGTTTAACTTTTGTTAAAGAGGCTCAAAATCAAACAGGAAAGTGCGTATTTTTCTTCCTCATTTAAGTCTACATATTTTGGGTATTTTTTTTGTTTCTGTGGCACAGAATAGCTACTTTTCTGGGGGGTGCTAACACTCCTCCGTGGGTTTTTCACCAAGGATGCAAAAAAGAAACACTTTTTTGTGAAGAACTCCTGGAAACGGGGAAATTGAAGACACAAGCCCTCATTGAAAACCTCTAATTTTTTAATTAAATTTACATGTCAGTGGATCTTTTGAGCTTCATCTGTATGTTTTCTATAATGTACATTTCTAGTGCTTTTTCCCATGGGTATTATGCGCTATTTCTAAACTGGGATTACTCAAGTTGAAGTGTGATAAAGGGCACATTATAGCTATATTAAGCAAAACAGGGAGGAGAAAGCTCTTACATAGTCCAAAGAAAGCTGTGCTCAGAGCAGAGGCTCATTTCTGGTAACAAGCAGAGCAAGGCAACCAGTCAGCTAGAAACTGCTGCTATCGAATCAAAGCTTTGTCTTGAGAAATAGCGATTTTTTTAATCCCTTTTTGATGTTTTCTGCTACAAAATAAAGGTTGTTTTCTTCAGAATTGTTAACTCTTGCTCTGGGATATCACTGCAAATGTTGTGAGGAACAGAACATTGCATTGTACGTGAGTGTAACTTGTACGATTACCCTTTGAAAGAGCTAACAGAGAAGAGGGGATTTCTGAACACAGTTTGGGTTCCCGTCTCCTCATGCTGTTTTTCCCAGTGGTTTCACAACCACGTTGTTACTCTTCACAGCTTACCCAAAAGATGCAGGAACTTGCATGGTCCCCACAGTGCCTGGCCCAAATCATACGGACTTGTCAGCAGTGCTGCAGCCATCTGAACAGGCAGCAGCTGGATGAGGAAAGGAGGGCATGTCAGCTCAGAGCGGCAGAAAAGGTTTTTCACAGCAGCTATTTGCAACCCTCCAAGGAGCTACAGAGGCTGCCCATTAAAACCCTGTTAAAACACTTCTGATGTTGTCAGCAGTGGAGAGCTGAAATAGCACAGTGATCACTGAGATACTATCTGCCTCAAGCAGTTCAGCGGTACTGTCAATAATATGAGCAAGAAGGTACAAGATGAGCAACAACCTAATTCCTACATGAAAATTTCATAAACTCCCTCAGCTGGTAAACACTGGAGACGTGGGCAAACACAGGACAGGCAGTAAACCACCCAGAAAAGATGACCTGCGCTCTGGAATCTCTCCCAAAAGCTTTGAACCTTTAAGTTAATTTACACTTTGAAAGCAAAGCAGTGTAATAGCAAGGAGAAAGCAGGAGGGATGAAGTGATGGCTCTCCCACCAGTGATCATAACCTGCTCGCCAGCTTTGCGCTTCTGACAGAAGGATAAACCATAACAACACTTTCAGGCATAGCCACTCCCAAATACACCTGTAGTTTCTCCTGACTTTTCTCTACCTTGATTTGTGAGAGCACTGACTCAGTAGCCATTCCTTGGGGTAGTTTTTGCAGATGTACTCCAACCAGGCAAGCAAATTTGCTACCTCTCCTCCAGGAGAGCAGTGCCTCCTTTGAAAACAGACCTCCTGATGTGCCAGGGTATTAAAACTGTGAGTAATGATAGCAGAATCATTTACTTCCACTGCTACTCTGTGCTCATGAGTAAGTACTACTCACAGTGAATAATAGCTGGAGAAACAGGGCCAAGGTGAAGAGATATTTATAATACAGTAGCCCATGAGTAAGCGCTTAACTATGAATTTACTGCTCTGGCTACAATTTCATGAGAAAACGAACAGAGCCAGCTTTTGGATTTCCAGTCTAAAAGGCTATACACCCACAAAAAATAGTAAAAATAATTTAGGAAAGATGGGATAATTATTTATAAAGCAATCATGACAGAGACCATGCGCATCTCAGCTAAACAATCGTGGATGCTTCATTTTCTTAGATATTGTCCTCAGAACTGCTATGGCAGTCAGTGAAACTCCTAGACCCAATGTCTTAAAGCACTATCAGATGCTTCTCCCTTCTTGTGCAATAACATCCACTGCAGAGGACCGAAGGACAGAGCTCACTGGAAATGAAGCAAAGAATTAAGACTGTCATCTGCTCAGCAGCCCTGGATTCAGAGTATCTGCCTGTCTTTTAATATGAAGTGACTGTGCTGCCTACAAACTTCTGTCGAGTGTACCCTGCATTTGCAGAAGATCCAGCACACTCTAGAATAACTTTTAATTGTTTCTATCAGCCCAGAACAAGGCAAAGGTTATCTCTAGAAATGCATTACTTTCACCCTAAGCAGTAATGTATTCGGGAATTGTGACCAGGAAAATAGAAAATACTGGGACAACATGATCTTGCTCACCACCCCTTTGGACTTCCTGCACAGAAACATCTCACTTCCCAGCACACCCTGCAGAACAACTGGATATTTTCCAAGCCCCACAGTACAGGTCATGACTGGATTCTGCTGAGGACCTGCTTATCGACTGAATTTTGGAAGGCATGACACAGCAAGAGACTCCTTGGCTTGCTGTTGCATGTTTGAAGGCTGTTTTATAGCAAAGGACTATGTTTTAGAGCAGCCAGCGTTCTACCCCGCAAAGGCATGTGGCTCAGATTTGTGATGCAAGTGGACGCTTGGAAAAACAGAAGCAGCAATGATTCTACAGGACTGCAATTTATCCCTGAATTGTAAGCACAGAAGGGATGGCTTCCTATGAAATTTTTAAAACCAACTGCTAGTTTTACTATCTGTTGTGCTTCCAGTCTGGAGAGTCCAAGGGGCCTGCTTTCACCATGACGTTCCAAGAGTTATACACAAACTATGCTCTTCAGCCTTCCTACCGGGAGTTGGTGTTAGCCACATTATTTCAGTGCTGCTGAGCTCATTGTCAAGTGGCCTAACCTCACCTTGGTAGAGAAGCACTGAACTCAGCCAGAGCCATCTGAAAACCCTAATCAGGCACTTCTGCAAACCCAAAGTATCCTCTACATTTTTACATGTCTTTATGACTGTAGAAAGCTGTCTTTCCCCCCTCCTTATCAAAAGGAAAGTTAGAACATTCAGTGTTAGAAAGAAGGAACATCAAGAGTAATGACTGCCTTATTTCGCCTAGTGTCACAAGCCTGAAGTTAAATACCTGCCTCTGTACAACTGTTTCGCTTCTTTTATTAGCTAAATATTGTGGCACTGTGCAACTAGAGCACAAAGCCTAAAATTACCATTTGAGATGAGTGTAACTTTTACAAGAGTCAAATATCCCGAACAACCCAGTCAGCCAATAACCCAGCACAAATTAACTCTGGCAAATAATGGGTTTGCTGACCCTACATTCACGAGGCAATAAAACCTACCAACAGCCCCTTGCCTTAAAATATTCAGGCACTTCTCAAAGACAATACAGCTTTTGTTTGTGAGCAAGAAGATCATTAATTAGGAAAGCTTTTAAAAAAGGTTTTAGTGTCATTAGCAAAAACTAATAGGAAAATAAATTAACTTGCAACATCTGACACCAAGTTTGAAAAAAAGGAAAGACATTAAAGACCCAAAGCCCAAGGACTGCACCCCATAGATCCACTTCCCTGCAGACCTCCATAACCACAGTAAGTAAATTCAATTTCCTCCCTTTCTTACTGCGTTTTGAGTAAGAGACACATCGCTGTGAATGCAGATCTGTTGTATGGTGGAGTCACAGCAATATCATTTGAACCAAATCCGTTTAGCTCTTCAACTCCACAACAATGAACATACACTTCAAAACACAAAGCTATAGTCCATCCTTTCAGGCTGGTTTTATTTCCAAGAGCTTTTTAACTATAGCAGAACTCAGGTAAAGATATTGTTCAAGAGCTGCCTTATGGCAGGCTCTTGGTGTAAATCCTGATTTCCTGAAGGAACACACATTTTCTAATTGTTCTGAAGGTCTGCATTTAAAAGTAACACATCATGAAAGGTGGCCTGAAGTATTCCATGGATTTGAATAAAATGATCTTTTCCCCTCCCCTGGATGCTTGCGAAGAGACACCATAACTAGTGTGCCAAACAATCACTGCATACAAAGGAGTGCACATAATGAAACTGTCCACTACTTCAACCATGTCAGCTACAGAATGATGAAAGATTTATACCTACTTCATATTAAAATTAATCAGTAAATGTCACACAGCACAGCAAAAACCATGGGCATAATATTAAGAGGGAGTCAGGCCCAGTGCAGAGCTCAAAACCAACAGCCAAGAAGAGTAGGCTCTGCAAGCAAAGTGTTTAGATGGCCATATAACACGTGGCAGAAGACAATTTTCTGGCATTTTTCTTCTAGAAATAAAGAAAATATAGACTTTAAATTTTAAAAAGGAAGCTACACAGACAGTAAAATGAAATATTAATAACAGATATCAAAGTTTGGAAAATGAACTGAGACAAAATGTACCTGCAACTGCAACCGCTTGGTAAATCAAATCCGTGCTCTTGGATAGATTGCCTAATTTAAGCAGATGACGTACCTTCCTCTTAGCTTTTGCTTCAAGCTTTCCTTCTATGAGGAGTCAGGGAAGAAATTTTCCTCTTTAACACCTTTACATTTGTGTAAAGCAAAATTAAGACAAAATGCTGATGCAAGCCCCAAAGGGAAAATACTTGTGCCACAGACCACCTTAAACGCACTCATTGCTGACGCCTGGCTCCAGATCTGGATGTCCCCATGATGCACCAGGGCCCAGTGTCTGCCTGCTGGGATGAAGTTTATTCACAGGAAACATGAAGGAAAAATTCACGCTCAGCTGCTTAATGAGAACTGACATTACATCTCCAGAGAGAGAGAAACTTTGGATGTCAGGCAGGTTAGCATAGGGCAAGCAGACGGTCAATAAAATATCCAGTACTCTGATATGATAGATCTAATATTGTGGAAAAAGCCAGAAGTCCTTTTTTTTTTTGATAAGAAAATGAGTTTAAAATGGTGGTTGAAATGGCCTATACAATATTAACCTCCTAAGACTTGAAAACAATTGTAGCTGGTTTCTGAACGTGCTATAAAAGGTAAAACCAAATGAAGGTTCATGTAGCACAAGATATGCTTTTGCGGACATGCAAACAGGGTAATTTTGTACAAGTGTACATACAGGCTTTTAGAAAATCTCTCCAAATTTACAGTTAATTTTTAATTATTAAAAAAAACCAAACCAAAAGAAGAAAAAAAATCTACTGATCGCCCAAAATACGTTGCTCAGGGAAAGAGGCACAAACCTCACCTAGCCTGGATCCCAGTAGAGCATCTGCTCACCTGAATGACTCAGGAGCAGCCCCAGCATCAAGGTCAGAGTCCTGGGGCCAGCCTCTCTCCTCCCCTTATGGGATCTAACCTGCTGCTCACTTTTCCAAGCAGGATTCTTACTAGATTTCCTCTCAGAGCAACTTCTTCATGATAGCTCTTTCATGCCCCACTGTCAGCGACTTCTGAAATTCCCCCCCCCACTTCACCAGATTGAAGTGTTTGGTAGGAAAACCCGGGACGGATAAAGAAAGAGGCAGGCCATATGCAGTGAATGCCTGCAATCATTCTAATGAAGCTAAATCTTTAAGTTTACATAAAAGGAAAATTAAATCAAGCACTGGAGTGGATTGCAAAGAAATGCACCAGGAGATGGATAAAGTTAATCACGTTTAGTTAAGGCTAATGCTGACCTACTCAGGCTTGCCTCAGAGGTCCTTCGTACCTAAGTGCAAGTTTTATCTATATGGGAATAGGCATGCACATGGGGCTGTACCACTGCTAAATACCACAATGAAAATACAAGAAACCAGGGCTGTGGATCACGATCTGGGGACTCCTGAAGCTTGGCCCTGTCCTTGAAACCCTGCAGACAGAAATATGTTTAATAGGTAAGTTAGGAAAAACTCCTTCATCTTGGAAAATAATGAAAGCCAATTTAATTCTCACATTGTATGATTCCTGTCACTCACTCTTCCAAAGGGAATCTGGGATTTGATCGGGATGCTCTGTCCGGAGCAGCCACATTTCACAGAGCTGCAGTTCACACCATAGGGCCAAGACACAGCTGCTGGTAGCTCCAAACGCACTTAACTGACAGGAGCCTCTTGCTCTGCGCAGGCAAGACCCTGCTTCTGTCTTTCTCTCTCTACAGGAAGTTCTTGGTTTGTCTATGCCCTGTCTTGTGGCCCAAAACTTTAACGAGGAGGTGGCACAGGAATTCCTGGGGTAACTACATTGAATTACTTTAGGTTTGTTTTTCACACAAATCTCACCCACATCTCCAGCAGGTGATGCTAGGAAAATGAGGGACTATTAAAATAAACTCAACGCATTCCTTGTTTCATTCAACCATTCTAACATGGCATCTTCTACATTGCTTTCTTTTTACCTCCTATCTCTTCAAACAACAGGTATACAGTGTTTTGATATAAACCCACAATGCTGTCTTGGACACACAGTGAGGAAGAGCCATCACAGCCTTGGGCAGGAGGGTGCCTTGCAGCAGCTCTACCACAGCACACACGAGGTGCTGGGTGCTTTGGAGGACTTTTCCAGTCCATGGCCACATATTGACTACTGTAGTTCTATCTGACAGTTAGAATTTAAGAAACTGAGCTATATTCCCCAAAATGTTTATTTTCATGCAGTGCTGAAGCAAACGTATTCCTTTCACTCCTGCTTCAGCTGATACCAGCCATACAAACTACGCAGTCTCCTGATGAAGGAGCAAAAGATTAGGATATGAATCTGTCAAGTTTGGAATATTTTTTTCTGTATAGCTCTGTTCAATGACGGAAGACAATAACGCTTCAGTATTTCCTGAGAATAGCTCATTTGTTCTTTATATCAGTGTTACAGAAAAGATTATTTGCAACTATTCACTTCCTTACAAAATATTCAGATTCTTCAATGAAAAGCGTTTCCCACATTGTGCAGCCACCCACACAGCTCCATTTGAAAGTGAATGAAAAGCTGTGCTTGATGATGTTGAATATGTTAACCTCTTACAGTACTCCAGCTCTGGTGAGCCACTTTTCTTCTGCCTCTGCACAAGGAAGTGTTGAACACAAGCGAGATTCTGTTGACTGCATACAAATAAAGACAACAAAGGCATCAGATGATTATCACCGAGGCGATTTCTGACGATCATAATTTGTGCCTGAAGGCCTTTCATTTCTGGCAAGCTAAAACCAAATTTATGCTTGCTACGAATTAAGAGTAATGAGTATCATAATTAATAATGCGATATGAAACACTTTCCTTTCAAGCTCAGGTTACTGGTGTCAGCTTCAACCAGTTCAAACTCAATCAGAAGTCATTACCATTTAAAGAGCAGTTAGTAGTCTGTGTGAAAGAGCCTAGTGGCTTAAGTCCCTTCCCTAACCATAGGTACCACCACCATCATAATTAGCCCTTACAACTGCTATCTCAACAGAAACTAGGGACATTGGCTGGCAGATATGAAGCTCAGATATGAAGCTATTGAATGAATGTCCATTCCAATCCTTATGTCTTTTTCAGGGAAGCGCAGTTTGCACCGTGCTCCTGCTTTCTGGAAAGTCACCTTTGCTTATAAACTCCTGTTTGATGCCCCAGTCATGGACAGAAGCAGTAGGACCACTCTCCCTTTGCAGGACCTGCTGCCACAGTGGTGAGGGCACAGATGAGGGGCAAGATGCTAGTGGGGTACAAGGACCTCAGGTTGCTGGAGAAATGACAACTCCCAGAGTAGCTCTTTTATGATCCAGTAAAACCTCGTATTTGCTAACTCATATTTACAAAATGCCTTTAAATCTGAAATACATCTTTGACTTTGCCCTCTTTTACATGAGCACATCAGTGCACACCTGACCACAACACTAGTTCCTACAGAACCTTGAATGTTCAGAGCTACATCACGTGTGCGCTGTGCAGCTGCCAAGAGGCTGCGAGCCTGACACCTCTCCAGCAAACAGGGGCATGAATTACCTGGAACACAGCACAAACACATCCAGACTTTTCAAACAATCCAAACACATAAAACACCCCCCTGCAATTTGACTAAAACACTCCACAGCTGCACTGCTGTTCTGTAACTCTTAAGCACAACACAACTTGGGCATTAGCTCTTTAAAACCTCCAGCATTTCTTTCTCAGTTTTCCTCATTTCCCTACTTGCACATCTCTGCACGGAGCATCCCAACGAGGTGCATGAGGCTTAGGCCAACATATCACTTTTCCCTTCCCATCATCCCATTTCACCACAAAATCTGATTCTTCCATCTGTCCCTTCCTCCTCGCCCCATCTGGTGAAATTCAGCAGTTGCATTAACACAATCTGATGCTCCAGCCAGTGCTCGCATCCGCACGTCTGCACTGCAGCATCGCTGCTTGGTTCCTTTAAGAGATCACTAAAAGAGATGTTAGTACATTGCAGAAATTCAGAGGAGGAAAAAAAAAAGAAAGAAAGAAAGAAAGAAAGAAAGAGTTGCTCTTCTTTGAGAGCTGGCTGGAATGGAGAGCTATCTTCATAAATAGACAGGAAACAGAAAAGACTAATGTTGGGCAGATGACAGATCCCTGAATTCAGTTAACTGGCCTTCAAGATATGAACTGTTCTATTAAACATAGAGGCATTATGTTGGTCATCCACTTTAAGCCCAAGAGTGATTAAAATGCTGGCAGAAAATAAAAACTGGCTATTGAAGAGCTTGCCCCGAGGTCCTAATTTCAAATCAAATTTTACAGCGCCGCACAGGAACAATGGCAGCCCAGTACTCCAAGTCTTCTTTTTGTCACTTTGTACAAAGAAACCCCCTCAAACTCTCTCAAAGAACAATGGCCCCTCTAGATTCGCAACTACGCCAAGAATGGGCTCAAACCATACAAAAACACATTTTAAAAATACATTTTACACTGCCCTTGACATTTGAGATAAATAGAAGCCAATGCATTGAAATTCCAAGTATTTTTTTATAGCCTTTCACAATGTGAATTTTTGATTTTCCTCAGTCTACTTGATCTTTGACATTCTGGCCTCTGCAAAAGGAGGACACAGCAGAGCAGTCAAAGAAATTAATTATGCAGATAATTGCATTTTATTAAAATGATTACTGTAGCAGAGAGCTCAATAAATGACAGCTCCACGAACCTGGCCCCCACAAGAAATCAAGAGGACACAAACAGTTCATTTTTAATTGAAAAACTTCTCAGCTATTAACATTTAATTATCTGTTACCGATATAGGGCACTAGTTTAATTAAGCATTTTTCTATACGTCAGGTTTGCCTTTTAGTACAACCACTCTTTCAAAGTTCTGCTCAGCTGCTGCAGATTCCCTGCTTCTACAGTGTGAGTTTATGTGAATTTGGCAGCTTGGATACAGGCAGTTGTTTCCCAATGAACAGCACACAAGACCATATGTTTCAACATTTAAGCAATTTAGAATCAGAGGTATAATTCTGAGTGTCCTTAGCAGAAATTGTACATTAAATACCCAAAGGATCTGAGCTCTACAAGAGATACAGCCTTTTTTAGCACTTTTCCCATAGCAACAAAACCACTCTACGCTACTTATATCGTATACTCGAACCACAAGCATGCTGAGAGCATTGGTGAGCTGACTGAAGTCTGCAGCCAGACCTTTCAAGGGCTGCTGTGTTTTCAACAGCAAGGGACAAGCAAGCATGTCTTTTTCCCTTTCTGCTTCCTGCACCTCTCCCCCATCAGGCAGGATTCATCCAGGATTACCTCTGAAACAGCTACGGTAAGGACTCATACCTGGCTTCTTGATTTGTGGACATCTACTTTATAAGATGTTGTTATCAGTCACTTTCTTTGCCACCCCAAAATAAGGCCAGACGTGTTCCTTGTGTCCTTTTAATTTCTGGGATGATGGACATCACCAGAACTATGGATTTAATTCAAGACAGGGCCAAGGCACACCTGGCATGATAAGCCATGCCCTTGTGCTGGTTTGTCCACTCAGCTTTTCTTGACATGAGGTCACACAAAGCCCAGACTGCATGAGAACATTTTAAAAATAGGTTTGGAGAGAAAAAAAACCCAACAAATCCTGAAAGGAATAAAAATATCACAAACTGAATCACTGCATCTATTAGTGAGTCTTTATGGCTTCAATCACAACACCTGCAATAAAATCAAACTGAAAATGACAGTCCAAAATTGAAATACAGTGGTATTTCCTCCTTAAAGGACAGCACAAGCCAAGAAACCCAGCAGACTACCAAATACCCTGAAGAACTTGAGTGAAGGCCTGTTCTTAAAAGCAATGATCCCCCCCTGAAGTCACAAGCAATACTCCTCATCACGCATGGAACACAGGGTTGCTGTTCCTGCAGACAAACTCAAGACCCATTTTGCCACTTTCACTCCCTTTTAACCACTTCTCTGAACACGCTGTGCTGTAGAACAGTCACTCTTCAGTTTTTCACACTAACATTTTAGAGAAAATCAAAGCAGGAAACAGTTTTCTCCACAGTGGGAATGCTGTCCTGCTCCAGGCAGGCAGTCCTCACATTGCTACTGCAGGGGCTGAGATGGATTCAAGATTACTTCTCTTGCTGCTTCTCTTTCCATCCCATATATGTATGGAAACTAAAGAGATACAGTATTCAAAAATACTTCCTTACAACACTGTCATTAAATAACCCATTTTACATGACTCATCATGATTTCTAGACCTAAAATGCTTTCAAAATCTTCTTCATCCATGTATGAGGGCTTTTGTATGGTGAAGGTTCTGTCATTTGGTACCCTGCTATAGAAATTCACTTCAAACGCCTGAGTGATTCTGATTAAAACAAGCAAACAAAACCTCCAGGAGTAATTCCATTTGTGGGTATTTCCTTTAACAGCATTAATAATCTAATGCATTTAAAAAGAAGATTTAGAATTATAATTCACTTGTATTTCACAGGATTAAAAATGCAATATATGTAATACAGCCACAGTATATAAATACACACATATCAAGAAGGTACTCTGGCAGCATCCATTTCTGCTGCGCAGGAGTCCAATGCCGACACCTTTGTAGGTCATTTCAGTTTTACTTCAGATAATCTACTTCAGTGACATAAAATCCAGAGAAAACTTCTATTATTCAGATAGGTCAAAAAGTACAGATTCTGTGGGATATAGCTCAAAAAATATACTGATCAGAAACGAAACTAAGTATACAAAGTAGATTTAAAACTAGTAACTAGACTTTAGTGACCTGCACACCTAAAAGAAGACACGATCATCTAGGAATTTCTTTGCCTCCTGTTCATCAATTGGAACTTTACGAAATAATGCCCACTAAACCTGCTAATTTTATGTCTTTACTCAGATATATCAAAGAGAACTGGTAGCTCAGACTCAAGAACACAAAGGGAGCTCTTGTAGGGCAGCATGTTTCACAGTTTGTCTCTCCTCCTGCTAAGACAAGAATCATTTTCAGTAGCAACAACAAGTACGTTAAATGAATGTATGGTTTAGAAGGAAAGAGAGAAGGGAAAGAACTGCCAACTCCTGAGAGCTCCTGGCTACCTGGGTGTGGGGGAGCCCTGCGGGCCCTTGTCAAAGCAGCCCAGGTTATTCTTGTCTCCCACTTTTCACTAGAAATTCCACCCTGACCCCGAGAAACACTCATCAGAACAAGGCCATTTCCATGAAACATATCTCCACTGTGAAAGCACTTACTGCAAACATTCCCATCCCATTCTAATTTTAATTTGCGCTAAGTTTCAATGCAAAGGACCAGACACAGCTGCCCCATTTCCTCCTCCAAAGCATTCCTATTTCTGAGTTCCCTGCCCAAACCATGAAATGAAATCTGTGGGGCTTTAAGGCATGTGTGTGTTCAGGAAAATTAACCTTTAATTAAATAAAGTGCCACTTAACTATTACTGGACCCGTTGGCTATATCTAATAGCAAGACTACTAAATAAAGCCCTTACAAGAAAAAACGCACGCTGCGGGAAAATAGGATTGTTATTTTTAACACTGATAATTTTGTTTAAAAGAAGATTCCTTCCTGTGTTTCATCATTTTACGTTATGTTCTATTATAGAAACTGATGTGGGAAAAAAAGTTTAGAAAAATCCAGGCCCAGAATATTATGGAAAAAAGAAGCACCAAATGTAAAGGTCCTGTAATATTTGGTATCTTCAGATTTTTCTGCACTGGTTCACATGACCCCCACTTTATTTTTAGAAAGGCAGCAACTCCCGCTTGGATACGGTGCAATACCTTGTACCCGAATGTTGCTCTGCACAAATAAACCACAGAAAAGTGTTGACTTAAAAATAAAACATTGGAAAAGGAGAAAGTTTTTTTCCTCCGTGAAAATTTCCGGAAAAGCTGTAAACAAAGGCAGGTTTGGCTCAGTGGCTGAGTGACTCCGTTGAGCTGCTGAGGATGGAGAACATATCAAACCTCACAGAGTGAGGAAATGTTTGTAAAACAGTTAGTAAATCATAGGCAGCAAGGTCACCATGTTTAACAGCAGGAATGACACTTTGCCAAAAGCCCAGCTGTGAAAGGGCGTATCTGCACACGGGCTCGTCCCTCTGTTACTCTTCTGCACGTCTGAATTTTGATTGGGGTTTTAAAGACCTATTTCTTTAAAAGCAAGCGAAATGCACAGGATTTCAGATTGAGGACATCTGCCAGAACTGACACACTCATCCATCAAATCATCTCAGTACCTGGTTTTGTTTCACCAAACACAACATAAGCTGTTAAAGCATCAAGAAATTCCCTACAGATTGATACCGACTGACCTTGTTATCTCAGCGACGGAGCTTTAAGTTCTTGCTGCTGTTCTGAATTCACACACAGGAAAAGAAAACCCAACAATCTGGCCTCTCTGAGATCTGGCATTGCCAGAAGGTGAAATTATACATTTTTAAATGCAGACACTACAAACCCATGTATGAATAGAGGGAGTTGAATTCATCTGATGCCAAGAAACGCAGGAATGATTATTTCAAGTTAAAAAGTTGTCATGAAATCACTTCATAATATGGAGAGATTTATAAAATGACTCACCTGCTACTGTGGAAATCAAACACACCGCGGCGTGTCACTGGCAGGCAGCATATAGCAAAGGAAGTACTTAAGCACATACTTGACTTCAGCTCCTTGCATGTTTGAAGTTAAGCTTGTATGTAAGTGCTTTGCTGGACTGGGGCCTATATGCTCCACAACCATAATAAAAAAAAAAAATCCTTATAAATTACTTACATATTACATCTAGATTAAAATGTTGGGGTTTAAATCACAGTTTATGATGAGGTTTTAAAGTGCCCTGTTCCTCTGTTCCCTATATTATGAGACAATGCAACAAGCAACTAGGGAGAAACACTTGGTTTACATGATGAAAACAGGCCTTGCTTTTTGGGGAAGAACCCATGGGGCATTCCTCCTTCCTTTAGGTGGCAGAAAAGTGACGTTCCAGTTAGTGAAAGCACAGTTGGTAGGCAAAAGATTAAATAAGAAATCATTTGATCAATGCCTGTTAAACATAAGTAAGAACTACGGCGTGACATTAAGCAACTGAAATTTAATGCCAAAGTCAAACTTGCTTCGGAAACAGGAATAAAGAAATACTCATGGGGAGGGTGTTTCTACTATGAATCCCTTCTTTTAGTCTAGCTCTACTGCTTTCTTTATAAAGCAAAATTCAAGTTAAAATGACTCCTGAATCCAAACTCTACATGCCTTGGACGCAGTCACAATGTGGTTACCATTTTTCAAATGGCTCTTCTCATCAGCAGCCAAACCAAACCCTTCTACTTTAAGAGATATTTTGTGTTTTGGGGGGTGAGCAACCCAGCGAAAGATGTAAACTTTGCAAGTGAAACTCACTCTGCTTTTAAACACACTCCTCAGCCCTGCTCTGAGAAGTTCTGCAGCCACCAGTGAGCCAGCACAGAGGTCCATTAGCGTGGCCACCACAGAGACCCCGCTTTGTCAGCCTGCTTTGGTGCAGACATGCATTTAAAGCTATGTTCCTAGGAAAAGGAAGGAAGGAAATGACTTTAAGCTACATTTAAGTTACTATTTTCACTGGTTTTGCCACTTCAAAGCCAAAGGTGACTTCTAAGGAAAAATATTTGTAGTATAAATTTCATACAGAAATAATAATTCTTGAGTGAAGCCACATTTATAGGGGACTTTGTAAAGGTCAACTAAGTTAACACCAAATAATAAAAATTGAGGCCAACTCTATGCATATGTACATGGCAAGGCACTAATTCTTCTGACACTACAATCATAGAAACAGGAGTTTCTATAAGATTATGATCATATTTAACAAGAACTCCACCAATCAATGTAACAGGAGGAAGAGGAAATTCATCCTAAAGGCAAGGAACTGAAAACCACTAAGAGAAGAGGGTTAAGTTTAGTATTATGTAAACCTGAAAGTGACTTTAAAATAATGAAATAAAATAATTGAAACTTAAAAATAATTAAACTTGAATCATTTACCTATCTCTGCTTCAAGAGGAGAGACTCTTTCTTAAATGGAAAATCCTACAGTGAAATGATGGACCTGACTGTTAATTAACCAGTCCTGTGTGTTGAACATTTCCATTTGGTTAATCTTCTGGAAAGGAATTACTGTTTCATTTTACGAATTCTTCTTCTTTGCTCATTACATGAAGCTTTTAGCATGTCTGCTACCATACAGTTTACTTTTCAGTCTTTTCTTCTTCTTTGGTCTTTCCTGTTCAAGCTCTGTTCAGTAATATGGATCAGTTGTGCTTTGTTGAGCAGTTCAGTGAGATTAAATCAACAATACAGTTTAAACTGCCAGTACATAAGTTAAAATTTACCTCCCTTAATCTATCTTATGTGCTTCAGAATTTTACTCCAAGAACCAGAGATATTAATTAACAGACAATATGCTTACCATTTAATTACTAAAATTCCTAAAGAAAGCTCTTGCTACCCATTATTATTTTGCTACCTCTTGCTGAATGCGCAGCACTTCCTCCCGTTTCTGCATCTGAGAGATTCTCGTGCCTCTACTGTCACTGAGATATTTAGGGCCCTATTCCAACCCACCCATCCTAGTTCCCAGGAATAGGAATTTGTTTATTTGTTACCAACAAAGCTAAAATTGTACTGAAAAATGCTTCAAAAGAAAGTGATGGAGCTCAGAGATTCACATGAAGCCCTGTTGTTACAGATGGTGGATTTTCTTTGTCAAGAAGGCGGCAGATTACTGCCACGGGAAGCTTGCATTCTTAGCCCTGCTGCACATTTCCCTTGGATTGGCCTCAAGTAACATTTGCCTGCTTATTCCTCTAAGCACCAGATTTGTTACAGTGAAAAACAAACACACTTTTTTAGGTTTTGGAAGGTAGATTGTGTGCCCTGAAAGAGTTTATTTGACCTGGAGTCTGGATTTGAAATTATTCAAGCACATCCCATGGATGTTATCAGTCTCAGATGCTTCCTACCAGTTCCTTCATGGAATAGTACTTGAAATACTTCACATTTCCTCTCACCTTGCTTTGTGCTTCTATCAAAAGCTGTAAAGAAACAGATTACAGTACTTCATTATAGTTGTTGCAATTATTGCTATTTGTGAGGGTTTCCAACAGTAACACTGCCATATGCAGTATTATTCTTACACATACTAAGCTTTATAGACTTTTTGTTGTACAGGAGTATATTTGAATTACTATTTTGTAAACACTGATATCCTTTAATGCAGACATCTTAATGACTGCTTTTGGGTTTCAACCAATGCATACCTTAGTCTTTTAACGTGACAGACCACCATCATCTCTTGCTTTAAACTCCTTGTCCAATTTAGAATACCTAGATCCCATTCAGTTCTCTTATTTTATGGGATTTTGTTTCTCAGAAACTAAACAAGTGGGCACTTGAGAAAATTAACTCTGTAAAGGCAGAAGTCTAACAACCATCTTTAGGAGAAATGACACTGCTTGACTTTGACATTGCTATGTTCTCTTCCTCCCTCCAATGCTGAAATTGTCCCTTGAGCTCACTGCCTTGCAGGCAGAGCTTAGCTCAAGCATCCATCTCTTAACACTAACCCCTGACGTCTGGTCCTTTATGCGCCTACTTCAGAAAGACAAGAGTTAAGAGAAAAAATTCAGAAGCCTGAAGGTAGCAACTACAAAAGAAATCAAATTGTTTATTAATGCATCCATCAAACCTCCTGGTAACCCTTTATGGTACTGGAGCCTCCCTGAAGTATTCTGATATTTATATGTATTCTTTTAAGCTGTAGAAGTCTCAAGATATATTTTTCACTTTAAAAATAAATAAATTACTGTATCTGAGTAAAAATGTTGATTCATTTCTTCAGGACACGTACTCCTCCCTTGACACTGCAAAGCCACTTCAGCTTTCCGAAACACCCTCGGTGCACATGTCTATGTAAAATCAACACTCCTCTTGCACCAGGGCAGGGGCTGGCCCTTATCTCTGGGGGAGATTGCTGGCCCTGGACCGGCCGGGCGGTGTTTCCAATTTCCTTATATAACAAAGCTCCGATGTCGGGAGGAAGTGGGCAGATACTGAGAAATCAGGGAGGATAAAAAGCACTAGACCCGTAACCTCTGGGGTCAGGAGGTTATGACTTCAGGGCCTAACAGTAAGGTGGAAGGATGTGTTCAGGTAGTTTTAAATTACCTTGTTTCACTGGTCTTTTCCAAGAGGAAGAGAGATAAGATCAAACGCAGAAGATTGATATCACATACAAGAATATACACACACGGCTAATGTGAATATTACTTCTGTTTTCCAACTGTAAGTCGTTTGAACGTTCAGAAGTTGAAAAGGACTCCTTCCCCCACAGCACAGTTGTGATTTCATAGTCAGAAGAGCTGCAGTGCTGATAAGCTATCCAGGATCTCTTTTGGCCTCTATGATGATAATTATTTACAGAACCAAAAGATGAATTTGTATGACCATAAGTCATTTTCCAAATCCAAACAGGTGTGGGTACACACATGACAAACTGTAAATGGAAAATACAGCTTTAGCCATACGCATAGGACTTTATGCATCTGCACGTGCAGTAGTAAAGGACAGAAATCCTCTCCCCATGCATGAAGAAGTTCTGAAGTCCCAGTTTTCAACTTGGATGCTCAAGTAATGACTTCATGATCATCAAAGAACTGACATCACTGGCTGGGATGGCATGAAACACGGGAATCATAATGTAAAATTAATAGTCACAAAACACCATCAGAGACCAGGAAAGAACTTCCCTGACATCACTGTGCAGACAGCAATGATGTTGAAGGAAAGGGCTGCCTAAGTTTCTGCTTGCCACTCCAGCCTGAAGTTGAGATTCAGTGTTCCCCACTGCAGATGTGGTGATGTGTTTCTAATGTACCTACTTTTGGCCATAAAAGGAGCTTGGCTGCTGCAGGGTTTTTTAGTTAGGTTGGGTTTTGTTTCTTTATTAATATCTGAAGAAGACACCGACATAAAGTAAAGCAGAAAGTGACCATGGCAATCACTGCACTCTTGTGCTGCTACAGTAAACCTTAAAGAAAAGTACAGACCACAGAAAACTGTAGACAAAGGGCTTGATTTTGTCAAACTCAAATGAAAATGTGGACTTTCAAACTATGAAAGTATCGTGTTTCACACCACAAATACTAAAAGATGTGTGTTCTTTTGAATAAAAGAACTAATGACTATTCAGAAGATGATAAATAACTGAAAATTGAGTTTCTTCATTTCTTATGGGAAATTAGTTTGTGTGAAAAAGAAACAACTGTCATCTTTTCATACGAAACCAGCCTCTGCACTTCCAGTGAACTTCCACCTTCACGGACAACTTTGGAAACAGGCCTCAGTAATCTAGGATCTTCTTACATGTCATCCAGTTCTAATCAAAGGGATGTTCTAAATTAACATTAAAGAACAGCAGAGTAAAGCACAAAGCACAAGTTATGAGCAACGTCCTCAGCAATTTACAGGTTAGAGATTTTGCTAAAGGACAGATGCATTACTGAACACTGCACTGAGAAATCTAACCCGTTCTGCTTCCCTATAAATTCTCTTTTATAGGAGATTTGCCTCAACAGCAAAAGATGCCATTAGTAAACCAGTCCTGAAAAACGTTCTTTTAATTGCCTTTGGATGAAAGCTACAGAATGTAAAGGTCTGGATTTGTTCAACTGATGTAATGTCCACCTATATTATGAGCAATGCATTTGCGTGATGACTTTGAAATGCTGCATCAAGTCTTTTCAGTACCATAAAACCTAACTCCACAGTTGTGAACTCTGAAAGGCGAGCCTTTCACATCTCAGACTTCTTTTCTGCATTATTTGGACTTGTTAATCTTAAAGGTCTTTTCCAAGCCAAATGATTCTATGATTCTATGGTATGTAGTTGTTAAGGTTAGGATTCTACTTTGAGCTGACAGATAAAAATGTGCTAAGAGCACAGATACAGGTTAAAGCGATAAGAATAAACCACATCTGCCAATTAAAACTCAGAGGCACAGTCAGCAAACTTCTTTGTCTCCCCTTCCATCAATGTCACTATCTGAATACTCAGAAGACATGAATGGAGCATAAATCTTCACATGATTCTTCAATCTGTCTACAAATGACCATGACATTACATATAAAGTATTCTATATTTTGTATATGCTTCCCTTTTAAACAGTTAAGGAGTGTATCAGACACCGTGATAAACACAGAAATCTGAGCGTGAATACCGATAAATGCAAGCCTTCCGTCTCGGAAACTCTTCACTTATTTGATTAAGTTAGGTGAAAAACAAAGCAGTCATGCTTGTAGCTTTTCTTCCTTCTTCCTTTCCTCCACTCTTTTATTCCTAATGCGAATCGGAAGTCTATGTGGAGCAGCCTGGCTAGCCCCAGTCTAACCTCCCCATCTGGAAGGGAACTAACCAGCCTTGGGGCTACTTCCAACCCTTCCCAGCTGTTGGGTTTGGGTTTTTTGTTTTTGTGGGCTTGAGAAAGCATATTTATATAAATGATTGCCATATCCTCTGCCAGCTGTTGACCCTGCTCTTGTCCCGGTTGGGGCATGTTTTTCATTTCTAGCGGCCCCAGACTGGAACTGACCCTGACAGAGTTAGCACGCTATGCAAACAGCTTCACGCGTTCTTGCTGTGACAGATAAGACAATGGCTGCCCAGTGCAAGCCGCTGGCCTGGTGTTTCCCTTTGGGCTAATGTCACACAGCTCCAAATGGAAAGAGGGCTTAGAAAAAATAAATGATGAGATTCACAGCACTGGTGGGAGGCTTCCTGTCCCCAGCAGAAGCGCTCGGTGATTTCAGATACTGCTCTTATTAGCAAAAAGGTTAACAAAAACACACGTGAAGAGGCATTTTCACCCGGCCACATCTTACATTAGGTACCAGAAAGTTTCCTGAACTGAACTGTCAAAACATTCCTGAACTATTTTTGCCGACCTGGTTTTCCTCCCATGGAATGGCGAGATGATGAATCTTCACTCCAGCCCTTGAAAACAAATTCCAGCTAAATAATAATAATACTGAAAAAAAATCAGTCACAACCTACAACAGTAACATCTTTAAACTTCCAGATCAACGCATCTGACAAGGAAAACCGTTTTCTCTGTATCCCAAAGCGCTGTCCCGGAAACATATCCAGCACACTAAATACCCCATGTTTCCTGGTCACCTGTAACTACACTGAAACAAGAATATCCTGAACTATATTAAAGAATTACTTTGCAAAAGGGGAATGCTCTCAGCAAACCCTTCTAAGGAAATGGCAGTTACTTGCTTTGGCTGTTTTTAACTAATACCGCTGAAGTTAAATGGGACACAGACAATGAACTGTCGCCTTTCCAACTTCCATAAGCATTATCAGAGTTTTTGATAATAAGTAGAGGTGGCATATGTGTTCTGGTTAGTATGCAGAAGAGCCTCGTTTTATTCTCAATGCACAGATTTAATTAAAAATAAATTTACTGTTAACGCTTAAAGTGGTGCCAAGATTATCCAAACAGAAGGTTTATGATACTTAATAATTGATAAGAGGAGGAAAATTCACAGATTGCAACTGACTATTATTTAGTAGGTCTGTTTGCAAAGGTGAAAGTGGCACTGCAGCTCGCCAAGAGGAAAAAAAATCCCTGCTTTTAGTATATTTAGAAAACAATGAATTTAGGGAACACTTTCTGTAAGCATTTGGAATTAAACTGGTATTACAGATCCCTGACTGATACTACAGTTTCACTGACTACTTTGGATAACGTTGAATATGATAATATTCAAAGTGTTTTCTGAGACATCAGCTTCAGTCCAATTCCACACAAGGGGAGTTTTAGTTACTCTCTTTTTAATATCACCACAGAGGAGATCAGCTTTTTTAAGGCAGTGATTCTCAGCTTGGATTTCAAACCAGCTTTAGCACAATGTGCCAGAAATTTCCACAAGTGCTGAGAGAATTAACTGATGGGATCTTTGAAGCCTCTCTATCCCAGATTAACTAATGCAAAATCTGTGAAATCACTGCTCAATCTTCTTTTTTTGTATGGCTAGACGTGTTTGCAGTGGTCGGGATGACAAGATGCTCCCAAGCCATCTGGCTCCTCACACAGGATTTGATTCAGAAAATTAATAGTAACACCATCGGTGTGCACATATTGCAACAATCCAGAAATCCAGTCCTGTTACACAACCGAAGGCAGAGGTTTTGTAATTCCCCCAATAGGTTACGTAGGCTGAAAACGCTGATGCTACAGCCTTCAAAAACATCTTCATCAAACACTGTGAGTAATGAGTGAGCAATGTCACTACACATGGAACCTCAGGCTGCCCTGCACTCCTCACCCCGCTGTGCGCCCTGAACGCAGCCGCCTCCTCAAGAGCAGGGCACTAATTCACTGTGGTGAAAAGCCTGACTTGGAACACTCCACTCAGAATGAAAAGGGGAAAAGAATCCTTCTACTTTCATGTATTATGCAAATATAATATCTATAAATAATGTGGCTTTGTGCTTTCAATAAATGCTACCTAGCATGTATCAGCCTATGAATTCAATTCTTCTTTTAAGGCTATCATACTACAGACATTTTCATGGTTGAGCAAAAGATCCATTGGGCAAACTGCAAGTTTTGTTTACAAATCAAGCTCGGACCATCCAAACAATAGGACTGTGGGAATTTAAAGGCAGCTTTATACAACTTTCTTGAGTCCAATTCAGTAAACCCATGCTTCTATATGAGAAAGAAAAGCTTTTTGGCAGAAGTGCTGCTTACCAGAACAGATGTAGGGTTTAGAGAAACTTGTATAAATTATCTATGTTAGATTAATTGTGTATTAAAATGTTACTTTAAAAGATTATTTTAGTTTGCTTCAAGATGAGCATCTTACTATATTTTACATAATTCAAAGCTTATTGCCATTAAAATTCATTAGATCTGTGTATTCAACTCCAGGAGGTATCTTTGGAAACACTCAGCTAACAAGTTTAACTGCAACTGTAAAATTTCAGCTTTCTTTAGAGGTTTCTAAGCAGAGTTTCTGGATGCTGCAGCAGAGATTGCCTGGCAGAGGAGACGGACAGAGCTCCCGGGGAAACACCACAGTGTCAAACGCATGAGAAAGATGGGAACAGAGGGAGTTTCAGACAGGTACATAAACGTTCAGAGCGTGCAGCAGTGAAGGGATGTTCAGGACTGTACATGATTCAAAACACAGTGTAACTTGCAAATACAGGGAACATTAATGGGCACAGTTTTGTCTCTTTTAACAGCGCTGATGGATTTCATTACTGTGCAGTAACAAGTTGAAATAGATAGGCGAAGTCTTGTACTCCTGCTTTTTTTTTTTTTGTTATGAATTTTTAAACCCCTTAAAGGTTCCAGAAAACACAATATACAAAGTATATAATAAAAAATTACTTTGCCTTTAGAGCATTAAAAGCAAAAGCTTCTATAAAAGTCAAGGAGGCGGAAGATCCTCAGGGAATATTCTCTTCCCTTGAATCCTTGCAGTTGCAACATGTATGCTCTGAATAAATGAGAGGCTAACAAGCCATCCTTTGCGACCGCATCGGCCAAGATATTTTGAGCTATGAGCAACATTCGCGTGTTTTCTCTCTCAGTGCTCATTTGGAAACACCTTCAGGGGAACTGTTTTTAGAGGGCTGCACTTTCTCAAAAGCAGGTCCCTTCAACGTGCCGGGCCGCACACCCAAACCGCTCGCCACTTCTGCAAACCCTGATTTCGGGTTCTTCTTGATAGCCTGGGCTCACATTCCTGAAAACCTGAGGTGAGTGAAAGAAAACCTTCACGTTTCTGTTTCATAAAAGCCTCTACCTCACCAGTCCTGAGCTCACGTTCCAGTCACTACTGATCCTTTGTATTTTGTGATGTGTCGGATCAGCCCGACTCTGCTCCTGCTGAAGCCAAATGGACAACTCCCACTGTTTGCAAGCAGAAGGATATTAAGCCCTAAATTAATACTTTTCTTTTGGTGCAAAGATCAGGGAACCCATAAGAACAGATGGCCATAGATACAAAATGTAGGAGATTTAATTACCCTCCCCCCCCCCTCCAAACTCAAACCCTAGAAAATATCTTACAGCCAAATCATTTGAGATACAGAAGTTTCATGAAGGCTGGCAGGCGCTGAGGCCCCACTCAGCACAGGGCTGCACTATTTGCTGCTAAACTTAGGTTAATAGCCGATGACCCTTCCCATTCTTAACCTCAAGCACTGACCTCCTGACCTACCCCCAGTGATGGTGTTTATAAGCATGTTGCCACTGGTGTAAATAAAAAAGGAACACAATGTGCTGAAATTGTTACTGGTGATGACAACTGACACGCATTTTACACTGCCAGTGGGCAAACCCATCAATAAATAACTCCAAATCTGTTGTTAATGTGTTTAGAGCTTCTTGCAACGGTCATGTCATTTTTGCTGGTTTTCCTCTTTTTCTCTATATTTATCTTTGTGGCACAAACAAAAAGCTTCCAATAAGGAAGCCAGCCACAAATAAGGCAGCCTTCGGATCAAGTTTACCATTAGCATTAGACCACAGCTGGATTTTCTACCTTCCAAGGTACTCCTTCAGCTACGGTAAAAACCGCATGAACATATGCTGTGCCACAGAGCAAGCGAAAAGGTAGACTCTCTAAAACCTTCCAAGTCAAAAAGCATGATGGATGTACAGGTTTTCAAAGTCCCTGCCTATGGGGTACTGTGAAAACTCTTGCTCTCCACACAGCCCACAAGAAGCCAACCAAAGCAAACGTTATAGCCACTCTACAGAAATGCTTCACATACAAGTAAGACAAAAGGACAGACTCTGTTGCCCATCTCTCTTTTTCTTTTAAGCTATGTTTTGCTTTTTTAATTAAATAATTTCTAAGGTTTTTATATTGTAAATTCAATTTTAATCCGGGTTAAAATTACAAAGCACTCGTTACAATGATATGCGACGTGAATTCAAACACACCATAACATCAGGCCCTGTGTTTGGAATATGCAACTTTTACTGGAGATACTGCAACTGCACAAGTTTATTAATTTAAATGCATTATTTCCAATTAAAAATTCACATGTAGAGTGTAAATGTTCACAAGGCTCCTTTCGACAGGAGCCCTGAGAACATCAGGAGAGGCATTAGCCGCCACAGCTGAACCCCAAGTACAGTGCCTGTACCCACCTAATGCCACCAGAGGACCCCTTGCCTTGCCAACCCCCTGCTGTTTTCTGTCCATGGCTCAAATGAAAACCTAGAGAAAAACAAAGGGGAAACCACCAGCCAAAAGTTTCAGGCAGCTCTGAACATTTCTGCATTGAAGCAGTCTGTTCTGTTCATCTAATCTCTAAACCAGTTTGTTAAGAGACTGGATGAGTAACTGCTGCAAAGGCCAACTCCTCTAACAGCACAAAACCCCCAAAACATGCCACAGAAAGCTGTGGATCCCTGACGACTGACTGATCAGGAAACACAGAGAAGAGTAATGTCAAAGTGTAAGTACTTCTGAAAGTCCTGTTTTATCAGCTGTATTCTGGGCCTGGTGCCTGGCTGGTTCTCTCCGCTAACAGACAGAATCTTTTGTTTTAATGGTGAACAGCTAAAATCTGTTGTTGTTGCTGCTGCTACAATTCAATGAGACAAAAGGTACATGAGCATGCTTTTAAATGGAATAAGTTATAAAAATGATTATAGTAGATGCAACAGCCTATAAAATATGATCAAATAGCAGTCATCTATCTTTCTCAGAAACAAAAATTAGATTAGGTGTAATTGTAAAATCTAATTTACATTCTCCTATTTCCAATTTAAATTCCCACTTTTATGAAATATTCCCTGCTTCAAAGTTGTGCATGTGTAAAAGGTGCTTTGACATGTTTCTAATTGATTCGTTTTACACTGTCGAAAGGAGAACAGTGATTTGCAGCAGAATTTTTCTCTGCCTTGCACACATCTCTCATTTGCCCATCTTAATTCAATTAAAGGAAGTAAGGACGGTTTGACCGATGAATGAACCATATTTTAACTGAGGACATTTCTATGTAAACTGGAATACACCAACCACTAATTCTCAGCCAGTTACTTCCGATCTGCAACTTTTATTTTGAAAGGTCATGGCATGGTCACCGAAAAGACAGAGGATATTAAATGCTGGCAAACGTTTGACAGCAGTGCAAAACTACAGGATGATATCAAAAGCAGAAGATTTTAAACTCAAATGCAATTTATATGCAAACATTCTGTCTTTATTCCTAGCTATCAGGGTAGCTGGAAGTTAAAACTTTAAAGCAACTCCCTTCCCCCTATGACTGCTCCCTAGAAGAGCAGTAAAGACAATTTTCCTGTTTCCCAGATCTATTACACTGGTGATAACTTGTACATCCAGGACACTAAAACCATCACTCCTGTGCATCTTGGTGGGTTATAAGGCAGTATGTATAGAAACACTGAGCCCATCTACCAAAATTTATCTGTACAAAGACAAGGAGCAAAGTATGCGGTGTCTTTGACAAATTTGTGTGCATCTGCATCTGTATGTATTAACCTGTAAATGCAACTTCTGCTATGAACAGGAGTGTAACCCTCACAGCTGAGTTGCAGTCTCTACACTGACTCGGAATACCCTGGAATATCAGTATATATCCAGCAGAAAGGTTAAAAGTGGAACAGAAAGCAAGAACCTTCAGCTTCAATGCTTAAGCACTCTCCAAGATTTTCCAAGAATCTAAAGGAAGCGGTGCTATCCACCTTGTATACTTCAAGAAAGCTGTGAAGATACTGAGGGTATTTGTTTCTACATCAAGTAGAAAAGTTCTCCATCCTCATCCTCTCCCCAGACATGGGCACTTTGCTGCTCCTGCACTGCAAGGCAAGAGGAAAAAAATTCCTTCGAGTTCCAGGATAATAAGGGAGATTTGATTAGTCTCATCCAAATGAGCAGGAGCAGCACAGGGGACATTCAGTGGTGGGGGGGCTGGGTAACATCAACACTTTCTGTAAAGTATTATTAGACAAAGATGACATTTTGAGGAGATGTATTAATATATTGCAGGATTGCAGCCTTAGCACCTTCTGGACACTGCTCTTAATCTCACTGTGGAACAAGAGAGATGCTACAGTTGACAACAGAGGAAGGAATGTTACGAGAAGGATGTTTTTTTTAAGGAAAAGCTTGCTGACAGCATGCTGAAATGAGGATAAACACATGCCCACTGCTTCAAAACAGCAGCAAAGGCTGAACTTTTATTAAATAAACATGGCAAACAAGCCAGCTAAAGCCCACAGGCAAGATGCTCTGTCACGAGAGAGGTGAGGATGACGAGGTGTGTCCTTGACCAACTACTTGTGAAGTCCCTCCTGAATCAAACAGTAGCAGGGAGTACCTGAGGCGTTTAACTCTGGATTTCCGCTGAAGAACAAGGTCTGGCGGGACACGTCCACACCAAAGACATGGCCAGATTACAGATGAATGAGGAGAACTGAAAGTGCTTTCTTTTCACTACCAAGGTGACCACCAGAGCAGATCTCAGGCAAGAGCTGTTCTGGTTTATTTTTAGTTTGAGAGCAGTGGTCTCAGTTACTTGTACCTTTAACAAACACCTAGGTTCAAAGCAAATGCAACAGATCTTACTTAGGATGGTGTCTATACCTGTTCACAAACCTAGCTGAAAATACAAACCCCCTGTCAGGTTTTAGATCTCACATTTTAGCAACCAGGTACGATTTGAGTCACTTCTGAGAACCTCCCAGCACTGACTGCAGTCTCTCATTGGAGCTCCAGTCCAGCCCTGACCTCCACCTCTTCACTGCCTGTACTGTCCTGTTCCCTGGCCAGGGATCACTTTTGGTGTAATGATGGCTGTTCAAAGCTGGATACACCACACCTACAACATCAGGCTACAAAGAGGGTCTTTCTCCTGCCAAACAGCTCCAGGTGGAGTTTTGGCATGATGCCCAACTGCACTATTTCTTCTGAAACAGAAAATACTAATGGCATGACGTGCCAAGGCTGTTTTCCAGAAGCAGACAACAGTAATGCAGGAGACAGAAGCAGACAGGTTTGTGAATGTTAACATAAAAATGTGCCAAGAGCCAGCCAGAGAAACAATCGCTGCTTTAAGCCATAGTGGGACCTTACATGAATCAGAACAGCCAAGCTCTGAACACTCTTGTGTATCAGCAGAGCCCCTGACCAAGCTTACTGTGACATGTTAAAAAGACTCCTCCCCACTGTGTGCGTAGCAAGATTTACTCCTTATGAGTAAGGTAGGCAGAAGGTGGCTATTTGTTTTGGCTAGTGTTATAAATAAAGAACATCTAGCTTGTATGATGGGTAAGAGTTATTCCCATTTGTGAGTTTTTCCTGGAGTGAGGGCAAACTCCACTAAATATTCCTGTCTGCCTCTGTGTGCACAAAGAGCCCGGAGCACATAAATCTGTAGTAATATTGCTCTTAGAAGGACCAAGACACATAAACTGATGCCCATATGCTGTGTGTATGATTTAAAGAACATGACGCTCTTCTGCAGCACGTGCTGTGAGCCGTTTTTGGGAGCCGCTGTTGCACCTGCAGTGGCGTGCCTAAACCCCATCAGCAGCATGGTGGAAGGTGACCTGTCCAGTAGCGGAGGGGACTGCCACCACCGAGCTCCTCCAGTGCCGCGGCCATGCCGCTGTGTTAATGACCTCGCAGCAGTAGACAGATCCAGTCCTTCTGCTTTTCTTTCTCACTGAATGATTTCCCTAAAGCCAAAGCTGGGCAAAATGCCACTAATGCTGCCGTAAAACTCCCGCTGTGTTAGGAGGGAGGCAGGCGACTGAGGGTTAGGAGGTAATCAAGCTTACAGATTAAGGCTCACTAAAGCTACAAGATCAGCACAGCTCGGGGTGTTTATTAACTCTTTGAAAACCAAGATGTATGATTTGGGATCACACTAATATAAAGGATGCTTTCTATCAAGACCTGACTGCTGAACTACTTTGCAAGAGTAATTCTAGTTTGTGCAAAGGTACAAGCACAGAAGAAACACTCTTCAAACCTATTTCGATCAATTTTCTAACAAACTGTGCTTCAAACTATGAGATTGCACAAGCAAAAACCTCCTGAGAATTGCAGAGAAGTAAAATTTGCTAATTATTCTTCCATTCAGAAACACTGCTTTTTAAATGAAACCAGGTAACCTGAAAGTCAATGAGTTAAACACACATCTACCCCTTGGTGCATTAAAGCTGTGACCCGGGAATGACGCTTTTTTTAGCAGTGCAGAACGGGTTAATTTCTGAATATAAAATGAGGTTGCCACAATCTGGGTGTTTTTTGTTTTGTTTGTAACACAAAGCAAAATATACTCTACAGATGCTTGATTAAAATGCAACAGCTGTTTATGGCGGTGCATTTTCCGCTAATTTACTAGGGCAGATTTTTCGAGGAGCCTTGTTTTAGTGCATCTTCATTTGCATAAACATCATACACCAAAGCTGTCTGCCCACTTGTGCCTGCCTCGGCTAATATTTTAGGTTGAAATTCAAATTCAACTAAGCCATCCCCTCCCATAAAGGAAAAAGAGTTTTGAGAGCAAGGTGTTACACCTCTGGCCCGTGACCTAACCTGCGCTTTGTATGTATTTAACTTCTCAATCCAAACCATTTCATTTTTTGGCACCGTATGCAACTAGTATTTAATCTCCTCCTCACATCTGTCTGGGTAGGCCTGGTGCCTCTTTTTATACTATTATTTCCCTTCTATTTCCCTTTCTATTACATTCCTTAAGCTTGATGACTAATCCAAATTACTAAGAAATACAAAAGGGTTTATGGAAATTATAATGATGAACAAAACCAAATCACAATTATAACGTTGTTAAGTGAATTAGACAACAATGGCTACAGCTTCCCTATCATACATTGAGGCGAATGAATTTGAACTTTATTGACAGTAGCAGCAGAAAGCCTTAATCACTAAGCACCAGTACAGTCCGATTTTCGTAGGGTAATGACCCATCTATATATTCATAACAAGGGTCTCATTCATCATAATTCATATAAAAAACCCTCCTCTTGCAAAACTAATGGAGGGAATGTGTGAAAAGTGATTGGATGGGTAAAACTATATAGGGCTGGAAAGGCCTTGATTGATTTTATTGTGCTGTGTCTAAGCCTCCCTGCACAGTACATCAGATCAGTATCTAACTGCATTTCAATTGATTTTCACTGATAGGCTTCTTTCTTATGTCTAGGGCTTAAGTACTAAACTAATAAAAGGATAAAAGACTTTGTAATACAGATTTTGAAAATAATGTGCATACATGATTTCTGTGGAAGCAAATGGTATGCTATGTGTTTGTCCTACCAAAGCGACTACAACCAAAGGGAAGAGAAAAAACATAACTGAGACGAAGAAGAGTACTAAGGGGGGTGGAGAAAGGGAAGGAAAAAAATCCAAAGAAAATAAGGAAAAATTGTCCCTTGGCTAAAATCAGCTTGATTGTAAGCAGACTTGACTTCAATGGAGTTGTACCTGCTCACATTAGGGGTGAGCTTGACCAATACCTCAAAGTTGATTGAAAGAGATTATAATTCATTTCAGATGTGGGTTAGTTCTTCAACATTTTAAATAATGAATAATACGTATCCTGATGAAATCACCTAAAGCCAAATGAACCGGTTTTTAACTGGTTCTGTATGATCTTATTCTTGGGCCTTTAAAATACGTCAATTTTTAAAGCATCCAACCTGCAGCAGTAACATTATGCCAGGTACAAAACTCCCTTTAATGCAACTGTGCATTTATAGCACAGATACTGGCTTGTTTAAGCCCTAGAACGTGGCTGAATCCAACTTCAGATCAAATGGACATGATGAAAGGTGCTTGTTGCAGGCAGAAAGCGGTAACACAGTTTAAATAACTGATTATAAAAGCAACAGTTTTACATAAAGGGGAAACCTATCAAATGAAAACACCCAAATACAGGGGGAAAACCAAAGATGTGAGAAGTGGGAACATCTTGCGAAGTCGGTTTTCCAATTTTTTTATTCTACATACTCTGCCACCATTTGCTAATCCTCCTGCAAACTGCACTATCTGCTAGTCAGATGGTTTGCAACATCTGTATAACAAATGATAATGTATATGAGTTGTTCTGGTTTTGTGCTCCTTTGCGAGGCTTGGTGTTGATCATCTCCAAAGCACACCCATGATTCTTTAAATTAAACATAAGAATCTTGTCTCACAGTACAGCTAGGTTATCCATGTGTAAGAGCCCAAGCCAAGTAATTACACATCCGCTCAAAGGATTAGACACATAAGATTTCTTTAAATTTTTAATAAAACTGCACAGCTGTTGTAGGGAAAAAACTCTTTTGTTCTAGATTTTTTAAAACCATTAAGCTCAAAGTGATCCAGTTATGCTTCAAGAAAAGGACTTTGAAAATATTTCTGTTAAGACACTTTTTTTTTGAGTAGATTTAACATCAGTTTAACCTCATGGCAACAGATTTGAGCCAGGAATAACCTCAAGGAAAGAGATCTGGTCAAGTTTTAAAGAACATTTTTCTCTGCTCTTACCAGAACACCTGCAAATGCATTTTACTTAACAATATAACCACTTAAAGCGCACATAAGCCAGTGCACATAAAACCATGTTACATTTGGTTTCATCAAGTTAGCCTGTGGGACAAGTAGAGAGAAGATGTCTGGACAGCAACAAGCAAGTGGATTCTGTCCCCAAAGCTTTCCCAGGGCGGATGGTTCAATCAAGCCAGAGGTGCAGGTGAGGTGTGGCTCAGCTGTAGTGAACCTACAGACTGCTGGAAGCTCATCAGACCAGTGCACAACCAACACAGCACCACAAATGAGAAGCATGATCGTCAGCTGAACCGTGTACCAGAAAGATGACAGCAGTAGATGCATGTTCTTCAAAAGCTAAATGAGTAGCTGGAATGAAATCGGGACCCGGCACTGGTGATGTAAGCAGAGATAGGGAGAGTGACACCAAATGGGAGACAGCATCCAAACGAGCTCTATCAGAATCAGGATGAACTGGAGAGGACTGACAGACCATCCTGGCTGAATGTGGCTAAGAACAAGCCCTTTACATGGCCTTCAAGCATTGTGCTTTCAGAGCCTTTGAGGAACAAATAAGGAACAAATGATGCCAATAATGAGGATGGACTGTTCAGAGGAAAGCTGAGGTCCTGAGGAGCCAAGAAAAGCAGAAGATGCATTGGCAGAATGTGCAAGGTCAGGAATGCAGAAGCCCGTGTGCCTGTCAGTTGGAAAGGTTGGGGGAAAACCCCTGAGGTCTTTCAGCTGCAGGATGGTGATGGGCTCACTGTCTGGCATGGCTGTGCTCCAGCAGGTATCACAGAACACAGAAATATAACATTGTTCAGCACAGCGGTTAGATGTCATCTCCAACACACGTACCATGTGTTACCATGTTCAAGCTGAAAACTGGAAAGCAATACAAAGCAGTATGGCAAGGGGAACAGAAGCCCTGGCTCAGGTAAGGGAGCAAAAGCAGCAGGGGATCCTGCTATTTCAGCTGCGAGCCAGGATGAGTGTGTGACCACTCTCCACAAACACTCCAGGGACATAAACACCAGCAAAGGAAAATCTATTTAAGGTAAAGGACAGTACCAACACAAAACCAGGTGTACCTGAAAAGATTTCAAATCATCAAAGAAACAAGGATGGGGGCAATGCTCTGGCATGAATACGGAGGGGCACGGGATGTGCCAGCCTGGGGACTGGGTGATGGCTGTGCTAGAGCAAGCCTTATCAGCCGGGTCCGTCCCTAAAGCCTGGTTTTCCAATTCAAATGTTTTACAGGACTTTGGCTTTGCACCTTGGTGTAAATTCATTACCATAAAACCATTGCAATAATATGCAATATCACTAAACAACCAACACGTAGGATTTACAAGATAAACTACGCTATGTGCGTACATTTACAACGAATTTAAATCTCTGAAGATTATAATGAACTGCAGCTGACCTTGATCAGTGATTCAAAGCCCAGAGCAGCTTCTACTCTCTCACACATTACTAACCTTTGCTACAACATTTATCAATTTACCTTCTTGATCTCTCAAGCAGGTCATGTTTTCTAATCAGCCACTAGCTCAAAGACCTACATCCCAATTAAATTACTGAATGAAGACATGCTGGAATGTAGGCTTCTTTTAAAAGAATTAACACAAAATACACTTAAAAGATTGGATTTGCCATGTCTGAACTGGTATTTTTTAAACATTTCTATACAACATGCAAGTTACAGACATATATCCTACTCTGAATTAGAACTGTTAATGTCATCCCTGAAACACAGTGTTTCCTTGGATGTTTTCTGGTTTTGCTAGCCCAAGCGTTCTGTGCATAAATACTGACCTGAGCTGTAAATCATCTATGCTGAGCCATGAGCTCTTCAGACACTGGGTTGTCTGAAATCTTAGGGTAAATTACACAGATGTTTATTATTAAGCATAAGAATAGATTCACAGCCTTAAAACTACTCTGATGCTTATTAAAACATCCACATGATCTGAGCCTCATTTTTTTCTCTTTCAGTGCAGCATATATGTGTGTGTATATATATATATATATATATATATAAGTTGCTGTAGAAGAAGAAAGTGCTGAATGCAGGGCTCCCTGCAGCCACTCAGGACAGCGTGCTGACGGCAGCCTTCTTCTCAAAGGAGCAGGCTATGGGCTGAAGGTTTGGCATTGGTGGCAGCAGCTGCCTGCTCTCAGCTGCTGCACGGTCCTGAGACCCCCAACACCTCACCCAGACTATGGGCCACTCCTTGCTTTGGTCTTAAAAGCAGGCTGTGCAAGAACTGCTTTCTGCTGCCTCTGCAGGCCAGGAGCAGCGTGCTGACAGACCCTGTGTGATATGCAGTAGCTCATCTGCACGGTAGCTCTGTTCCTTCCTGGATTTGATGCACATGTTGAGAATGACTGTACCCAGCATGTGCAAAAGCAGTCACACAGGAGGGGAAAGAATGGTAACTCAAGGACTAAGCCTCACAGCAGCCTAGCTGCATTGCTAAGTAACTAACATGCACACTGCTGCTATTTTTAACAACATTGCTGCAAGCACAGGTAAAGAGAAGGAATCCCCTGACGTTTATTTTTCTGGTTTTTGCCAGTTTCAGAATTAGTGATGAGTAATTACTAATACTGACAAATGCCAAATACCCAACACTTCCCAAAGCACACGCACAATCCAGTCACATCTGCAGTCACTAAGAGGTGAGAGACATTCAGAGCATCAAAGCAGCACCTGTTCAAGACAAAATTTAGATTCCAATGGGGCTTCCTCTGAGTTTGAAAAGCAACTTGCTCGTACTTAAAGGCCGACCCTATGAGCGTGCTGACGTTCGTTTCTACCAGACTCAAGCCTTCTACAACTCCCTCCCTCGATCAAACATTTCACAGTATATTCAGACTTGATCAATAAGCCATACAAGAAATGTGAAGCCACATTTGCATTTTATGTAACAAGAAGAGTTTGGGTTAATCGAGTTTTCATGAAGGTGGAGGAGATGCCAGCTCTGCAGGTGCACTGCAGTAAGAACAGCTTTGGTACTGCTGATCCAACACGTCCCTACTGTAAGTTTGCATTACAGCTCCAGTGTCAGGCTGGGCAGCACCTAGAATCTACCACCACCACCTTGCCTGACTGCTAGGTTTTTACAACTGGCTTTTAGGATTTGTTGTTTCAAATGTAAAATGCAGAAGAAGAGTAAAATATGCCAAATCCTGATAGCAAGAGATGCTGCGCATTCACTAAAGCTAGCACAGGTAATTGATACCCTTGTTTGATCACAAGGTTATTCTAACTGCAGTACAATATCCCACTTATGAAGCTCCACATACACAAACCACCCAATCACAGCTATACTGATACCCCAGTACTTACTCGAGCAGCGGGTCTGAACCCCAACAGGGGCAGGGAAAGCTGCCAGCATACCCATGGGCTTACAAAGGTAAGAGATCTCTGGAAAGTGGATGAATCTAACTGAGAAAGGATGAGAACTCCTGAAAGTTAAGGAGATCAGGTGAGCACTTACCAGCTATTTCAAAAAGAGACGATGTATTCAGAGTAAAACCAACAAACTGGTCAAACATAGTATGATTTTTTTTATTTCAATTGTCTTCCTAAATGCTAATACATCAGTTACACAATGAGTTAAATTTATATGTATAAAATACTTCTGATGTTTAAAATAAAGGGGGAGTTGAACCCCAGTGCTTTGGGGATTAAATCTACTAAGATTTCTGGCTCCTTGTCCATCCTGCTGCACATCTCTGTAGCACTCTAGATATCTAGAATCGTAACTGCAATAAAATAAGCTCTGCATTTATCTGGCTGTTAAATGCAATTCAAAATTTATTGGTAAAAAGGAATCAAACTAGGTTATGGCATAAAATATCTTTCTTGCCTTACAGGAGCAACCCGACTGAGCTCCATTCATCACAAGAAATCGTTGCTGTTCATCTCTGCCCAGGGACTCTGTTTACAAGCGCCGTGCAGCGGCACAGGGATCCACGGGCAGGGGAATGGGCTGCACCAGAGAGCTCTGCCCTGTGACAGAGCCAGAACTGAAAGAGCAGCAGTTAGAAACGTCGCTGCCCACGGCACACGACACCCTCCAGATGGCTGTGAGCTGGTTTGGGTTATTATTTTTTAACTAAAGGCATCAGCTATTCAAGTCCCGAATGGATACTCTCAGGTTTACTGTTAGTCAGAGATCTGAGCTAATACACAGAGACCCAGGCAGTCACTCCACAATCACCTTGTACATAGCGATTTTAAAGGATGACAATAACAATTTACAGTGAACATTAATGACAAAAAGAGAAAAATTAAAACTTTCACTGCTATTGCAGCAAGTTCTCCAGGATTGCACATCAAAACACACCAAACACTTTTACTTACTGTACGTATCTCCCCTAACTACAAATTCGTAACAGCAAGAGGATTTCCTTGGTGAGATCCTATATGCTTCTTTTTGCCTTTAGCTTATTATGCTGGCTACTGAAAAACTAGTATACTAAAAATGAAATAACTTCCCTATTTTAATGTGGTTATAAGCTTCCTGCTAGGCTGTGACCTAATTGAGACTTTTGATCTTAGCTTTTTCCAAACATATTATTCTTCAGAGTCTGTAAAACATTTTAACTACAGATCCCCTGCAATCATTACCGAAAGCTACAGGGAATAAAATAATAAAGGGGGGGTGGAGGGGTGGGGTGGTGGGGGTGGGAGGGGTGGGGGGTGGAACACAGTTTATCAAAGTCATTGGATATACAAGGTATTAATTATGCTAAATGAAGAAATATGGGCATTTGGTTACTTTTGTGGGTCAGAACTATTTTAATCTGGCGCTGCCAGGCAGCTGCCTCCCCCTGACCTGTGTGCATCTCTATCAGCTGCCGGATCACATCAAAGCAGCAGCAAGTGAGGAAAGCAGCGACCAGCACAGGGGCCCCGCTGTGGTACCAAGGTCACCGATTTGACTGAAACCACCACATTGTTATCAATTACAATCACTGATAAGGACATGACCTTTTTTTGAGGCACATAAATAGGGGGGATATTCATGCGACTGCTTCCCCCAAAAGTGCGCTTGGCTCGCCCCATGTGCCGACAGGGAGAATAAAACAGCACAGAAAATTCTAATTCTCAAATGGGCAGAGAGTTAAAAATATGACCCAGAGTCCACCGCTGGTAAGATCCACTCAGCTCACCCAAATGCAGTCCCCTTGATTCAGTTAACTGAGGCAAACACGCGACAGAGCACAATTAAAGCACACGGGAAATTGTATTTCTACCCTACAGACGGCTCTTGTGAAGTTTCATCAAAGCAAACCCCAAAATGTCTTTATTATAGCAAGACCTACAGCAGAAGCACATGTAACTGAGAACAAGTAGTGTTACACAGTAGTAAGTCACCTAGTAAAATACAAGTATATTTTCAATAAAGATTAGTTCTGCATTTTATTTCTCAAAATTCTTTGATCAAGTAATTTTGAACTATATAAACCCAGCCAGACCTCCCTAACAGAGCATTCCTTCAGAGATGGTGCTGCTGCACACAAAATGCTACAGTTCATCTAACTATACTTCAGGTGACGTTCCTCTTGTTAGTTTTATATATGTGGCAGTTTTTGCTCACATCTGTTGCAGACGTATTAGTTTAGAGAAAAAGAAAGCTCCAGATACAAAGGATCCTACTGCCCAACCAGAATGAAAAGCATTTTAGCAATAAACTAACCACAGCAGTTCAGCATTTTAAGTTATCATCTGAAAAGCGCTGAAAAAAATTAGAGAGAGGCAGGATATAACTTAAATCCTCAACGACTGAAAGTGTCAGCTCTAACTCATTCCCACTGCATTCAGAAAGAACATGGGATTGAAATGTTAACACTGTGAATCATCTTGGCTTTTGCACGTCAGAAGTTAAACACTAACTAGTTTACTCTGTATGCCCAAAATATTTACTAGCTCTGACTCAGATTTAAACAGTATAAAACATGGTCATTCTGTAGTACAGAACAGTTCTTATACACACAAAAGAGGTAATGAGGTGAAGCTAGAAGGTACAGGCTGTATCTGACCTACAGGTTCGGATTTTACTACATTTTTTCCTCCTAAAGGGACCAAAAGGGTCCATACCTGGTGATACGGAATTAAAGAGCTACAGTTATTTTATGTACCTTTTGAATTTAGTATGACGTTCAGTGTAGAAAATGCAGTCAAGGAGGCTGTTTAAAAGCCCGTGGAATGGTTAAGGAAGGAAGGGTAGGATGTAGTCTTTAATCCTTTAACAAACTTCACTGCCTGTGCCAAGAGGCAGAGAGAAAAATACATTTTACATTTTATAAATAGTCGTGAACATAAGCTAAAGCATTTTGCCACTTCTGGGAAATCAATAAGCAAAAAGAAGCCACTCATTTGCAAATAATTTATGTGGCTTTTTTTGCTAATGCAGGACAATCTCTCTGTGAAAATGAGGGCAATAACTTTATTATACTCATAAATGCAATGCAAAGCAAACAGAGACTGATGCTACTTCTATATATGCTGAACAAAAGGCACAACTTCGATTAGATATTAACATCAGGGAGATTGTGGAGCTGCACAACTTGTTTTAGTGAGGCAAAATTACAGAGCATACGTAACCAAAAAAGCCACAATTATTTAAAATACATTAGATAAGCTGCTATTTGTCAGTGCATAAAACTGCAAAGCGTAACACAGGAATGGCATTTTTATGGAGGGCTGTGAAACACCTCCAGGAGCTGCCTTGCACGCCTGCACGGAAGCAGATCTGCCATGCCAAGGCTCTGGATTTTCCCGTGACAGGAGTGCAGAATTAGGCCAATTACAGTGTAGGCTGCCTGATCACACTCCTGAATCTGCACAAATGAATGCCATGGCACAGATTTGGCTCGGGTGAGGAGCGGGGCGGGGGGAAGGGTTACCCCCAATGTTCAATCACCACTAGACATACAAAGCTCCTTAGTCAGGGCTGAAGATCAGTATATTTAGGGCAGGGAAAAGAAAGACCATCCTCCTATCCAGCTGTGTGGGACACAAGCTGTATAATTAACATACACTCCCCTAAAGCGGCGCAATCCCTCCTACATAGTGAAATCCTCCATTGAAAAGTGGGAGAGAAGTTTCCATGGCTCTGCTGGTGAGAGATGCCCTCTCAGCACCTCTTCCTCCTGCAGGGTGAATGGAGCCTGGGCAAGCCCGGCCTTGCAGCCACGTCTGTGTGGTGCCTTGAGCTTACGAGAAAAAGAAAAGGTCCCATTTCTTACAGATGCTCAAACTGCAACAGGCAGCAGCTCTCAGGTATTCTGCTGCTGTAATTATCCTCCAGGAACAAGTCTGTAACAACACCCAATATCCCACATTTTTGCTCTTCCTTAAAGCTTAGCTATTATTTTATAAAAAGAAGGGGGGGTGGTGGGGGGGTGGAGGAAGGAACTCACGTAAACCCGGTATTTGACATAGGTTGTTAATGTGTTGTGTTACTGCTTTGCTTGCAAATGTCTAATAAATTACATGAGCTGCATAAAACCCTTCCAGGAAACACCAGTCCAAGCGCTGCACATAAGTTCGCCCTCTCTTGAACAGCAAAGAAACAACTGATACAGAATATAATCAAAGTAAAGAGTGCTTGAAAGTATTTCAGAGAGTCGCCAGACTTCATTCTGGATTTGATGGTCCTATTTCAAAGGACAAAACGTTAAACATTTAAAGACTAAAGAGAGGGGAAAAGAGATTTTTCCATTTGTGCAAGAGAAGCGCAGGGGAAACACACAAAACACCCATGATTAAATAAATCTGCCTGTGATTGAAGCTGACTACCATTTTACAATATTAATGCTAATGGATTATCATACTCTTTGTTTGCATGTTTAACTTCGGTTTCCATAAAACTTGCTTGTACACAGGATCAGAAGAAAATGGCAATTTCAAAGCTACAAACAAAACATTAAAAAGAAAAGGCGAGTTTAAAAGCTACAAAATCAGCAACATACATACAATAATCAGTTTCCAATGTCAGACCAGGAAGTAAGGCAGTAACAGAAAAGATGCATTCTGAAAAGACAAGACTTGTAGGAAACAGCAAAATTAAAACAGGAGTAGATATGTAAAATAGATGAATGAAGACAACGTCTTCCTGCACCGAGGGAGTTGTTTAAGGAGAAACAGTGTCCGTTTGTGGCCAGCGATAATACTTTCCATTCAATAGAGTTTGCAGCTTGCTGATTCATATGATTGCAGGCTGGCGCCCTGCTGGCGAGCCCCCTCCACTGAAATTAAATCCACTCTCTTCAGTTATAAATTATAATGCTCTATAAACAACACTCCCACTGGGAACAGGGAGAGAGAGAGCGAGCTCTCTGCATAGTCCACTCACTGTTTAATGCTCTGCTCTTCTGCCACAAACAAGGACTGTATGTCTGCCACAGACAGCACTCTTGCTGTAATTTATATACTGTTTGATGTTGAGAGCAGAGAAAGGAAAGTAGGATTGTAATGCGAGTCAAAGAGGAAAAGAAGTTGGAAGTGGGTGAGTGTGCAAGAAAGAGGAAGGATGGAATGCATTTTACACACATACTTTATAGATACATTGCTGTATGTATCTTTGCTGCCTCTTAGGAATTGTCACCACCCCCCCACTCCCCCCCCCGAATCTGGAATACCACTTAAACCAAATTAGACGTACATACAGCAGTGTGCGACGCCACTATCATCCCATATCAATCAGGAGCCATCTACATGACTGAGACTTGAAGTCCATTATCACAGAGAATATAAAAACATTAAAATGATAAGGATTTAACTAAACCTGACAGCAGCCCAGCAACCCACCACCCAGGCTTGACGTGCTTTTCCTGGAGCCCACTGCACCTCCATCCTGCTGCTGCTGAGGCACATGATGCTGCCGGAGCCATGAGCAGAGCAAGATGCCTGAACTGTGCAGCTTCACGCTTATTCCCAGTTTCTTCACCTGTGCTGGGTAAGGGGGGAACCATCCTGGCTCTTCTTCATGCTTTTTATTAGTTATTTTTAAATGAACATGCAACAGACACTCAACTGCTCCTAAAACACACACACACACACACACACACACACACACACACACACACATCAGCCTTTTTTTCTCCTTTTAACTAAATGGATTTAAAAAGGCCAGTGAAAATATTTCTGCTGTGGGAAAGACATGGATTCCAAGTAAAAAGTATATTATTATCTCTAAGAACAGCCTACGTTACACAGCAGAGCGGGTACTGGGAAATACCCCATGGGCCAGCAAGAGCTTTGTCAGAAGCATCGAAGAGTACGAATTTCAAACCAGAACCCCCTAATTATTGTCATGGAAATTTCTATCTAAACTGTGAGAGAATAACAGAGTATTCAAGCAAAGGGCCATCATGATTGAGATGTCCATCACTTAGGATTCTGATGAATGACTGCAAGTTAGAGACCTGACCGCCTGACCAAAAAAAGCTTGCTTCTGCTAAAACTGGCACACAGCACAATCATGTACGGGGCTAAAAGTGATTTTTAAGCCTGTTTAAATAGGACATTGGCCCAATGCTTTATCATTTTTATTTTAATAATAATTTTCTTCAATTGTCCCCCAAAACCACCTCGATGCTTTCTTCTTTTGATATCTTTGGAACTGAGCAGCTTTTGGATTTGGGGGAGGGAGAGAGGGTAAAAGTCTCCTTTACTGTGAGGTTGAACCCTTGTATGTCAAATCTGGCCTGGAGCAAATTTTCACAGCTGAATTATAAACCCTGTAAACAAGGGTTTATGATGGAAATGCTGACACAACCTTAATTACAAACAGCGTGAAGGGGGGAAGGCTCTGTAACACACACTCCTTTTCACTGCAAGTCCTCCAGCACGCCAAACCTGCCATCCAGCGAAATTCAAGTCCTACTCGTTGTTTCTCCCCCTTAATGCTCAAGCAAGCTTGCTGGGACATTTATATTAAATCTGGTTGCTCAATACTGTCCTCTAGAAAAGAAAAAAACCCTTGATTTTGTAATAAAAGCATAATGTATAGCTTAAAAATAAATTAAATGAAGGAAACATTAAAAGATAAATGGAGCAGGATGCTCTATGGCTGAGGTAATTTGAGTGGAAAGGGAAGGAGGGAGTTTACATTAATAAATGATTAAAGGCCTTAACGAAGGCCTATCTGGTTGAACAGTGGAGCATACTTCTCCACCTCTCCTCCTTTAGTCCAGCTTTTTTACATTTGTTCTCAATGCTGATCAATATGGTTTTCATTTACTGATTTCCATAATGCCATATGTGATCTGCTAGCCTGACATAATGAAGGCAGAAAGAGAGCTGAAGTCATTTGAACGTTCTCGCTTGCATGTCTGTCGCCAATTTAGAAAATAAATATCTATTGAGAGTTAGAGTTTCCTCCTGTCTAGGAGGACCACGGCAAGATTTGCATATGCAGATTGCAAAGCCTTTTCCCCCCTCTTTTTTAAAGAGGAATGACATGGATGAACATCTTCCCCCTGTGTTCTAGTAAGTATATGTTCTTATAATGAAGAAGAAGTATCCTTAAAGTTGAAAAAGGAATGAGAGTCAGTGTCTCCTCTTTGCCCTAGCTGAAATTTGCCCAGCATCCCGATGAAAGCAAAACTTTTTTGTCTGCAGAGTCACACAGACCCACTGCAGAAAGCCATTAGAGACCACCTTAGGTTGAAAAATAAGAAAGGATGGTCTGTATTAAGCAACATATATTTTCAACATGCCATTGTCTTCATGGGCAGTTTAAATCAATATTGGAGAGATATCACACTTGTAAGCCAAGTTCATCCGCCTCTCTCGTAAGTGTGAATTATGGCTTATAGCTATGGTGTTATATAAATGCTGTATCTGTTTAGTAAGACAGCAAGACTTGCAGGTAGCTCCTGTAGGGTTGGAATTGGGGCTTCTGCCACCTGTAAAACTTTGCTGGCATAGGAACAGCATAACAGCCGCAACTGAAACATGCAAATGGCTTAAGACAGACAAGATGCTAGAGCAGATTTAGAGGTGTTTGGCACACAGTTTAGTTTCTTCAGTCAGATCTTCTACAAAAAGATGAAACTAGAGGCTTCTCAATACCTTGCCCTTTGGCTGTACTCACTTCCTGGAGTTGCCCAACTTCATGATTTAATGCATTCTGTTTATAAAAAGTGATCAGTTAAAGGACACACTTCAGAGTGTCGTTATTTGGGTGATTCCACCATCACCCAAATCCATGATTCTTCACCAGACCAGAAAGACGTGTTTTTTTTTAGTTACATTACATCCATTAGCACACAACATTTCCTGACTGCTGTGAATGGTGGCCAGCAACATCCCAAGATGCTCCAGCTGGAGTGCAGAGGCTTGTTTGCTGCAAAAGGAGGATTCTTCCCAGAAGTTTTGCTTTTAACACACATTACAAAAACAGCAAAACAAGACATGAAAAATTACAATACACATTAAGTTTCAGATTCAGGGCGCTGCTTTGGCTTTACAGTTGCACCAAGTAAATCGAGTTGCAGTAGAAAGGTTTCAAAGCTTTGTCGGTTGCTCAGTTGAACACTGAGCCATAAAAGTAGTATTTGAGGAGCTGTTAATAAAACTTGCAGCTCATTAAGGATATCTGACAGTGAGAAATCTATGTAAGTAGGGATTAGTGGCTGGTGAGCAAGCTGTCTGTCATAAAGAGACTTCCTCTGAGGTTCGAAAGAGTTTAGTTAACGATTTAAAGATTCTTTCTCATTGTTTTCAGGCATTGCCAACTCTTTGTCTACAGGAAAAAAGCTTGAAAAAGCTGTACTTTGTACACATTTTCCAAGTTCCACAAATTGCTACAGATAGAAAGTGTATGTAACACTGGAAAAAAACCGCTGCTGGACTCTGAGAAGGGATGGCAAAATTAAAATGAGATTAAAATTATAAAGGTCACTGTCTAGAAGTGAAAACAACATTTAAAGATTTTCTTCTACTCCTGTTGCTATCACACTTTTGCATCTCTGTTTATGCAGTGTAACTAATGGTAAGGGATTTCAGCTTTCCAATTACGATATTGCATTGATCTAATTGGGTTTCTGGAGGGTTTCAGGGAATTCCGTGTTTAAAGACTTTGTTCCCACTAAATTAAGAGAGATTTAGAAACATGGCAGCTTCAGAAAGGGGTATATGAACCTACTGATCCCGAGGGGGGAAAAGAAATTCTGGAATAAACTTGACTGCAAGCAGCAGAAATACAACCCCCATGCCTTGAGCTGTAAACTCCTTGCAGCAGTCTTACTGGGATTAATAAATCAGAGTCGTCGTGAGCCTAAAGAAGAGATGTGAAAGCTCTAACAATTGTCGTGTCCTGTCTAAGAGCATGGAGCAAGCGCGGAGCAAGCGCTGCCGCCCGCCAATCCACAGCCGGCGATTAACCTGCCGGCCAATTACAGCCTCATTGGCAAAGCAAACAAGGAATTATTGGCTGTTTAGTCGGGCTTTTCTTCTCCCGCTCTGTCCCCTGGTTCTCATTCTGGTTTTCTCTTCCCTTTTCCTGTTAGGCAAAAAAAAACCCACCCCATCTGCAAACACCTGATATTCATCTGAGTCGCTGCAGTTGTACAGTCTTGTTAAATTGTTACCACCTTTTCCACAAGCAGTTTTGGCAATTAACCTTGTGGTCATACACTTCAAAGGAAACAACTGTTGAGTTTAACCTCCTTGAGCTACCATGGATTCCTTTATGATTTTTCTTCAAACACTTTCATCCGGACCAAAAATGCGGACTGATAAGATTCGGGTTTATTTTTCTGTTTTGTCAGTTTATTAAGATGACAAATATTTCAACTAGTTACCACTGTTCTGTGCTCCTCAAAGCATACACAGAAAGAAGCTGTCCTGTTAATTCACATTTCTAAAGCAGGGTACTCTGCTTACTGGAATCCACGCAGCATTTGATAAATCTGACCCCTGTTTACACATCTCTCATGTATTTCTCACAATGCCTAAAAGCTCAGAAAATACAAAATACAAGTAGAGTTAATGCTTAGGACATGAGACACCATTAGAAATATACAAATATTCTGTAAAACTCCACCATTACTGGGAGCCAGGACTACTTTACGCAGAAGAAAGCTAAGAATCCCTCCATCTTCAATTAGAACAGCAGCAGCAAGATGAGGATCTATGTAGCACAAAGTTAACTTTCCTCTGTCTAAACTTTTGACTACAACATATATGAATTTACCAGACCATGCAGCTGCTTCTTAAGCAGCTGGATAGCTAATGATAGGAAAGTACCAAAGCAAATACTACAGGAGTACGGTCAAATTACTTGGAATGTTGTTCTCCCCCCCATTTCGATTCTGGTATTACTGCACAGTTTGTCTCCAAGGTAATCAGAAAAACGTAAAAATGGGTTATTCTTAGGAGAAGCTTCCAACAGAGAGCCAAAGAATACCAACAAAGCGTTTGAATGACCTTTTGCTACTGCGCGCGCACACCCTGGCTGTGCTGATGGTTGTGCTGCACTGGGGAGCATCACTCCTCCCTGCCTGAAAATGGCCCTGGGAGAGAGGGAAAGGCTATAAGGGAGAAGGAACAAAATATTTGTCTAGGAGAAGAATGTAACAAAAGTTTTGTATCTGTCTTGTAGCGCGAGAAAGGGAAGCATTTGGGCTAGCATATGGCATGTGTTTCAGCTTGTGGGGGAGAAAGAAGAAAAAAAGTCAACCATCACGATGTTCCGTGCAGTTCAGACCAAATAGAAAACTTATTCTGACTATTCTCATTTGTCAGAGGCTTTTCAAAACTAAGCAGATCTCTCCATAGCTCTAAATGTCAAAGGAGGAAGTAACCGGTGGGTACTGAGTTTACATTTCAGGCTCTCTTTTAACTGTTTCCACTTTTATTTTTAATATGCTTGTCAACAAAATGAGAAACTCCTTCACTCAGGAAAAAAAGAAAAGGAAAGAAGAAATTAGCACATTAACTGATACATGGGTCTGGTGCTATGCTGCACAGTTCAGTGAACCCCTGCACAGATCAGCAAGATGGCTGGAAATGTCTCTTTCCGTCTGTTTTTCATCTCGAAAGCCTGTGTACTCAGCAGAGTGTGAAGAGTGCCTCTCTCCCCTCCGACCGCTCTCTTGCTCACCCCCCCCAAAAGCCCCTGCAGCAGAGAACAGGAACTAGAGCAAATGCTTTTGTGAATTAAGAGATCTTGTGAGCGTAAATTTGGTCAGGCTGCTCCTTTCTGCAGGCCAGACCCGGCTGCTGCCCCAGGATGTGAACTGTCAGTTTGCATAGCTGGTGATGAGTTGCAGAACCATCAGTAAAGGTGAAGACGGCAGAAGCAAGAAAGATTCAAGACTGGTGGAAATCATTTCACAAGGAGAATTTCAGCCATCAGTGGGAGGAAGCTTTGAAAAATGCTGCCATTTCCGAGTCAGAACGAAGGAAAAATTAAATTACTGCCGGTGAGGCGAGCCAAAGTCGCATCTTACCCTAGGGAGAGGTTTGATAATGGTAAACATTTGACAGCTGGCCTGAAGTTGTTATCTTGTTCTAACAGTTGTTACAGTCTGAATGAACATTTCTGATAAGAGAACGGAAAGAAAAAAACACTAACCCATTTTTAATTTCTTGCTGTCTGTGTTTTAAGCCGCGCTGCCCAGAGCCAAACAGGTTTAAAGCAGTTTGCCACCATCGGTTTCATTAAAGCTTCTGTTTTTACACGAAGCAATGCACTATGGTCTGAAGCTCATGGCAGCACTTCTGCCCAACACCAAGTGCATACAGCAACACCTTAAGAAGAGTTTAAAATAACTTGAACCCACTCAAGTTCAGTATCCCTTAAAGATGCCTTCCCCATTTCACCAAAAGCAGTTACAAGAATTAGCCCTAAATTAGAGTGAAATTTAACAAAATCATCAATTTAAGTACTTAACTTCAAGATGTACCACAAAACCTTGTTTCCTTATTGCTTTATTTCAGGCTGTTGATGTACAGCCACAAAACTTTAACTCCCTGCCATCATGTAACAAAGAATAAGTAGACACCTTAGAAAGGTACCAACCTTGCTTCCACCTGATCAGAGCAATAACGAAAGAAAACCAGGTCTGTTGAAGCACAAAAATATGCTATCTTCAAAGCAAATGTAATTATACAGAAGATTCTTTTTGTGCTCAGCTGTTACTGACAAAGCACGTATTGAAGAGGGAGAGACGGCTCTGCTCTGTGCTGTTAGCAGCTCCTCCTTTAGACAAACACAGTGTGGATATGGAAAGTACATTACATGTATGTCAACATCAAACTACCATTCTGGCAGCAAAACGTGGGGGTTTCTTATTTTTTTCCCTTCCTTTTCTTTCTTAAAAACAGAAATGCATTTCTAAGCCATTTAACTAATGCAGCTTAACCTAACGGAACATATACACTAAACATCTACCTGCCATTAAAAATAATTCCGATGAGTATGTACCACGGCTATTAAACTCTGTTTAATAACGTACTGAAATGGACTCTTGGTAAATCTTCCTATCACTGTGCACCTAAATCCTTGCTGCAGAGGCCACCACACACCACTGGCACAGCGACAGGGATGTTTTCCCTGATGGCAATGATCCCAACTACAGGCACACCGTAACTCTCCAACTAGAAAGGCAGAATGCAAAACTTGTTCCTGAGACGCATAAATTAACTCCAAAACTCTTTCTGTATCTCCTATATTAACAGGTAGAAAGTGTTTCATTAGTTTTCCAAATGGCTCTACCCCATCTTAAAGCAAGAGTGTATAAACTGATATTAAAGTATGGTATTTTGAGAATGTTTCAAAGCAAGGTCAAACTCGTATTAAAAAAACCTACTAGTGTAGGCTAAAATAACAGTCTGGCCGAGCAGTCTTCGGTGCATCTGGGTTCAATTACCCACTACATCCCTGCTATGTTTTCTCCTAGCAAGAACAACGCAAGCAAGGCTTGGAGTTCACGAATAATGTCAAAGTTAGGCTGCTCAGAAGAGGAATGAGATAAATCATCCAAATATCACAGCCGCATTGGCAGACAATTTTTTTTCCCTCTTTTACTTCATCACTGCTTTCAGGCAGCACCATATTGCATAACAACAAATGGAGGACAAAAGTCCTCACCTCACGAGGAAGCCTGAACTCAGCTGGAATGCCTGCTCCCTTACACTCTGAAACAGAATTAAAAGCACACGCTAAAAATGATAGCTCAAAAAAAGAGAAGAGGCAAAACCCCAAGCTAATACCGAAGGCAAACAAACATGATTTACCACACTGTCACCCTGGCTGATTTCTTTTTGTGTGTGTTTGACCCTGGAACAATGAGGCTGGATTAACATTCATTATTGGCATTCAACGAGCTGCTGTGAGGAGCAGGAACTGCTCCAGCACCAGCCTTCCACAAAAAAAGAAAGCTGCTGGGACACTTGTTGAAATGCTGGTGCTTTCCTTTCAAACTAGCTTGATGGTGCCCAAAACCAAAACCGAATACAAGCACCCTGTGTCTTGCTTTCGTGTTGTCAAGCTGGTTAATGAGGATTTAAGAGCTGAGTGGATAAGCAGCATACTGGGGCTCACCTCAGCCGTGCCCTGGAGTAAGAGGATGCCAGACTGGGAGCAGCCATCCTAAGGATCGCATCCAAATCAGGCTTCCATGTCCAATGCAAACAGTTTAAGACAGAAGTTAGCCTCCAATGTCACCACCTCCCCCGAGGATAGCCAACATCCCTGCTCCCCTCAACCTTTCTGACTAGTCCAGAACTGTGAGGTTGTACAACAGTGGCTCTGTCTGTTCCTCCAGGGAATGCAAAGGCTGTCATTCGCTTCCATCAAGGCCCATAAAAAGCACTTGTCAGTAAAGTTGCTCAAAATCACGTATGTTCTGGGAACACTATATTTTTGAAGCACCATGTTTAGTTCTGAGCAGCTCTATATGAAGCATGGTAAAAGCTATCAATAAATCACTATCATCAAAAATGCATCTGTTATTTCACCCCTTCTGGATTCTGTTTGCATCAGAGTAATAACACATTTGCAAAATGATCGATCAATCAGGTTAAAGTGAGGGGAAAAAGTGCCTTTAATGCAGACAGCACCTGTCAGAACACTTCCAAATTAGAGCATACAAAGATTTTAAATCATGCAATATCCAAATGACACATATTATACATATACATACTATAATAAATTCATACTACTGTAACATACCTAATTATATAAGGTCATTTCTTATAGAAAAGCACTAGTATAAAAGTTTCATGCAAGAACAGTCTGGCTGTTTATTAATTTATTATCGCAGATGAGAAGCCCTCCACTGACTGTAACATGGACACATGTAACACACTTCTGCATTCCAGAAAGTCAACCTGCCCTCCCTACAAAACATTAACCAGCAACCAGAACCATGGACCAAAGGGACCTCAAGGGTTAGTTCCTTCCTATATCTGTGTGTAAGGCACAGTCTCCCTGTTCCAGCACTTGCCTTGTGCTTACCTGTCTCCCTGGAGACCAGCATTTACAATCCATGCTTTAAGCACATGGATTAATTAGGCATCTTTTGAAGCAAACCTCCTAAGCTCTTGGCCATCTCACAAGTGTTTTACCTTCTGGAACAGAGAATTATCTTGATTTACAAAGAACGTGAATGCAGCCCTTGGATGGACCAAGCTCAGAGCTGCAGCGAGAAAGAACCTAGAGGAAAAACAACCACCCTTGGACAGGTCATCAGAATGCCACGGAATGGCAAATTCTGGCCATGGCAACCCAGACTTTTCTGACCATGCTTCCATTGGGAAAAAGCCTTAATATCACTGTGAACCCTTAACACTGAGACAAACTCAAAACTTCCAAGTAAAATCATCCCTTACACAAGACAAGGTAATTAAACACCAAGACACACTGCATACAAAACTCCAAAGCAATCACTGTTTTCCTACTGAACACACTGAGAAGAACTCTATCCATTAACTATGCAGGGGGAAGAGATGAAGTCTTCTCTCCCAAGACAGTTTTAATACCTGCAGTAAACCTGTTTAAGACTGAATTTACTTCCAAAATTTCAGTCCTTCACTTGCACGCTGGAGCTGGGAGGTATGGCAGAAGGGGGGTAATGGGGCTTTGCATCTTAGGAAGAATAAGGAGAAGCAGCTTCAATACAACCTTCAAACAGACCCACAGGCAGAACCAGCTTTTGTAAAAATTATATTCCTCTGACTACGATGTGTAAGTATCTGTTCATATCTAATAAAAAGATACTTCTGAAGTGGTTCAGTTGGCCTGTGCCAGTGCTTGTGTTACTAACTCGGAAGAAAGGCTCACTGAATACAGTATGCAAAAGCTTTGTCTGATCTGTATCACTTTGAACCATAAAAGCAGCAAGAGTAAAAACAGAAGAGAAGCCAAGTGCTTAATACTGGACAGCAACTTTCTGTGAACTTCTTTGGCTTTCTAATTGCTAAATACATTGAATCCCCAGTGTAACAGCAGCGTGTGGTAGGTGCATCCTGAAATCAATCCAAGTAAAGCTTTGCCTGTAATTTCACTTTCTCACTTTCAGGATTATTTGTGAAAGGAGATGTGATTAAGAAAGCGTTTTGAGAGGAATCTAAGACCAATATGAAATATACATAATACCAGGTTATCACCCTGGAAAAAAAAAAGCAAGAGAATTAAACAGTACTTCTGTCCATTTGCATGTTATTTACTATAAAGCAAATAACACTGTAAATGAAAGTCCAGGGATTCCATTCTAGGAATGCCATCCGGAGGGACCCTGACACGCTTGTGAGGTGGGCTGATGCCAACCCCATGAAGTTTAACCGTGCCAAGTGCAAGGTCCTACACCTGGGTCAGAGCAATCCCAGGCACAGCTACAGGTTGGGCAGAGAAGAGATTCAGAGCAGCCCTGCAGAGAAGGACTTGGGGGTGTTGGTCAATGAGAAAATGAACATGAGCCAGCTTCAGTGTGCGCTCACAGCCCAGAAACCAACCGTATCCTGGGCTGCATCAGAAGGAGCGTGACCAGCAGGTCGAAGGAGGTGACCCTGCTCTCGTGAGACCTCACCTGAAGCACTGTGTGCAGTTCTGGTGTCCTCAACATAAAAAGGACATGGAACTGTTGGAACAAGTCCAGAGCAGGCCACGAGGATGATCAGGGGACTGGAGCACCTCCTGTATGAAGACAGGCTGAGGAAGTTGGGGCTGTTCAGCCTGGAGAAGAGAAGGCTGCGTGGAGACCTCATAGCAGCCTTCCAGTATCTGAAGGGGGCCTATAGGGATGCTGGGGAGGGACTCTTCATTAGGGACTGTAGTGACAGGACAAGGGGTAACGGGTTAAAACTGAAACAGGGGAAGTTTAGATTGGATATAAGGAAGAAATTCTTTCCTGTTAGGGTGGTGAGGCACTGGAACGGGTTGCCCAGGGAGGTTGTGAATGTGCTATCCCTGGCAGTGTTCAAGGCCAGGCTGGATGACGCCTTGGGTGAGATGGTTTAGTGTGAGGTGTCCCTGCCTATGGCAGGGGGGTTGGAACTGGATGATCTTAAGCTCCTTTCCAACCCTAACTATTCTATGATTCTATGATTCTCTTTATAGTCTTCTAAAACTCAGGCACAGCTCAAGCATGTATGGATTTTTTAAATAAAATTTCAAAAGTTAAAAGTTGATTTTAGGGCAGAAAAATGCAGAAGGACCACTAAAACTATTGAGTTTATTGAAACAGATGTAAAAGATAAGTTTGCCTAGAATTCAATCAGGATTTCAAAAGCGGCCTTGTATTTTCTAGTGTGTTGTAACTGTTGAGCTGCTGTCCTTTGCTGAATAGCAGCCATCATTCATGCTGGTATTTATAAAGAATTCATAGTGGCAAACTCTTCAGGTATTCTGCCATCACTCTGAAGCATGATGAATTTCATGCTGGTCTTTTGGATGAGCTTTTGGGAATAGTAAAGAAACTTATTTCCAGTGCATTAAGAATGACAGTGGGGTTTTAATGTCTACTTTTTAACCTCAAGTTTTTTGTCTTGAGCCTTTAGGGATGTGAGATCCTTCAGATTTTCCCAAGAGAGGTTTCTGTGTCCAAACAGACAGCTGTGCTCCCTTGCTTTCATGCAGAAAAGACACTAGTAACTATTTGCCCAAAACCTTAGTTGAAGAAGGCACTGTTCTACCGAGCAACTCAGAAATACCAGCCCGGGAGACATTACTTAGTTCTGCAGCATTTGACAACACTTGTTTAGATTTGCAGAAGTGCTACATCACCTAACACCGAATTTCACCAACAGGCACATACAGACCAAGTAATCCTTGTTCTGGTTTATCTTTCTGAAGAGTGCCTGCAGATCAAGTACACACAGACTATTGCTGAATGCAGGTCTGGACATTCTGGAATTAGCAAAGTAGTCTTAAACCCTTTACATGTGATTATGCCTAATGAATAAGTAAACACATATTTATGATGGAAATGTTACGGTTCAAAAAAGCAATACAACATCTTTCAGCTACCCTTTCTTAAAACCCTAATATGCCTGTGCATAAATAAAGCCCTTAGCTTGCTTGGGTAGACTCTCACTGAGACGTGCCGATGGTGCTAATTCAGAGCAGAAAACACTCTTATTCCAGGCCACTGCAGTGAAGTGACATTTACCTAATGCAGCTATAAATTTCCTGATAATTAGTGGGCAGCTGATGGTGATGTAATCTGACTAGTGCAGCAATGCCAACCTCAAACTAGCTCTCCAACACCCACTTCATCAGGTTTAAAGCCAAAAATGCCCCAAATTCTGCACAGTGCAATGGCTCAAAAGATAAAGGCTGGTGCCACTAAAGCTTACACCAGTTGCTGTCATCTTTTAATGTTCCAGACACTGTTAGCAATGAGATGTAGCTCCTCCCCTTTATACTCATCAGCTTTTCATGGAAAAAACCTCATTATGATGACTTCTCACTTAGCAATACATACTGAACATTGCCTGAATCCTGCATCGTTATGCAGTAAGTTGAAGTAAGTTCATGCTGCTAAAATGATGGAACTTTGAGGTGTACAAAACAGTATCTTCAAAAATAATTTTCAAAAGTTACTTCTAAAGTTTTACAACCGTTGGGATTCCTTTGCCAGTTTTGGAAATTTTGATGTCATTTGGAATCTCACAGCTGAGCAGTTGAGCAATTCCTTTAAAAACGCAGCACTAAATCACGTACAATCTTTCGCCTATCATGAAGGGCACAGTCCCCAGTGTTGTTTCATTATGTGTCACTAGCATACAAAATTATTGTTTGTAAAAAAATCATATTAGGGAACCTATCTTAATTTCTGTTTTATTTTCAAACCTAATGCTGGACAATTTTTACATTCTTTGGAAGTATAAGACTGATTAAATAGTAGCCTTCGATGTCCTAGTACAGTGAGTTTATTTAACACTTCAGAACTACTATGGAAGTTGCAAGTAGATTCTCAGACAGAGAGAAAACACAGACCCATCCTTTAAAATACTTTCTCAAAACAATCTTTGACCTTTTAGGTGCATCATGAAGGAGTCCAGTCAATCAGAGAAAACCCTTCTCCCTGTTCTTTTCTTGGATGAGCTGTTTCTTTATCACACTGTTTTAGAAAGAGAACCCTGATACACGAGAGGTTAGAATAGCGTTTGAAAGCAAAGCATAAGATAAAATTTCATGAGAAAGTTAACATTTGGAAAGTACCCTGCAATTACCATTGGATGCAAAGGGCCATCCACACATTCTCACCACTCAGGAAGCTCTCAGCTCACAACCTCTTTCCTGAAGGAAGAGAATCACAAATGCTAGCAAATCTGTGAGGATGGCACAGGAACACATCTCACGTTCACTAGCGTCCCCTTCTCTGAGGTGTTCATCAGACATACCCGTTCAAGATGCAAGATCAATCAAGAGTTTCCCAACTGCACTTTACTTTTGGTTTTGCCTATCATTTTCAGCCAATCAAGCTCAGCACAGGTCACACTTAAATTGTTGCAAGGAGTACCACAGGGGGCTGTCCTGGGACCTGTCCTCTTTACTGTCTTCATCACTGACTTGGAAGAAGCAACTGTCATGATCATAGAGGACACCAAACTGGGAGGATGTGTTGAAGTGCTTGAGAGCAGAGCTGCCACCCAGGGGGGCCTGGAGAAACAGGCTGACAGAAATCTGGTGAAAGTCAACAAGGACAAGTACAAAGTCTTGCACCTTACAAAGAAGAGCTCCATGCAGCAACATCAGCTCCTGTTTAGAAGCTGGCTCCTGCACCACACCTGGTCAGGGCGCAGAGACCAATGGTGCCCTGGGCATGCCAGTTTGGTGCCAGTCACTGCTTCATTAATAAATACTCCTGCAGTGGATGTACCTCCTCTCCTCATCAACAGTATCCTCACATGAGCACAAATATGACAAGAAAGTAATTGCAGCGATTAGGATGGATTTTAATAGGCCTCCCTAATCCCTGCATGCATAGTACAAAGCTCAATAAAGCCAGGGCATGGTTTTCCACATACTCAGCTTTTTAGTTCATCACTAATTATAGCCTGTTCTGATCTTTAAAACTGGAAAAAACCACAGAATTTTAAAAACTACAATAGGGTGAAATCATTACCTTTATTTTAGTTTTACAATTCCTACTTAACAGAAGTGTTGGACCATCTAGATCCTACCAATATGCTTTTGAAATCTGACTTCGGTTACATGTCCAACACTAGATAGGAACTTTCTGACCTCTCTCTGATTTAAAACTTGGTTGTAAGCATTACTTTTTGTCATTCTTTTTACTTATTAAAAAGGGCAGTGTGGAAAAAAGATGATTAAAGGTATCAAACAAACACCAAACCTCATGTGAATGGACTGTTGGAAAATAAAGTACGATTTAATGATGTGAGAAATTAGATGAAACTGTCAAGTTTAAAGAATCTTAAAATGGTTAACAGGTCAAAACATAAAAACTTCTTTATGTATAGAGTGGATATAAAGGGAACATGGTAAGTATCTGCCAAGGGTTAATTGCAACCCTGCATGAAAAGCAGTTAACAAGTGAGAGTTAGAACACCCAGGAGGAAAAGAAAAATTTTTCCAGTGCCATGAGAAATAAACAACAAGGGGGAAATATTTCCTTTGGCCACTGTTACCTCCTCTCCAAAAGCTCAGAGGAGCAGTGGGAATGCCAAGGCCTGGTTTGCTCTTGACTCCCTCTGAAACATTTGTCTTCATTACCACTCTTTTTAATCAGGGCTCCTTCATGAGTGTTTCTGCTCAGCCCCCAAGGGGCAACTCTCGGCTGCGATAAATCAGCATCCATACCGCAAGTCACTAATCAGCACTCTCAGGGAAAGAATAACAGTGAAGTGCAGACCACTAAAGGCTTGGAGAAACCTGAAGGCTTAGTGGCCTCAAGGAAGAACGGCCTACATAAAAATAATAAGTCAGTGAACCATCACTACCTTCTAGGCTTAGCAGGACTTGCATTCAGAGATATTACTTAAAAGCCTCTTGCACACAAATTGTTCTCACTGTGTAAAGGGTGCTTTATTGATAAAGAGGAAATGCGCCATCACCCTTGAGCTTGGCTTAACTAATTCAGTTTATTTCACTTCTACGAGAAAGCATTCAAGGAAACAAACTTGGTAATGGATACCTAGTGCTGCCATCCTGCAATTACTGGAGAAAAACATCGGTCTGTAATAAAATTGAAAGAAGAAGAAAGGGAAATGGATAGAAGATAACACATTAACAAGACACCTCCTATATTACTGCAATAGGAATTGCAAGAGGAAAGTATTTTCTCCATTTCCTTTGTTTTAAAAGGTTATTTATAAAAACAACTGAACAGATGCCATCTTAAAAGGAAAATATCTGCATAGGTTATCTGTACTCAGGGCCATCTCCCTGCAACCAATCCCTTTAAAACTCCTGCGCGCTGTTCCAACTGCAGAAACAATTAATATTTCGATAGTCATTATTATTCCTAAAAATTGTCCAAATTCCCAAGTCTGCGTCAGTGCTTGCCAAACACATCACAGAAAAAAAGCTGAATGCACACCCAAAACCTTTCTGCTTTTTCCCCAAGCAGCCTGGATGCCAGGACCACTATGAAATAACTGAGAGCTGTAAAACCGTACTAAGTATTGGCATCCAAATTAGCAAACTAAGCATCCTCCTATCCAATAGCTGTTAAACAAAAATCCCAGAGCAAGCTTTTCCACAACCACAATTGCAGCCGTCCACAATTTTTTCCCTGTTAAGACTCATCTCTATGGTACCTGGAAACCTGGCCCATGTAGATAAAGTGATGATGGCCATACATGGAAAGATCACAGAGAAAGAAGAATCTTCCATCCTTCCCACTTCCAAAGCTGAGGAAGGTCCAGAAATCACATCCATCCAGCAAGCAGACTCCAGCTCCGAAATTGAGCATTACTGTAGAAAAACCTTTTACCATCCTAACCCAACAAACCAGAATTATTTACTGTTGTCTACTTGCTCCTTCCCCCCCACCCCCTTGAAGTTTTGGACTATACAATCTGCAGAACAGCCTCAGTTCTAGCTGGGATGTAACGAAGGGCACCTGCAAATGCTTTGACACGGCCCAAATTTTGTGGTCTCTTGCATGTGCTTCACTGTCTGGTATTTCTATGGCAGGATGTATAGACAGAGCTTCTGTGTCTCATGGTAGTTTTAAACACAGCTTTGGATCCTGCATTTAACTCTGATTTAAGTTAAGAAAGTATAACTGAAGCAAGGCTTCATTGCTTTGCAAGTGTCCCTTAGCAGAGGCAGCCTCTGTCAGGTTATTAACTGCCTTCCTCAGGCCTGAGGAAACCTGGTATCTCTAGAGTGCCACATGTACACATCTTTTAAATACCTCCAGGGATGGTACTAAGTAGCAATAGATGGTAGTAAGACCCATATTGCTTTGGGCATGACCTCTGTCAAACTGTAAAGCACCAAGGGGGTACAGCAGCTTGTGACCAAAGGTTTAATCCTGAACACCAAACAGTGGGAAAGAGCTATAACCTTTGCTATTAACTCAGCATGAACTTCTGAAGGGTTCTAGGCTCACACTCAGGCTTATTACACTTAAAGGGGTTACAGTGAGCATCATAAAATCATTTACTACTTCAGGTTAATCAAAATACAAATAAATAATCTGCTAATGATGCTTACTAATTAATATACATTTGAATTTTTAAGTTAACTAATTAGCTAATTTCAGATTGTTTAAAAAGAGAACACAGGATTCAGTTTAGGTAGGCGCAATCTGCTCCAAAGTCAAATCTTCTGAGCACTGTAAATAGGTGGTTTAGTAAAGTTAGAGATGGGTTATATCAGAAGAGCTGCTATACCGGAGCATGGAATGTAACAAAAATATTCCCTACATCAGTCGTGCTCCTTTACTTCAAAGAATTCAATATACTTCAGTGTTCCTTTCTAAAAGATGAAAATTGTCATTTAAGTTGTCTGGTCCCACTCCACTTAAATGATCCTTTAATTTCCTTTCTTATTTCTAAGCCCTCAGGTGGCTAGTGCAATGCTATCTGCCCTTGGTTGCATGTAAAGTTCACAGCTCCTTGCCTGATCTCATGATCCTCTCTCAAAACAGCACTTTCAGAAGCGTTTCCTGTCTAGCTTTGCCTTGCGTGATGTGCTCCTTGGCTGAATCAGCTGCCAGACTAAATCCCTTTCGTGGAAATTCGTAGGAAACTCGGCGCGGCCCCTTCCCCCTCCACCTAGGGCCTGACATCCGGAACTGTCTTAGGAAGTACTATAATGGTTACCAAATTTTTGGGAACTGCCTTAGCTTTTCTGAGCTAAACATATGTTTAGTACAGGCAGCATCCACCGTCACCACTTGACCTTGTGGCAGCCTTCGAGTTGCTGATTTTTCTCTCCCCCCCCCCCTTTTTTTCCCCCCTTGAAAAAACAAGAAAACTTTTACCAGATAACACATGATGTAAATGCAAAATTATGTTGTGAAATGACTGCAAACATGCTGTTTTCCAGATGTCTGACGAGACAGTAAAGAAACAGCACAAAGAAGGGTCAACAGTTTCCGTCAGAGACTCTGCTGGTTTCCACATGAAAAAAAACCCAAACCCCAACATTCAGATCTCATAAATTCGAGGGACTCTGTGCAGCTGTCAAGCTATTTAGACTTTAGAAATAAAATGCAAGGTTCCTCTGTCATCTGCCAAATTTCACTCCATCGATAGGTGGTTAAAACATGTTTGACTGTTAACATTCTACAAATTTCCTAAACCCATTATTACCTCAAATGAAAGGGACTGCCTGGGAATCACTGCTCCTGGTAGAAGCCGAGGGAAGCATCCTCTGTCTGCTCAAAAATACACATCTTCCCTGAACCACACAAAACCAAAACTTTGCAGGAGAAAACGACCAAAAAGGACTGGACAAAGAGATGAAAGAAAATAGTAGCTACCAGGCACTTCCCCTTATCCCCACCACAGCAAGAATGACCAGTACTATATCAGCTTTTATTTGTCATCATTAATACCCTGGCTGGTGTCAGAAGGACAGACAGATCGCCCTGTTGATCATGAATGCTGCTACCAGCACAAGGCTCAGGAAGCTGCAGAGAAGCAGACATGTTTGCATGAATCCACCAGGATCAGCAGGGCTGGAATTTCATTTCTTTCCAATTGTGCTTCCTTGCTCAGGACACAAAGGTGTCCTTTTGGATGAGGCCATCAGAAGCTCCTACTATAAGACTATTCTTGAGATGCTTTTCTTTGGTCCCCTTTTCTACTCAAGCAAATTTTACTGAGTCCATCACTTGTGATGGTCTGGGAGACACATTTTACAGAAACAGGATGAATTAATCTTGAATTTCTGCATGTTTGTACATAGGAAAACACAAACTGTAATTTACAAATAGCTCTACCAAAATGGAAACTACGGTTTCAGACCCACTCCTTTGTTAGCGTGTGGTCCATTCAGTGTAGGATCACTTCAAATGCCTTTTAAAGACATGTGGCTTAGTCCTACTCTGTGATATTTACAAGGTCGCCTGCAGCTTCCTCACACAGCTAAGGGGAGTACCATCAGGCTCCTGCACCGAAACCAGCAAAGGAAGTACCACAGCCTGTGTGCAAACTCACATCCTGAAGGTTCCAAATGCAAGAAAACACACCCCATGAAGATGTCTTACGCAAGAATATTGACTGGCATGGTCATAGAGAATTATGGTAAAAACAACACCACTGCAAACATTTTAACTTGAGACAGAGCTACTCCAAAACTGCTTCTTCTGTTCTAGCTGCACTAATCAATTCCCCTGCAGACAAACCCCAAGTCTACAATGAACTAATTCACTGCATTCAGCAGCAAGTAATAGCCAGTAGTTGGCAGCACGGTCCCTCTACCTCAGCCACAAGCCTTGGGGAAATCTCCCCTGGCTGGCAGAAAACTGCATCTAATGGTATGTTAAGAACATTTTTGTTCTCTGCAGTAATCAGGATAAAAAGTTAGTGTGCTCTGCCTGCCTCCCTGTCACAGCAGAATACTCTTCTTCCAGGAAAGCCTGACAGAAAAGATGAGATGAGCTGGATTTCCCTGTGTTACTGATTCAGTAAAATCCCTGGCTTGTCTTTTTCTGCATTATCACAGCATTAAAATATTGCATGAATTGAAATACACACTTAATTTTATTTACAGTGAAGGAAATAATTCACTTGGTTGTGAAAGAGTTAATAAGGAAGAAAATCACACACAGTGCGTGTTAAAGGTTAGAGGAATAATCAGTCATTTGAAAAACACTACATAAACATTTTTCCGGATGCAATTTTCAGTCCAAGGATACATTTCCCAGTAGAAATCAGCAGCTAAAAAGGAAATCATTTAGTCTCCATAAGTGCCAAATTGTATCCTGATTTTTCCTGGTCTGGCTCGACTTTCAAAACTAGTGGTTCAACTTCTGCAATCTTTCACCCAATGACTATATAAACACATCCTTATAAGACAGACATAATCCTTGGGTGGGCCAATTTATGTTGGATTATGAAAATACTTAAAGTACAGAATCGTATAATGACTGTTGTCCTTTGGTTTTCACTAAACGGAAAAAACCCCTCTAACACAGACATTCTACAGGGTTTCAAAAGGTGATCCGCGACATTCTTCTTTTGCAACTGTGTCAACATCTCTTGGAAGTAATTAGGGACCACTAAATTTATTATTAGTTATCACAAGCTCTATTTTAATGACACCTAATGTGACACGTATCTGTTTTGAGCTTTCACATGCAGAAAAAGAACACACATCCCTAGCAAATTGTCTGCACAGCAATGTGGTGAGTTACCGCCCAGCACCGCACGATTGGAGTGAATTAAGTTGTTACACACACCAGCCAGAAAAACAATTCTCACTCAAAAATACTTTGGCTACTCTCTGTTTGGTTAAAGGTTATATAAATAGTAGTGTTACGAAGGATAAAACAATCTCCATACAAAGCAAACAAATTCATTTGTAATTTATTGCTGGCCGATGCACATACACACATACCCATGCATAAATGTATACTCGCAAAAAATTATCTGTTCCTCACATTTATGCTTTCAGCAATGTCATGAAGAAACAATGGAAACTTTTATTCTTCATGGAAAGGTAAATGCTGTTTTTTCACTTCCCTCTGAAACTCTAGAGTTTTTACAGGCAACTACAAAAGACAGTGTGCTAAAGCCAACAGTATCCTATCTTCAACACTTACCATGTGGTGGAAGGGAACTTTCCTTTTCCTCCAAGGTATAAAGTTATGTGAAAGAAGACATTTTTCTAGTCTACAGAGAATAAAGAATAAATTATAGTGATAAGATCTGGAAAAGTTTGGTTGGAAGTTAAGAGATTTTCACATCTGTGTCTACACATCCACGTCTTGGGAATAATGTATCTTGAGTACCAGTCACATAAAAATGCAAGAAATTGTTCCTCTCTCAAACGTAGCAAAACCATTCATTGTACTTATGTCTACGCTTTGACTAGTAGCTTACAACAGGGATCTGAGCTAGCAAACTCAAAATTTACCTCTAATTTAAAATACTATTTAATGTGTGTATGCATTAAAAAATACATAAATACTAACATACACACTATTTAATTCACCATGACATTATTCCCTCTTTGAGCCTGCATAAGTTAATTTATTCATGCTGTTCAAACATAAACCGAGTGATACTGCAGTCACCCTGCACGTAATACCACAACGAGCCTGATTTATATCCCTGAAGTCAATGACCATCTTTCCCTCAGTTTCTTAGGGCTTTGGATTCACCTCCACTACTTTTCCAGGTGGATTCTCATGTTATGTTATGAACAACAGTCCAATCTCATGTCAACAACATCTGAGAAATTACTCCTCTTTTACTTAAATGAAAGTGGTAATGGTACAGCCTTTCATAAACCTCCTAGAGACTGGTGCAGAACATGTGCACACATCGTACAACAGGAATACAAGAAAGTGTACTGATTGCAATGCTTTTCTGAAGCTTTCTGTGTCAGCTCAAGGTCAGAGAATGACTAGGAAAAAAACCCCAAACCCAAGATGTGTAGCCCAACCCTTGTATAACACTGCCTTCCTTTAAAATGCAGCTACTCAGAGGACACAAACGCAACGTACACCTTGACACACCGTTCCGTAGTTTCACTCCCACAAAACTAAATGAAATAACAGAACGAAATAATTTAAACCATTAACTCTTACACTTTTTTCTGGTTGCCTCATATGATCTATTTCACTGGAAAATTACATTAGGAACCCCTCATTCACAGAATGATAATAATATAAAAAAAGCATATTCCACAAAATAGTGAAGAACAACCACACAAGACACACAGCAAGGACTTAAGTGCCATTGGGTGTAAGTATCTCAGATGCCCACATTATCCTACTTTTTGACAGGACAAAGCATTCAGATTCAATAGGGCAGAATTGTACCAGATATACTCAGAAAGCCCCAGTACCTCTTTGAACCATAAAAGAAGAGATTTTGTTTAAAATCAAGAATTTCTGGTTGACATATTTTGCGTTCCTTTCTGATTTAAAACACCCTGCTATGAAAGCTACCATTATTCAGAAGTGAAGAAAGAAAAGGGAATTTGCCCCATTTCTCCCCACTCCTCACTTTGCTATTGTCCCCCGTATCTATTTCCAGGAAGCCATATTCATTAGGGTTAATCTGCCTACTAAATGAATAAACAAAGGATTTCTCTGTCACTGAGAGGCCAGGTGAGCCGATACCATCTTCTAACACAGAAAATCATCCGCACAAATACAGCGCAGGAAATTACCTGCTGCAATCCCACACCTGGGATCATTTGGCAAGTAGCTTAGAAATGTTGAGTAGATGACTGAAATCAAACTAATTATGTTGGGGTTTTCTAATGCAGATCTTCCATCAGCAGAAAGAAGGCCTTTCTAAAAACGTGATGTAAAAAGGCCTCAAATGCCTTGGCTTACTACACTTACCAGTATTTCAGAGAAGTTCCTCATATGAGAATGTGACACAGGTTTGTATAATCACAGCACACTGCTTACTTACTAATGACAATCACCTACGGCTGCCTCTAGCAGCGCCTGCGCTGCTGCGCACTGCAACAACACAGAAGTTGACAAATTGTTGTTGAAAGAATCTAATGAAAGACACAGAGAAAAGGATCTAATTGAGCTGCAAGAGATACTGACATAACTACAGCACCTATCATGAGAGTCTAAACCTATGCGGGAATTCCTCACACAGACCTAACCAAGCGCTGTTGGTTCGCACACTTCTGGCAGACATCATGGAAGATGCAGAGCTTCAGTAATGTCCTGTGTGCTCTGAGCTGACACCTGAAGGATGAGCTGCTTGTGTAGAAGCAAATACTGAGAAATACAAAGAGAGGTTGGGGGTAATTACCACAAAACATGAAGATTACATAGGAACAAGCATTCAAATGCTCAGATGCAAGTGTGTGAACCTTGCCCATGTTACAGCATAGGAGGAGCCTACACAGGATTGAGAACTACACAAAATGGTGTGACAAAGGAGAAAGATGTGCTCAGCAGTTGTAACTGGGACCAGTGGAGACGAGATAAATTTGAGTATCATGGGAACAAGAATGGGAGAGGTCAGGACTCAGGAAAAGAAAGGAGTCACACCTGGATGTGAAACCCAAAGTTGGCATGAAACCCAAAGTTCACAGCTCGGCAATGCTGTGGAGGAAGAAAGGCCAGGATTTGAAGCTGGCCTGGATGAATGGTGCTCCCAGAGCTACAGAGCAAAAGGCTCCCTTCCCTCCCGCAAACACGGATTCTTTTTGATGTTCCTTATACAGCGAGCAAGAAGAGATAAATTAAAATTGAGAACCTAGAGAGGTCTTTGATCCTATTGCCTGGAAATATGTATAAGAATATTTTCTCCAGACGTACTTTTGCTATATATGGAAACCAAATGCTGACTAATCATATAAACCTTATGGTGCCTAAGCACAGCTGTAATCTGCAGCAGAACACTATCACAACGGCAAAGGAAAATGTGGAAAACTAAGAAGTTAGCTGTAGTGCTGAGAAAGAGGAGAAAATGGGTGATCAAAGGCACTGGAGGCCAGATTAGACAAGAGGGAGAGTTTCTAGCTGGTTAGCTTTTAAGACACAAGTGACATATTTATGACTTATTCTTGTATTACTGAACTTTAACAGTCCAAGCAATGATTATCCATTTTCCAAGTTTATAGAAAAATGATACTATAGGAGACCTGCTGACTCAGGACAACAGTAATAGGATACATAAGTCTGAATTTTGGTTTATTGGTTTATAGATAGCAACATTTCTGAGTAAAATAACCTCAGGATAAGCCTCTACAATGTTACTATTTTCTCTTTAAATCACTTATTTTGTTCAAATCATCTTCCTTTAGGATACATTAGTCAACCTGAGTGACCACAGGAACGTGTGAAAATCCAGTAGTTTTTGCACAGTGTGATTTGGAAGTCCATGTTCCATTATCTTGGTTACACTGATCATGTGAGGAACATCTCACCAAGATACCATCGGAATCTGATCACCTTACATTTGCTTTCCAGTGGTGTAAAGATACCACCTAAGTTCCAGATAAGTACTACAGGTAATTGTTGTTTATTGTGAAATTTGAGAGTTAGACAATATGGAATACAGGGCATCCCAGACCGTGTTTATTACTGGAGTTCATTATTTACTGAATTCCCAGTACAAGCAATGGGAGAATTATAAACTCAACAAACAGCATCAGTTCTTGCTTTTCACTTCTCTTAAAGTGCTCATCAGTATTGCATACCTAACTAGTGCTTTCAATAGGTGTTAAAAACGCCTCCACTCTAATGCAGTAAATGCATTACGAACAGGCAAAGGCAAGTGGCTATAGTTTAGAAGCACAAAGGTGAGATAATGGCCTTCCACATCACTGAACTGCCACCCTTGTTTAGCATAAAGCATGGCATCTGGAGATTTCAAATCATACAGCCGTTTAAAAATATATAGAATGTTAAATTAAATGACAAACATGGGACATGTCACCTTTTAGAGGCAGAAATGTAAAACCAAAGCATATGTTCTTCAACTGTATTTGCTTCAGGATCAGCAATATTTTTGTAACCTCATTAGTTTCTTGACTTGGTTTTAAACATGGAAGGATGAATATACAAATAAGTTAGAGGTCCTCCATATGATATCCTCAATTATAAGTCAATCTTTACTAGCAAAATAAATGGGTTTAACTCTTACAAAGAGTCTGGAAGGTGGAGACCACAAGGAAGAATTTCTGTGGGCTGTTAGGATGAAAGTCACTCTGTATTTTGAGCTCTGAATTGAACAGGCATGTATAAATATCTAACTTTCAAATCTACTTCTACAAACAAATTCTGTGGCCTCTACGCGTGCCGAACTCTCACTGACAACCCCAGAAGTCTCAGGTGGTTAGCACACAGAAATGGGCCTAGATTCAGCTCCCCTGATCCAGAAGGATGTCTGCAAGTGGTTTATCTGTCCCTGCATGGCATGGAGCCCAAGCTAATAAACTGTAGCTGGCTCCATACAGATCCTGCTCAGGTCTCGGCAGCGCTGTCTTGTCACAGTTACAGTGGGCAAGTGCCGCACTGAGACCTCCAGGCAGCTCTGAAGACAGCCAGCCCATGTGTGGCACAGCCAGGGCCAAGGAGAAGGTGACAAACTCCTGGAGCATCTCTTAGCTATGTCTGCACAGTGCTTCTGCTCTTTCCTCCACAGCCCAGCTCCCCACTCCCTCGCACATGGAAAGCAGGCTGTGCGCACACCCACACCTGCATTAGAGGCTGCTACCCCTTATCTGACATATCACTGCGCTTCTGTCACATTACATCACTTTAGAACACGCATTCAACACTTCATGGCATGCACAATCTTTCATTGAAGGGTTATTAAAAGAATGTAACTAGGCCAATAAAGTTGAATTTTATTTGTCCCCTCATAGCAATGGGGAAGTAGTGCCTGCTGATGACATTAAACTAAACATTATACCCACAATGCAAATTCAGCTACCTGCTATAAAAGTTAAAAGTTGGTGATCTAATACACAGCAGGGTAATGCTGAAAAGTACTTAGGTTAAAGCATTATATCGGGTAGAACTGGTGTTGCTCCACTGTACCCTCCTTACCCTCTACGGAAAAGGACTTTGAGGTATATTTGACACTGTTTCACAATCAACAACTAATAGTCTCACTGAGCCCTGATACGGAGCATCTTTAAACACACAGGATCATAGATTCAATACATATATAATATAACAATATAGCTTCAACATGGTTGCGCATTCTCCTGAGGGCCTGCTTCAATAGGGGTGGAATCTGTCCTTGCAGGCACTGTAGGGCTAGCACAAACTGATCACAGTATAACTGTTATTTCCCACAAGCCAGATTCCCAAAGTTTCAGTCAGATGTTTCACTAGAGAGAGAGGAAAAAGCATCAGCAAAACTCTGAAATGAAACCATGAAACAGGGAAGCACTGTTGCAGTTTAGCTTATTGCATATGAAAGTTTAAACTTTGCTTTCAACCTCGGTTTTCCAAACATGCTGCTATTCACTGTAATATAGGTTAAAAATAAGAGAAAGCAAAGATGAAATGTAAATGATTTAAATGTACGCATATGTTCTTTTGTAAAATGCATAATGCATCTGCAAGGGTTTTCTTCATATTTTGGACACAAATCAAGGGGGAAATGGTTCACTTATGATACAGTGAATTTTTTATCTAACTTTAGTGGTAAAGTGTACTTCCATGTAAGCATTTCACTGTATACTGTTTGCTGCTGCTGGTTTTGTTTTGGTTTTTTTAAGCTTAAATAGGAACACCACAACGAAAAGCACTAACACAAGAGTATTTCTTCTCTAAATTCTTTCAGGGCAACTTTGTTTGTTAAAATAAGCCACTAGCAACACAAACAACCTTCTGGATGATCTACGATCATTTATGACACTTGACATTCAATCACAAATAGGTTTTCAGAATGTTATGCTTACTTTGAAAATATATTTTAAGTGATGGTCAAACAGTGATTTTTTACAAAGCACACAGTGATTTGCTCAGCAGTCACACTGTAAACAATATAGGTGAAGGTCCAGAGGTATGGTTTCAATTAATGCAGATTAAGTTAATGGAAATTGTCTTGATAGCAAAGAGCAAGCAAGTTCTTTACTATAACAGTGGCTTCTACTGCTTTTTTGTATCAAGGCAAAAATACATATGTACTGTCTTTCTAGAGGCCTCCTTTCCTGGAGCAGTATAGTCATCTCCTAACATTAAACAAGGCTATGGATTAGTTTCCAGTTCCTGTACTGCATTTCTCACATCAATGGCACCGTAACTTGGAGCAAAGGAAAAGTAACACAAAAGACGGACAGAGCCAGCTACCAAAACTAATTCTCAAACCCAACCAGGTACTCACAAGCGTTTGGCCTCTGTGCCAAAGCCTAGCAAATTCTCCAAATTACCCAGAAATACAGGTGGGTTGTACGCAGCCAGGGCCAGCTGCATCTGGGAGCAAAGCCCAGGCAAGCGAGCACGCATAGGTCCTGCTCTCGGCGCAGATGTGAGCTCGAGGGAAAGCAGCTGTGCTGGACGCCCCTATAGGTATTGTGCACAGTGCACCCAGCACAAGAGGCACAAATGGTTGCCCGCTGTTGCTGGAAGGAAATATCATGCAAGGGAGACTTGGTAAGCCTGGGATCTCAGGAGAAGAGGGTCTGCACCCCACTTGACTTGGGAACATGGGATTTTTGATGGGACTATTACAATCACAGAGCTTATAAACTATATCTGGAAAGGCTTTCGTGCTGATTTTGGGATAGCATACGAAGGCCCCAGGAATCTACTCCTAGGCCTTAAATCTGTGGCCAAACTCCAGCAAAACCCATATGTTAGTCATATTACCACCTTTTTCTTTTGCCTGTTTTTGCTGCATTTTAAAGGCCCATGCCCTGTGCAGTGAACGAAAGACAGCCTTGGGGCAGCAGAGGCTCATACACCACTTCTCATACCTGAAGAAATCCTGTGCTAATGATGTTAATAATCCCAGGCCTGTTTTCTGTAATTTACTGACTGTGACCTGCTTGTTTTCACCTTTACAAGGGGAATAGCACCAGAAGGTTTATGTACATGAAGCACTTGGCTTTATGTGCTCCCTCTAAGACTCTGCATTCCTTTTTGGAAGGAGGTGAGCCCCAGGCAGGCTGTCCTCAGCAGCGGTCAAGGCTGTAACAGATCTCTTTGCAGAGCTCCCACAGCTGGAGGCACTGCCAGCAACTCTGTGCTTACATGTGAGAACAGGCCGAGGAGGATGGTGACAAACAGGGGCTCCTTTCACCCCCATTTATGGGATCATCCCATGCACCGGCTGCTCTCTGCAGCCACTGCTGGCTGGCACCAGCTTTGGCTCTTTGCAGCACTCCACCCGTAGCTAGAGTACTTACCAGCACCCAATTTGGCTTTGGTTGTAATAAGAAGTGAAAGTTAAAAGCAATGCAAGCAGCAGAGAAAACACTGTTAAAAACTGGCTGGGGTGGTGCCAGGGATGGAGTCCAAGGCAGGGGGAGGAGCCAAGGTGACTGCAGGCCAATAGGTATTTCACAGGATTGGATAATTATGAAAACCAAAATATTTTCCATCTGGTTTTTTACCCCTTATGTCACGGAGGCAATAAAGTACATACAACCAAGTACCAACAGGCTACATTTCAACTTGGATATAAATATTTATTTCCAGTAGAGAACCTCCTTAGTTCAGCAAAGAGAAGGCAGGGTGAGGAGGCTGCGATTATAACACTCTCAAAGTATTAAACTTCAACTCAACACGGATCAAATGCCTGGCTAATTTATCATGCCAAATAGCTGAGTTTTATATGGTATACACCTGAACATGGAGCTCTGCTCACTCACCCTGCTCACTGGATGCTTTCAAGGTTCAGCTGGATGGGGCACTGGGACATCTAGTCTAGGTCATGCTTTGCCTAAAAAGGTTGGATTAGATGATACTTCAGGTCCCTTTCAAACTGGTATTCTATGTTTCCATGATCTGTGTTACAATCTAAGGAACAACAGCTAAAACCTGCCCATTTTGGAGGAACAATGGTGAACACAGGTGCATGTGCTGATACTATATTAAAAAAACACCCACATGTGAAGACTGATGCTCTTGTTTAAAACTCTTTCAGTACAGATCCAAATACTGTCCCTGTGGAGACTTTCATGAAGTCTTCCCACCATGAGCAGTGGATAAGACCAGATGAACTCTGAAACCCATCATTAAACCTGTGATGACTGATGAAAGAACAAGCTTTTGTGGCTCTGAAATATTAAGTGTCAAACATTTCATTATTACAGTATTATCCACAAAGCAATATATTATCTGTAGTATGAAGAAATACAAGTGAGAGGAAAATTAGCAACTCATATTGAAAATAATTTCTGGTATGACACTGTGGCCAACTCACACTTTGCACAGCTTAGAGCAGTAAACCAGCAGCTTAGCAGCTCCTTACACAGTTTCTCCTTCCTTTTTGTGTAGAGTCTTCTGGTTTAAAATGCAGCACAATTATCACACTACTGGGAAAAAAGCAAAAATTCTAAACAAGCCAATGTATTTATTTTTAAAAGCTATTCTTGCCATCTAATGAAAAGAGGAATTAAAAAAAACAAATTAGGATTTTCTATGCTGGAGAGGGACTCTGCATCAGGGACTGTAGTGATAGGAGAAGGGGTGATGGGTTCAAACTGAAACAGGGGAAGTTCATGTCAGATATACGGAAGAAGTTCTTTACTGTGAGGGTGGTGAGGGCCTGGCACAGGTTGTCCAAGGAAGTAATAAATGCTCCATCCCTGGCACTGTTCAAGGCCAGGCTGGACAGAGCCTTGGGTAACATGATCCAGTGTGAGGTGTCCTGCCCATGGCAGGGGGTTGGAAGTCGATGATCTTAAGGTCCCTTCCAAACCTAACTATTCTATGATTCAATGAAACTAGGAGACCTTGTTTAGCAGCTGCTGCACCACTTCTAGCTGTCCTTGAGTGACCAAACCCAAAAAACATTCTTGGAGGTGGCTTAATGCCCAGTTTTATACCTACAGATTTAATTGCTCTAAAGAAGCCATCACAACCTACAGTATTCAGGCAGCTGCTGTGCTCTAGGGACATGGACATCAAGCCTCTATGGGTATTTTACAGGCAGGAGGAAGCTGAAAGACAAGAGGAAGAGTGCAGAGCCTTGAGGACAAGGTTTGATGTTCTGGAACAGTTTCTGAAAGCAGGGGAGGGAAAGTTGGAGGGTCTCAAGAGGACCAGAACCAGTAAGCAATCCTGATGATAAAAACCTGGCATCTGACAGAGACTACAGTCCAAAGGGGAGGAGGTACTCTTGAAACAAGAAATAATGAAGCATACTTAGAGGTTTTTCAAAGCAGACATGGAAAACAGTGAGCAAATACTTTGAAGTGTAGCCTAATTTAGTGAAATCATTAAACAAAAGAATGTCTCTATTATGAACTGAACAACTGTTTCTAAATGAAAGCTTTCCTTGAAACAATACTGACTCCAAAATTCATTTGCAGATGGATGTTCAAATACTCTCAATTTGCACATCTAATACAGTTTAAAGAACATTTTAAACAGTCTAATGAGTTTAGAACATATTACAAACTTATAAAAATACCACAATTTGTAGAACTCCTTTAAGCACTGTATAAAAAGAGCAGAAATGTCAGTGAACAGCCTCTTTGCAAATACTGTACCGTGTGTTATTTCTGTGCAAACTATGAAAACACAAGTACAGACACTGAGGTTTCTGGATCTCTTGCAAGTTTAACAGTAGCTAGGAGCTCTTAGATCTCAAGTTATAATAAATATTGTATCCTACAGGAGCCCATCGGGAATCTCAGCTCATGTGTTGTTCCACAGAAGATTGTGGTGTCAGATATGATTAGAATCAACACTTTCCACTTATTCAAGGCTTTAAAGCTACCTTCACAGAACATTAACAGCTGTTAATGAAAGACAATTAAGGGATATATAAGACAATTTTATATTCAGAACAAGTTTGTGCTTGCTACCAATAAACAAAATACCTATTATGCATTTTAGACTTTTACCTGATAAATAAATACAAGGCATTTACAGGCCTGGGCCAGACCACACTCTAGCACACTGCTATTTTTCAGCTGACGTACCATTATATGAACTGAAGGTGGCTTCCCCACACAAAGTTAGTGTGCAACACTTGAGCAATAAGACACTCCACTGTCTGTATTAATGGATCACTGGTACATGCATCGAGCAGGTTGTGTGACATGGGAACAACAGTCTGAGCACCAGCAGCCTACACCACTGACCATTAACACAGCCCCCACAGGCCTTGCTGCAACTTAGCTTTGTATGTGAAGAAAAACCCTATTGTACTTGGTTATTGTGTTGGTTAGGTCACAGTTATGCTTTCATCTAGCTATGACCCCAATATGGAAATTGCTGGGTTTCTTGTTTGTCAAAATCTCCTGTGAACCGTCAAAAAAGTCACACTAGCAAGATGACCAAGGTGATCAGCCTTTAGGGGATTAAGCACCTTGAGTAACTGAAGTTGCTTAAAGTCAAATTCCACCTAACACAGCAGCGTCTACAAATTGTCAAATTCTGATGTTTACTTGCATCAATTTGCACCACTTTTTTAAAAACTGATACACACTTATGTGTCAAAGCACAACCCCCTTAGGAGAGATTAACTGCTTCAAGCCCTACAAGCCTCCTCAGCTAAACCAAAGGCAAACTGGAATGAGAAGTGTCCGCTGTCACTAGCGGGGTTAACGGCTGGCCCACATCACTACATCATGCTGCACAGTGAGCTCCTATCTCTAGATGTGACAGACTAACTAACCCACAACCACCACAGAGAGGCAAAAATAAATCAGTACATAATGATTCTCCTGCCCTTCAGTCACTCTTCCCATACTCGTCCTCTCTCCAGCATACTTCTGCTTACAGAAAACACCCACCAGTGTTTCAAGACATTAATATTACTCCATGTATCCCTGCAGCTGAGTCTTTTCCCAAGCCAGGCAATGATCCAGCAGCAAGTGCCCAGTCAGTAGTGTCAGGTCATTTTAATTCCTCTTCACATCTCCACAGTCTATAGGGCATAGCTGTTTCTAGATGTAATCATGTATACTGCATTGGCATCTTGGAGCCTGCTGAAGTCAGTTCTGTCTTAAGGCTCTCTTCAAAAATCATCAGATAACATTTTCTCAAATTAGATGAAATACATCAAGTTGAAAAAACACTAACAACCACAATTTTGTCTGAAGCAGCTCAGGCACACACAGGCATTTAGCAGGAGAGATGAACAGGACAGAGAGAGCATGAGTGCATGCAAGTGTGCGCTACTGCACCGAGGACACAGAAATACCTGGTGTATAATTCCACATGCTACCACTGCTCTAGGAATAATGCAGAAAATGGTTTTCAAATATGTAACATAAGTGTTCTAAATAAATATTAGCAGAATTGGCTTATAAGTTATTCCAGAAAGGAACTGGAACTTAAACTACTTTTTTAAGCTGAGACAATGCAGAAGGACAAAACAAGCAGTGCTGGATGCGTATTTTGATTTACTGAACTGGTGATGCCCTCTAAGAACAGCTTGTTATATGCCCATTATTAAAACCTCTCAATTGCTGTGAAGCACAGACCAAGGGCCAAATCTCTTCCTTGGCTTCAGAGCTCAGCATTATACTTGGAGTTTCTGAGTGCAATCTCTATCTGCAACAACAAACTACCTTTATACCATCCAGGTAATTACAGGTTCAGGTCAAGGACTCCAGACCATATTGATTACATCTCTTTGCAGCAAGGACCCTCCAGCGCTGGCCGGCTCCTCTCAAGCACAGCAGCTCAAGTATCCGTGACGCCAGGACTCCCTGGGCCCTACCAATGCCCGTAACGGGAAACCGGCGACCACTCAGGCCTGTCAGTTATTGCCTGTGGCAGTAAGGACAGCCTGGGAATTCATAATGTTGGTGACTTCATCTGCCAGCTGCATTCACACATCTTTACTACCTGAATAAGTGATCTCCACTACTCCAAGGCAGCACTTTCTGGTGTACAGCATTTGGGAATAAATATTTGATTGCACATACAACAGAAAAGAGCTCAGATGGTTTAAGGTGTGACAGCAGAAGTGTTTATTAAATTCCAAGTGAGAGCAATGCTGGACAGTAAAAATTTGTCCCGTGGTCCCTATCTCACAGGTGTGGTGATGAACAATAACAGAGCCTTCACAGGCAGAGAGGAGGAGGGAGGCAAACTCCCTCCACCACAAAACCTAAGTCAATTCTTCTGTTCACCAAACCCTCTGCAGGCAACAAGCTGTGTCCAGGACCAGCCAGCTGCATGAAGAGGAAAGGAAGTGCTAAATTACAAGCCAATTTTAAGTGGGCATTGATTGAAGTAACCAAAAGAGAGCTTAATATTGTTAAGAGTTTCATATAACACTAATAACCGATCTTTACTAAAAAATGATGTTTGCATCCCTAAGCAGCAAAACTCATGCCAGGTTTCAGAGATCATAAAGGCTCTCCCCACCCCACACATAATCAAAGAAGAAATAAAATGCTCAGGATCTTTTTCTTCTATGATTTGATATTACTGAATTAATAATATTTATTAAAATCCTCCTCACTCGAAATCCTGCATTTGTCCTAAGCAAGAAAGAAACAGAGATCTCCTCTAAGCAGGAAAGGAAAAGGTTCATGCAAAACAGGTCAGACTTCTTCATCAGCCTTCTCCTACTCTGCTATCAATGCAACAAAATCATTACTTGAATGACGAAGAAGTGTCAAAAACCTCTTTGCATGAGGGAATAAACAAGGCTTTTCATAAACACACACACACAGATGCACACTTTTTTTAACTGAGCAGGATTGAATTAACAGCTCTGACTGAGCATACCTGAGTACTGGCAGCCTTCACCACATTTGTTCCAGTTTAAGGAAACACTTGCCCTTACAGACCCACTGCAGCTGTGCGATCACGTTCACTGTGATCAGGAACTGCTGTGAAATCCCTTCTCTAGAGGTTTTCCATTTCTGAAAAGTCCAGAGCTGATGTCCCATACAAACATCCAAACCCTCCCACACCCTTCAATTTCTGCATTATTTATTACTAGTAGAGTTCTACTAGGTGTGATTTTTCAGGTGTGTAACATAATTGACATGCATAAAATCACCCACAGGTCACAGTATCAAAAATCAGAAAGGTGCCTGGAAATGCTTGTCCAGCTGATGCTTGTATTTTCTAGGTGAGCCTCCATCATTCTGTAGCTACCCTCAGCTAGCTGGAAATTGTATCTAAGGCTCATCACATCAAAGAAAGGGACAGCATTCAACGCATACAGGTAATGTAAAGTCTTCTGAAATAGAGCCAAATCATTCAGCAACAAACACTTCTTTTGTTGCAGTTCAGATTTCTATCTCAGGGCTGGCTGGTTTGGTTGTGCAGCAGCATCTCCTGCAGACAAGGCACTTGTAAGGTTTCTCTTTCATCTCTGGTGTCTAATAAGGTCTTAAACATAACCTGACTTACTAAGACCCCACCGTTGTTAAACCCAACGTAATGAGCCAGTAGGCTCAGCACTTCTTCAGGAAGGACAGACACAGACACACAAGCACACACGCCTGCTTGCTACACACAGTGTGCACTTACTATGTGTACAGTAATGGTTCCTTTGCTGCGTTTTTATTAATGGCTTCATGCTTTATAAAGATTTAAGCTCAGTGTTGTCCCTTTAACGTTTCTAACTCTCAATCTGGAAGAGCATCTGGAATTCCAGTGCATTTAATCCTTAAGGGTATATTCTATGATGCATATGACTAAAATGTGTGCATTGAAGGACAAATGTCCAGTAGCTTTAGGTGACTATATTCTGCAAACTTCTCTTGAAGATTTCATTAAAAACCAAAAACAAGCAACCAAAGCCACACACCAAAAACCCCCAAACAACCTGGGGACTAGTATCTTGGGATAATTTTGAGATAACCATATTGAAATGTGCCTTTTTTCATTTATCCTAGTAATCTTTACAGATGTGACCATCCACCTTGAAAATGCCACTGCAAAGTTTCATTAGTAATAGCAGCATTAAAGTATTTTGTGCTTTCTGAATGATGAGTTTTGCAAATAATCTTGTGAGAGAATATTGACATTAGTGTACCACAGCTCTACAGACATGTGAAAAACACAGGTAAAACACCTACACAAAGTTCTTGTTCAATGCAACAACAGAGTTGTCACCAACAGGGGAGAAGGACGGAAGCTATCAAGGATAGCAGAAGAATAATGGAAGATGGTAAACATGTACTTGCAATCTCTTGATAGGAAGAACAAGCGATGGAGTTAGATAAGAAGAGGCGCCACGCTGGTTGTATCTCTAAGCAACAGGCAATCAAACAGCCAGATAAGTATCTTCATAAAGTGCAACAGACTCAAATGCATGGGTCATAACTGAAGAATCACTTCCTGGTTCAGCTTAGGCAGTAAAAGTTTATGACCTACTTGAAAATCCTTCAAACCTAAAAATGTATTTTCCAATAGATTTGTTTTCCATAAAGAATGTAAGCCATTTAGGGCATGCCATGGTAATAGCAGGAAATGAGAATACTTACAGTAGTGGATGAGAACACAAAAAATGCAGTGTCGTACATGAACTGTATTTACAATAAAACCTTCAGATTCAGAGCTGAGTTTAATGTAATTTTCTGCACATCTCAAAGGTGGGAGGAGAAGAAAGTCAGCACAAAATATCCTGCTTGCCTTGCTGGGCTCTGCCACAAGAGTAGCATGAGATCTCAAAAACCAGCATGTTTTTTCCTTTGTGCCTTCTCTGCTCTGTAGCAGAACTCACAGCCCTATTCCTATCACACATAATCTGGCCTATCTACCCTAACTTGGGCCAATAATTCCTGCATGGGAAAGAATGGGGATCAGACAATTCAAAAATTGCACATAGATGGTAAAGTCCCTGAATCAAAAATCAATTCAAATCCAACCTGTCTGGCAATGAAGTTAAATAAAATACTGCTATCAGCATGTCCCTAACAAAATCCATGTATTGTTTGTAAGAAACTTATGAGGTGTTATAACAAAACTGAGTCACTGCTATACAGTAAATATATTTTCAGTGTCATAACCATGTATACAATTGACTTTGGCAATTTTAATATGGACACACATGTTAAAGGCATTACCAACAGAGCTTCATCACATTCACATGAGCCATTTCACATTAAGGCCCATCCACACTTGAGCACAGCTTGTTCAGCATAGAAGAGGTACAGCCCTATGGAGTTCACTGTTTCTCTTGTAAATGGACTAGCACAGGTTTAGAGTGGGTTATGGTTACAGAGTGGTTGTATTTCAGCATTATTACATATCCCTGAAACAGGTAATGGCACTGCTCCATTCAGACACAAGAGGAAAGGAAAACCAACACTGATAACCCAGCTATCTCCATCTGTATCAGCTGGCACAGGCACGCTGAGAGTGAAGAACAGCTATACTGTTAATCACTGAATCTGCAGCGTGAGCTACACAGGCAGAAGCACTCTTTTGATTCAAGCTTGTAACCTTTTAGGGCTAACAGGCATAGATGAACTAGTAAAAACAAGCCAACCAATGTGATGCATTTGTTTGCTTCTGTATCATACCATTATTTTCAAGATTATTTTGTCACATAATAAAACAAAATACCCTTTAAAAAAACAGCATCAGATGTTGGTCTAAGCTCTACGAGAATTAACTGAACAAGTTTTAAAGATCTGAAATGGAATTTATAATGACAATCTTCAATATTCAAAGCAAATATATTTATTACTGAACTCAGTTATAAACACATCTAACAAATAACCTGGAATACCCAAATAAATTAATTTGGCAACAATGCAGGATCTTGGACTCAGAATTTATATCAATAGCAAACAGTCCAGAAGAGGAGCTTTTATTTTAACTCTCTTTAAAACAACTTTCAGACACCAGTTTCTGTGTGTGTTACAGTCTCTTTTTATAGTTTAACCTCAATCCAATCAGCAATCTCCAGGGATTTTCAAATCACTAAAGATTAAAACCCTCTCTGACTTGACTGTTTGACTAATGCTGTGTGTTTAATAATTCCACTTGTGAGAGATATTATTTGACAAAATCCTGCTGTGTGGACACATCAGAGGCTATACAGCTGCACCAGAATATAAAGCTCTGCTGTTCTTGTTTCTTTACATAGACTATACCCCACCACTGAGAAAAAACAGAAGAAAACTTTATAGTACATATATTACTGTGTTGATATTAACATAACCATTGTAGTATTAAATTTACATGCCCTTTTAGAGCAAAGTAGTGAAAATGTGCCTATTACACAAACATTAGATAAACTATCCTGTTGTCTCGACTGTTCACAGAAATCAATTACATTTACGATTACATTTCAATGAAAGCTATTTTATAAATGAGATGGAACTGTAATATTCTATGCTTTAGGCATTCATTAATAAAAGCATTTCAGCGTTAGTATTTGCAGTTCTGCTTTTTAGTTTAGGCAGTTTTTAGCATTCTCTAGCTCATGTTAAACTTCATGTAAATATTGTGTTTGGATCTTACCACCATGCTGTGACTTCGTATCTGAGTGGTAAGAGGTGGAAAAAAAATTCATCATTATGGTAGCTTTCATTAAGTACCTGTATAAGACAGCACTTACCCTACTGTGCAGCTGCAAATCATGATATTCTTTTAAGTATATGGCAATAGTTAGTAAACATGTTACCAGACAAAAAAAGGCAAGATTGATGAATATCAAAGAAAACATGAAATCAACATGTTTCTACCTGAGGTAGCATCAATCACTGTTGAACCTCCTCTGCGATCAGAAACTGGACGTGGTGACCCCGGCATGCTAACAGGTTCTGACCGAACTGGCTGAATCCTAAATAACAAGTTACAGTTACCACTTGTGTCACTGCTCATGAGGGCTGTAATTAAATCACACACCTGAATCAGCTCAAAATACTAAGCAACTATTTATATTTAAATCAGCCAACTGTTGAAAACTTGTGTTTTTCTTTGCTTCGTGGAGCCAAGACCTGCATAATCCATCTAGGGACAGGCTGAGACTCTACACAAAATGAATATCCCCAAACTGTGTCTGGGCTAGAGCTCTCAGAAAACCTCAAAGGCAGAAGCTCAGCCTATCCAAATGGGCTATAAAAGCCTCTATCACCCTCCTGAACAGCAGCATTTTCTTTGTCAGTTTAGGAGAGAAGACATTTGCAATTGTCTGTCCTTTTTTAACAGATACTTATATTATTTTTAATTTATGCTTTCTTTCTGCATATGTATACATATATGCAATAAAAAAAAATAACGTATTTGACAATCGTATCCTTACTTGTGGGAGCAATTACATGCAAGGAGAAATCACACATTTCAAAACCATGTATTTTCAGTCCAAGGACAATCTGCCGAGTTTTAATGGGATTAGTCATATTATCCATCTCTCGTTTTACTCGTAAGAGTTTTAGACACAGTCCCAAACTAAGTCCACACCGCAGAACTCTGGACTTCAAATCACATGCACAGTCAGAAGCATGGAAACTTGTTAAATCCTGAGTTACTGGACAGGACACAGAAACACATGATGCATAAAGCACTTCTACAAAAATCACTAGCTCTCAGTAAATACAAACCCACATTTACCTTCCTTCCCTTTCCTAGGTCAACCCCCTGCCCCCAGTTCCAAATCAGGTCATGTCCAAAAGAAGATGAATTAAATACATGAGAAAGAAGTACAAGGAAAGAAGCATAGGAAAGGGGAAAAAAAAACAGGGAGAGGAAAAACATTCCAGAAGTTCACTTACTGTTCCAACACACTGACCACTTCACAGTCAGCATCTAAATCTATGGCATAAAGCTCCCACTCATGTCTGAGAAAATGAATTTATTAAGCCATGCAGAAACTGTGAAAGCCAAGATGATGCTGAACAAGGCACCAGACTTTGTACTGTCTTTCACTGTCATTTACCCAAGAAGAGGCAGCAGAAAGGAATCTGAGCTGCTCGGCCTGGGTGAATTTTTATTGTTGTTGAGTCACACACACTTTTAAGACTTTCATCTGGACAAGACTGATGAAAACTATTACACATTCTACACAGATGGCCTCATTTAAGCATGAGGCAAGTTATTCACACAACAAATGTGAAGCAGCCTGGAAATTGCTTTTGTTTTTACCTGAGACTGTTGAGATCAAGATCATCTGTATCGAAGTCCAGAAGAGGCTGCGGGGTATCGCTTGGACCATGCGACTGCAGCACTGAAGAACTGGATGAGATGACGGTAGTTTGGCCTGAGGGATGGATTGTTTTGAACTGGAACTGTGGACCCATCCACAGGCGTCGATGAGGCCCAGTGTGAGTCACTATTTCAACCTGGGGAAAGAAAATATAGGGAAATGCTTAATACAAACCTGCAACTTGATAGAATGAATGGTTCCTTCAGTATGTTGAATCACCAGAATCCTGTTGTTCTCAAACAAAAAAGAGCATTTTGTGCCATCAGTTTGGACTAATGTCAAACAGGGGAAAATTCAGAATGTCTTTGATAGAGACAGGATGCTCCAGCCAAAGCCAAGAGCTTTTTGCGGAGCCTTGAAAGCCTATGAACCACCAGCCTGAGAACACTGCATCCCAGTTCTTAAACTGTTCCAAAGGTGAACACTGCACCCTGGCTATCACTTCACCTGACCCTGATCTTCCTCCCCTTGCCATTATGAAATATGTGCTGCTAAAAAGCTACTCTGGTGGTGCAACAAACAGGGGAAAACACTTCTGCCTGCATCTGCATAGAGCAGACCAAGGAATGGGAAGTCTACCTCCCCCAGATGACCTCAATCCTGACCAGGTCAAGGGATGCACTTTTCCAAAGCAAGCTGTTACAGCTTTGTTACAGCTGCTTTCTAAAAGTTCACACATTAAACAGCACTGCTTCACATGTACATAGGTGTGAACTGTATTTCAAATCAAAGCTCCTAATTACTGTTGGCATATCTGAGGATACCACTGGCAGAGACCATCTTGCTGGGAAGCTACAGGACCTGAAGCAGAAAGCAATGTGAAGTGCTCAGTGAGACACCGAACAGCCCCGGTTAAGTCTTGTTACTATGCAGATGTGATATAACATGTATGTGCAACACATGGAGTTTAGAAGGGCAGCTACACACATGCATACGTATTAATTTAACTGACAGTCTAACAGTTAGAAGAGTGCTTGCTTGCAATGAACAACCACATATATATAATATGTGGACATGATTTACTGTATGTGCATTGATGTGTAGATACAAACAGAGACACAGAAGCTTCACAGTTCCACGCCTACTTCCAAATTACAGAACACAGGTAGTGTGTCTAACAAACAACAACTTCGAGAATTCATATTTTCTCCCAGTGAGAGCCTAGAGATGAACTTCCAATTATTTCAGTCAATGAAGCATCCAAAGTATTTTAAAAATGTCTTTTCACACTGATAACTATAAACCTGAGGTGTATCAATTCTGCCAAACTCTTAAGTAAGTCAACTACAGGAATGCAAACAACCATGAAAATTAAAGATGGTGACATTGCTGGAAACGTGTATGATCAGGGCAAAGCTGGCCATGTAAATTAAAGGGTAACCTAAGCATAAGCCTTCTGTAATACAGTCTGAAAAATCAAAAAGAGCCTTTAAGTATCAGAAAAAGGAAATATAAAATGGAAATAACTGAGCTCTGGCAAACTCACAATTTTAAGATGACAAAGCCAGACTCCTGAATCCCTATTGATTTCTGCTAAAACAGTGATCAGCTTCACAGCAAAAACTCAGTTTAGTGAGGAAGTTAATGAAAATATATTTTTGTATATAGATGACATAGATATCTACTAGTAGCGATCCTTACCTCTTTGAGAAGCAATTTTAAACACTGGATAATGTTGTTTAGGCTCTCTGCTAACAGAAGGCATCAAATGCACAGCCTATTTAGCACTGTTTCCATCTTTGCATTTATCTTAGTGTAACTCAGACTGACTGTAGACCTTTCAGAGGCAAGTAGCTTTTATGTAGCAATGTAAATTAGGCCACAGATAAAGTAATCTGTATATTTTAAGCTTGAAACCATCAGTGTCACAGAGCCGAGAGGTAAACAGATGCCTTTGCAATTTTACTGAGGCTACGGCCAGATGTTCCTATTCACTCTCCCGTTGTGTGCAGGACAAACATATTGTATCTACTTCACACTGACAGCACACATTACCCACTGTTCTAATTGAAAAGTTGAAGTGAAGGGCGATGTTTTTTCACTGCATGCTGTTACTGTTGATAACAACACTTTCATTTTGAAAAACATACTTGCACTTTAGGCTTAATCTGAAGTGGCTTGTGCAGAGAACGCTAGCATCTTCGTGCTCGGAAGAGCTATCAGCACCCTCTTCACTCAGAAAAATAAAACATTCTGGACGCATTCTCTGAATTATCTGTGTTCTGTGACATCACTTGGAGGTTCTTTTTTTTCTCATAAATATATTTACTTTTCTAGAGGGATAGATGTGATGAAGTTCAAGAAGTTTTAAGTTCCTTTGCATTTCACATCTTCCAAGAATTAGTAATAAACCAACCCCCTAATGCATATTTACCTTACTGTCGCATTCCTGAGGCTGTAACACTGCACCAGAAAGTCACTGGAACAGTAAAATAAACTAAACTACCCAAACAGTACTGGAGAGGGTAGGTAGAAAACCACAGGTGAAACCTTGGCCTCAGTGAGCTCAGTGATAAGATTCCTGTTGACTGCACTGATTGAGTAGTTTCACCGTCTTTATGCTCTGACTAGAGAAAGCATATGCAAAGAAGAGGTATCGATGTGCAGCCACAACTGAAAACTCAGGCCAGTAAGTGGATTCACACGAACAGATTCCCCAATGAATGCCACTTCTGGACCGGTCCATGTGGAAACCTAACTTCTCATTTTAGGAAAATGCTGTGTATGATTTATTCACCAGTGGGAGAAGCAAATCACATCCATGAATATTTCATATTTATGCCATACACCCCAGCAACACATTTTATGCATCACTCCCATAACAACACTGTTCATAAACCAAAGGAAACCCACCTAATTTGTCAGGATGAATTTCATGTATCAGGTAGCCTGTAATTGATCTGGTAAATCCAGAGCATTTGTAAATCTTATTTATTTATTTAACTTTAACCTTTTCCTACTAACAGGAACTAATCCTCAGTGTATTATTCATGACCTACAGTCTTAAACTGAAATTATGTTTTGAGCCAAACACTCAAGTATGTACCAAGTTCTTAAAGAGAAGTCTCAGTGACTGAAACAAAGAAAGAATTGATAAGACTACAAAAATTTAACCTCATAGAAAAGTATCCTACCAGGCATGACCATTTTAAAGCACTACATATATTTGTACACAGCTATAACTCACAGGAATTATCATCAGGAAATGCAGTAGCTGATAACCAGAAAAAAAAGGAAGTGAACCAGTTCATTTACCATTTTAATGTTAAAATGCAGTAAGTATAGCACAGGTCACAAGTGAAAAGGCATCTCCAGTTTGCCTAGCCAACTTCCTTTATCCATGTTTGCAAACAACCACGTCAAAGAAGAACGAAGAGAGGTAATTTTCTGTTGCCAAGTGAAAATTCCTACTTCACCCTGAAGTTCCCAAGGACGTATGCCAGTAATGATGAAGCTCTATTTCATTTTTAATATAGCTTGTATAGTTTGCATAAAATGGAACGACCATCAAATTCATACCATGTTAATTCAGGGCTAAGGTCAGTTTTGCACTCAGCAATACCCATGGCATGCTGGAAGCTTACTTTCCGTTTTGAGCAAAGTTGTGGATTTTACTTCCAGTGGATACTATTACCGTTTCACACCTGAACTGGAACACCGAAGAAAGCATACCTGTGAGAGCCACTCCTCATCCTCCTGCCCGCTGTGGTCAGATGCTAAGCTGTCATACGACTCGTGTCGAGTGATCGGTCCAGGGCTCCCGGGTGGAACCACTGAAAGAAACCAGAAAACTGAAAAATCAGATTTACTGTTAAATGCTTTTTTTAGAAAAAAAAACCTTTTCAGTGAGTTACTGGTACAGCACTGTATATGTTTTCCTAAACCTGCGACAATATGTTGGGGCACTGAAACAGATCAAATACTGACATCAAAAGTGATGAAAAGATTTCTGTTCTTTGACTTGAACATATACATACAGCCACTATGATAACCCAGGTGGCTCTTCTTTTAACCTTAATTACCCAATAAACATACAGAACAGCCCAATACAGATGATAACCATCTGCCTTGAGGAATTTACCACTGAGAAATGGTGCTGTCAGTGGTGTAAGCCTTTTCTACAGACTTTGCAGAATGTGAACTGTGCTAAAGTGAGCTGACAAAGCTATCCCGAGGCACTGGTCCATGTACTGACTTCGAACACAAAGTACTTCCAAGATTTCATGAACTGTATTATCATTCCCAGTTCAACATTAATGTTGATAATTAAAATCTGCTACACAAACAACCTGAATTTCAGGATTTCACTGTTTTGCAATTTAATAGGAAGCGGTTGTCATCTTAGTGTCACCTTTTCATTACAGGAGTAACACGTTAAGAATTCGTAAGAAAGTACAGTTTGATGTTTAATTTGCTACAAAGACTAAATACTGAGATCATTTCACTGGACTGTAAAATACCAGCACTTCTGTATTTGAGGTTTGCAGTGCATTGCAGTAATACTGTATCACAATTCTGGACAGATAAGAAAAAACACTTTTTTCAGGTGCAGGTGACACTGATAACTAGAAAGACACATTAGTCCAAGCTGAGTGAGAAATTCATGAGTGGCTACTAAACACAACAGTCCAGATACAACCTCCAAGAATCACAGAATCATAGAATAGTTAGGGTTGGAAAGGACCTTAAGATCATCAAGTTCATAACCTCCAAGCTCTTGGACAAAGGGGACTCTGCTTCCAGTCATTACCAGAGATCTGGGGCTGGGTCATCTTTCAGTTTGACTCAACATCGGCTCTGCCCACAGTGTCCACCAGCAAACCTTTTACTGACAGTATTGTGAGAATCTCGCATTACTATTAACTGCTTAAATAGCTACATCTCTGCTGCTTTCAAAAGACTGATGGAAATAAATAACCTCAATTCAGAAAGGTTTTTTTAGAAAAAAACTAACTTAGTTCTGTTCCTCTCGTCACTGCCATTATTCGTCTTCATATGGACTCGCTAGAACAGAAAGATGCAACTTCTTCAGCTCTGCAGACTGCATGATAGCCAAACCACTTTTAAAATGATTACCATGTATACATCCAACTTCAGGGAAAATCACAATCTAGTGTTCCAACACTCCACAAAAAGAGAGAAAGAACTGTAGACTTATTGTAAAGAATAATATTTCATGATGCCTGGTCCTTGAGACATTTAAATCTGTTAGGAAAGCTTACAGTCTAGCTACTTTACAGCTGCAGCATTATGCTGTTCTAACTAAAACTTCCCACTTGAGAAAGCCAAAGGAGTTTAGAAAAAGCAAAACCCAAGAGCACCCCAACAATATGACAGGAGGTATTTCTCATTTTCTTGTACCTGCTTACTGTCAGGAGCCTGTTGGAGCCCTGGAGTCAATACCAAGAAACCATACTCACTTTGAGGGAAGAGTAGAGACCACAAGAGCAAATTAAAAGAAGCAATTGCAACAAGGGTATTTTTACTTTGGTAAAACAAGCGAGTTTTATGCTACAGCATTAAGATGCTGTACAATCCTAAAATCAGAACCAAGATTTTTATATTAACATAATCTAAAAATGACTCAACATTTTTAAAATTGATTTTTAAAAACTATATTATTACAGAGTTGACCTTTATGTGTCAAGTTTCCATCCACTACAAATTTTTACAGCCATGTTGTAAACCCCTAATAATAGGAGCTTATAATGGCAGTGCAGACACAACTGTAACCATAAATACAGAACGGCGCCTCTATAATATAAACAACACAGGGTTTTCATAAATCCATACACTATATGAAATAAAGGATTTTCATTCTGTTTATATAAGAGGGTATCTCAACCCAACCTCAGCTATGGAGCCATTTCTAACACCTCTGTATCACGGAGTGCTTGTATTTGGAAACTGCCATATATCAATTCAGTTCAGGGCCTGACTTACGATAGAATTACTCAAAATGCTCTATATATTTGGACATATTCTTACAAAGTGCCAAGTTCTTCCCATGAGATAGTGCCATATTCACTGAAATCACTCGAATCTGTGCCTGTTTTGTGTGTGCACATCCACACCTCGGCACCACAGGCATTATTTCAGCAGCATGTGTTCGTCAGTTTCTCAAGGTAATATAGAAACTACATTCATCTGCTTCATTACAACCGTGACAGATCTAATTCAATGACTTACGGATGTGTCTATCCAGCCCCTACCAAATTCCTATTAAGAAAATACACATACCTTCCTGGATTACAAACAGCTGAGGATTCACAGTAAACATCGAATATGAAACCATAATGCCCACACTTCTTCCTTACTGGTGAAGTTTGTATTTGAAGCCAATGGAACAAACCCATTATTTTGACACGTTTTGCTGTTGCCCTAATCTTCCCCGTATCTCCTGGCTCCCCTGCAATAAATTCTACTGACTGCAGCGATGCTGGTTTCTGAGGGCACAGCTGATCAAGTGCAGGCTTTCCTGTTATTGAACTCCACTAACAAACTGTTCATGACTCTAGCAGATGTTTTTGCTTTCAAACCAACGGGAACTTTATGGACTGTTCTGAATTTTTTTTGTTCTTGCTATCCCAGGGGCAACTACTAGAGCTGTCAAGATTAGGGAAGCTGCTATTCAGTGACTAGCTGCAAAAACACCAGCCCAGGGAGCAGCATCCACCCTGCCTTGTTACTGTATTTCTCCCTTGTGTAATAGTCCTGCATTCTACTGAAGATTCAGGACGCCTTTACAGTGAGAAAGAAACTCAGATTTAAGAATAGTTTTGGTCCTGGGCTGTATGCCTTCTCCTGAGGAATCACAGCACTGCAATAACACACATCTCAGTGCAGCTTCAGAGCGCGGCATTAACTCTTTCTACCCAAAAGTGACGACATGCTGAATTCCACGAAAAAGCTCTGCCTTAGAGTTCACCAGCAGGGCAACAGTGATAAAGCCTCAGTTGAGGTCAAACCTCAGTAATTTATTTTGCTATTTAATAAAACAGCATTTATGTACCACACCTATCACAAAAGCAGGCATTTAAAGAGAGTCTGGTTTTGATAGCAGGATCCTGTAACGATGGTCCCAGCCTTAGCAGAGGCAAGGCAAGCTCGACTCCCACTGCCCTTTGTGGGAGCAAGCAGCCTTCTCCGAGATATGACCTTACAAGACAAGTGATCCTTGCTGGAGATTTGCCATCGCTGTACTGCTTGTCACAGACATACATATGGTCAGGTTTTTTCAAGTTAAAAATGCCCTTGAAGTTATGGAACAAGAACGTTCTAAAAATGCAAACCCGATTCTTCCTCCATTCCTGGGTCGCACACCTCTTGCATTGCTATCACGTTCCAAGACAAGATTAATTTATGCCCTGAGAGGCATTTCCAGGAACTGGAGCTCAAAAATAATCTTTTTTCTTCCAGTTTAATTCTTTGAAAATCTGAATTCACACTGGGAATTGCAGCAGCCTCTGGCACATCAGTGAAGCTGTTCTAATGCTAAAACAGAGGTTTTTCAATTTCCAAATAATTTCACTATAATGCAGGATAGCAAATAATCAAATTCAGATTCTTCAAAAGCTCTGCAGCAAGTCGTGCTCTTTCTTGTGCTCCTATAATTCCTCTTTCATTGAGAAAGTCACAAATAGCACACACGAAGACAAGAAGCGAGGAAGCCCTTGCTGCACAGAGGTATTTTACTGGCAATTGCAGGTGTTTTGTACCTTCCTAATATAATCAATTCATGCTTTGTGTCTGAGCTATGCCAATTTTTTACTTTTTGCTATTCTTACAGCAACATCTGGAACAAACATGTATCAAATATCAGAACACAACCGAGTTTGTTTAATCTAGAGATACACAAACGCAGAAGTTCGCACAATTACCCATGGAGTGAAAAAGTACAAAGAAAATAAGTATTTTTTAAAAACCTAAGGTGAGAATTACAACATACAACTTCTGTTTATGCAGTACAACAGGATATGAATTCCTAGAGCCTGCTCATAAATGCAAAAATCTCTGTAAGCAAGCATTGAGGTCACTTTTTAACTGCTACCTACAGCAAAAGCCAGAGCATTGCCATAAATACTTGGCAAGGGGCAAAAACCATCTTTGAGCTGCTCAAAAATAGTAGTGGCACCTTTAATCTCTGTCCTCCCTCAAGTGAAAAGTGATCTGCATCAGCTCTAAATCTGGAATATATTTCTCTCCATCCATCTTGATTTGCTCTACTGAACCACATTTAACTGAAGGAAAACAGAGTTTCAACAAAAATTGTTGTCCCTTATCTTCTTTCATGACTTGAACATCGTCATCTCATTTTCTGCCCTCAAAATCAAAGGTACAGGTGCTTACCCATAATCTAAGGTAAATTTTTGAACTTTACAGACTCCCTTCTCTGCAACTGCAGGATTAATCTTCCTACTACAGTGAAGAAGGACTGTTATAAAGGCAAAGGTCTGAAAAGACCCACGGTACAAAGCTAGCAATTTGTGTGATAATTGATAGTGCCAGGAAAACTGCACAGAAGTGACTGCTGAGGCAAAAGCTTCAACACAAGCCCAAAAAAAGGCTGAAATACAGCTGAGCTGATTTCCCTCTGGAACTCCAGGTCCTGATTCACACAGTTCTATGATTAAGTATGAGAAAACAAATACATTGTTTTGAAACATTTCCATGACACTTAGTAACAAATGAAGAAAACAGTTTATATTAACCTCAGATAATTTGCATAGACATTCTTTGCACGTGAACGAGACCTACACAAATACACGTTTGATGAATACTGGAATTAACATGCAGTGGTTTTGCTCATAGATGGGCTAATTATATCATAAATACCTAAACCTAAGACAAATCTTTATTCATTCAAAGATTATAAATTGTCATCTTTCAGCAACATAAAAGTGTTGGAACAAAGAAACACTACAGCTCAATTGCAGTGTGCGTACTTATGGTTTTAATTTGTGAACAATAAATCATTAGTTTTACTTAGTTTTGTGTACTTCTTGAACCAAAAGGTTTTAATTTTCTCATTTATATAAATAAGCTTTACACAATTCAATTTAATTGAGAGTTCTATATGAAATTCTCAATGTGCTCTTCTCTAAGGGATGTAGGTTTGTCCAAATGGAGAGCAAAAGCATTTGCAGACTATAGAGACTGTTCTGTGCTGCCTGCTGTACACTTGCCTGCAGACGAGAGCTTTCCTTTATTTCAGCTGAATATGCAAAATTTAGAATTTGAAAGAAGATTCTAAAATCTCATAGAAACAGAAACAAGAACTTCCCAACTGATTCATTAAGTCTGAAGTCTGCCCTGTGTCCACGTGCAGTCTCTAGTGTCTCCAGACAAACAAGTACATAGAACAAAATTTGCATATCCCTTGTCCTCATACAAATCACACAGCGACATCTGATTTTGATGCTTTTTCTGTGGTTCCTAAGTTACATGTAAAACTATCATAGGTGTTTTAGAGACCTGAGGTAATCACATGCTTGTCAACAAGCTTCAGGAGTACTTCTCTTAAAATTAAGCTGTACAATCTGAATGATTTACTTCATGCTACTTCTGGAACCGCTGGTGCATTAGTTACATCGTGTTACGCATGGCAAGTAGAATGTCACAGTTCTGGTTTAGGCCGCTTCAGATTCAACAGGTTCACCTTTTTTGCACCTTATAGATGTGATCTCACTTCATCAGAGGCTGGTTTCAGTACCCCACAGTCCGACTGGCCACGTAGTTCCAGTCCAACAACTGCCTAGCGAGATTTACTGCAGGGATGCTCCTAAATCTTCCCTTACAGCACATCCCTCTGTGCACTGGTGGCTCTACCTCTGCTCAAGTGTGACAGTAGACTGAAGACCAGATTTTCATTTTAGACAGAATGCTTACAGCCATCTTTAAAATAACCTGTTTGTAGTCTGGTGATATCCTCTATGTGTTTTTACTTGTGGCTATATGTTACAGAACAAAGTTCTGGTTTTAATGCATTTTTCAGCTTGTAAACTTCTGCAAGAACATGCCATGCAAATTAAAATAGCCTCTTTTACCCAAAACTTCTCCCCACTCATTTTTTCCTGTTAGGACTTTCTGAGATTCTTGTATGTGTAAATATCATAAAATTAAGCTAAAAAACCCCCTGTAAACCAGGGCTTTAGTCAGCCTAACAGTTATTTCACACCACCAACTAACTTACAGATTTATCCATTCATTATTAATATATTGCCCACAGTTTATTAGGTGCTTTATAGACCATCCATTCTCTGTATCAGCATTTTAATCTTGAAGGAATAGGTAGGTTTGTAATCAGGATATGAATTCTCCTTAGATTTGAGGACTGCTTTACTTGCTCCTACTTTACGCTGGTCTGACAGTCAACAGCCTGGCTTTTTTCCTTTTTCCCTCAAAAAGGTACTGATAAGGCGTCCAGGCTTCACCATTACTCCTGGTTGCATTGCAAGACTGGTGTATGTACATTGTGCCTTAACTCCAGCTTCTGTTTCTAAAGTTCCCATTGGAAACCAGTCAAGTACAGCGAACTTCTAAACGTGGGCAGAGCTAGAACCCAACATTACTCACAGTATGGAGCATCTTAAGGCTGTTCAACAGTTCAAATGCTCAGACTGTGAGCAGACTATCATTCTGTACCAAAGGACAACATATATATTCTTTCCTGAGGTAAAGAATAATTTCAACTGCACGAACCTATGGCGAAATCCATCTGATGGCCATCTTTAAAGAATTATGGAAGAGGTAACTATTTCTATAATTCACTGACTTCAAAAGTATGTTTGACATTATTGTCGGGAAAATTATGTTAACCATGGATTACTGTTACAATCAAAGTATGTAGTGAGAAGTCAAGAGGCTTAGTAGTAAATTTTCAAAGCGGTGCGTGGGGATTTACCCGTTTGACTCCCATTAACGTCAATAGGAGTCGCGCGGCTAAATCCCTGTACACTGCTTTGAAAACTGACCCCTTCGTGTTGATGGACCCCTCTCTAAGAAGTTCCAGATGACCATGTAAGAATAGTAAAGAACTATTTCAGCATGTGCCCTTGTTCATTATTGTTGTTTGTACACATCTGAAAGTATTTTAATTCCTATATGCAGTGCTGTTTCCAGCATTTAGTTTATAAAATATGGATTAAGATGGGCAAGTACTGAGTTAATCTGATGACGCCGTGCACATGCCCAGGTGTACACATGCATCAAACACGTAACACACATTGCCACCATCTAATGCACATTATAGAGTTAATTTTTACCCACCTCATCTGTATCATTTCACAATTATGGCTGAAGAATATATCAGGATTTACTCCACTGCTTGTATGCAGTGATGCAGCTCTTTCATGAACTGTCATTCACCCTATTCCTATTTACCCCAATCACTCCTATGTTCAGCGAGAAATTCAATTTGCTCTCCTCTACCACTCAGTCCTGTTTCCTGCAGGGAGCAGGAAGTGCACGTTACAGTTTTAGGGAAACACAGTGTTCCTTTAAAAAAAATACCATGAACTACAATTTCATTAGAAACACCTTTTCTGGAAGGGGAAGATGATCCAGATTAGTTTGAAATCTGTTATGCCTCCAAGTATAAGAAGCAAACCTTAAAACTGTTTCCACTCGTTGTGACTACTGCCAGAAAACCCCAAATACATGTAACAATCTTGTAAGAGAAAAGCATCCCTGGAATCAGTTGAACTCCAAATTTTTTAACTGTTGTCATAAAAAAATACATATACATCTTTATAGATTATACAGATTTAAGATTTGCAACAGTTTTAAACTCAGTAAAAAATTCCAAATATTAAATATTTCTTATATTGCACAAATTCTTCTACAACATATTTTATCTTTATCACTTGATACATATATATACTCAATTATATATATATGAATATATATGAAAATATTATATGAAATATTTTTATATATTTTAAATATTTTATTATAGATTATATTTCATTATATATGAAAATACATATAATTGGAGAGAATACCTGAGTCAAGATAAACACTTAAGAATTCATTTTCTAAAACTCTGCATCTCACTTTTCTGTATAGAAATGTCCTCAAAATCTCAAAGAATTTTTTCCCCAAGGATGTGGATTTTTAAAGGACATCCACACAATTCCTTTGAAACCAGCGATGCGAAGACCCAGGAAGTTCTTTTAAAAAGCATCTTGTACTTTTTTATTGTGTGGCAGTAACAAAGTAGAATTTCATGACAATGATACACTAGCTAGAGGCAATTTCAAGTAGAAAGAATAATAATGGCATCTGAGAATCTAGAATATATATATATATATACATAAAATCCCATCTGGATAATAAAGTTCAACATATACATCCAAGTCACTACATGAAGTCTCAGCTATATGCTGGTTGTACACCAAATACCAAAACAACATAACACAGTTTCCCACCTTCAAGTGGATTGTGCTAACAACTAACCAAGGGTTAGCTGCAATACTCTTGGAGGAGTAGAGGAGCAGAGGGAGGTGAAACTTGGCAGAATCATCCAAACGTCTTGTGATCTGGGACTCACTCCATCTACCAAAAGGCTGATTTTGCAGCCACTCAGATGAAGCTTTCTATTTGCCTTCCTGCAGCTTTGCGATTGCCATCTCCCTCACTCCAGCTCTGCACACATGGTGCGTATTTTCCTGCAGTTTCAAGCCCACAACACTCCATTGAGACAATTTTGTGGAAAGCCCTCATCTGTGGAGCACAGGTACACCTGAAAGGCCAGTAGTTGAGGCAACAGTCATACAATCAGTACATAAAAATAACGGCAGCTTAAAATGTTAACCCCCACACAAATCCTTGCTCCAACTCCTCTCCAGGCTTCACAGCACGGCAGCTCATATAAACTCAAGTGGGCTTCACCCACTTCAGGATAAGGTCAGAGAGCTTTGTTTAGATAGCCTTCATCACGGATTATGTTAAACTGCCCAATTCTGCTCTGAAGTGCTGCAGAACCAGTAAAGACCAGCACAGACACCGTAATGGGCACCCGAAAGCACTGACTGCTGAAACAGCTCCAAACTCGCATCTGACCGTGCAATGTAGAGATGCCAAAGAAACAGAGCAAAAGGCTTTGAACACCTCGTAACTACATGATAGCGTAATTGTTGTTACAGAACAGGCTCTGGTTTTGATCAGTTTTATTATTAGAAATCAAGCTTCGTTGTGATAGACATTGAACATACACATAGCAAGATACAGCCCTCGCCTCCCAGAACATGCTACACATACACACACTATAGTTATGGATATAGTGTGGTATGTACCATAACATACATTGTTTTACATGAGTGCGAGAGAAAGAATACACAATTAAATATGCACACACAAAAGAGTGCAAGAAGAAAAATAAGAGGCAGAAGGCTGAGAAGTGGTAGAACACTAAATATAATTATCAGTCCCAGTTCATTAGCCTATTACCAGGCCATCATCATGCTCTGCTGCCCAGGGAAAAAGGCCTGTAGACCAGAATGCCCAGATTCCTTACTGCGTCTGCTCAGTGAGACTTGTATGGCAGCAGTTTGGCTGTGATTACAGGCATCGTAGCTTGTTTTTCATACTATCTGTCTTCCTAGCACACATTAACACAGTTATTTAATACACTCTCCACTGTTAACTCTCAGTCTTGCTTTCCACGGCACAATAATCACTAGTTCTATGTATGTAATTTTTACTTCCATCAATGGAATGTATGAAAGGAATCTCAAATAGGCCATAAAGAACCGCAATGTTGCTTAGAGACAAAACTCTTGCTCAGGGTGCGTAGCTTGCATTAGAGGGAGCGGGAAGTGCAAACATGATGTCAGAGAGATTATCTGTATAAATTGTGTTATCATTTAGCCCAAACAAACAGTGAGGAAAGGCTAACCTCCTCCCTTTGAAGACAATGCATAGTTACTACGTCTGACTTCTAATGAAAGCTATTTTCAGGAAAACACCAGATATGTACAACAGTTGGTCCAGAAATGAAAATCTGTTGTAACAGCCAGAAGTCAAAGGCAGCTATAAATACAGACCTTAATCTTTTCAAGAATCCCTTAACGAAGGCTATAAAACTGATTATATCTTCAGGCCTAACTCAAGTGCAAATTCTTACTCAGAAATAAGTAACAGCCCTGCAAATATTACTTGAAGACCAGTACAGGAACAAAGAATGAGAATAAAGAGTGCTGGTTTGAATCCTAACATCATGGAATACGAGTTACATTGCATTTAGAATAAACAATTAATGAGACAACAGAAGCCTCAGCTACATGTCCGTTTTTCTGAGAGAGAAACCATTTCCAGAAGCGGTCAGAGTGGGATAAAGACACACTGCATCATTCCTTTTAGCACAACAGAAATGCTCTTTGATTATTTAAAAGCCAATTGCAAAGATCTGTCTTCAATACCTCCTATTGGAGGTTTAAATAGCAAGGAGGTGCAAGTACACTTACCAGCAACACTGTAGTAAAGTAGAGACTTTTGTTTTAACAAAATCTATATTTATACGATTACATTTCCTATGGTTGAGGGCAGCTGTAATTAATGGATTTCCCTCCTTCCCCTAATGCAGTCATTTGTCAATTTAAACACAGAACGTCCAATCAATTTTGATGTATTTAGTAAGCAATTTGTCAGAGTACTGCATACCAGTTAATATATTAATTCTTGTCATTGGCCTGCTTCTGACAACTGCAGGTCATCTCCATAAAATTGGTCCTGATGAGCCAAAACTTTTTGCCTGGAATGTGAAGGTGCCCTTGGCAGAGCCAGAGGAGAGAAACCATCTCATTCAATGCTTTTTCTGGTCAGTTTTTGATCTGATTTCAAGGTTGGGTTTGGGTTGTTTGTTTTTTTTTTTTCATTAATGCATTAATTGTCCATGTTTCAGATATTTCAACTACAGTCCCTTCCTCCAGTGCAATGAAAAAGTGAATTCAAAGAGAAGGGGTGAGGAAGAAAGGAAATAAGAAGCATGAAATGAGGACGTATGATTTTTTTGTTGTTATGTAAATTTACCTATTTTCATTACAATTCCATTATGTGCCATGCACGTGTCTGAAATGAATTCAAACGTGCTAAAATAGAAGTCACAGAAGTTAGACAAAGGCAACACAGGTTAAGTCAATCAAATATGGAAGAATTCAGGTCATGGCAATAGAAAAGTATTCATTAGAGAAAAAACCTGAACACAAACAGCAGATTATCAGGGACAAGGAAAGTATACCTTAACAGGATGCCTCCAGAGTTTATACTACCAGAAGCATCTTAATTCCTAAGTCCTAAACAGCAGGAAGCAAGTACTATTTAAAGAATAAGTAATAATGAAACTTGGCAATTCTCTGAAGAAAGGCACATCCTTTAAAGACAAGTTCCTGTGGACACCAGAAACCCTTCTAGGTATGCACACAGTGCCTTGCACAACTCTCCTCCTCTGTAAGGTCTGCTATGACCGTCCTGTGGTGATGATACTTACGAGGTAAGGAAAACATCTAGGACAGATAAAATGTGACTTAAATTTCCCTCCTCTGTTGTGATTAAATTTAGCAGCTACTCAGAACAAAGGAAATAAAGAGGGAATACTAGAGACACAAATAAGGTAAAATACTATGTATTAAATCTGAGAAGGCTCAGAGAGAAACATCTAACCCAGCACAAAGGACTTGAGGCCTGCAGTACCTCCTGGGCTCTGCAGGATGAACTCTTATGACAACAATGGTAAGTCTGAAATCTGCTCTGTTAGAAGGTGAGGAGATTCTCCAGACTGGTTATTTTCACTCTCAAACTGCATAAAGCCTGAAGCAGTCAGGAGCAGGATACCCACGCTTCCTGCAGGCCAGCAGGCTGTGGAATTTAACATGCAAGTTCACTTTTGAGCCACCAACTTACAGAAAGGTCCAAATCTCTTGCTATCCACTTCTTCACCTCTCTGCAGTGAGCCACAGCTGTGATAAAGCGCTCAGGTAGATACGAACTGTGCACACTGATCCAGGTTTCTGCAGCAGATGTCACAGATGACCTCAAAGCAATGAAACAGCTGTGCTAATCCACTTACAAATACCCTTGGGATAAAGGTCTTGGACACTTGTTGTACTATATATTTCTTCAAACAATGGTTCCTTGTTACTTCCTTATTAGCTGTGGGTATAACTTTCAGATTCTTTAAAAATATTGGAAGCTGAACTCTGTGTAAACAACTAAATACAGCTTTTTTAGAATATTCTCTTTATCACAAGAACTCACTGGCCTACTTTATGCTTTTCAGAGACTAAGGAAGATTTTGGTGCTGTGTTTTGGCATCGAACTGTATCCTTCTGCAGACCTGCAGAGCACAGCCCTCCAACCAGACCGCCAGACGTTTCATTGTTCTGTCCGTCTGCTGACAGAGGTACTCTGTGCTAAAAAGCACACTGAGTATTTTTCAATGACCCAGGGGGCAAAGGTCACTTATTATAAATGGATAATGAGACCTAATGCAATGTTCTGAGTGTGGACAAAGAAAGGGTCTATCCATACCCCCTTGTGACTTGGTCATTCAGGCTTTTATTTCCCCTGCACACTTAATGGAGCCAAACAATTGGCAGAAATGCTATACAGAAACTGAGAGAAACTGCTGTATTCTACCTCTGATAGACAGATACAAATAGTGACCCTGAAACGGCGCCAGAATTCCTCTTACCACTAACGTGGCAGACAGATGTAACATTCACCCTAAACCTCTATTTAGCCATTTGCTGGCAATTAAACTTACTGACGGAAGTGATAGCACATCAAACCACAGGCTTCAGCTAATGTCAGCCCATTACATTACTGCAGGTAAGGAGAGACAGATAACTTCAGTTTAGCGTGTATTTAATAGGGGAAGCCAACAGGTGTCTTGAACTGTTTTGTGGGAATCCTGCTCTGACTCCATTTTTTTCCAAAACTTCATTGAGAAGCTCCAGATAGAATAAATCCAGAAGACAAATAAAACGTCAAAGAATATCAGATATACACAAATTGTTCCATTAATGCCAGCTGTACTATGTTCTATAGATACTTTTTTGTCTGTAGTGGTTATTATTCTATTTTCATTTACATTTCACACTCATCTTAAAAAGTTCCTAAAAACTAAAAAGTTGTGAAAAAAAACCCTGATTTTAAAAGTCTTCGCTGTAATTCAAGTAATTCAAAGTCATTATTTTCCTGCAATTCAGCTACAACTCATTCTTTTTCCTTTAAACAGTTTTCAATACCAAACCATTTGACATGCATCGTACTTGAGACATTAATGAAACACAGTGAACCACATCCATCCCTGGTTTCAGACTGTGGAATAAATGCGATCTGTGTATATAAGCTTTTCTATTCAAAGAAGGTTTTTGTTCAGACCATATCATTGCATTACATTGTTTTTCATTTCAACAGAAATTAAAAGGTAGACAAACTACTTCTACAAAATGTCCAGAATTCTCCAGAGAGCATTCTGTGCTCTTGGACTCATCCTGCAAGAACTACATGCTCCATACAATAATTTATATATTTGCACGTTTGATAGCATGCAGGAGAAATAGCTGAAACCAGTACGGATGATAATGACATCTTGAAACTAGAGGAGAGAATCTGAGGAGGGGGAGGAGGGGGAATAAATCTGGCCCAAACAGCAAAGCTGGAAGGATCCACAAACACAGGTAGTGTTTGTGAACTAAAGCTGCTTTTGGAGACTGTTTCAAGACTACTCAGTAGCAGTAGCAACAACGGTTTGTAAGCAATGGATAAAAATACTGATACCAAAATGAGTTATCAGCAGCATAAACAGACTCTGGCAGCAGCCACATTAAACTACAATACAAAACTAGACCTATGCTCTGTAGTTAACAGTGTCTATTAACGGTTTTGATACAAAATACAAATATATTTGTTGACCTGATTGGACTTAATAATTTAAAATATTTATTTCAAAATGGAAGTATAGGCTCGCACATCTAATTTTAGACACAGTAATTTGAAATTTGAGATCCATATTTGTATCAAAAACTATCATACAACCAAAATACCTCCTTGCAATGACCTTTTATCTCAAAGCAGAACTCTCATACTATATGTCAAAGTAAAACAACACAGGGATCTAGGAAAAAATTCTAGCCCAAAGGCACATCTAACACAGTGTTGTGCACTACTAACCACCTTTTCCATACTCTTTTCCACCTTTTGAGTTTTCTTCCTTTTTCTATGCAGCATGGAACAAGGAAGACAACAACCTTGTGGGTTCCCACAACATTTTGAGCTTGAAGCACATGCAACAGATGGAAAGGTAGAAGCAACAGATCTAATCTGGCGCCAGTGTCACTTTTACCAGTCATGTTCTAACTGCCTTTTGGCCAGATGTCCACTTTCTGCATTTTAAAATGCCTGTGCCACATCATGTGCTGGCGTTGGCTGCACTGACAACTGTGCAGAGGATCTAGTTTCCCCATGAGTACCTTTACATATGCCAAGAGGTGTTCCCTTGTGAAACTTCAACTGCTGTATCATTTTGATCTTGACTACATCCTAGATAGAGAATTGTTACTGCTAATATTATTCTCTTTTCTGAATGGTCAAAATAAAAAAGTAACATAAATACTCATCTATAAAACCAATATAAAATACATGGGTTTATATAATATACATATACCATGTATCTATAGATATATAAATGTTTCTGAATATGCAATGCCATGCACATTGGCTCCTTGCAAACGATGTGGCTGGATAAGACAGAGGACTAGGCAGGTGGGCAGCCAAACCTGGAAGCAATGCCAAGGCTCCCGAGGGAAGCAGCTGTCTCAGACTCTGGCTGGAAGTAGCCCAGCAATAAGGAGTTCCAAGGGAGAGGGAAAATGCAGATGCACTGGCTTGTCACTGAGTACTGAGGAAATGGCTAAAAGCATGAGAAGAAATGAGGTGAAGAAACCCTAAAGACTTCAGGGGATCTTTTGAGTCACACTTTCAAAGCCAGCCAAACACTCACATTTTGGGTATATGACAGGCTCACAACTTTGATTCATATCAAAAAGATACTTATATTCACTACCATTACTAATATAGTTACGTCAGCGCTATTCTGGGGTTAAATGTATTCTGAAATAAATGCAGGCTGAAAAACTAAGTCACACTCAGCTTAAAATGTGCACATAAGACAAGACAAAAAGTTGTCAGCTACTTACAGCCAGCAAGAAGATACTGGTAGTATTGCACAGCATCTGCAGCCAGGAGCAGTGGATGGTTTGCATTAAATGGTGGTTGGAGTTCATTCCACTGAGGAGTTCTGAGGTAAAACACAAGACTATTAATATTTTAGCTAATACAGAGAATGTAAATCAGTGTTTCTGTCATCACATGTAATTATCTATACAAGCTCACAAAATGTTTGTAATTATTTAAATTAGCTTGTTCAAACACTGCAATACACCACAAGCACTTGAGCAGCAGGATGAAATAGCACAGATTGTGAGGCAAAGACAATACTTGTTTGTTGACTGCAACATGAATTGCTCACGATGAAGGTGGTTTAGATTAAGTTGGTAAACATGTTTAGGACCCTTGTATGTCATGCTGACGTTATATAAACACACAACAGAAACTGGGGACTTTTTTTGTTCTTTTAACTAGCACTACTTCGATACTGTAAAGTCATTGAGCATTCACAAACTGTGAAAATAAAGCTGTGTAAAGTTATGGACTATTGATCCAATTAGAATTTTCAATTCCATTACAACCTACTCATTTCAACAATAATGGTCTAGAAGTCTGTGTTGTAATTTTAATTAGGGTGGGCCATTCCTAAATAGCTTGGTAAATCAAGTATTGATCAACCTAGTCCAGCCATAAGCAGCACTAAGGAATATAGGAGCCAAGAAAAATCGATAGGGAAATATTTTAAAACGTCAAAAGCACTGACAACACTTTCTCATCAATTTTTGTTTACTTTCTTCTGCGTGTCAGGAATAATTTCTTCAACTGTCTTGAGAAATGCTACCTTCAGCTACTTACAGGATAACTTGCCTAATTCTTTGCAATGCTTCACTGTGGAAACCTCACTCATGACTCACGGCAGAATTTTGTTCTTTAACACCATTAAAATAATTGTTTCTAGTCCTTCTGTAAAAAACTAGATTACAATCTGATCATTTAAAATCACCAATTGATAAGGATCTCTATTGATCTGTAAACACATTCATGTACCTCTGTGTCTACAGAATTATTTAAATGCTTAGCTCCCCTTCAGACACATAAGCACTAACACAGCTATAGGAAAAGGTAGGTTTGAACATTGAGAGCCCCTTCCTTCAACGGAAACCCTTAAGAGTCTTTAAGGTAAACTTTAAGATAAAAATAGGGGTGAAATTCAAAGAATCATAGAATGGTTTGGGTTGGAAAGAGCCTTAAGATCACCCAGTTCCAACCCTTCTACCATAGGCAGGGATGCCTTACCCTAGACCATATTGCCCAGGTCTCTGTCCAGCCTGGCCTTGGACACTGCCAGGGATGAAGCATTCACCACTTCTTTGGACAACCTGTTCCAGTCACTCACCAGCCTCATGATACATGAATGAACATTCATCCCTTCCAGAAAAAAAAGATCACAACCATTTCCTGGACAAAAAGAGGAAGAAACAGTAAAAAGAATGAGCTACCTAACCAAAGTCCAGCTGGCTCTTGGGCATGTCACCATTTCCAAAGGTGTATCATCACTGATCTTCGGAGCAGTGCTGAGTGGACGTGGTTCTAAAACATGCTCCACCAGGCTGCCATAACAACTGATGATATACAACGACTCCACTACAAATTGTTTTGATTGATCTGTTTGCAAGAAGAAAGAAAATCTTACTGCAATAGCACAGCAGAAACAGCAAAAATGTTTACAGGAACAGTAGACTATTCTTTTAAATCTCTTGCTTTATATGCTTGCACTCAAAACCACCAATCAAAAGAAGTGAGAGGGCTGGAAAGACAAAGAGAAAATGGTACCAAGCACAAAATTTTCCCTTTGTTCCAAAAAAATATGATTATCTGATTTAAGAGGAGGTGGAACAAGAGTTTTCACACCAAGGTGAGTCCAGGTGACAACACGCTGCCAAACATACTTGCTTTAGCAAAGGTCCTTTACCTCACAGTAACACTTCACACAGTATTTTTGACTGTGTGAAGTCAAACCAAAGTTTGTTTTCTGTCATTGCACCATAATAAAAAAAATCAGTGATTGATTTCACTTATCAAACTTTCTTGCAAATTTTGTTCCTATTTACCAAAAGCACCCCAACCATGCCCCCCAAAATGTCCACTGTCACTGTTTCAGGATCAAAATCTACAGATAAGCACCATCTGCTCACAAAATGAGAAAATAAATTCATTTCAATTTAAATACAAATCTCATTTTTGGAATATACCAACCTTTTTCTCTTTTCAGACCAGGATTGTTTGCAAACCATGACCTTGATGATCCAAAGACTGCAGCGACACAAAACTCGCCTCCCACAGACTTACTGGGTGAAATCTGTGGAGCTGGTTTGGATTTGCTTAAAGAAATAATAAAAAATTATGGAAGTTATTTTCTCAAAAATCAAGATGTCCCTTGCTTAATAGTCATTCTAAGATATTAATTCAGAAATGGTGAATATCTGCAGTTCCCGTAAGATTTAGCAGAATTTACAGATGCTTAGTGGCTCTCAATAATAGGTCCTAAATTCCCCTTGATCACTGAACTCATTAACTTGAAGGACAGCACTGGCTCATAATGGAGAATTAGTTGGGCTGTTTAAAAGACCCAATATTGAATACCTGCATTCAATAGAAACTTCTGAAGTGAATACAAACATTTATAATTGTAAGTCCTTTGGGAACTAAAATATAGATTCTGGGTCAGTCTTTCTAGGTGGTTGGTATTTTCTGGCATTTTCAAAAGAACCCTCTAACTAATGTTAACATTGACTGCTGATCTGTATATCTGCACATTGAAACTACTCGGATATATATGACATGGGCAAGAGGGTAAGAGGGAACAACATGCGGAGGATATGAGGAAAGGGGAACAATGCATACGCTCATGAGCTACATGTTAAATCAGTAACTGTATCATGTAAAAAGAGATTAAGATACATTCTCCTCTGAAACACCACAATGTGCATGTAGCAGATCCAGTGGTTTATAATTATGTTTTATTGAAACATCATTTAGTGTTCCTCCCTACAGGAAGCTGAAGATACGCAACATTCTGCTTTCTATAAACTCAAAATTTGCCCATTTCCTCAATTCATTAAACCAGATTTTTACCCTTCCCTTAAGAGAAAAGCTGTCTGAGAAGTTCATGCAGGATTCCTCCTTCTCCACATTCTATTTTTTCCCTGTCTTTTAAACTGGACTTTATGATATTTCTCTCCCTATTCTATTTCACTGCTCCCTTGTCTTGACACCTCTCCCTCCTTTCCTTTTTTCTTCTATTAATTTCTTGTTCCACATTATATCAAGGCTGTGATTACACTATCATATTGACTGGGTCATTTTTAAGTATTGATCTTCAATTCTGAGATGTGTGTGTGTGCATATATGTACATGCAAACAAATTATTGCAAGTATCATGATGGAATTAAGCACCATAAGAATATTTTAAAACAGGAGAAAGCAACTCAAACACTGAGCATGACTAGAATGGCACTTGATTCATACCACCCTTTTTTTCAATGACAAATTAGTTGTATACAGGTGAAGTGGTTCCACAGAATGAACCAATAGGGGTATTAAAGCAAAGACAGATTATGAATCAATATAATGTAAAAATAACATGAGAAAAGTAAGGTGAACCAAAATTGTTCTACAAGCTGGGCTTCTCTGAAGCTCCTGCTCCTGCTCCATACAAACACCCATGTCTTGGTCCCTGGTTCCTCACAGCTCAGAACCGATCTCACTTAAATAAATGGCAAAACTTGCCCTGATCTCAAACGCTTCATTTCCTTCCAACAAGAAGTAGTAAGTGACATGTGGAAAATGACATGGCATATGGTTCAAAACATATCGTCACCATCATTACTGTCATGCTATGTGGAACATTTAAAATGTCCTTCAACTTGAACTCACCTAAAGCAGCAAATACTTTCTGTGAAGCATTTCAGAAATTAGGGTATGTATGACAATGGGAGAAAAGATTAGTTGTCTACCTCATACTGTATTTTCAGCCAGGTTTCTGAAAGGGATGTACACAAAGTATAGCTGAGCTTCCCAGCACCTTGTATGGTATTACTGTGCCAGTTTTACACAAGGGCTCACTAAAGCACAGAGGGGCTAAGCTGTTTGCCATAAATCACACATGCAGCAAGCCTACGGTCACACTTTTCATTTAGAAGAAAAAAAACACACACCCAACAAAACAAAACAGAATGAACTTTCAAAAGGAATTCCATCACACTGATTAGAGTCAATGGAAAGATTCAGACAAACTTTCATGGACTTAGATCAGTCCTGAAGCTCTCACACATGCAGGAGAAGCTAGAACGTCACAAAAGAGCAATTGCAATTTATAGTCAGTAGCTCTGATACTGAACCACCACAAAGCACTTAATATCCAACTGTTGAATCTACAGCTATAGATTACTGGGTCAGAAATCTGTGTTCCAAAATGTTACGAGTATAAATATATTACCTTGCTTGGAGTGGCAATTTATGATCTATATTGGAATAGTCTATATTAACATATGAAGTATTTATTAGCTACTCAGAAAAATGCAGAATAGATTTCTTTCTCTTTGAAAGAGTTATCTGTCACAGAAGCAGTATTTTTAACCAGACCTGTAACAAACTGTGTATCAAGAACTGTTTTTAGCTCTCACCTTCCAAGTATTCACACTAATATTCCTCCAGAAATGAAAATGTAATGTATCCACTAAGTAGAGACTTGTTACTTACTGATCTATACTTCAATCAATAAATGATCCGTTTTAATATAGAAAAAGATTGTTCAGAAGGACAGTGTTACCCATCAATCAATACAAAACAATGATAGAGATATGATTCAGCTGTATACACTTCCTCTTACAAACTCCTGAAAAGATAATTCTTCCACACTATCTTAATACTCCTAATATTCTCAAGTTTTACTCTATACAATCTGAGGTTATTCATTAAAATAATCTAAAATGAAAAAATAAAAGAAAGGCAGCAAATGCTGTTCTCACCTACAGACTGGAGTAAACTTCTACAGGGCCATAACTGACTTCCATTTCTTCAAGCCTTTCAGTTCAAGGAACCTGGTACTCTAAAACCACTTTTTTTTTTGCAGAGATCTCCACACCCACAGTCCCAAGACCTATGACCAACCTTAAAGGCAATGGTCTAAGCTACATTCTATTTACACCATGACTTTAAGATGTACATCTCTCAAGGCATGCATTTAAGTGCTGGTTTCAGTGCCAAAACATTTTCCCTTCAAGAAGGATGTTTTGTAGACAGAAAGAGCAGACCTTGTAAAACATGATTACTCATGTGGTTAAACTCAGTCCTGCTCAAAAATAAAGACAAACAAAAAACCTGACTAGCGCATCATATTGGTTCAGACACAGTTCTGAAGAAACTGCTGAGATGTCAACAAGTCTATTCTGAAAACTATTGTAACTGAGGAATCTTTTATTTTACCACCATTTTACTTTATCCCTGAGTTTTCATCATTACATTCCAACTCAAATTTCTTTCCTTCAGCAATCCTCAAAAGCCCAGTTATTTCCAGGAACAGTAATGCCATTAGAAAAATATATTTTCATGTCATTGTGATATTTTAACAACTTGGAAGCTATAAATCCTCATTATTATGTAGATGCAAACACCCTTTCAGCTTTATAAATGATAAGAAAACAATCATGTTGAAGGCAGGTGGTGAATGACTGGTTTCTGCTATGAACTCCTGCTCTTTACTTGCTCTTAGCCTGTCAGCACTTCGTAAATTATTCCAAGAACTGAAATTAAGGCACATTTGGCCTCACTTTTAAAAACAGTTAATTTAAAAGAATCTTCACAATATGCTAACTTTCAAAAGATTATACCATATTTTTACTGAGAGGCACTGCCATGCAGGGAGAAGTGAGAGTTGTTGGGAATCAACACGTAAAACAAGAAAGTGAAGCTAATGGAACCAAAGCTCTCATAATTTTGATCTTCCACATCAGAAACAAGAGCATTATATAAAAGGAGGATGAGAAGTCAGTGCACTTTTTCCTCTCTGGGTTTACCAAACTGTGTAACTACACCAAGAATTAAATGAGACACAGCGGCATTTTTATCCCAGTTGTATCTCTGCAGGGACCTACACCAGGAGTACAATCGTAATAAAAAATCACTTTCACAGTTCTTGTTCTGCTATAAGTTTAGTAAGAGCTGTGCCTCAACTGAAGATCACATTCATGTGATTTCAGCCACCAGCAGTTGACATTCACCTACACCAGCTGAAGTCAATGACAAAGTCACCTACTAAAGGTCAAGTTAATCCCAAACTCCAGCTAAATACCACAATATTTGGGGAAATTGGTGCTATTGACTTTTCTAACATAATTTTGGGGGATTATTTCCATTTTAAATGTAGAAACACTGAGATGCAGATGCATACATGTCCAGTGCAAAATACATATAAGCATTTTGTACTGAAATAGCATAAAAAGTGGTGGAAGCAAACTAAAGAAGAAAAGTAAGACATTACTTTGACAGATCTTAAAAAGTTAAGAGACTCAGCAATAGCATGCAAGTTCTTTCATGTTGACAAGGCAAAAGAAAAGATGAAGAGCTACTGAAACAATTCAAAATTACTCCATTTTATCTAAGAAAATCAATAACAATCAATACTATTGATATATTTTGCAAACTATAGGCAAATATGAACATCAGAGTACAGTGCAGTACTGGAGTGTTCCTCAAAGAGCTTTAGGTCTCAAACTGCTGCTGGCTCTTAAATTGGTCTTTATGTTCATAGTCAAATAAGTGACATGACTCTAAAAAAAATAACTAAATTGCACATATATGGTATGAGGGAACTGCTCTACAAATTAAAATAGTGAGAGTCTGCAAAGACTGAGAATCACACTGATTTTATATTCCCAAAGAATAGGCTTCAAATACGTCAGATTCATAAAAACAAAAGCACTTATCCACAGCTCCACAACTAACCCCACTGAAACGGAAACATACCATTTCTCGAGGTAAAACTTTATCTGGGCTACATAACCAGCAACAAAAGTATCACGAGAAAAATACAGCATGAAATCTGCAATTACACATAGAATTAGTGAAAAAGCATATCTGTCTCAAACTACGTAATTTTAATTGATTTATCACTCTGCCTAAAACAAGAAAACAAAGACATGTTTCTAGTCATCAAATTATGAATAAAACAAGAAAAAGCAAGAAAAAAAAATGGTAGGCTCCTCTACTCGCCAGGCAGCAAGCTGTCAAATCTCCATTCATGTTGTTTACATAATTTTAGGTCTCATTAAGACCTTAATGGAAACAACATGATTTCTTCCCCCACCCAGAGTGTGTTTTTTATCCTAATTTCACTGTAGGCTAGTAAAGACCATATTTTTGAGCTAGAACTGGCATTAAACAAACCACAAAAGAGTCTTGTGAAAGACAGGCAACAATTTTTGAGTCTATTTCCTATATTCCCCTCTTTAATCTAGGCCTTTTAATCTTGCCTCAATCTAAAATAATTTCTGGTTGACAAGCATCTTTGCTGCTTCATGCAGAGGCTGACCAACACATCCATTTGCTAAGACAATCCACTTTCAAAACTCTCCTTCCAGAGCCTTTTCAGTTCTTAGATCACAATCACATGAAATACTTCGGTGCATCACAAGCTACATTTTAAAATGGTTCTTAGGAAGTTTTACATATATTCCATAGGAACAGGGCAATGTCACCTTCTTTCCTCTAGTGTCCTATTTAGTGTTTTTGTGTTTCCTCCCTTTGCTATAACTCCCGAGTCCCTCACCAGCTCTCAAGTCGCCTGTATCCTAACAAAACTCCTGGGAAGTTCCCTCTGCTGAAGATAGCATTTTGACAGAGACATAAGGGGGTGATACATGTGGCACAAACTGGCAGCAGTAGAAACAAGAGCCACATACAAATATTCTAACAGATACTAATAAGCATCCCCAACTAACATTAAAACAACCCCCTCCCAAAAAACCCACCTTCTAGCTGAAAGTTTCTAAATTTTCTAAGAAAGTTTTAAGATGTTCAAAATTCTTCCACTCTTGTTATCTGGAACTTCAAGCACCTACTCCCATCTCGTTATAAAGAGGTGACTGGAGGTGACAGCATGAACACTGAACCAAGCTCCACCACAAGGAAACTTGTTAAAATTTGCTTTTATTTCTGCCTACATGTTTGTAATATGCTGCAATTTTACATATTAAAACAAACCGCCCTCGTAATTTCAAATATCATTATTTTAATGGAACTGTGGTTTGGCTGGTTGGTTTTTCTCTCAAGTGTGATAAGTTTTTTGGTTTTGTGTTTTTGTTTGTTTTGTTCTTTGTTTGGTTTGGCTATTTTCTACAGTGCCCATTTTACTTGCTTCACCCCCCTACTGCAATATTTCACTGTCTACTCACTGCTCACCCGGCTTATTTTTGAGAGGTCATCATTGATGTTTTTCTGTCTGTAAGCAACTTAGTGATACAGGAATAAAGAAAGCAATACAGGAGAAAAAGAGGCTTGTGTTGGAAAGCTGTTGCAATCATTTTTGCTCGCTGGGAAATAATTTATTTTTTCAACTTTGCTGCTACTGAAAAATTAAATGCCCCCTCACAGGTAAAAATGGAAAAAAACAAGTGAATGCTTTGACAATGCTTAATGGTGAACACACATCCATAGCTTAAGAGTGAAATTATGCAGTGCTTCCACCTATGGATCAGCCATGCAAGTCAACAAATTAAACAAAAAAATTAATCCAAAATTAAAGTCTAAGCACAGCGTTATTTTCAGTGAGGACAGCAGATGAATTGTAGGCATGCTGGGTTTGAACTGGGAACTCACCATGGAGCTTTTATGGAAAAACATCCTGCTCCAAACAGGTAAGGTCTTCATGTAAAGGGGAAAAATGCACAGAAATTAGATGAAAACTCCATTACCAACAAGTACACTGTATAACATGCTATTAAGATTTATGCAGAAGGTAAACAAAATAATTTCTTATAACCATTCATGATGCCCTGAGAGAGATGTAGATCCCTAATGTCACCAACATGCTAAGGCTCACAGACACAACTGCCCAGGTGAATGTCCCAGGGACAACACAGCCACCCATGGAAGCAGGAGCTGACGGGGCAGGCTCCTCATGCACAACTGCGGTGACAAACATAATGCACCAGTTGCAAGCAGGCTTTAACGTTATCATTCAAGTTAGACACAGCTTACGTCTCCTTACTGAAAGCTGCTGCTAAATCTGAGGCAAAAGGAATCAAGAGCCTTAAACCAACATTAAAGTCAGAACTAGCAGACAGAAATTAGCATCGAAAGCAACAAGTACGAGGCTCTTTTCCATGACACACTAAAGGTCTGAGTGGGACAGTTTTACAAATATACTGAAAATAGGCAAGTCCTAAGTAAAAAACACAGGTACAAACACAATTTATTAGAGAAAATTACTCAGCCCTTTTCCTAAACACACCATTAAAGTAAAAATCTTTAGCAACTGTATGACATAGCAATACTATTCCCTCACTTAAAAGTCTGCATGGAATGCAGGGAAGAGAACCCTATCTTACTTCAAGTACCTTTGCTGTTAAAAATCACCAGATGTAGAGCTTAATGCTTTTGGTCACTCAACAATTTATCTCCAGCATGATTTGATTTCTGTTCACGTATTTTGTACTGTGGATAGTTTTTACAGTGGTACCACACCCCATTAATTTCAGTGCATTTTAAATGGCTATCTCCTTGTTCTTTGCATCACCTTTCAAAAAGCCATCACCACACTGACCTTTTCATAAAGTCTGAAAAGGAGGAACGGGAGGTAAATTTAGAGCTACTCACATGCTCAAGGCTTCTGTGAGTCTCATTTGGGATACACCTTCATCCACAAAATTGCTGAATAACTGATTTTATCAATGCCTGTCTTTTTTTTTCTTTTTCCATACTCTGACTCAGTGATAAATTCTGGGTAGTTGAAACAAGTGAAGTATTTTCAGGTAATGAACTAACAGAAAATATCTATCACAGAAAGATGTATAAAGCACTCAGCCATATGCTTGCACAGGTAAAAGGATACCAGCCTGATAAAAAGGAATTCTGTGAAAAAAATTTGGCACAAGCACATCAATGAATGGAGGCATCCTCTTAAAAAAAACATTTAGGCGAAGGTACAAACCAAGACATATATTCTTCGACATGCAAAGATATAAAAATCCAACACAGAACAGAACATTACAGAAAAAAAAAATCCTATTTTTTTCATCAGTAATGTAGGCCAAAGCCATATTGAAGATCTTTTGAACTCTGTGTCATGGATTAGCCTTTAACTGTTCATATTTAAATAAATGTTTGGTTAATACTTTGTGGGACAGAGCCCATTTTGTAGAACCAGCTGCCTCTCTACACATAATATAGAATCTTTGAATAGTGATAAAACCCAATTAAACTGTATGAACTGTATACATTGTATGATCTCCTATAGAGTCAACACAGTCAGTGTCCAAGTCAAAGACCATTCGAATGGCTAAGATGAGCCCAGCACTATTACACTGTTTAAATGTAAAGCTAAGTTTTCTTCACAACTCATAGCAAATATAACTTAAAACCTAGAATGCATCTAGTATAGATTTGAAGAGTCACTGGATAGTGTTTGAATCTGACTGAGAGCTTAGAATTTTTAAATTATGATCCTGGATGTTTTGGCAAGATTTTTTTCTTCCCTGAAGTAGTTTTTCTATCTGCAAAAACAGGCAAAAGACATGTAGCTGAGCTCATCAGAACATTTCAGAAGATAACATAGGCTTCCCCCCCTCCCAAGCATAGTATATTGGTCAAGAGCATAGTATGTTGACTTGATTATACTTGCAAATTAACAAATTCGCTATTTTAATTACAAATTGACCCCGGTGTTTCAATGGAAGGTTTTGTTTGCTTGCTTCTAAAATGGATACAAACTCTCGTATCATAAAGAAAATATAATTACACTCTCAAAGACTACAGCAGTCTTAATAAAAGTCTTAAGTGTGAGAAAGACAACTTAGCATGTCCTTTCTGTTCAAAAGACCTAGTTTCTTTTATGGTGGCTATTTCCCCCCCCCCCGATATTTATCTAAGTAATTCTTTTTCACTATTTCCTTCACATAATATGAATGGTGTGCTAACGGAGAGAAAGAGAATTCACAAATCACAGGAGAACCCAACCTTGAAAAGACAGCACCAGATGGCTGCGCTCAGTGGCAGGAACAGAGCAATGCCAAGGCAAAAAAGTCGCTGAGGTTCCCCATTCTCACAGCTATTGAGAAATTCCAAAGGAAAAATATGGAATGATGAAGATTTACAATTCAAAATTCCAACAGAATTAACTTAATTTCTTATCTGATTCTGAGTTTTAGCCAATTAAAAACTGACACATTGATTTTGTGTTACCGTGTTTAATAAAAACTATTTAAGCTTTTAATAAGCTGTGCAATACCCATCTACTGTAACCCTCATTGCTATATGTTGCCATAGCAAGAATCCGCTCACAGTGACACGTGAACAAAAACTAGTGCAAACCACTGTATTTCATATCAAATACAAATCACTACAGTAGTTGCTTTATTACCAAAATGTATTATATAACCTAAGGTGACATAAGACACCCCTGAGAAATGTGCCAGAAAGAGAATGACTTCAGCATGCAGGAAAACTGACCTACTGCACTGGATTCTTTAGCTTGACTTTTGGGTTTTTTTTCTTGACATTTTCAGTTACTTTTTCCTACTTAATTATATTATGACATCATGACTTTGCACTCCTTATTTTTGTTTGCTTCAGTAATAGAACCTGGGATAAATTAAGCTGAGTCAAAACAAAACAAAGGGATGTCACTGATTTTCAGTACTTATAATGTAAGCAATGAGAAACACTAGAATGATAAAATTGCATCAGACACTTTACCTACTCTTTCCCTTCCTTACTGGGGGTGGGATGAAGGATGGGATGAAGAACGGGTAGAGTTTCATGCTTAAAAACACACTATCTAAATCTTCTGGATGGAAAAAAAGTAAGGCTTATTCCTTTTCCTGGAAGGTATGTTGGATGTCTGTTTTGACAAGACCCAAGTAATGCAGGTTACATCCTGGTGTTTCACCAAAGCTATAATGAATTTGGGAATGAAGTATGATACAAATATAATGACTATATCCCTTGAGAAAGTTAAAACAAATGCTGCTGTCAGAGAAACCAACTTTTACAATAGTTTTTCTTCTGGGAGAATTGTTGTATCTTTTATTTTCCTCCTTCTTACTGCACTACAGTGCATCTGTGCCTCCACATTCTTACAAACTGGAAACGAACTAAAACTCATTCCACAAACACAAGGAAAGCTTATAAAGCTTCTGCAAAGCACAAAGCTGTCTTCTAACATACTCTGATTCACTGCCTTTTATAGACAAGCATGAGATGGATCATACAGCTCTTCCCCTTTCAAATCTATAAGCTCTTTGTAAATGAGCAATGAAGTAACCCATTCACCAGACTTGAGAAGGAATTCAGCATTAACAGTAAACTTTTCTGAGGGAAACTGAGGCATGGATATATAAGGACTTATTAAATCTGGCTCTCCTACTGCCTGACATCCTCCTAATCTTTAAAACATAAGATGCTTCCTTACTCATTAGTGTTAGAGTCCCTTTGGGAAAGCTTGTCTGCTCCTCAGAATGTGTTGACAGCACAAACTACAGGAAAGTAAGTCAATGGTATGACAAAATATAGGGACAAAAATTAAGTGCTTTGTGAAGGTGCAGAAATTACTACGAGAGACCTGAAAAAACAAGGGAAGAAACAGAGGGCAGGGAGGAAGAAAATGATAGTGGTGGCAAGAAGGGCAGTAATGCCCTGGGATACTCAGTGCTGAGAATGGAAACTGTATTCAGAATAAGAGAGTTTAATGACTGACCAGAAAATGTTCCAAAATCTACAAGTTTGAATGAAAAAGAGGAAAAAAGAAAGCATCTGTGCTGAGCAGCACTGTAATGACCCAACCCCAGACTCTGGCCCTGCATTCCCATAGGGCTACAGTGAACACTTCTAAAAAATTTACTGCCATTCCACCTGTCAAGTAAAATGACATTCTCTGCAGCTCTGCTTGAGACAGACAGTAAGAGCCCTGATCAGTCCCTTCAGTACCTGAAAAATATTTTGCTGTCTTGGATACTAGTAGAATAAAAACCAATTTGAGTTTCTGATTAATAAAAACTGCAAAAAATAATTAAGATATTTAGTATTAAAGAAGTTTTTCACATGTTAAAAGCAAATAAAAGGGAAAAATCAAGAACTGATAAATCTGTGGTATTCTTTTAGTCTTGCTTACTTTTAGAAATGTACTGCAACAGATTAAATTTTTAATTCTTTAAAAGTAGCAGTGACAGAAAAGGAACCTGCTTTGAGAGCCACTGAACAGTGACTCTAAAATCCAAGAGATCACAAGTTCATCTCCTTTTTCTGATCACTGCACAATCACAAGGTTAAGCAGCTGCTTCCAAGGAAGAGCCTTGTTTCCTCGGAGCAGTGCTTAAAGGTGCTGACCATGTAGGTGTAAATACATCTGTCTTTTGCCATTTGCAGTAATACATGCCTCCTACACTTCTCAGAGTGAGGCAGATGGTCCCTGTCCTGTCTAAATATTACACTGTACAGACTTACATTGCTATGTGTTTCTAGAAATATGAGGGCAGATGTTAAATATGTTAAACACACGCTTTGCCCCCTGGAGGTTTAAGTTAAGGCTGCTGTCTCAATTTGGTCATTTTAGGCATGCCAGGCTTCTTGGATCCTAGGCATTCCTCTTAAATCCCTGCTTTATAAATATAGCTTTTCATGTTAATTTTGTGTACTTTCATCAAACATCTTGGATGCAGAACAAATGAAGGAAGCTCTCAGCTTAGCATTACACATCCACACAGGCTTCACTGAAAATCACGATCCTCATTCATGAAAACTCTATTTACACAGCAGGGCATTTCCCATGACTGCTGTTTCCCCCCACCCCTTACATAAGCTGCACTGAGCAGTTTAAATTTAATTCGTTTTAAAAATTGCACAAAATATTAGCACAGGGATAGCTTGTGAATAATAAAATTTACTTAAAGAAAACGATGAATATGAACATTTCGGAATATGTTAAAGAACAAAACATTAAATAAAATAATGAAGAATTAACATATTTGTAACAGTTGTAGAAAAGCCTCCTGGTATCACCACAGCACTAAGGAAACAGCCCTTGCCAAGGCCACTGCATGATGTACTATTGGAAGCCAAGCGCTTTTTTTCAAATCATTATGCTCACTATTGCTCCTATGACCAGACCTTTGCCCTGGCAGACCCTCAGACCGCTTTTTGTTTTCTCTCTGTATCTTACCCCACCTAGTTCTAAATGTCTATTCCCTTTCTAGAAGTCTACCAACAGAGCCCAGAGTTACATTTTCACCCTTCTCTGACTGTACTCTTCAAGTCAGCTTTTTGATACTTTCCCTCTTTGAGGAACTGTAACTTCCGGCTTATCTCCATGCACACCAACATCTCTTTGACCCCACCTCCCTTCCTGTCCCCACCCAAGACCCCACCTTTCTATACCTTCAGAATTCACCCGATTGCTAGCGTAATCTTTTGCTCTCGTCTGCATTTAAATTGTAAGCAGGGAAAAAAAAAAAGAGCAAAAGTAAGCAACTGAAATGTATGTGTGGAAGAAGTTAAAACCACAACATTATCCCCATACTGCTTCTTTACCGTTTCCTAAGTTCCATTTACAATTAGCTATGAAGTTCAAGAACTTATCTGCATCCATCCTCTGTGCTTAGGGCAATCACATGTTTGTGGGTCACAATTTGGCTCAACAAGCCTAATAAAATTCCTGCTTACGGCAGCGAGAGCGGGACTGTATTGTTAGCTAGACATGTATATAGATACACATATGTATTTTGTGCACACATATGGAAGCTTCAGAAGGTCATCATGCATACTCAGTGCACTAAACAAAACAATACCAGATTTTACACAATGTCCTGAACACTCAAGCACAGAACATGGGAATTACTCAGGGAGAGAGGGAATATCCGTGTGCTCTCGCCTGAAAAATAATTCCTGGTTCACAAGACGCAAGGTGAAATGCACCTCCCTATCGGGGTCTGAGCAAGAAACCACTGAAGCTAGACAGTGACTGCACCTATTTGGCAAACACAGGAAAATGTTATGAACCTGCAGGACTCTCAGTTGTTTTGCCCAGCCACATGCCATACTTGAGCTATTTGTATTTTTAAAATACAAAAGCCGTCTGTATATGAATGGATTCAATTTTTAAGTAGAAACTATTCAGGAATTATTTTTTTTTTTTAAAGAGGGAAAAAATAGAAATAATTGAAATCATCACCCATTGGCTTTTTGTATTAATTTCAAACCCCAAAGATTTGGAATTTAGCAAAAGAAAAGTTTCAACTGTTAAACAGTATCAACTAACTTAAAATTGTGACACTTTAGGAAGCTCACAAAATCTTCTGTTATTATCACATACAGATATTTAGTAGAGCTTTCCGAAATGAATATTTTCAAGTGCCTTATCATGGCACAGGGGAAAGTACCAAAGTGCAGCTGGCTCAAAAATGAAAGTCCACACGTGAATTTCACAGTACAGAACAGGCACCTCAGTGGAAAAACAAGGTCAAGAAAACAGCCCGATTAAGTTTTGCCTTTATGCTCAACCTGGTTTACTGCCTTTCCAGTTCTGATAGTCAAAAATCATTTCTGCTTGAAAAGTTTGGAAATCAAAATAAACAAACTTTAAGGAGAAAAAAAAAGAAAAAAAAAGAAAACTTATAACTTATTCTGACTGAATACAGCTCTGCTTATGTTTCATACCAATTCCTGGTGTGAAACTTCTCCTGATGTCAGGAATTCTCCAGTATTTCCCATATGGTAGAAAATGACCCACCCCAATGAATATCCTGACTTTTCAGAGATTTGTTTTCAGGTTTTGTTTACTTATCTGATGCTGGTTTTCCCTTCTTGTCTCCTCTTCCCTCCCCAACCCTTCTGTCATTAAATTACTTATACTTCAATTAAAATAAGGAATAAAACTATGTATCACTAGTAACACAAATTATTTTCATATTAATTATAAATAACATTCCCCTATAAATTATAAAGAACAAAAAGAAAGGTTTCTGCAGATACACTTACCCTGTGCGTTTGGTGATGGTCCCTAATGTCATTGGCTGTTTGATTTGAGCAAGAGGCAACACCACAGTCAAACTTGGAAGAGGCAGGAGTCGAGGGTTCCCAGGATTATTGTTTGTGAAGTTATTGTAAGTGTCTTGGCTGTTCAATTTACCTTAATGGGATGGAGACGTAACAAAACACGTTATTGGAACTTTTTCTTCATTTATCATTTCTGTAACTGCCTAAAAGAAGCCATTGTCAAAAGAAATAAAAGTTAAAAAACAGAAAAAAAGAAAAAGCAAAAATAATGAGATCCTGTATAAGCAAAAATGTATCTAACAACCATCCCCATCTGAAGTAAAAAATAAATCACAATGGAAGCAGCAAATAGTTATTTTTCTATATGTGGGGATAAGGTCCCCTTCCATGGACGGGAAATTACTTGTGCTGCTGCTGCTTGCCTGACAGTTTTGTTCACCAGAAAGTTTTCAAGTTTAATTCGAAGAACAAGCCCTGGATTCCAATTCTCTCTTTAGAAAAAAAGAGTATCTGGAAGCGAATTATTTTCCTAAAGTACCACATACAGTGTTGGTAATTGAAAGTCCTGAAAAGGTCGCTTTTGTTGTCTCTACGGATAAAAGCACACAGAATAGTAATCTGCTGAACTAAGACCAGAGGAAAATAACAAGTAACTATAGAAAATATAGTCATGCAAAACTACACGTAAAAACAAGAAAGTATCAAGAAAGTAACCAACTTCACTCAATAAAGAAGAAGAAGAAAACAAATCATAGGTACTTTAAGAAGGAAGGGGAAAACATAATAAAAAAAAATCCCAACCACCCTAAATTTAGCTTGTTTCAAAGAGGTCTGTGCTGGATATACGCCCAGTTTAGATACGCTTTCTTACTTTCTGTATCATTCTGTAGTCACAACCTTTCATTCTTCAGTTAGAAAAGGAAACTAGCTACAAATTTCATGGACAGTAAAGAAAGAAATGTGAAAAAAACCAAAGAAAGAAGTTAAACAAAAAAGCGGCCAGTCTGTTTATAACAGAATCAAAAGTACTTTAAATAGACAAGCAACTATGAATTAAAAGGTTTAGATCATTAACTTGTTTTTCTGTGTTTCTATAATGCTGTGAAACGCTGGCTTTGTTCTTAATCAAAAGGGAGCCATATTGGGAATTAGGTTCCTAAACAACCGCCGCATTCTACATAGATATTATACAAATCCCAGGCCAAATCCATACAATCTGACTGAAGAGCAGCCACCTTTTTTCAAGGAAGAAAAACAGCACAGAAAAGGGTTTCTCACAGGAAGCTGCCTGAAAGGCTTTAATGGTACTTCAGATGGATTGAAAATAGGAAAAGGAAGGCGGAAAAATCTTAATGAATGTCTCATCATCCTAAAGACACTCAATGCTTCCTTTACCCTTCTTTTAATACTATATAACTGTAAGCTTAGGGGGTTTATTTGTTTTTTCTACAAAGTCCAAAGACCCCTGCATCTCAGAAAACATAATAATAAAAATGATGAAATTACAAAGCGTATTTTGTGCTAAGTATCTGGCCCGAACACTGGTCAATACATTTTAAGAGAAATAGCAAGGCTTTAATGAAGAACAAGCCTATTGAAGTCTGAGAGCAGATTTCATTAATAGCAATTTTCCTGCACCAACTTCGAATAAAAAGAAACAGGAAAGAGGGGAAGGAGGGGAGGGGGGGCGGGGGGGGGGGGGGGGGACCAACAACCCAGCTGAGATTTAAATTTACAACTGAGATGCAATTAATTTTTTTAAGGTTAGTTTCATAATGCTTTCTCAGTTCTTGTGAAAGGACTAGGAATAGTTTTCTGCATTACTCTCTAATTAGTTACTGTTGCATGCAATCAAGGCCTTTCCGAGAGTGCTTCACTCTCCTGTATTCTCCACGAGGCTATGCAGCAGACAGGGACAGTACCTACAGAGGGGGCTCCAAATGGCTGTAATTTGTTTTCCTTTACTTGTTAGGAATATAATTATTAACCATGAACTACTGAACCAAATGACTGTGTTCTAACAGTCCCCTCTCTCCCTTTCTCAAAGCACATTTAATTACTCAGTGCCCTCTGCCCCCAACATCATGTGGTTCTCCATATGCAAAACCTTTAGATGATTCAATAGAATATTTGCATGCAGGGAAATGAGACATTTACAGATCTCCTTCCTACAGAAGGATGGGCTGCTTTATTTTCATACAAGCTGAGGAATCCCAAGGCAGTTAAGGATGTTCAGAAAACTGCAGGATTAAGTCATCATGGTTTAGGAGGCTTTTATTAATTGCAGCAACAACACCCTACAAATGTTTAGGCTCACACACAAGAAAACATAAAGTACACACAAAAAAATGACTAATCTATACAGAGAGAACTGAAAATGTGCAAAAAAGTACGCTGAATGGGACCAAAACCTAAGATGATGATTCTTTAGAAAAAACAAACATTCAGAGGTCAAGACTTTCCTTCTTAAATGCATACTTAATCCAATGTAAACAAACATCAATAAAAACCTAGCTCATCATGCATGCACAACACCTGAGAGCACAACCATAATTCAAAAATTCAGCTATGACAAAGGGAAAAGCTGTAAATACATAATATATAAGCAATCTGTATTTTCTGCAGCAACATTTAGCTGCTTAACTGCAAATAAATATAATTCAAAGTAATCTAGTCAAAAACTAAAAGTTGAAATGCTACAAAAAGGAGACAAATTATTTCTGGCAGTAAAGCTTTTCTTGAAAATCTGACTACAGTAACATTGAGACACTGTGGCTGAGTAAAGTTAGAATCTTGCTTAATAGAAGAAATACAAATTCTGCTGCCACTTACACTGAATTATTTTTAGCCATTTTGATGATGGAAATGATCTATAATGCTACAGCTTCATTTTATGCTGCCTCAGACCTATCAGAGAAGTACATCCTTGTTACACTTGTTGACCCAGTAAATGCCCTCCATGACCAGGGCTGTTCCATTCATAAGCATTCAGCAAAAGCTGCATGCTACATTCTGTCCCAATTTACTGGGACAAAATAATGCTACACATTATGTTTAATAAGTCATTTTAAACCCCCTTAAGTTTCTGGTGTCCTGTTGTACCCATCCAGAAATTCAACAGTCACTCTCCATTCCTCCAGCCCTTTGAAGCAGGGAACTCTTTCTGCAAGTAAATGGGAGTTGCGTGTGCCCAGGACTGCTGTAACAGGCCAAAAGAGCACAAAGAATGCAGTCAAGCATCAACATTATTTCTACAGCTCAAGCAGTTGTTGATTCACTGTCAAAGCTTAAGCAACAAATAAGCCAAAGTTTAAGTCCACTAGCAGAATCCTGTACCCAAGTTACCTTGCTACATGTGGACGGCATACATTAATTCTTGCAAGGAAATACAGATATTAATAAAGAATAACGCCTGGAATTACAGCTTCAATAGAGTAGCTTCACTTAGTGATAATTTAACTTTAAATGCTAACTTGGTTGCACACTGGCACACAGATCACATCCTACTGACTATTCAGGGAATACTCTCTATTACAACTAAGAGAAAATTAAATGTCACCATCACAATTTCATGGTAAACATGCCCTCACAAGAACCAGCCTGAACACTTCCAGCAGAGCATTCCGAACGATGAGTCAGTCTGGTATGCACCCAGAGCACGAGTTTAACAGCCCTCAGGACCTCAGGCAAGGCAAGTGCTTTTGGTCAAGTATTTGTCTTTCCACAGGCTGCCATGAAAGAGATTTTTAGGTGACAGTTCAAGAGCTGTGCACAGAATACATTAAAGCCTGACCAGGCTGAGTTTTGTTTTCCCTGTGTGCATCAGCGAAAATCCCATTTGCCTGCACTGCCTATCCAGCTTGGGCCACAGCTAAGGATGCTCACAAAAGGGAGTGCTTCCATTATCTTCACTCAAATATTACAGACTCAGGATCCAAATTCTTGATCACAACTAAAGCCAAGTCAAAAACCTCCTTCAGATAATCCTCATTCAGCCATTTAGAGTCCCACTGGAGAAAAATGAAAGAAAAAATGTCCTATGTCTCAACTTAAGCTGCTGGCAAATCTCTAATTAATTTTACTAAGGGACTTGAAAAAGCTGAGGATGTCATGGTTTTGGGGGTCTGACAGCAGAACTTTATTTACAAGTGCAGCATTATACTGGAATAAATGTTGCATACTGAAACATAGAAAATGTGATCAGTTAGTTCTGCCTTTGTACCTGTTTGATTAAAGTTTACAATGAAACCGCCATCATATCACCCACCCAAAATCTGAGCCATGCTTCTCCAGGCATTTTATTCCACATACAGTCCAAGGAAAAATGGATTAAGTTGAGGATAAAAGTGAAGAAAGAAAACAACAATGGGCTTTGTTGTCAGACAGAGGGAGAGGCTGCAGGGTCTGCCTGGCTGGGGTGTATTCCCAAGCCAGCCATCATTAACAGACTCACTTCCACCGAGAAAAAAAGGGAGGCCTGAAAGCGCCGGACAAAAGAAATCCCAGCAGACAAAGAAAAAACAAATTAAAAGCACCATTATAAAACACAGATGCTACAAGGAAAATAAACTTCACAAGATTTACTGGTTTTTGACAAAGCTGGACATCTGTGGAAAAGACATCAGGAGCAGCTCTCAGGTACAGTCGGGCCAGGCTTGTGGCCCCACTGCTTTGGCCTCACCTCCATCCTCCTAACCACAGCCCCTGGCTGATGACCAGCTATACCACTTCCTGCTCCAAGTTATGCCAGAGTCCCTCTTCACTGTCCACATACCTGTACCATCACAACTCTGACTTATGGACAGCTACAGCTTTATTTACAATTATTTTATTTATAATCATTGTTAAACCTATAAAATACTCTTAAGGCTTAAATGTGAGGTTTAAACATTTGATCAAAACACGCCTTTCTACGTTTTTGAAGTATAATTTTGGATATGAAAGGAAAGCTACACCAAGGGGAAAAAGAGCCAGACTTGCGAGCTTGTAACACTGTGTAAAAAGCATTCAATCAACTGAAAGCAATTAATACAGTAAACTTGTCCTCTTCTGATCAACTAAGAGCCTTGATGAATTCAGGCCAGATTTCAAATTGGTCAGCATTTGAACAGAGTACTTCAGGGCACTACTGTCAGAGATCATCTCTGAGGAGAGAGAAGAAAAAAACATCCTGATCTTTGCAACTACTAATGACATAATTCTACATCAAAACGCAGCACAGCAGATACATTCCTGCCAGCCCCAAGGAGCTCATCTGTGAACGCAGCGCAATGCAGCCAGGGTTGCACAGAGACTTTACTGGATCCTGGAAGAATTAAGGGGATGCAGCCGCACAGATCACTCTACTCTTACTTTGCCCTTCTCTTTACTCCACGCATAGGCACCACGTTAATGTGACTAAATCGCTTCTCTCCTGTTTTAAGCGTAGCTCTAATATATTGGTACCACTCCATCAGATGGAACCCAGTATCCCACAACTGAGCTTAAAACCAAACCTACACCCTAACACCTATGGGATGCAAAGACCAACTTGCCACCAAATGGAAACTGAATCACTTTAGCCAGTAAATTTCCCTGGCAGTTTCAGTTGTGCATGGCATGTCTCGCTGTTCAAGAGTTGTGGGATCCTCTTTTGCATAGAGAAATTCCACCCTATTAGTGAGCAAAGCAAACAGGACTTGGCCCAGACAAGTCCTCTGGTAGGAAAGTAATGATCATAAGCATTTTAGTTTCTCGATACACTTTACATGAAAAACTAAAGTGGTATCAAGCACCTCTTAGCCTCATAATAAAATGATTCTGTGTTGGTTTTTTCCCATTTTTCTTCCATTACTCCAATATGAAAAGCTTAGTAATGCAGCATCATTAAAATTCAAAACCCACTTGATTAGCTTTTATATCTTACAGTCTTTAACAGACTACATTTCAAAGCGCACCACGTAGTCTACTGACATTAACACTACACATAAACATCTATAATTTGGTAAATAAATACGCAGTAACTCCAGGCTATGCAGTCATGTAGAGGCTGAGTTACACGAAAAGGAACTGTGTTTGGCCATTATTTCTGTTTAGTGTAATACTGAAGATTCCTCAGCTAAACATTCAGTAATCGTATAATGCAAGGGAAATAAAATCCTTTCTAACTGGCAGACAGAAAATAGCAGGAAAAACAGAAGTGTCATGGATGTGATGGTTTATTTTGCTTTCCTTTTATTCAATACAAAAAGTTTCCCGGATGAGAATGGAAAGCTTCCCAGCTTCAGTTCCAAGACTTTCACCCTCGTTTCTGACCTTTTCTCAGACATGTTCCAGTATAATCTGTAATCTGCTACAGTCGGAAGAGGAAACAGCAGCGCCCTGGTGAGAAACGCTGCCTTGTGACCTGAGCGAAGAACCCTGCGGAAGCAATGCTGGCTCGCAGAAGTCATTTGGAAAAGCCTGACAGACAAACTCAATAGTGTCCCAAGAAACACACTCAACACCACAAGCGCTAATTACTGCTGAAAAGTGGGCTTTTTCTTTTATGTTTTATCAGTCAAACATGTTTTATCTTTCCTTGTGAAATGTTACACACTTTCCTAGAAAAAGTCAGGAAACTAATTATTTTAGTTAATGATCGCTTCCAAATTAAAGCTACATTGCAATTTCCCTCAATTGTATCCTATCAAATTTAAACACACTTCACACCCTAACCAGCAACATTTCCAGTACAATTAGACCCACTGAAGGAAGAATATTATGTATTAGCTACAGCATGTATATGCACATGATCTAGCTACTTACACCAATTTTTTCTCTCAGCTAAACTGGTACAAGTCCAAAACCTAGCACTAACTTGATCCCACTGAAATGGATGGGAGAAAATAATGCAGCCAGTTGTTTTCACGTTTAAAACCACTCAATATTGAACTTTTGAAAAACAGCTGCACTAAATCTCATGACTCTCCTAAGAAAGCAGAACTTTCTCTCTATTTGTATCCAGGCAAGGCATGTGACAGTGACAGGCAAGCTCCTCAGTCAGAATACTCTGCTGAGACATGCAAGCGCCAGTCCAAGTGTCTCAGCCACTGTTGAGACAGAGTCCTCTGCCCTCTTACCCAAACTTCTTGAACTCCAGCTCTTCAACTGCTTGTCAGCATCATCCACTCAAAATCTGAACACTGCTTCCTAATATTCCTTTCCTCCTTCTGAAGTTTTTACTTCTACAATCTTCGGTTTCAAAAACTTTGTCCCCAGTTATAAAGCATCCCACTGATAACCTGAAAATCTCCTCTTGTCCTTGGCAAAGGTCAGAAGATGGAAGGAACTGCCTCCTACCTCTACCCAGCCTAAGACGGATGACAGCTCAAACCTCAAGCTCTAACTGGGATTTGAACTTGCCATTTACTTATACAGTTAGTGACGTACAGCTGGCCATTTCACCTACCTCCATGTGTATTCTTTTTCTGCATGGAAAACTACATTGACAGTCCAGAGGAATCAAAAAGGAGAGGAAGCCACATCTGCCAGAACAGCAGCAGTGTCCTGGGCCCCATCGCACCTCTCAGCAGCAGCTGTGAGGACATCCATAGTGTTAACTGCCTCGTGTAAAACACATCTCCTTGAAAACCTGATACAAATGTCTGCTTCTTTCCTTACTGTTTCCCCTCCTCATTTTTACCAGTTTGCTATGATAGAGTTCCTCAAAGAGCTGCACAACAAAGTGCCTTAAAGCATTTCCTTGGAAAACAACACACACACCCCCCACACCCCCCCGCCCCTTCACACACAAACACACACATACAAGTCTGGCATAATAACCATCTTTCAGGACTTATTTAACTAAAAATATTGTTGGTGCAAAGCTCAAGTCCATTTATGGGCAAAATTTGAAGTAACAACAACAACAAGACGTGTTTGCCAGCTGTTGGCTCCAGGCTTTGCACAGCCATAAAGCAGGCAACAGCAGTAACACTTCAGCTGGTCTGCTCCAGATGGTGGGTACCAGCAGAATCAGCCAAACTGGCCTTTCTGCTCTCAGGCCATCTCCAGCAAACGCCAGCCACAGGCAGGGGGGTGCAGGCACTGCTATCCTATTTGGACCTATTCTTGTACTTTCAACTCTTCACAGATTAAAGGACTGCAAGATTAGTTTCTTGTAAATACTATAGGTATAACCATGGAATATTTTGCAAACAGATGTGAAGGTGCACTGCCCACTCTCCCCAACACATGGCCATAAACAAGCTCTGGACCAAATGCTGTGGCTGTAGCTACAAAAGAACTGGACTTGAGTTTGCAGACTCTTCAAGGAAAGAACTATGTGAGCTCAGACTTAACAGGCCACTAATGAGGTTATCGTACAGGCGACTTCTAGGCAATGTGCAGAGGCTCTGCTACTCCAATTTCTTGCACATGGGAATTTTACTAACACTGTCTGCTGGTGAATGATGAAACGCTTGAGAAAACAAGTATTCACTACTACTGCTCCTTGTCATGCCCATCAATCATAATTCATATCAACACAGTCCTGAATTCAAAGCTTTCTTTCAGGGATGACTCTGAGATGCACAAGAAACTGCAAAATGACTGGTCTGGGAATTTCTAAAGGGCACCTCTAAAGCTGTGTTGGGTGAGGAAATAGGGAAAATTTAATAGCAGCCCTTTACCCAAAGGTCTTAGCTTATTAGAATGTAGCATTGACAATAAACTGCATCTTAATATATTTGTGGCTTCACCCCCACCTTTTTACCTACACCTTATTTTCCCTTGCTCTAGCTGCAAAAATTAGCACAAGGATTTTAGCATCTAAATTCAATGTGGGTTGAATACACAGTATTTATCCCAAGCTACGTGAAAAAAAAGTGCCTCAAGAACCACTGCATATGAGAACCTGATAATAATATCCATGGGTAATTATAATAAATGGCTTGTCTGAAACACCCATAGAATGGGAACTGAAGTAAAGCATAGCAATCGCTCTCCCTCTTCCACCCACCGCACACCCTCAGCAGCCCTGCTCTTTTACCCATGACCGTTAAGGATGTTTTCTGGCTCTGTGACAGCATCGTGACTCAGGTCATGAGAAGTGTCAAAGATGCATTTCCTTGAGATGGGAAAAAGCAACTGATTTTAACAGCCCACAAAGACTGAGTGAAAAGAATAAGCCCAATCAGCATATTTAAGGGTAAAGATAAACCTTTTAAAAGATACAAGTATATCTTATTTCCAATCTTTATGCTTACGTTTCTTTCCATAAAGTGTTTACATTTTTTCAGACTACCAAAAATGCAGTTGATTTAAATGCCTGACTTAAGAATAATAAACTGAAACAAATAAACAAGGACAGCACCCATTTACTGCATAATCAATCACCAATCATCTACACAGGCAATCTGATTCAAGCACCAGGGATCAGCCCCGGATTCCGTTTCAGCAATGGCTGTGCCTCAGACTACCCACTGACAGGGGAACCAGAAGGTGCTTGCGCTTAAACTCAGAAGGTTCATCAGATAAAAGGATTGTTCCCACCAGTTTTTGTCCCATTCCTTTCCCTTGCTGGTTACTGACACAGAGCTTCACATGCTTTCACCTTCCTTCATGCCAAACCTTACTTGTCATACAACACCCTCAATACTTAAACCTCCTCCTTCAGCTGATACCGTCTCTTCAAAAACTCTAGATTCTACTCTCTCACCTTCTGACCAAACATATTACAGGCTTGTATCAGGTGAGCAAAGCTACTTCTTGTCATTTCACTGATCACATCTCCCTCAAGCCACTTACATTTCTTGACCCACCAACAAATTTGTGGACCACACTGTCTCCCCTCCACTAGACCTCTGTTCTCCTGACATAATCCTTTCCACTGTTGTGCTCTGGAAACGAGCACTGTCAGGAAACCTTCCCTGCATCACTCCTTCAGTGACCAGCTCTTTTCTACTGGTTTATTTCAAAGCTCAGTCTTAGTGACTGCCTTTATGCTGATCACACACATTTATTTCTCCTGAAAACACTGCTGAGCTCTATACATGTGTACCTAGTCCTCTGCACAGATCCACAAAGCATACTGAGAAGCTGTAAAGCAACTGAGCACTTTCCTTCTTGTGCTTCACTATTATCACTATTTATCAATTTCTAATTGCCAGCTCCATGACCCTATCAAAACCGATGCATAATCTGCAGGATATCTACTTTCTCATGATGTATGAGAAGAAAACACACTGGCTTGGCTTTTACATTCCTGGTGAGATTTGGAGATGGAAAAACATCCTCTTATTTTAAGTTGAGAGGAAGTAACGGATGGAACAACTGAACAGAATCCCAAAATGTCGTTCTATTAAGCTATTTTCAGAGAAACACTTAAGAATCCAGTTACCACTGCTCCTTGGGCTCCCTCCGTACACGCCTCTGGCACATCAGCACTTGACCCTACATAAAATTCTCTTCAGTTTGATGTTACCAGGATTGAAATCATCCATCTTGACAGGAAAACTTCAGTGGGACACTCACATCTGTGGAAATCCAACTCCTCTCCATCTTCCACCCTGCTTTCACCTCGCGATCCATCTCTGACATCGCGGCCTCCTGTGCACTACCTATTACTTCCCCTCCGCCTGCCTACCCCCGGTCTTTCTGAACCAGCTTGCTTTGACCGCCGCCATGGCATTTGCTGTGCTAAATCGCTCAGTCATAGAGTTTTAGACTTCATAGCTCAAGAACTGCAATTCCCCTCTGATATCAGCCTCCTCCAACTTTCAATTTATCTGGAATTCTTACAACTCCTTTTCCAAATACAAAGGCAGACGGACGTTTGCCCCGTCTCAGATTGATGCTGTTTACAAAAGCTCCACTTCTAAAACGCTTTATGTACAGACACGAACTTCCCTTGTGACAGAATTTATCAGTCTACTTCCCTACTTATCTGAAGGGAATGGATCTTTTTCTTCCACTTCAGAAACTATCCAAAATATACCACCCGCTTCTTTCACTCCACTGATTCTCCAGCCATTAAGAAGGAAAAAGAAAAAGAAAAATAAAGAAAAATAAAGGAAAAAAAAGGGGGGGGACGGGGGACGACACGGGGACACGGGGGGTGGACGGGACGGACACAGCTAAACCCATAGCTCATTTCCAAGCAGCAAGCTCTGCCCCGCTCCCAACCTGGTGCTTTTGAGCTGTTTGTACCTCTCACGTGTAACCGTGTACCTCCCTCCAGGTAAATCATTATTTATTTCCCCCTAATTGCCATAAAATCGTGAAGAGAAACTTCAAATGAGAGCGTGAGATCAAGAGAAATCGCTACGTGTTTCAGGCAGCCGGCTGCAGAGGGGGTTACCTCAGGACCGTGAGGTAAATTCTCCCTCCATTAACCAAAAGGAAGGTCCGTTCTCCTTACCCCTCTTTGCCAAGTGTTTTACATCGCGATAAACCAACCAGGAGCACCCTGGCGACTCCGTGAGGAGCCGCGGGTGGGAGGGAAGCGCTCTCCCAGCTGCAACGACCGCTGTTAAAGGCGCCCTGGCAGCAGCCGCAGCCCCAGGCCGCGGCCCCTTCCCCGCTCCCCTCAGAGGCGCGGCACGGCGTGGGGAGGGCGCCCCCTGCAGGCTGCCGCCGTTCACCACCGCTCAGGGCTGAGAGCGTTGGGGTGGAAAACGGGGGGTTTTGGTCAAATTGATGCACCCAGGAGAAGCGGGAATGGGGATGACGGGGAAAGAGGTTTAAAGAAGACGTGATGCTGTGGAAGAGCAACACGGTTAAACACACCGGGCATTAAAAAGTAATAAGCAAATAACCTATTCTACAGCTTGTGCTATTATTGCTATAAATATATATTAATACATATATTTATAGAAACATATATACAATAAATATCTAAATATATATACTAAATATATAAATATATTTATTATATATATATTTCTATAAATATCTATATTCTATAAGAACTATTTTCTGCCGAGAGAGGCCACAGTTAACCCAGGGGAAAAGTAAAGCCGCACAGAGACTTTTTAACCAAGTGTTTTGGTGTTTACAGCGCCAGCTCTCGAGTTAAGCTTTGGGAGGGAGCTGCCCTCCAGTGCTTTACGTTCTTATGCAGTTAATTTTCTTTGAAACTATTTTTGTCCTCCTCTCTCTAAATAGGTGGTTTCTTAAGTGAGTGTTACTTAAAGGAAACCAATCTGTTTTTCAGGAAGGGCTGATGATGTCAGGCCTTTCAACTCTGCTTTCCCATAAGAATTCTTCTAGCAAAAGGAGTTTCACTCTGGGAAATAGTGAAAACTAACGGGAAAATATTCAAAGCATCTCAGGCTGCATGTTTATCAAACTTCTAGGTTTACACTTGGGTTTTAATCGTGTTGTGAATGTAACAAACGAGGGGAAAGTGAGAGAAGCCCTTTTTGGGTTTTAGAGTTAAAAAATGAATTTGCAATGAACAAACGTGCGATACCAAAATAACCCTAAAGAGCTAAACGCACGTCTGAATGCAATACACACAGAACGTGTTTTTTCATAGTTCTAAATTTATGTGCTCCATTTCAGCACAGGTATTAAATCTGAAACAGAACCACTGCGTATTATGAACACGAGAACTATAACCAAAAAAATACTTCAACCCCAACGAAATGACAAGAGAAATTCAGAGAGTATCATATTATTATTGACTGGTTTTAGGAGGTGTGGATGTGTAGCTATAGGTCCAATGTGTGCTTATTTACTCTATTATTGTTCTGATACTGGAAATCCCTGCAGTCAGCAACAGAAAAAACCTCCGAGCAGAGCCAGAGAGACTTCAACTTATGGGTGGCTCAAGAACTAATGATAGTAACAGACTGTAAGTTTTCATTTGCAGAATAATAAGAGTTTCAGAAAGCTTTCAATCTTCCAAGAAAAGCATTCAATTTTTACAGCCAAATGCTCCTTGCTATTCACAAACAGGTCCTGATGATAACATTGGATACATCTGCATTATCTAAAGCACAGCTCTAACTACTCACCCATTAACCCACCCTGCCTACCTGTGAGACAGGTAAGTACCACAAACCCCATTTTAGACAAGTAAAAAGGTCACACCAGGCCATATACTACCCTAACATTTAGCCCCACAACCAACTGATGTCGTAACAGTCTTATAATAGTAAAAGCCCATAAAAGGATCCCAACCTAACTCTGATATTACTGACAACACACTCTGGCAATCCAACGGAATGACAAAAACACAACGTCGCTGGATTAACAGGCACAACGGCCCAAACAAAATCTGTGCTAGCTATAAAAGGTGCAAAGGAACCATCTCTTTATCATCTTCTATTTAACAGTTTACTTCATTCTGCTAAAAAGAACAAAGCCGAACTATGATTCATTTGGAAATGAAATCATCCCCACCCCTACTAAGGCGTACATCGTGTGGGTAAACAGTTCCTCGGGTACTCTGAACAAAAAGTAAATAGATTGCCCTGCTACTATATACATAGCAAACAGTTTAATTTTGAAATGAGAGTTAAAAAACATGCGAGAAGAATATCACAGAGCCTGAACTCTGAAAATATTTACAAGAACAAAAGCTAATCATGAGTTAACATCAATAGGTTACAATTGCTCATCAAAAAAGAAGACAACAAGCAAGGGCTTTGCTCACAGAAGTCCGGTCTCTTGGCCTCAGGTTGCAGCAATGCTATTGTAATGTGAAAGAAATATTTGCAGAAGGATTAACAGCAGTTTTTCTTTTATAGTTTTCGGGTTTATTGAAACCTTTCCGGACTGCAAAGCACAGAAGAGGAAAACCATGATGACACCAGAATACTCTCCAGAGATAAAACCAGGTTATCACAGTCTGCTCTGAAGATCAGTCACTTGATCAACAATTTGTCCCAGTGCAACGGTGCTCTTCAGGACACGATTTTTGGGTTTATTTCCATTATAATCAAGTGCACTTAGTGGGATGACTAGGGAAACAGTTACTCTTCTTAAACAAAACTACAGAATTCAAGTAATTCTACACACTGGGAACAGAGAGATTATTCTTCCTGTTACACAACAGAAAGCTGAGAGACAAAATCAGCTCCATAAAACTGACCAAGGGTCACAGAGCAAGCTAAAAGTAAAGCAAAGAATCAAACCCGGAACTGCTCTGTTATGACTACTAGCTTATGCTCCTGTCACCAGACCGCCATAACTCCTCCAAATGACAATAATTTAACTTTCTAATATGGTAAGGAGCTGTTACAATGTGAGTAAACTCATTTTAGCTCACTAATTAGAATAATCACCGCTCTCTGGCTAATCCAGCTGCCACACACGTCCACAAAACCCCTCCACTGAAAGTCACTGTGAACTTCAGGGGTTTCCTTCCCAAGTTGATGATAAATGGCGTTTTGTAAGAGGCATATGCTATAGTTCAATATCCTGCCTACCTCCAGCCGGGTAACCTGAAAAATTACTGCAAGTAAAAAGCACCAATAACAGTCCTAAAAGCATTACAATATTTTACCAAATGGATTCTCTAAAACCAAACTATTGCTTGGGTTGTTTTCCGAAGATTTTAAGGCAACTCCGCTAACTCCTCTGTTTAATCTCCTCAAAATTCTCACAAGAAATTTTCATATGAAGGTTTGCAAGTTACCAACCCAGCCTTTGCATGCATCCAACTTCAAGCTCTTCGACACTGTGAGAAAGTGATGAGCACAACCTGTGTGAAGTTCTTCAGAAACTGCAATTACTTTTCAGCCTTCTCATGGAGCTAATGACTTAAACAGCACTCATTTTCACGCAGTGATGACTGCACAAAGATCTTTGGGGGAAAAAAAATCTGATTTACTTATTATATCTCAAGACAGGCGTTGGAAAACTGAAACTGTAAAACTCTTGGGACACTCCCACAAATGCCTCTCCCTTTCTCTCAGTAACTCATCCATGCATGGTCTTTCTCCCACCTACAAAATCTGTCCATCACTGAGAATGCTAGAGCAAATGATACTGCTGTTTCTTCTTGGGTTGGAAGAAAGTGTCAAATCTATTCAGAACTCCAAATGTATCTAAAAGCACTGTAGCCAACAACTCACTGCAGTTTCCCTTGACACAAACCAGAATTGATTAGATGAAAGCTACACAAATTGATAGTTCCTTCCTTCCCCATACGTGATGTCAGCAGCTAAAGGAGACTGGATGTGCCATAGTAAACCTTTACAGCACTTCCCAGCCTGTTTCAAGCCTTACATGCTAAGCTGTTGTACGATGATGTGACAGAAGAAAGTAAAATGGTAGATACTGAAATATCTCTGAGGAGGAGGAAATTGCAGATGGCATTTTGGGTGCCTTCCAGTGGCTCCAGGCAGAAGAGCATGGCTCCAGAACAGCGCAGCAGAAAACTACATTTAGAAAAGTCCAAAGAAAGAAGAAAATAGAAAGGCTTCTTCTGGGACAAGTCTGGTTCCCTTAATAATCAACAAGTCATAGAAACGTTCCTTTGATTCAGAAATCCAACAAAGGTTCTCTCTATGGCAGTTGACTCTCTTGTCTTTGTTGTCGACTAGGACAGCACATAGTTGGGCTTTCACAAGCACTTCTAATCCTACTCATAATCAGGGAAGAGGGGCTGTTCTTGGCCATTTTTAATACTCTCAGACTGGAAAAGAGTGGCTCTCCATACCAAACTGCTATTTAAACTTTCACTTCAATGGAAGCTGTGACTTAATAGAAAGGAGGGGCAAGGATGCAGCAAATCCTGAATCCAAACAATGCAGCTTCTAGGACAGACCTCATGAAAGGGAAGGGCAAAAAGAACGGCAAAGATGAAACCGATGAAGCTGGGACAATGATGATATTTGAACCTTATTTAGAGGCTCTCCTTCCTGTCCTCTGAGTCTTTCCAAAGCATATCCACCCCAGTGGTGGGATGTACAGGTTTGTGAGATTACTTCTCACATTGCTCACACACGCACACAAAAGTGGACAAAAATCTAAGCCATCAACTTCACATTGCCTAGTTTCCACATTTCTCCTCAAACAGTATTTATGGTGGATATCCAAATGGACTTCATGATCATCAAGACTGATGAGCAACGAGAACTTCAGATAACTGCTTTTGAATATAGACCAGATTAATGACCATCTGCCAGATGGAAACAAAACTTGAAACCCAAAGACCTCAAAACTTGCAGTTTAGAGTGGAAATTATTAACACAGCTGTGATAGCAGAGTTTACTTACGCTGCAAAACCAGAGCTATCTTTCTGAAGTTATTTATACCTTGGCTCTGCATACATTACTTATTTTTTGCACAATACCTGCAGCATCTTCTTTAATGGAACTCATTTTTTAGTGGCACAAACTACACGAGGAGATAGAACGAACCAAATAAATTCTTGCAATCTCTGGTAAAATCAACTGTTAGCAACTAATACTGAAACCTGAAGCTGGAAGACCATGAAGGTCTTTAGGCCAGCATCTCCAAAGGTATTTAGGAACCAAATCCTTTTGAGTCAGGCAGCTACACAGCAGGTACTGGAACACCTTAGAGGACATGGGTTCTAATGACTCAAGGAAATAGGTTTCTTGACCACGTAAGGGGAAGGAAAAGAGGATAAAAAAGAGATTTACCATGGAGCGGTGAACCAGAGGGGCTGCTTGAGAGGCCTGGAACAGGGCTACAACGTCCTCCTTGCTTAGATGTCAGCTCTTGCTCGATCTCTTCCAACCCTGCACTCTTCTGGAATCGGCTCATGCGATTTACCACCCGGGGTGACATGTGTGTTCGCACACAGGGCTGGCCACCATAAGGATTGATGGGAAAAACATGGGAAGTGCCCCGAAGTGTGCTGACCACAACCCAGCGGCAGTCATGGCTGAAGGAGATATCCTGTACCTAGAAAACAGGGGAGTGAAATGGGAAGGCAGTCACCAATGTACATGTATCTAACAAAGGAAACAGACAATCATGTTTTACACAGACACAAATCTTAACTGGAAATATGAATAAAAACTTCTAAGTTTAGGCAACAACTTGAATTTCTGCATATATACCGATGAACTCAGTACATATTCAGCACGTTTCAAGCTGCACTGTAATACCCAGATCCAAATTGTGTGTGCTTTGCAAAATACTCTGAGATTTTTCTTTTCAACAGGCCTGAACTTCTGGAAACAAAAACCCTGCTGCAAAGCACCGCAGAAAGCCACGATTTTCAACTAGAATTTAGTTCTAAAAGGAGTTGGGAAATCGTTTCAATTACATCTTTTGTTATTTGCTCCTTTCATTTTTGGCGATTACCCAAAAAGGGAAAAGGGAAGGATGAGAAGAAGAGAGAGATCTCATCACTAGGCCTCATTTTGACAAATACTGGCACACAAAACTGTACTTTTAGTTAACAGAAACACCACGTCCTATGCAACTTAACAAACCAAACACCAATGGCCAGTACTTTCAGGAGCTGTCTGTAACGGTCTCTGATCTTGCTACTGTCAGTGTATCCCTCAGGGGAGCTACCATTCACCCTGGTATCCCTGGCCCTGTGCTATTCTTTGGATTTAGACTTCTGTCAAGAAAAAAAATGAGTAACTTTGGCCATTTCTCTCCATAAACCCACTCCATTGTACACATAATATTTATTAATCAGCTATTAAAGTTTCTTCTTACACATACAGGTGCTTATCCACCACTTGAGAAACACAAGTCTTATTTTAGCTTGAAATGGCCAGTCTTGAAGCAAATATAAAACTACAGTGAAATAGTTTTTACTGCAGTTAGTCACTGCACAGATCGCAGATACAAAGTCCAGAAGGATTTAATTCTCTTTTAAGTGTGCTTTACACAACACTTTGACGGAAAGCAAATTCTTGTTCCTGAAGGAATGCTTTAAAAGAGAGATTAAAGTTTGTTTCCAGCCCTGTACTGGCAGACAACTCAAGAAAACAAGCAGCCTGGGTTCAACTGATTTATCATAGAGAAAAAATCCTAAACCAATTCTCCTAAAAATGTTTTTAAAGGTAAAAGCTGACTAAAAAGAACCACGCATGCAAGTGGGATTTACCACGGCAAACAAACATAGAGACGAAGGATTAGCTTTCATTGTATTATTAAACAGCATAAACTAAATAAAATTCTTTCAGATTTCACTGAAGGCACCTTTACAATACAGCAGGTACTCAAACTGGAGTAAACACTGATAACATCTGGACAAATATCCCAGAAATGCACTCCAGCTATTCCAGACAAAAGCAGCAAGTATTCATCAAAGTGCAAGTTTCCAACTGAGCCCCGAAGCCTTTGAGATAAAACAAGGATTTAAGCCTTGTGACAAGATATTTGGCTGACAGACCGTCACGACACAAAATGCTTCATGGACATTACATAGATAAACTAAAAAACAGCGCTACACACCTGCTCTTTTCAACTGGGGTGACATAGCCAAATGATGTGCTAATGATACCGCCAAACAACCTCCCCAAAACCTGACAGCTTTGGCACTTTCAGTGATGCTGGTATTACTGACATCAAGTCACAGCACTCCGAGCTCCCAGTTTGCCTACAAAGTGTTTCACTTTAATAGACTGCTCAAAAAGGATTAGAGACCCCACAGGGATTAACAAGAGCCAAAAAAAGGAAACCCCAAAGCGTGGAGTCAGAGAAAAACTATGGCACCAAGAGAATTTGACTTGCTGTTTAAAGAGGCTGTTTCTCCTGGTTGAAATCAAACCTAAGAACTGAACACAAATTGCCAGTCTCAGTTACAACAGAAAGAGCCCCAAAATAATAAAATCATTAAGGCTGTTGGATTACAACTCCAATCCCATCCAAGGCCCTCTTTTCTAATTTCTAGCAATGCAAAGAAGAGCTGTGCCTCTGGTGAGATGTGGCCCCTCTGGACACATCACTCTTCCCAAATATTTGGTATTTATTTTAGATCCAGCTTTAAATTTCCTTCCCAATTTCTAAGAGCATCTATCTGTCCCAGCCTCGAGAAAACAGCTTTTCTCCTCCTTCCTCTCTGCTCTTCTGCTCACTCAGTCTGTAACTCCAACATAGTTTTATCTGTCCTGCTCAGCTGGCTCATGCTCCTTGCACAAGTGCATCTCTAGAAGGGACTTCCAAATCTCCCTGTGAACTGAGCAATTTGGGCTGTATTTGAAGGACAGGCTCAGGCTGCCTGTGCCTCTTCAATCTCTTCCTGCTGCCCTTCAGCTGATTTCACAGCCAAACTCTTTAAATCACTGCTTTCACTCACATCTACCACATACCCTCTCTTACCTCATGTCATTTGGTAGAGAACTTTTAGAGGATGTTTCTATGAGATGACAGAGAAAAAAACAACCCGTATCTCACTACTGCCTAACAGGAATGTGTGTGTTTCTACACAAGCACTTGGATGTCAGTACGCATCCTTACGATTTTATGTTGTTTGAAAACACACATACAACAGCCCTGGCATAGGATGACACAAGCCAAGAAACCGGGAAACAATCCTGACAGGATGTTTTTCCCCAATGTAAACATGACACAGAAAAAAGTATTCCTGATCTTCAGGAAGAAAGCTTGGAACAACGTAATCCAAACCCCTCTCTTTAAAATACCGATCACGGACACTCGCTGCAGTTGGAGTGGGTGTCATGGTCATGACTACTGAAAATATGGCTGAAACCACAAAGAACAAACAGACTTTTAAGACTCAGTAATAACAAGAAAAAAAGTGATGACAGATGAGTGTGAAAGGAATTGGGATTTATAAGAATACTGTTATGAAACCCTAGTCGGCAGCGACAAAAAGTATTGTGGAAACCACCGTGACACATGCAGTGATGCTACCTATCTCCTACCAGTCTCAAAAATGGCCTTGTCTTAGAACCACAGAATTCTATGACATTTCTATATGGACTGGAAAGGACCTTAAGATCACCCAGTTCCAACCGCCCGCCATGTGCAGGGACACTTCCTCCCAGGTTGCTCAAAGCCCTGTTCCAACCTGGCCTTGAACACTGGTCATTCCCAGATGAGCGATGAGCAGCAGAACCACAGAGAGTCCAAGGAGGTAATTCCGAGAGTATTTCTGATTTCATACAAGGGCATGAATCAAACCAGCGCAAACCCATCTGTGCAACGCAAAGAAGTCTGCAACATTCCAGTAGCCCTGGAAGAAAGCTGTGAACCAGGCTGAAAAGAGGACGCTTGGCACAGCAGGCTGGAAATGACTTCAAAAAATCAGCTGTGTGTGTCCACGAAAAAGAATAGGTATCAATTAATCACATGAGCCTTGCTGCTCTCCTCCACGCTGTTACTGCACATTACACAGAGTTCTTGACTGCGCGTTGTATAAACAAACTGCACAGTGGCCCATTAGTGGTTTTCAAGTTTATGCTAAGCGTTGCAATTTATTGCTGTCCTTTAGGTTAATGTACTATTATTTCATGTATTTATAATATATTTCTGGAGTTGTTGTTAATTATGATGTAATGTTTAGATACCAAAGATCAATCACGACCCCATAGTGTTTACAGATATATGTTAATAAACTACAAAGTACAGTAGATCTCTCACGATGCAAAGTTTACTCTATAGCTCAAGGTCACCATCAGATTTAATACTCACATCTCTATTTCAAAACTTTATCTACCCTCTTCTGTCTGGGCCAGTAAAAGGAATTATAGACCTGAGATTTTGTTTAACTTGGGAACCCTTACGGTACTTCAAACTGCGATACTAAATACTTTTGTGGGAGCATCAGTGCTTTCTCCTACCTCCATTCTCATTTCATCCCCCTAGTTTGTGAGCAGTTCTGTTTCTTAAGCTTCAAGCTACATTTCTCATATCCAAAAGGCTCAGTGAAATCCCTGGATACTCAAAGCTCTCATCAGAAAGCACCAAAGGCTCTTCTGGCCCAAAGGAATGCACCTACCACAACCACAGAACTTTATAAGGGTAACAGCACATATCCTCCAGTTTGTCCATGCCTAAACCAGGTATTCTGTGTCTCCCATCATACAGGAGGTTTGTCCATATTTTATAGACTATTCAGCTTCCTTCACAAATCCAAATCTTACTTGTCAAACCCAAAAGGGCTTCTGGCTGCCCAGACATGAGGTACCTCTTATATAACTGCCTGCTATGGACTCGTCTCTGTACTAATGATGAGTTTGTTGGGAAAAAAATAACCAGCACCCTTACAAAACTGTCAATCCTATTTTCAGAGTCATGGACAAGATGACCGTTGTCCCAGCAGAGACAATTCAACAATGTTCCGGATATTCCGGGAGGCTTTAGCACAGCTTGGAAAGAAATCATCCAGTACTTTGATGGAAAGGAAATAAGAGTCTGAGAAAGGTTTTCTTTACAGGTGCTAAGAAAGAAGTCTTTAAACACTCTTGTATTACACAATGAGACCTCCACCATGCAGCTTCCTTCAGTTTTGCCATTTCTCTCACCTTCACCATTTGTTTCTTCCAACCCTTTCCACCAAAGTATTCACTTCAGACCTCTGTAAAACTCCCTTTCAGTCTGCTTTCCTTCAATGACTCTGCTCTTCTGCTTCTTTTTAACTTCCACTCTCCTAATGGGCTGTGCTGTGAATGCTACGATGAAAATCCTTCAGAAATCGGAATGAAAATTTAGCTGCCATGTTCAGGGTCTGACCTGAGTGAGACAGCAGCATCGTTTAATACCTGGAGTCCTACCAGGACATGCCACGAGTCTTCAGCTTTACTGAACTTGTACAGATCAAACAATTGCTTCTGATATTCTGGAAACGTGGAGGAAAGCATCTGAACCGAAGGCTTCACAGCTGACATACATTCATTTCCTTTAGAGAGGGGAGTTTATGCCATAATTCTTTCCTTATTGCCACAGCTCCTCCATATTGAAACGTGGTATAATTAGAACATATTCACAAAAGATGCTTTTAAAAAATCAAGCCTTGACCCAAAGAAAATAAAACAGAAGCGAAGCAGCATAGAGAAAACCTATTTCAAAAGCAGGGGATGAAAAAGGGCCCATCAGAGGAATGGCTGATGACACAAGTAATCACCCAGGACAGGCAGTGACCTTGTTTACCACCCCTCTTGGGACTGACTGACAGCCATATCCAGCCTCTGTATGTCGGGGCTTCTAAAAGTTAATATTGTACTAACTTGCTGCACCGTGCTTCAATGTATACTACCACTTACGCTCTTAGGAAGGAGAAGGACCTTGCTGGGCTACCACCTACCTCCCCAGGCAAATCCACTCCTGACGTATGTGCGTAATGCAATAGTTAGAAAACAAAGCTCACAACACTGAACCATGTGTTTCCACAGGAATTATAACACATAAATATTAAAGCACATTTTGATCTTTCTGGTGCTCTTTTTTTCCCCTAGGGTCCTTTTTCCCATTGTGGTAACTTATACCAAGTACAATTTGTACATTTTTGTGCATTTCACTGCATTCAACTAAACTTCCACAGTGAAGTGAAACAATAATAAAGCACGACTGACACTACTGCAACACGAACTTAAGCCAGTTTCAGGCACACTATGCAACGTCACAGAGGAAACACACCATTTGAAGGACACGACTTAAGTATTTAATCATGCTCTGCAGGGGCATGGCAGAAATAAAACCCCAATATCATTAAACAACGAGAAGGAGCAGCAGGACTGAGGAGGCAAGGGTCAAAATAAATTACAGAACTGGTCTGCATCTGATTTTTTTTGGTGGGAAAATTAAGGAAATGATGGAGTAAAAAACAGATGAAAAAATAATAAAATCATGGACTGCACAATAGGATTTATCAGAGCCACACAGGCCCAACGCTGTCTCCATGAGTCGTCAAAGCTGATTTCAGTTTTGTATAGAAACAACAGCAGAATCTGGCCATTGCGAGACACTCAGGTAGGATCCTTGAGCCAGAGTAGCTGCTTTCCTTTAATAAGTGAAATTGCAGCTGCCACTCTGTGTACAGCTCTGTCTCCTCAAGATAGTTAAGCTACTTTTAATTGCAGCAGTCTCTTATTGTCTGCTTCCATCAAAGACTGATCGACTTCCCTAAATCTATCTTTATTATGACAAGACTGTCCCCAGGTTCTTTCCAGACATAAGGAAGTCTCTCTTCCAGAGACTATTCCAGTAATTGCAACTCCATAACTATGTCAAGGATAGGAAGAAACTTCTAATAACCACAGAGGTCTCCATCACATTTGTAAACCCTTCCAGTGTTTCACTACCTGGACACAGCTCGTGACAGAACCTTGAACAGTCCCTGTGAAATCACGTCACAAAACATCCATGCTTTCCCGAGGGAAGTGTAAAATTGCTCATGTTCTGCAGCAGCCCCCGTTGGAATGTTTTTATCATTCCCTCTGTTTACCTGCGCTGGCTGAACTCAGCTACAGCAGCAGTCTCAGAGTCAGAATAACAGAAGCCTGACAGCATAAAAGATGACATAGGACCCTGGCCAGCAGCCCACTGATGCTATCATTGCGTTTATTTGTTCGAGGTTGAGATAATTCTGTTTTCAGGGATTTGGGTTTTTTTCTGTTTACCATTTCAGATCAAAGAGGAAGGCTCCTCGGGTGACAGTCTAACTTCCATTGTTAAGTAAATGAGCTTCCTCAGCTCAGAACATGCTATACCTTCATTAAAAACCTTCCTCAATGCTCTTGGGTAAAAAAATGAGCGCAGTAAGTGTTGACTTACTTGCAAGAGCTGTAGGACAAGGAAATGTATCCTTAGCCAAAACGTGCCCCAAATACACATGCACAGTTTTCCCCTTTGCAGCTGAACTGTGCAAGCATGGAGAGCTTCAGTTCTCTCTCTGGTATGGTTAAATAAAACCAGCACTTGCAATGAACCTTCACAATGTAACACAGCGCAGCAAACACACGGGTTTGTGTTCTCTTAGGTAAAAACATCCTAAAGCGTAAGTGGCACTTAAAGACTAAAAGACAGTAATCCAATGTAACTGAAACAGTGACTTCTGTCCGTGTTTGCAGAAAAGTAACTTGGAATATTGTGACCTTGGGACTCGCGTCACTCGAACCAGTGGAGTATCTGGGCACTTCACATCCTTTCATGGCCGTTGTCCTCACAATTCCCTTCCAAGGCAGAAGTCCACTTTTCATCACCCCATCCTCACCTGAGTCACACAAAGAAGTCAGTGGCTTTGACAGGAACTGAGTGATGTTTGCAGGCCTGACTCAATCTTTAGTCAGCACACAGGCCTCTTCCTATCCTTGCTGCTCAAAGTCAGCAAATACAACACAGATTTGCAATAACAGTACTTTAGAACCCAGTAACGCTGTTTTATGTTTCAAAGCATGCAGGAAAAGAAAAGGATAACCATGTTATGAAGACTAGCTGTGAACAGTCAGGGACAATACCACTACTTACCCTTAACTGTGTGTCAAGGGGAATGGAAGCTTAAAATACCCACCACCTTACCAAGCACAGTACCCACATCTCTTCAGCATCATGAAGCCAGCACCAAGTGGACTGGCACGGCAGACAAGCCCTAAGAAGGAGATGACCAACAAAACTACTTGAAAGATGGCTAGCAAATGCCTTTGGACACCACTCCAGGGTACAGTGACCATCAGTTGGTCAGAAAGCGCCTGTGACCAGACACTGAATAATGGTACAATCTGCTGTGAGCAACATTTTGGTGCAGGGAAAGCTTATTTTGTGGAAGAATCTGTAACAGCTCCATCCCTTTTTCCATCAGGCAGAAAATTACATGTTTGGAATGCACAAAGCATTGTAATGCACAAGCATAGCTATTAGGATGGACTACCAATGCAAACACAACGTTCTGTACTAAATCCATTTTCACTTTTCTTAAAATTAAAATAGGAAGTCTCTGATTTACCCCATTCATTAATGCTATGGTTTCAGCAGCACTGCCTGGTTGGAGTGGCCAACTCATTGCAAATGCTTAGCACGAATTCTGCTTTGGCTAAGGGCAAGATCCTGATGAAAGGAGACAAAAGCCCTGGAGATGTCTGTACACCCAGGCTTTGTATTTCAGATGGTCAGGAAAAGGTAGAAATGGTCTTTTAGACTGAAATTTCTCAACCCCAAACCAGAATTTATCAGGAATTTAGAAAAATGAAAGATATATTCTTTAGTTTTGTCAAAGAACCACACAGCTAAAACATCTGACTCAGGAGAAAGACATGTGGGTGACTCAGAGACACTGCTTGATTGCAGTAAATCGATCAGAAAACACCGTTATTAAATGACAACACTTGCTGCTTCTTCTTTAATATACATTAAGTGTGCAACTTAATCCACTTAAGATGTGAATGACAGAGGGGACTTCCTGTCACCTCCTCTTAGGAGACAGACGTGAAAATCCAAGCTACTGCTCTGCCCTTCAAGCACTAAACACAACATAAAAGGGAGAACTGGGAACTGTGCAGCCCTGCAAGAGGGGATACCCCAGGGCTGATGCTCTAAACTGGGTGAAATTGCAATTCAAATGTGTAACACACGATATACCTGTCCATATCTGGAACACCAAGATATATGCTCCCAAGTTTTTGCTCCCAGAGCGAAAGTGGCACGCCATGTATTATTGCACAAAGCATACGCGCACATCCAATATTCCTTGGAAAAACTGGTCTTACAGAGTACTCCATGTACAGTCAATTTGTGCAGCAGCACCGATCCCTAACAGGGAAATTCTGTGTCCCACAGCTCAGACACAGCCACTCAGACAAGTACAGGAAACTTTTATAGACATTACCAATGTACCAGTTCTTTGTCCATGAACTAAATGGCCTTATAACACCAGAACACGCTAATGGATCACAAGGGAAGTAAAGAAAAATCACGCATGGGACATGAGGATATTTTGGGAAGTGTGTGGCAAAGCTCCATTGGCCAGAATCTCACGTACAAAAGCAGATGATTTCAGTATGGACATTAAAATACCACATATAACAAGGGCATCATGAGGATGTTGAAACAATTTATAACGGGGTCTAGCTAAACAATTTTTGACATTGATAATCACTCATGTCCATCAACACAAATTAGAACTTTTTATAGCTCCAGTACAGAAGGTGACCTTTAAGACCATTGGCCTTGATTCACAGTTAGCTTTAAACCGAGGAGGGGGAAACAGAAGTCTGGTTGCAAATGTGCAAATACTGTTCTAACCAAGACAGGAGGTACAGAGGCTCCCGGTGTGTGCCTCAGAATGTCTTCACAGGGAATTTAAACTGAACAGTCTCCAAAATTCTTGTCTACTCATACATGAAACTTACAGAAGAGCAGCACCACATCCTCCCCTTCTCACTAAACAACTACAGTGCCTGTTATTCCAAAAGAAAAAGTAAACCCAGTCATATTATGTAAAGATTTTAAATCACAGATGTGAATTGAGCATCACAGGTACCAACGCAACCTTGTTGCTGGATACTTCAATTATCAGGAGAGTTGTGAAATCCATCAATGTGCCTCAGACTGGTTACAATTTTCCCTACTTTATACTGCCCCAAAAGCTACACTGTTCCCACCCCAAATGAAAGCTATGTGGCAAACTGGGAAAAAACTTTACTATGTTGATTCTGAGGATTTTAATGCAATGCTTTCCCAGAGATGCTAATATTATATCCCCCCAAAAACATGTGTCAAGAAAGGTTTATTCTCTAAGCCATGTTATGGTTGGTTTGCAATGTATGCCTTAAAAACAAATTTATCAGCTGTAAAAAACAGAAGAACTTCTTTGTTCCTAGTGACTAGAGTCCTATGCTTTGGGTTTCAACACTGCTTACAGGATATTTCCCACTTTTTGTATGAAAGTAGAACAAAAATAACTCTAACACATTAAACACATCATAGTACATGCTCAAATGACAAAGTATATGTATACACACAGATCCCAATGACCTTTATATTACTGATAAAAATTACTTACCAGTACTGTATCCCATATGGATAGTTTTTCCTTATTTCCTCTCACTTTCCAGACTCATTATTCCTTCCTATAATAAACCACTGCCTATAATAGTAATTACACTGTTCCAGAGTAGTAGCAGCAAAGCTTCAGAGTATTTAAACTACCAGTAGTTTAAATTCACACAGACTGAAACATCCTCAACCACTACTACATTAAATAAAGTTTTCAGATTGTACTTGTTACAAAGGTAAGGCAAAAGCCATAAGGGAAACTGCACAACTCATAGGAAAAAAAAAGCATAGCTTGAAGGAACTACAGTCACTGTACCACAATAATCCAAGCTTCCAGTGTCAGGGTCATAACCACAGTGCCTGAGGCTTCTCCCTGTCACACTAGTTTAAATGTGCCAGCCTGTCACAAGTCTGTGCTTTCAGTGTGTAATTGCATCAGCAAGTGCAATACCCATTTCTTCCCCTGTGGTGACATTGTTATTTATGTATTTAAAACAGGTTCTCCAACAGTTACTCGATGCTGCAAAGGTGAGGCTCTCCTCATGCCTAGGAGCATTGCAGTGAAGGCTCCAAGCACAACACGCTGCACTGCTTTTACCATGCTGACGCTCAGCAAATGTCATCTCTCTCTTTTATCCACTTTACCAGTAAGCCAGGTTACTGAGCATTATTTAAAACACCATTTCAGACTTTTTCACCCTCTGCCAATAGCCTGATTGAGTCTTCCACCTTTAAGAGTGGGATTTCTAAACTGGAAAGGTAAGTACGCACCACTGCAGCTTCCAGTGCGTTCACCCACTGGGCTAAAGTGTAGACAGAAGTTAATCACGGTCTTTTGATTAACTCTTCCTTTCAACTCTCCAAGTGTCCATCTTTGGTTTTACCACCAAAGTCAAGCAAACCCTGACAGTTGCTTCACGGGCACCAGACAAATGTTTAACATGTTACATGAGAAAAGGTTAAGTACAAACACGGCTAATAATCTGGGCTCTTTGCAGCTAGTGTCATATCTGAATAAATCTGACAGCACCTCATTGTAAAGGGCAAGAATTTATTATTGTCCAGGTTAAACGCTGTGCTTTTATCCTTTCTGTGGCTACAACGTAAGAAAGGCTCTTTGTGTGCTGAAACAAACATTAAAGTGCCAACATACACGAAATGTATAAGGTGTCTGGGGATTATTCTTCAGCAAATAGTTTAACTTACTTTGGCTTCAGTCTCTCCCCTGTGAAGTGTATACAAATGATGGACGGCACTTTGTGATGATGACCAAGGATGTGTCAGTATTTGAAAAACATGGAAATCATGGCCTAATGTGTCAGTAGTGACCAGCAACATCCCTGGGTAAAACAAAAAGAAAAGAAAAAAGAAACACAAAAGCATAAGAGATTAATCACTGCAAAAGAAGAGGCTTAAGAATGTCTATCTAAAAAGGCGAGCGTGGCTTACGCTTTGTCTCCTGGAAACGACAGAAAACAGTTGCAGGATATTACTGAATTGAAAGGGATTCACTTCATAAAAATGAATCAGAACTTCAACCAAACTCATGTTAACACTATTACTATGAACACATCACAATGCAGATTTATGAAAGCCAACTGAAAAATCAAGGAATATCCTAAGTGAAGTTGAGAACTTGTGTGACCAATATGAAGCACTGAAGTGATGAATGCTAGAGCGAAACCCCAAAATGCTCTTCACTGAGAAAGAGCCAGTAAAAAAAGATTGATGTTTCCACAGTATTAATTTTTGGAAGAAGAGACATTATCGAAACAGAGCCAAAACAATCCAGACCAAAAACAAGCCTGAAGAAACATCTTCCTTATAAATGCATGTGAAAGAAACTGTCTGATTTATTGCTTGAAAGGCAGCAAATCAGAGCTGAGAGCTTGCAGTGAAATATTAAATTAGGTACTAACTTCATTGAAACCAGGTCACTGATGGATGTACTGAAATGATTATATTAGATCAGCAGAATCACAGTAACTTATATATGCTATTTACTTTTTTCTTCCACTATGTGTCACTCCATAACCCAGTTTTTAAACATTTACAAACATATCTGAAGTGAATTTACTGTAAGTTTTTATATAAAAAATAAGGGGTTTTGTACATCAAGGAAAGTATGGATCATGGCAGAACTTGGGACCATAATAAACGAACATGAGATTTATTTTTCTGGATAAAAATGCCCACATGACCACGCTTAGTAATGAAATTAAAGAAATTATCACCCAAAGTTGTCCTCCGACATTTAATTAATGTCAAGTACAAAGTGGCTTTAGCAGTTTAACAGTTACATCAAAGTGCCTTCTAAATAATTGCCAAGGTACCCTCTGTTAAAGAAAACCAGGAATTTCCACACATAAATCACAATTGAACCCTTTTATCCTGCAGGAGGAGAACTCAGTTCTCTGTGTTTTCCAGGACACCTATTCCAAAGGATAAATGATTATGTTCTATCTGCCATAAGAGACTGTTCGCTTTCCCAGTTTATCTACACATGGCTCCACAATTCATCTTTTCCTCTTGTGCTCACTGCTACGCAAACACGCACGGTACAGGTCTGGGAGCTCTCGCCCGTTACCACTGAAGTCCTGGCATGTGCCACTGTAGAGATCTGGAAACCAATCCCCGTGTGCACTGGGCAGCAGGGAAACACTCTCTTAATGAAGATTAACTCTTCCACCGAACCACCGTGACAGCATCACTACATCAGCATCCTCAGTGTTCTCCCTCCTGGACTCCCCCTTCCCTCAAGCCCAAATAGAAGGATTTCAGCAGCCACAGCCTTGAATTTCTGGGGCCCAACATCACTCCCCCGCTCCCCCTCTGAAGCTGAAGGAGATCTGTGAACACAGGCCTCAGCTCATGGGAAGCAAAGCACAGCCCTGAAGCCTCTGGATACGATAACACTGCAGCACTGCAGACATCATGGGAGCACAAACAGGCGATTGCCTCAGTTTCTCTTGACCATGCCCCTCCTGAAATAAGGATCTCGGGAAGGTAAGCAAATACTTTCGAGACTGAGGCCCACCAGCAGCAAGGCACAAAACTGAAAAGAAACCCTAACTGCATTTAGAGACAAAACTGCTACAGGTTTCCTTCGCAGCTTGACCACTGATGCTGGTAGGGCTTGGCCAGAGCGCGAGGCCACCCACACTGCACACATCCATTTCCTCGGAATCACACAAACGCAGAATCTTAAATCTGACCTCAGCAAGATTCCCTCCAGTAGACATGCTTTTACAGTTACAGGCTGTTACTCGGATCCTGAGTGTTAGAAATGAAAGAGAGTTTGTTATGGAGCTAAGAAATCCATGAGTGCATTTGGGTATTATGTTTGGGCGGTAAGGCATGTGAGTTGAGGTTGGTCGGGATGTTAATGTTGGCTTAACTGGCAATTTCCTTGATTTGTAGTGACTGTGTTGATAGGAAATACAGCTAAAGTTGCTCAAGTGCAAGTCAGCCAAGTCTTTAGTGTGGGATTATGCACACAATTTGCATTAATTCTGTTCTGCAGCATCACAAAATAGACTTCCCTTCTAGTGAAGTGTGCCGTCCTCAATAATATATAGCATTTCCAGTGGAGAAAGCTGGAAGCAAATAGGGGTTTGTGTGCTAGCATTAGGCTGCCACTATCGGAGTGAGGATATTCCAAATGATTCTAATTCAACACAGTGAGAATTTATTTTCCACATTCCCATGTTTGCCTCCCTTCACGCATTAGATAGCTTTATATAGAAGCTGAGCGTGCTTCTGGTCCGTTCGAGCTCTCTCTTATTCCAGATGGAAAGGACCTTTGGAGAAGGGGAAGCTGGAAGAGATGAACACATAAAGCTCCTCTCAACATTAAGCAGACAGCCACAGAAAACCAGGGTTTTTTTCTTTTTTCTCCCCCCCCCCCCCCCCAAGTGCTAGAAGTCTCTTATAAATACATACGCAGAGCTGAGTGCACCCAGAGATCTGAGCACAGCGGTCTTCATGCGTATCCCATCACATGGCACGGTGCGATGAAGATCGTAAAAAACCCCCTTGAAACGGGCCAAAAACCTGCCTGGAAGCTGGAACCAGAAAGCTATGTGATAATCCCGAGCCAGTGAAAACACAGGAATTACCACGCTGTGTTGTCCGTCAAATCCATCGGCTGTTTAGCTAACCAGGATCTCGTTTCCAATACTGGCTGGAAACGTAGGTGGCTGCGGACGGTGCAGCAAACCCCACGGTACGCGGGCGGCAGAGAATTCCACCCTGCTCCTCACAAAGATCTTTTCCCAAACCTGTGATCTCAGTCGGAGCAGGGCACTGGCAGGCAGCTCGCTTTGGGACCACACACTCCAACATACACAAACCCAGGCAGTGTATGGTGTTAGCTGTTTGTTCTTTTGATGGTACACGCCATACCTGAACAAATGAAGATGTGAAATGCTCTTGTCTATTGGCAGGTCTGATCAGTTCCATATGATTTACATTGGTTTTCGTTCCATATTGATGCCTTTGGGGTTTGGGGGTTTGGGTTTTTTTTGGGCCTGGGGTTTTCGTCTGGTTTTGCTAACTTGAAGGGGTGTAGAGGTGAAAGATAATACATTTGCGGGTGGAAGGGAATTGGCTTAAAAACAGAAAGCTGGGAGCTATCTGATTTGGCAGTTTTGCATGCCTAATCTAAACTCCTGCTGTCTGTCACTGCTTGGAATCAATGCATTTTATTAGATGAAAACCGAGGGAAAACAGGCCCTTCCTCCTGTTAGTGACTGTATTTCAGTAAGGTAAAGGAGGGCCTTTCATACTCCTGCTTGCATGTGAAATACAAATACATCCTCACAGAACCTGGGTCAACACAGCGGTCCCATGCACAATACCACAGATGGGAAAGAGCGTGTATTTCTAAACCAGGACTTTGAAGCATCTCACTCCCGCTATTGGACCAATAAATCACTACTGGTTTAGAACGTTTGACTTGCATCTGGGGGTGGGATTTTCCAGCTCTCGTGACTTCGCACTGAAGAATCACAGCTTTCAATTACAACAGCCCAGCCATTTTGCTCCTTTCTCCACCTCCCTGCAACAAAAGGAGCAGCCCCCCAATAGAAACACCAAATCCCAGCAGAGAAACATGAACTTGAGCCTTGGTCCTCACCTCACTTTCACTTTCAAATGCAGGAAACTTCAACTCAACCCTCTAAAAGACCTTGTGACAGTTTCCCCCCAAACCTGTTTAGACAGAAATATGGGTTAAAGCTGTCATAGGTTCTGTCCAAAATGTTTTCTCTTACAATGTACTTGATGTATGAATAATCATAGATGAAAAGTGAATAATTCTCGAGGATTTCCTGCTTATTTTTCAAACTGGCATTAATCCCTGTTTCACAGATAACATCTGAAATCAATTGAGCGTCTTGCATACACAGAACCCAGTGGAAATTTATGTGTAAAGCAGATATTACTTAATAGGTATCTCACTGCAACAATTCTGATTCTGCTTATCCCTAATGTGTGGGGCGCAGCTAGGTTAAACTAATGACTGGGTTACTGTGTGGTTTCTCAGATCCACTGAGGTGATTAAAATCCAGTTTAAAAGGCACAGATACCCTAGATGGAAAAAAAAACCACAACTGCCTAAGCTTTGTTTTACCTGAGAGATACAGCTGCCCTTATTTACAGCTTCCTGCTTTTCGTGCGTTCTGTTGGGGAAACAATAAGCCTCTTTTCAGGATAGAAACGTTAAAAACGACAGAGAATATATGCATAAAAGGAAAAACTAGTACAGATGTAGACTGTGGGTTAAGAGCTATTTATGCAGTATCAGAAGACTAAACCAGACTCTGGCCTGGCCATAAACTAAGCCCACGCCCTAAATGAGGTGCCAAGCCACAAAAAGCATTTGCGTCAACTGGGAATACAAGGAAAAGAAGGACTTCTAATTATAGGGCCTGGAAGCGGAAGCCCAGAGTGATTAGGAGTTTAGGCGCTGCTGTATGTTTATCTGGGAGCTTCCTCTCGCTCTCTCTCAGCCTGGGTTTGATAGATGAGGGTTGGCCTAAAGGGTGGGATTGAAGTTGCTGATGGTACACAGAGTTCTCCGCAATCCGAAGGAGACGAAGGCTGAATACTAAGGCTTCTGTGGCCTTGTAGGAACATAACTCTTTTCAACTAGGCGTCAGCTGGTTAGCCCAAACGGCAAAATTAGAGAGCAGCAAATCTCGGCTGGGGACTTGTTATAAAATCTAGGAAACCTGAGTAGCCTGAGCATCTCCACCACATCCTATTTATAACACCTATCTAATTGCACAGTTGTTTATTATATGCATACAAATGAGGTACTTGCAATTTCACCTTGGGTTTAAGTTGCATGAGTAACTTCACTTTAACTAATGCCAGCTTGCAGAGGAACAGAAGGGTTTTTCCGCCTTCCAAAACAATGTCATTCTGTAATTACACACTGAAGAGCTCAACATGTTCAAGCTGTGTTGGATTTGTTTTAAAAACACCAAGGGCACAAATGTTAGGAAAGCAGGCATGCATCTGCGTGGAGGAAACATATTCACGGATATACTTAATGTAGGAATGCAACTCTTAGATCTCCATGCACGCACAGCCATATAGAGACCTGCAGAGCCACTGCACAACCACACCATTTCCATGAGCAGCAATGAAAAACTATGAACAACTCCTCAGGTCTTACTTTTTCGATATGAGCACAGATGCCATGCAACATTAATATTATGGTTTACAGGTTTTCAAAGTACAGGATCAGAGAGCTCAGCGGAACCACACTGACTTACAGTCGCTCCTGATTCGGTCCATGCGCAGGTCCTCGGCTTTCCTACCTTCTGCACGCTAACTGCATAGATCTCTATCCCACTGCAGCCCTCTTGCAAAAGCAGTTGCATACGTATCTCGTTAAGATGTGACAAAGTTTATATGGCTCACGGTTTTATGAAACATATGACCTGACCTATGAACAGCAGCTTTATTTATATTCACTAAATTCTTCTCTGAGTCTGATGCTAGTCAAAATACAGCCAAATATTAGTGCTACTAAGCCCATGTATGCTTCCAAGTGTAAGACATGCGCTAGAGATACAAAATTTGGTCTCAAAAAGAAATGACTAGATTAAAAAATGTGATTTTAACAATGCCATTTCAATCAAAATTAATACAAGCACATGAAGATATCATATATATATATATATATGTATATAAAACACACCTAGCAAGTCAAAAGAAAGAGAAGACAAAAATTATCTTGTGAGTAAATAATTACCTACAACTGAATTCCTGTTTAGGACAATTATGTATTCAATTTGAATATATGAAGCTTGTGGTGGATGTATGGAAACTGTCAGCCATTTGCCAAGCCCAACAGACAGCTCAATGGTATGTTTTATATACCAAAACCTATTCACCAGTTTCAAACCCTAACCGGCTGCAGCTGATTGCCCAAAACATACTACAACTTTATCAGGATGAGTTCCTCCCTCTCAAAACTAAAGAACACACACTGGGGGCAATGATCAAATGAGAGCAAAAGATCAAAGGGAACAGACTCCCTTTTACTCTGGCCTTGCTTGTAGTTCCTCCAAAAGGGACACAAATCCATAGCCACCACCATTCCGTTAGTGTTTGATGTATGGGGCTCAGTTAGTTGCAGAGATGGCAGTAAACATTTTTCCTGCTGAAACATATTGTTGTGTTTTTCTCCTTTCATTGGAATAACGATAAAGTAAATGTTAGAGAGAAAGAGGGCAAAATCCTGACCTCCCTGAAGTCCACAGAGCTCTTGCCACTAACTGCAAGACAGGAAATAGTTTTACCCTTTCCATACAGTTGTACATCTTTAACACCCCATTAGCAATGCCTGCTGTGCTAAATGGCTGGTTTGCTAATAACTTTAATCTGTTTTAGAATTCATAATGAATCTATCACTCATATGAATCTACCATTCATATCAGACTATATTCAGCAATAGTGATACCCAAACAAATTACAAGTGAGCCCACAGGTCTCTTCAGTATGGTCAGCATTGTGCTAACACTCACCTTCATTTACCTGCAAATTTGGCAGATTTTAACAAAATGGAAAACTTCTATAAAAAGGTGAGTAAAATTTCTATTAAGAGATGATCATAAAAGGGGGACTAAAGAACCATGCTACAATAAACTGACATTTTCTCCAGGAGTGTATAAAGCCACCATGCATAACGTTAGATTAGGACATCTGTACATTTTTGATGTTTAAAGAAACTAAGCCTCTCCTATTTCCATTCTCTCATTAGGAGAAATTACGTCCTAATCAGATAAGGACATAATTTGTTTGTTGTCATTCAAAGCACACCTGTTGACAAGATTTTCTCCTCTCTATAAGGTCTTTTCGTTTGTACTTTTGCTGCTAGGAAATTCCACTGACACTTCTCCTTCACAAGCAAAACATAAAGCAATGCTAGCAAGCGACAGATCTTGACTTATTTCTCACCTTCTGGCCCATCATATGAGATAAAGAGACACAATCTTTGTAACTGCAGTTCATCAAACACGATGCTATTAACTTTGGTTTTAATACTTCTGTCTTCAAAGGCAATAATTCAGGTTGAGAAAACCTCCAGCTACACAGACAAAACCCAAGGAATTATTCTGTCATTAATTACAGCTTTCCCCCCTAGGGGACACATCCAGAAAGGTGATGTTCCAGAATGAGATTAATTTATGGATCCATTCCAATTTGAGATATTCTATGATTCTATTAATCCTGCAAAATAGTTGCAGTCAGTATAAAAGTCCAAGCACAGCCACAGTGCTCTTTGGAACCATATCACTACTGCAATAAATTACCTTCTACAGCTATAAAAGATCTCTCCAAAACTTAAACCCATCTACATGTTTAATAAGAGACTGTACACCTCAGGTAGGAAAACCAGAAAGGAAACCATTCCTGTGAGTCTGCGAGGTGCTATCAGTGCTTCCCAACGAGCATATAAGGTATTTTTCTGCCTACTTGCTCTGATCAATGGGAAAGACTTCTGCAGAGACATTCCAATTTAAACCTCTTTAACTATTAACTCAAGGCCGCCGTCACATTTCAATATAGAACATTTAAATAATCAGAGGAATTTCAGGTCTGTTAAAGGTGCAGTCAGGCATCCAAAGGGGTATACGGTGTCATCTGGTTTACTGCTGCTCCAGCATTCATCTCCTCAGTATTAATGGGGGGAAATTCTCCTTTGTAGCCAAGGAAGCATAATTATTTTAAATTTGAGCTGGGTTGCACTTCCCAGCTCTCAGCTGCTAACCTGGCAGCAGCAACACTCCTAGAGAGCACATCATTTAACACATTGCAAAGCAAAGCACATTTATAAACCAGCAGCTTTTAGCTCTCTACTACCTGACTGTTGCATGTGAAAAGCTTCGTTCTCTGACATTAAAATTACTGTAATTAAACAGCAACAAAATCAAAGTACAAACATGAACTGAATTTGACAGGTCATGTACTGGTTTCAGCAATGGATTAAGAATCAGGGATCCTATGTAATATTCTTCTCTGGTGCTGAGTTACTACATAACCTTGAGTGAGTGACAGCTGCAGTTTTCCTACTATTAGCTTTCAAGCCCTGAAGTTAAAAGTTTGAAGTTCTTACATTTCATTTTCAACACACCCTGCTTTTAACCTGCCCTCATCTTATAAACTGGACTAAAGTTGTCCCGCACCCTGGAGTTCTGCTCTTTGTTTTCTACCCTATTTGCACACTTCTATCCCCTCTCCCTTGCACTGCTGGAATTATGCCACCATTCACTCAGTCAACTGCCACAGCTTGAAAGGTCTCCCTCTTCTTGTTCACTAAGAACTCCTTTCTTCCACTCTAAACCTATTTCCTTGGAATCTTTCTTACCACCTTGCCCTCAGCTCCATAAGGATCAAGTCTTACATCCTGTATCTTTCCTGCCTTACGTAGAAGCTATCTTGGTCCAATAATGCATCCCATTCTGAACAGCAAGGTAGCTGCATGAATTTACACTTCTCTACACAATATATGTAAGTTAATACATATTAATTATATATATAAGAATATACCTTTTCCATCCCACCAATTTAAAGGCTGGTGCTACTGCCAAATGGAACGTGTACTTAGCTACAGCAACGTGCGACTTAATTGCCATATATTCAGTCTGGTTTTAAGGACTTGTACTCAAAAATACTGCATCTATTGCTCCCTCTAAAACGTAAGAACCCACTGCAGAATCCTGTAGCTGGCAAACACCTCTATGTCTACATTTAAGACGTGTAGAGAAAAGCTTTTATTGAAAGAGTCCCAAGAGAGGACCACCACTAAGCTTTTGTAACAGAATGTCCTTTTCAGAGGCTGTGAAGCTGGTTACTGGCCTTAACAAACTGGCAACTGAAGCACAACCTCTAAAAAAATTCCTACACAGGAGAACTCTCATCTTTCCTGGCTACCCACAGCCACCCACTGGAGTTCGGTACATATAGTTCTTGGCAAAGAAAACTTCCCTCCCCAGCCTGAGAAACGGGGCACAAACCTCACGCTAACAGCAATGAATGAGATTTAAACACACTTCAAATAGATGTGCAAGCTCTTACTCTTAGCCCGATTCCCAAGACAAACATGAGTAATAGACTCATTTGTATGGAGGCTCCCAGTAACAAGGAGTAAGAGCAAAGAAATGACAGCAAAGCTCTGCTGCCCATCAGCAGTGTCCTACACTACAGCCAAATTCCAACCGAGCTCGTCCCAGCTCAACAGGGAGGTCCTGCCATCCTGCCATAATTCACTGGCTTGTGCTGTTACAGTTACTGTGCAGCTATGACTTTTTGGAGGAATTCATGCCAAAGGCTGTGCCAAATGCACCACAGAAAGAAGGCACATGCATCTGAAGGGCAGCCTGCCACAACCACGGTGCCCATGGTGCCTGGACTGCCTCCTCGGAACGCCTTGGCAGGAGAGATGTTAGGAACCCCATTTGGAGAAGAGGAGGCTGTGACCATTTTGGATTGTGCACTGCCAATTGCCACAGGTGAAAAAAAGGAATTAAGACTTAAGTACAATTTCCTGTTCTGCTTGCCTCTGCAGCTCAGCCTAATATCCAGAGTTACTCATTACATTGGTCTGCATAACTTGAGGCTTCTATAGAAGGCAGAGCTACAGAGGAAGAGCAGCACTGCAGCTCACATTGAAGATGGATAAAACCATAACGGATGTCCTCCAAATCATACTCGATATCTGAATATCAAGGCTCTCAGAACTGGTGGATGTGTCTGAAACTTAGGGCTAATATCTCTACACTTTATCTATAAATTGTGAAAATGAGGTATATACCTGTTTTCACACGCTGCTTAATCACACATACGCATCCTTAGGACCTTGTGATCCAAAAGCATTACAGTAATCAGTATAAAGCTTACAAAGTACCCTTCTGTGTGCAGGTTTAAAACAACAGGTAAGTATGTTAGTCCTGTGAAGGTCTGATTTATACAGTTTATCCCCAGCAAGGGGACAGCCTGGTTCTGCTTCTCAGGATAAGCCAGAAATTATTCTTTCCTTGTGTAAGACTACCCCAATTCAGCAGCACAGACGAATACATAAAATCAAAGGAAATAAAGCTGTGCAATCAGTCGCCACAGCGGAGAGCCAGCATCCCTCTGCGTGTTCGTAAGGAATGGTGCCAGCCTGAAGAACACAAATTAACTGTCTCAGATCTCTATAAGGGCTGAGAAGCGCCTCAGCAGCCTGGCAGAAACACAGCATTCTGCCTGCAAAAACCCTACCCGAGTTCAACTGCAGGCAGGGGATTTCTCTCCAGACCCCGAGGTTATTCACCCTCACAGCCACTCACAGAACTGCTGCGTGAATCCGGCAGCCGGAGCGCACGGAGAGCTCTCAGCTTTAGAAAGCACATTCTCTTCTCGCCTCACCACCACTGACTCCACCGCAACCCTGACTGAGACAACTTATGCCACTGAAACACACGTTAACTGCAGCAGGCAACACATGGCATTTCCACTGCGTGAAATACAAGCAGGCTGTGACTTTCCTTCTGTCTGATAAGGAGTATTGTTAAAAAACGGGAGAAGAAAGCATCCAGTGTTGCCTGGCAGGGAAGGCAGCACATACCCATAGAGCACACTCCTGCAGCCCTCTTTGCTTGTGGGACTGCTGTTAAAACTGTGATCCCACAACGTGCGTGTCAGGCAGAGCAAGTGACAGAAAACATACCTTCCTCTGCGAGCTAGAGAGGATCTGGCCTTCCTCCTCTCTGCAGGGAGAGGAGAGAGAAACTTACTGACCCATGCACTAGATAAATGAACAGACTATCCATTAACTAGCGAATTGCACAGAATGGAATTATGTTAGAGACAATAAAATGAATATGACTTTAAAGTGTTCATTAAAACTGTCACCAGCCATCTAAAATGTAACCTATAAACCACAGCTATCATCCATATAGCATAGAGAAAGCTTGCCAAAAAACACAATTAACATGCACAGTGTTCAACAACTTTTACACACTGTAAAGTCTGGTTTTAATTGGAATACCTACAACTGATTATGAAATCTTCTAGACATGAACAGAAAACAGACCAGCTGGGTTTGGTCACACATTTGTTAGCTAAAAACATCTAGGTCTCTGTGACAAAAAATCTCCTTAACTAGAAAGCACTTTCCTAGGCAACAAACAGAAGCTTTATAATCACAAAATACATTATTTCCACCTAAAAACTTGACTGTATCAATACTGTCAGTATTTTTACTGGAATGAAAATATTAAATGTGGAGTAAAAAGTGATTTGTTAGTTACATCTTGATGCACTATTTAACTTCCTTTTCTATTTCAGCATCTCTAGGAAAAGTCAACCTTTGCTGAAATGTGTGAAACACACATTTATTTGTTGTGTCACATCTAACCCAATAAATAAATAAAGTTAACCTACAAAAGAATATTTCTATCAATCCTCAAAAATCCCAGTTTTATGACCCTAAACCATACCAAATAAACTGAACGCCTGCGTCAGCTACAACACTGACTCCAACTACTGAGAAGTTCCTTTTTCAGCTAATCTTCCCCAAAGTTCTGTCTCGCATCAGCCCTTTCTGTAGACAAAAGATACAACTGTAGCCAAGAGACAGTTTTGCCTAAAAAAAGAAATGAATATAAGGGTACAGACAGACCTCAGAACCAGGGGGTTTGGTTACTGCCAGGCCTGGTGATAACACTGGCTAAAGCAAGATGAGCAGCTGGTCTAGACTGAAAACCTGAACCAATTGTTTCCTGCCACCTTTAACAGCCCAGCATCATTCCGTCTCAGAATTAGGAGGAAGGTGGAAAGAAATTCTGGAACTTCTATTGCTGTGTAGTCTGTATCAAACCCCTGATCTGTGTAACTGCCAAAATCCAAATAATTTACTTTTTACCTTCTTTGAAATACTAGTGAGAAATGGTTACATAGTACAAATACATGCATTCCACATGCAAATAGAAAGTTAACATTCAAAAATTGATGCTTTTAGCTTCATTATTTATAGAACTTCATTAAGCTTGGAATGTCTATGAAATTCCTGTTTTCCTAGAGGGTGGAGGGGAAACTTACAGTTTATCATGAAATCTGGCTAATAGAAATGGTCAACATAAGGTAAAAACCTATCTGTCTGGAACTGATTTCAGAAACACTGATCTGATTTCCTTCCTTATGGATTCTATTTTTATTGTATTATCTATGGCTGTACAGAACCTGCACAAGTGTGGCGAACAATATATTTAGTAACTAATATTCAGCATTAGCACAAATAAAATGTCTGTAAGTTGCTTTTAAATGTGGTGAAGACAATTTCCTAAAATAAAACTACAGCCCTGCAGACTCTAAAATTACCCTTAAAAGCACATTTAACAAGTTTGATAGTACGAGTAGATGTGTGTAGTTTACACACAGGTTGGTTTTAATTATCACAGTTCATAAAGGCCTTTAGACCTTAGATTTGTCACAATGAAGAGAGGAATTCTGTTAGTTTTCAAGAGGATAGAAATCTACAGAAGGACCCTCCCTTCTAGCCTCCTACAACTAAGATCCTCCAGTTTGCTAACAGAACCAGAAAGCAGATTCCAGGATGCTTATCAGTTGTGTGATTTGCAGATAGGATGCTTTGGGAAGTCTCACCGAGGGTGACTCCGTCCTGAGGAGGGACCACCTCACACCACCCATATCGCCTCTTGGCCAGCTCGCGGCACTAAGCCGTAGCACTCCCTGCCAACATCATAAATGCTGCCATTAAAATATTTGTTTTAATTCTGACCTCAGAGTCACAGCTAATAAACAAGAAAGGCAACGAGAAATTGAAAAACAAACTCAATGCAGCTGTCGGACTGGACGTTTCACAACTGTATTTAACTGCATCCTTTCATTTCACTCCTATGAATAGAAGCCATACACCACAGCTCGCACACCAGCGAGCCAACCGAGCACTCTTTTCTTTTGAGTTCATTTTGCAGTGTTATTCCGTCATGTAAATTTTACTGTATTTTTAACTTTCCCTGCGAGATGCAGTCTGCAAACAATGGTGAACTATCTGCTGGTGGTTTCGCATTCGAACATGTACTAGCAGTGGATATAGCATCTGTCTCCTTCTCCCATAATCTCCCTCAAACACAAGAGGACAGAACTTGTTGTGTATGTAGCACGCACGTTTGCCTGTGTGTCAGTTCAGAGCCCATTCAAATATATTCGGTGCCCAGCAGATGAATGGTTTAGAAACTCTGCATTTAGAAAGTATTTAGAAATGCAGTACGAAAAAAATCACCCAGAAGAACTAGATACAGAGGAGGGAAACCTAAAGCTTGTGCTGTTCTATGGCAAAACTCCCCAAAACTCACTCCTATGGCTTTAAAAGTATTCTTTTTAATGAGTCTTTATAACAACACCTTCCCAGAATGCATAGGTTTACAAATACCAATCGGATAGAGAATTAGGAGTCTGACCATTCCTGAAAGAAATCCACTTAGGAAAGGGAAAAAGAGGCCACATCCTTTTAACACTGTAAATACAAATGCAGAATCAGATGATTAAATGTAAGGATTGCAAGCAAGCCAGAATTTCCCGCTTAGTTTGGAATACATTCCTGAGTTTGGAGGAAAATAAAGATAATTATATTTTGAAAAAAAAAAAACCACCCCAAAACCTAGTATATTGGTGTGTTTTTCAAATCGGTAACATTCTCCTGTTCTCAGTGCTCAGGCTTGGATTGTGAAAAGGAAAAGGTAAGAAATACCACCTCATAGCCCCCCCAGACTAAACACTTTGTTTCTTGGGGGGGGGAGCATATTTTCATTAAACAATAACAATCCATAACCATTTATTTTAAACATCAGGAAATCCTACTTGCAAATAATATGTACCCCGAGAGCTTTCAATTGACATGCCTTACAAAAAGAAAAAGGAGCAGATCTAATGCCTCCCAAATCCCACTGAAGCCTGAATTCTCTGTACTATCTCTGCTTCCACAACTTTGCTTAAGTCCCAAGTCCTTAAATGAAAGTAAAACAGTGAATACTTTGGACCAATATTAAAATAAATAGAAATAAACCAAAACATTTGAACGAGGCTGTACACAGAAATTTCCATAACAGACCATGCCAGAGCTCTGTGCAGCCCGGCGTATTTATTGCCTTTAACAACAGTGACTAGCAATCATCCCTGCGTCTACGATGGAAGAGGGAGCAAAGTGAATTAGTTTTAATGGACTACGGCTGACATCAGAATTGGTGAGGTTTTTTCCTCCTTTCCAAATCACAGAGTCTAATACAACCTAATGAAAAACGAGGATGTTTGCATGGTTCCTTCAGTCTCCAGTCTAGACACACTAGTTTAGACTAATCCAGTTTGCCATTGCGCAACCGATTCTAATTGGTAACATTTAATCCTTTCCCTTCCCTCTCCCCATTTGAGACCCTGCATACACTTACAATTCCTGGCAGACTATCATCAACACGTTAAAAGGCTCGGAGATTTTTCTGTAAACATCTTCATTTAAGTAACCCCCTATGGTGTATTCCTTCCTTTGCGACCTTCCAAAATTTAGTTCAGGGCATCTTCATCCAGAGTTTACACAAGAAGCTCTTGTCATTTACATTACACAGCAGACAGGATTCTTCTGTGATGCTGTAGTGACTATGACATTCTGCAAACAGCTTGTACCTGGATTTTTTAGTGTATAAAAATATATATTATACACATAGTAAAAAATAAAGCCTCCTGATGACAAATTCTTGCACGATGTTGCACTGACAGAAAAACATATTAATAACCAATAAAATATTTGTCAGCGTTTTTCATTCTGGCTTCATTTTAACTGTGGTAAAAATTCAACCATAATAAATAGAGACCTTAGTGTCAATACTGCTGGTTTACATTATATAACAGAAAATTGTTATTGGTTATATATAACTGACGTTTCTAGGTACCTTACATTTATAGCACGGAGAAAGCCAAATCACCAGCTGACATAATGTGCAACTCAACATCACTAACAACATCCTACATTATTTTTGTGTGGCCAACTATAACCCCATAGACAGGTCTTGGTCCTGGACTCAATATAAAGGTATCAAAACATTTTTCAGGACAAAATATATATATATATATATATATATAAGCAGAACAAGCATGATGTGCAGGTTTGGGAGCATATCTGCATAGATGCAGTCTGAAAAATACATCTAAATAAATCTAAATTACTTAATGGCAATCAGGAAACAGTACTACATTCTTGTCCGGACACTCTGTTGTAAGCTTGCCTTCAGTTAATCTGCAACTGAATAGTAAGTCAGTGTTAACACTAAGTAGAAGCACCCTGACAATGGCTTAATGTGATTTTCATTTAATAAGTGAATTAAAGTAATTGTTCTTAGGGTCTCTGTGTAAGCCTCTTGTTTCCACTACATCAATATGTATGCCAAAGGTACTGTAATAAAGTCCCCAGTCTATTAATGTTACTTCACTTTCTTGTATTATTTATTCTTATCTTGAAGTGTTTTAATAAAAAGCTTGAAGACTTCCTAAAAGCTAGAAGCTGCCTTCCTTTGTTCAGCAATGACAAGAGTGGACATGGTGCTAGAGATGTGCCCACCTTCTTGGACACGGATCATTACCAATTAGGTTGAAGAAAGATTACTATTTTCCCAATCAACTACAGAAGAGTGCTATAATCAGAAGACATCCAGTGAGTGCCATTCAAAAGCCTTGGAGCAGCTACAGCACAGTCTACCTGCCACAGCTCCCCACAGAATTCATCCGCCTTGCTGGCCACTGCCAAGCTGCATGAATTATTCCACTGGCAGGAGCCCATTTCTGCTCATCACCTGCACCAGGGCCCCAGAGCTCCTTCCTCTTACATGCAAGTATCCTTGCCACATATTGTGGTGGCAAAAGTCACTTCATGGGAAGGGGCTGTGGTAAAACATAAATAAATACTATGGGTATGCATTACTTACTGAGCAAACAGAGCCAAAAATCAGATCCCTTTTTCCTCTTAATAGACAGCAGCGTTTCCACAGCACTTGGCAATGCTAGATTATTATTCTGGCATTTAATTTATTCAATATTGGATGGATGTTTTAAACAAAACAATCAGAACATTTGCGCTTCAGAAGAGGAACCTTACCTTCATGTAAGTCACAAACGCAATCCCTGACATATATGGCATTATATAAATAAATGAGGATTTTGACATATAATAAAGTGCCTGGAAAAACTGTGCCAGTTTCCTAAGGAAGAAAACGATCCACGAAATACTCACATTCTAGCAATTAAAAAAGGAAAAAGAAAACAAGCCACAGTGCCAAGTCACCTGAGCTTCAAACTTGGAATCAGATATATTAAGCACACTTCCAAAACCAGAACAAGAATGTTATATAGGAAGTGTGCCCTCCAGCCAGAAGAAACACTGCCCTCAAAGCTGACAACACAGCTGGCAAAGGGAGCGGATTAAGGAGCCTCACGTCATAGCTTTGATTTTTACCACTAGAATAAGGACCCCGTTAGCATTTTGTGCCTGCTTCCCAAAGATTCAGTCAGCAACAAATGGCAAAGGAGGACCGGTTCTTTCCCACTTTTATTGAACTACTGCATATCTTACCTATTAAAATGAAAAATGTTGAGCAGAGAGGCAATAACAACACATGCAGGGACCCAGCTTTTAGAAATTCCACAGGACTAAGGGATTTTGTGGATGAGATGCCTGGCCACAAACTTTCAGCTGCAGTACAGTCCCTCCCCTCCACCCCCCAAAACCCCAGCAACCCACTGCCCACACTAAACCCGCACAACTTTTTCTGATAGACACAGGAAAAAACACAGCAAACCCAAAACCACCAGGAACTGCAGTTTTTCATCTTTATGTTTCTCCCCCCCCCAACGCTAAACATGATTTGCTACATGTCTTGGACTGAGCCTTTTACAGTCTCCCTGACTCAGAAGCAAGCTTTTATTAACATATAGGTCTGGAAGAGGTATACAGGGACATGCTAGGCAGCATTTAAAAACCCCAAAGTGTGGTTCCCCCGAAATATACTCAAAAATTGTATTCAAGTTTGTTATTTTATTATCCAAGCTGGCTTTCAGAGCAGCCATAGGTCTAATACCCAGAAAGTTAACTATATGCCAAGTTTCTTCAAATACCTCAAAATGGGCAAAGAAGTCAGCAGATTTGCCTTAAATCTGAACAAAAGGTAGATCTAATGCCAGCAAAAGTCACTACAAAAACGTCTACACAGCCCAATGAAGTGCTATGCAGAAACACCCCTGCTTGTTCTTTCAGCCTTTTGCCTTGTAACACATACGGGTGGTTCTCCCTGCCAACCAGCCCTGCTTGGAACTCCACATGGATTATTTACCTTGCCGGGAGGAAAACGCAAACCCACAGACTCAAACCCAAAGCAAACCAGAAAAGCCAACAAAAAAAGACCCACACACCTATCAGCAAGAGTCCTGCCACTGTTTGCAACAGACTCAGCCAGGCCCATAATAACTTAATGTATCTTGGATGCTGTAAGTGCAGTAAGGGATTTCTTCTTGGTTTCAAAAAGAAAGACCAGGGGAAAATACGACTGCCATTTACTGACATTAGTGACTCTCTCCCCTTCCCACTGGATTGCTTTCTGATAATCCTACAGTGAAACAATCTATTACAAGGAGCTATTCTCTCAGCGATACCCATACATTTTGTACTGTTATTTGATCACTAATAACTTCTCCCTAGCAAGCTCCTTGCTCAGCATGGAAAAATAAACAGCAGAAACCCCCCAAACTGTATCTTACTGGTAACTGATACCTTTAAAACACAGCTTGAAGTGGCTGTGGTGCTGTTCTACTGGTTTACCACACAAAAACATATATATCCATCTACCATATCCATTGACTTTTAGTGAGCTCCCATGTCAGTGGTGGCTTTGTTCAGGACTTTTTTCAAACACAATCCTGTAAGTTTGTACAGACCTGTAGAGGCCATGGACCCTTGGGATGACACATGATGAAATTAAGCTATTTAATGAGCCATAGGGAATAAAATACTTCACTGAAACAGACTGGTGTTCCCTGTTTGCCTTTAAAGCAAAAATTAGCAATTGCTGTGTTCGAGTGCAGCATCACAGACACTGCTTGAAATCAAAAGTGGTTTTCACTACAACCAGCCAACAGCCAAAGACAGGATCAAAAGCCACTTCTTGTGTTGTTCTGCTTTGTAATGAGATCAGCTTGATTGGCAATGTACCACTATGGAATGGATGAAGATGATGTTAAAACACTGGCCTCAAACAAAGTTCTGCCTTGATGTTCAATAAAGAATACAGAATCCAGTGTTGAGTGCTGCTTTCATGCTGTAGGCAGCTGAGGTGATGGTTTTCAACTGGTTTGATACCTGGCTGTGACTCATCCCTCCTGCATTTGTCTCACAGAACACGTAATTTGCAATCAGTCAAGAAGAACACCAATTAGGCGAAGTGTTTTGCCATTGAGTATCTCACTGCACCACTAGACCTAAGGTAAGAATGTTGTATCACACACAAAGAATTGTCATTTTAGTCCCCGAGCAAACCAAAAGAACTTGATTATAAAACAAGTAATCCAACAATATGCAAATATAGCATTCCATTTAAAAAATAACCAGTTAATCTGCTTTTGCACCAACATTCTGAAGTTTATACAATCATAAAAATTGTCTTAAGGAGGCATTTCATTAATCTCTATATGGCGTTTAAGCAGCTGTATTTATTTCTCTTAAATAGCATTGCTCAACTCTAGGTACTATCTTTCTACAAGAGAATGAAGCAAAAACATTACTGTTCTGGAGCTGGCATAGTTGATTCTCAGTTAAATGCAGAGAGTTCAACGAGAAGTTCTCTGAAGTATCAGAGGAAAATTCAGCCAGATGGGAATACAGGGGTTTTATGTCAAAAACCCACAGTGAAAATGGGACATCAGAGTAAGACCAACTGGTGAGTAAAAGTGAAAACATAAATGACACTTTTAGTTTTATTCTCTGAAATGTGACTCCAGCCTCAAGATCTTCATGGCATTTGCTACGTTTTAGAAACTGCTCATTTGGGCAAGTGGGAGCTGTTGATTCACCGGCCATTGCACTGACTACTACTGCAATCCACTGCAACGCTTAGGGGTTCTTCTGTCTATAGGCAGAGTAGCAAACACGTTAATTGTCAATTTGGTAAGATTTATTAACAGACAGGATTTGTAGATATCTCTGATGCCCACAGGCATTGTTCATTTACAAAGAAAAATGTGAGGAATGGGTTCTTAAAAGCATTTTCAAATTACAGCTGATTTCACTCAGAGCGAGGGTGGAATTCTAAACTCCATCAACAAAACACATAAATGGTAGTGTAAGATACTTTAAAAGTGAAACCATTAATTTCACTGTCATACTTACAGAGGGGTACAATTTAACATGTGGGCTGATCCTCTGGATACCTGCATATTGGAACATCTGGATACCTGGTGGGCAGGATACCCAACAGAAAGGAATTCCCTAGTACTTCTACATTCAAAGTGGAAGACTTGAATCTTCTCACATACACCACAGTATAGATTTGCTTCAGTTTGAAATTTCAAACAAAAAAAAGACATTAACCACTGTGTGACACATTCAACCCTCAAGAGAGCAGGTCAGAAGTCCTAGAAGCAATGAGTAGATAATTGCATGTATCACAACAGCATTTGCAATTCCTCCAGAGAACACATTTATGACACTTTACTGTCTTCATCTTGTTTACAACTATCATGTTAAAACAATAAAATAACTTACCACTAGGGTTAAAAGCCATGCAGCAAATAGGCTTTTCGTGAGCAGGGAAGTGGGCCACAATACCATCACTATCAGAGTCCTCACTGACAAGTACCTGCATAATATTAATAGAGATAAAGGAAGGTTAGAAAGTAAAAGTACACCTAAGAGAAAATTTCAACTTAACCATATAGGAATGGTTTTACAAGACAGATACAGTGGCACAAATTAGCAATGTTAACTACATGTGAACTAAATACAACCTTCTGTCTTTTTTTCAGATAACGAGACATGAGACATCTCAAATAACCTACTATTAAATAGACAAGATCATGCACTTTACACCTGGATTTCCTATTTATTTAGCCTATTCAAATAAGGCAAAATGGAAAACCAGTACTGTTTTGAAGTAGTAATGGCTGAATAGAAGTTTATTACAAAAGAAGTCTGTACGCAGTGCACCAGGAAGCTGCATTTGCTTCCACTGCTGTTGGGCACTGGATGAGCTTAAAGGTCCCTTCCAGCACAAAGCAGTGTGGGATACTGTGATCATTACTCATAACATGGGACAGGAGCTCCTTCAGCGCTCGCATGGAGCAGAGCTCTCATTCCACCAGGCTCAGCAGCATCATGCAGTTGGACTAACGTAAGGAGGATCAGTGTCATTCCTCTGAAGAGCACGCATAGCTCTCTAGCTGTAAGCAACACATGATTTTCCTTAAGCAATAACAAAAATCACATAATGGAAGGAAAAACAGGAGGTTGCATAGACTTTTTCAAAGAAAAGGGAATATTTAACTATTACATAAATCAGCATTTTCTTCATGAGGATTCAAAGTATACATAGGATGGAAAAACAGACCCAATACCCATAAAACTATGGCCTCGCTTTCCATCAGCTACACAGGCAGGAACACTACAGCTTGCATCCTGCTAACACGTGGTGACAGACTTGAGCTATCTGGATTTCCAAACGACACAAGAAAGGCTAAGGACTAAGAGCACGCATGAAAGCAGCTGCATTGCTAAACAAGAATCTGATTAAATTGCCTCAATGGACATTGTGACAGCATTGCAAAGGTTAAAAAAGGTATTACAAAAGGTTAAATAGTTCTGCTGTTGTAAAATACCTGATTGTGAACAACAAAGATAATTAAAAGGTAGGAGAGAGTTTTCACAGCAGAAGGAAATAAAGGGGAAAAGGAAATACCTGGCCTGAAATGTGTTGTGCAACATCTTCTGAAGGGAGGGACAAAGGACGAGCTTTTGGTTGTCTTAAACAAAAGGGTATTTGAAGTTGATAAAACCACTTGGCCCAGTCAAAACCAAAGCTGATTGTGAAGACACACAAAAGGACCTCCAAAAGAACACAGTATTACCAATGTCTAGTTGTATGGAAAGGGAAAATATATCCTTAGGTATTTAGAAGAGAACCAAAAAAAAGTGTGAACAAAGCATATGCAAGAGCTGTAAAAGTATTTTAATTCCTTGGTTTCATCATGTTAAAGACTAAATGAAATAAACCAAGGAGAAAAATCTGTCAGGAAAGGACTTAGTGAAAGGGTTTCTGTGGTAAGCAAAAACCACCTTCTTAACAAGAGAGTGCAAAATTTCCCATTTCAGGTTCAGAATAATTTGTCTGCTGCTTCCAAAACAATCTGAAAGGGTTTTAATACTTCCTATTCCTAACTGATATCAGAATAATTTGAAGATATTTTTATGCTTCAAAAAGAGAAATCATCTTTAAATGTTTAAAGAAGTCACGTAATAAGGATGAAGAGGCCTGCGCTTGACTTACTTTAAACATTCAAATTACTTGGCACTGTCACATAAGCACAATTATGGTTTTGCTTTCTGTTGTCAGCATTTCGTGCTTATTCCAGAACCACTAACCAAAGGGTCTGGAGACCTTCCTAAGAGCATTTCAAAGAAACACTGTTCTTTCCTCAGCTGATATAAGCTGTACTAAATAATTCCTATAGATAATCTTTTTCACTTTTAGGTAACTTGGTCTTATCCTTAACACTTCGCCCTAGTTAAACATACACAGTAATGATAAAGTAACATCATAAACCAGCTTCAGGTGGTTTTAAATCTAGTCTGCTAAACAAAAGTGTTTCACCCATGAACGTGTATGCACCAACAGTATCTAAAATGATTGCTAAAAACAGTGATGTAGGATATTTCACAGGCATCACCTTCTACAGACAGATTAATTCAGCAAGGCTTTTCTGTATTAACTAATGATAAATGCTCCACTGTTATCTCTGCAACATAACCCCCTATTCAATGGACAAGAAACACTCTGGATGGTAAGATGACCTTTAAATATTTTCCTTCTGGAAATATGATACAAAGCAAAAATGCCACAACATTAAAAACTGTGAAACACCTCAGACATTCCAATTTGTGACTACAATAAAGCCCAAACCTACTATTTGTATGCTATGCTGACTGGTTCCATGCTTTTAAATGCTTTTTCTCAAACACTGCTTAACATTATCTTCCTGGAAAAACACCCTTTGTGTTTCATCTAAAAGGACTTCTCAAAAATCTTCACTTTTCACTGTAAAAGCTGATGTTCAGGTACAGCAAACCAGTCCTTGCTTTGGCTTTCTCCTCTGTGTCAGAAAGACAAGACCATCTTGTTGGCATAATGTCCAATAAGGAAAGAAAAGCAACTGTGAGCTTGTAGAGCCTGAAAACCTTTGCTTGCCACCACACCTGGCTCATGCAGAGCTTTCAGACTCAAACTGAAAGATGTCAGTCTCCAAAATCATCACCCACAAAAGCCTGGAAATCCCTGGACAGCACACAACCTGAAACTCGGGTTGTGATGGCGCCGCACCACCTCCTTTCTTCCCTGTCAGTCCCCACCAACTGTGGCCACAGAATGGAAATACTTGCTTCTGAGGCACACATGGAAACAGCAATTGTTTGTGCAAGTTAAGAAGAAGTCGAAAAATGCTCTTCAGCTTTTGAAAATCAATGTGAAAAAATAAATCCTTGTGGAACAGAGAAGGGAAGAGCTTGGCTTAAAATCACCAACTTCTGTTTAAATCTTGAGGCTGCACTGATGGATTTGTCATGTCCTCCAGTGGACTGCTGGGGAAAACATACATCACCTTTTACAGTTTCAACACTACAAAGGAAGGAGGGAGGAATAAATCAAAGGAATTACAGCAGTTGACTTAACTACATCATAAACCAAAGAAGACCCTCTTTGGAAATGCCCCTTCCAAACCTGCCGTAAAACAGGAGCCCGGCTCACACGCCAACTTAAAGCTTGCAGAGCTTTAAAATCATAGTATGATTTTCACCATTGTATGTAACTTAAGGAAGACAAAATTATGCTGGTATAACACAAGATGCTTTATACTGGAATAGAGATCTTTAAGCAGACATAACTACCTCAGTACAAGAGGGTTTATATCGTTTGGATAAATCAAACAGCACAGAATCCATGCAGAGGATGGAAACCAGAGCAGTGCAGTGATGAAGGAGTATCAAAGGCCTCTGCCACAGAGGCTTCACAAATTTTAGAAACCACTTCTTGCAAAAGATGAAGTGGAAGATGCTACCTGAGAAGTGTTGGAGAGAACAATGTCCATAGGCTAACAAAGGGCCCATTCAATCGATACCGACACTGTACAACTCGTTCCTTTTGGCCAGTTTATGGTTTCTTACCACTGAAAAGAGCAGAGATGGAAATTTTTCTTGGAAGTGAAACCAGCAGTACAAATTGCTTAACAACGCATGCAAGTGCTGTCAGAAAGCTCGAAGGAAGCAGCTCATTCAGCTTCCCAGCACACGCTGCAGACAAAGCCCACAGGAATCCTGAGGCTGCAATCTTTATCATCCCAAGTAGGCTTCATTCCCCAAGGTGGTGGCCTCCAGTCGCTCTTCTATTAAAAGACCTTACGAATTCTCTCATTGGAAAAGTTTCATAAATCTTAGCATTACCTTTATAACTGCACAGTCACTGAGGGTCACGAGGATGCTCAACTATCTTCCTCATAGAGTTCCCTACCATTACAGGGAGAAACACCATTTTAAGAACAACCACCACCAAGAAACAAAGGCTCTTGTACCAAGATGGCCTTGCAAAGAAGCACTCAGTCTACTCCTGATACCCAAATAGTACCTTATCAAGAGAGCTGCAACACTATGTTCAATAAAAGGCTGCCCAGCTAAGAGAGCCAGTAGCTGGACACACAAAGCCGATGCTGCAGCACTGAAGCCAGCTCTATGAAGTTCAACAGCACACTGGAGTTAATCGAAGATGAAGCAAGCCCTCTTTATCTCACTATGAAAGAGAAAGAGACAACACACCTAGGGGATCATTACATTTACTATCAGAAAACAGTGTTTGCTTTGAGGGCATGAGATAGCTGAAGCCAAAGCTTTTTTCTCCTGTGCCATATTTTTCTTCATTCATTCTATTTTCCATACTGCTGAACAGAAGCCACTTGTAATTATGACTTCAATTATTTTAATCTTTAAAGGCAAATTACACTACTTATCCCAGTAGAGACATGTTTTTAAATAAAACATGGAAGTAACACAAATACAAACGGACACAAATCTAATCAAGCAGGTCCTACTCTTAATAAAATTAAGAAAGAATAATCCCATCATCATAAAAACGAATAGGTTGGGCAATATTTATAAATCTGAATAGTATATAATAAAGAGATCTTTGTATGTACACTCATTAAGACCTGCATTGATTTAAATAGCTGAAGTTAGGGCAGTGTTGGCCTCAGTTCCTAAGCACAAAACCCACCCCTTTCACACTGACACCCCCCCCCCCCGTTAGCCTCCCCCCAACTTATAGCTAAGGTCAAACATCAGTGGAAAAGGGCTAAAAGTGATAGATCTGTGGCATTAACTACTGCACTCCTTTTAATAGAATCCAGCATAAACTCAAACCAGCCTTGTGCTCAGCCTGAACCATTTATCTGAGACAAAAATGTCTTTTTGACAAAAAACAGATCCCCTTTAATAAAAGTAAGGCAGACAGTATTATGCTCTGAGGGAATCCTGTTGCTCTTTTTATATTTATATATAAAAAGGATTCTTCTGTAATACACGTAGATATAAAAAGTGAAGAAAATTGATGCCAAATATATGAGCATCAGAACATCAGATTAGCCTTTGTGAAAGCTGTTCTCAAAATAAAAGCACTGGTGTTAATGACAGTGAAATTACACGTGTAGTTAAAGTTTTATTATTGAATTTGCTTTATTCTTTTAGCTTCTTTTTGCTTCAGACCAAAATTTCACAACAATTCCTGCTCCCGATAAGCAACTTTATTTGCTTCAATCGTTATTAACTCCTTACTAAAGGAAAATGAACTTTTGAAACTGCAGCAGTCTCCAGGGTTTTTTTCTGAAAATTCCTTCTTAATGCAATAAAAAGTTAATAGGGAACAGGAAAAAAAAAAGCAAGCACCAACCACATTTGAAACCATGAAAAGATCAACATGCCATCTTGGGTTTGTAAGCTGTTTCTTAAAGATTTCCTCAGGTATTTTCCCGAATCTTGGATGAGCTGTGAGAGCAACACTCATCAATCACAGCGCTCTATCAAAAGCCCTGAGAATCGAGTTTTGGATTTTCAAATGACCACATATTTCTCTGTCAACTAAATGTTAGATGTTTAACAGATTTACATTCAGGCACAAAGCTGGCGACTTTGGAGAGAGGTCATTATTGCAGCCTACATGTGGGTGGCCGAGTTGATGAATTAATTAAGAATACAGAAACAAAGGTCGAAAGAATATCATTTTTCTTTAAAACTCAGGCCACTAAAGGCTTACACATTTAATCTCGATCACTGAAGAAGAGGACATCTGCACAGCTTTTGTTTTATCCATTTCCACTAATTGTCGGATTCAAACAAATAGTCACTGCATCTAGCTGAAAAGTTCGCTCACACTTCATCAGAAGGCAGTTTAAACAAGCACACAACCTTGTTAACATACTTGGGCTTGCCACAGAGTTACTCGGGCATCTTGATAACTATTTTTACTCCCTTTACAAACATATCACGACAGCCAACTTCAATAATTCTACATTCCTTTGCATTTCTTTAACTGTCTCATAATTCACATTTTCTTAACGTGCCACTGATTATGAAAGTAGGAGCTATCATACAAAGAACTGATGGGTATGAGATTTTACTACTGGATCTACATTCAGAAGGCTTATTAAAAAGATTTTCCCTACAGATTTAATCCTGCAAGATTACATTAGAAGATTTCTTTGGTCTTTAACTGTGTATTTTTCAGTGGTGAGCGAGCAGTTCGACCTCTGCGCAGTACATTTAATGAAATACACTGAGCTCCATCTCACATTCTTTATATTGCTACCTTTTAAATGGCAGATATAATAAAAACTGGGGAAAACACAGAGCTGTAGTTAGTCCTTCTGGCTTATGTCCAAAATATGTTCCTTAATTATCCTACTGGCAAATAAATCTGTATGTCTGTACACACGCACAGAGCAGCTCACTCCTTTAAAACCTGTGTTGCTGTGCTCAAGGTAAACGGATAGGCACATGCATCATTACTCTGCAAGCCTTCACATAGATATACTTAATAACAAAACCTCAACTGCTTCCCCACTGAAAAACAAGTCCTTATTTCTCCTTCAAAAGGACCCATTTGCTCGCCTTAAGATTTACTGTCCTCTTCTTCCATTTTCTTTCTCTTTTTAAAACAGATTGCTTCCATTTATTTTTACTATTCATTACCTTAATGACATATTTTATCACTTAGAAATTTCATCACAACACCCAAATTCTTAGTCAGGCTATGCAGATAGATAGAAATCTTTAGTGACCTGAAGGAGGTGAGGTACTCCTCTTACATTAGGAGTTCGCTGACGATAAGAAAACAACTCCTTTCTGCTTCTGAAACCCCATTTACGATCAGGCTGACAACCTCTGAAAACCATGCACACACACACAAGTACATTTACATAGTTGCCAGAAAAATCTCTAATGAAAGCGATGCAAGGCTTTCAAACTATTAATGCAGCCCAGAAAACACAAGTTGGCACTACTAATTCTTGTGGTGTCCCAGACAGTTTAGGAAGACTGATGCTTGTAACGGGCACTGCCATCCACCAGCATCCCTATCCAAGCAGCAGTGAATATTCCAAACCAGGAGGAAGCAAGAATGCCACCAAGTGCCTCTTTGTTCCCACCCAGATCTCTTATTTCTCCCTGGAATCTGAAAACTGGAATTATAAACCAATAATTTTAGAAAAATCACTGCCACACATCAGCAAGAAAACTGAGATTAAACTATGCCATGCTGCTGAACAGCACACACTTCAACACAGGTGAGGCTGAATGAACTCTGCATTACTCAATCTGCTCAATCACTCTTTTATTTCAACCACCATGGCAGTAACAGTGCAGTTTGGATGACCACTACCAGCAAACCAATTTACCACAGAGGAGTAAAACAACTACAGAAATTAATACAATGAGGAAAAACCTGTGTGGCTCAAAGAGCCATAGAGATTTCAAACCAGCACAATGCTCAGCCACGAGTTTATAGTGAAGCCTACGAGCAAGCACATTTAGCTCAGTGAAACGACTCACATCATCTAAAGGTCAGGCTTGCTAAATTGCTTTCCTGAGCTGAAGCTTCACTCAGTTATGCTATAAAACCCAGCCAGGGCTGCCCAGCCAGCACAAAGAGGTGCCATCTGAACTAGCATGCCATTTCTCACAGGTCTGCCTGCTTCTATCAGCACACAGACATAGGATCCCTGCCAGGCACCTCAGGACACAGCAGCTCACACAATTGCTAAAATCATGTTCCAATGGAACTGTGTGTGCAGAAACTTCTGTTCCTACCTGGCTGGAGCGATGGACAAGAACTCAGTGGGGACACATGACACTCCTTGCATCAGAAGGTTCTTTACTGGGGCAAGGTCCAAGAAGAGTCTTTATTCAACCCATGTACAAACTGTATTTGGTTTTAATCAACTTTCCTTTTGCTAAATGCACATTTCTGTAAGAACTGATTGTTGAGAAATCTTCTGTACCACGAAATTCTAACAATGCAAATGAAAGATGATTTGATTTTTCCTGGAGAACCCCCACCCCCCCCAACTAGAGCTAGTCCTGAGAGTAAGTCTCAGCACTGAAAATAAGTGATGAATTTTAAAACTCCAGATGACAACAATAGGAATGCGAGGCACAGAAATAAACTCGGGTATCTAACTTAGAGCCTCCTCCCCTAGAGATTCAAGACAAAAATTATTTCCCTACAACTGATGGCTTATTTATGTTACAGCAGCACTATTTGGACAACGCAAGCGTTATCATTTTTACAACTACTTTTCCATAGTGCCCTTTAGGCTTGATAGCTCCCTACTATTGCTAAGGTCAGAGGACAAGTTCATAAAACCTCTAAATCATACATAACAAGACTTAAAAACCTAAGATACATCTTCTTTTTTCCCCCTAGGCCCATGCAGAAGAATCAAAGCCCAGACAATGACCACCACAAGTAATGACCGCATTAAACACGGCTTCATGAGAAATTGATGAAGCAAAATTTCTTTCTTTCTTTTTTTATCTGGCAGTATAAGAAGAGCCAAAAGAACCTTTTTTTTTTTTTCAGGAAATGAAAACAAACCCCAGTAGCCAAAAAAAATCAGTGATTTTAAGACTTCAAGATCTTAAGTAAAATACATTCCTTTTTTTATTCTCCTCTTTTTGCTTTTTCTCCGGTTTTAATTTTGCAAGAAAAGGCCGTTAACATTATATGAACAATCCACGTTCAATGTAACATTACTTGGCTAAGTACTTCCACAGCTAGCTCTCAGGAACAACCACAGCTCAAGCAGCAGACTGGGGTTTTTGGTTTGCTCGGTTTCAAGTAAGATATTCTATTTTCCTTTCGTGTAAGAAAAGAGCTTCACTGCTGATTTGTCATTAATACTTAGTAACTTACCTGCAATAAGCATCATAAAAGTAGGGGAAAAGAAAAGAAACTGTTTTTCCTTTTTCTAAATTCAATAAATGTGAACATTAGTCTGTTTTACAGCCTGGTTACACAATAATGCAGTGCATGGGAGTCCTGCAAAAACACCCATTCCAGGACCAGACACTTCAACATTACCTGATTGTCAGAAACAAACAAACAGACGCGGCTATCCCCTCTGTCCTAAGGACACCTCAAAACAACTTCAAGTTTGTGTGATAACGGCATGGATCTTTTAACAAATGATTTTGCCTGGCGCACTGTCCTGTGTGTTGTTAGTACGAGAGTACATAGCATATCCCTCACAAACCAGCATCGTACTTGATTACACACTAGTTTTGAAATGTCTGTAAAATCAGAAGCTTTTATACTGAATATCCAGCTCCACTCATCATCTTTTTTAAACTGGAATTCAACAATTCACCGTATTTCTAAACACCCACATTTTCCAGACACATTCTATATTAATAATCAGACTACATATACATTTCAACTGATCAGCATAAATCAACGTCAATTATGAACAAGTGTTAGCGAGACAGAATGTGACACTTCACACTTGATCTTGTCAAAGTGTCACATAAATATGTTCTAAGGACAATATATATTCTGGCTTAATTTCAGTCCCAAATAGGACTTTATCACAGCTGCGTGTGTCTGTAAAAGTTTTTGACCTAGCAAAAATCTCATCTATTTTTCATTTTGTAAAGCATAAACCACATTTTCCTGCGATGTTTCTGACAACGAACGCACATTCTGTTTCGGTGCACACTGTATTACCTGCCCTTCTGCAACTGTCTCTGTGTCAATGATGGTGATGATTCCAGGCACCAGAGGACTTCGACGGATGTTGCTATGAGCTAAAATTTCTTCTTCAGTTGCTCCTGAGGGCAGCGTCCCTGTCAGCTGTGTAACTACTTTCCCAACCATCGTAAGTCCAGTCTTTATCGTCTATAAAGAGAACCAATAAATAATGTTTAAAGTTGGTTTATGGATCTCTCTTGATTTTTTTCTCAACAATATGAATATACAGCAATATGACTCTGCACACCAGAAGCAGACAAAAGAAATATTTTAATAAGTGATGCATAGGCTGCAAAAGCCTGTACAGAAAGAAACAGCTTGAAAAAATTTAGCATCCTATTGATTTGAAGTATTCACCTCTATTTTGCAATTTAGCTTCCAAAACAGTCTTAAAAAAAGAAATATTTTAATGTTGTCTAAATGTTATTTCTTTCTTTAACATCGTTATCTACTTACTCCAAGAGGCACAGAGCGTAGATAGTTATAAGAATCACATGGAGAAACCAAGATGAGTGTGTGCGGAGGGCAGCGTTACACACAGAAATACTTATAGCCGCTAATGCTTAATGCTGAAATAGTTATGTCTTCTGCACAACTGCAAGAGACATGGAATTGGGCCTTTGATAGATATGAGAGACACATTGATTCGTTTCTCAGCAGTTATGCCTCTTGCAGCATTAAAACTGAATATGGGACTGAAACCCAGCAAAAGTACGAACGCCATACTCCAGGTACTAGAAAGGACAGCTCTGTACAAAGTAGACCCATATCCCATTACAAACAATGTGACTTTCCACAGTCCGCATGTTTTCCAGATGGGGGTTTCAAAACATATTCACTGCACCAGCTTTTATAATCTAAAGATGCTGAAGACTGGTTTTATGCTGTTTGATTTTATGTGGAGAAAGAGCAAGGGTACCCACAGTGGGAGAGGCAGAGATTTAAAGAAAAACAACCCAAACTACAACGTTAAACATTTTCTCCTTGAATCAAGGACTGCGCCTTATTTGCCTAGAAAGAATTGAGCTGATTTATTATGCAATATAAATAAGAAATAGCAAAAGAGATCAGAACGGAATGACACTGTAAGAAGCCAATTCTTAACTAAAAAGACAAGCTAAGCTGCCTGCTAAATTGAAAAGGAAAAAACCGTACGCATCACAGGCTGAAACCAAGAAGCAGCCACAAATCAATTGCAACTGCTTTGTTTAGTGCTAAAATCTCAAACTGCAGTGATTAGAAAACACATTAGTGTTCATCAATTAGCAGCCAAACGTTTGTTTTAATAATTCATAGGAAATGACTTACACAAAGTCTGTTAGTGTGTTGTCAGGAAAACCTCTGAAGGGCCAACAGAATTAGGCGCCACACTGTATTGATGGCAAGATCTAGCCAGGAAGCCTGATTAACCTCTGAGATGCCTCAGCTGATGTACTTACCCCATTAATGCTAATGGAGATACTACCACTTAAAATCGAGCCGTGCCTTTATCACAGGAATGTCTTTGGGGTTTAAAGTCTTTAGTAATATCCTGCCATTTGTTTCTTATTATTTCTTTTTATACTCAGAGACAACAAATGAGAATAAAACTAATTTTAACAGCTGCAAATTCAGAAGACTGAAAAACATAATGAAGCAGATAATGATATCCAAGGGACAGATCTAAGCCAGCCCCAGTGCCATCGCAGGAATGCATTTCAACTTTCCTTACAAAACCTGACACGGCAGTTTTCTGGCCAATAGATAAAATCATATAAAATGATAGTTTACACAGCAGGAAAGAGAAATCAGTATAGGAATACTATATGGCAAAATACTATGTGGCAAGTTAAAAGACCAAGAATTGTAATTGACCTATTTTAGAAAGTATCTTTAATATTATAACAACAGAAATCAGATGACAAAGTGCCCATTATAAATTCATAGCGCTCCAGCAAAAAAAAATTAACATGCTTATCTAGCAAAATGAATTAGTGCTACACGCTAGACTGTGACTGCGGGACTACTGGGAAGGAATAGGTGAACAAAGACGTGGCCGGGGCCATTAGCTCAGAAATATCAGTGCAAAACCATTACGGCACTCACTGCTTTGTGCTATGTGTATATTTGCAAAAACTTCCCTGGTAATCTTTAACCTTTCCCATGCCATATCAGCTGTCCCCTCTATCCATTAGAGCTAATGACCTTGCTCTCACATAAGCTGTTAGTACTCATTAAGAAGTTATCAGGTAACAAGAGAAAACAGATGCAGGCTTTGCTAAATCACTTTACCACTATAGGATTAAAAGATATGGAGAAAGAATCAACTAAAGAAGTTATGAGGTGAGAAGAACTTGGTTTATAATTTGACGCTAGACATTTGACAGACCAAATACATTTTAAATGAAATAGGTTAAAGTCTGCACTGTCCCAGTTCCTTTGCCAATGATGGGAACCTGCCGATGCAAACTTCTTTATAAATGAGAATATTTGATCCAGTTTCTCTTGTAAGCAGCAATGCACATTGTGCACACACACAAGTTATATGGATGCCCACATGTACACTATCTACTTAAAAATAAGACTCTTCACATTCCTTCAAATAGAAAGCCATATTTAATTAAAATACATGTACGCACTCATACCTCACCTAATAGAAAAATAAGTAGAATTTGAATTAAAACTAAAATGCAGTCTGTTCTGTTCCAACAAAGTTCATCTATTCTTCCAGTGACTAAACACTATTTTGTTCCTGTTTCTCGTAATAAACACATTTGACACGATTTATTTCTTTACAGATGAAAAATCTACAGAAAGCAGAAAGAGCTCCAAAAGACGTGCCCTGGTAGACAGCAGTATGCGGGGCTCGTGGTTAGCTTGAGCACAGCGAGCACACGATTGATTATAGATTCATGTTCAAACTAAATGTTTGCTGAAATGCTCGTGCTTCACAAAGATGTTTCCCTTCCCTGCTCTTGCTGCAGGTTCTGAAAAGAGATAGGATAGGGAAGAAACCTCTTAGGAAATTCACCTTAAACAGCACAGCCAGTTTGACCACTCAGATACGCTAGGATAGGGAAGGTCTGTGGGAGCACCCCTCAAGCAGAGAGTGAGCTGCAACGTGACTCAAGCAGGGACATGGTGAGAGCAAACCTCTCTTCAATGAGACAAAGAATTAAAAACAAGCATGGGGACATGAGAACATCTTTTTCTATTTCCCCTTCCTTGCTGCATCCAAGATGAATAAATACAGATAATTATAATGAACAATTTTACATTTGGACACTTATTTCAAACCAGTCACCTGAATGTTCTCCCATCACTAATACTGTTAAGTAATACCGGGGTTTATTCCGAGAAAGACATCCTACAGCCATTTTACTGTGGTTTTCAGGTAGAGTGAAAAGAGTCTTTACACTATGAGGAAGAATATCTTCACGGTTTTCAAACACATCCACTTCTCTCTTTGCTCAGGATTTGCCTGAATTGGAATCTTGACACATTTTCTATTCCCAGAAATTTTCTGCTTGGCCAAATTAAAGAAGTTATCAGAGCCTTTTAGAATATGAACAGCCAGAAAGGCACCAAACACATGTGAGCACATGAAAATAAGAGACTGAGCTGGAAAAAATGCATGGGCTTTTCCAGCAACAGCAGAAAGCAATGCTCTTGCAAGATGCTTCAATTCCATGTTCAAAATAAAATCCTTCCAGAAAGTACCAAAGCAAACGGGAAGAAGATATAAAGGATTTCTTCATAATGTCACCAGAATAACAAGAGTTTTGGCACCAGTAAACAACACACTCCAACACGATCACAATTTTGACCTTGGTATTCGCTACTCGGGTAACAGGGAGCTTCTGAGTATGAAGTTATTTGATTAAGGAAGAAATGTATTTGCTGCATCAACTGCAGCACACAGCAGAACCCCACACTGAGGAGAAACCCACCAGGACATTCAAAACCATTTCTCATCAAAGGGAATACCACTAAAGTAAATATTCTGTACTGCCACTGAGACCTTCTACAGAGGATCTGAAAGGTAATTCTCTAAAGTGATCCTGTTGAAATTACTCTTTTCTCTCAGCTTTATCTTTCTGCTTTATGTGAAGGTTCTTTCACTTCCTTCAATAAGAAACTGGAACCCAAAGAAAAGGCTGTAACCCAAGATAATCTGACAAAACAAGAACTTTTATGGAACCACTTCTGAACCAAAGAGCAGCAGTGCAGGGAACAGAAAAGGACATCCACTTTCAAAACAGCTAAAACCTCTGCTGATCAAAGCAAATGAATTACAAACCCTTGCAGGCTGATAAGATAGAACAGCAGTAGAGGTTTATAAATGAAGACTTACTTAAGCAAGGAGTGAAGTTTATGGTGAGGTAATGAGATGGGCAAAGACCAACAGATATCTGGGGTATATTAGTTGGCAACAAGACAGTCAGCATTTCAGTTATCAGAGATGAAAACAGGCTAGATAGTGAGCCACGATTCAATGAAATCAGTAATAAATCAAACATTTCAGATTTAGTGTTACACACTCAGGTATGAGTAACAAATTAACACAGTAAGGCTGAGGTATACTCAAATATTTAAAAACTATATTAGTATTTATCTGTTACAGCAACATCGCAGAGCCAGTAGCGAGCAAAAGCAATATGCTATACAGAATACAAAGTACTATAGAGATTGTGTCCTTACGATAATCTGTTTCCCTAACTTTCACTACCACCTTATCTCTGTGCAGAGGACAACAATCTTTCCTCTCCTATGACTATAACATTTTATCTTACTCATGCAACAGCAGTACTTTGGTGTTTGCATACGTTCAGCTTAACGTGGGATTTTCTGGATGATGATCCTTGCCTAGTACTACTTAGCAAGTAAGGTCACCATCATGGTCCTCACTGGCTTTAAAACCTAGTTATCCAAAGTCTTTAGGGCTAAGGGCTATGAAAGATCATAGAATCATCCTCTTTTAGATTTTTTTAGGCTGTTGAAACAGATTAAGCAGAATAGTGCTTAGTCTTCGATACCGAATGGAATGCTCTGACAATCACTATATGCTTTAAGAAAGCTTTGGCCTGTTTGCTCCTCTTCAGTTACGAGCAGGCTTGGCTTTGGCAGTACAGTGATCTGTTTGTAAGGTTTTACCACATCTGATCAAAACTGATCACGCCAAGCCAGTTGTTTTTTCAGTTATCTGTGCTGTAAAACCCATGTGATTGATGCTGAGATTGAAGGAGTTTGGGGAGATTTTCCCCTCCTGGTTTGGTTTTTTCCCTGCTGGTGAAAGTGCGCAAAGAGACAGAGCAAATTTCAGATGTCTTCAGAACAGCAGCAATTCAAGTTCTCCTCAGCAATGTACAAAACTTGTGATTTTTCTCCTCCTCCAGCCACAATGAGACAGTGTCCAACGCTATGCTAATAGAATATGTTTGTTTTCATGTTTTGTTTTCACATGAGATACCATGCCCTGTGTCTCTCTGTGGGTTCTTCTAACTGTTGTTTTCTTCAGTGACGCTGAGCTTTCTGTTCTGCGCTGTCATTTAATTCCTATTATTAGATTTGTTTTGTTGTGCATATCAGAAATGAAAAGGCTGGTGGTTACACTGAAAGCTTGTAATCAGCACGAAGTTTGCCAGACGGTGCCAAAACTCACTTTTGTGAGTGCGTGTATGTGAAAGAGGAATTACTTGGCAAAATGTTGCAGGCAAGTCCTTAAGGAAAGGAGGAGGTTATGGGGATAGTAAAACAACAGTTCTGTATACTCTTTGGCTCACTCAGCATTTTTCCAAGCCATGGTCATCTTTTGATACTATAAAACCCCAGACATTTCTCTGGAAAGGGAGGGATATTAGAACGTCATCTGAACTAAGAAACCTAGGCAGTGCAACCTTTATGTAAACAGCCATTAATAAACTCTAACCTTCAAAGAAAGCTGCCAAGTAATTAATTAGCTCCAGTGCTGCGCTGTCATCCTTCGGAGAGATTAAAACACATAATGCTAGTGTGATTGAGTCCAAAAAGCACCAAGCACTTGTAAAGTCAGTTTTCATGACGCTAAAGTCTAATAATTCACAAGGTTGATTTCTAATCTTGTAAGCTTATAATATTATGAACAGCCATTACGCAAAACCATTTTACTATGATTTTCTATTAAGAGGGGTCACTAATACAAATTGCTCCTTGTAACACATGAAATTTAGAACAGTCAGTTCAGAAGGACAGGAATACTTTGTGAAAAACAACAGCTACTCAGAGATCTGCAGGATCAGGACCTAAGGGCAGCATGTTTCTTACTGTGTTTTCCTCTCGTGTGAATGGGGAGGGGGGGGCGATGACACACTGTACAATTCAGCAGGGAAACCTAATAATTATCTTACATGCTAACCTCTCCCAGCAGCAGATGATGTACTCACTTTGGCAGCACTAATGACTGTGGCAGTGTAAGACTGAATGTTGTCTCCACAGGCTCCACCACGGGATTGATGGCATCGGATCAGCTACAAGAAGAAAGACAGCGACCGAGTAACTACTATTAAACTACACCAACCCATAACCCATTGCCATAGCTCTTATTTATCATGTACAGTGGTGTGTTTTTTCCTACAAATAGCAAAAAGCCCTGCTGAGACACTTAACCCCTTTTTATAATCTTCTGGGTGCCACCCAGACTGTCGCGTACTCAACTCCAGTTTTCAATTACAAGATGAGTAGTCACTAAGAATTCATAAACTTTGAAATGGTGGGATTTTTGGTCTGGCAGCAATACCACAAATAAATTTAAATAAATATAATCAAAAGCTTTAGCCATGTATATGTAACATTAAATATCAGACATTCTAAGAATCCGAGTGTGGCTTTCCCCTCCTTTTTATGACTAGCAAGCAAAGAGATGACAAAGGAAAATAGCTACTTTAAACTTCATGTTTAACAGAATGTACATGGGGTTTACTCTGTATTGCCTTCCTTCCAAATTAATAAATCAAAACAAGACTCTTTTACCTGCCATCAACCCACCAAAATAATGTTTGCCTTTGAATTCTAATTAACAATAGAATCTGTGATTCTGGCTAAATAAAATGGGAAAAGACCCCTATAGGTAATTGTTGTTGTACACAGAACATGCTGCCCATTTAACTGGTTTAGCTAAAAGAAAATTAAATATTGCTGTAAGATGCTTTTATTTCGATACTTTCCTTTCCTGCTTAAATTTCATTATTTAAATAAAAATAGCTAAACTAGGGAGAAAGGGGAAGTCCGCAGTGAATACAACTGGGAACACACAAGCCATTTAAATTCCTTCTGTGATAGAATTCTTTTGCTGATCAGTGGCTTACATATTTGGCAGCAGGACTTCCTTAAATTCCAGGCTGACTGGTTAAGTTTTACACCGAGCCACTTAGGCACAGCATTAAAGGCAAAGCAGGCCTGAATTTGGAGAGAAATCAGTTGTGCTTGAAAAGGTGTAACAATAAATACATTTCTCAAGTCTGCCTCTAATAATTTCTGGTTCAGCTCTAGAAACAGCTATTCCAGTCGCAGGTGGAAGGGAGAAAGAACATCTGCTTTGAAATAAAAATCAAGCATAAGGAGTTGAATTTAAAGTCTTCAAACACTTTAAATACACAATCATTTCTCTGGCCTAGGGCTGGGTAAAAACAGTGGCAATTTTTTTGCTCGGGCTCTATTTTCTTGCCTTCAGAAGTAAGAAAAATTGTGACAGTTTCATTTTTTTTCCCTAATATTTCCAGCAAATACATTAAAAAGTGGCCATTTGAATGTTATTTCCTAATCTCCAAAGTGCATTGCTCTGTTGTTTCAGAGAAACCCAGCGCCTCTGTCCAGACTCAGTTTCCTCAAGTAGAATTTAGGAATCCTCACGTGCCCACCTTTCAGAAGGGTCTATATTTAAGTGCTTTAAAATTTAAAATGAAAATGGGTTGATTACTGAGGGACCCCGCTGCTAACACATGTTGGGAGTGGTCTTCTCTGCCTGTGCTACTTACGTATTTCTGCCTTCCAAGTTCATGAGTTTAAATCAAATGTGCAGAGTGAAGACGGGACACGTATGAACACCAAAGCACAGTGTGGGGCAAAGATCAGGTCGCCATCGTTATGCAACTTCTCTTACAGATCATTTTTCTCTCATAGCTGTTTTCTGAGACTTTTTCTTCTCCTTATCCCCCCATATACAAAACCAGAATGGAATCTAGAACCAAAGAGACGTATTCTTCTAAATGAAACCTTTCCTTACCTTATTTTCTGCATAAGCAAGCCAGCGGCTTCCAAGCGCGATAGGGTTCATGTTTGGCCCTGGGCAAGGATAGCAGCCTGCAAAGTTTTAAAAGGCAACATTAAGAAATATCTTAATGACTTCTTACAAAGAATTTTATTTATTGCCAAGAAAACAAAAAGTCTAAACAAAAACCTTCCAATTGCCAATATCACTCAGTAAATGCTTGCATTTTTGTTCCTGAAGATAAGGCTGTGTTTAGAGGAGCTATTTTGAACAGTTAATTATGTGTAAATACTCGTTTCTCCTTATGTTTGCATTTTTTTAATGCCATTTCCATACAGCGGGTGAGGGGAATATTCAAGTTTGACTGGATTGGTTCTGTATATTCTCATTTTAATTAACTTGACTGACATCTTTCTGTTGGTCAACAGTTACAGTTCACTGCAAGCTCTTCCAGATTTCTGTGGTAAGAGAGGGTGTATTACGCTTTTGGTTTTGTTTTTAATAATTCTATAAGCAAGCTCTTAGCCTGTGAAGATACTTCTGCAACCACTAAACTTTACACAGGGAGAGAACTGGTAATTCCTTTCAAATCAGTGACAAAGTTTCCGTTGCTCACCTGCTTTTCATTACCCTTACATTATCATTAAAACCAGATTTATACGTGAACACAGAATAGCAAATGATTTCTGAGTATTAAAAGGTGAAAATACGTGTAATAGAAAGCTACTGAAAGTAACTGTGAACAAAAATACGGCAGGGCTTAAAATGAATTGGGCCCATGTTAACTGCCACTTAAAATATTAAAGTCTGAATTAAAAGACTAAATGAATTTTTAAAAATCTCCCCAAATAACAGCCCAGAATTAACTGTTAAAACTAAAAACACAGAATTTAAAATTCTAGAAAACGATCTGATAATGCTTGAACAAAACGAAAAGCTTAAGTAAACCACAACTAGAAGCAGCAAGGTGACTGTCACCCTAACTGCTGTTACTGTCCTATTCCCATGTCCTGTCTCCCCTCCCCTTGTTCTTCATCATTTTAGATTAAGCAATTTCAGACGGGTGGCTGCTCTCTCTACATCAATCTGTAACCTTTGCCTGTGTTCAGCACTCAAATCCTACTATTTATCTGAATTTCTGTATTCCAGCCCTGGCACTGCAAACACGCTGCGTGGTTCCAGCAGCCTGATTTCAGTGGCATCCCTTTGTCAAGGGAAGAGCCTGAAAGTTCAGATCCTGAAGTCCCAAGGATAAAGCCACAAACCTGTTTACTAATTAGGGCCCTGATAACAAGATGTGAGCTTGAGTGTTCGAAATTCAAGTAGTAAACTGGGACCATCAGCTATGTATGTAACATCATTTACTAGACTTAAATCCAGTCCGGTACACTAAAATATATATATATATATATATATGAAAAAAATACTGCATATGGGGGGGAGAATGGATGGAAGGAGGGGCCTATCAAGCAAACGGTTAATCTCCGTTTTCATCAGTTCTTAGTCTAATACAAACAATGTAGTAATTCATATTCTCTCACTGGTTGGCCAAGAAACAAACTGTTTAAAAACATATAGACATGTGTGTCTAATTTAAAGGAGCCCTGGTTGGCTGATCCTGCAGCAGAGGCCGAAGGAGCACTGAGATCAGGCAAACAGCATTTTAGAACACATACAGCCAACAACTGCAATTTATCACCTAATGTACTACACTGCGTTCTGAGAAGCAACATAAAGAAGACACAGCCACCTATGCTTCTATTTCCTCAAAGCCTCTCACGTTAGACTCTTGATACTCATCTGTCAACCACAGGGATAAAAAGCAAACCTATTCACCACCTTCTTCTTCCAAGTATCAGGGTCTTTTCGCACAGGTCCCAGAATGGTCCAGAAGATGTAGTGAGGATAACAGACTTTTCATTTAACGGCGTTATTTTAAATGCTTGCAAAACAGTGAGAAAGGCGTGTGGGAAGGTGGTTATTACAGCACGTAGGTGTAAGTTTAAATTGGCATTTGACAACACTGAAAGACACATTTGAAAGCACTTGGTCGGGCACGTGCAGAAACAGCTGCTCTCCTGTTCCTGCTGTCAAACATAAACAGCTATTTCATTTTTCTGAGTGGAGCAGCAAGGGTATTGCAAAATTTGAAAGATCATAGCAAGCTATTTCAAAGGTCATAAAGCAATGGAAGGAGAAAAGCAGCAATTCATCCAATTAAATCCATCTCAGGCCAGGAAAGCAAAACCAAGTGAGTATTTTGTAAGGCCTTATCGCTGCCTTGATCTCAGGAAGGAAAACGAATTCTGAAGAGATGATGCCACAATTGTTATTGCATTCCAGAAGTGCATAAAATGTGGGTAGCCAGAGCCTCTTAAGGAACAAAGCAAGTGAAAAAAGGTTGTGAATACAACCTTTGGTTGTAAATACAAACGTGTTCTTCCGATGACACTATAGATCAGGCCCAGTAAGGTTTTAATGCTGACTTCTGCTTCCGCAATTCTTAACTGGGTCAGTAAAGACATCCAGGTCCCCCAGACTTCATTTATTTCTTTCCCTTTATGTATGAAATATAGCATTAAAAGCTGTCGGATGATAGCCCTCATCATATAACTCTCTACAGTGAACTTTCCCAAACTTCCCTTGATTTCCCAAACTCTGCAAGCAGCTCGTAACATCCTCATGGCAGAAAACAAAGGAGTACCAGCATCAGAGATGCACTGTAGGGACAAAGCCCAAGCAATTCAACACTGTGAAACAAACTGAAACATCTTGCTTGGAAAATGGAGCTGTTCTCAATTACTTCAGTGAACTGAATTTAATGAAGACCTGCAAAAAAGTATTATTCAAAAATCAAAAATCAATCAAATCAAAGTCCCTTAGAAAAACTGCAACTGGCCTCACCAAGCCTGCTCTAGGTAGTTTGTTCCATAAACTGGACTCAGTCAATCAGACACAGCCCCACACACAAATCAGCCAATTCTAATAATAACCTCCACAGAGGTCAACAATTCAACTCGGTATTAAACTCTCTTCTCCGATACGAAGAACAGTGTAAAAAAGGAGCTATTTCCTCCCTTTCTTTTCTTTGCAAGTCTCTGCATTATGGAAACTTGCGGCGGCACAAGGATAAACAAAGGGTTATACTTTATGGGAAGGAAAAACAAATTGTTTTTCTGCTTTCCAAAAAACCAGCTGGAGTCAGCAGAACATCATCTACCAGGCACATGAAAAGACAGACCCAGCGTGACCCATCCAGCTCGGCCATCCAATCGTTACCAGCCTCACTCTCTTAAAGATTAACTTCCATCTCTACTAAAACTTCAAAACAACAGAGGAAAAATCCATCCTAAGCAGTAAGAGCAGCAACTTTAGCATGTTTACAATAGGAATGGACATAATGAGAATGCAGAACTAACTGTCAAGAAGACCAATGTGTCCAAGTTTTAATGACAGTATGGAGAGGTCATCCAAGAAAAGATCACCCAGGGAAAGTCCTTCCAAAAGTACAGCGCATCAAGCAAGTACTAAACAACATCTGATCTCAGAATAAGCTTTGCTGGGACTATCACCCACAAAAGCATAGGTGAAAACCTACTGAGGCCACAGTTACTCTCTCCCTCTGTGCTTCATAGCGGCCCACTGAGGAAAGGCACCACTCCAAAGCTGTGAAAGCCAAATAGGAAAATGCTATTTTGAAAACCTGAATCGAAGTGCAAGCTTTTCTGCTGACCTGATTATGTTCCTATGCCCAAGAACTCCAACTACTGCTGGCCTGGGCAGCACTGATGAGTGAGAAATGAGGTCTAGGCACCCTGCAAACAGGGACCTGGATAACAGCTGCGGATTTCATGGGCAGCACTCGGTAACTCGCATTCTGTGCCTTGGTTTTCCCATTTCCAAGATGCAAGTGTTCCCTATGCCAAACCGCACTGTAGGTAAATTCTTTAGCATTACAGTTCCTTAGTTTCTTTCCCCCTACTTAATTTTTTTAATACTTTAGTTATAAAATTATAATCTGAAATAAACACATCGTTTGTGATTAACTGGACTCGAAGATGGGTTTACCTCACTTGTTGCTGTGCTGACTTTCTATATTTGGTTTTCCTGAGAATACAGGAACCCTAGAAGTTACCTAAAGCTCTCCAAAAAGCCACTGAAATATTTGCTTCCTGAGGGAGCAAACAGAAGGCATGTTTATTTTACATTACATTTCAATTACTTTTATGAAAACCTCTACCACCCTTTGGAGATTCATATCAACACGCCCATAATAAAGCAAATCACCTCCTCTGCTCATCTCTGGAAATTCACACAAATACCCTCTTTTCTGACATGGGTCTTTCCATTGGGCTGTGCTCCTACAGCAAACGAAGGCTTCAGTCTTTCTCTTACATTGTTTTCAGGAAGCTCATCCTCTAGCTTCAGTAATGGCAGTGTGAATGCACAGACAGCAGCCAAGAAGAGAAAAGCAACACGTTCCTCTCCTCCCACTTGGCTTTTAAACAAACAGTGCATGGGGAAAAAATACTGTTAAGAGGCACAGGTCCATTAAAAGTCATTTCCGCTATAACACAGATTAAGCCAATAAATCACAAAACATGCCACTATTAGAACTTGAGCTGTTTCTACTGGGGCAACTCTTCATCAAGCTCCACAGCTTTTGCATGAGACAAAAAGCTAAAAAATATATACATACATATATAAGCCCATATATAAACCTAAAAGCCCACTGTGGAATGGAGAGTTGGGGCTGAAACACTGCAGGGAATCCCAATATCCATAAAAACCAGGCATTTTGCTACTTCACATCCAAACATAAAGTCTTTGGAATCCCATAGGAAACTAAAAGTCTACAGGCATCCAAGCTTTCAACACGTCGGCTCTTCAGAAGGACCAGAGCTGTACATCTGTCATCCACGACACTGTGACAAGTCCAATCGAGATCTCTGGATATGCTCTATGCATGTGCCCTTCTCATTCATGAAGTATGGATAATGTATGTGTTCCAAGGGACTCTACTTATATATAAAATATAATACCTAGAAACATGATTTGGTTAAATAAAACACATAATGCAGCCTTTGGAACAAAAAGGAATTAAAAGGAATTAAAAGCAGCAGCTTTTAATAACACTTCACCCCAGAAGTGAGCACTATCATAATTAAGGCTGTCATTTTTTCTCTTGGTCCTTCTTCAGAACCATCCTGCACATCCTGGTAATGAAGAGCTGAAGACTTGCTTCTCATGGCAAAGTATTCAGACCTAAAAACACACTAGAATGCCACTATAGAAAAACCTGAGGTGAACACTCAGACCTTGTCTGAGCTAAGTCAGAACTCATCTGCAGTTTACGTAACGGTGACCTTGTGATTGAATATGGCTCCTTACCCAGAGCACAGCCCTCCTTCCTTCTCAGACCTCACTCCAAAGCACTGTAAAATGACACGCAGGAAACTCTTGCAAATAAATGTGTGAATGAATAAAGCTAAGGGAATGAAAAGCCAAATCAGTACAACACTGCTTTGCTTCAAACACATCCCAATGGCTTAAGAAACTACCGGCTGCTTTGTAATTTCATGATGCATTGTAAGAACTCTTATTCTCTACACCTATTTTTACAGTCCAGCAAGAACCATGGAATCATAGAATAGTTAGGGTTGGAAAGGACCTTAAGATCATCCAGTTCCAACCCCTGTGCCATGGGCAGGGACACCTCACACTAAACCATCTCACCCAAGGCCTCGTCCAACCTGGTCTTGAACACTGACAGGGATGGAGCATTCACAACCTCCCTGGGCAACCCATCCCAGTGCCTCACCACCCTCACAGGAAAGAATTTCTTCCTTATATCCAATCTAAACTCCCCCTGTTTAAGTTTTAACCCGTTACCCCTTGTCCTGTCACTACAGTCCCTAATGAAGAGTCCCTCCCCAGCATCCCTATAGGACCCCTTCAGATACTGGAAGGCTGCTATGAGGTCTCCATCAGCTTCTCTTCTCCAGGCTGAACAGCCCCAACTTTTCTCAGCCTGTCTTCATACAGGAGGTGCTCCAGCCCCTGATCATCCTCGTGGCCTCCTCTGGACTTGTTCCAACAGTTCCATGTCCTTTTTATGTTAAGGACACCAGAACTGCACACAATGCTCCAGGTGAGGTCTCACAAGAGCAGAGTAGAGGGGCAGGATCACCTCTTTTGACCTGCTGGTCACGCTCCTTTTGATGCAGCCAACCATAATAATCTGCCTGTGATTTTTGCCAGGCTTTCACCCCTCTATCCTGACTTTGGTTTTACTTTGTAATGAACACTTTTTTTGGAAGCTCTTTTCCGTCTTCCCCACCCATTCCAGTGGGGAAAACTTCCTTTTCCTGGAATTTTCACAGATTTCTTTTCCTCAGTTCTCCCTGATTCCCTCTGCACTGATGCATACTCATCCTTTCTTTGTTATCAGTTTTAACTATTTATTACATCTTTTTTAATGGATATTCCACACCTTGTATTTGTAAGGAACGCACATCAAAATAAATCAGTTTTATTTCAAGCTACATCTCTGTGTGAAAGCTTATATAATATATGGGTATGGGCACTATTAGTATAAAATCTTAGGATTCTATCTCTTATCCCAAACCATGGAAGAAATTGTATCTCCTTTGAGTAGGTTAACACTGGGGTAGGGCACAATCAGCAAACCCAAGGAACGCTGGTAAAGGCAGAGATCTCCAAGGCAAACCTATATCCTAAGGCAAAACTATATGAAACCTTAGTGAGCAAGCAGATTACTGGATCATCAGAGCTTTTTCTGTTTCAGCATGTGAAGAGATTCCTTAAAGATGCCATCGGTCATCTTAAGTGTAGAGTGTTTTTAAACACAGTTTTCTGAGCAAACTCCAAAATGGGTAGCTCTCTTCAACCCAAATTATTTGCCTTTTATCATCTGAGCTATTTGCCAAGTATCACTGCAAAAACCTGTGAAGAACTGGTGTTTTGTGGGGGCATTTTAAACAGAAAGCTACAATAAGCCACTAAAGCTATGCTGCTTCTTGTTCACTCGATGTAGCTCATAACCAATTTGCAGTTTTCTCTAGATCTTATGAAATATACAGCACTCCATAGTAATGAAATTACAAAACTACATTCTTCAGTCTTGTGATCCAAAGTAGCCAGAAAAGAGATTCATGACAGAGAGCACAAAAAGGGAATATACAATAAATAATGGGTAGAGTGATGCTGCTGTTGCAAAAGCATTGTTTATTCCAAGGAAAACAAATCATATAAGTTGTTTCATCTAATACTTTTTGTTGGCTGTTTTGGGAGGTTTTTTTCTTACATCACCAAGCAAACTGAATTTATTTGTTTATAAACTGTATGAAGTAATAATGTTTATAAATTCCTCTGGGTTCCTTCTAGATGAAAGGCTCTATGTAAATGTTATTACTCTCACACTGTCACATACTTTCCAGAACTCTTCTATTGTTCTTGTACTTCCTTCTGTTTAAGTATCACCCATAAAAACTGAGCAAAAAAAAGAGCAAGCCAGCAGGATGCACCCTACTGTGAAACCGCACTTGCCATCCCAGGCATTCTTCCCTTTTCAAATCACAGTGGCACTACTGCTACCTAAAACACTGAAAAAAACCCATCTAAAAGTAAAGCCACAAATGCTGCATGCTGGAGAGGCACTTTTTACAAGGGCAGGAACTGACAGGCCAAGGGGAATGGCTTTAACCTGCCAGAGGGGACGTTGAGATGAGCTCTTAGGCAGAAGCTCTTCCCTGTGAGGGTGCTGAGGCGCTGGCACAGGGTGCCCAGAGAAGCTGTGGCTGCCCCATCCCTGGCAGTGTTCAAGGCCAGGCTGGATACAGGGGCTTGGAGCAAGCTGCTCTAGTGGAAGGTGCCCCTGCCCATGGCAGGGGTTGGAACTGGATGAGCTTTAAGGTCCCTTCCAACCAAAGTCATTCTGTGATTCTATGATGCACTGTCATCACCCACCTTTACAGGGCAACACTCATAATACATGTCACATTCCCAACAGGCCCAGCCCTGCTATGACTCGCATCTTGCGCTGTCCTGGATCAGAAGACCAAAATTCCTTCACAGGAGGCTAAGGAAGTACCACAGATGCAATTTTTTTAATCATTAATAGCATCATTATTACCATTGCTATTATTATTGTTACTGCTACTGTTGTTATTCCTACAGAGACCTCCTTTTCCTGCCAATTCTATCATGGCAGTTTTAAGTATTTTAATGCTCCTCTAACAGGTCTGAGACCAACACCAGAGCTTGACTAAAAATATCTGTTCATTAGGCTTGGTTGTTTAATTTAGCACAAATCTGACTGATTGCAGGACAAACTATTTTAATCTCAGCTTTACTTTCTTTTCTGTTCAGAGAATTGGACAGTAATAGATAATAATGTTAGCACAGAGGTTGTTCTTTCTCTACAGGGCAATGTGAAAAGTGGCATGGTTTGGCCTTTAAGGATTTGGGTGCTCTAGATAAAAATAACTTGCACAGAAACAAACAGCTCTTGCTGTTCTACAGATAATTTTTAAGCTGTCAAAAGCAGGAGATACGATAGATATGCTACATCTTGGGTACCAATGCCTGCTTTCTGTCTTTACACTCTTTTTCCGTTGTATTTACACTTTCCTGCAATATAGCAAACCACCCTGTAAGCAACAAAGACATTTGTTTCCATAAACCTTCCCCACTGCCCTAAAGACCTTTCCAAGAAGTATTTCAGCATCATCCTGTAACAGTGATGCACCGATTCCCACTTTCAGGGAAAAACACTCTTACAAGTAATGCTGGTAAAAAGTAAAAGCAAGATCAAACCAACATTTCTCTGGGAAGGCAGTTACACATTACACGAAGGGGTATATATTCAAATATATATGTATGTTTGAGTATATAAATGCTGCTTATATACAACCCACAGCAATGTGCTTGGCTTCTCTTCACTGATAAAGACAATACTGTGAATCAGGAGCTCATCTCCTACCTGCCTTAAGAAGTTTAGATCTAAACTGAAGTCTCCCTCCACAGACACACGAATCCTATCAATTACAGTACCATGTGGGATAGCCAGGATAAATGCTGCAGCTCACAGCTGAGAAGGGAAACACACAAACAGAACTCCTTGAAGAGTGTAACTCTTGAGGCACTAAAAACCTTTTCATAAGACATCCAGTGTTTCCACTTCAAAGTAAAGAGATCAAACTGCTCCCTGTGTGCCGATCAGGGAAAAGGAATCCTAACAGAGCCAACAAGAACGTCCAAGACAGCCTAGATGATTTCCAGATCAGACCTGTGACAAACTGCAACCACTGTATTATTCCTGTTGTGTTACTGTCAGTGAAAACAGGTACACCAAATCCAAATTGCAGATTAAAACATTAAACACTGTTTGGTTTGGGGTTCTTTATTCATTTTAAGAGGTGCAGGTAAGGTGCCTATAACATACAGTGAATAATTTTTGGCTTGTGGTTAGGCAAGTCTTTTGAGACTTTATATACAATAAAATACTCTGACTAAAATCTGGAAAATTACCTCTTAAGGCTCTAGCTGTACGGCATCAATAGAAATGTGGTGCCAGCTAATGGCTGCAATAACTGTCTTCATCCCTAGAGAATAATGGATGGAGAATATATCAATATGAGGAGTGGAAGGGCCAGAGAAACTGAGCAGGCACTTGTTATCGGACACAAAGATAATGCCACATGCATGATGTTATCTGTGATAATCTTTACTTAGGGCCCAGGGGGTGGGAGGGATATTCTTACAGCGAAGAAAGTACCCATCAGGCCATATTCATAATCATCAGCGTTCCACTAAGTAAGCATTTTTGGAGAAGGGTTGAGGGAGCACTGATGTAACAGAAATCAATGAAATTCAGCTTTTCTGCATCTATTGTGTAAAGCAAAGTAGGGGGAAAAAAAGCCTGTACATCACTTTCATTGCTGATTGTTCAGTCATATGAAGTAGTTGAAAAAGGCTCTGAAGGAAATCTTAAGTGAACCACAATAAAACCCTCAACTATTTCAAACTCTGTTTCAAATCCACACCTGGACATTCACAGCTACCAAAGGAAACACGTTTTTGAAGCAGCAAGTGAATTGTTTTTACTTTGGCCACATGAGCGCTTAGAACAGTGCAGGATGTGAAATCACTGTTTGGCTTTATCTTCCCCTTGATGCGAGTCCTTTCTTAACGAAACAGCATTGGCTCCAAGCGTAGGCCCAGTAGAGAACAGAGTGAGAGCAACTGCCCTGAGCTCTTTGCAGACTGATGCTGTGCCTTTCCTTAGCAGGCATTTAAAACTACACTGAGAAGGTTATAGGACATCCTGGTCTTTTTCCCATAGTATCTACTGTATGTTTTTCCTGCAAGTTTAAACACCTGCCTTAAATTCACACACCAAGACTGGAACACCTGTACACTGTAGGTTTTGCTACAAAAGGCTCAAATAAAATGTGCTGGCTTTCTGCCATTCAAGTCAAATGAGCACATTTCCATCTAATCACATGTAGGAAAAGGCAACATTAGTACTGTGTCAAATTTGCTCGAGAAAACTCAGGAAATGCAGGAGTTAAACATTCCAACAGCAGCATAAACTTGATCATGTTCTACATCCTGAATATTTTATGGTATATTTATTACAACAATATATTAAGCTACACATTGAACCACAAAAACAAAAACACAACTACTACTCACGTGCAACACAGCTGCATTAGCATTTCTGATGAACACCAAATCTCACAAATCCTGACACTGTTTTGAATAGCAAATTCTGCATTCAGTCTCTATGCATAAATGGACAACAAAATGGACTAGAGCTTTTGATTACTTCTGTTTGCTTTTTAGCTGCCTCAGTGAGGTTCTGCCGCTCCACACCACTTGGCTGGTAGGGATGGAAGATGTGATTTCCACATCATCACCAAATCTCCTTGAAAAAGATTTTCCTTCCCTACAAAGTGGCTTACACAGTAACAGGAACGCCTTCCAGGAGCCAGTGATCCTCAGTTCATATTTTTGACCTCTTATGCCACCACTTCTGACCAAAAGCAGGCACATAACACACCTGAGAATCTTTTTCAGGGTGAAAAACTCTCTGGGCAGGCAGTGACATTCTTACTGCCACTGTTCAGCTTAGGGGCACCAGGATGGGTCCAGACACGATGCTGCCTGACTGTCCTGCAGAGCAGGGATGCTCCAATAATGGAAACAAGGAGCCCTATCAGGCCTTTTGCCAAGCTTACTTTCCGGGATTTCTGCCTTTTAAACTGATTCTGCAATTTCTGCAATTTAAACTGATAATGCCCTTTCCCAAATCATACTTTAAAACAAGGCAGCAAAAGTTGCTGGCCAGTTTGCTGACTATCAAAAATCTATGCAGTTAACTAGGTAGCTCATTTACATCAAATTTCAAACACAGAGTAACTTAAGCTTTTAAAGATAAACTCTTAGGTCAAAGATTTCAGCATATATGAAACCTGAAAGCTTAGACAAAAGCTTTACTGCAGCCTTCAACATGCCAGGGCATAACACCTTCTTGATAGCATAAGCTATTAAGTGAAACAACTAAGCTTCAAAATCCTCACGACAGCTATTCACCAGCACAGGCCCAAGAAACTCATTCATCTAGGGAAAAAAAACCCACATCTTCGTGCCCAGTCCCACCCCACAGGCAAGCTGGGGGGTGACAGGGAAAGGGCTGTGGTGGCAGCAGCTCTGACTGCTTGTCAGGTCCCACAGCTTTCCAGAATGCCCCAGTACAAAATGAGGGGTGTCTTTAACCCAGCTTTGGAACCCCAGAACTAGGAGAACACCCTGAGTTTCCCATATTTAAAGCGTAGCACAGCTGGAAAAATACACTGTGAAGAGTGACAAGTCAGGAGTTTGGATAGTCAAACAATTTGGGAAGTATCTCCAAAAGCTCTATTTTATCCTCTTTCAATTCCACCGCCGTCCCACAAAAATGCACTGCCAATCGCAGGTTACAATGAGGAACAGGACACTCCTGCTCCTCAGAATACAGCTCAGGGGATTCATGCTTAAAACCAAATTGCAGTATCTTTAGAAAAACCCAACAAAACAACCCCAACCAGTCACTGACATTAGAAAAGCACGAGAACTGCCAAATACACACTGCAGTCAGTCTTTTAGGTTGGTTTTCTATCTAAAATAAAGCAAGGCTTGTACCCTAATTCTCTCTGGTGGAATAAAAAGGAGGGAGAAGGACACAAGTCTTTTCCCATTTGCCTTCCTTCACTGAACTCCGGCGGATTCCTAGTACCCTACAGCCATGTATAGGAAGAAACTGACACCTATTGGCAACTTTAATATTACTGCATAAAGCTGCTTCAAGCTGTTGTAAGAAACAGCTTCTTGTAACTAGATGTTTCATTAAAGATACAGATAATAGAGAAAGCCAACTTAGAACTTTTCCAGTTGCAACTGAAAATACATCCAGAAAGTTTAAGATTAAACAATAAGACTCTGATCTTTCTAAAGTAAACTATGATCCCTCCGTAATCTATAGATTTTAAGAGGCTATTCTAATCTATAAACAGAAACAATAGTCACTAACTGCTTGAAAAATAAACTACTCTTTTTGGGGGGGGTGAATACTTCCTTGCTGTTCAGCATTACAACACACACTGTTCTTGGGAGCAGGTAAATGACGTCCTAATCCTAACCAAATCCTGAGAGAGAGCAGAGCACAAGCAATAGAAAACATACCATTTTTCTCAACTAATGTATTGATTACTGTGTTACAGATGTTGAAGCAGCAAAGGGATATATAGGGTAGATAAACAGCTTTTGGTGAGAACCTTACCCACTACAATCAACCACCTCCTATTGAGGGGCAAGTGGAAGGGTACAGAGGAGAGCCTGAGCAAACAGTTGCTTCATGCTCAAGACACGTGAAAGCATGTGCAGGCAAACAGGTGTGTATAGTTTTTCTACTACAACACTTCACTGGTTTGCTTGAGCTTTGGGGCCTGCTAAAGCAAGGACATGTTAAAAAAATAACGTACCTGAGCCTAAGGAACAACACAAAAGGAAAAGCAGGCAGACTGCCACTGACGTGTTTTCTAACTGCTGCTCATGCACACGACCTGAAACTCAAAACCTGAGCATTTTGCACTTATTTGTGCAGACTGACCAGAAGAATTTTTCAGCTACCTATGGATGTCTGTGTAGGTGCTCTTCACACCAGCGAGAAGCTTGTTACAGCAATAATACATATGCAAAAGAGCCAAAGATTCACGAAGTAACATCTGGGAGGTTTCTGGGAGCGACAGATTTCCTGAAGCTCCAACTGGAGTCATGGGGACCTGCCCTGAGCATTCAGAAATCTTAAAAAAAGACAACTAAAATTTAAACCCCATCTGTTTTCGCTCACTCCATCCCAAGAGCAAAGAGACTGAACCCAATGAGATACGTACTTGTAACGAAGAATTTTTTGGTGAAAGTACAGCTGTCGAAGGCGGCGATTTTCTCTTGCAGGACTACAACAAGTATCCTGAAAACACAGAAATGGAACGTGCGCTTTAAACATTAAATGCATTGGGTTAAAGATTCAATATCTAAATGTAATTATTTCAAAAGCATCAATATAAATTCTACAGTGATAGACTGCTAGGTTACCAATACATGGCAGTTATTGAGAGTTCTCTCTCATCCCAACCACATAACCTTCATTTCAGGAAGTACACAGATCTGATACAGAACAACACAGCGTATTTATGATACACCTCCTGCAGTAAAAGGTCCATTAAACACAAAGAATGGGATTGCAAGGATCCTGAATTACTTTTGATGACTCAAATAACAATCAAATCAACAATCAGTAGAACACAAGCTAAGTTTGAAATAATCCCATTGCCCATCTCACTGCAAATTTATTAAACCGCTTTATTTACTAAAACCAGGGATTTTTTTTCATACCAAGAATATATTTCAGGACACAAATACAGTGGAGAGAAGCAGAATTTGTGTCAATTAGCAAAAGTACAGGTGTATGTTTATGTATTCACTTGTACATGCACATGCTTTTGTTGCAAAATATCCATTCACTGCTTACAACAAAGAACATCAGCCACATGATAACTAAGCATGAAATGTTGTACTGTCTACACAAACAGAAGCCAAAGATGCAAATTTGAAAGGGAAGCATCTTGAAGGCTTTAGGACTAGAGTACATCTTCTCCTACATTGATGACTTCTCAAAACCAAGTTCTTAAACTCCTGAAATGAAAGAACACCTGGAAAGCTGACAAATACAGCGATAAAATCTACGAGCTAACTGGAACATTCAGCAATCTGACATAATTAAGAATCTGATTATTCTTTCATTGGGAAGAATATGAGACAGTATCTTTAAATCAGCTGGCAAGCTCGAGCATTATTAAATGCTGTTCTAATAGTTTTAATTGTAAAGATATGATGTGGCAAAAAAGCTAATTGCATCTCAATGACTAAAATACACAGCTCATGCTTTATCTGAAAATGATGACTGCACATTACAGTATTAGAATAATCATCTTTAAAAAGATGAATCACATCAGTGTGAACACACACCTTTGGACGAAGGGCAATGCTTATCTCCCATCAGTGTGAAAACCTGCTATTAACTTCTCTCCTTTCTTTTTTTTCCCCTCTTTTTACCTGTTCTGCCACATGAATACCTCCTTCTTATCCCATGAGAGCTCAGTACCTGCAAGACTCTTTGGTGAAGGAATACACTAAAATCAAATTATATACCCTTACCTTACCTGTTTTCAGATATATAAAGAAGTTTTAAGTCACAATTTCCACCTAGAAAACTCTAATGCTCCTCTGATAGGCGTGACTGATCTACATGCCTAACAGATGATTTTGCTATTATTCTTGCTATTTGATTTTGTTATTATTTTTGCCAACACATTTACTAATAATGTAGATTGCATCTGTAGCTCCCCAGATGACCCCTGAAACCTGTTCAATAGGCTGGTCTAACACCAGACACTTTCTTTTTGTCTGCTACAGAAGCTGATTAAAGTAATAAGCACTGTTCTGTATGTTGAATTGTTTCAGGCCGCTCTGTTTATCAGTGCATCTCTATCGAGAAACAAGGAAGAAATACAAATTCTTGTAAGGAAAGTAGAAATCAAGGGATGTTTTTGGACAAAAGTCTTTCATGTTCACCAGTCTGCAGACTTCAAACAGGAAGCACATGTACACTTTCAGAGTGAGCAGCTTACTTGCCAAAAGAAGAGGGCAGAACATGCAACTCAACAAAAGGGATTCTGATGAGTTAAAACTCATACAAGAAATTAATGTAGGATTTCTTATCTGCTTGTAGCTCTCTCATTGAAAGAAGATGCTTCTCCACCCCTCATGATTTATAAGTCTCTACTATTAAGATACTCTGCATGAACAAATTGATACTAGTTTTGGACAACCCAGTAGTTTTAGCTAAGTGACAGATCTTCCAATTGCTTAACTGCAGGAGAGAAAAAAGCCAAACCAAAATATATCAATTCTAACTTCTTCCTCAAGGCCAAAAAGCAAGTTAACCAATGAACAATGGGAAGAATGTGAATGCATGTGCACGTGGAATGTATATATAGAAACCTCAGGAATATTTGATAGCAATTAATTCCCAATCCTGTAAACGTTTTCTACTCTTTGAAGATGCACTGTCTTTCTGCATAAATGAAACCTACCAGTTGCATGATTCTGGACTTTAAATACATAAATAACTGACAGTTTTCCCTTCTTCTGCAACTCAAGTTTTATTTTAAATTCAAATTTTGGACTCCATTACTCTATAGTATGATTACTGCACCATAAGAACTGCACTTGGCCACATTTAATGCATTTTCAATCTGAAGTAGTGAGCTTTCCTTGGATAACAACAGGATCTGATCCTTTCCAGAAAAGCTGCTACCCTGGATACAGCTGTACAGCTTTGAAGTATTTCCATTTTTACCACTTAGGAAAAGAAACATTAGCACCTGGAAAGACTTTTTAGTTGGGAGAAACTCTGAATGGTGATTTGCCTTGACTGTTTTTACAATTGGATTTTCCTTCTGCAAGGAGGCCAGGCTGGAAAGATTTACTATCATCACGCTGTACACAAGGGAACTTTAAAGTTTTCAAGGGACAGTTACAGAGATAAGTACTGAACTCTGACAGCTTTTAAAGGAACCTATTCATGGCACATAACTCTCACTAACTCAACCACTCCCGTGAAACTGGTTTTTGATACAGCAATCATACCCACATCCTGCAATAAGCAGACTGACAGGGATAACAAAAACTCCTATCCTTTACTTCTTTAAACATTCACACCATCAAAATACCCTCTTCGTTACTATGTAAGTTGTGGTATTAAAGGTGTTTGTTCAACAGTACTACTTTTCTCCTATAACTCCTACTTGACCCAATGTAGTCGTTAATGTTTAGATTTTGATGATACAATCCAGACTGCTTTGTGTTGGAAGGGACCTTAAAGCTCATCCAGTTCCAACCCTCTGCAATGGCCAGGAACACCATCCACTACAGCAGGTTGCCCCATCCAACCTGGCTTGAACACAATGGTAGCCAAATGTCTGTTAAACAAAACTCTTGTGGCTTCCAGGGTTGCTTTTTTGTTTTGGAGGTTTTTATGTTTGGCTTTTGGGGTTTTTTTTTGTTTGTCTTCAGCAGTGCTAACTCCCCTTAGCTGCACGAGTTCAATACATGCTCATACTCTTTTTTGGTCTTCACATAGGCAAGTACACTACCTGCTGCCATACAAAAAACCCAGGCACATAAAATATATCATTCTGATTGCAGGTGCAAAATCTTTTGAGCTTCTTAAATGAAAGCCACTGGAGAAGCATACTGCTGTATTCAAACTGAAATATTACCTGAGAAACGGAGAACAAAAGCTGTGCTTAAAGGACAGTTAAAATAATAACAAGTCATGGAACACACACACCAGAACTTGTATTCATGCTGACATCTTCCATGGCCTAACACAGGAAGAATGTAGAGTAAGCATCCTTACCTTTTATTGCAATGCAGATCGTAAATAGGAGTTTTGAACTGTATGGACTTGACCATCTCTCCTGTCCGCAAAGAATAAAGGTCCACACAGCAGTAAGGTGGGCTTGTGCTGAAACGAAGAAACAAGATTTTCATGGAAAGAAGGATGTTTTGTAAAATTCTTTTTAAATTATTTCAGCCTCCCTATATTATTTAGCACACGACACAAGAATCCAACAATCTGAGCAGCACGAAGGGCCAATACAAGGCTTCCACACGAAGGTAGGATTAAAACTCAACTGATACCAACAATGGTCAAGAACCTGTATTGTGCAAGTAATCATCAAGCCCTTAGTTTCCTTTGTCACAAGTAAGACTTTGCCACAGCAGAACCGATGAGCAATATCCAAGCCAGTAGACAGGCATGAAGTTTTAGACTACATTCTAGTTATTTAGAAAGTATTGCACAGAGTAACACTCTCTTAAGGGAGTACTTACTTCATTCTATGCAACAGCTGAATCCTATGCCTTGACTTCATAGAGACACATTACACAGAATTTACATTACATTGCTGATGGACTTTTGTTTGAATTAATAGATCTTTTCAACTACTTTGTGTCACTTTTATCATTTCAATATAAATAAAAGTAAGTCCATTTCTTAATAAAAAGGCTTGCTTTCTTTTGAGAGGGAGAAAGTGCTGAGTGTTCCGATAGGGCTGAGGAAGGTAGTGGTGGAAACCATTTTACAAGCTGAGGAGAGGCTTTGATGTGGCAGTTCTTTTCCATAACACCTTTTTCCCCCTCCAAGAACACATTAAAACGTTGGCTACTTCTAGGTCAACGAATACGAAGGAGCACAAATTGCCAGCTGCACAAACATATAGTAAGTATTGGTAAAAGAGGGTGTTTCCCCTTGTGCATATCTGTTTTACTTTACAGAGTTTAACACAATTCCTGACAGAACACTTCCTTGTCTTTTGGATCTGCTCAAGCTGCTCGAGAAATTTTGGGAGAACTGGAGTGCAAATGCCAAGTGTTTACCTCAAATGCCTCAAGATGATGGCACATACAATAAGGATGCAGCAGAGAAACAATACACAATACATGCACAGAAAGACAATAGTCAAAGAAATGACAGAAAAAGTAAGTTTTGACACTGCCTATTGAAATCCTTCCCAAAAGAGACATTTTTCCTAGGCACATACCTAGGCTAATAACTAGAGGGTGCTATTTATTACTTTCAAGCACTTCAAAGGCCCTTCAAAAACACTTTTACAACAGCAAGACTCAAGTCGAGTCACTTCACATTAGAAGCTCACTGCTGCTAGAAAACACAGAAAACCCCAGCTAAGTCTACGTATAAACTTTTCTTGATTTAAGCACATTTATCGCCTACAGGAAATTATTACTTTGATAAAATGGGTACACAGATTCTTTATTCAAAACAGAAATCACAGAAGTAGATATAGCTAAAATTATATTAGCATAATTGATAGTGATTACTATTTCCATAGAAGCCTGTGTTGAGCAGTTCCATTTTTGACTTGACATACAGCTAACTACACAACTTGTGCATACTTTCTAAAATGTACTGCACCAACAAAATTATGGGTAATAATCCTGTCACTCAAATAATTTTTGTCATACCCTTCTTTTGGCTGATCATGGTAATGCTTTTTAGTAACCACACTGGCTAACACCCTGTAACTTGAGTTCAAGTGCTATTAATCAAGTAGCAGTATGGTACTAGGTCGGAAGTACTCCAAATTCCTACCCAGCTCTAATTCAAAAGTCCTCTCTCCAAATTTCTTTCAATCATCTTTCTTTTGATTCCATGGTATTCTGCAATCCAGGAGCAGAAAACAGTACGTATGTTTGGGGTTTTCTGCAATAAATACGAAGACAAGGTCAAATATATTTGAGGATGTTCCTAAGACCTCATCAGCAGAAACAATACATTAGACATTTCCTGGCTACTGCCATTTGTCTGTCCATTTGTAGCCCTTCCTTGTTCCGTAACGTCTGCGCTGGTGGCACGCTCAGCATTATCACAAGGCTTCAGTTAGCAGATGATGCATTCCTGGGAAAGTTCCATTTTTTGGCTAAGCACTTTATCCACCAACTATGACACAAAAAGCACAGAATCACAGAATGGTTTGGGTTGGAAAGGACCTTAAGATCATCCTAGTTCCAACCCCCCTGCCATGGGCAGGGACACCACACACTAGCCCATGGCACCTAAGACTCTGTCCTACCTGCAAGCACTTCCTCAGACTTTGGGAATCTTTTCAAAGGTGGAAAGGTAGAAAAATAAACTTTCAATGACTACAAAAGATTTCTCTCTTTAACATTTCCTTCTGCTTTAGTTTCTCACCCTGTTCAAACTAATGGCTGATACAAACCTCATTTGCAACTGAGCACCCTCAGCTCATTAGACACAAAGTTCATTAAATTGGAATTTATAAATTCCACACCACAAGCTGTGTACCTAAATGAGTAACAATACAATGCTGACATCCACAATGGCACGTTCGTTTCTGATCAGCTCTCAGTAACAACTCAGGAACACGGTTTCAGCTTGCTGGAGGGGCAGAGGGAATAAGAATAAAGGATTTTCATTTCACTGCTCAACAGAGGCCCATGCAGCAAGGATACTCCCAACACTGCAAGATTCATTTCTTTTCCAAAGACATTATTTCTCAACAATTCTAAAAGTATGAGCCTTTTGAATGGGCTTTCTCTACCCTCCTTTACATCTCCTCAGCTAGCAACAAGATGAATTCTTCTGGAACAAAATGAGGTTTACAGACATAGATCTCAGGATAAATTTCTCTGCCATAGCACTTAAATAATAATAATAGTACCTTAATTAGTCTACACTATTCAAGAGCAGTAATAAGCACTATCTTTCCCTCCTCCATTTCAGTGATGTCCAAAGCTCAGGCGCAGTGGTTCCGTGTACTTTCCTTACCCAGCCTCTGATATGCAATGGATTCTACTTTGACCCATTTTAGCCTATTAAAGCAACTGAAAAGACAAAGGGTTATTACCCTTTGTCCCTTATCTCTCCTCCAGAGGGAATTCTCCCCCCCCCCCCAGTTAGTTCACTGAAAGGGCTCAGTGAAAGGTCTAAGTGCAGAGGCAAGATAGGAAGTAGAAGCACATGAACTGAGCAATGAAAGATGTGCAACAGGGCTAAGCTAGAACTGCTTTACCCCCACAGACCTGCCGCACACTGCAGCTTCTTCTGACACTTTACAACCTCCACTGAACTACTAACTCCTAATCCTCTTAAAAACAGGGAATCCAGGGAGTTCCATGGCCCACACTGCAGAGGAAATGGGACACAATTACAACATCCCCTTTACATTCTTGAACTTAAAAAACTAGACTGAGTCCTGGATATAACTTTTGATGCTAGACAGCTCAACTCCTTTTCACTCATTAAGAAGAATTTAAACCCAAAACCACCAAGATCAAAAGCAGCGCTCCCCTTCTTCTATAACATTCATATCACATACATTATTTCATTATTCTCCTATGTTACCATACAGCAGGACAATTTACACTAAGCAAAATGCCCCATTTAAATATACAAAAGTTGCTGTGTTCAGGAAGACAAAGCATCATTATTGATAAACATCGTGGAGCCCTTTGCAGGGTCTCTAGAAAGTTGACTTAGGCATAATGCTTTGGTCTTAACAATCTTCCTCACTGAATTATCGAACAAACCTACAATCAAATGTTAAATATTAAAAAGGACATGGTCTATGAGAATGAAAAACCATAACCCACTTAGAATCAAAAAACCACTCACATTCCAGCTGCAAACCCAGCAGTACAGGAACTACAACAGAACACCACCAAAACCACCACTGATTGCAAGATGAAGCCCCACAAACTTGCAAAAGCCTCTCCTGACAATGGGAAGTTCCCAAAACCTTTGAATTGCACGAAATTCCCATTACTGCATCTTACTCTATTTCAGGAATAGTCACGAATAATCATTTCATCAGATAATCACAGAGACGGTGTAAGTAAATGTGCCTGAAATACAGTAGCTGGAGACCTATCTTAGCCTATGCTAACTGCCATCATTTGGAAGAAGATGAAGCAAAGAGACTTCTAGCTAAGAAGCTTTTCTTCTGATGATCTGCAGGACTAAAGGTTCACTAAAGGTCTTGCTGGTGAGAAGGACTCCGATCGTATTTCAGTGTACCAGTGATGATTATGCAAAAGAGAGAGATTAAGAGAGGAATGTGAAAACACTGAGGTTTGTGGCCTGATAATAATGTTAAGTCTGTCACAAATAAAATTCTTTCCAGTTACTCCCTCAGATTATTGACTATTTTTATGTAGCCTAGTTGTTAAATGCAGAGTTATCAACAACTTCCTTAAAGGTAACGGACACAAATTCACCAATGACTTCAAAATGTGGGCACGGATAAATATCCAAACACACTCAGGTTCTTGTATCTTGTACTTGACTGCTGCAGTGCAGGGACAGAAGAAAAGTAACAGATGCCTTGTACAGCAGGCACTTTCCTACATCTGGGCTTGTGCACCATGACATAACTATCACCTCTTCGCAGATTTGCTCGCTATGAGGCACAGAGTTTATAAAAGCTTGGTATAAAATGTTTGCATACAGAGACAAATATACTGCACAAAACACACACACTTCTTACACGGAAGAAAAGGAGAAGACTGATGGACCAACACGAGCCCAAAACTTTCTGTGCCTAGAAAGACTTTACTCAGGCTGCTCACAAGCGTCTTCTTTCCTCCCGGCTGCCTCTCCCCACTCTGGCATGTGATGAACAATATCCCACGCAAAGAGAGAACGGACATCAATCACAGAGCAGCCTCATGAGTCCAGAAAGGAAGAAAAAACAAAGTCTGAGAGGCATAAAATAGAAATAGAGCTTTTGCTGTAAAAGGGGATCACCAGGGCCTGTACAAGGCTTTCTTTACATGAGGCATCTTCCAGTTAATTGTGGCACTTAAAACCCCATCATCCCAGGATGGAAGGTGTCTGGGCAATACAGTGCACTACTGAGTATTTATACCATCTTCACAGAAGACAGAGCTAGAACCTTTAGAAAAAGAGATCACAGCAAGCATCTCCATCTACCTACTTTGGTTTTTGCTCTACATACATACATAAGCTTGATGAGATACACAATGATGTCACCTGGGAAGCGGGACAGAAGTTCTGGCATCGTAACACATTGTAGGTAACAATAAGATTGCTAAAAGAATAGATACAACCTTCCTTAAGGAAGTTCTACAGTTATATAGAACACTGTCACAGTATCACCTGTAGTCCTTTTTAATGGCTCTGCAAGTTTGTGTAGGAAAACAATCATTAAATTACCATTAACAGCTAATGAGTTGAAGTGACAAAAAGAATGAAAATCCAGAAATAGGTGAAACTGCATTAAATTGTCTATGAAATCACATCAAGAGATTACACAAACTGATCTAACAAATACAGAAGAAACTCTCACTTCCCAAGAACACAACATCATGAGGCTTCTAAACACTACGAGTATTACAAATAGCTTGGCACAAAAAACTGTTCTAAGGATTAGTTAACTCCAGGAAATGTTGATTCAGTTGTGACACCTTGAGGTCCTGTAGTAAAGGCAAGGCAGCCGTCTGCAGACAATCGCTACGGCATTCTCTACCCACAGACTCTTGACTTCACGTGATGGAACAAGGGAAATAGCTTATTTCCAGCTGCCATATATACATTGAGCCTCATCTAAGGTGCCACGCTGCAGTATGCTGCATGTCCCTCTCGCCTATTGAAACTGCATTACATTGAGCTCCATCTTTCTCTAATTACACAAAGAACTGCATTACATCGGCCTTGTTCTGTACTTACAAGGCAGTTCCTTTCTGTACTTCCTCAAGACAAATATTGCATATATTAGCAGCAGGTTTTCTGAAGTAATGATCCCTTTCTTTCTCCTTTATAGTTTCCACATTAAGAAAAAAATCATTCTTCTTCCATCGTGTATTGACCTTCCTAATGCACAGAGCAACATAAAGAGTTTTCTATAATGAAAACACTCCCATTCATCAGCATATTTGATCTAACATATGACAGAAGTCTTTCATTTAATCACTGTTCCTTTTGTGATACTTCCAGGTGTTATCTGGCAAGTTATCTAAACAACATTCAACAAATTCCTATTCAAATTTCCTGGGACGGGGCTGTGAAGTGATGTGCGTTACTGCACGGTATACAGGAGCAGCCTAATACCATCTCTACTGACCTCCACAGAATGCTGTCCGTTACCTTCTGAAGCTAGATATAAACCAAACAGGTAGGACAACAATTACAGAAAATGTCTTGCTAAATACAGCTGACTGTTTTATTAAAGACTAAAATGGCATTCGTTACCGCAGCAGCTGGAGAACACTGCTTCCTAGCAGCTAGAAAATGCTTCTTCCAGACCTTGGAGGCCAAATCTTGCTGCCCTTGCACACAGGGGTATCAACTGATAGAAAAACTGTGCCAAATCCACAAACTGGCATTACATTCCCTGGGAAAGGCTAGTAACATTTAAAACCAGAGAAGCATCAAGCCTTCTAGCAAATGTTATGGAGATCATTAAACTTAACAGCTGTCACTAAACCAGCTTCAGACAGAGGGCATGTACTCCCAGTTAAAAGCAATTTCACTTTGATCATACAGTCCTATAGTTCCCACCAGTTTAGATAAAAACAAATGATGAATTAAAGAAGAATCTGGCAATTGCTTTGTCACAGTTTGCCTGTGAGACAAATCTTTAAAGTTGTGTCTCACAAGAAGAACAGCTCCATTTTCATTTCGGTGCATTCTGAAGTAACAATTTAGTGTTCAAAATCAAAACCTTTCACTGTTTATAAAAACCTTAATCATTAATGTACGTCTGCTGCAGCACTGCATGTTCCCAGGCTCCCTTTTCTATCTATGGCCACACTGGTACCACTTCATTATTCTAATGTATTCCTCTTGTGCTGCTTTATTCATTTCCATGCAATTTGCAATAACTGTTTTCCAAGCCCAGCAGACCCAACATAGAAAACAGCCTTATTTTTAATTACTTTCAGTGCCTTTAATAGATAAGAATATTCAAACTTATACTGAGATCATACTCAAAAACATCCTATTAGTACAATAATCTCCTACAAGGCCCACCTTTAGCAACCTGTGGGATTTAAAGAAAGAAACCCCATAAAATTATCAGACATTTCTGTTGGATGCCTTAAATGGAATACAGCTTCAAAATCAGTCTTACGAAAGACAACTTGTTTCACTGTCAGGGCAAAAGGAACTGTTACATCACCCAGGCCTCCTGTCTAGTGCAGGCCATTGAGTTTCACCTAGACATTTATCCTTCTACCTAGCTCAAATGTTTTACAAGCAGTTCCGCCCTGGCACTGAACAGCATGCCACATAGAGAAAACAGGAGAAAGAAAAGAGACAGCAAGTCCAAGCAACTGGCTGGACAAGGTATGTCCCGATGACCCACACAGCAAGCTACTCTGGGAAGCCTTTTAACTATTATTACTCTATAAAGCATTGGATCTACCAGTAAGTTCTGTTAAAGAAACAGCTTTTTCCTTTTAGGAATGAGGAGGACCCTGCCAATGACACAAGTTTCTAAAGAGCAGCGCAGTGGTTAAGGTTACCCAGTAACCTGTTCTAGCTGTGGTCACTCTCTTGATGCTTCAGAAAAGGGGAAGCAAAGCAAAACAAAACCAGAGTACACAGTCCAGAGTTAATGAATTGTATATTGGAAAAATTCCTTCCTGAACCTTCACAGTGGAAAGTTGAAGCATGTGATTTGATTATGATCTTTGTAGTAATATTATTAGCATGTTGAGACCACAAAGGCAATTCTGTTCTCCTCATGGCCCCTGAAGAAGGTTTGCTCAGATTAACAGATTTCAACACCAGAAAGATCATCTTCTCTTTCCAGGCCATGCACAATATGGCTCAGAAGCTCAAAGACATTATTTTCTACTAAGCAACCTAATCTTGTCTAAAAAGCCTTCAAGCAACAATGAGTCTTCTATTTTTTATGGGAAATTGTTCCAACATTTAGATCACTTTATTTTTATGAAATTACTTCTCACTGCAAGAGATTTAGTACATTTTCAGCTTTTACGTCTCTGTCAACAACACAAAAATGCTCACTGCATCCTGTTATCTTTTGCGCAAGTCTGTGAGCATCTGAAGCAATCCAGGCACTAACCTGTGAGAGAGTGAAAAAGACTTTTAAACCTTAAACTGTGAGGTTGGTTTTCCAGCCCTAGCACGTATTTGCAGCTGTCCTCTGGGCTCTCTTTGGTATCGCAGTATTCTCCCCTTCTTTACGAAGGATGAACACCAGAATGAGAATTTTAAGGAAGGAAACTCAAGGATTGCATTCTTTATTCCTTAAAACACCAGCACAGAAACAGGTTCAGTCAGACTTTCACCATCCCCTAAAACCCCCCGCTCTCTGCATCACAACTTTCCACAACCAAAGCTTGCAAGCTCAACTCTGTAAGTAATTTCCTTACTTTCGTTCATGGTACTGACCAGATTAATTCAAAATCAGGAAAAGCAAAGCAAGCTTTGTGAGAAAGTGACACTTCCCAAAACTGTGTGTGCAGCAGTGAAATACAAAGCAGCAGAGACAGTTTAAGTGCACCACAAATTGCAAAGAGCATGGAAGCACTTATTTCTAAATAAGAAAAACCTGTATCGATCTCCGACACATGTTACTAAATCTAATCCTTTAAATACAAGAGGGGAAATTATTTATACAGCACCAAAATGTTTGTGTTAAATACCAAGAGATACAGATTTCACTCTTGCATCTTCCTCAAATATTCTGATCAAGTTTATCAGACTGGTAACAGAAGTTCCCTCTTACCTCACTACCTTCACAGTCTTATGGGCACAGAACAAATCTGTTTTCAGAAAGTCATCAACTCTGCAGAAACCATTTTGTTACAGGTAAAAGACAAGTCTCGGCCTGAATACCAGCAAAAGACATACCAAAGGAAAACCACACTGTTTGCTCGTGTGGGGAAAAAAAAAAAGGATGGGACACGTGTGACCGCGCCAAAGCCCACTAGACAAAACGTAGTATAGCCATCTGTGTGTACAATATGCAAGTGAACCACAGATTCTCTGAACAAAGGAAACAGATAAAAGGTGAATAATATACATCAGTTCCTGTGCAACATTATATCAGGTAAGCAGAACAAAGATACAAAGAGCTGGGAACACAGGTACCACTCCTTTTAAAGCCTTTTGATAGGAATTCTTGAAAAGAATCAAACCAGTTGATCCTACATCTTACCAGTGCTAATGTTTACAAACTGCATTAATCATTTCCCCTTCTAGTTCTTTAATTTCAAGGATAGGAGTATTTTGTTTGTTATTTCATAAATAAGGCATTTCTTCACAGTGTAGCATCTGTCAAAAGGATCTGCGATGGACTCAGGAAGAACTGGGACCTGTCTCAGTGCATAACTCAGGCCGTGGTCTGTGTGTGAGAGAACCTGAAGCTTCACTGTGGTCTGCTGGGCTTGAAGGTTGTAAACCATGGCAGGAAAACTGTCAGTACCTTGTTTTTCTATCTCTGCAGCAACATAAACTCTATCCTCCAATGAAAATCCCTTCCTGCAAGGAGTGGTACTGTACAAACCTTTCCTGCTTACAGGCAAATTTATGTTATCATAATTAGCCACTCTGGTATGAATTATAGATGACAAATGTGTTAAGCAACCATGTTAAGTCATATCTATTTAAGTCAAAGCTATTTCCATTTTTTCTTTAGCAAAAATGATCCTTAAAGAAGCTGAAGTTCATTAAAAGGCAAAACTTGTAACTCAACAAATTACCTTGCCATATGATTACCAGCTCTGAACACTGTTCAAAGAATACTTAATGGTAACAGCACATTAAAATAAGCTTATTGTAAAACAAGTAAATTCTCTGCCTCATTCCTCATGTCTATTCTCATACATATGTTACTATTTGTGTTTTTAAAATGTTCTATTCAGTCCTGTACACAAGATGCTTTCCAAGGGTAATCACATGTAATTTTATAATCTGTTAACTTTTTATCCCTTTAATTAACGAGATATGGTTAGATACCTGCCTTTGGTAACACATGTGTAACAGTGTACCTTTTGGAAGAGGTTTAAGAACTGTTAATAACAAAGCCAATTTTATGCCAAGGAACTGCTATGCTGTACACTCCTTCGCTCTCCGTAAGGACAGCTAAGTTCATGAATTAACTTATTACTTGAAATTCACTTGATTTTCAGGAGAAAAGCAAGTTGTTCTCTGTCTACCCATATTTCAGTTTCTGTTCTATTACACACCATTAGAAGCCTCTGTTTCTTCCATCAGATCCTTTTTTATTATTATTAAAAAAAGAATGATCCTATTTTCTGTTGGCTTCCAAGCTGGCTTCTTCCCCACTGCTTTATCCTTGTTTATCAGTTCCCCAGCTGATATTTGCTGTTGAGAGTGTTAGATACACAGACTCCTGTGAAGCTGTTCTAATTACCATCCCATGAATCAGTTGTCAAGTACTGCTTGTAAGTGGCAAGGCCAGCAGTCCCCTCCAGGAGATCAAGTGCATCCACTTACCATAACAATAGAGCACAATGGACAAACTACACACACAGCATTTAGCACACTGGCATGAACATACAAGGCACTTCACAAAAACACACAAGAAAAGTCCTAATTCGAAAAGGTTTATTATCCATAAAGCACTGGAGGAAGAACATACTGGGGGGGGGGGGAAGGAATAGGAGAATGTGTGGCATTAAAAATGCAGCAAGATGTTGGAATATTGTATTGAACACTGACTCATCACCAGACAGGGCAGCATGAACAGCAGACAATACAGAAGTCTCATACTGTGAGAAACAGTTGCCAGCCTGTTTTTAAAGTTCAAATCTGAGGATTTCATATATATTTAAACGTACACAGTACTAGAGGCCAAACCTGCAGTTAGGCTGAACTGTGCAGTTCCAGATTTGCTGTTTCTTTTCAGAAGGTGTCAGAAGCAACTCTTAATCACAAAACACTATACAGAAAGTTTTCTCTTATACATGTTTCAGAACGTTCCATCTTCTTGATAAATACAAAATAATCAGATACAAGAACAAGGAAAAAAACTGTATTATCAGCAAATTAATCTGGAAATTAATATAGCTTTCTGTAAGAAAAATCCTCCATACTACTCTTACAGCATAACACACAGCATCTGTTTCTTTAAAGACATCAGAATAGATATATTTATCACCAAGCTTCTAAAATAAAACAGAAAGCATATATCAGACTGTAACCTGTTCTGAGTTTAATCTAAACATGCAATAGTTATACTGTTATATATATATCTACTATATATAATACATAGTGCAATAGTTATACTGTTACATATGTTATATATATTATATGTATATATAATAGTTATACTATACATTATACTTACGCTACTAAGAGATGTGGGAAAAGAGAGAGGTAGGAACAAAGGTTGAATATAAAATGGGTGTCCACATAAAAGCTACTTAAAGTTGGGTTTTTGGTGGATCTTTTCCCCAGCCAAATGAAGGAAGTAACATTAAAAGCAGGCTGATGGCTGCAGGGAGATCTACACCACTTTGCACATTCATTAAAAAAAAAGCAAGCTAGTATAAGGATTGATTGTTCCTAACATTTTTGCTTAAAATTGAAAGATCAATCCAAGTATAATTATGTGTAGGACATTTCTGTAGACAAATAGCATTAACTATCACATAAAAAATAATTTAATTGTATTTCAAGCATTTATATGTGATACAATAGTTATCACAATGAAGTACCCATTACTCTGAACTTGGCATCTCAGCATTTTCAGGTTATCTATCTACCTCATGTAATTTTATGATACAGATACATGGATTCCTACTATCCCTTCCTACATGGACTCGAATTTAACTATAGGTGAAGGCAAGCCATTTCCACTATCTGATTTGAACAGGATCATACACTAAACTTGTGATCAGCTGGGTACTGACAGGAACAGACTTCTCTGCTGCAGCCTCTAGAACAGAAGTTGTCCTCATTCCTAAAGTTTACCATAGGTCTGTCGGCAGAAAAGATGCAGCAAAATGCCTGTCACATAGGACACAGGAAAGGATCCCGTTATTAAGAGAGCTGACAGTTCTGCATTAAATAAATGAAGATCAAAACATCAATTCCAATATAGTAAAAAAGCAGCCTACTAAAAGGCAATGCAGATCAACATCTCCTCTCCAGTTCTGCACATTGCCACCACCTGGAACTTCGGGTGAACATTCAGGTGCTGCTACAATGACAGTTCATATGACAGACAAACCCCAGCTGAAAAGAGAATGGAAAGTTGTTTCCACTCTTGAGGCTGTATGGGGGAAAAAGTCTGAAAATACAAGTTTTTTTGACAATCCTGGAACAGACATTTGGACTGATGGAGGTCACAGGGTTTTTCAATTCAATACTTTTGACAATCACGATGCCCACTTTTGCTCAATTAAATCAGAAGCTCCTTTGCTTTCTATCTGTAGTTGAGGGTCAGAAAGTCTGTGTGGTACATCAACAAGAAGAGGAAAATTTATGACTAGGTTTTATCCACATATTGGTGTTATCATAATACATACAACAAGATCAGCACCACCAGTTCGAAGAGAAAAGTAAAAGGGAAGGGAAATCCTCACAAATATTAAAATGCTTAGCAACCTCCAAATGACTCTTCAGTTTTGGCAGCAGATGGCTCTTCCCACATTCTGCATCACCAGCGGTACCCAACATGTTTCTACTATTGTGTTTTCTGCCTATAACAGCATTACTCACTCTTGTCAGCAGAACAGACTTTCTAGATTTATTTTGTTGGGTTTTGTTTCAAAATACACGAAGCTAAATAAAGCCACACAACAACCAACATCCCACCTTTATGTACTGCAGCATGCTGTGTTACATTGCTCCATTGGATGGCTTGTGGCATGCATGTCACTGAAGTGTAAAATATAGCACAAGCTGGCTTTTCAGCTGTGGCATGCTTTTGCAGAGAGACTGGAGTGTGACACACTTTCCACTTCACTGAGACATACCACATGTTACAAAACATAGCTGTCCCATCATATTTCCAGTTAGTTAATACAGGAAGATTAGCGGCATCTCAAGAGATTTGTTTATCTACAAGGCTTACTTGACCAGAGCTATCACTGAGGAAAAGTACATCTGGAGCTTCACTTTTCAGATCAGAATCATTGTTTTTGGTATATTCTGGGCTAGATTTTGTTCTTGTCTGTAACCAACCCGTCCTTTTATACAAAAGTTACAAACCTGCACTGACTGTCTTCGATCATTTCTGTAAATCTTGGAGAGCATGAGCAAAGATTAACTTGCCGGTAGAATGTAACTGCATTTGTCAGCCTTATATCAAAGATGAACATTTCTATGATCAGCTCACTAAGCTTACAATCTGGTAGGTGTGTTTCTTCCAAAAATACAGCATAAAATTAATTTAAGAGGTGCCCTTCCTACTGAAGCAGAATTTATCACTGAAATAAAAGCACATAATTTATGTTGTAACGAATGCTACACCGATCTTCAAGATCATACAAGAGGGACCAAATTCAAAACCGCAGGGAGTTTTTGTATATCGAGAGACACAGCCACGTGTCACAGCTTAACAGAAAAACATCGCATATCTGGGAGCGTGATGCTGAGACAAAACTGATGCTGAAGTATCTCAGCTCCAGCCAAATTTCACCAAGCACCTGCAGAACCCAAAGAGAACCTTCAGCTACCCCTAGATGTTATAAACGGCCAAGAGACATAAAACTCCACATCAATACCATAGGGTTTTTTTTTATTCCGAGGCACTTTGTATTGACAGCACTGTCTGATCAATGGCGTATCATAAGATGGCACAGTTAATTTAGACGGCAGTTGGTTACTACAGCATATGCATACTAATTGCATATATTTAAGGCGTTATTTGTTACATTTAACGAAGAATCCTACCAAAAGCTAAAAACAATCTGGGAATTAACAGAACTCATTCTTCTGAGGTGCACTACAAAGCTTTTTGGAAAATACACACCGAATCTTTGCTCGGCTGTTGTGTCGTGCTCCTCTGCAATCTGTCAATGTGAAAGGGCCCAACTTGTGTGTGACTGAATACTCAAGATTTAAAAGATGTCTTTACCTGCAACTGTTAACATGGCCAAAGTATTATGAAGGACCAACTGTTTTATCCTGTTGATTCTTGTAACAAAATTCTTTACGTTTCAGGTTGGGGTTATTTTCTTTCTTTTCTGTGTTTTACCTTATGACTCATGGCTCTGACAGGCCTATTGGCATCTTCTCATCTCACATGTAAGCACCGCCAACAAAGCCAAGTTAAGCAAGCAGCTCCACACCCACCTGCCTCGCCATCCCAACTCCCATGAAAAACCACTTTTTGGATTCAACATTAAACACAAAACCTTGTACCAACCTGTTTTATCTCAAATAGGTTTGCTGCTGGTGTCATCAACAACATAAGCTGAAGCTAAGGGGATTGTGCAGCACTTCATCACCTCTGTATTAAGTAGCCTCTGCCTCAAACTGCATGACAGCAATCATTGTAAGACATCTTTCAGTTGCTTATGAGTCTACTAAACCTTAATTGTTTATATGCAAGTATATGGCTCAAATTACAATTTCTGAGAAGCTTGAAAACAATCCTGTTTCCAAGAGAGAATTAGAGGGGTTTAGAGTGCATATGCCTGAAGTTGAGTGAGATAAGCTTAGATCTTATGGCTAAAGCACTTGAAAAGTGCTGTGAACAACAAAGCCTCTATGAAGTTCTGGTCACATCAGGTAGGCCAAAATTTTCACAAATGCCTATTAATTATATGTTCTTAATTCTCCCCTGGTTTACTTTATGACTTGACATTGCAGACCATGTCCTGCAGACGTGCAGAATCCTCACTGTAACTGAACTCACTGAAAGCTGGTTTGAACTTAGGGAATAGTACCTAAAAAGAACTACTCTGAAGGAGAAGCTCCATAAATAGCAAAACAAATAGCCTGCTCTTCCTGAAACTGGCTTTAAGGCTGAGCTCTTATATAAATTGCTTAACATCAAAAAAAAAAGTTAGCTTGTGTTATAGCCTTTCTCTCAGTGAAGCCACCAACACAGCCGCTTCCTTTACTGGACCACTCTTCATGAAGTTTGGTTATAGTTAAATGCTATTATTATCAGCTATAAGGCTATTTCCAGGAGGAATTACTAAGGAAAGGCACACAGAAATACTGCATTCTCCCCAAAGAGTCATGTAACACAGCACATGCTGAAACAGGAGACACTGTCCTTCAAACTGCGCAGGCAAAATGTATTGAAACATTTAGTGTTACTTTATTAATGCCTCATCTGGACAATGAGGTAATTATACTGAACAAATACTCTATTATTACTTAAATCATAATTAACTGCAAAACCCAGTTAGTGAGCAACCACCCAAAAATGTGGTAAGGGGTCTCCTCTGGTGATATCCTGAATGTATTACTAGTTAGAATTCAAAGAAAGAAGAGATTAAGCAGGCTCTTTCTTTGAGACCATACCTTACACGTTTTCACCAAGGAATGTTCTAAAGCTCCATTTTGAAGCACTCAAGAAAAATTCATGGCATTATGAACTTTAAGTTATTTGTAAATTTAAAATTTTAAACCTACCGAAATATATTCATTCTGCTTCAAAAAACAGATCAGAACTAAAGAAAAGTAATAACAGATCAGATTTTTAATAGATTCCACTTATTCTGTTTTTATTGCCTTTTTCCATACTTCAGAGGTTTGAAAGAATCTAATCCAAACATGACTGCTTCAGCTCAGCAAACTCCCTTGATGTTTACTCTGTGTATTAAGTATTATTGAAAGAAAGAAAGAAAAGAAAAAGGACAAGAAGAGACCACGGTAAGAGAGAAAATGGCATTTAGTAACAGATGCAAAGTTCAAATACTGTCAAGTTGCAGTGGATTATTCAAGTGGCAGCAATTGTGTAACAATACAGATACAAGGGCTGGAAGTTAATGCAATTTGCAATTAGCTGCTCAAACTAAGAGCATGAAGTGACAGCCATTGTTTAGGAAGAAACATTAAATAGCATATTTGAATTGTCTGAGAACTCAGTATCTGATGGTGTTCATATCCTCAGAAAAAGAGAACAAGTTCAGTCATCCCGAAATTTCTGCCTATTTTGCAATGCACTTTAAATCCTTTACGGTACCCAACATCGAAATAACCCGAGAACATTTAAGGAAAGAAAATATAAGCCTCAACTGTTCTCTGGGTCTTTGTCACATTGATTTATAACAGTTATTCCTAAGACAGACAAAAACACCCAGATGCAAACAATTACTCTATTTTTGTAGGCAACAAGTGAGGTGGGTGGTAACTGAGAAATCTCAAAAAACCCTGTCACAATATTCCGCTTTTTCTTAAGTAACCCTCATCACACAACAAACGCTCGCCACATCAGAGACTTTCCAGGGCCTGAAGGGCCACTTTGATTCCAGACCGCTGCAGGCATTAGTGGGGACGTAATGAGGGTAAAAAGTTCAACCACAGTTCCATGTCTAGAGTGCTGCCAGAAATAAATTTCCTCTCATTCACTGGTTTCTACTGTACCCTCCCTGAGAAACATATTGAAAACACATTTATCTTTGTAGAGTTTGTTCCTCTTCTAATTAACTTTATAGCGTTTACAGTATTTAATAATTTAAAGTGGAATTTAAAGTGGCCCTGGAACCAGCAGCTCTGCCTGTAATGGCGCTGTGCATTATCTTTTCCCTGTAGTGCTTCTTCTGACAAGTTACTCAAGGAAGGTATGTGCTCCAGCTGGTTTTATCTAGCTGCGCATTTAGCAAACGGCTACTTCCTTCCCTCCATCTCCTCCCCGTATCATTACACGCACGGGGGGTTGGAACAGCAGTAAAATGAAACTATGCCTCAGCTTGGAAATCTGCTCTCCCAAGCCTCCACGCTATCCCAAGGATCGTTTAGAAAAGGTTTATCTTTTTACAGCATAATAAATCAAAGCTTTAGAAGGTCAAAATTACCCATAGTTCTCACCAACTGGTCAAAGTTTGACCCCAAATACCCATTTTCTTTCTTCCAGTTTTGATCCAAGATTAACAGTCTATTATAGTTCAGAGGTTATTTCTTACTATAGTACACTCAGACAAACATTTGGGATAGCAGAAAAACACCAGATCTTTCCTACCCTTGTATACACAAATGGAAGCACTGCTTTATCCCATTCTCATTCTAATTCATGAGAAAAATTCACAGAATTACCAGTAAAAATTACTTCAATATTGCAAAATTAGTTGAAGTACATTAATTATAGAAACAAGCTATAAGAAAAAAATCAGGGCTCTGAAGAGCTCCAAGATAAAGGGCGTTGCTACCTTTAGCACATAACAATCAAATCAAACATCACTAAAAGGAATTCAAACTACTTTATTCAGGGGTTGCGTCTCTCAGGATCTTAACAGCTACCACATAACCTGTTGAGACTAAATGCGTTTGTCCTACAATAAGCAGTGAGGATGATGTTTCTCATCTGCTAGAACGGAAGGAAATCTTTGCAAGGCAGTTGATAGGACAGCACACTTTGCAGTTAATGTTTTTCCAACAGTAAGAGCCTTTGGGGCTCAATCCCTCAGAGGTAACAGAAACAAGAGAGCTTTACTCAAAAGGTTCTCCTATACTTTTTAGGGCACAACCAATCACACTAAGTTTGCTCTCTAGAAATTTAAGCAAAATGAATTCTGCATGGTCTTCAATAAAAGACCACAAATATTTAACAGATTTCACTAAATCTACTTCATGGTGTCCAATACAACTGAAAATCATAACTATCACCCAACGCATTTTGATGTGTGATCTGAAAAAAACACGCTGTAGTTTATCTTGACTGGATACACCCTTTACACACTCAACTGCATGATTCAGGCTCTGGCATAGGCATTTGCAATGGCATTACAGTAAAAATAACCCAGGGAGAGTTACTCGGAGCAGTGTGAGAACTGTGAACAAGAACTTCATTCATCATAGCTGATTTCCTTCTCTTGGGTGATCCTTCCAGAAAGCTTTGCTGTTTGTCTTTGACAAATCATTTCACAGCTAGCTAATTTTAAACATTAAAAGCCACAGACACTTCGAACTGGACACTGCATTTTAGCATTAACCAGTTACTTTGTCAGATAAGGAACGGGGTCATGTCATTCTAAAGTCTGAATGTGAGGAAATACTAACACTTTAATGGAGTTGTTTCTATTCTTACTCATGTAAAGCTGCTTTCTACCTAAACCTTAACACTCCCACAAACACATTCCTGAGTTAAACTTGTGTTAAGGTTGGTAGGTTTTAATCTGCAGTAGCCATGTCAATAAAGCACGCTTCCTGAAAATGTGCTGCCAACTGATTTGCCTTGTAAACTGATCAGCAGGGGAAAAAAAAGCTGGCTAGCCAAAGTCACACATTTTGTTTGCTCCAACTACTCCTCCTCCTTTAATTTGCCCTTATTTCCTTTCTCCTCCCATGATTAAAAAAGATCACCTCTTGCTTCTCATGCCCTTAAATGACCTCCATCCAATTCTTCAAGTCATCCAAAATTTTCCATCACTTGACATCATTACATTAATATGCCTTTCTAAAAATGTATGCTAGAAACCTCACACATGCACCAGGCTGGCTGCATCGGTTACTGATTGAGATCCCTTCCTTCCATAACGTAGAAGGTTGAAAAATCTGCTGGCCTCAAGCTTTTTAATCTTCTATAACTGATCTTTCAATGAGCTGAACTCATACAGTTACCTGATTATCATACATGCCTACATAGGATTTTGGCATAAATTCCCAATCTCTTATGCATCTGTATTTGGCTATTTGAACAAAGGACAAGTGCACCAAAGTGGCAAATATTTTTTGTAAGGATGGCTTAGAGCTGGCTTGCATTTCAAGATCTTCAAGACTCTTTTTTCCCCCATCTCCTGCTGAATGATTCATTAACAGAAGATTCAATAATGCTCTCCAGTAATGTGGGTGTTGGGACAAATCACTTACAGGATTTCCACCTTCTTTGTTTTGCTCTGTTAAAAAAGGGATGGGCAACAGAATAAAGCATTATAGCAAGCAAGGGAGACCACAGCAAAGCTAGCCTAACAAATTTCAACCTCTGTGCTCACTGCCACCTTCCTGCTACAACGGCGTGCATCCCCAGCTGCACCTTGCAGTTTTGCATGCAACTGTTTGCAAACCAGGTGACTGGAATAATCCACATCATTCAAAAATACACCCGGAGCATTATTTTTTACTTGGATTATTTCTGTCCTCTCCTTTACCGTACGGTTCTACAACCAGCCGAAGGAACACAGCCCAGTGATGCAGAAAGCGGCTGCGCAGGGGCAGCACTACAAGCACATGAGGTGAGTAGGAATTTTAAGTTGTCTTTGCTTCTAGTCACTGAATCACAGCACAGAAGCCTCCCCTGCTGTAAGCCCACAGCTGTACTGATGCAATCCTTTAGCTAGACCAGTATGCTCTTCATTACAAGAATTCTGTCCCCTACGTATAGTAAATTGCTCAGCTAATAAGGAAAAGCAAAACAATCTTTAGAGTAGAAACAAAGTTTGGTAACTCATAATTAAGCGTGATGGGGTAAACACTTGAGTCATCAGAACGCTTGGCATCTGAGGAAAGGTAAATAGTAGGGTTTAAAGTCTTCAAAATGTTCTGTGCTCAGGAGAGGTGGTTTCATGTGTAAGACACTGCCATCACTCATCTTGATCTTCCCTGCACCTACGCATGCTTCCCCCCCCCACCTCCTAGTGTGGTCACTTCTATTTTGTCAGTTTTCGCGTTACCTATGTTGCCTAGCAAAAGGCAGGTCTGCAATCACGCTCAAAACCATGATTCCTTTCTTAATAATCTAAAATGAAACAAAATTATACTGGTCAATTTCCCCTTAAACTTCTCCATTAGCTAAAATGAAGCATTTACTTAAATTTAAGGTAACTAGATGTTTATATTTGAGCAGAACAAAAAGTACGTCAGATGTAATGTGGACCTCTCTAGTCTATTCAAAGGTGTTCTATAGATCCAATGTGTTGCTACGGTAACAACCACCCACATGGGAAACACAGGAGTATATAGTTGGTCTTATCTAGTTATCTTCAAACTGAGTAGCTCCAAACAGGACACAATGACTGGTTCTGGCAGGCAGTTCTGCAGCCAACCCTCTACTGTTTTGAGAGGAGGGAAGAGGGGAGAAATTGTGTTCAGTTTAGAGATTACTGATCTCGATGTTTCACCACCTAGAAAATTAATTAATACATAGCAAACCCCATCAATTCATTTTGTGGGTGTATAAAGCTCTACCTTACTGCCACAAACAAAGCAAGATGCCTTTACCAAACTCCACAGAAAGTAAATTTATGCAGATGTTCTTTCCTTTTCGGTTTTCCTTTAATTTGCAAATCTTGTAATCTAAGACTGAAGTTGACTGAACCAACATCTAAACCGGCACAGCAGTATCAGCCAAAAAACACAATCTGTTTCCCATTTATGTGTCAAGACTGCATCCTTTTGGGGGCTGCATAAACTATTGTTTTGAAAAGATTATACAGCGAACCACAGACCGGTTTGGGTTAGAAGGGGACCTTTAGAGCTCATCTAGTCCAACCCCCCTGCTAGGCATTTCAGGCATTTTACTAGACGGAAAATCTGACTTTTAAAATGCAAAAATGTGTTTACCAAAAGCTAGTCAGAACGTCAGACACAAGGCAGAGGTGGACATCTTTGCTGTAAAGATACTCCTTGTGGGGATCACAAGGGTTGAGATCAGTGGCAAATCTCCCTCGACAGAATTTTTACATAGCACAAGTGCCAGAAATTTACAAGTGCAAAGTTTAACATTTTAGACACAGGAGAATTAATTTTCTAGAGCAGGTTCTCAACCGTGACTCTAACAAAGAAGTCAGGATTTAAAATTAACCAATACTAAAATAATGTTAAGACCTTAACAGTGATATTCAAAAGAATCAAAGTTTTATCAGCATGTATCAGTGACTACTGTATTAGGTTACATTACAGAGAAGATGCAAATCAAAGTTACCAAAGTTCCTCAAAATCAAATTCTAAGTTAATTCATTGTTAAATCTATTTTAATCTATATTAACAAGATATTTTTATTCCTCTCAAAAAATCTGTAATTCAGTAAAACATTAGGGGATATCCTGGGTAAACTGTTGTATTTCTACACTACCAAGGAGATCTTTCACTGTGTTAAGTAACAATGAAGAAAAATTCAGGAATGAAACATAAACCTAAACATTGATTTTAGGCAAAGATTAGCTTGCATAAAGTACTTTTAGACCCTTCTTTGTTTCATAATGAAGGAAAGAAGTGTAAGAATATTATCAGAGATAAAATCATTTATTAATTTGTTTCCATTATAAAACACATGGCACATTAGAGAGTGAAAAATACTGACATTATTTAACATAAATGATATTTTAGGTTATCGATTCATAACTACTTGAGAATTTCTGGATTCCAGATTGGCAAATGTTCTACATTAAAAAGGATACCTTTCTATCCTATTTCTCTCATTATAGTCTATTTGCTTTACAGCTAAAGCTAAAGCAAAAGAGAAGAATTTCCTGATGGTAACCACTAATGCAGACTAGCGGTCAGAACCAGGAAATCCCGGCTCCTAACTCGAACGTGTCAATATCTCATTGATACAGACCTAAAAGATAAAATACTATTAAATGACAGCACAGTCTATCTAGATAAAAACTCTATGCTATCAGATTTACATTATTTAATGTTTTAGCACCTTTAATGCCTAAAATTTGCTTGTGGAATTTTCATGCATGCTGGATTCAAATTTCTCAGATTTCTGTACACATTTGAACATATGTACACAAGTCCATAAAATCACAAAACATCATCAACACATCTGTACGTACAATCACTCGTCCATCACGCAGGACTGTGTCCACAAGGTATTAAGAGTTCTAACACCTGGGTTTTCTTATGGTCAAAAATGTGATCATTTACAGCAATTCCTAAACTCTAATGAAGATTTTAACAACCTACTGATGTTTTATAAGCCAGGTGTAAAATGCATTTCTTCTTCACCTTCCATCCAAAAAAAGAACAACTTCAAAGCACTTTCTAGAAGAGCTACTGAAAATGGATTCTGCATAAATAATTGCCAGGAAAAACAATTTCAATTAGAGTATTGTCTCCAGATACAGCAGGGTCCAAACTTATTCTTCAACAGTAAATCATGGGGCCAGCCACCAAATCTTCCAAAATGTGAACCACGTCCCTTATTTATTAGTAACAGACCACAACAGAAACCTATTTGGAAATGTCCAAATTACCAGGGCTGTTCCAGGAGCAAGTGTGAGCAGAGCAAACAGAAGTCAGAAACTGTGAAGAATTACTAGGGAATGTAACCAAATGATGATGGAGGCTGAAGAATTTGAACTTCTCTTCCCTAAAATCATTCTCCTTTTGACACATATTAGATAATGACCTGGGTGAAATTTGATTGGGAAAAAGCCAGAGGACTATGGAAGTAGGAAAAACACTTCAGGAGATCACATCTTTCACCTGGTGTCCCAATGAGGTTAGGGAAAGAGCAGGCAGGGCTGTGCTGGTGGTACTGGTTTCTTGTGAGACCATATATTTCAAAGATAAGGACACTGGCCCTATTGTCATAACCATGTCCAATCTCATTTAGTTTATGTTAAAGAAAGACAATGTAGTTTAATACATCAGTGTAACAGACTGTGCCTTGGAAGACTTAGATATCACTTTCGGATTTGCTTTGAGCCTAAAGTTGCATTTGAGAAAATCATTCGGTCTTTTAGACACACAGTTTACCTTTCTGTTCAACAAGAAATAATTTAGTGTCAGTACTACACGATTTCACTCATTATTTCACCTGCCATTTCAGTAGACAGAATAGGCCTCCTATTCTCCACACATTTTCACTAGTGTGCTGGCAGCTGCAGGGTTTCATGCCACAGCCAGCATGATATCCAAAGCAGGTGAAGAGATGGCTGTAGTGAATACATCAACTGCTTTGGAATAAATGCTCTAGAGTAAATGCAGTATTTTCTTCAGATACGTGATTATACAAGGTGTTTTATCTGTTTACAAGCATTAATAGACAGGAAATAATGTTAAACACAAAACCTCCAGTTAAGAGCAGAACTAAAATTGCAATTCAGGTTCTGAGGCCATTTGTAACACAGATATTTTAGTGGTCTACACAAATTCTGCTTTATGCATAACAACCATTATATAAACGTAATCAAATGAGCTATGAATGTAACAAAAAAAAACCAAGTGTAATGCTTGAGCCAATATAAAAGGAGTGTGACTCCAGATGAGGGTAAACTATCAATAAACTTCACTTGAAAGCTTCTGACAAAACAGGTCATTTGCAAGGACTCCTTCAAAAGTCATTTGCAATGAACAGTAAATGTAGAAAAATGTTTCAGCATTTTCTGTTGCACATTTACCACCACAAGCGAACTTGTTCTTTATTAAATGGGTACACAAGAGCCTGTAACACAGCCACCTTTGTTATGAATGATGTGCTAGCCTTCTGGTCGCAGTGGAAAGCCTGATTTAAAATCTTCTATTTGCAGATATTTAACTACTCATAAATAGTTACACAAATCAATCCGTTCACTTCGAAAACACACAAGCATTTTTTTGTAGAAAAGCAGAAAGTACCAATAATGTGAATTATTTTCAGTGAAACAAGTTTGTTCATTTCTCAGGTATCTCAGCTTCTAAAGCAAGGGTATGAAGAGAAGTATTTTTTTCCACCCAACATATCCTTTACATATATAAATACACTGCATTAACACAGAAACTCCTAGAAGAGCAATATTTGCATCTGCAGTTAAATGCACTCTTATTTAGAAAAAGTTATTCATGAGATTACATCCATTTACAGGGCAGGGGAAAAGGAGAACAGTCACCATAAACAGCTTTGCAAGCTGTAAACGCATCAATAGAAAGACATGTCACTCCTCTGCATACGTGGTTTTTGTTTTACACATTTAAGGCAGGTAACTTTAATATTCTAGTTTAACACAGTACTGATACATACAGAGAAATGTACAGAGACCTCACAGTCTTCTTCCACACCCAGAGTGATTAAATTCTTAACTCAGAAAGGTGCGGCATGGAGTTAGTCTTACAACTGCACGAAGATTTACTTCAACTGTTTAGCCTTTGGATCGCTGTGTAGAGGATTACCCTCGAAAAGCAAGTATTTCCCTGTAGGTATATATATAAATCCTCTGCATTGTTTTTATCAACATATCAACCATCAAAATCTTACGGCCCTCTTTTGTAAGAAAAGCAATACAACAATGCTGTCCAGAGAGCACAAGACCAGACTGTTAACTTATTTTCCTAACTCAAAAGAAGTGGATTTAACAAGTATTTTGCTAATAAACAATGAATGGCTGGAACAACAAACTTGCTTGGTGCTTGTAATTCACAACTGCTGCTTGAAAGCATCTTTTAGCTACTTTTTAAGACACAGAGATTGCTTTAGCACTTATCAATAATAATTCTGATCAGGATTAATATCAGAAAAGGCTACTCATACAGTTGTGATTACACTGAGACAAAATAAACTTGAAACACCTCTTCAGCTATTTTTTTTTTACTCCTTTTGAAGTGTTTAAGTCATAGGCAAATGGGTGCTGACACGCTGAATAAAGTTTCAAAGCACTTCACAGTGTTACCCCATGAGCAAAACAGGAACAGAGCTTTAAAGACGTAATCTACCAGCGTTTTTCAGATGACATTACAATTGATACATACGACTTTCTTCATGAAAAACATCCTTACCCACAAGATCCAATGCTTTTGCACACACCAAGCAGGGGCCGCTTCTCAGAGAAATTATCACACTTCTGAGCACCTAATAAGAGGAAAGAAAGAAAAAGCAAATCACTATATTCAGTTTGTGTTACCCTTCAAAGTGCAGGTGCGCATGCTGTGGGGGCCCAATAGTTTGGAAGGATACTGAATATATAATACAAAACTAACAGCCTGTACAAGATTAGTGATAGGAATACAAATAACAGGCAGAGTCAAGAACAGTGGAAGAACTGTTCTCGAAAGAAATGGCAATGAGTAACAAAACAAGCAGCAAAATCTTGCTAGGATTTTGGAGTTATTTTCCTCCTCCCTTCAGTTGGGGTTAAGGGTTCTGGAACTCTTAACAGGTAATTCTTGCTCACTTTTCATTGTGTTAACAAAGTTGTCAGTAATGCGACTGTCACTAACTCTGGTCACACATATTGGTTTCCAGTTTCTTCTACTGAGGTGTAAGTGGAGTGGAAAAGTGTTAACCGTAAAAGCGCAGTGTAAGCACAGCCACACTCTGGAGCACCTGGCAAGGTGGCTGCCAGCGTCTGCACACAGCACACCCATGCTTACAGCCCATGCCCTGGCCTAAGGAAATACCAGATTCAAGTCAAAAGAGTCCTCGGTAAATTCTGCCACCAAGCGATTTAAGCCTTTAAGAAAGCAATTTCCAGCGAGACGCAGGCTATGCCTGCAGTTCACTCAGGGTGAAAGCACAGCTCTAACGCTAAATCCCATCTACTTTTCAGGTCAGCTTCACCAGGTAACACCAGCATAGCACCGCAGCAGAGTTTGGCACAGGCTTGTCCTCTGCTCTAACCAAGGGGCTGAGACAGTTCTGCCTGTCATGGATCCGTGCATGCCGCCACCGGAGCTGGCAATGAAAACCAGCTCTCCGCCTCCCCAAACTGCAGTCAAACCTCCAGCCAGAGGCATCAAACTGTTAAATATGCCACACTTCTTAAAATGGGGGGTTCAAGGTTTTTTAAACGTTGTGTTATTGCCACCTACCAGAAATAAAACTGAGTACAAAAAATAATCTCTCTTCTACTCATGAATAATGTTTTACTGAATTAAAGGGTATGCTTCTACCCAGCTTAGACAACAGATTAAAAACCACCACCACTACTACTCATTTTCCTTCAGTCTTTGCTATTTTTTCTTTCAGCCTTTGCCTCTTTAATTATCTATCTATAGGTATTCATGTGTATGGTGAACAATGGAATTGTGCTTTTTTCTCCTCCATTATACACCAAACCCTTTGATCTATAAAGAATAATAGTGATACAGTGTGCTCAAAATTCAATTCACAAACAGGGGTGTACTGCACTAAATCAATTCTTCCGAAAGGCACAACAATTAACAATATCCATTTTCACATGACAGACCCTGTTAATTATTAATAACTCCAGTACTTGCAATTAATTTGTAACAAAAACTGTTCAGTGCTCTCATCTGTACAAGGAGAAGTCTTCCCTCCTACACATTTGGGTATTTATAAAGTCAAATGGGTCCCATCAATAACTTCACCATCAACAATAGCTTTACAAGTGATCTAAACCACCCAAATGTATTTTCCTTCTATTCCTATTATTTCAAGGTCTTTTATGAGTCACACCTGTACTGTATGTACTGACCTGTGAATTGATAAATGAAACATATAGTTTTCTTAAGAATCTGGCAGCCACTTTGTGTTGTACAGAAGAACTCCATTTGTTTCTGTTCACTTAGCTAGTCCCCCAGCATTAAGGGTGAAACGCTGACTACCAGGAGTTCTGACATTGATTTAAGTGGAGCCAGGATTATACCTTAAGTATTTAACAACACTTTATTTGGGGTATTTTTCTTTAACCAGGATATATTAGAGACATGATTTCATACATTTCTTTATGCTCTAGTTCCAAGTTTAATGACAAGGAAGGGAGAACAAGGGGAAGGAAGGTGGTGGAGAGTACAGGGGAAACAACTGCACAAAAGGAATGCCTGGTTTTAATACCTACAATGGAGACTTGCAAAATTTGTACAAGAGGTGCTTAAACTTCTGATTTCTGATTTAAATGAGACCCTCATTTAAAAAAAAAAATCCATTTCCTACTTCAAATACATACTCTCAGAACGTAAATATTAATGCTGTAGAAAAGGATCATTATTTTGAGGACTCTGCAGGGCATTAAATCAGGTTAATAGCAGCCCCATTCATGCGATTGCAAAAAGCAACATGTGTTGATCTCTCTGCAATGCTTAATGGAGCCCGCAACCTTTCTCGTTCTGCGGTGGGGTTTAATCTCCCAGGTTACGGTGGATTAATTTTCATTTGTAAAATTGTGTTTATTTGCATGTGGGATGCAGTGACACTGCACACACCTGGCTCCACACACGGTGTTTAACAGAGTGCAGCGGGATGATTGAAATGAAAAACAGCCAGCTAAATCCCTCCAATACAAAAAGTATTGAAATCCTGTTGCAAAGTCTTTTTCCTAAACTCCTTTTATTCTAAATCCTTTTAATTCTGTCATATAACACTGCAGCATTTACGAAAAGCTGAAAATCCTGACAAATCACACAATTAAAGTAATGAAAACTGCCCTTCCTGCCAACAAGGCACCACCTTATCTACAGCTCCATTTAGCTAAATGATACATGCTCTTTAACAAAAAACCAACAAAACAACTAACTTCAGTTAAAATTGAAAAAACAAGTATCTGAGGCTAAATGAAATTTCATACAAATCAACATGTAGAACTTTATGGAGTCAAAAGGTTACCCACACATAAGCTCCAAGCAGTTTATGTACTGTACCTCTGATGAAACTGTGAATAGCTATCTCTTGGGCCTCCCTAAGGCCTCTCAATAATGCCAATAATAATAGTAACAGGCAGGAGCAGCACACCTTTCTGAAGAGCAGAAATGAAACCCCAGTGAGTTCCACAGGAACTCAAGAATTACTCAAAACTACACAAAGTCCCCTCTCTTCCCTTGGGTAAGAAATGCACTGTACAAATGTTAAATTCTGACCTATTTAGCAATAGTATCCGTGCACAATGGAGTATATCTGTCTGCTATGTAATTCCACTGATCAAGTTCCATCACAGCCATTTAGTACCAGTGCATCTCCCGTTCAACTAAACTCCTCTTATTTCTGTTACTTCAAATTGTGTGACACTTGTGGTCCTGCCCTGTAACACTGCAGTAGCCAGCCAGTACCTGGAAATACATCAGGCCACATGGCTGGCATTCCCTATGTATGGTTTCCACTCCCTATTTTCCTGCCTTTTGGGGGGGGGGGGAATCTTTCTTAACATTTCTTCATCACTACCATTTTGTTTCTGCTTTTTACTGAACACAAGTGCAAAAAAGCATATGTGCTACTTGAAACAGATGCAAAGAGGCTCGAGTCAGTCCTAAGCATAGTGTGTGAATTCTCCTCAGCTTCAGGGTAGCATCTCTAAATGCTCTTTTTCACTGCACAGATAAGCTTTAACTGCATTACTCAGTATCAAATCTGACCAATGATGCTGCCACTGCTGTCCTCATGCCAGAACTTCAGGTGCTCCTTTAGGATTAATGCTCTAGACCGCGACCATCATATGATTCCACCTCCTTTAACTCCCACCATCACCCAGACGTGTCAAGTTTCAATGTCCCTCTCCGGTACCTGCATCCTCATGCCCATTTCTCACATCCTTCAAAAGTTACCACCTTAGAACCCCCTTCAATTCCAGCTGATTTTCATACCTAGTGCTTCCTTGGCCCACCCCACCCTCCCATTTCTGAGATAAGACAGCAATGTCACAGGAAGCAGTGGTGGGAGAACTTAGACTGGGCACTTCTATCAGACACACAGCTATGAATGTTTATAGAAAGTTGGTCTTTCTTCTGCACAGCACCATAGTTGTATTCTCTAGTAACTACATAGTTTCTATATGAAAAAGAATTACAAGATGACCTTAAAATACGTACTAAAGATCAATGTTTCTAAAGTCACACATTAGCTGAAGGCAGCTAGAAATACTTCATTTTTATTGAATCTTGTATGAAATAAAAAAAGACCTTAAGAGATGTATCGGTCTAACATGGTGAAAGTTTAAGCTGTATTGGTCTAAAGCACTGATGTGGTGTGGCCAGAACTGCAGTGGTGGCATACAGATCAGTCCACACGTCTTGAAAGAAATGAATACTTCTAAATGTCATGCGCCAAAATTCTTCCCTGTATCATCTATAAAAGGCTTTCTTGCTATGCTTGAGAATTCCATTCTGTAATTTCTATAATCCATATGCATTAACATTCATTATACCACAACAACCCACATAACCTTACAAAATACCCAACTGAAGCGCACACCTGCACGACCCACTTACACCAATCCAAACCAAGCTACCAACTGCTACTGCTTGTTCAGCTTGTAGGGCTAGTTCTTCTGCTACACGCACTATGCAATTATTTTGGTCTTCAGGGACTTAAAACCACTAAAGCCACCCAAGTGGTTGAATATATACAAAACACACATCCGCCTTCCTTTAGAAAGTAACCTAAATATTATAGTTCTTTTAAGTATACCTGCACATAAAGCTAAGTCAGCTTTTGAGGTTCCAGTTTTATTTTACCAACATCAGACATGTAAGCGGAGGAGTACAGAGATAAATCTGCTGCAAAATTTAAACTTTCAACAGTTTCAGATTTTCAAATGCAAAACTTCTGTGTCCCAATTAATTTTAGCTTTTCATATTAATTCTGGTTTTCAACCCTTCATCCGTGAGGTTTCTCTGGGTCTTTGTAGCTTTAAATGTAGTACCTCTGATTTCTTTCCTTTATTTCCTTTCTGATTTGCTTTTTTTTCCCCACATCAGTCAATTTGACTATGCAGGCAAATTCACTGAGAGATGCAGGACTATTATATCATCTCTTCTGCAAGCAGCATAATCTAGAAAATGGCCACAAATTAATTCAGTTCACTGGAGGAATTTATTTTCATAATGCTGAGACATGGAAATAGGTTTTACAGACAATGACTGATCTAAACTTCAACACGCAAGCCTGTCATCATGTCCCCTTTAACCATGAATTACCACACACAATGCTATTCCTGCAGCCATTCCTAGCTCCTTGATCGACTTTTAAACTATGCAAGCCTGCCTTAATAAATGGGATAGCACAAGGCAGAAAGCAGGTATTTGGCCAGGGTTTTGTAAAATGACCTGGGATAAGCAATGACAAATGGGAGGCTGCATACTGACTCGTTTAGAAAGAGCAATACTGTGATTTTGTAGGAAAAAGAATAGCAAAGCTAACTGAAGTAAATGTATTGTTTCCTTAGCACTGACTCCAGAAGTAGATCTGCAAAAGACCTCAAAATGAAGTCAGAACACAACAGATCTTTAAAGACAGAAGAGTTCTGACTCTTTTCTATTAGTGACTTCACAGGCCAAACAACACACAAGTACTACAGAAAACCCGCCTCAGTAGTATTTTGAATGTTTCCACAAACATCACAGAAATGTTAATCAAGAGAAAACACCCAAGAGAAATACAGGCGTATCCAAGACAGAACACTTCATCCTATACAGAACTCAGGATCATTTCAATTCTACAAGTTCGTATTCACACAGCCAGAAAAATGGGAAAACACCACATAGAGGGAGTGGTGAAAAACTGGAAAACATGTGGGACAACGAATATGAGTAATTAGGTTAGAGCGGCTAAGTAAAGCCATTAGGTATTGTGGGAGATGAAGCCCGATACACAGAACTTTAGGAATAAGGACATCACAAATCTGAATCATATAAAATGGAGGAGGGAGTTAATCCACCCTGATTTTTGCTTGGTCTCCCATTATCACTAACTACAATGATGTTACCAACCCTGGTTTCCTCTTTACAGAGAACAGCAGCTAAATTTAACTGGCAGAGCTCCAGCTTTGTTTTTTATCTATCAGTTAACGTTTTCTCCTTTCTAATAGCCACAAAGTCCTCACTTGTCTTCAAAGACAACTCTTATGCTTGTTTTGCCTGAAGAGACAAAAAAATCCAGAGCCCAGCAAAGCAGGCACCTGTATATACCTAAATCAGTACTAAACTCAGCCACAGCATACTGATCTGAAAGTGAAGAACTAAGCAAGTTAAAAGCTGTGCAGGCTAGCCAGCTCAGCAGATAATGCAGCATGTGGCACACAAAGTGCCAGGCTTTAGTATTCTTATTTCTGACAGTGTCCAGACAGAGATGTTCTCATATTCTTTATCTCCTCTCATAAACTCAGAACTTGGTCACAGTGTAACCCTTCAGTCTCCAAAAAGGCAATTCATATTGCAAGCTGTAGTAAATAACCTAAGCTGTACCTACCACCACAGGCAACAGTAACTCTGTTGATAACTCTGTCCAGAGAAAAGAGTTAATGTCTACATTTTTCAGTGTTAGTTACAGAAATCTCTCCATTCTTTCTGGACACCTTATCCAGGCTGCAGACCAACCGTGCCATGGACACAGAGACATCAAAGTGCTGCAGTGCTGGGCCAGGTCAGGTCTTGCCTGGTTTGTTAGCTCAGACAAAACCCTGCCCGAACATTGCAGCACAGCTGCCAGGTCAGAACAGTTCCAGGAGCCATTTCACTGCTCTAGCATGGCACAGAGCCTGAACTAATAAACCTCACCAGACCCGAGCTGGCAGTGTGCAAGGCCAGCTCCTGATACCGCACCACATCCCTGCTACTAGTGCCACTTATAACCTGCTAAATCAGATTTAAGAGGGTCTCCCTTGCAATAAGCCTGCATGAAATAAACCTGTATGAAGTAACTCTTTCGAAACAATGCTTTATTATGCTATGAAGCACATGATGCAGCAGAGGATCTAACATCAAAGGACTGTAGTATTTTAACAAAATAGTTGACAAACTATTAAGTTCTGCTGCTGCAAAGTCACCAAGTTAAAACCATGAGCTTTCCTTTCACACCTGGGAATGAGCTTCTTATCACAACCTAAGATCTAGAAACAGGAACGTGCCAAATCCATCCACCAAGAGAGTCCTATTTTCAATAATTCCCTTTTTACAGCTTTACAGTAAAATAGTGTTTGAGCCTACTGATGGTAATCAGCTTCTCCTTTACAAATTCCTTTTATTTTGTTCAGAATCATTAAAGCTCATGTGTTAGTTATCTAAGGCCTCTTATTACAGCTTGACTTTTATCTGATTCCAGATACTGGTCAATGATACATTCATGTACTTTTAATCAAAGATTTATTTAAACCAAGCCATGTAAAAAGAGATCAAAACATGTTTTTAAAAGGTTTGGCTTAATTTAATATGAGCTAATTTGAATAGTTTTCTAATGTAACAACTATCATCGTCAGATGCTAAATATATGCAATTTACAAAACAGACAGTAACTGCTTCAAGGAGTTCATAAGCAGTGTAACTTACTAGACTGAAAAATCAGAAGGCACTATTTTACTGTCAGAAAGAAATCAGAACTTATAGGTTCTTCAATTAATTTACTTCATTTTCATTTCTATATACACTTTCTTTCTCCTTTTTTCCCTTTGAGAGGGGAAGGAGCATAGACATCCATTACTTAATGACACACATAATAGCAAAAAAAAACACAGCTCATCAGGAATTATGCCATGTTCCCATAAACAGAATAAAAGGCACAATATGCTTGCAAAGTACTTTGCTTTAAGTTATTTCAACCTATGACAGAGTTACAGAACCACATATACCCATACTTCTTCTATTCCTCTTTTTAGGAATATAAATTGTGTCAATGACAATATAAAATGTGTCATTTAATCTTTAACCTTCTTCATTTACTTTCTTTGAAACACTTCATATTAGTATGATTTACTATACTGCTAATAGTTTAAACAATGAGATTTTAGGGTGCAGCTTTTCAGTTCACTAAGCAATTCATAATCTATTATTAAAATCTGGAATCCAGCATAATACCAAAAAGCCTTGGTCATACATTTCAATCACGAAGTAAAACATGGCAACCAGCTTAAAGTGGAAATGCTACTTGCAGCTGTACAGAAGAGCTTGCCCACCTGAAGTTACAGGAAGCATAGACAGAATCACAGAATAGTTAGGGTTGGAAAGGACCTTAAGATCATCCAGTTCCAACCCCCGGCCATGGGTAGGGACACCTCACACTAAAACATGCCACTCAAAGCTTCATTCAACCCGGCCTTGAACTGCCAGGGATGGAGCATTCACAACTTCCCTGGGCAACCCATTCCAGTGCCTCATCACCCTCACAGTAAAGAACTTCTTCCTTATATCCAACCCAAACTTCCCTTGTTTAAGTTTTAACCTTTTACCCCTTGTCCTGTCACTACAGTCCCTAATGAACAGTCCCTCCCCAGTATCCCTATAGCCCCCCTTCAGATACTGGAAGGGTGCTATGAGATCTCCAAGCAGCCTTCTCTTCTCCACGCAGCTTTCTTCTTAGACAAGCTAAATGTTGCTGAAACCAAAAAGGAGCCAGGATACCAACAGATCTTAAGCCTTTAAGGAGTCTAAAATTAGATTTTGTGTTTAAATTGAACAGTGTTATTTTTTTACGAGATTTGCCTGTTTATGCATAGCTGCTTACATTTTGCAGCAAGCGCTTCCAGGGGTTAGCTCAGAATCTCTGAAACAATCCAGTTCAAAAACTAAGCAGCTTCTCTTAGTACTTCATAAAAAACTGTACTGACGAGAGGAGGTGCCCATCAGAACACAAGGGATCGTGATAAAAGTTCAACCACTAGAAAGGTCAAACTGTTTGAATGAAGTTTACAAGAATTAAGCAAAAGTTTTACATAAACTAGATGCAAGAACCACCTCAAGCCCCAGTTTCCGTTCTCTCATTACCTTTACTGGAGCGGAAAAGCAGCCTTTTTTACAAACCTTAGTGCAACTGCTAAACTTGATGCATGCATGAATAAACTACTTCATTGCGTTTTCTTCATAATTCAAACATTAAAATAATCAGAAAAGGACATTTTCTCCTTGTACAAACTGCATTACTCGGATCAGCTCCTTCTTGCATTGTTTTACACACATTGTTTCACCTCCTGAAAGCGTAACAAAGACATACTATCCTTCTAAAGGATTTAAGGGCATCAACATTATGAATATACTTTATAACACACTATAACGGATTCAAGTAGATGTTAATGATTTCTAGATCTGCTATCACTCACCACCTTGCTATTAACAAAAGTAATTTCAATGTTATTTTATAGCAATAAAATATTGATAATGCTTTCAAATAGAAGCATTAACATCTCTGGACTGATCTCTGAGCACAGATACACCTAGATATCCTCTAAACTACAAAGGAAGCAGCATTAAAACTAAAATGTGAAGATGAAAGAGGAGAAATTACTGGATTACAGAGTAGGAAGTAAAAAGAAGTAACTAATACTCGTAGAAAGCTATTATGAAGGTGAGAGTTTAAAATTAATGGGAAAATCTACACATGAGGTTATAGCAATGATTTGGACAAAGGTCTGTACAAAAAAAAGATACACTTAATTAAAAACCATATAAATCTAAACTTACTGATTTGAGGAGCTGGTAAGATCCGTGCAGCTCGAACTGGACCATGGCGGACAGAAAAGAGTTCTTGAGCTTCACCACTGATCTGCAAAATACATGCACTGTGACCATACAACCTAAAAAAAGTATATATACCTATAAATATATATAAACATATATACTTAGTACGTAAGAAAGTAGGTAGAAAGACATTACACAACAGGTAGGTAACAAAATAAGCTGGCTTTCTAACCAACCAGCCACAATTTCTGTAAATGAGAATATGCATTACAGGTCTTGGATTTCAACACAATCACAGCACCAAAGATGCCTGCCTCTAACAACATGTGCCTCAGACTGTGTGAATGCGATTCGAGCACTGTCTACTCTTAATGACTACACGTTTTAAAAGAAACAAGACTTGAAGTTGACTGCTGAGTAAAATTCACAAGAATTCAAGGAATCAGAAAGACAAGCATTTATTTTGCGTAGCACATGATCCTAAGCGCAACGCGAACTAACCAATGATCCTGAGTGGCAAACATTGGTGGCAAAGATGAGAGAATCTGATATAGTGGTATGCTCCCTATCCTCTAGGTGTAAAAATTAGGTTTAAAAATGGAGGCAGGGAGGGTTAAACTAATTAGGTTTGTCACTAATGGCAGTCTTGAAAAGATTAAACCAGAAGTTAAGAAGAATTTCCAGACTTCCTGTAAATGGTCAGTCAGAATGCATTTTCATAACCGCCTCTAACGGAACCGATATGGAATGTCAAACTTGGAAAACAGCAAACATTATGAAGATAATTTCCAAATAAGTAACAACTTAAAACAGATGTAATGAGACTAAGATCACAGCCAAATGTTGGCATAAAGTTTTGCCAAACAAGCAGTTTACAATATCAGAAGAGAATGCAATTTGGAATAAGGCTCTTATGAATCAATAAACTAAATGCAAGTTAACTTTTTCAAGCGTCGTTTTATGGTTGCTCCCATTTCTTTCTGCACTTCAGCTAACACACTCAAAATGTTAAAATCCTACTACTGTTTGACCAAAAAAACCTTAAGTGCAGTGCTTCTGACTTTGTTCTTACTTCCAATCTTAACCCAAGCCTCCTTATTTACTATCACTGCTTTAGATAACATGGGCAGAATGAAACATACCCCACTGAAGCACAAGTCTTTGATAGGATTACTCTGAAAACACTTTACTACAGAGGTAGCCCATCCTTCTGTACACCGTAAACAAACACAGAATGCAGTAAACTACTGAGTTTCCATATTCCGCATGGAGTAACAGTCAAACTACACAAATACAGGGAAACAACATTGTTAGCCATTCCAGAGTTGCTGACAGCTAGCAGTTCCACACTGGTATGAACCAAGATTACTGTTAATGATGTGCTCAGAATTATTCCTGACAGACACAACATTTTTAAACCATAATCAATATCAGAATTAATCCCTAAGTCTGCCCTGCTCTTAGTTTATTAGGCGGATGTTCCCATCACAGCAGATTCTCCTCTTCCAGCTAGCAGCATCATCGGAGCAACATACAACACTGGAGTACTTCAGCTTTTGCAAAACAATTTTCATCCTCCCTCAGGGACAGCCAGAGGCCTCTGCTCTGAAGAGCGTGCTGACCAGATTCTATCCCAGACAAAAGAAGGATGATCAGAAATCAACTCAGTAAAGGTCTGCTGATTGTAACTGATGGTGCATTTGGAGTGCAGTGTGGAAAAAAAAAAAACCACATGGACAAAAACACCTGCATGCAGAAAAGACAGCTTGGAAAAAAGTAGAGCCCAGCTAAGCAGAAAGTGAAAGAAATTAGACACACAAACAAAGAGATGAAAAAAAGATTAAGGCTGCAGCATGTTTTCTATCCATCAAAGCACACCAGCTCTATGAAAAAGGAATGGAGGAAATGAAGAAGAAATAAAAATATAAGGCTTTGGAACTATTGTTATTGGCAATTAAATAATTTTTCCCCCAAATCATGAAAATGCTGCTTCACATGTGTGCACACCTCAAGGGCTATGAAAGAAAACAAGAGGAAAAAGAACTAGCATAACAAAAGTATGGAAGAAGTGATTCACATAAAATAATCCAACCCAATTCAGTCACCGCCTTCTACTTTTTAACTATGCCAGCACGTCAGCTCTAACTCCCATCTACTTCCAATAAAGTTGCAGTCCCAAACCTAAGATACACTGAGAAGTCCAAACCTTCTTAACTTACTTTCTGCTATTAAATATACTGAACTCCAGAAAGCACATTTATTTAGTGTGTGATGCCAAGACCTGGTAAAGCCTGAAGTTGAGATTTTCAAAGAGAAGCCTAAAACATACAAATCCAGATGACATTTACTGGTACTGCAGCACCTAACATGAAAATCCCAGCCCAGCTCTTTTCATGCATAAAATGCTTTACTTTTTAATAATTATAATTAGTTATCTGAGAGGTAACTATTTTATCATTTTATACTGGGGGAAAGTATAGAAAGAAACGTTAAATGGACTAACCAAAGCCAGAGGACCTAACGGTGACAAAGACTATAGGTGGTCAGCTCTTGTTTTGAGACCACTGTAATGTCCAATACTGCAGTGTAAGAGGTCCTTTCCTCAGTCTCTGTAGGATCTTGTTTTTTCCAGGAAAGGGAAAACTTTTTAGAACTAAGAAATAAGCAAGAAAAGATTCAGATAACGTCAGCCATCTGCAGAGCTCAGTTACTTTGCAGTTGCTGGTTCCTGGGAGACAAAAAAAGAGCTAATCTTAAGATACAACTCCACGGCAGAGAAAATACAAGATGCCACCCAACCATTAACAGAAACAAGAAATCATAGAAGGCATTGGGCATTGTTGTATGCCATGAATTAATAACAGCTTGGTTGTTCCTCTGGTTTGCTTGGCATTGAAAAAAATGCAGTAGAGCTTTAGAGTTCAAGATTTTCTTTGACTTGTAATTAACTTTTTCAAAAACACTACTACCACTGGAAACTTCTGCTATTTGCAGTCTTATAAAATTCTGAATTAACTGTGGTTAATGCTAATGCCCTTCATTTATCAATATACAACATAAAACTTTATTGCCATTGCTGAGGCCACATGTATCAATTTTGACTGAAAGCACCATCTTCTGGGTAGAAAGATTATATAGCCTGATCTTTCTGCCAGTTCAAGCCTTATCTCACTCCTGAGACAGCCAACATAGAGAGCCAATCTTTTCTGTGAATGGGACACTTATTCCACTAGGAACTAAACTGGGACAAGGAACTACATTTAAGAGAAGCCCAGCCCCACCGCTAAATGGCTAACAACTTTGTCACTGCCAGCTTGGGTGAGATGTGGGCTGGCAAGTAGAAGTAAAAGGCTCCACATCCCATTACCAGTCCCCTGAGCTACACCGTCTCATAAGCATAGACAAAATATAAATAGACTTCATGAATTGAAAACAGAGCTCTAAATTCTTCAAAAAGCACCTGTGAAGAAACTAGGCTGTGGCTGCCATTTTGGATTTGATCCAGGGAAGTAGCAAGTCCCAGTGGCAGCTTTCAAAGCTCTTAGAAGTTTTTCTTTCCCATTTCAAAAGCCAAGAATATTTCCAAACAGGTTTCAAGAATTGAATATTAAGCTATAAAAGCAGCTTCAGGTACTCGTTCTATGAAAGAGTGAATCCAAAATGACGGGTCCAAGCTGGTCTGATAGAATATTTCAGCTTTCCCAGTGCCTCGTATCAAACCACAAGCCCCAGACCTACATGGAAGGCTGCAAGCAAAGAACACACTGATTCAGAAACCCAGCCCCCAGTGAAGTCTTCATCACTTTCTTCCACTAGTGACAGATTGAAAATGAAGAAGAGCTCTCTCCTCCACTCAGATGACTTGAGCTACTGCTTAGAATATGACAGAGCAGAAATCTGGAGCGCTGGTTAATTTTTGATGACAGAGCTTTATTGTTTGGAGCATACCAGTTTGCACCCACAAAAAATAACGAACAAAGGCAGTTTTGTTCACACTAAGGATAACTAATAGTTTCCAACCATAGAAAATGGTTTTCACATGGGGGAAAAGAAAAAGACAGAATTCAAACATACACCAAACTGAAGCAAAATTGAGCTCAAAACTCAATGCTTGAACTCTCATGCAGCTGTATGAATAGAAACTGCTTTTATATTAGAAAGCTGTCACAGAGCACTGGGAAGATATCAGGAGGTAGGTTGTCATAATAACCTGATTTATGTTTTAAATATGATATAGATATCATGATATGATGTTATGATAATAAGCAACTGACAGATCCTGCCACAAAGTACTGTGTGATATAATTGTATTGGGTTAAAGATTACTACCAGTCTCTTGCTACTAAGAAAAGAAGGAAGGACTGTAAGTAAAGGGCCAAATTTTATCACTTTAGTTTAGAAATTCTAACAGTCTGCTTTTTCATTAAAAAACAGTTCTAATTGTCTAGAGATTATAAGAATATAAATGCTAAAAGAATGTTCCAGTCCACTCTAGTGACTGAATTAAGTATGAAACTGCACCTAGCACCTAAAATTATGACAGCGCTAAGTGAATTTAAAAATCACTGACAGCTTAGAAATGGTTTTGGTTACAGTTTCCTCAACATTCTCACTCTGCCATACATTTAGAGGAGTTTTAGCATGACCAGGCTGCAGGCTCCCTACAAAATTCTGATTTGGGGGACAGTTCGGCATTGGTTTTAATCATTTCTACACAAAGACAAGAATGACACAGAGAATGCTGGAAGGAGGTAGAATACAGGTACTAACACCCCTCATGAGTCTTCGGCTTAGCTTTGACCCCATCCAAGGGGAGCTACATGAAACGCTGTTTGGACTCTTCTGACACATCTCACCACAGCCTTTTGCAGAGTGTGGCACGTGCTTTTTTTGCAACTGGTGGGTATGATATGAGTAAAATTAAATTAATAAATAAATGCAACAAGCTCCCAACAGTTCTGCAGCCACTTAATGAGCGTAAAACCAGCACATTTCTTACACACCACCAGCATCTTCCATGTAAAAAACCCAAAGCCTCAGAAAATTATTTGCATAGATGTTTTGTAAAGTCCATGGGCATTTTTCAGTTACTAGGTTAGGTCATTACTATGTTCTTGCAAGTGGCTAACACAAGCATTAACAGCGGCACCCTCCATCAGGAGGAGGTCTGGATTGCAGCTTACTCTGTGTAACTGAGTAGTCCTTTTCCCAGCACTAAAATGAAAAAGAGTTACAAAGGAGAAAGAACTACAAAGACAACCACACCGAAAAACCCCAGCAGACAGGGCTTTTGATGAATAGCTGAGAAAACAAAATGGAACTGGCATGTCTGTCTTGCCATATACATCCATCTATACATCCACATACACACACCATCTGCTGTACAACTGCAGTTTTAACAACTTAGGAAGTATTACTGACAGCAGCATTTAAAGAAACTTAAGGTCTGGCAGTGGAGAAATGGCAGCGTGTGATGCCATCCTCGCCCACTGAGTCCTCTGCATTCCAGAGGCCTCCACGAGGAAGCTACCTTCCATATGGGCTGACGCATCGCATCAGTCTGTGGCAATTTCATTTTACCTCAGCCTTTAAGTATTTCTGTGGTAAGTAGACATCTGCACTTGTTATTAAAAGTTCTCTTTGGTAGTTCCTACTTTATTCAATGCAAACTTGATTGTTCTTTTTTAATTGTAATACAAAACATTAAATTAAGATGATTTTTCTACTTCTGAAACTTCCAGCATACAACAAAACAAAGAATTATCTGCCACAAAACCAGCCAACATGCATTTCCCTCAACAGGAACATCTAGAACAGATACTTGGAAACCACATTAGGCAGAAACCAGTTCCAATTGTATTTGAAACATGAAACTGGGAGCAAGGGAAAAACAAATTCCAAATAAAACACAGAACTACACTGCACAATTATCAAATAGGAACTTCCAGCCATACTTTTGTATATTCCCAGCTTTCTCCCCACTTAGCGAGGCATATTTTAAGAACACTTCCAACTTTCCCACCCCCATTTCAAAACAAAGATCAAAGAAAAGCCATTTGGATGGACACCTTCCGCTTCTTATGCAATACAGATTTAGACGCTGCACTTCAAAACCCCAGCACCCAGCAGTCCAAACATTATTCCAGTCCTTTGAAGCAGCCCTAACGGTATCTTCCATTTGCAAGTAACACTTCTGTAGTCAAAGATCTTACTCCAAGGAGATGTTAATGTGAAACCACTCAGACTGCAAAGAGACACACACTCCTGGAGGCAGACTGCAAAGGTGTTTAGAAGTCAATGTAACACCATTACGGAGAGTGTCAGCTTAGAAGCTGTCATAAACACTTCATAATCACTCAGACACAAACTGGACTGCCTGCAATGCATTACTTTATTAAGTGCTGAACAGAGGTTCAATTGTACGAATAAAAAGCACAATGCTAGAGATAATAACCTTATTGAGTGGGTTTTCACATAAATGTCAAATTGTTGCTTTTTCAGATTAAAAGGTTTTTAACCTAGAGAGATGTGGGTTTTTTTTAGTCTTAACTGGAATAATGGTGCTTAATTACAAGCTTAATATGCAGCAAGATCAAGAAGAACAGTCTGCATAATACCAAAGGACACAAAAAAGTGTTACCAAACAAACTCCAAAAATTAAGTCAGTACATAATTGCCAGGTTTTATTTTACTCAGACTAAGTCAGAAAGAAAAAAAAAAAGAGACAGAAAAATAACAACATGAAAAAAAAATCCCAAACCAAGTTATGTCCCCCCCCAAGTTTTTGGATATTTAAATCCTGCTCTGAAAAGATACTTCAAATTGATGTTAAAGACGATTCTGAGAAACTATGCAGGCTAAACTTACTAACAAAGAAGCCATCCCAACACTGAAATTATACTAACACATATAACTTGCCAGATCAAAGCTGCACCTCTCTGGATGTGGCCTCAGAATTTTGCAGAATATACAAATGAAAGGCTGAAAATGTGATGTAATATCTCTACAGCTGACATTGTTAAAATGGATGGTAAAATATCCCCACATTTGGCATTTTTTATCATTTCACTCGACTTCCCCCCCCATTATTAAAAATACCTCTGCAAAAAAAATGAAGCACACTAAGAGAAAGTGCCTTGCAATTTCTTGTCTTATTTTTCTTCAAGTATTCAATGCTATCACAAGCTGGGAATTATGACAAAGTGAAACGTACTGAGGGTTAATAAAAGACAACCTGGCTGTACTGTCCTATTGAAAAAGGACGTAACATCAAGTATTCTGTGCCTTAACTTGTGGCTAATTCAAATACAAGAAGGAAAGAAAAAAGAAAGAAAAAAGCCCTCCTACAAACCCAAACAGTTCCTTCCCTCTAGGAACATGTATAAGCTACCTTGTACTACCTGGCTCACAGTATCAGTAAGCACACATAAGCTAGGAAAAACAAAGTAGTTTAATTCATTGTTTGTTAGTCATCTCCACCACATAATTTCATGTTTGCTGCACCGTACCATGGAGTACAAGCTTAAATGCAGACAGTTAATGCAGAACAGGTTACACCGAGGTAATCTGTTCATGTACCAAAGAACTGAAGCTCTCTTTTATTCTTGCTTTCTTTATACATGTAAGATCCCATCTGACACAGCATTTCTCAAGGGCATTGATACAGATAGCTCTGACAGAGACACTCTTTCATTTGGACACAGAAAGTCACTTACGAGGGACACACAGAACTCTCACCTAACCACAGAGCAAGGGCATGTTACATACACACAGAGGAAAAAAAAAAAAACTATCTATACACAGAGCTGCTCTTATCACAGCATGGCCAGGACAAGCCCCATGTCAGCACAATGCACTTCAGCACAATTCTTCAGAAAACACAGGTTCAATTGGATAAGAACATTTCAGCAGGATAAAGTAAGCCGGTTTACAAAAATTCTTTAGCTTAAGGCAATGTGACTACTCACAGTTATCTTAACTAATGGATCAATTTGGCCTGTAACCGCTGGTACTGCTGCAGTTGCATCGTCTCTCTTAGCTCAGTGTCTTAGTGACACCTAATGTTTGTTTTCTGTAATACACGTCCAAGAACAAAGCCTTCCTGAACCACTTGAACCCGATTTGTACACTCACACAAAACTGAGCAGCCTTCAAAATAGTGTGCAAAGCTAATCACATACTGGAAATCCATGCTTAGTATTCAGTGTCATTCAAAGCCCAGGGCAAAGGCCGATTTAAAAAGAAAACGATGAGTGAACAAGCGAGCTTTGCTGCCTCATACACGCTTCTGCTCTAAGGAGATAAATGATCCAAAGATATGCCTTGCTTCAGTAAAAATAAAGCCACCAAAGTTACAATTAGATATAGTTTCTCAGGACATACCATCAGATAAAATTTCCTATATTCTCGTTAAAATGTTCCTAAATTTTCATTAAAGCTCCTAAATTTTAGTACGATGTTACTAAATACTCACTCAATTTCTAAACCCTCCTTCAAATGCAAAAGCTCAACAGCTTGTGTCTTGTTCCTCATTTCCAGCTAACAACATGTGATCAAGAGGGGAAAAGCCAGTTCTCCCACACTCAGTGAAACTCCATTTAACTTTTGATGTACAAGTTCACATTATTTTCTATTACACTGAGCTACTGGTATATAAACATATCGTACATAGCTAACCAAAGAGTTATAAAAATATACACATTTCTTACAAAACCAAAGTATTCCACAAAGGGGAAGAGCTTCATCCTCTCTGCATTATTTTGAAGGACAAGGTGTTATAAGCAATTTTTAATTTTTTTTTTTAATTTTCTAACCTACTGTGTTCAACTTTTTAGTTTGGAGAAATTTGGGGGAAATCCCCCAAATTAAGACCATGTGCTCATAAACCACTCTGAAACACCAACTGCAGGTTCTGTGTATGACAGCATGAAATCGAACCCATATGCACGCACAGACTTCAGTAAAATTAAAATTGCAAATCATGTACATGACAAACGTGATTGTAAAATACTATTAATACTGTCACACTTGTGTTAAGGGGACAAACAAATTCTTTTCATACTTCTCCGCCCTTATTCCTTTCTGTAGCTTAAAACAACTTCTGTTCTTTCTGGGATACAAACTATTCCATGATGTCAAGAACTACTTTCATTTAGACTCTGAAAATTTACTTAACATAAATAATTTGTAGGAAGCCCTCAAATCTGAAGCTAAGTGAATTCAAGTGTTTGATCCATGCTCAGTATTAATCTTAAGATAAACATATTGCAAACAAACCATATGACACCAATGGTAAATGTTGGATCTTTCTACTTTGATAGGAAAAATTAGAAGTAAAATATTAAAGTAGCAGAACATCACAAACAAAAAAGCCTCTGGCACAGAACTCTGCACTTACAGGTATGCTCCAGACTTGCATTCCGTCACTGTATCCAATCATCAGCAGTAACGGTGGTTCATTCCCGGTGCTGTGTATTTCATGGAACTCCATATTCCTTGATATATCTAAATTGAGTGTAAATATCAAAGTCATTATTAGTAGGTTAGAATCAACTATGGCTGATGTCAGTTATGCTATTTTCTCAATGCATGTTTCTGGTGTCATTAAGTAAAAGCAAGCAAGATGGTTTCAAATAGTGTGCAGGAACAATACTGAAGTATATTCTTTTAGGCAAACACAACATTTGTTGAAGTTTCATAAAGAGGTTAAAAAGCACTACAATTTTAAATGGAAAAAAATATTCTGGATGACATTATGGGTTGTCTCTGAATACCCCAAAACCTTCTGTAATTCCTTCTCAAATGACTAATGGCAAACTTTTCAAATAGAGCACAATTTGCAAAAAACCAACAAAACAAACATGAACAAATACAGAAATTAGAAATTCATAGACTGGGCAAAACTACTTCTAGATACTCTAGAATTAATCTTTACATCAACCTTAACAAAAGAAGAAAATCCCGAGGAAGAAGAGTGCTAAAGGCCATAATCATCACCATCACAAATATTAAGCTTTTCCTGAGTAAAACTCTCTAAAGATACATTTTCAACCATGACAGAATGAACAGAAGCTCACTGCAAGCACATGAGCATGAAACAAAGAGAGGAAGTATTTAGGATGGTGAAAGAGGATATATTCAGGCCCAAACAGATTAGGCTGCATAGAAGTAAACTTAAACAGAATATGAAGGATTCTGAAGAACACTCTGAAGAGTTTTTGTTATACACTAGGAAAGAACCTGAAGAGGGAATGCCTGAGATTTTTTTAAAAACCAAACATATGAGGAAAACAAACCCACAATCAAACCTTAACCAGCCCAAAGCTGGACATAATGCCTTGTACAGGTCGACGAGTCTTTTCTAGTTCTAATAACCACGAATTTATGAACTGCCAGCCTCTGTGCCATTTCAACAGCTAGAAAACATGTAATCTTCCCTAATAACCCTTGGAAAGGTTGAAAATTCCCCATCACAGCTCTAGCTATGGTACTACTACTTCCTCTGAGACCAGAATGAGCCTTTACCATAGAGCTCTAGACAGGAAAATAAGATGGTAGATAAGAAACAGCAATTTGCTGGAAGACTTAAATCCAGCATTCTCCAGAAGGCAGGTCCCATAGTTCATCAGTTAATTCAAGAAGCAATTACCTGATAGCAGCATTCAACCACCTCCCATTCAGTCCCTAACTTCCTTATTCAGAACAAGCTAACTGGGACAGACAGGTAAAACAGCTCCCATCTTAAGTTGGGATCTACTTGATACTCTCAGCAGCAGCTTGTAGCAATCACCATTCTCTCTTAAAAAGGTTGGAGACCTGTTTTCTGCACAAAGTCTTTGCTGATGATTCATTAAGATACACTGGAAGTGATAAACAAGTTACATGTTAAGAATATTTAGTGGCTTTGCTCTATTATTTCCCTGAAAAATATCATGGAATCTGCTGCTCCCTTTACTCAACTGCTCTTCCTTTCTTGGTTACTCTAAAATCACACCACTGAAAATGTATCTGGGACCTGAACTGGTTTCACAGTTAGATAACGTGGCTTTTAAATCAATCAGTAGATTAAATAAATTCCATTCTATGCTTTGTTAGACTAAAATTGATTTTTTTTTTTTAATTTACCCCTCTTCCTAAGCACAAATTAATCTGAGTTAATGAAACCAGAAGATCTATATGTTCTATTTGGCTGATAACGGACAAAAGTGCAGCTATTCACCGAGAATTCAGTGTATCTAGAACAGTGAAATTAAACACTTAATTTTGAGTCAACAAAGCTTATTGATAAAGCTGACTGAAATTATTGTACATAGACCCAAGTACCACAAATATAACTGAGAGAAAATGAAGCCATACCATTTAAATCTGCATTTTCAAATCTGACCCAAATTATCTTCTCCTTTTCTTCTGCTGGTGGGGTTCCGCTGTAGGCCTGGACAAAAACCAAAAGGGTTGAAATAAGAAAGTTTAATATCTTTTTTTCTCCCTCTGTAGACCATAGAGAGAATCTAAGTTAAAAAAAGAAAAACAGAGATACGTGTATCTTATTGCCACCAGTACTGCTGGGAGGTTTTGCTTCAAAGCTGAATGGTTCTATGATCAACATAAACCATGCTAAATACAACTCAACAAGCGTAACATCACTTACTAATGTGGAAATGACAAGACATATGTAACAATAAGTCTTCTGGAGCAGGTTAGAAATGCCATGCAAGTTACAGCAATTTAGTCAAGCCAAAACACAGCAGCTCCTACAACCTTTAGCTGTAGTTGTTAGAAGTTGTCATGTGAGGCATTTTTACTTTCGAAATTCTCTTTAATTCACTTAAAAGCTTTGTAAGGAAGACTGAGAAAAGAAAGAGATGTTTACTACACAGTTTATATTTTATTGAGATGTTTTACTTATATTTGTGACATCTTTAATATAGCCATTTAAAAGAGAATAAACTGTAATTCCAGTAGAATAGATCCATGTCACAGTTCGGGTTGTACAGATTCCCATAAAAAGATGCCATACACAAAGAAACTTTGAAGGAGACTTGAAATGTTTCTAAATTGCAGGCTTTACAGTTCTCAGGAGAAGCTGTGGTAGTAAAAACGTGAGCTACAGTAGAAATACCACTGCTTCCAAATTAATTATAACAAAATACTGGGCAGTATTTTGGATTAAATATGAAAAGAGCTTGTATAATAACTTTATACATGCCAGAAAGGCAATAACATGAACTAAAAATACAAATTTAAAAAGTAAGTGTGGGTATTACTTTTCAAAACAAATCACATTCCATGCTTCCCAGGCAAACTGATTTGTAAAATAAAACACAGACTGTGTCTTCTAACTACAGATGGGAAAAACGGGGGCATGTGTGGAACGCAGCAAACTTTTAAATGAAAGTTTTGACTATTTTTAATTTTGACCATGAGTCCAAAATACATTTCACAAATGTGCATCAGTGAGGGGAATTTCTTTTAGATTACTACTGAGGAAATCCGTAAGTCACCAAGAACCAAGACAGTTTCCTGAAGCTACAATTAGCTGCAGCACTCCTCCACTACAGACTACAGCTTTCCCAAAGAGTAACAGAACAAAACTAGTTTCTCTCTGCTACCAGGAGGCCCATGGACAATAAGAAGTGACCAATCCAGTTTCATGCTGCTGCCGCCTGTGAAAACTATGACCCACAGCATCAGTGTTATTCTCTAGAGAGGAGGAGCCCAGAAATTAAAAATAAAACGAAATTAAATTGAACAAAGCAGAGTGAGGACTCCTGATTAGCAGGACTCATCACGCTGGGGAATGATGGGATCGCCAGAGCTCCACAGTTCCACAGAAGCCAGCACATTCCAAGACAAGTTAAGAAGACCAAAAAAAAGAGGGAGTAAAGGAGGCAAAGGAAACTTTCTCCTTTTCAGCCAATGATAAAAGCTGGGGTGACACAGGGTGCCTACCAAGTTTTTCCAACACCAACCCAGCCATTCACAGGTTTCCAACTACAACCCAGAAGAAAACATATTTGCAGGAGGCAGAGTAAGTATTACGTCCAGTCTCTCCCTCACCAGCTACTCTACCACCAAAACTACCACAGGAGAAGGCTGCAATCTTCTTCCTGCTATTTATAGTGCAATTCTTTAACTTTTATGTGGCTATGTTAATTATCACCCATCAGAGGAAGACCAATCTTCAGATAGTCAACACTTTCAAAAACTGGTCTCAAGATCCACGTTCAAAAACACTACAAGATCTGGCTTTGGTTTTTCAATATTCTGGTCCCCCTGACACACACTTCAACTGCTTTGTACACCAAAAAAAAACAGTCTGAAAGATCTTCACGTACCTGTGGCACAACATCTTGAAGAAACGTAACAACACTTTCCATGTACGACTGTTCCCTTGAAAACAGAAGGAGAATTTCAACTATCACTGAAACTCAAAGCGGTCACGAATACATAAGACATGTCAGCAGAGAAAACACGGATAATCTTTAGAGCAAAGGAAAAAGCATGCAATACAGTTACTTCACATACTGCCAAACACTCTGATAAACAGGGCCTGAAGCTGTGTAAAAAGCTAAGTGATACCTGTTTATGAAATAACCGCTTGGGGGGAATGTATAAAACACAAGAAGCAAGAAAGAAACCATGCTCTCCACATCAGAGAAGTACAGCAGGCATTTGGAAATTATTCTTCCTTATTTTTCTACTTGATTTGGCTATTACAACATGAAGACAAAGCCTTACGCCAATGGCTGAAGTTCTCCTTTCGGGGCAAGTAAACTTTAAGACCTCAGATGCATTATGTATAATGCTGAACTAAATGGTACCACTTGGGGACAGGAGATGGAGTAAAAACCTAACTAAGAATAGTAAGGAGAGGGATTTTCAGATAAGATTTTATAGCTTATTCCTTCTTGGAAGTTCATTAGCAGCAACGATTTAGAAGAGCATCTAGTGCAAGATACATTTGTTGTGATAGATTTAAACTAATGCTTTTATAAGCTTATCCGTACATAAGTGGTCAGTCTCTTGTGTAACTGCTGAGCAATATACAACCTGGGCTGACTCTATCAGACAGTGTCAGAACTATGCAACAAGTTTGTGCTTTCTGTGGTGAGCAATACTGAAACATGTTCACAACAAGAACTATCTTCATCAAGCCTTCAGGCAATTTAAAAAGCCCAAACTCTTTAGGCAAAGGCTGTGGCAGCCCCAAAATTGATTTTTCTTATCGGTAGTATTTTTTTCTGTGCTAACACAAGATTTGTCATAGAAAGAAATTAAAAACATAAACCAGGAAATCTCAAGTCTTGATGTCCAAAGGTACCTATGATTTCTTCATGCTCTCTGATACCGTGCTGTGCAATATTCTTTTAATAAAAATTGGTGTTTAGTATTTGAGAATGAAGTACTCTGTCCTATACACAGCAATAAAGAAGGTATTTCAAGTCAAAAGCTGCAACAGCTGGATCAGGTAAACTGGTTGATTCCTCTTCTAAAACAAAGTTTTATATTTTAGAAAGCTTAGTCTAACTCATGACAAAACTCAATTTTGTTCAAAAATCCAAGGATTACTGCACCAAAGTGTGTTTCACTGCTTTACACTAAGGCCTTATAAATGAGCTGTGGTTTCTAGTGCTGATTCTTCTTTGATTTATGTAGGTCACCAACACTGTCTTTGTACACCTTGAGAGCCCTTTATTACCCAGCAGTAACACTTGTCTATAGGTATGGTATTAAACAGCATTTGAAGTTCTCATGCAAATGCCTACCAGCAAGAGTCACACTGTCGTCATCCTTCACCTCAGGAAATAACTTTTTTGCTCCCCCCAAGTACATCTTGAAACCAAGCTGATGTTCAGGAAATGTTTTATTCAGTGTATGTACACTAAATCTCTCCTAAAGTTGAGAAACTTCCAGGAAAGTACATTTAAAGTGCTTCAAAATGACCAAAATAACAATAAAACCTACTAAAAAAAAAAGTGCATCCTCCCTTAGTAAGAATCTAGGAGCTTAAGATAACTGGTGGAATGCTGCTCCACATACAGAAGCTCTCATCAGAAAGACCGAAATTTCTGAGATAAAAAGATGCACCTCAAACACAAGCCACCATATTTAACAAACAAAAAGAACAGGTAATTTCATTCTTACAGTGGTTTTCTAGTACCATATCTTAAAGTGTATTTTGAAGAAAAGGTCATTACAAACAGAAATGCCTTTGTTGAGCAGTTCTGCAACAGTAAAAATAAAAGCTTACTGTACCACGTGGCTGTAAGACAAACCTCTAACACAACTTTCTGTGTTATGACAGTTGGTTTCTTGTGCTCCCTAGTAAAACTGAAGAGAATTTTGATTTCGAAATACACAGCCTTCTCCAGGGCAAACTAACAGCTGCTAAAACCGATGGTACAAGTGAACACTACAATATGGTGCCATTTTGCAGCAACAGCTCAGCAGTATAAACATCCCCAGGACAAAAGAAAAACTGCTACAAAGATCCTTAGACAGACAGAGACAAGACCATAAATCTTCTGGACTCTCCTACTACGCTCTTTTGCCATGAAAGTATTTTCATGTGAACACAACAAAAATAAAGGATGCCCAAGCAAAAACATGGTCTCCTATACACTCTGAGTGAAGTAGCTTCTTTCTTTGCTCTTGGGTTTGTTCTCATAAGTAAAAACACAAATAAAAACTAGAATCAACAATTCTGTTTACTGAAGGACTTTAATGAAAGGCTTGTGTGTTTTAATACATCCACCCCTGTGACAAGGTACGATTAGAACAGCAACAAAGGAAGATACTATGCATATTCCTCCTAACCTAAGGAAGAAGCTTGCGATCACTGACCTGCAGGAAGAGAGATGTTTGCACAGCAAGTAAAATTGTGTAAAAAACCCAAAACATTGCAATGTCTTCATTTTTAAAACGTACAACTTTGCAGGTTTTGGTGTATAAGTGAGAAGTATCCCATTTACAGAGACAGTTTGAGCTGCACAGTCCTGGGACACAGGAATGCAACATCAGTTTATTTTAGTGGAATATACTCAATACAATGAACCCACATGATCGACTCGCACCCTCACAGCTGTCTCAGAAAGAAAGTCCAGGCTAAGGCCTTCTTCTACCACTAAACAAAGCCAATTTCAAGCCAGGGCTACTCTTCTAGAAGGCGCTTACGTGACAGCTTGTGGACGAACCACCACTCCTCCAGTGCAGCGGCTGGGGCGGCGCGGGGACTCTGTCGCCATTGTGTCTTCACAGGTACCTGTAAGAAACACATTGCTTTTTAACAATGATTTGTAGCAGGATTGTTGATCACGCTGGTTCTTGACATACTCTTTGGGATGGTAAAAACCTCTAGAGGAAAGAGGTGGGGTGGGTTTACAGCTGCTTTACAGCGCTTTAAAACAAAAAAACAAAATGAATCCCAAGCAAATCGCTTCTTTTTGCAGTACCTCAATCACTACAGCTCCTGCAATGCACGTGAAAGCAAAACCAACATAGACCTGCGTGATGAAGGGGAAAGTTTTCCTCAAACTGCACATTAACAACAGCGGCACTGGTACTTGCTGATAATCAGCAGTTATCAGCACCACTATTCAAGACTAATAAGCTGTTGTGTTATAAAATAGTTATATAAAAATAATGCAAATCATAACTGCAGTCTGTTGTACTCTTGACAATGGGTTACATTGAAGCTAACATGAAAAGTGTGATGGAACACATTCTACTTCTTTTTCATGTCTGCTTTTTGTACCATCTTCAAGTTCTGCTTCACGCTTCTGTTCTCCATGTGAAAACTCTGCCTAACAGTTTTAAAGGCAAAAAACAGTTGAGAAGCATCACAGATCGCAGACACCTCTCCACCCACACTGTTATCCTGTCCTACTCCAAACGAAGAACCAGTACATGAAGTGAGAGAAATACGCTATCAGCACCAGTCCACCTTTGGGCACCTCTTTAAGTAAGGCACTTAGCCCCACAGAAATGAATAACACCACCTTCAGCAACACAACTGAAGCTTGACACACAAACCAAGCAACCCCAAGAAGACAAAACAGCGCGTAATATCCCTTCACACTGTACCTCAGCCCAGCCAGTGCCCCGGCCCGCCCCTCAGCCAGGACCGCTGCCACCTGCACAACAGCCCCGAGCACCGGCGAAGCTGCCGGGCCGAGGCGAGCCCTCCCGCGGGCGTGAGCCCCGGCCCCAGGACGCCGGCGGCCGGGAGGCCCCAGCCACCCTCAGCCGCCCGTTGTTGAGCAACTCCAAGAAGCAAAACACCCCAACCGGACCGGCCTCTACCCCGACCGCCGCCCCGTGAATCAGGCCGCGGCCATTCGGGCCGGCGCCGAGACCTGCCGGACGCTCCCCGCCCGCTGCCGGGGGCTCCCTCAGGGCCCGCGCTGCCCCCCCCCCCCCCCCCCGCCTCCTCCCCTCAGCGCCCCGGCCACTGCCCGGCCTCTCATCCCCGCGCTCCCCCTCCGAGCCGGCCGCAGAGCGCCCCTGGAGCGCGGCCCCGCCTCAGCGCTCCCGGCCCCGGGCTCAGCGCAAGGGGCGCGGGCCGCGCTCCCGCCCAGCGCGCCCTCACCTGCCGCCGCTGCCCTCCGCCCGGCGCCGCACTGACAGTGTTTGGGGTCCCCACGGGGAATGACACCCAGCGCACGGCGCGCGGATAGCCAATCAGACAGCCCCGAAGGCGGGCTGCTGCCGGCTGCCGGCCAATCCCCGGCTCCGCTCCCACAGCGGTGGGCGGGACGCAGAGGACACGGCGGCGGCTGCGCTCTAAGCTCGGCTGAGACGGCCAAAGGCGGCGGGCGCTACACACGCACCCGAGCCCGCCCCGCAGCTTTGTTTACATCCGGATCTCGCGAGAGCCTCCGCGCCGGTCCCGCGCACGTGGGCGGGGGCGGGGCCGCGGGCCGATGCGCAGTCACGCGCAGATTTGGCGGGGAAGGCCCCGCCCAGCGCGCGGTGTTTACCTCCCGCGCGCCGCCGTGCGCGGTGACGCAGCGGCGGGGCCTGTAGGGACGGGCCGAGGGGAATGGCTTGAACCTGCCCGCGGGGGGCTGAGATGAGCTCTTAGGCAGAAGCTCTTCCCTGTGAAGGGTGCCCAGAGAAGCTGTGGCTGCCCCATCCCTGGCAGTGTTCAAGGGCAGGTTGGACACAGGGGCTTGGAGCAAGCTGCTCCAGTGGAAGGGGTCCCTGGAACTGGATGAGCTCTAAGGTCCCCTCCAACCCGAACCATCCTGTAACCACGATCTATAGACAACAGAACAGCAAAGGCATACAGAGCCTTCGGAAAACTCTGTAAGAGTCTGGTGCAGTAAACACCTGAAGAAAAGTACAAAGATTAGTGTCTATAGAGCTATTGTACTGTCTACTCTTTTACATGGGTCTGAATCATGGGTCATCTACTGTCATCACCTGCTACTCATGCCATCCGGAGGGACCCTGACACGCTTGTGAGGTGGGCTGATGCCAACCTCATGGAGTTTAACCATGCCAAGTGCAAGGTCCTACACCTGGGTCGGGGCAATCCCAGGCACAGCCACAGGTTGGGCAGAGAAGAGATTCAGAGCAGCCCTGCAGAGAAGGACTTGGGGGTGTTGGTCGATGGGGAAATGAACATGAGCCAGCTTCAGTGTGCACTTGCAGCCCAGAAAGCAACCATATCCTGGGCTGCATCAAAAGCAGCGTGACCAGCAGGTCGAAGGAGGTGATCCTGCCCCTCTACTCTGCTCTTGTGAGACCTCACCTGGAGCATTGTGTGCAGTTCTGGTGTCCTCAATGTAAAAAGGACATGGAACTGTTGGAACAAGTCCAGAGGAGGCCACGAGGATGATCAGGGGACTGGAGCACCTCCTGTATGAAGATGGGCTGAGGAAGTTGGGGCTGTTCGGCCTGGAGAAGAGAAGCTGATGGAGACCTCAGAGCAGCTTCCAGTATCTGAAGGGGACCTTTAGGGATGCTGAGGAGGGACTCTTCATTAGGGACTGTAGTTACAGGACAAGGGGTAATGGGTTAAAACTTAAACAGGGGAAGTTTAGATTGGATATAAGGAAGAAATTATTTACTGTAAGGGTGCTGAGGCACTGGAATGGGTTGCCCAGGGAGGTTGTGAATGCTCCATCCCTGGCAGTGTTCAAGGCCAGGTTGGAGGAGGCCTTGGGTGATATGATTTAGTGTGAGGTGTCCCTGCCCATGGCAGGGGGTTGAAACTTGATGATCTTAAGGTGCTTTCCAACCCTATTCTATGACTCCTTGAACGCTTTCATCAGCGCTGCCTCCATACAATTCTAAACATCCATTGGACTGACTATGTGTCAAATGTTACTGTCCTCAAACAGGCAGGAGTCACCGGCATGGAGGCCACATTGCTGAAATTGCAGCTGCACTGGGCAGGGCATGTCTCTAGGATGAAGGATCACCGCCTCCCTAAGATCGTGTTTTACCGTGAACTTGCCACCGGTTGCCGCAAGAGAAGTGCCCCAAAGAGATGCAAGGACTCCCTGAAACACCACCTTAGCCTTGGCCATATTGACTACCCGCAGTGGTCCACCTTGGCCTCCAAGGGGGAGGCTTGGAGACACACCATACATAATGCCGCTGGCTCCTTTGAGAACTCGGGCAGAACTAGTCTCAAGGAGAAAAGACAACATAGAAAGAATCACGCCCCGCCTGTACCACCCAAGGAGACCTTTCACTGTGCTTTTTCCAGCCGGATTTGCCTACCTCACATTGGCCTTTTTAGTCATCAGCGCCCTTGTAGTAAGTGTGGGTAAAGCCCTTCCCAAATCTTCGTTTGCGAAGTCAAGCCATGAATGAATGATGTCTAAAATGAACACCTGAGGAGCATAGCATGGCACGCTGCTTCCCAGTGTGCCTGCTTTCAGAACACAGGAACTGCTACTCGCTCCTTTAGACTGAAGAAAACATGAAACAGGAAGAGAAGTCCCCACTGTTGTTGCCCCAGAGGAAAACAAACCCCAACAAACCAACCAACAACAGTGATTTTTATTTACGTATTACTTTTGGAGGCCATGCACTGCCAGCATCTCGATGATGGAGAACTGCACATGTTGGAGCTTCACTTCACAAGGATCAAGTAGAAAGCTGGTGTAACTCAGACTGGTTTTACTACAGGGACGCTGTAGGGTTTTGGTTTATTTAAAGGGGGGGGGGGGGTGGGGGTGGGAAACAACGTAGAATCATAGAATAGTAAGGGTTGGAAAGGACCTTAAGATGATCCAGTTCCAACCCCCGACACCTCACACTAAACCATGCCACCCAAGGCTCTGTCCAGCCTGGCCTTGAACACCACCAGGGATGGAGCATTCACTACAGAATCATAGAACAGTTAGGGTCGGAGGAGCCCAAGGCTAGAACTGTGGTGAGAAATGCAGGAGGATGAGGCACATGTTTAAGTGCAGCAGAACTTGATGGAGATTTGTATTTTGCTTCTACGTAGAGCAATAAACCTGGAAAATTTGCTATAGTCTTTTATGGACATCCTAAGCAGCAATACATGTACCTAATCACTGCATTATACTCACATCTTTATTGTGACCAGTCATCTTTAAAAGGTTGAATGTCATCAAACTGCAATCAGACAATACTGAGTTCATTGCAAAGACCACTGCAAGGTAAGCACATACAGCTGTCTTATCCCTGTGTGCTCCCCACGTTTATGGTGTATCATTTCAACATCACTTATAGCAAAACTTATATTGAGCTGTGAGGTACATCCCATAGACCAAGAATGAAATCCCTGAAGGATCTTACCTGCACAGACTGTTCCTCCCACCCTGCACGATGGTGCTGCGTTCACAGGATGGGTGAAAGAGAAATCCACATTTTCAGAAGGCTCATGCTTCCCCCTAGGATTTCTGTAACCATGGTAACACAGAGAGAGAGCAGCCCTGATTTCAACCCGTGTTTTATTGTTCCAGCAGTAAAGAATTAGATGCTATAAATAACCACCCATCAGCATAAAACACCGGCCTTTTACTTCCCCATTAGTAAAAATAATGCAGGTTATACATTGCTACAGTTAAACATTCCATATAAAGTGCCATGATCAACTCTGTAATAAAACTACGTGGGATGTCTTGTTTCATAAGCCACAGTGTGGAAGGGGAGAGAGTACTGGATTTTTAATAAATAGAAAATAACTACGAATGTGCTCCAGGCAACTTCAGCTTGAAATTAAAACCAAAAGGCACCCCCATCAAACTTTCACGTGTTTTATTTAGGTGAACATACACATGGTCCACAGATCAATGAAAATACTCATAAAATAATTTAAGAACTTATGTGGAAAGGTATTAGCAGCACCATCAGTATTGGAATAGCAGAAAAATCAAGCCTCCATAGGGCACGCGTTTATGCCTGGCTAAAAATGCCATCATTTGTAACAGTGGATGGGAATGGCTTTATAGGATGCTCTCAGGAGTTGGCGTTTTAAAACACACACTTTTTTTTGCTAAATACTTTTGACGATTAATGTTACAAAAAATACAACTAAATAAGATACTGCATAGTATTTTAATTAACATAAATGACTGGACATTGAGCTGGGTAAAGCCAGGCTCAACACCTCTGCTTCCACATACATTTCATTTCTGAGTAGAGAAATCTAAAGTTTAAAACCAAAATATAGACCTAGTGTATTCTCTAAAAGACACACTTTAGGTGGAACGTGTAAGTACTACGAAAATACATATCTGCCATTCTGTTTAATAATTTACTTTAGTTAAAAAGTTGTGAAATTCTCCTCACCAGAAGCGTATACAAATTCATCACTTTAGTAAATTAACAAAAAGGATTATTAATTTTCTTTTAAAACAAGGTTTAGCCCTGCTGTAACAATTATACAAGGAAGAAAACTGACTACATTTATATGAAGGAATACAAATTTACACACATTTTACAGCAACTTATACCCTACACATCTACAAAATTCACAGTTATAATACAAGCAAGTACAAGGCTGGGATAAAGCTGTTGGATACCAAAAAATGTTTCTACTTTAAAAAACGATAAAACAGGAAGAGTTTCAAACTTCTGCACCGACTTGCCCATTCTAACCTGACCAGAATCCACTTCCCCCGGAGCAGCCCCTCAGCACACGCACACTGCTTTCCGGGGCGGGTGGAAGAGCGAGGTGCTGAGCTTCTTCTGGCCGCGCAGGCTGCGGCGCATGGCCAGCCTGGAGTTTCTGCGCTGCGCCGTGGTGGACATGCCCTCCGGCGGCACGCTCAGGCTCCGGCTCAGGCCGCGCCTCGGCTTCTTCATCGCTGGGCCCGAGTTGGATTCTTCCAGTGTCCTTTTAAAGTTTGCCGTGGGTGTCCGCTCGGCATCCTGGGCTTTTGTCTGGCCATTAGGGGACACCTTGAAGCCTTTTTGGTCCGTGCCTGAATTGGCAGAGTTGGAAGGGGAGAGGCTGACTGACAAACCGTTGCTGTAGGATTCCTGTATCCTCAAAGCCAACGCTTTGCTGCACTTCTCCTCCTGTGGGCCTGAATCCTTCAGCGTCGCTCCTGATGGAGGTAAATTGCTTTTGGCAATCTCGTTTGGCAGCTCTAAATACTTTTCTGAAATCACGTTGCTATGTGTGAGGGGAGGGATGGGCTCAGAAGCATTCAGCCGTGGCCACGGATCATCTTCTAAAAGCTGAGAGGAAATAAAACATATTTAGGCATAAATATAATTATTTCACCCATGTTACCCTTTGAGAGCAGAGACAGTGTGTGACAGAACTTGTCTCAACCTTATCAGAGACGTACAAATCCTACTCCAAAACAGTTAGCTATTCTTCACGTGGAGAGGCAAAACCAAATTCAGAGCACAGATGTGAACTTGGTACTCTGTGCACAGTAGCTTCATAAAACCATCTATTTCAGCCCCCCAGCCTACAAGCGTCTCACAACAGCAGATGTGTCACCTCTGCAGTCAGAATGCAGACTTACTCAGCCCATGTACCTGTCTCTTTGATTCTATAAACTGCTCAGGAGGATGCACACATCTGATGTTGACTTAGTCAGCCATGCAGAAAGCAGTGCCTGCACTCCCTGATTTTCAGCAGGAGCATTTTGCAACATGTGGACATAACTTCCCTCCCTCAGACACTGTGATAAGTGCACCCGTACTGCCATCTGAAGATGTTACACGCTGTCAGATGGCCAAGCACCACGAAGTCAAACAAACACAAACAGCAGGAAGAGTCTTCTGACCTTCGTTACATTTAGATTTTTTGGTTACTGCATATCCAGATTATGATGTAGAGTGACTAACTCCTCATCAGTGCCCTGACTGCACACAGAAAGGTGGAGCGTCAGACAAAGCTATTCTACAAGCAGTTCCTGCCTGCCGTGCAGAGTAACACGTTTTATTGCCTGGTTTTATGCTCTACAACTTACAAAGAAAGCAACTCCATTCCTCACGGCACATCTATCCACTCTGTATAAAGCACAGTCATTCTATCTGTTGAAGAGACATGGTTAATCTGATGTCCTGAGAACCAGGGACTTCCTAAACCCTAATCCTACTTTCAGCTACTCATCTCTTCTGCAGCCTTTGAGAAGTGTTTCTGCCTCATTCTCAGTTCTACCAACAGGAAAATGGGGACAGTACTTGCTTGCACTATCCACAGGGAGCTTTTGGGAATTAGTATTTATGCAGTGCCCTTAAGAGATGAATTATGACCTTAATATAGATTTAATTGTGAAGAAATCCCCAGTCACTCAGCAAGCCCTTCAAAAATAAATTTCAAGGCCACATTACTCTGCATACCATCAATGTAAGGCAAATGACAGTAACTGAAGAAAACAGTGTGCTGGAAGCTCACATGCATACACAGCTGGATCAGAGTCAGTCAGTGGAACATCTCAGACAAGTAAACAGGCACTTTACAGTCTAAACCCAGAACTTCAGTTCACCTTCACGAAGATATCCTCAACTGCTTAGCCCTTTTGAAAAAGCTAGTACTGAGGTTTAATAAAACACACACCCCAAAAGAGAAAACAATCACAACTGTTTCTAGCATCTAGATTTGGTTTTCTACTCCCCTCTACTTCCCTGTCATTGCCCTGGTGTAGATAAAACCATTTCAATAATATTCTTTTACTACATATAGCAACACAGGAGGGAAGACCTTGATGGATGGTGTGTTAGAGGTTACCCAACTCTGTTCTTCAGGACTCATAAGGGACTGAGATGACACACAGAGCAGCCCTGGCAATGGTACTCAATCTGCTCATTTTCATTTCTGAAATTGTGACTCCAGCCACAACTGTGCAAGATGCTTACTGGCAACATCATCTGCTTGGCATGACTGGATAAGGCTTTAGGAAGCCAAATGAAGCCAGCGGATGAACTGCTAAAGCATGATGTAACAGAACAAGGAAAATAAAATGTGAATCATCAATTTCATTCCTCAAGATCCTCATTACTCAAATTGGATCACTGGCCTCAGCAATACCTGAATTAATCTGGTATTAGGAATTGCTGCCAGAAGGATATGCAAACAAGAAATACTTCAGTTTAATTGAGAAACTTTGACTTGGTCTCCATCTATTTCCAAATCTCTTGTTTGGGAATGAAGCAGCTGTTACACAGCAAGCCCATCCGTGCCTCCTTCAGCTCTCCCAAGGGAACCACCTGTTGCCACCTCTTGGTTTGGCTGACCTGTCCCCTCTGGGCTATGATCCTCCAGGAGCTGAGGCTGATCTGGGGAACCACCTCTCATGTACTTACAGAAACTACCATGATCCTTGCTCAGTAAAACTCAGTGGTAATTTTGTAAGAAGATGAATTAATTACAGACCTAAATTAGATCATATCTTTATCTGCAGCTTTATGTATCAAGGGTTTTATGCACTGCCCTACTTACTTTTGTGCAATCAGCAAACTGGGGTTTTTCCCTCCTGCAAGGCTGACACTAGGATCAAACAGGATCACGAAATAAGGGCATTTCCTGAATCCCTCAAGTTATCACCATCAGAAAAGAATTCCAAAACGCATCTCCTGAAGGACCTGTGTGGCTGTACTCCGTAGGGAAACTGCCACCTTGCAAGAAGGCTACTGGTTTACGTTCTGAGGCAAGGCATAAGAAACCACATATTCAACCATTTTAAGGGAGGGTCCCAAATGCTTCAAATGCTGTGTCATGTCAATGTTAATTTTAAAGAAAATGCTGAGCCAACAGCACTCCTGCACCACTCACCCAGAAGGCTCACACAAAGTCAAACTGCTGTGTAAAGGAAAAGCCTACAGCCATCACATAACCAGAATTTATGGAAATAGGTCTTTCCTTCCCTTGTGGCTCTTCTCCAACTGATGAACATCTCTGTACTATGAAAAATATACTGTTGCTCAGGATGGTGTAGTTACCAAATATACTTAACAAGTAACTACACAAAGTTCTCGTTCTGCAAAAAACGAGACACCACTGTAAAACATTTCATTCATCAGCATCTGCCTGGAGACATGGGGTTTTATCTCAAGTATTTCAAAACTGTTCTGACAGTGCAGTGGTCTTTTTCTGTCTCTTTTATTTCCAGCTTCCTTCTCTGCTTTCCTCTGCAGTCACAGGTACTCTGTGAGGACAGCTGGATGCTTGTTGTTAAAGCACAGACCTTTATGACATGAGTATTTGGAATAAAAAAGTAATAAGAAAATGGGATCTGTGTTTTTAAATTGGCGACACCAGTTCTATTTTAATCCAAGAGGAGAAAACTTTTGCTTTAAAATAGATTTATATGTATATATATATATATATTATCAACAAAGACCTGTAGCCAGTCATAAATTTCTTTTGGGCTTTGCACATTAAGCAATAAAAATAAAATAAGGCCCTAACTCCAAACACCAAACCTGTAAGTTTTGATCTCTTTAACTCTTTGTGACTGCCTGCTGCAATTTATCAAGAGTCACACAGCACAATTCACTGAATCTACTTTGAAGGGAAGGGGAAATCCTAAAGAAAAGCCCAATATTTTCACCAAGTCCTAATGCAGAAATTCTGCTTCCTTGGTTTGTTGAAGCCAATGTAGCTCAACGTTTATTCAATACTGATAATAGATCACACACAAAGCTTATGGCACAACTTAAAAGTACAGAAGTATTTAGAATTGAAATTCCACATATTTTGCTACACTGAACGGAAGGGGACAGTTTCAGCTTGCCATTTTATTAGCAGCTTGTTTCTAGCAAGAGACTGTTAAGAATTCCCTTTCCAATTTTTGCTTGCTTTTTACTTTACCCAAAGGACAGTTATCCAAAGATACTGCACAACATCAAAGGACAGTTACTTAAATCAGGAGCAGCTGGTAATTACTGAACAAACATCCACTCCCAACTACACTCCAGTTCTTAGAAGTGGGAGGAAAACACCAAAACCAGCATTTTTTTCTGAACAACTCTGCCTTATGTTAAGGGTTAAAGCTTATAACCTGAAGAAAGACCTTGTATTATAACAACTTCTCCTCTAACAAAGACCATTAGATCAACCAGAAGATGATAACATGATGTCTCAATCCAGAAAGAAAGCATTCTTTACAACAAGTGTTCTTGAATACATTAACCCACTGGTTACCTTCAAAAAACAAATGCCAAAAGAACACGCCACAACAAAACTGAACAAACTACACTGAGATTAAGAACCTGTCCACAAGCAGCCTGCAATCCATCAGCTGAGCATGGCAAGGCAGGAAAAGAAACTGCAGCCTGACCTTATTCTCTAAGGGGATGTGTTTGGTGTATTTCTCTCTTAAATCTCTGAGCCCTATAGCCCCATTCCTCTCTCAACAGCCTACTTGATTTTGGGGGGATCCTGGAAAACTTACTTTAAAGAAACAGTGCATTTAAAGTTGTGTGAATTATATGCATGAAGTTACAGTAAGAATTTCTTCTACATTAAGGAGGAAATACAGATCAACAGCTACTAACAGATATCCAGTCATAAAAACATTGTATCCCTAAACCCAGCAATTCTGAGAAGTTAAGACTATAATACTCTGCCTTTGGTGTCCCAAAGTCTTTCAAGAAACATTATTAAAAGTCCATTCCTTTCTCCAGGGCTTTGTACAGGGAAGTACTGAGGCTACAGCCAGGTGACTGCTCTCAAATGACTGCCCTGCAAATGAAATGTGTTATCCGGACATAGGTACTGCCCAGGCCTTTGCAGTTAAATAAAAATACAAGTTTAAAAAAAGGTGAAAAGGGGAAAAAACCAAAACAACAACCCATGGGGGGGGGGGGGGGGGGGGGGGACACACACACAAAAAAAAAACAAACCAAAAGAAAACCAAAAAAATCCCACCAAACAAAATACAGCCACAACTAAAACCGACATCAAATAGTGGTTTAAGTTGACAGGCCAGTAGTTCCCAGCAGTACTACTTCCATCACTCGCAGTGGTCTGCCTACACCATTGCCCCAATCCTACACATCAAAGTAAGCTGTGTAGGAAGAAATTGCTCCTAAGGGGAGAAAGAGGAGACTGCTCTCTATTTAGTGAGCTCCATGCTCAGAAGTGGAACACTGAAAACATCTAAATAAAGCTGTTACCTTGACGGGTGGGGTGCAGCAGCGGGAGGGCGTCATGCTGTTCACATCAGGGCTGCTGTAGCAGGGACTCTCTGCCAAGTTAAGATACAATTCTTCTTCATTTTCCAAGTTGCTTTTGCTCCCCTGCAGTGGCGAGATGCAGATGACGATGGCGCTGGTGTTATCTGCTCGCAGCATACGCTGCCTCCACCGGCCCAGTGCTCTGTTCACCAGCATTTTGGCACAGGACTGTCGGTGCTCTCCCTTCATGTTCACAGAAAGGGACAGAGAAAGCAATCAGACCCACCTGACATTATAAATGGAAGATGGACAGTTTACATGCCACAGCCTCAGTTATATATTCCTACTTATCACGTGCTGAAGCTTGATTCAGAAACACAAGAGGAAATATTAACTGAAATGTATCTTCACTTTAGAATCAGTTTACTGTAGAATCCACGTACACACGAGTGCTTTAAACCACAGAACTGACGCAATGACTTGCATAAATAGCCTGGTTGTAACACATCCTACAGTCTTTCCTGAAGTCTCTCAAGAGGTTTACAGAGTATTCACAGTCTGATGCCCAGATGCTCCACTATATAAATTCTTGACTGGTTTGCAAAATAAACCAAACTTAACTCCAACTTTGTACAAGTCACATAAAAGCCAATAAACAACTGTCTGCATTGTAATGTGACATAAATTTCATTTTCAGACATTTATTTAACTTCCTTTGAGAAGGGACATGCTATCAGCTTTATTACTTAGATACCACCCCTAAAATGACAACCAAGTAATTTAAACAATGTTGACATCCATGATATCTGACAGTATATGCCACCACAGTATCAGCCAACGAATATGGTGTGGCAAAGCTATGGTAGGTACTTTGGGAGACCAAGCAGTTTTTAGAGGAAATAAGTATTAAATTTCCACAACAACTTATAGCCACTGCTCTCACCATCAAGTATTTTTTCTCCTCGTGATCCTGGCACATGGAGATAGCATCTTGAGGTGGGATCATGTTCCACAGCCCATCACTGCCAAGGATGATGTATTTGTGCTTCTGGGGATCAATGGTGTGCACACTAGTGTCAGGCTCAGGAGACACAACAAACTCACCACTGTAGAAGTCGTAGCTCCAAAGATCACCTAGCAAAGAAGAAAGTGGGTTTGAGCTGTTGTGCTACACATGGGAATATGAATCTTGGAAAATACGGAAAAATGTTCTCATGTAAGCAATTACCACCAGTCTCAAGCTACCAACACAGTAATTTCAGCACAGCTCCTGTTCTGCTGCTGTCACTTTCTGATTGTATTTATTAATACACAGCAATTTAAATTAAAAAAAAAGAAAATTTAAAAAGAATCAAATAACAACTCAACCCAACCCATGTTTATAGGAGGTCTTCTGCCCTCTTAAAACTAATGCCTTCAGAAAAAGGGAAAACACAACAGATCAATACCTAGGAAACAGTGAAACCTCAATATCCAAGCTAAAACCTATACAACATTAGAGATCAGCCTGCATCGCGATGGTGTGCTGCCCTGCACACCCTAATAAGTCCTGCTTATAGGAGAGAACAAACCCCCAAACCCCACCTTTTCATGCCTTTTACTTTTAACCCCAAGATCCTCCATAGCCATCCAAACAACACAGGACTACATGGTTATGTCTCGCTGTGTATGTATTTGTACCCACAGGTGCCACAGAGAGGGAACAAAGGAAGAGGGCAAAGGAGAAGAGACTGAAGCCTTTCCCCTATTAATTGCCCTTTCTTTTTCTTCCTCCTTCCACAGCATCAGCATCCCTTCCAAAGCCACGAAGTGCTGTGTTAGAGTGTCTGTCCAGCTGAACACCATGTGCCAAATTTTGGGAGTTGGAAAGAAGCCACAGAACACAAGTGGTGCCTGGGTTCCAGCAGGAAAGCAGAAAATGAGAGCTAAAGCCTCTCCTTTGCAAGGCCTCATGAGTGGACCTTTCTATTTTTACAGCCTTCCTGCTGTGCAAATGAGTTTGGGGTCACCTCACCAGTAAGGATGGCCTGAACTGAATCTGAGTAACACATTCAAATCCAACATCTACTGGTTCAAGTTCTTCTTCCAAACCCTCCTTTGATAAAAAACACTCCATCAGAAGAAAGCATTTCCATATCAATTTATTTTAATTTCATTTATCAAGGATACCTGGAAAAAAACAAACAACAAAACTCATTCTAAGGTTGGGCCTTTCAAACAGGAACAGTGTTAATTTGCACTAACACCTTCGCTTCCTGTATTAAAAAGCAACAAAAAGCAACATTACTATTAGCAAGCACTGGCTATGTTTTTTCTGTGCAGAACACATGGCTTTAGAAGTAGACATTAATTAAAATGTCTGAGTTGAAAAGCACACAGAAGCTTAAGAACTTCAGTTTAAGAGTAAGGTTTTGTCAGGGTACTTTTCCTTTCCTTTCTGCTGGCTTCAGAAAGCATGCTGCAGCCTTCTTCCACGTCCATCACCACCCTTTCAAAGGTAATAATAAATAAGCTTTTTGTCTTCCTACTTCCTTCCATTAGGTTTGCCTTAAGCTATCAACCAGTTGAAAAGACTCTTCCAGAATGGGGAAAGGGAATACTTCAGCTCAATTACTCCACTTCACGGCAGCACGCATGGAGGGTCCATCCTTATTAAAGCCTCAATTCACCTTCAGTGCAGCAGCAGCAGCAGACAGAAACACATGCTTCTAATAAGTGCTAATTAAAAGCCCAGCCTGCTTGGCTAAAGGAGCACTCTGCTCCCCAGGCTCACAACAAAGCCAGCAGCTGGCAAGGAGATCAAAATAAATAGTGTACCAGAAGAGCTGAGCTCCAGCACAATTATTGTATAGAAATTGCCATAAAAAGTCTTCATGCGCTGAGAGTTCTTCACATCATCCCTGTTGGGGACATAGCAAATAAAACAGACAAGAGCTTGGGATCTTACAGCAACCAGACCTTGGAATCAGCAGCAGCATGAATTGCCAACATGCATCATGGCTTTATGCTTTGATTTGCTAGTTTGTTCATATTCATTTAGGAGAAGTGACAGATGTTATTAGCTGTGCTGTGCGATAAAAATAACCTGATGCTATTTAATTTTGGTTCATCTTCATACATGTCACTGCCCATCTGCTGCTCTTCCTGAGAAGACAGCTGAGTAATCCGTGCACTGATTTCAGTGAATCTTCCTCCAAGAGGAAGAAGGCTCCTCATGGGCATCATTGGGAATATCTCACTGGTTATAAGAGGATTCTGAGGATTATATACATGCTGAAGGGCACACAAGAGATTCTGGGAACACCCAGGATGAAGCCACGCCTCCCAAATTACAGGCCAAACCCCAGACCAAGAGCCCAGCTGTCCTGGTTGCGGTTGAAAGCCTTCCAACCTCAGTCCCTCCACTCCACAGTGAGCTGCTTTCTGAAGGCCATGGGGGAACTACACAATGAGGTGTGGGCTTGACACTGGAATTAAGAGATGGCACGGTGTGACTTGCATTAGAAAGGCTGCTGCTCTACTTGTTAATAACAGTCCATGTATTTGGCAGAATCCATGTGCAAATCCATGTTCAAGGCCAGACTGGATGGGGCTTGGAGCAACCTGCTCTAGCCGTGGCAGGGGGTTGGAACTGGACAAGCTTTAAGGTCCCTTCCAAAACAAGCCAGTCTGTGATTCCATGAAATCTGCAATGCAGCAACATCCCTACAGCACTACCATCATTTTTAACTGGGGCAGGAGAGATCAGAAAGAGAGGAAATCAGACACCACAAGAGGAAAGTAAGTTTTCCTGAAAGCAAATAGTGAAGAGGAGCTAGACTAGTCCAAGGACTGAGCTTCAAGACTAAATTTATTAAACATGCATTATTTTGGCAAAATGCATTCTTCCAAATAATCCCCCGTAGCATCACCTCTCTCAAAGCAGCATTCCAAGGCTGCTGCAAATGTACAGCAAGAACTGTATCTCCATGTGTTTTAAATTCAAATGTACTCATCACCTATTCAAGCTCAAAAATCTCTTAGAATAGACAACAACTTAGTTAAAGTTGTATGATGGAGTGGCACTAAAGCACAGTGAGACCAATTCCAGACTTGGCTGGAGTTGCTGAAAGCCAAATGGAGCTCTGGATGTCACAAACTGAAATAAATAAATAAAAAGATAAAAGCTTTTGTTTTTTCACCCAGGAAGAATTCCTCAAACTTTATGTGAAGCCAGAGGCACACAGAAAAATCCAGATTCTTCCTTTCTCAGCCTAGAAGGCAACAACCAAAACTTGCCCTAAAGAACAGGGTAAACTATCTTCAGTGTGAAGCTGCTGTGAGTCTGCTCCCACAGACCTACAGACCCAGCAGGCAGGTGAACCGTGCTGGCACAGGACTGTATGAAGAGTACTTTAAGAGTAATTCTCATAGACTCTTCAACTCTAACCAGCAAACACCAACCCTTGTCACTGGGGTGAGGTACTATATTTTAGTAGGTTTTTTCTCTCCTAAAGGGCAGAGCACCACAGATTAAGTCAATGCTTTTTAGGACTGCTACACAGATAGAACACTCCTGTCACCCATCTATCTTCCCCTGGCCAACTGGAGAGCACAGCACCACAGCGGCTGAGAAAGAGATGACAAACTGAGGAAGAGTCACTCTACCTGGAACCTTCTGGCATGATTCTGGGATGGAAAACGGGAGATGCAAGTAAGCCAGAAAGTAGAGTATACCTTTCCCTGAGCATTTCAAAGGGCTTGGAAATCTTTAATTCTGTCCCAAAGGAAGCAGATGGACCAGTGACCCCTGAGCAGACTGGGAAGCCAAGATAGCAAGATGATGTGATATGCCAGAGGCTACTATTACAGACGGGAATGCCAGGTTCTCAGACTTCACTTGGTGAACCATACTATTTTTGTTCCAGATGAAAACCCAAACATTTAACAACCTTCTTCTCTAAAAACTTACAGACCAGGAACGTTTCTTTTGCTGTGAAGCTTGGGTATTCGTTTTCCAAACCAAAAAAAAAAAAAGATATTAATATACCTCCTTCCCTTTCTTGAAGAAAAACCACACTGGTTTCATAGTCACGACTCGAACCGGAACAGTGTACAGGGATCTAGACAAAAATGACACTGCAGCTTATAAACTGAAAAACAGATGCTTGAAATCATTATACTAAAGGAGGAGGAAACCTATTTAGCTACCTGTAAGAATTACATCCAAATGTGTTGTCTATCTTACCTGCTTACTATTACCTTTTAAAATAAAAGGAGAAAAAAAAACCAAACCCTACTTGTAACTCAGCTGCTTCCAGGAAAGTAACTGATGTTACAAACAAAAACATCCACTGTGTAAGTAAATTGGACTGGATTAAGCCCAAAGTCTGCTTATGGCAAAAGCGTGTCCAGAAGTCATATATAAATCAAATCTTTAATTTGTGTTTCTGGAGCATGCTGTTTTAAATACAAAAATATCTTTTGGTTTTAATAGAGGAAAGAAAAGTTCACTTTTATAAGTCAGTCCTAAACAAAAACTCAGTTTGATTAATGCCAGATCTTTTTAAATCAAAGTTTTATCTAAAAGGTCTGTTAGTACAAAGAGAAGCCTTGCAGAACTTCCTTTCTTCACTGCCAATGAGGCAGTGCTGCTAGGAAGTGAGACAAATCTCAGCAAAGATAGAGGCAGTAACCACTTAAAACCATGCAGGCTGAGCTGTGGTGGAAAATGCTTCCACCAGAAGTCAGCTGACTGACAACCCAGTCCTACAGCCACGAGAGGGCATCTTCACAGCAGTCTAAGGACGACTGCAAGGCAATGTCATTTATACAACCCAGGAACGATTAAAGACCTGAGGGATGGTGACAGAACTGAAGCAGAAAAGTTGCACAGAAGCACTTTCACTACTCCTTCAGGAGCTTCTTTTACATACCATTTCAGTCAAATCAGCTGAATGAATGCCACCCTCAATGTTACACAGAAAAGGAAAGCCCAGGCAAGAGAGCAGCACTTCAGCAGAAAATTAAACAAATCAATGCATTTAAAATGAATGGTGAATTAAAAGCTGATTATAAGGCAGTCTGCACCATGACTGCTCATCTCTGCTTGCATGTTGGCAAAAATCACAGGCAAGAGAGAAAGAAAGGTGTCTGCCTCGGGCTACACCACAGCGTGAGAAAAGCCTGCAAGAACTAGTATGCAAAAGTAGAGGGGAAGAACTAAATTGGCACGCAGAAAGCTCTGAAATTTCTGGCTTTGAATGAAATCCTTCAAATGAACACTAAGGTGGAATTTCAAGCTTTGAAAGACAATCCTAGACAGCATTTGCTTAGCTAAAGACATGGGATAAACTGGAAGAATGAACTGACTAAACCTGGATAAAGTTCTACCTTTAGGAGAAAAGCTTTATTACTGCTATTCTACACTGATAGAGAAGACAGAGGAAGAGGCACACAGAGACACCTCCAGTCTGCCAAGGAGGGGAGAGCCCCAGGCTCTCTCATTTGAGCTACATGGATCCACATGTGCTTCACATGACCAGTGTAACACACAGACCCGAAAAGTAAAGCACACGCTCTGCATTTTATACAGGCAGACATATATATATATATATATATATATATATATACATACATACATTGTTTGGGGGATAAAAAAATTATACAAGCTAGAGCCAGACATCCCAGGACGAGACTAGAATCCCAAATGCACCTCACTTTGCACTGCAGTTTGCCTGGGTTTATATAGATTAAAAAAAAGCTATTACCAATATAACCTGGAAAATGCTGTACAGTACTTCAACACAACTTCCTAGCTCATGCAATTCAATATGATTGATCTTCATTCCTTCCTAAGGAGCAGGAAGGAAGAACTAAGCAGCAGACACTGTGCAGCAACTCTGCCCATTTCATTTGGTTAACTTACAGAAACTGAATCATGTAAGGAAATCCAAAATGCTTATACAGGATCTACTCTAGATCATCTGAGGTCAGCCATACCCTCTTCTCTGGGGTCTCACAGTATGCATGTTCAAAAGCTTCACAAACTATTCTGGCATCCAGTAAGCTGCTCTGGGAAACAGCTTCCCTGTCACTGACAGAGCCCCCATGCCTGCAGGAGCCATGCACCGAGTATTTACTGGTCCGGTACAGGGGTCAGTAGGAAACTCATGTTCTTATAAAAAGTCAAGCCTGTGTGGTAGAGGCCACTCCATCTAAAATATGGGGGTGAATCTATTACATTTCTACATAAAGAAAGGAAAAAAATCCTTCATGTTGCTACATGAAGTATTTAAGTAACAGGTTCTTGGTTCAGGTTTCATCATTCATTAATTTAAACCCCTCACACGCACACAAACAGCTACAACACTGTTAGGCAATCCCTTACTACATAACCCTTTCGACAGCTGCAGAGCTTGGCTCTGTATTAGTTCCCAAGAAAAGGGGAGGAGGAGGGAAAAAAGATCCATGAAAGATTTACCGGATTTAGACCTGATTTACCATCAAGAGATTCCATATGATTTAAAAACCAATCAAGAGCCATTGCTGCCATCCCGCCAGGCACTACCAGTCAACTTGACTGGTCTGGGAGACAGCTGAGGATGTCAACTTAAACAGCAAATTAAGGAAGCCACAGTGTGTTTAAGTTGCACTTGCAGACAATCCACAGAGCTCAGTGATCAATCACACCATTTGCCTACTTGCTTTTCCATTCTGTTCTTGTTTCAAGTTGTTATCACAAGATACTCAGAGCTTGGACCGTAGCTTTTCTGTGCTTTCCCTGCTTGGTATACCACCTTTTAAAGTTACACACATGGCCAGATTTTACTTCAAAACTGGGTTCCAGAGATCTAAATTTTTCACTCCGTATTTCTATAATGGGTTCAACACATGGGAAGAAAACACGCAATCTTGTACACTTACAGCTTTCTGCTTATCATCCCAGAAGTAGGTCTAAGTTAATGTATTTGGACAGGTGGCGTACCTGAAATGTAATCTTCCTCCTAGCACGTATCTGGCCATTATGTTACACACAGAGCAGGTTATTTCCCCTCTCAGCATTCTTCCCCCAAGACATGCATGTGTAAGCACACTCACGGGGATCTACAATGCCCTCCTGACTGCAAGAGGGAGATGCTGTCTCCGCAGGAAGACGATAACTAATAGATGATGCAATGATACACATGGACTCTCCAAAACACACAGCAACTTACATGACGGCTTGTTGCCCCTGAGCATCTGCTCTACAGTATCTGGCAATCTACACACTCAGAGCTTTGCCTTACACAAGGGGATTCAAGTAATTTGAGTCACCTCACACTTGGTTTAGGCATAGGCAGATAAATGGACAGTTACCATGAAATTGCGAGTGCCCGGAAGCTTACTCAAGTGATTATACTCTAAGGAAACAAAAATGCTCTTCTGATCAGAACAGGTAGCAAGTCCTGAGCTGAACAATTCTAAGACTGCACAGGGTTCCTAAGTATCTACTACAAGGCAAATTGGCATCAAGAAAGGTGTTTCAATTGCCCAACAGAGGTCAGCAGAAGTAGCTACCCTGAAAATGCAGAATACTCCGCTACACTATAAACTATTTCATTAGAAGACTTAAAAATCTGTATACACTACAAGCAGCACACAGATAATTTACAGAGACAGCATGAAGCCTAAATATCCTGACTTGTTATAGAGCTATAGGTAAATTAAATGTTACTTAAATGAAATGTGACTTAAATGCAGCCAATACTGTTGTGAGAAGCAGTGGTAATAAAAAGTGCATACCACACATGCTTATTTTAGGGCAGAAAGACACTGCATACAATCAGAACAGTAAAAGGAATGGCAACAGAAGTAATCTGAGCAGGACTTCTGTTGCACCAGTATTCTGTCTGCTGACCAACTATTTAACCAATGCAAAGCTTTTCCATAGTGTTTTAGTCCTGCTATTTCCAAAGCATTTGATGTACTCCTTACGAGGAGTGACAGACTTCAGGACTGGATGAGGGATTAGACTGAGTCAAAAATATTGTACAGTTTTGTTAGAGAAAGTCAAACTTAAAAGAAAAAAAAACAACAAAACATCTGTGGTCTAAATTTTAGCCTTTTTAATCAGTCTTCCCACTCTAAAGGCAGTAAATTCACAACTCCAGGCTCCTCTCCACAGTGCAAAGAGACTCTTTTTCCTGCTAAAAATTACTGTGCAATTATTGTCCAGTCTGGGATCTGTCTGGGATTTCTGCAAGAATAACAACCCATTTTGGACTTAGCAAAAAGAATCACTGTGCTAGATCTCTGTGGGATTGACTGGAGTACTGGGAACCAGTATGTGTCACCACTGACATTAACCCGCTTGGCCAGGCTCCAGCGTGACTGCTCTGTGCCAACCCGGGTAGCAGCCTGGGAGCCAGCCAAGGGGTCGAGCAGGCCTCAGCAGCATGAATGCAAATGGCCTTAGTCGTGGTAGGTCTTTTGTAAGCAGCGTAAGGGGCATGCTGGCCTCAGAAAGAAGTTAAATCCTGTTTCCAAACTGTGAGCGTCTGTGCACCATCTGGGTCCTAGGGAGCGAAGCAGCTGTGTTCCCTTTTCCAGGAGGTTTGTCATACCTCCTCAGAAGGGGATGCAAAAAGGCCAAGGAGGCTCCTTGAGCAAGCAAACACCACAACACTGTCACATCGTAAACCCATTTCTCTGTGATTTGAAGATGCCAAAGCACTCTTTCAAGCTTTCAAATCTGCTTTCTGAAACCCAGAATTGTTAAAAGATAAGTGTTCTCATTTCTTGGACCTGAAACTCTCCAGTAATCCTCTTCATCCACATGCAATAGGGCAAAGAATGCAATAGGGGGCTAACAGATGCATCATTCCTTGAATTCCCATCTGCACACAAACCCCAGCCAAATCCTTTTGTTCAACTTGCCGAGAGGAGTCAGATCAAAAGTCACTGAGCTGTTTAGACAAACAACAAACTCGCAATCATAAGAGTAAAGATTCATCATAATTAAGCACAGACGTTTTGTACTCTATGAGGAACACACACCCTTATGCAGAAAAGGAGAAAAGAGGGGTACAGAGCTCAGCAGATGAAGATCCTAGTCATCTATTGACTCCAAAGGATTTATTCAAGTCAGTTTTACTAACCATAAAATAAGCATCTTGCCTAAAATATGACAGAATTAAGACTTTAAAGATACAGAGAAAAATTTCCATCAAATTCAAACTTTATTGTTATTGATAGATCTCTATTCAGCCTCTTTAGCCTTTGACTCTTTCCTTCATACATAGCCATATTTTACAACATTAGTTACCACTGCAACGTTCTTCATAACACTGGATAAAGCCATGTGAAACGGATATCACTGCCTTTGAAATGAGACACAGTAATGCTATGCAATTATCAGGATGATCGTGGTCCCGGAACAGACTGTCCCCATGACATGCTGCCAACTGACCCCGGAACGCTGACAACACTATCGCGTAACTGTCAAGCTTGCCAAGAAGAAATTAAGTCACAGGAGAGTTTTCACAGGTAAAAAACATGATGCCAAAAAAAAAAAATCAAATTAAAAAATAAAAAAATAAAAAAATCAAACCTACATTGGGTATGTCTGGATAGAAAATTCTTCACCGGGGAAAGGGAAACAAGATGAACTGCACAAGACTGGAATTCTGCAAGGAAACTGAAGGAAAAATCTGACCAGAAAACACTAGCGCTCATGGGCAAGAACCAGCCAGAGATTTAATTATGAAGTATTTCCCAAAACCACTTTCTAGAAAGTTTTCTAGGTAGTGTAACATGCCTTTTTGACCTTTGAATAAAGTGTTCCTCAAAGATAGCTTCCCATTACTTATACTCTTGCACCGGCAAGTTATAGATGTAACACAGACTTGACTTTCATCGCTTTGTTCATTCTATGCTAAGCCTTGAAAGAAAACAGATCCACCACAAAAGGAAGACCAAAGTATTTCATATGCTACACAGCAAAACTTACTCTTACCACCATCTAGTCAAAAAATACAGTCTTATTACTTCAGTAAAACACAAATGTGATCTCCAACTTGAAGACACATTCTGCTTTGTACATTTTTGTTTGCCCAGGGATGAAGTACCATCCTTGTGAGTCTGACAGCACGTTGTAGGGCAAGTCCTTCACTCACCAATGACACCTTCTACAGCTTTATTTGAAAAATGAAATCCATATTCTATTAAAAACACTTTTGAAAGGGCCACACTTTCAGAAGGCCTTGTAATCAAGGCAAGCAAGCCCCTTCTAAACTGGATGTTTTGGCAAACAGGGTATAATCCAGTTCTGTATGCAGCGGTGTCTCACTTCCCAGACACAGGCACAACTTACCGAGCGCTCTGGCAACTGCCAGGAAGGGAATCTGGTCGATGACGGTGCTGCGGCGCACAGGGCCGTTGTGAGTCAGGCGAGGCCTCTTCCAAACAACACGATTCACACCAGACTTGTTGATCACACTAAATCCATCAGAAAGAAGGAGGGGTTAAAAAGGAATGGAAATGAAAGCATGGAAGTTGGTTTCAATGACACAAAACCGGTTTAATATGCAAATATGGAGTCAATAACGACAGCACCCTCAGGGAAGTCCACAGCACAATTAAATATTTCAAAACACACGGTATCACTTAGATAGTTTCATTCCGTATTAAGCCAAATGGAAAAGTGGAACATGAAGGGCAGAAGAAAAAGCAAGGGAATGAAAACCTGGAAGAAATTCTGGCTGGCTGCAACAACCAGAAGTAAGAGTATCTTTTCAATCTGTCAGAGAAACAACAGATCTGAATTTGCTTTCCTCAGATGAGGAGCATCAACGTCAACTCACTTGGGTGGAAATAATCATGTAGTTCTTCCTTCAGTTTTCTCCATCTGCCAAATTTTGGCAGTGAGGAGCAGCACAGTGCAGTTGAAAAAAACAAAAGAGAGCAGAGCACAGCCTTCTGTAGGGATTTCCTTAAAGGTGCATCAACGTGAGGCAGATATAAAAGAAGAATTGTTCATAGCTGCTATCTGCTGAAACCAGGAGATAGGAAGAAACAGCTCTGCATTTGAATGTTAACACCTGCCCTAAGGCACCCAGCACTGGTTTTAGTTCTCACAAATGGCATTAGAAGGAGAAGCTACAGGACAGTATGGGCCTGTAAGGATGCTGGGGAGGGACTCTTCTTTAGGAACTGTAGTGACAGGACAAGGGGTAACGGGTTAAAACTTAACCAGGGGAAGTTTAGATTGGATATAAGGAAGAAATTCTTTACTGTTAGGGTGGTGAGGCACTGCAATGGGCTGCCCAGGGAAGCTGTGAATGTTCCATCCCTGGCGGTGTTCAAGGCCAGGCTGGACAGAGCCTTGGGTGACATGGTTTAGTGTGAGGTGTCCTTGCCCATGGCGGGGGGGGGCTGGAACTGGATGATCTTAAGGTCCTTTCCAACCCTAACTTTCTATGATTCTATGACTGAGGAAGAAAAGGCAATGGAACAAGGAACTAGCAAAGCCTGGTCCCAAAAAGTTAAGAACTAGATACTTAAAAGCTAGCTTTTATCCAAGGAACAGCCATTGGTAATTAGAAACTGAAAAGCTCTGGAACAGCCTCAAGTTTCCTCATACTGAAGCTATTCGAGATTCACTTCCCGAGACTTCAAAGGCCTTAACAACAAGGGCATGTTTAGCTCCATCCTTCGCATGCACAGTGCAGCAAAGTCACAAACATCACATCCTAGAAAGCCATCTCATCCACTTGTACAAGAATAACCTCACAAAGCTAACCTCAGCCACCATCAGAAACACCTCATCCCACGCTCATACACTGTCACTAGGAAAATAGCATTTTTAATGCAAGATTCAATTATGCTCTCCCATTAACTTTTCCCAATTTGCTTTCATGGAAGAGAGGACATTAATAAGCAGAGCTGCAATGTTCCACCTCACTCCTACCATTTGCTTCACAATAGCCTGCAGCAGCCAGCCTGGGAAACACAGAAGAAGGACCAGTAAAAATAAAGATTTAAAAAAGAATAAAATAAGATTTAACAATTCCCGTTGATGCAAAGTTCCAGGGAGTGCTTCTTTGAAGCTTCAGAGACTTTCAGTCTCTGAGATACAGAACTTGGGAACCCATATACTTGCAAGTACTAACCTAGCAAAACTGCACATTACCCTTCCTGAAAAGCTACAACAGAGCTAACTGATCAACTTCCACCTGCTAAAGATACAAATGTCTGAAGGTTAATGAGCTGACAGGGTTCTCGTATGGATGATGTCAACAGGAAAACCTTCAGTGATCTGTCTCTGAACTGCAAGAGAAGGAAACCATGCCCATCCATCTGGTGCCATACTGCGGAGCAAAAGAACACAGAGCTCCTGTGAAGCTATGCCAAATGCGAGCCCTGAGGTTTGTCTCCAAACATTAGTGCCATCTGACAAACCTGCCAGCCTTCCTCCTCAGTCACAAGAGCACACATCAACCACAACTCAGAGATGTTCCAACATCTGCCAGCTCCTGACAGTGAAGAAATTACTAATATGCGTTAAAACATGGTATTCTAACATTTTCAGCATATATTTAAACATGGCAAATACAGTATCTTGTTTCAAATCTAAGATTATTTTATATTCTTTAAACAGAAGCTTTGGAGAGCCTACTCAACAGCTGCCATTGTCACCTCAGGAACAATGCAGAATGCAGGAGACATTACAGAGTATTTTGTGTCAAAACTGCTGCGTTTCCACCCTTTGACAAACCAGATACGCCAGAGCTCATCTCATTATCTTTATGGCAAGGCAATCCTCTCCCCCCAGGCTCCTCAGAATTTAATGAAAAATAGGTCAAATAGCAATATCTCCACTTCCAAAGTTTTCAGTGAACATTTAGAACTGTAGTTTAGAACAGCATCTCATTTAGAACAGCACCTCAGCTGCCTGATCCACCAGGAAACGAAGAGTTTGCTTACACCATAAATCACCAGCAAAAAGCACAACAGCGCAACAACAGATCACACTAACCTATCCCTCAACAAGCTAGGAAAAAAAAACACAGAGCACAGACAGGGAAGGAATATAAATAGACCATGAGATTCACCAGCTTGCTTGCTCCCCCCCCCCCCCGCCCAAAAAAAACAAGCACGCTTAAGCCTAGTGCAAAGACAGAAATAGCACCAGAGATCAAAACTGAAGTAAAAAGCACAGAGACACTTACCTGCCCCCAAGGCCTTCAATTCTCTCCCTTTCTTTGGGAAGTTCTGGCTTGTGGTCCTGCGTCACCTCCACAGCTCTCACAAAGTCATCTTTGGGGTCATCCTGGACTCCCAGCACCACTCCTGAGTCACCCACATGAGCAACATACATCTTTGACCCGCGGATAATTACCACGCTGGCAGTGGTTCCTGACGTGCTAGGGAGGCCTGTCATGGTCTTTGGCCACTCTGCTGCAATGAGATTAAAACAAACAAGTAAGAATACCTTCGGTTTCAATTCTGTGGAACTGGTAACGTTTTGAGGCTCAAGAGGAAGGTGTGCCACAGAGCCTTGTGTAACATTACAACACAGGGCGTGTTTAACTATAGTACCGCCAGGCAAACCAGTGCCCTCAGATCCCCCCCACTTTCATAACATCACTCCCCTACCTAGAGCTTCAATTAACACAGATAAAGACAGTGTCAAAGCACCAAGAGAGGAGTCAAAAAGCTGTCTCTTCTGGTTTCATGTTCTAAGCACTACTAGAAGAGTATGGGGCAAGATGTGCTCCTGGAGTGCTGAAGGGGATCAATCAAGTGTTTTGTTAAGCTCTGCTGTTCACTTCCCTGGCTGAAGAGGTAGCAATGTTACAGATTAGGTCATTTTTCTGAACGTTTTACTGGCAGGAAGGTTTTCTGGACATTCCTGAAGCCCTCAGAAGGAAAGAAAATGCTATTTTACTTTGATATGCTCAAGAACATTTTAAGTTGGGTAACTTCTCAACAGCCTTAGTCACATTTCCTTCTGGAGGACTGAATGAAGCAGATGATTTAAGTACACTACTCAAAACCCAACTTCGAATCTGCAAAAATTATCCCTTAATTTCAGAACAGCAAAATACCTGTACTAGTGTGAACTACACATGGTTACAGAAATCTTTCCCCACTGTTTTGCCCTCAAAACACGTAACACTCTCTCCCCATTTATGTCCAATCCAAATTTCTCTTTCATGCCTTTTCTTGTCTATTTTTGTGTCTACACACCCAAGTTCATCTTCTTCCAAAACCCCACCAAATGACTGAGACGACATCCTAATTAAGCCAGATTAGCCATACCAGTCCTCCTCCCTACTTCAGCACCCTCAGAAAACAGAACTCAAGTTCCCAGTTATCGGCTGATTTCAACTGTCAACAGCAACCTCATGTTTCTTCCTCACTGCACCCACTCCTGTCTTCAAACTCAGAAGGGAGACTCATCTCCTTGTCACATTCTATCTTCTGCACTTCACAAGTCACGCTCACACAGCACAACATAAAAATTCCACTATGATACACATTCTGTTTGCAGGAAATACCCAAGCCAGACTGCTAAAGCACTGTATTACTTATTTTCCTATAGCACAACAAACACGGGGGGGGGGGGGAAGGAAGGAAATAATTTAAGGCCTTTTCCTCTGTAGAAACAGGTATTTTAAACTTCAGGAGTTTCAAAGAGAAGCAAAAGATTAGGAACTTAGGTTCTAGGGCCACTGAATGATGTGCAGAAGCTCAAGACAAGAAAGAGAAGGCATGGAAGACATGATGAAGGAGAAGCAGAACTGTGCAGTATGATGATGAAAGCTCATTTCCTCAGTGTTAGCTACCAAGAAACACAGTGTAATTCAAACATTTAAGATCTAACAGAGTTCTAGCTTTGTGTTCTAAATACTAAACTACACTTTCTCCCTAGGAGAAGCTTTATTTCAAGAACACAAACATTCAATCAGCTTATTGAAGTACTTTGTCTGGCAATTTTAGCTGTGGATATTAAATCTAACACATTTCAAATGGAAAGCAAATGAGGGAGGAAGCCAAGTGGTAATGAGGACTTCAACCATGCACTTAACAGAAAACAAGCTGCAACTAATGAGTTTCTGTCAGTACAACAACCCCTCAATAGCAGTAAAATATATTAGAGAGTCAAATCAGTCTTTATGGGAGTGAAGAGCAGAGTGAAATCACCCACTTACGAGAAAAAGAATGATACAGCAGCCTCAGGTTTTAGGCTCCAACAGAACAGAAATTAGATATGCCTATCACCAAGGGATTTTAGTTTATGCCTTGCTCCTGTTTAGAGAGAAGTATTATATATAGCACAGCATATTCCTTTCTTTAGAGATTTCATCTCGTCAGAAATTAACAAAAGTGTCAGAACTGCTAAGCTTTCCTCTGAGCACAAGCATTAAAACTGAAGTCTCCTACCAGACTCCTCCACACAGCATGTTTTTATCAATCATACAACCAGCAACGGGACATCTTCTAACACAATTTGTCCCCTCCACTTGAAAAACACTGCCCTTCACTCAGCTTTGTAACTTGGAATTGGTAAACTGAGCTGCCTTTGTAGCTGACGAAAATGAAATTGTCACCTGCTGCCTAGGACAGAAGTATAAAGGGATTTGCTTCATAAAATTTGACTTGATTGCATTTAAAAACATTCAGTGCAAACTAAATGGAACCCCTAAGAACAAACATGCACAGGAAACTACCATCAAGGCCCCATATTTCTTTTACAAGATCTTTTATAAGACAAGTGGGCACAACTCCACTGCAGCTGGGAAGCTTTCCATCCAAAAATCCCATCGTTATGAAACAGTGCAGCACACGCTGACCCAGCTGATGCGAAACGAGAGCAGGAGGTAAATCCCATCTGTGTCTAGCAGGGTACCAGCATCACTGCCTGTTACAGATTGTCACAATACCTGCCCACAAAATACCACACCTTCCAGTTCTGCAGATGTACTCCCCACTCTCCCAAGGAAAGAGGATTAAAGGAAAAAGAGAAAAGGCACATTAAGTGTTCAAGATATCTAAAGCTATCAGATTTATAATCAAATTTGTCCTTTACAACAGTAAACAGTTTCAAGAGGCAAATCCGTGCAGCTTCCAGGACCGTAAGTTGTTTATATACAACTTGCAATCACTTCTTACTTTATTCACCCTTCTGGTGGAGGGGCTGGAGAGAGGGGTAGTAACTGGTTTAAAACAACCCATCCCAAACGGTATCTGTTACACCAGAATATGGATCCTACACCAGGATACCACATCTGTAATGGAAAAAGAAATACTCTGGCAGTCTAAAAAGCAAATTCCCTTATGATGGTTGGTGTGTGATCTGAAACATACAGACTGCTTCAAAACAGGCATGCGGAAGTTCTGTGCCTGTTCATTTTTGAGAATGATTCAAAATTATTCTGGGAATCAAAACCCGCTAGGGAATACACTTCATTCCGATCTCCCTGGTTTTATACAGGTTAACTACAATACCTTAGTTACGTTAGCTTGTTCTAAAATTCTTGTTAAACTTTCAAAAAAATAAATGCTATATGAACTTTTAATACAGCAACAGACCCTAAAAACTTTACATTATCCTGGAAATCTGCATTGCCTGAAGTGGTTCAGGCCCTTTACAGATTACAATACATTACAGAAACTTCAGTATGTCTACGAATAATCCTGACATTATTTTGCAGTGAAAATTTACAACCCACCCTTGCTATTTCATGAGAGATGAAAATACTATTGAACTTCTATTGCTTTGATTAAATTTAATGGGAAGAGTTATAACCAAAGCAGAATCACACAGCTCTAAACTACAAGTAGTCACGCTGAAATAAATGTTTTTAATAGTATCAAGCTATACAAATAATTCAGTACCAAAGAAATATAAACCTGCACAATCCTCGGAAGAGTCACTTCAAAATCTGGGACCTCCTGAGAACACTTCTCGTAAACACCTTTCCTACCACCGCCAATTGTAGGAACAGACTTCAAACATGAACTTTTACTCCGGAAGCCCTTTCACATACAGAGAAATTTATTACTATATAATTAAGGGCAAAAATTATCAGCAATGACAAAGGGGTATTTTTCTGGGACTCTCATGATCAGTGTTTCTTTTCTACACAAGAATGTTTCTTTTCACAAGAGATGGTCACTGGGTTGACCCACAGGTTCCAAGAACTGGCAAAGCAGCAGAGTATGAGCTTTTCCAGCAGCCATCAACTGGAAGCAATAAAAACTTCATCCTTTACACCAAAAATCCAAACCGTTTTCCCACCACTGTTTCCAGACACCAAAATCCCCAGTCTCCCTTTCAAGTTCATAGAGTTGCCTTACAGTTGATTATATGGAGCACTATTTACCTTAAGTAAAACTTGCATGAGAAGTTATAAACTAGACATAGTGATGCTTTTGTCCACTAAAACTAGCTGTCAGGCACATGCAGCAGAAACCAGTAAGCCCAAGCACGCTACGTAGAAGTTTACCATACAGCCTACCTAAACCCATCATCAAGGGCTCACAGCCAGAGCTGTGTTGTTTCCCACAACAATTTAAATTGGTTCCACGACCCAGGTACTGTTTGCTAAACACTCATTACTAAAATAGTACTTCCTGTATTCTGTCATTCCACTCCAACTCTCTGCATCTTGTATTCACATATAGTTACAGTGACAAATAACAGATCAAGGAACTGCACCCAGAAAATGAAACTCCTTCCTTCCCCCCCCCATCTTCCCCTATTCACACATCTTTCTCCTCCCCATGCAATCCTGCAGCCCCGGGGGATGACACACCACTCAAAGCTGTGGTCAAGTTCTGGTGCTTCTAAACGTTACGCCCTTTCCTTTCTGCCCAGTATCAGTGCACCCTCAGCCTTCTCCCGTATCTTTTCAAGAACCAGACATTCACACAGCTTCTCTGTGTGGCTATTCAAGAAAAAGGAAGAAGAAAATGAAACTGGTTTGACACTGTAATGTGTGTCCCCGCCCCATCACTTCGCTGAAACCCCACCGTGCGCTAAGTGCAATTCTTGCTTTTTATGTTCACCTTCCAAGCCCACTGTCAGCAGCACTATGTTTCTGACCCAGTGGTACTGTGTCCCGCTCCTGCCTGCCTGTTTTCAAATGCCATTTGTTCACTGTTCTTGTATTCTCTCTTTCTAGGACCTCCGAAGACATAAATGCATACACAACACACACTTTGCACAGTATATACGAACAACCACCATACTCTAAACCATCATCTTCCCCTTACCGAGGAAAAAAGTAATTCCTTTCAAAAACTCAACTCTGCAATCTCACTCTATCTCAGGGAGGAGGAAGGCTACAACTGTCTTGTCACTCTCTTCTCCTTTACCCTTACCTATTTAGGACCGCAACTTCTATCCTACTACAGTTAAGTAAACAGTCTATAAATCTTTAGGATACTGACTGTTTCCTATTTTGGCAGGTACACTACATACCTCCTAATGCTCAAACAATATAGAATGAGCAAACGATTACCCTTTCTGCAACAGCCAGATTTTGAACCCTTCCAACAGAACTCTACAGAAAACAGTTGGAATGAAGGTACAAGATAAAAAACACTGTCTCAGCCCATTTCAGTTTGCTAAAATTACCTTTTTTTCATGATACTTTGGGCAAGGGAAATCTAAGGGCGAGCTCCATCAAGGTAACGAGATGAAGACCTCCCAATAAACCGAATTTAGCGATCCGGCTTGCAATCCCCCGAGAACACACTGCAGCTCTATAATCACATCACACTACACAGCACATTGATCCTACAACGTGTCCTCCCACAGTATGCTCTCCAGTTTTTCTTGTTATACCGAATTACTTGACTCAACACCTCGGATCACATCCCGCTCTCCCCTCCCCGCTCCCTGCAGACGGAGTCGATGCCGCCAACAGCGCGGGTGCCCCGCTCCTAAACGGAGATAAGAGGGAGGCTTTGAAACACTCAGCTCAGAATAGTGCGGAGGGGGCGGACGGGGGGAGGAAAAGGCGGCTAAAAGCGGGATGTCCCGCGCTCAAGGGACACCGGCAAACGGGGAACGGGAGGCGGACAAGGGGGTCCGCCGTGACCTCGGGTCTCGGAAGCGAGACCTGAAGGGGAAGCACGGCTGGGGGAAAAGGCCGTGAGCCGGCTGGGGGAAAAGGCCGTGAGCCGGCTGCGTTACGGGGCCTGAGGCGGGTGGGCAAAAGGCCCGGCGGAGCGGGGTGCTGGAGGGCGCCAACCGTTCGTAACTTACGCAGCTTTTTCCACATGGCCCGGTGGCAAGCGATGAAGCCCTTGCGCAGGGCCGCGCACACCTCGGCCGGCTCCGCCGAGCAGAAGCCCTTCTGCTTCTTGATGAAGCCCCACAGGTTCTCCCGGGCGAACTGGGCCGCCTCCCGGCCGCCGTGCCCGTCGCACACGGCGAAGAAGGCCACGGATCGGCGTGGGCACCGGCCGAAGCCGGGGCCGGGCGGCAGCGCTGCCTCCTCCGGCGCCCGCGGGCTCCCTCCCCTACGCCGGCCGCTCTCGGCGAGGGGCTCGGTGGCGCGCGGGCCTCCGGGCGCCGCTCCCCCTTTGTGCGGGGGACCGCGCTCCGCTTCGGCCGGCGGCTCGGGCTCCACCACGATCTGGGTCACGTCCTCCATGTATTTCCTGCCGCCCTGGTCGGAGTACACGCTCACCCCCAGCGAATACCCCTCCATGGGGGGGGGAGAGGCTCGGCGCGGCGGCGCCCGCCGCTCCCCGCCCGCGATGGCTCCCCGCCCGCCGCGCACTATTGTTGCTGCCGGCGGCGCCGCTCGGGCATGTCCGCGGCCCCGCGCCGCCTCCGACAGCCCCCGCGGGATCGGCGGGCGCGCAGCCTGCCGCGCCGCAGCGCCCCCTGCCGCGCCCCCGCCTCGCCAGGCCCCCGCCGCGGCGGAAGGGGCGGCCGGGCGCGTCCGCGGGCACCACGGCGACCCCTGTCGGCGGCCGGAGGGCACGCAGGTAGCGCCAGCCGGCGGGGCGGGGCGGGGCAGCCCTGCCGCTCTGCTTAAGGCTACGTTCACAGGTCACTAGCTCTCAGTAGGGTGTCAGCTACCAACTGGGACTCCCCATGCTGCTCCAGAAACCCCAGCACGTTCCTCCACCCCATCCTTCCCTGCTCCTGGCCGCAACACCCTGCTGTCCTGCTTGGCCAATGAGGATAACCAGCTGTGATTTCCCAACAGTGATTTCCTGTGGGATGTGTAATTCTGGGACACGCTAATCCACTGTTTACGCTTGTGTCTATTTAAGACCTTCCCTCCATAGTGGAAGGTTTGTGCATTTCATTTTTCTAGGTGAAATCCCCGACATTGTTTTCTTTGTGATCTACTACTACTCTCAACTCCCCGAGTCCCTTCCCACTACAAGCTCCAGCCAGCTAAAACCATGACTTGAGTCTTGCAAAAGCACCGACACTGTCAGTAGAAGGAAGGTAATTGTTTGGCTCAAGTACAGCAAGTACTTTGGATTTCCTGCCATTAACCACATTAAAGTCAACAGTACTTAAAAAAATAAGAAAAGCATCCACAGAGCTTTGAATTTCTAGAGCACCAGGGGATTTGGAAACCTGTTACAAACATTAATGAATTAATCCGCTCCAATCCGATAAGATAGCGATCCCTTCCTAGGTTACAGCTGCTGAGACCATCAGATCAATCATCAGATCATCAGCTCAACACAGAATTGCTTTAACTCTCTGTCCATTCAGTTTCATAACTGACTATTTTATATATTTGCCACACGAATGATGAAATATGCATAAAGAAGACCAAGACTAACTTGAGCTTCATACAACCCAAATCACCACTTCCCATTCCACTGACACATGAAGCTCAGCACTTACCAGGCTGCAGCAGTCCCACGCACACAAAAGGGGGCGAACAGATTTTGTTCAACTCCTTTTTAGTACAAAGCAGCCAGAAAACAAAGAAACCAACTTGAAACTATTAACAAAAAAAAAAGGACAAAATAATATTACCAGATCTACATCATCATAGGGACAACTGAAGCCCACTACTTCTGGGAAGTACAATATCCCTATTCCATAGCTGAATAAATAAATGCAGCTAGAGGTATCATTACATCGAAATCAGTGCTATTCCACAGAGGTAATGCTTTCCTAAACGATTTTGAGTAGAAAAATCACAGCCTACTCCAGGAACAGAAACAACCAGACCACCCTGCCCCTACACTTCATGTACACATATTCTCAGTAGTCTGGTGTTTGTAAAGAGGTTAAGGAAGAAAAGGGGAAAAAATATTAGTTATAATGGAAGAAACTCTTCTTCCAACTCCAAGGTATTTCTGTACCTCCTTTTCACATCCAAGTATTCCTTTTGCTTTTACAATTAGAATACAGCACCTCATTTTTGTCATGAGTTTTAAAATCAAGACAATACCATCATCTATAAAACATACCTACACTCACAATTTAACCAAATTAAAACACATTAAAGAAGTTTTCACATGCAAGAACTGCATTCCCCAAACCACTGCTGGAAAACAAAAGTACTTCAAGATTCAAAGTGCACACAACCAGCAGATCCCCCAGCAACTAAAACCATATTTCCTCATTTTCTCCCGAAGTCCTTGAGCTCACAAGAAACTTCAACTCAACTAAACCAGACACTTGCAGAAATAGGCACATGTATATGAAAGTTGAGGACGTGGGGAGAAAAGCTTTAAATAAAGATGATGCTTGATGGAGTGTGCCACTGCAGTTTCTCTACTCCAGGACAAATACCAGACAATAACTGAAGGGCAGTTTGGCATTTTCTCATGTGCCTCTTGCTTGTGTATTAAAATGGGGAGTGCTTTTCTTGGTTTTATACTTAAAGGAATGACATGCTAAGCAAAAAATACCCATGGACCCTCAGCAATTCCATACAGAGAAGTTAGCTTAAATGGCTCATCAAAATTAAAAGCTTTTTTTATATAAGTAGAGGTACAATCATTTAATGCAAAATGTTCCTAAAACAACCACAAGCAGATATTTACTTGACTTTGGTGACAGCTTATTCTCTTTTTTGGCTAACAATTACTGAAATAAATCCATTTCAAAGTGGCTGCACAGGCATTATTATTGCTTGGGCTGGTTTAACTAATTAAAATAGTTTCTCAAAATTAAAGGCCACAAATTCTTTTATGGATGGGAAGTTTTTAGTTTTGCTTTTAACTTTAGTTTAAAAAAGTTCTCAAATAGGCTGAAGCTAAATAAAATTAATTACATTTCCAAAAAAAAGAATGACCCCATCTTTGGCCAAAATAGATTAAGCAGCCATGGTTTAAACCCAGATGAAGCTGTTAGGTTTGCTGGCAGCACCAGCAAAGTGCCACAACTTCCAGCAATTCTCTTACTTTCTGACATTGCTACACATCCTACAGTCTGTGAGATCTAACATTCAGCCATCTCACCAGGGTACCTTTGAGCATTACACATCCACAGGCTCAACAACTGAGAAGCAAAAAGAAGACACAGAGAAACGTACAAAAGGGAACAAGATGCACAAGGTATCCCAACACTGCAGAAAGGAGAAGCACGGTATAGCAGAGACAGAACACCGCGCTGTGCACCAACACACCACATTGCTCCTCAAATGACACCTCCTATGAGTCAGAAATTAAACATTCTACAGGTCTACACTCAAGCAGGTGAATAAAAAACTACCTCCTCAGCAGGAGCAGCAGGGGAGAAGGCTTACACAGACACTAGTATTTTTCACAGCCGCGCTCTCATGCATCAGGCAACAAAAAGGACCGAGACAGATACCTTCAACTTCAGCTGAATTCCTCGCCACAGGCCAGTGGATGGGCAGATTCCTGCCCTTTCTTTTCTAGCAGCATGCTTTAAAGTTACACAAGAGTTCTACTTTGTAAAAGCCATGGTTTTGTCTGATGGATGAAAAATACCAAGTTCTCAATAGCTCCAGGTACATAAAAAGCTCATAACCTCAGGAATCCCAGCACAGCAAAAAGCAGCACTGCTCATCTGGCTTTGGCAAACCTAAGTTCCTGAAACCTTCATTTGTAAAGCACCTCAGCAGATTTTGGTGACTCACCTTCATGTGTTACTGCTTACAGCCACATAATGATTCTTCTCCTTCCTCCAGCCCCTGAGTAAGCTTCAACAAGCCAAGCACATAGTGACCCAAAGGTTATTTACCTCTTACAGCTCCTGATAATCTATATGATATGTATTGATCATCTGAGATAAAACATGAGAATCTCACCTAAAAGAAGAAACTACAACTGAACAGAATTCACGTCTTTAAAGGATTTTCTCTGGCCAACAAAGGAGTGCAGGACCTGACCACACAAGGAGTTAACACCCTCTGGGAATGATGGAGTATAATCTCAGTTTCCTCATATTCCCTGAGGTATGACCATAATGGCATTGCTTTAACATTTCATCCAGAATGTGACTACTGAAGCAATGCATAGGGAAAAATACAAAAAAAGAAAATGTATTTATCTGGGTTGCAGTAAACATGAAAGGAAAAAAAAAAAAATACCATCATTAGAAAAAGATCTGTCAAGTTCATGTGAATGCTCTGCATTTAGCTCTTGTTTTAGAGCAACAGTCTGTTATGTTGGCTCCTCTACAGTTTAATGATTTCCTGTTAAGAATTTAAAATTAGAAGCCTCCAACAACTTCCCCATAAACTATTTTCAAGGTTCCTTTAATATCCACATCAAGGAGTTATAGTAGGTTCATATGTTACCCATGTCAGTTCACTTCCTTCCCACTTCAAAATAAGCACATTGCAGGAAAATTCAGCAGGTTTTTTATTGTCTACTTAGAGCCTTTTCTCCCCCCCACGCTAAGTACGTCCAGTTATAGTAATTAAAAACATAAAACTTTCACATATACGAGCTCAGATTTAAGCCAGGAGAAAATGAGAACCTCTGGTCTGAAATAGCCTAAACTAGGATAGATTATGACCCAAATCCAATTTTTCCATTGATGAGTTAGCTTAAATCTTCAACTACATTCATACCAAACTTCATCTATGTTAACACATCCATTTCACAAACACATTAAATGCTTTTCGACAAGTACCTTACCTTTAATGAAAGCAGGCAAAAAACAATCTTGCACTGTTGGCATATGAAACAGATTCCATCTTTTTCATCCAGGCTTCCTAGATCAATATTCCTGCAAAACAGACACAGTATTTATTCAGGACTTTTTACTTATACATCTCAAACTATGCTGCACTGCTTATTCTTTTGACTAGGAAATAACAGTTGCAGTAGTTACGCTGTTACATCACATGTTCAAAATCATTTAAGTGTATAAAAAGGCAGAGCATCTGCAGGCATCCCACCTCAGTTCTTCACTGAGTCAGTGAAAGGACTCACAAATGCTAATCATCACCTTTCTGACAAAAATCAGCATCTACACCTATCCACCAAACACACTCTTTATGCGAGCACTTTCTGATTAATTTCACTTCAAAATGAGTCAGGTGAAACTGCTGCTGACTTAATGTGACCTAAGAACGCACCAGTAAAAGAGGCAATCCTTCTGCTTCTTGCATAGCCTCTGACAAATGTACAGCTCCAAATCTCACTGAAATATAAATCTATATACAACTGAAAAAAATGCAAACAAAAAAAAAAAACACCACACATTCTCAGTTTGCAGCTTAGCCATGGAGTCAAAAGTTGTGAGACAAGGACAACACTGATACTTTCTGCAGTAATTTGCAGACCAAACTGACTTGTTAGTCACGAAACCATGGTTTTGCATACAGGTTTAGAAAAGTTATGTGAACTACCTCCTAAAGCAGAGGTGAGCTTCAGCAGTTCACCGTTGTCCAGAAATAGTAACTTGGTAGTACCAATATCTGGTTGGGATTTCTGTTTCCTTTTAAAGAGTTTTGAGAATGTTTTTTGTGGTGCAGAACAACATCAGGCTCTAACCATATTCAACTGAAATTACACAACCATCTTTCTTTGCAGATGTAAAATCTCTTCTATATGGCCTTCTTCAACAAAGGGAATTTTGACAACCAAAAGGCTGTTTGATCTCTAGGGGCAGTTTTTTTACAATGAAAGTCTATGATTAGATTTTCTTTATACACTCACCCATTATGAGGCTTGTCTGCATCCCCATCCACTGCAATGATACACAGATGTAGAGAGCCATTGCACTCCATACGCTTTACATGTGAGTAGTTCAGATACCCAGATGCATCTTCAAAAGCTAAGATTACAGAAGACAGACTGACCAAATGCTTTTGCCTAAACAACATACAGTACCACTTTGCTTTCAGACACAGCAGCATTTGTAAATATCCTTTAAATATTTCCCTATATAAAGAAGACAAAAGAGAAAGATACCAACAAAGATAAGAATAACCATCAGAACTTCTGCCAACAATGCTGGAAATCAGAGAGACTTTCCAACATCTGCAACTATTAACAAGTAATTGCATTAAAATAATTTACGGATGTGAAAAGCACATCATTAAATGAAGCTATTTTGCCAATACAGCTTAAAGAAAAAGAATCCATTCAAACAGGATACCCCTTAAATTTAAATGTATTCGGAGAACTAACCAATTACTTGAAAAAACCCAGACTAGTCTGTTTTGCTATTAAGTTACTCTGAACAGTTACATATTACTTTAACATTAAACACACATACCCTGAGTCAAAGACTCCACTAACTCTCTAATAATACCTTTAAAATCAAAATATGTACCTACAAGATCACCAAGCTGTTCAATACACAAATATACAAAACCATACAGTACTAATAACTGCTACTATAGCTAGATTTTATTTCTACCTAGAGATTAAACACTTTTGCCATAAAGATTATGCTTCAAAATTTACCAACATGAATTACAGACTGAATACATAACACAATATACTTCAGAGAGAGTTTGCACCATGTCCTTCTTTCATAGATATGCTTATTTCTTCTCCTTTAATATGTATCCCATAGTTTTGTCTACAAAAAAAATACAAGCCAGTAAAAGGTTTTCCAAGACAAAAGGTTTTCTTTATCACAAAGCTCATTGCCACAGCACTGTCTTTAAAGGTCTATTTACCTTAGCTGTTATTGTCAGAATTCTCACTGGAGACTTTCTTTTAAAGCAAAATAAAGAACACTGTAAGTTCAAGAATTATCACTTTCTACATATTATCAGTACTTTTCACTTCAGACACTGTAAAACTGCTTTGTCTGTCCCTCCTAACAGGCCTCCAATGCTAACCCTTCCAAACCAACTCACTACAAAGTAACTGAAATAAATAGCCTCTGCCTCTTGAGGGGCTAATTGCCAATAGAAACCAGCTGCCTTTCCCCAACTGAAGAAAATCCCCACTGCCTCAGAAAATACAAGAAAAAACTGAAACCAGCAATAGGCAAAAGCAAAAAGAGGACAAAGCAATCTTCCATGGTCTGTTTATGTCACATTCCTTTCTTCCCACCCCATAACATTTCTTTCTCTAAGTAAAAGACAAAGAATAATGTCCTCTCGCAAAATGGGGAGAGCAAAGAATAACAACAATTTATTTAAAGCAGTCCCCAAAATGAAAAGCAGCAGCTCTGCCTCCTATAGTTTTAAAAGTAAGAACAAGAAATCACAGTAGCAGCCCTGTATTAGCTAAGAAAACCAAAATAAGACTTGATAGAAGGTGAAAAAGCTCCCAGTATACTTAGTGCACCTAGGTTTGGGGTGTTTTTTTCTATCCAGTGCATGATAACAAGCTTGAAAAATGAAAAATATTTAACTCTCAATAAAAACTTTATTTAAGGCCATAATAGAGCAGTCAAAGTTGAGTGATACTACTTTATTACAATGCCAAAATCTACACTAAGCAGTAGTCTCAGTGTCCTTGCCTGTGTTGCTCTGGGGTGGCTAAATCACTGGCTAAACACAGCACAAGCCTGTTTTAGACCAAATGATCCTAATTGCCTCTGCCTAAAAATCTACCATCTGTGTCTGAGAGCTACCCAATATGTTCCTAGTGGTGTGTGCAAGCCCTGCACGGAAAGCAAATTAGGAAGAAAAACATGCCTGAGACCACTTGATAAAAACGAGATATTGACAAAATAGAGTGCCATTTCCACGTGGGGTCACAGAGTCTATTCACACGGGTAAAAGGGTGTTTTTACCACACAGCAGCCAACGAGGAACACCAGATGATGCAGGTGCACGTTAGCAACTCCCCTCAAACGCCGGGCTCCCAAATAACGCTCACCTTGAGCTGCCAACACACCTGAAAGCCACAGAAGGCCCAATATTAGCAGTGTATTACCACAAGTTAAGCTGTAATTACCACACTTCAGCTTGGTCTGGGGCTGGGCAGGCTCTGGAGAGGGGATAACTCAAGGCCCCCATCTTGAGGCCTCCGGGGGTGGCCACCCCATTCTCCCCGTGCAAACAAAGCCCCCAGAGCAGCCCAGCCCCAAGCCCCACGTCGGATGTGGGGAAGACACCATTCCTGACCGTGGCAGTCATCTGAAGGCTAGGCCACATCCTGCCACAAGTCGCAGCCCTACCACAACACCTCGCTTCTTGCCTCACCCCCCTGCCCTCCTCCCCGGTATTCTCCCTCAGCCCCTCGACACAACCCCATAGCACTACATTAGCTTATTGCTGCTCTGGGGTTCCCCCTCTGCCCCGCGTTCAGGCGGATGAATCCCTTCCGTTCTTCCCCCACGTCCCCCGGGCTTCAGCCGCCGCCGCCGCCGTTCCCTCCCCGGGCAGGGCGGCGGGAGCCCCGGGGCGTGAGGCGCGAGAGGAGGAGCGGGGGGGCGGTGGGTGGGGGGAAGGCGGCTCCGCACACCCAAGATGGCGGCGGTGGAGCTGGAGTGGGTGCCCGAGACGCTCTATAACACGGCGATCTCGGCCGTGGTGGATAGTTACGGGCGGGCCAGGCGCAGGGACATCCGTTCGCTGCCCGAGAACATCCAGTTCGACGTGTACTACAAGGTACGGGGAGGTGGTGGTGGGGCCGAGCGCGGCCGGGCCCGGCGGGGCCTGGGGGAGATGGAAGGAGAAGTGGGCCGGGGGAGGAGGAGGGAGGAGAGTTCCGCGCCCGGCCTGCTGCAGGCCTTGCCCCGGGGGGCTGAGTGGTGAGGGGGCGCCCGGCCGCGTCCCCACGTCGGCTTTGCTGGCACGCCGGAGCGGAGCAGGGCCCGAAGGACGGGCTGGGGGAGCGAGGGCCTATGTGGGGCCGCCTGGGCTGCGGCTGAAGGAGGGGAGGCGCCGGAGGAGGCTCGGGCAGGGCCGGGGGCCTGCGGCTTCCCCCTCCGGTTGTGGGTGCCTGCGTTGCTGGAGAGCGTTGGGCCGCGGGACGGAGGCTGGGGCAGCGCCGTTGCCGAGGACATGGGGAAGGGGCCTGCCCTTGGGGGCCGGGGGTGAGGCCTGGGGGCAGGGGAAGATGCCTCCTCGACCTCTTCGCATTTGGAGCCGGAGAACGGGTATGGGCAGAATGGGGCCGCGTTGTCTGTGCCGGAATATATATTTTCCTTTTAATGTATTGGAGAAGGTGATGTCAGTGGTAGAAGGAGCGGAGTTTGCCGTGCTCTTATATCTTCTTTAATGATACGGTAGGAACCAGATGAAAAGAATTGAGACGCATTTAATGATACAGTTTATTAGCCTTAAATCATTCTTTCCTGAAAGGGCTGTTTCTCATTCAGCGGCCTTTAAAATATCCAGAGTTAAAGGTACACTGAGATGGTCCATTAATTTCTATTGTCCACTAAATGGGCATTTCATCCGTGTGCAGGAACAGCTGGAAATGAGCATTCACCAGGAGGGAAACAGAAAACCCCAAACCAAACACACCAAATAACCGCGGACAAAGGAAACCCCTAAGATGGGGGATAACCCTTCTTTCCTCTGTCAGCAAATTTCTAAAAAACACAGGATGTGCTGAATGAAGTGGTTCTTTAGATGAATCTTTATGACTGGGCGTACTGGCCCCTCACATGCAGAGTAATAGTAGTATTTACAAGGAAGGCTGATCTTCACTAGAGGCAGGAATTGTTTCTGTAGCACTGAAAGAGGCATGTATGTTTTCTGTAAACTAGCTATTATTTGTCTGCTTTATATGTTGAGAAACATGGACCATAACTCCTTTTTACCACATACAAGCATGCTCACGGGTAATGATGTGGTTCACATATAGCAATTATCCAAGACTAAAGATATGGAGCTAATAATGTGGAAGGATATTTGGGGATTTAATTTTAACTGTTGGTACGTACCACCATTGACAAATAAACTTTATTGGCATTGCCTGTCCTGGTGTTCATTCAGATGAAAGGATGGCACTTGGTGGCTTTTAAAAGCATAAAACGAAAACACCCCAATACATACTTGGCATGTATTGGTATATCCAAGTATGTATTATTCCCAGATTGTTTAAAACCTCATCTCTGTATGAGCATAATAGATCATTGATTTCTTATCCTTTTATTCGCACTCTTCAGTGGTTGTGTTGAATCAGAATCATGTGGAGCTTTTCTGTGATGAAAAATGAACCAGCAGTATATCTGACTTTTAAAGACATTCTAATCTGTTTGTTCTGCTTGTGTGCATTGGTATATCGTCTGGTTGGGCAGGTGATAAACATGCTAAATCCTCAAAATAATGTTTCATTGTACTAATCACTAGCCAGTATAATCTCTGTTAATGACAGAAATTTGCATTGCTTTTCCTATTATTTCTGTGGTTTACAACAGGACAATCTTTGGTAATCTGAAATGTGTGAGGTGCACCCATATTCCTGTTACAAATACACGTCTGTGAGATGTCCCCGTGCAGAGTAAATAAAACCTGGCTACACAGTGCAGGTGTTTTGCCACTGCTGCCAATGGGAGGCTGGTCTTCCATGTCTTCACTGCTTGGGTCATTTAACACTTTTCCAGTGTAGGTGACCTGTCCTCTCCAATAGTCACGTTCAAGTTAGCTTATACCAAATGTAACTTAATCTTTGATGGGATGCTGACAGGAAGTCTTCTGCCCTTACTAAATGGTGTTCTATATGCAGAGATGTCTGCCTGCAATGAGTAGCTTGAAGCCTAGCCCAGATTACAAGTCTTTTGGAACAGTGTTTGCATTTTATATGCACCTATACAATGCTTAGTGGCTGGTTCTTGATGTCTATATTTGGATGGCTACAGAAATACAAATGACATAGTGAGTTAGGTTAGGATGAGGACAGCATCACACCTTTGGACAGTGTTGTGTGCGGTGCTTGTTTTACTGTTTTGGATCTGGATACAGTTATTTTTGAAAACCTGTGACTATTAAACACCATTTCAGGTTCTTGAGCTGTGTTCACTTCATCCTGACCAGCAAGTTATTTAAAACAGAAGTAGAATTTCCAAACTCACAAATAGTTTTTCAAGTTAGACAAGCCAAAAGACTTAAGTGGTAGTGGTTGCTGCTGTGTTGAGGGGGTGTTAGTTGTTAGTATCATATGGAATAGTAATTATTCTTTAAATACAGCTGAGGAAAAGTGACTTGTAATTGAGGATTTGTATTAATACACTTGCATTTAGACCTTAAAAAAAGCAGAGAATCACTTTCTGTGATTAATAAAAGGAAGAAAAATGTATGTTCAAGACTAGAAATAACTCTGAAGTAATAGTTTGTTATCCAAGTGTTAATCATAGCTTGCGCTATTGGAGAAACTGCTGCTGATTTTGTAAGAAATCAAAGGTCTTATCAGTCAGATTTTATTTTGATACACAGATGTTCATTGGAAGTGGCAATACAAAACTTACTTTTATCATGCTCATATTTTTCTTTTATTAATACATATTGGTATGAACACTCAAACTTAACATTTGCCAGTCTTGCACAGTTTGCCAGCCTGTTCCCATTGATTGACAAGGTAAGCTACATGACTGTTGTCACAGCAGGGATAATCAATGTGTTATTATTTCAAAGGGAGAAAAGTGCTATCAGCGTGTCTTTGGTCATTGTTTTTTCCCCAGGGCACCCTCTAATCCAGTAGTTGGCTCTGTTGTTATGATACGTTGCCTTTATTTCCCATTCCCTAAGAAATGCAATTGCTTTTAATTCTAAAATTCCAGAATTGTTAACTTCCAGGGCTTGCTTCATAAACCTGTGCAGTTAACAAGGAATCAGATGTGGCATAGTTGCAGAATGTTCTTTGTTGTGGACTTGGTAAGAAATGGGCCCTGCTGTGAGGTGATGGAAGCGGGCAGGTTCCTCGTAGTAAGTGTATTTATCTTTCTGTAGTTTTCTTGAGCGGTGACTAAAGTTTAAAATGAGGCAGGATCAAATAATCATGATTGTAGTAAAACAACACAGCTTTAGTGGTCCAGAAGGGTGGTACTGGATTTAACTTTTTTTTGCAACCATTAGAAAAAGAATAGAGACAGGGCAGGACGCTTGGAATTTGGGAAATATACATATATATATATATTGGAAATTTTCAAGTCTACATTTGTGCTAAAAATATGTAAATGTCTTATTAATCTCAGCTGCATTTTGAAGATCTTGGTAAGTAGTATTGTTACAGGTCACACCTGCATCTGAGGGGGGAAAAATACAGATATGCAAACATATCATATTTTGTTTCCTTTGTGTCTTTGCCAGGCTTATGTATATCCTGCTTGTGTTGTTTCCTGGTAGAACTAGTTAGGTTCTCTTTCTTGTCCTTTGGGGGTAAAGAGAGAGAGGAGGTGTAGTTTTTAGAAGCCAAATAAAAAATATGCTGGATCTCATGTTAAATAGGATATGCCTAGCAGGCAGCGCTTGCAAATGCCAAAATTCCATATTAAAAAGCAGGTGACAGGCGGAATAAACTGTAAGTCCTGAAGAAATAAAAAATGAGGAAAATAAAATTAAATATTTTGTCGTTTGTTGGGGAGAGGATAGTGTTTTGAGGGAGGTAATGTAAAGAATCTTGTTTCTGGTGATAGAAATAAGATCTATCCAGTCTGATGACTGTTCAGTTACCCTTTTATACAGAATTCAGTTCTTTCCCCTGTGCCTCAGCTTTACATTCGATTTTGTGTAATGATCTCATTTCTTTGGTTCATAGATATTTATTGCAGTTACACGCTAGCCAAACGGCCTTGGTCTAATATTGGCTAACAAAGAGTTTCATGAAGTGTTTATTTTCCTTTTGGAATGTCTTTTCCGGATCATGTTTTTCTCTTTTTACACTGATTTTCCTTGAAAATCATTTTTAATGTTCTTTGCATGTTTTGTGATGAGATCATCAACCACAGGAACAATTGGAGATTCCATTAATTTGTTGTTAGTTAGTGCAGACCTGTAACCTTTAGTAATTGCACTCTAACTTGTTTTGCATTTAATTTTTAGGCAAAATCCAAAAGACTATAATTATGCTGTTTCTTTGAAGTGGCAGATTAAACTTCTGAAGTGCTCCTACCTCGATGTGAATCAAAACATCAGATTCTGAGTTTACATCCTGATAGCTCCAAATTCTGTAACAATGAGTGTAGCTCCTGTATCACGTCTCTTCACTGTATCCTGCCAAGACAAAAAAGCCCAAGCATGGCTAATAAAAGCTCTTGGGTCGCATCTAGATATTCTCTGAACCAAATAAAATGAATAAACAGGAATTTGCTGACTGTTCACAACAAGCAATAGAACGTCCATTCTCTGCATTGCAGTAGAGAGTTGGGGTTTGGTGTTTTTACTGATGAAGATTCATTATAAGCATAATTTCTCTAAATTAGATGAAAACCAGTTTGTCCAATCTCTTGGGTATTTGATGAGAATGAAGAGGATAAACTGCCCATGAAATAAAGTGTAGCTTTGCTGCTTTAGTTCTGAGGCTTTCTTATCAGAGGGTACAAGTGATGCAGGAGGGAGGCAAAAAATCCCAGAGCAAATAGGTCATATTTTGTATGACTTCTGCTGTGATTGATCAGTGTGACTTCACACAGACCTGATTGCTCTCATGCTGCTGGATTCTCGGGGGTCAGAAATGAACTGTATATGTGGGAAATGATCATGATTTCCTCATGTGTGCCCACACGTCCAACCATTTTGGTGATCTGGTTAGACTCTGAGTGGTGTGTGCAGTAGGACTTCACCAACTCCTGCTTGAATTAAATGATGTCCTTGTATCACCTTTTTAAATTCAAGCCTCATAGTGAAGGAGAATTGTCACTTCATGAGTGTTTTTCCAGTTATTGCTCTTAATTTTAACACATGCCTTAGTTCTGTAGTCTAAATTTAGGTTAGAACCGAACCATCTTTCCTTGTCACATCTTCTAACTCCTATTACTCGGTTTTCTTTTCCTTTTTTCCTCTTTGAACCTCTACCTATAGGGCGTGTTTTCTTACCCTGATATGTGCTAGCTCCCCCATATTTTCAGTATCCTTGTTGTTGAGTCTTAAACACCAGAACTCATAATAATTCAGATAATGAGGTCACATCTGAACAGAGGTGCTCAGCTCCTGCTGAAACAGTAATTCCAATTTCCACTTCATTTCCTTTGTACTGATTTAACTTCAAAGCAAGCTGGGTTTCCCATTTACTGCTGCAGAGAATCGTGTGTGTGACTAAGGCTCAGGCTTCATACTGCTTGTGCTGGACTCTGTGTACATGTGATGCAAAAAGCTTTGCTGATGTACAGAAGGAAGAGTGAGTGGGAAGATGAGAGGAAGTGTGCTGTGTGTGAAAGCAGTAGGCTCAAAAGTTGTTTCAGAAGTTAGGCTTATTCAAGAAGGTTGTTTTGTTTGGTTTTTTTTTCCTGATTATTATTTGAGGGAGGTTCATAAAGCCCAGTATTTAGCAGTATTTTCTCAGAGCTGTGAAGCTTGCATTTCTTACGCCCCAAACAGTATCCAGTAGAACTAGTGCTTGTCCAGAAGCTTTGCAGATGGTTTTGAATTTGATTGAAAAGAATCAGATGTCCTTAAATTTCTGATTATTTTCTAAGGCTGTTCCCCCACACCCCATCTATAGAGTCATTTGTCAACAGATTGATTCATTCCACTGTTGACTCTCGGGGAAACTTTTTCCTTCCTTGTTGAGTAGGGGAAGAAGATTGTGTTTACAGCCAAGCCTCTTTTCCCAGGTACTGATGTTTGTTGATTATGTATACAGTCCTTCCCGAATTTGGCATAAAATTCCCCATTAGAATTAGATATGACTAAACATGCTGGGAGCTACTTGGAATTCCTTGTATCTTTCATTCTTACTGAAATCTCCATATTATTTCTTCCAGACTGGAGCAACAGGAACATATTTTTCAAGTTGTGTATGCTACAGTTCCTCTTCTTGAGAGTCATTCTACAGCTGGTTAGAATTAACCTCCAGCTGCTTTAAGAAATTACTATTAATATTTTTCCTAAGGTTTGGAAAGTCTTTTCTCTTGTGCACAGTGAAACAGCCCAGAATCCTGGTGCTACGACTGTCCTGTCACCTTTTCTTTGTGTTAGGGCTTTGCTTTTGCTCGCAGTTTAACACATCTTTGCCTTTTATTTCCAGGGGTTTGCTAGGATGCAGTTTGAGCTCAGCTTAATCTCTCCAGAGAGAGAAATCTGACAAGTACTTTGTTAGAATTATACGTGTGATGATATAATAATAGATAAATTGCAGGTTGGCATTATTAATATACTTGATTGGGGATACCACTATATGCAGCTTTGCATGTTTAGGTGTATGTGTTACTAGTCAAATACTAAGCCTCAGATCCTGGAGGAGAAACACAGTGGTTTTCTCTCACTCTATGCAAAACAGCTTGATTGTGCATGTATGTAATAAGCCTGTATATTAAATGTATCCCTTGGTTCCTGTCTTGAGTGCCAGAATTAATGTGTCAGGGTGAGCTGACAAAATTAGAAGGCTTTTATTCATTTTTCCATAGTTAAAGAAAAATGAATCTCATAAGCTCCAAATAGGTTAATTTTGTGTCTAAAAGGCATCTGTTTCTCCCCCCAAAAATAGTTCTTCAGAAGTCCAAACCTCTGCCATTCTTGTCAGGACATGTTTTTCTTTAACCACTATTTTGTTTTGTTTTTCATGTTCTGTAGCAAGGCTTGTGGTCAGGAATTTTGTCTCTCTAGAGCTTTAACGAGAGAACTGTTTTCCTCAGTGCTTGCAACTGCTCCTCAATGAACAAATGAGTGTTGCTGCATCTCCTGGAATTGCTTCACAGTTTGACGTATACTCGCTATTTCCATGTCATATTTTGCTTGAAAACATTGCTGTAACATCTCCAGTGGTTTCAAGAGACTTCAAGCTGAGTTAGTTCCTTAGAAAGGCTTGCCAGTGTGTCAAGGGAAGGGGTGAATAGCATGGTAAGTGTCCCAGGGCTACTGTATTTCTGGTTATACCTGTGAAAAGTAGGTTAGGATTTTTTTTTATGCCAGAATAGTGCAAGTGGTTATCTTTGAACTGGGATATGTGCAGATAGCAGGCTTGGACCTTTGGGCCATAAGGCAAATTTTACATGAAAATAATTGATGTGTTGAAATTGAGCCTGTAGTTTGGGACCTTCCCCTCCTTCCTACCCAGCCAGGGCATTTATTTGTTAGCAATTTAAGGATCACATGTAGCAGTGTGCACATAACGTTATGTAACCTCATAAATACATTCATTCTGAAACCTTTTACTGCAGTTACTATTTGGTAAACTAGTATCAGAGTAACCTCTGGGATTTTTAGTTAGTGCTGTGAGGTGATAAGAGGAAATGGTGATTTACTTGATTGAAAGCCTAATTGTTGAACCTGCGATAGTACTTCCAGTTGTCCTAAGTCCTGGTAAAATAGCTTAGGTTGAGTCTTATTTTCTTCCAGAAATGATCTCATCAATTATTGATGTTTTGGGCATGGAATGCCAGGCAGGATTTAATCATCTTTTTGACTGTGGAAAATATGTCCTAGGTTTTATAGAACAGTTACCGTTAGACAGCTGTGCTGAAGAAAATGAGGACACTTAACCATGCCTGTAGTTTTTAAATACACTAGACTGGATGTTCTTTTGCTGCCAGAGAGAATATGGCTTCAGAAGAAACTGATCCCTTTGAAGTATAGGGACATGGCACTGTTTTATCTGAAGAGTAACTTTGCATGCAAACTTGCACTGTTTTTTTTGAAAAACTTCCTTTTTTTTTTCCTCTTCCCAGCAAAATAGGGCACTGAAAGGAAAACATTCATTTCTGGCAATTGACATTATTAGGTCACAGTATTTTTGAAGTCTTTTTTGTAGGATCTGTTGTTAAAATAACAAACTTGCTGTGCTGTAGAATCAGTGTCATGTGCTTTTGTAAGAGTTGACCAAAACTAAGTTTCTGGCTGGAGGAGATTTTCTCACATGCTGTGTGTTGAATACCCAATTCATCTGCTTCCAATTTCGTTGGAGAAAAAGGTGAACCAGCCACAAGATCCTCAACAATAAAATGTTTTATTATAAATTATTAAAACTGAGAGGAATATTAACACTTTCAGTAAATATGTTTATAATTGAGCATCTCTGTGTTCTCTTGGCCTTACTTTTGGTTACATAAGGGTAGCTGTACTTCTCATGTAGCATCATGCAGCACATACCACAGAGGAGCACAAAAGGATCTCATAGAGAAGTGTCTGAGAGACGTGAGCTACCAGCTTCTCCCTTTTATTCCTCTTTTTGAATTTTAAAAGGGTGTGTGTGATGTTTGTGGGTTTTTTTTACTAGAACGGCTAAAATAACAGTTGTACTGCACCATTCCTGTATGACCCAGGACTGTACCTCTAGCAGTGGCTGGTGGTGCCATGCATAACTATGGCAGGGGTATAGTGGAACCACCTTCAGTTACATACCCCACTTGCAGTCATTTGTGGTTCAGGGGCTTCAAGACATCAGGAATTACTAGCCTACAGTGGATTTTTGACATATATTTGTACTGTTGCTTTTGTACCTAGGTAAATTCTCAGTATTTATAGCATAATGTGGCAGATAGTTCTGCAAGTTAACTGTGCTTTGCATAAAGAACTGTCTCCACAGTTTGTTTTTTATGAGTAAGTCAACTGATATATTTGCTTATCTGTAGACACAGATCAGCTTGGGCATAAAACTAGCCACTGCTTTTAGTAAATGGATGCACAGATTCACTTGAGTTCTCCTATTTACTGAGGCAGGCTTTATGTGTGTGAGCTCAGGTATTAATGGGTGTGGGCGCATGTCTGGCTTTAGCTCTGGGTATTCGTGATTCACTCCTTGTAGAACTTGTGTTTTTGGAATTTACGTACATACAGACACACACATATACAAAAAAAAAATCTATTTGTACCCCTGTATTCTAGATTCTATGTAATTTTAAAATGTCTCCAAAGAACTTGGTATGAAACAAGCTGTTTGTTGTATTTTTTGCTGACTTTAGAGGTTTCTTGATTTTTATCTTTGCTTTCTAGTGTATGTCATCTACTCTTTTGATGATTGAGGTGAACATAGACACTTAAATACATTCATAGATAACCCTCTCCCCCCCCTTGAAACTGCCTATGGAGCTATAATAGCTTGTGTGCTCAGTGTTTAAACATCAAAGTTGTGCTCCTGTATGGAGAAAGTGGAACTGTTACTTCCACTGTCTGCGAGCCACAGCAAAACTGTTATGTCTGCTGTATTTCAAGACTTTGAAATCTGGATTTCATCATAAGTCTTTACTATGATGGGGCTATGGAACTGATGGACTGGGGTAGAGCAGTTGATGTCATCTACCTGGACTTGTGCAAAGCGTTCGACACTGTCCCACACGACATCCTTGTCTCTAAATTGGAGCGACATCAATTCGATGGATGGACCACTCGGTGGATAAAGAACTGGCTGGATGGCTGCACACAAAGAGTTGTGGTCAATGGCTCAGTGTCTGGATGGAGACCAGTAAACGAGTGGTGTCCCTCAGGAGTCGGTGTTGGGACCGGTCTTGTTTTACATCTTCGTCGCTGACATGGACAGTGGGGTTGAGTGCGCCCTCAGCAAGTTTGCCGATGACACCGAGCTGTGTGGTTGGGTTGATACGCTGAAGGGAAGGAATGCCATCCAGAGGGACCCTGACACACTTGTGAGGTGGGCTGATGCCAACCTCATGAAGATTAACCATGACAAGTGCAAGGTCCTACACCTGGTTGGGAGCAATCCCAGGCACAGCTACAGGTTGGGCAGAGAAGAGATTCAGAGCAGCCCTGCAGAGAAGGACTTGGGGGTGTTGGCCAATGAGGGAATGAACATGAGCCAGCTTCAGTGTGCACTTGCAGCCCAGAAAGCAACCGTATCCTGGGCTGCATCAAAAGGAGCGTGACCAGCAGGTGGAAGGAGGTGATCCTGCCCCTCTACTCTGCTCTTGTGAGACCTCACCTGGAGCATTGTGTGCAGTTCTGGTGTCCTTAACATAAAAAGGACATGGAACTGTTGGAACAAGTCCAGAGGAGGCCATGAGGATGCTCAGGGACTGGAGCACCTCCTGTATGAAGATAGGCTGAGGAAGTTGGGGCTGTTCAGCCTGGAGAAGAGAAGGCTGCGTGAAGACCTCGTAGCAGCCTTCCAGTATCTGAAGGGGGGCTATAGGGATGCCGAGGATGGACTATTCATTAGGGACTGTAGTGACAGGACAAGGGGTAACGGGTTAAGACTTAAACAGGGGAAGTTTAGATTGGATATAAGGAAGAAATTATTTACTGTAAGGGTGGTGAGGCACTGGGATGGGTTGTCCAGGAAAGTTTTGAATGCTCCATCCCTGGTGGTGGTCAAGTACAGGTTGGACAGAGGCTTGCATGACATGGTTTAGTGTGAGTTGTCCCTGCCCATGGCAGGGGGGTTGGAACTAGATGATCTTAAGGTCTTTTCCAACCCTAACGATTCTATGATTCTATTAAACTGTAGAAAGAACTCACTCTTAAACTGTAAAATGTATTTGTCTTTTTCTTTCAGCTTTACCAGCAGGGCCGCTTATGTCAGCTGGGTAGTGAATTTTGTGAACTAGAAGTTTTTGCAAAGGTGCTTCGAGCTTTAGATAAAAGGTAAGTATCTTTATATACTGATAAATCTTATTTCAGCTCTTTCTTGATCTAGGTTTTGCATTCGGAAGATCTCTAATTTTCTTGGTCTTACTAGCCCGTCTGTTAACCATAAGAATATTTCTTTAGATTTACAGATGAGCTTTTAACTTACAAAGTCTTTCTTTCTCTCTCTCCGTTCCAAAAAATAAAACAATTAGAACCTCTATGTAAATGTGTGGAGTCATCTGTGGTACTTGGTCCCCAGAGTGCTTTCTTTGTTGTTGCTGTGCCATGGTTTAACCCTGGTAGGCAGCTGAGAGCCACGCAGCTGCTCACTCACCCACCAGTGGGATGGGGAGAGAATTGAAAGGGTTACAGTGTGAAAACTCGTGGGTTGACATGAAGTTAATTTAATAATAAATTTTTGTTAAAAGGGGAGGGAGGGGGGAAGAAAACAACAGAGGAAAAAAAGCACAAACAAGAAAAACAAGCAATGCATAAAGATGCCGGTTGCTCACCACCAACTGATCAATACTCAGCCAGTCCTGAGCAGTGCCGAAGTACTTGTTAGCTGTTGTACCAAATCCTAAGTGAAGGGTTATCAAGCTGATGGGATTGCCCCAGTTTAAAGAGTTTTCCTATCGTTCAGTATTTGAATTTGTAGTGTTATGCTCAGAACTTGACATTCTTTGTAACTGGAATAATTTGAGTTGTTAGACATGCCTCCTTCCCATTGTGTGTATGTGTGTGTGATGTTCATGGGTTCGTCATTGCTAGTCTGTTTGCAATTTCAATGGGACTTGTGGGGTGAGGGTGGATTTGAGGCTTCCCCCCACGAAGCTTTAGCTGAAAATGTTGTTTTCCAGTTTTAGTATTGTGTGGTTAGCTTGTGTTTTGCTTGTAGTGGAGGGTGTCCTAGTAAAGAACGTCGTGTACGCTCACTTTATTTGTTGGGTAATCCAACAACTGTAGTCCATTAGCCTTGAGATTGACAACTATGCTTGTATTCATCTGGTTTTGGTTTGAGAGAGGGTTGGAGTTATTTCTCTGGATCACCATTCATTTGAATTCATGGCACTCAAGAGCCAACTGGCTGCAATGCTTTAAAAACTTCGTCTGTAATCAAATTCTGTTTTCTTTTGTTTCAGGCATCTGCTTCATCACTGCTTCCAGGCTTTGATGGACCATGGAGTAAAAGTTGCTTCTGTACTGGCCTATTCTTTCAGTAGACGGTGCTCCTACATTGCAGAATCGGATTCTGCTGTAAAAGAGAAAGCAATCCAGATTGGTTTTGTTTTAGGTAACTGGTGATGATAGGCTGTTTAAAGTGTGATCCTTTCTTTCATGCAAGCTTCAGTTAAGCTAATGCTTATCTTTTTTCCTGTTAATGTCTGTGGCTTCCTTTTGAAGAGCACACGTGGTTTTGGAATGTCATTTTTAGAAAACTACTTGGTGTCTTAAGAAAAATGTCTTGGATTTTTATATCTAAGAATATTTAGGCTCATGTTTGTTATTTCAGATGTTTTAGATTTAAAATTTGTTTGCTGATGTGAAGTCTTAACATTAAGACTTTGCATAACTTTAGTATTGGTAAATATTTCTTGACAGAAAACTGTAGGAAGGCTGTATAATACCAAAAAGTCATTTCCAACTGAAGGAGAATTCTTCTACTCTTACATTTTATCCTTTTCAGTTCATGACTGGAGGGTTTAACATTGACAGGATTCTTACATATATGCAGTTCTGTGAAATAAGTAATGTTTCCTTACAAGACTTGGGCAACTCCTTTTTCTCTTAAAAAGGTGTTTTGCTGTTCAGATTTTTCTTTTTTCTTGATTTATATTGTTGTTTTGTTTTTTTTTTTTTCCAGGGGGGTTCCTATCAGATGCAGGCTGGTACAGTGATGCTGAGAAGGTATTTCTCTCTTGCCTTCAGTTATGCACCCTTCACGATGAAATCCTTCACTGGTTTCGTGCTGTAGAATGCTGTGTAAGGTGAGCTCACCTTTAATTCATGTAAATCTTACTGTGAAATACACATTAATATGTCTTTGGACATTAATTGTCCAAAGATGTCTTTGTCTTTGGACAAAGCCATTAATATGGCTTTGGAGCCATCAGGCTTCAGGTGTTCTCTTTAGTATTCTGCTGCACTAGAATACTTTCCTGGCTAGAGCTGAAGCTCAGGAGGTGCTTGTTTTGTGCTAATCCCTTGGTTTTCTGATTGTAAACTGCCAGCACAGTTCAGTGGGGGTGAAAAAAAAAAAGCCATTTTGCCTTTCTGCTTAATGTGTCATGGGTAACAGATGCTGGGTGGTGAGAGTGGTCCAGCACCTTGGTGTTTTCAAGGGGGGTTGCATATGAGGGAGTGTTATGTGTTGGTGTTTGCTGAAATTATGTTTACTACAAGGAGAATTTGGCAAATCCAAACAGAAGTGATGTAAACACAGTTGAGACAGAAATAAAAGAAAACCACACCTTTCCTGATTGCAGATCCAGTGAGTTCTCTTGCTCTATAACTGTGCTACTGAACTGTGTGATGGGGTAGATGTTTAAATGTCCAGTTCTTGTGGACGCCTTTAGCCACAGCTTAAACATTTGGAAAAGAATTTTTGCTTTTTGGAGGTGTTTGGCATTTGTACCTTGTTTCTTAAGGCTGTTGTCTTGTCCCTGGAGCTTCCACTTCCATTCACAGAGGCCTCAAATTGTCATTGAGTTTTTAGTTGTACCGCAGTGTGTGCTGCCCTGCTGCAGCCAGCAGTAAGTAGCTGGCTTGTTTTTGTTGCTAACACCATGACTGACCTCTTTTGCATGCTCCAGGTATATGTTTGAATAGGCGTGTGCTAGTGAGCCTAGTTAAAATAGGATTATTTCTTTTTAGCTGTTGTAATGAGCAACAAAGTATGTACTGTATTTATCTGAATATAGGGCAAAGCTTGTTTTGGGAAGCTGCTCAAAAAAAAAAATCCATGCATCGTGTTATGATTGGACAAATATGAAGGATAAATAGGCTTTGCCAGTAGCTACTTATTTTATGTGCCAACCAGAGGGCCTTGACAGTGGCTGCTGCTCTGCCTTGTTCTGCCCTGCCAGCTACCACTGGGTCTTCTTCCAGAAATAAGATGATGCCAGGGAAAGACTGGGCACATGCACACCTTCCTAGAGCTGGGGGATGATATATATAGTAGCACTGTTAGTACTCAGTCTTCCATTCTCTAATTAATCTAAAAGTTGTATCAGGCTGCTTGACAAGCTGGAGAAGGTGCCTGAAAAATGAACTCCCTCCCTTTCTCCAAATGGGGCGGGGGGAATGAGGAGAAGGTAAATGAAGTCAGAAAGGTGACTCTGTTGGACAGCTGTGTACAGCCCACCCAGCTGTGGGGAGATGATTTTCACTTTGTGCTAGGAAAAACCATCTGATATTAGGATGAACTGGGGATGCTAATTCAGTTTGAGCAGCTGATGGCTGACCTTGTAATGTCAAGTCCCTCTGGGCAGCACTGTGAATGAGGAGACACTGCTTTATTTTCAGGCCTCTCCCAAACAGTCAAATAACAGCATCATTTATTTGGAAATGATAATAGAAGGAATTTAGAACACTCTTCTTGTGGGAGAGCATGGTCATTATACTCAGCTTTGAAGTCATGAGGCAGTAAGATAATCTTTTTGTTGTTGCTGTCTAATCCTTGCTGTGGAATATCTTGTCCTTACCACTGTGCTTGCACCAGAGGTAGGTGGAATTTCCAGAGAATAAGTCCAAGTCCAGCTTTTAAAAATATGACACTCTTTAAAAAAACAAGTGGCTGCTCTTACTCTAAAAGCTCGAAAGTCTGATCTCTGGGAAACGAATGCATTGCATTAATGATAGAATGAAGTTTAGAAACATGCAAAGTTTAGTGTTATGTATATGGAATTTGGTGCTTGTTTGTACTAGCAGTAGTAATTTGTATGGAGAAACTTGAGAAAATGTGAAGGTCTGAGATTTCTATGAGCCTGTATACTACTTCCCTGCATGTGTGTGCTCCTTTTGGTTTCCTTTCCCTCATTATTAGATGTTAAATGAGAGGGTAAAATATATATTACAAATATGTGGTTCTCTAAACTGCTGTGTAACATTGTTTGCTATGTTTGTATGCTCTTAGAGAAGGGGGGGGGGGAGCTATTCCCCAAAACCTATTATGGCAGGCAGCAAAATGATTCATAGCTATTAGCATAAATGTCCTAAGGCATTTTTTTCTTCCTCTTGGCTTTATCTTCTAAAATTCCTTTGGATTAATAAAGGATTTCTTGTGACTCTAAACTGGATCACATAAACTCTGCTTATCCTAGAGGATTGGGTTAGGCTTAGCCTGGTTTTCTTGGTTGATTTCTTTGTTTTTAGACCCTATCACTGCAGCATCCAGATACTGGATATTATCTTTCCCAGGCGCTTATCGAAATTGCAGCACCATCCCTACTGGCTTATACCATTACATGGGATTTGGGCTTCTTATTTTTGACGTTGCATAGCAGCTCCCAACTGAATGCTGTAGACAAAATCGTTTCCTTCTTTAGGGAAACTGTAATTGCTTAGTTTTGCTCTCAAGTTCTTTTCATATTCCTTTCTCATTGCATGAATGCTAGACAGTGTTCTGCTGCTGCCTGTGACTCAGGACATGGTGCACTTCTACATCGTGTTTAGTTCTCAGACCTAACTTAAGGAAAAATGTGGCTCTTGCTTTTTTCCTGTTTTTGAGCTGTGTTGCTGCATTTCTCATTGAAAAGCTGGTGTTTATGTAGCTTGTTTCAGGGGTGTTTTGAAGGTCTTGTCATTTCTTTTGATGTTCTCTTGCATGGCTCACACATCTGCTGTGTGCTCCCTTCTTGTGAAAACATGAACTTGATTTCCTCTCCTGTTAGCGGTTGAGTTTCATGATATGTTTCCTTAGGAAGGTGTAGGGAGAGACTAAGTTAGAGGCAGGCTGAATTCAGAAGGCAAGCTTCAATGTGTTGTTTTGCTACTGCAGGAGGCTCGGCTACAATAGCTTAAATCTCTGCTTGGAGCAAATGCTAACAGGAAATGGGTTTAGAGAAGAGAAGCATTTGATCAAAAACCTCACTGTTCCTTCTTCTCCCTTACCAGTTTGTTGGAAGATCTATCATAATGTATCATAAAAGGAAAAAAAATGCTGTACCTATGTATGAGCTCCCACTTTGAGTTGTAGCTTCTGCAGTACAGCATTAGGTCTGCTTCACTCTGTATTTCTCTCCCTGTGTCCTGTTGTCTTCAGTCTGTGAGGGCCTGCCTGATGTTTTTCAGTCTCTATTACTCATTGTCTAATAACAGATTTGCAGGAGGGACAATGGAGGTTAATTTACCAACATTTCATGTGTGCTAAATGGCAGGCATTTGCAATGGAGAAGGAACAGCTGTCTCTTCTTAGCCTGCAATGGGTGGGAATAGAGTTCTGCCCTTTAGGCTTGGAATATGATAACACACACATTTTGAATGTATCTCTTTAAAGAAAATAAGCATCAGCCTACACTAAGGGAGAGGAAAAAAAGTTTTTACTTTTGCTTTAAATCAGTGCCAGAAGCTGAAGTTGTTATTTCTCTCCAGAAACAAGAGTGTGTTTCAGTAGTGCTGTGTTTTATTGTGTGCATTTGGCTGTTGCTTTTCATGAAGCTTCTGTTAATCCTTCAAATGGGAAGGCAGCAGGCTGGAAGATGGGCCAAGGTGGGGGAGAGGTGTTTTAGAGTTGCTGTGACCTGGTTCAATAAAATAGTCTTCTCTGGTGGTGCTGAGTCAGTGCTGGACATCGTCCTAAATAGATGTGACTGAATCTGTTGTGAAGACGCCCCCCTAAACAACAAATGCCCCCTTGTGAAGTGCTGGGCTACTTGAGGTCGGAGGGAGAAGTGCAGAGACGTGTAAGAGCTCTCAATGTCTGTGCTTACCCAGTGTCTGTTTCAGTTTACTGTGGAAAGGAGGTAGAAGGGTTTTAATACTGTATATTACAGGGGTTTGGAAGTGGAATTTTATCAGTGTTGAGAAGACTGTTTTAGGAGAAATAAAACACAAACCCACCACACCAAAGTGATTAAAGCTCTGAATATGTAGAAGTGCATCAATATGTAAAATCAGTTGACATCTCCAGCAGTAGCAGCTCTTGCCATGCAAGAGGCAAAGCCTGGGGAGTACTGAAATGTTACACAGTAAATAGCTCTGCTGTACTGAACTCAGTGCAGCTTCGTTGGGATGACAGCCTGGTTCCATGGTATGTATAGTACAAATTGCAGCTCCGTGGCACTACTGTACATTGAGGTGGTTTATTCAGACACCATTTAGATGATCTCTTTACATATCCCTAAGGTTGCTGCACGTTCGAAATGGTAACTGTAAATATCACTTGGGAGAGGAAACATTCAAACTGGCTCAGTCTTACATGGACAAACTTGCAAAGCATGGTCAGCAGGCGAACAAAGCGGCGCTCTACGGGGAGCTGTGTGCACTGCTCTTTGCCAAGAGCCACTACGATGAGGTGAGTGGGATTTTGGTTTTGTTTTGCTTCAGAAAACTGGTCATGAAATCTGCTTGGATGTTCCATGACTGGCTCAGTATTCACTTAATCTCTCTAGCTGGAGCTCCTGAGCCTTGTTTTTGGTCCCTGTGTGGCAGTGCCTGAGGAATACTTGATGTATTGACGTTTTTCTATGTGCTGTTCTGAGTACTTTGACCAACATTAAGAAATGATGTGTGATAATTAGTGGTGTGTGTTGGCCATCTGTAAAGGAAATACTACATTAAAAAGCTGATTTTAATAGGTAAAACTGAATAGCTGAACACAGCTAACAATTCTTTGCACCTATCTTATAAAAACTGCCTGAAGTGTAACCGCTGTATAAACTGTGGTTTTCCTTTAGCTCTTAAGTACACTGACCAGGAAGTTGTCCTACACAATAGGAATCGTGAGGATTACTTGGAAGTTTATAAAATACCCCTTTTTGTCAGTGCAAGTTGTTATAATACATGCCTTAGGCTAGCATAAAATACTTAAGCATTCAATATTAACCGTAAGAGTGCTTTTTAAGTCCGTCCTTTAACACATCTCTGAACAAGTTTCGTTACATAAAAGTAATCAACAGTATTTACATTTTGTGCTGTAAATGACCATTGTACTGTTCATAGCCAAGTAATGTTTTTAATATTGCAACCGTGTGAAGTTCCAGCTTCATTATGTTGATAACTTTGTTCAACAGGCTTATAAATGGTGCATAGAAGCCATGAAGGAGATCACAGTTGGCCTGCCTGTAAAAGTAGTAGTGGATGTTTTACGACAAGCTTCAAAGGTGAATTAAAACTCTTCCATGTTTCTTTTGTAACTAAATTGCTACCAAGAATGGGTGAGCATAGGTACCTCCAATATACCTGGGTAACCAGGTTCATTTCATGAGCCTTAGGGCTTGTTAGTTGTGTTTCATTGGTCCACCTCTGTCTCAGACCTGGGGGAGGGTTGGTTTTGAGCTTCAGCTCTTCAAATGAACATTGTGACAAAGTTAATCTGAGAGCATTCCCTGGAAAGGTGCTCCGTTCCCTCTTTGATCTAGACTAGGTACATCACCAGCCCTTTAGTCAGGATAACATTGAAGTTTATGAATGTTATCTGTCAACCTTTTCATCAATAACTGAGAAGTCTTTTAGTAACCATATTTTGAAATTACAACTAGTAGTTAGGAACTGCACCAGTGTCTGGAGGAGATGAGTTGGGAGTGTGCACCTCTTCACACGCTTCATTTCAACCTGTTTAGGCTTGTGTTGTAAAACGTGAATTTAAGAAGGCTGAGCAGCTGATAAAGCATGCAGTATACCTTGCCAGGTAAGTGGCATTCCAAAAAAAACCCAAACCTTTCAAACTTACTTTTCTCTTGCTTCAGCTTGTAATAGAAATATATTCCTACAGGGAGCATTTCGGAGCCAAGCACCCCAAATACTCTGATACGCTACTAGACTATGGATTTTATCTGCTCAATGTAGACAATATATGCCAGTCTGTTGCCATCTATCAGGTATGCAGCAGGACTAAGTGTGTGTCTTCAGTTTCCCTTAATCCTCATAGTCTCTGAAATGTTTCTGCTGAAATTCACATGCATTAATTTGTGGAGATAAATAATAGTTGATAAGTGACTGCAATGCTCGTTCTTTAAAAACAAAACACCAAAGTACCCTCAAATGGGGGGTTTTGCTTTTTTCCCCCCTGACTCCAAAGTGGCTTTCATAGATGCAGTGTCTCAAGTACATAGGCCCACAGAATTTCAGAACCAGTTGATTATTTTCCCCCCTTTTTAACAACAAGTGAGATTGATTTGAGGGGGTTTGTTGTGTGTTGACGGATTAAATGCTTTTCTTGTAACTCTTTCAGACAGCTCTTGATATCCGGCAGTCGGTATTTGGAGGTAAAAACATCCATGTAGCTACAGCTCATGAAGACTTGGCTTACTCTTCATATGTTCACCAGTACAGCTCTGGAAAATTTGACAATGCACTGTGAGTACAAGTGTTTGAGGCACTGGCAGCAAAGTTTGTCCTGTAAGGGGAGAAAAATGTTCTTAAATGATACGGACTGTCCAGTTAGAACTTAACTGCTTCAGTTAATTGCATTAGTGTTCTAATATTTTATCAGTCAGCTGTTAACTTGTATATATGTATCTTGAATGAGTTACTTAACCTTTCAGATTCCATGCTGAACGTGCTATTGGCATTATAACTCACATTCTTCCAGAAGACCATCTTCTCTTGGCATCTTCAAAGCGAGTTAAAGGTAGGACCCTTCACTGTGTTACAGGGATGGTTTGAAATCACTTGCTCAGGTGTGTTTATTCGGTTCCCAAACAGAGGCAATGTCACTTGAGTTGTTTTTTCCTCAAATGGATGTCACTCTGGAATATTTGCAGCCCTCAGTGTCCTCTGCCAACACACTTGTAAAATACATAAATCCTTTCTTTAAAACTTCACCTTTGAGGGACCAGAGAGTATAAAAATATGTGTTGGGGGCTTGATATCTGGTGTAACCTGTTTGAAAACAGTTTGTAATAAACACAAAGTCTGATGAGATGTCTTGGATAGAAGGCTTCCTGCTGCCTACAGTTAACACCTCTTTGTGTTTGGGCCACAGTAACGTTGGTTTTCCTCCCCCACATCCAGCACTTATCTTGGAAGAGATTGCAATAGACTGTCACAACAAGGAAACTGAGCAGAGGTTACTTCAGGAAGCTCATGACTTACATCTGTCCTCACTCCAGTTAGCTAAAAAAGCTTTTGGGGAGTTTAATGTACAAACAGCAAAACACTATGGCAACCTTGGAAGACTGTATCAGTCCATGAGAAAGTTTAAGGTAAGATTATACTGACCTTAAGGTCTTAAAATCTGCAGATATCTATAAATCTGCAGACATCTATAAATCTGCCACAACAAATGATGGTTTTCAGTGTCCATGATTCATAACGTCAGTTGGTAGCTTTACAACTGGAAAACTTGTGCTTTATAATTCATCTCCCTAAAGCTTTGCACAGAAAGAATCCACTGAGATGCATGATGCCTTCAGAGACAGGCTGACAGCAATCTTTATGACAGAAATAGCAGTACTGCTTGCTGATCCACTTGACTAAGAGCTTGAAGAAGTTCTGGCTTTCTTACTTCTTTCCTTTTATAAAATACTTACCGACTATTTAGCTTCTCCATAGTTACATTTCTTTGAACCTGCCTTGTTTTCATCCTCTGTTATGGTGCTGTGTGGTGTCTGACTGACCTCTGTGAATTTGATCCTCATAGGAAGCAGAAGAAATGCACATCAAGGCAATTCAGATTAAGGAGCAGCTTCTAGGTCAAGAAGATTATGAAGTTGCCCTGTCAGTGGGCCATCTAGCTTCTCTCTATAACTATGATATGAACCAGTATGAAAATGCTGAAAAGCTCTATTTGAGGTCCATAGCAATTGGTAGGTGATTCTTAAAATGTGTGACTGTATAGAAGGTTTAGTACTGCAGGAAACATTGTTAAGTCATGTATTCAAGTGTTTAGTACAACTTAACTGCAATGCAGCCTGGTTTATTTTGTATGTGGTTGCAATCTAAATATAATGCTTTTTCTTGAATGTTCTCCCAGGGATTGAATTCTGGAATTGTATTATTTTCAGTGCTTCATCAGAATTTGTTCTTGAAAGCATCTGGAAACGGAGTAATTAGAAGCTTGGATGTTTGTCTTTAGATTACATTTTGGAGCTGTGGCTGGAAGTGCAGAATGTAGTTAAATTGTGAAAGGAATGGAGAGCTATTGTGCCCATCAGCCTGTGTTCTCATTCAATATTTTTGTTGCCTGTTATCATTTGCAGTAAACCTATAATTCCAAATCAAATGCATTTTTAGGCCATGCTGTGGCTCAGCTTGGAGACTGTCTGTCTTTGTACAGTTCTGTACAGTGCGTTACAGAAGAGCCTTTATGTGACTGTGCATGTAAAGCTACAGCGCAATTAATGATCCAGTCACAGAGTCCCTGAGGACAAGTTCCAGTATCCTGAAAGTAGGAGATAGATAGAATTCAAAGCATCCTCCAGGAAGCTTGCATGTTATTGGGGTTCTTGATTGACCATAAGAAAAAGGTTCGTGGTGTCGGTTAAAAAATGACACCAGAAATAAGATGAAACCTTTTAATTTTGTTTTCTTTTGGATTTCTTTAGGAAAGAAGCTTTTTGGGGAAGGATACAGTGGACTTGAATACGATTACAGAGGTCTCATTAAACTGTACAATTCCATTGGCAATTACGAGAAAGTCTTTGAATACCACAATATTTTGGCCAATTGGAACCGGTTGCGGGATCGGCAGTTCTCGGTTACAGATGCTCTGGAGGACGTAAGCACCAGCCCTCAATCCACTGAAGAAGTGGTCCAGTCTTTTCTGATGTCTCAGAACGTTGATGGACAGAGTAGTTAAGAACTTGGTCAATAAACCAGTTAAGGTTTTTTCCCCCCAGGTTACAGGGGGAAAAGTCATACTGTGAAATCTAAACCATGTAGTTCTCTGGGGGCTGGAATTTGCATTGAAACACTGGTCCAGTCTACTGAAGAGTGCCCATACGGATGAATGTGTGTTAAATTCTTATCAGCATGTGTATGGCATGTTTAGTTCGGCTCACATTTTGAACTTGGTATTCCAGAAAACCCCTTCTTTCTCTCTTCTTTCAAAAGAAGCTACTTTGCAGAAAGTCTGCAAGAAAACCTTAAATAAAACTGTTTGAGCTCAAAAGAGTTGCATTCTTATTATGAATGGAAGGTTTCATCAAGAGCTTTCTGCTGTTACATAGAAAGAATAAACGCTGTACGATAAGAAGTTACAGGAGAAGGGTCTTTCTACTGTACACATAGCAAAGTTAATCGTAAATATCAAGAGAAGGGAAGGATGCCCTAGCCTTGGGTCTGCCTTATGAAGAAAAGTGGCAAAGAACCACTCTGGAGAGCAACATACTCTTTGTGAACCATGCCAGGGGGTTAAGCCAGTCACCACCATGTGTTGTTGTGAACACCCTGAACTGGACCAGTGTTCATCCATCGGTCAGTGATAGAGGATCCAGTAGACCAGCAGTCGTAGTTTTCTTTGGTACCAACCGAGAGTGCTCATCTTCTGAACAGGACCAGGAAAATTGAAAGTGGACCAGCCTGCTAGAAACAGTTTTTGGACCAGTGGCTTTAATTTAATATTTCTGCCCCTGCATTCACTTTTACAGTAGGATTATTTCATTTAGATGTATGATCAGTGCAAAATTATATTCATGTAATAGATACAAACCTAGGAAGTGAACGTTCTTTAGCGGTTGCGATGGCATGTCTTTACCTAGTGAGCTTATACAAATATTAATGTCGATGCCACAAGCAAAAACTAGAAATGCTTTAACTATTTCCTGCAGCCATCTCTTTTCTTTCTCTCCTTTTTGAATGGGCTTACTCTAATAATTGAGGCAGTAACTTGTTTATACCAGTTAATAGTTTTGTATTCCAATCCAGTTCAACCTGTGTTTCTGGAGAACACAACTCCTTGTACAGTCCGCAGGGGTCAGTGGAAAATGCCAAAAAGCACAAACAGGTCTTTTCTTTTTATTTTCTTGTGATGCTTCATTTCTACATTAAACAAGAGTACAACCAGAAACCGATTCCTTTATATTAATTGAAAAAGCAGAAGAGCTGTAAAGAGCTGTAAAGATCCTCTTATAATGCCTATCTCACTAGCTTGTCTTAATTTTTCTGCTGTTGGGGGGGTGGGGGGGTGCTTGGTTGTGTGGCTTTTTGGTTTGGGTGTTGGGTTTGGCTTTCTTTGTTCTTTTTAATGTTGAGGTAAATCTCATTTGAAGGTCTGTGTAACGTAGCTAACTAGGAACAACTCACTGCTGTTACCTCAGTTCCTCTCAGAGCAGCACAAACCATGCTCCTGTAGTTCACATTCTGTCAGTTCTGGGTTTTCTCCTTCCCCACAGCCCCTATTTTCAGGGGTTTGTGTCCGGGCTGTCAAAGGCCAGTCTGTGCTGGGGCTCTGAGCACGCTTCCTCCAGGGCTTGGTCCGAGCAGCATCTTTGGGGTCTGGCTTTTAATTCCTTTATGAAGTCTGGGACAGGGGAAGCTGTGTGGTGGCCTTCAAGGCAGAGTGCAGAGCAGAAATAGGAATCTCAGCCATGACTCTTAAGAACTGAACTTGAACAGACTGATGGTTCATATCCTGGTGCCTTCAAGTATATTTTTGTGGGAAAAGGCTGAATAATACCATCTTTAAAATGCAGTTATGTGATTAGTGAATGCAGAGTTAAGGATTATTGAATGCTTGGAATATCTTCACTGATGTGAAAAGAAGTATTTGCATTACAAAACATCCCCACGGTATTAAGACTGCAGTATAACCTCAGTGGCTCTTCAGTGAAAATCCAACTTAGTTATGTGTGGATTTAACCTCTAATGTATTTCTAGGAATCTGTGAGGTGCTACAAACATGCAGCTGTCTGCAAGGCAGAATGTTTTTATCCCTGAATGATGAATTACAAAGTTCTTACAAATTCCTATGTCCTATTAAAACTACTTGGATGAAGCGTGTATGACTGGTGTCAGAACTTAGGCAGGGACGGCGTGCCTAGAATTGTCCTCCAGGAGCGGTGTTGTATCTCCTGTACTGCAGAAGTGTTCAAAAGCTTCAGGCTGGGTGCGTGGATTTGTGCTTCCTTTATCTGCAGACTGTTTCTTTGCTTGGGGTTTCCAGTCCTGGCTCTCCATTTCCAGCTATTGACTGAGGGATCTCAAAGACCTCAAGGTTCTGTGTTTGGGGTGAGGGGTGTCGCTTGCCTGTCACCAGTGGCAGTGGCCTACATGAACCACTGCTGTTGTTTCACCTCTGCTTTGTGTTTGCCTTTCACTGTTTGTCTTCAAGTTAAGGCAGCCAGGACAGTGTCCAGCACGGGGCAGGACAGGGAGGTGTAGTGCTTGTCTCTGACAACCAAACGCCTCAGTTCAGTTGGTTTAACTGTAGCTTTGCTCTCCAGCCTTGCTGGGTTTGGTAGACTTCTCTTTCTTTCCCTAAGCTCCTTCACCAGCACATTAATACCTTGGTGCGTTGGCTTGTCTGGAAGGAGCTACAGTCCTAAATGTCACCCAGGATCTCCTTGGTAGCAGACTCTAAGAGACGTGACTTGGTCAAGAGTAGCTGACAGCAATCCTTGTAAGACCTGTAGCATGCTCTTCATGGGACTGCATTAAATCCTGACTGGACTCTTGAGTTGACCTCATTGTAGCATGTCCACAACTCCAGTCACACTAAGGCATGTAAATGATGCAGAAGGGTGGCAGTGGCCAGTAGCTAAAGCTGTTCAAGCGCGGGCTTGTGGAACAACTTTGCAGTTGCCTCCAAAATGCTCTGTTGCTGCTCTGCAGAGCATGGAACCTTCCCCTGATGCTGTCCTTGCTGCGGGTGTGCTGTTTCTCCATGTAATAACCTAAATGCAACCTTTCTAGTTCTTGGTTCTGTGCCTCCGAAATTGAGGTCTGTGAACACGTTTGTATCAGCATCTGGTGACTGAAACGTGGTGCCATTGGTCAGTGATTGCTGTATCTGCTGTTACAGTTTGATACCTTTAAGAAAGTAGGAGTCCAGCTGGGTGACTTCAGAGGAAGGTAAATGCCTGTCCTTCCGTGCCAGTGTGGTTGGAGTAGATCTGGTGTTACTGCAGGGTTCCATGGCGCGGGCACCAGGCAGAGCTATGGGAGCAGAGGGTGCAATCCCCATGCTTTCCCTTGGGAGCAGAGCTGGGGCGCTCCCCTCCTGCCGTGCCCCTAGAGCAGGCTTTCCATGTACATCCGAGTGAGTACTGGGGAGGGAGCTGTGTGACAGCCCCCAGAGCTCCTGCCCCTGCGACTCCAGGTGCTAGAGGAAGTTAATGAGCTGTTGGCATTGCACAGAGGCTGGTTGGGGTTGCATTGACAGGGGAGAGCCGAGAGTGGAAATCCAGGGGCATGCATCTTGAAGGTAAGTCATGTAATCGCACCAGAGTCATGGGATGCAAGTGGTGAGGACAGGGGTCACCTAAAGTAAATGACTGTAACTGTTGTTTAAATTAAACCCTTAGTATTTCGTTTTCAGTACAGTGTCATTTGAGTGAATGATCTCTATGCTCCTTTACGCAGACGCTGCAGTTGGAGGGAGGGAGGAAGGTGGTATCGGGGTTTCTCCACTGTTCTTGGGACTGGGGCTGCTGTGTGTGGTTTGGGGAAGGGAAGAAGTACACGAAGGCTTTAAGAGCTGACAAACGTTGCAGGAAGATTTGAAAATCAGTGTATCCCTCAGCTACTTGAAGTAAAACAACCATGACCATTGGTCCCTAACGGGTGTTTGGTCACTTTGATGGCACAGTATTATAGAGTCATAGAATGGTTTGGGTTGGAAGGGACCTTAAGGTCATCTAGTTTCAAACCTCTGCCATGGGCAGGGGTGCCTCACACTAAACCATGTCACCCAAGGTGCTGTGCAGCCTGGCCATGAACACTGCCAGGGATGGAGCATTTACCACTTCCTTGGGCAACCTGTTCCAGGGCCTCGCCATCCTCACAGTAAAGAACTTCTTCCTTATATCCAGCCTGAACTTCCCGTTTCAGTTTGAACCCATCACCTCTTGTCCTGTCACTACAGTCCCTGATGAAGAGTCCCTCTCCAGCCTCCAAATAACAACCTGCAAAGTGTCTGCCACAGTGTCCCTGCCCGCACAGGCGCCCTGCAGCGGTACCTGCTGTTTGGGACTCTTCCTTTTGCACACAGTTCTTGTTAAGTAATGTTGAAAGGGTTTTGTTGTCGAATTCTGATTTATAGGACAAAGATGTTCTTTTGTAAGTTGAAAGAATGAAGTTTTTTCTCTCAATGCGCTGCAGTGTGAAGTTTGCTCCAGGTGCCATTGCGCTGCTTCTCATGGTACAACAAATGCACATTTAACTTGGTTTCCTTTTTGTAGTCCTACATACGGGGAGAGTGCAGACAGGAGAATGCATCGTGCCTAAAACATGATTGAAGCTGTTGACAAAACCTTCACTTGATCTGGTGGGGTTTGAGGCCGCAGGCCAGCAGCGGGTAGCACAGTGGAGATGTTGCCATTACCAGTCTTTAAGCAGAGATTCTCCCCTCTGCTGCCTGTGCAGAAAACACTTTATTTCCTCTAAAGGTTGTTGTTTCCCCCTTCTCTTTTCCTTTCTGTTCTATAACACCAGTGACTGCCCAAATGCCAGTTGCAGATCTGACTCCTCGGTGTGGGTCTCTCCCCATTCACCACAACTGGCCCGTGGCGCGCTGTTTGTCGTGGCCCTGCAAGGACCCCTCTTGAGTAGCAGGGAGGAAACTTCCTTGACCTGGAAACAAACTCAAACTGCGTGTGAGGAATTGGCAGCACTGGTAACGCTTTTGTCCCTAAATCTCAGGAATGTTTTAGGCAGTGAAACCGGTTTCCCTTCTGTGATGGAAAGGCGCGTGCTCTAGGGTCTTGTGTACCAATCTGTCCTTGCAATCCTCAGTATCTATAGCATGAGTGGCCTTAGTGAGTTTGTTGAAGTGCACATTTTTGTTTTCCTTTCTTCAGAAGTAAAGTTTAAAGATGACAAAGATATATACTATATAAATATATAGAGCTATTTAGAGACTTGGTTTGTGGTGCACAAGTTCAGTGTTGGATCGCTCAGTAATTGTCGCAGGTACCATATGTGTAACTTCCTTTCTTTGATGTATATCCCGTGATGGGAAGCGATGTTGCCATGGTAACTACAACTTTACAATTTCTTTATGACTCAACGATGTGAATGAACTCTACATTTGATTGAATATTACCGGGTTCAGTACTATTTTTATACCTTATTGAACTACAGGGGATTTTAATTTAATAGCATTTTAAAAAAAGATGTTGCTTGAACTGTATCATTGAATAAATCAAACTACTTATACAACCCCCTCCTCTAAACCACCATCTCTGCCTGTAGTGCCACATTCATTGATAGGAAAGTATCTCCATCATTACTAGACCTTGGAGACCACCCTACTTGTCGTGTCAAGACTTAACGTTCCGTATCCTCCTCCTCCTGGACTGCAGTGCCCAGCATTCTTTGTACCCATCAAACCACACTATGTTTGTAACCAGCATTGTGATATTCTGTAACTGTATTGCTAAAATGAAATATTGACCTAATAAATGGAGTGTTTCCCGCATCTCCAAGTATCTGCATTGAATCTGCTTAAAACTTTGCTTCCAACAAACAGCTGCCCCTTGCCGCAACGTGTCTAAGAGTGGGTGTTTGGCTGTTTCTGCCTTGTCACAGTAAGCCAGAGCGAGGTTAGGAGTTGAGTTGAGCTGATCCAGCTCCTGGGGCTGCCTTTGTTGTCTCCTTTGGGCTCTGTTGCCCACGTTAGCTTTGTCCTGGCCTGTGGCTGTGCTGGCCAAGCTTTCTTGAGCAAGATGACTGGGTTTCCATAGCTCTCTGACCACGCAGCTTTGGGGGTACTTCCATTGTAGCTGGCCCCTTTTGTTTTGTGTTTGATACCCTTTATACTGAGTTGTAAACGTGGCTGCCTTGTCACCGAGGACCTTCTGGTACTAATGCTTTCCCCTGAGGTGGCCACGGGGATGCGGAGTCTTTCATCCAGGTGAGCAGGCACAGGCCAAAAGCATTTTCTGTGTCTGCCTGAGCACAGGACGGGTTGGAGGCAGCGTTTCTGGAGCTTTTGTTGTGAACCCCTCAGGTGTGAGAGGTGTGTGTTGGTGGTAAATGAGCTGTAACCCCCCAGCCATGCAGGGGCTCCTGCCACAGGTCTGCCATTTCCATTCCAGAAACGCCTCCGAACACCCGGCCCCTGAGTGCAGCCCAGAGATGCTGCACCCTGAGGAGCCCAGTGAGGTCTGTGCCAGGTTCAGCTCTTGTGAAGCAAGGCTGGCTCCAGAGGCGGCCGTGCTGACACCCTCAGGGCTGTGGCCTTGCCCGTTGCGGCTGTGCAGCCCGTCTGTAGGGTCCATGCAAATGGAAATGGGTGAAGGATGCCAGGCCTGGGGCATCTCTGTGTGTTCCTGCAGCTTTCTCAGCGCTTTCCCTCTTCCCCAGGGAAACGCTGATATTTGGGGAGTGCTGAAGCCAAACTGCCCGGCACAAACCAACAAAAGCAGACAACAAAAGCGTCTTTGCTTCGGCCACTAAGAAGGAAGAATCAACAACAGCAACCCCAAAACTGCTTCTGCCCAGGCACAAGGGACCTGGTGTTGAACACGTGGAGGTACGAGGCCGTCCTGCTGCTGCCTGTGGAGTGAAGCGAAGCTGCCTCCCAGCAATGACTTTGTTCCCTGGGTGAGTTGGAGCAGAGTCCCAAACCCTGCCATGGGCAAGGATCAGGCTCTTCCCCGTGCCAACAGAATTCACCATAATTCCCCCTAAGCCAGGCTGCAGCGAGGTGCTGGGGCAGGCCGGCTGCTTGCAGTGGGGGTGGCCTTGGGGTTATGCTCTCTTGGCTGTCCCAAAGCACAGGAAGCTCCTCCTGGCTGGCAGAAGGTCTGGTGCATCCCGGACAGGAACAGCTCCTGTCCCGGGGGTGTCCCTGCAGGGTGACAGCCTGCCACCAGGCGCCACGGCTGCGGGCTTCTGCTTGTGCTTGATAGCTCTGGTTCCCCACTGAACAGAGCTTCCTATGGCACAACATGTGGGCTTTACTGTTCCGGATTTAACTGCCAGCCATGGCCTCCGCTGGCATCTCTTCAGGCTGTGGTTTGGGGGGGGGGGGGATGGGGTTTTGTGTCTCTTCTTTTTTCCCTTGGTTCTACGTTACTCTTTGAGCCAGGGTTGTGCAATGCTTCCTTGAATTCCCCGGTGCTCCGTTTCAATGGAAGAGAGCAAGCAGCCCGAGTTAGGAAACGTGCATGGAGCACTACTGCCTTGGTAGCACCCCTGCTGCCAACTTCCACAATTAAACAGCAGGAAAAAGCAATCCCTGTAGTATCCGTGAGTAGCACTGGTGCATCCTTTAGTTGACACCAAAGGTTTTCTTACCGTGCACTTAGAGCAGGGAGCTCCGAAGGTGAAACCTTTTCCCTTTCCCTCTGTCATCTGGTCAGGAAACTGAGGTCATTGCTGGCAGAGCTCAGTTTTCCGTGAGAGCTTTCCCATCGTGTCTAAGTCACCTCAAGTCCTACTGGAAAAGTTACACATCCAAGTCCTGAGCAGGCTTTAATCTTGCTCAGCTCTGTCTTAACCCACGGTGGCACTTCGAGGGCACGCAGTATGTTTCTGAAGCAGCCACATGCACTTCTCTGTTTGGGTCACAGCGTGTGCTCCGGAGGAAGGTCACAACCTGCAGCTGGAAGAAGCATTCCATTACCTGAAGGAGACTCCTCGTGTGCTGCTGCTGAGCCAGGTCTGGGAGGAGCTGAACCCGCTGCCCGGTGAAGGTGCCCTGTGCCATCCTCCTTCCCAGCCTCAAGCGCGCCCTTGGCAGCGGTGCCTCCGTGGCAGAGCTCCTGCCAAGGCCTGTGGGTGCGAGCCAAGATGCCTTTTCAGAAGGAAATCTGTTGTCTTGGTTCTAAAAATGGCCTGCGTCGTCTGCCCTTCCACTGGGAGCTGGGGGGGGTTCCTCTTGCTTGGGCTCAGAGCTGAGGCCAGTAACTAAGCCCCTGCCCACCCATCCCTGCTTTGGCACGCAGGAAGGAAGGATCTCTGGGGTTTTTTGACTGGTCACACTGTAGGATTTCTATGCCAAGCTGTTGATCTCTCTGATGCTTCCTTAAGTCCTGGGTTCCGCTGTAAATCAAACCTAGCCAACCCTGAAGCCCCAACCAACCAGTTCTGTTGCTATTTTCTTGCTATTCCTGTCCTGAAGCATCAGCTCTCAGATAAGTCTCTGCAGCAGCGGCAGCAGGCAAAGAGGGCTACAGCCACCCCAGTGTGGATCAATGGGTGCCAGCTGCAGATGTGCCAAGGACACCGGTGTGAGTACAGGCCAAACGCGTGGCTGTTGTTTGCCCAGAACAGTTACAAATGGCAAGTGTGTGTGGAGCAGTTATGAAACTTCTTTTAACCAGGGTATTTTCCATACTGGTCTCTTTCCCTCTTTCATTCCCTGCTCCCCAGTCAGTGACTGCTGACCATGTGTAGGGTTTGTGTGTGTGTGTGAGCAGAAATGAGCAGGGAACAGATCCTGCTCTCCTCAGGAAAGGGTTTCTGCCATAGTAAGGAGAGAAGCAGCTGTTTGCTTCCTGACAAGCACTGCTCTTCCATTACTGGGGTTTATGCAAAAAGAACGATGTAGGAAAGGTAGATCTGATACTTCACACATCCCCTGTTGAGCCTCAGTGCTGATGCACTGTTAGGAACCTCCAGGATAAGAATAAATAAGATCACATGGTTTAAAACAACCTGTTTTTCATTGTGCTTGGGTCCAGGCTTGTTGCTACGACGCTGCGGGTGTTTCAGTATTTGGTGGATTCAGGGAACCATGGAGACTGTTTTTATTCCCTGCTCTTTATTCCGGTGCTGAGGCTGCAGTAACCAGCTCCTGTGCTCCCCTTCCCTCTGCAGTGCTCTGGGAACCTTAAAAACAACAGAAAAGACACAAAGTAAATGGAAGGTGTAACTCCTCTGGGCAGCCTTGTCTCCCACAGGAGCTGGTACGGCTGTGCCCTGGCCGTCCCCTGGGGCTTTACTGCTTGGAGCCTGCACGTGCTTCAATCCCAATCCCTTCAATCCCACTGGGCTGCTCCTGCTGGCGAGCAGCCCCCAGCCCCAAACCCTTGCTGTGGTCGTTGCACTTCAGCTGTGCTAATTTCTGGTGTTCCATGCGCTGTGTGTCCGCGATGCATTCACCAGCGTAGGGATCGGTGGGGTGGTATTTTCTCCATCCCTACAGTGGAGCAGACAAGCAGAGGAGGATTGCCTGGAGTCACAGAGCCAGCAGGTTACTGTGGGACTCCTACTCAGCCTCCTGCATCAGGCCGTCTAGCTCTTGCTTTTCTGACTTGGTTTATGAGTTTGGATGTGAAGTGCTCCCTCAGAGCTGTTACACACCAGATTGGACTCTTTTTAGAAGTAAATAGACTGGGGAGGAAAGAGATGAAAAGCAAGATGCTTATGAGTGCATGAGAACTCCCACAGGACATGTGATTGCATTTTAGCAGCTTGAAAATAGGCTTATGTGGGACAAATCCTCCTTCCACAGGCAGACCGTGGCACCTGTTTGTGGCAAAGCTGATCTTGTCAGCAATTGCTTCTAATGTCCCTTTCTCCATCCCCCCTTGAGGGTTTGCGTGTGGCGGAGTCCTGGCTGGAGTCAACAGACTGCTTTGCAAACGCCCTTCCTACAGGTTGGTCTGCATTTTTGCTCTGGAAGACAAAGTGTGTGGCTTTGCTGGGTGGGCCCAAAGGCAAACCACAACTATGCTCTGAGCATCCAGACTGCTATGTAAAGACACGCTAATGAATGCCGACTGACATGCGCCAACGAAGAGGCATCTTCTTCCTTACTACTGCCTTGTGCTATAGTAGCTTCTCTTACTGCTGTCTTCCCTACTCCTATGTCTCTTCGCTGAGTAGCAGTTCAACCTACCTGGCTCCTCCAGCTCCACCACTGACTGCTCTTCACCTCCTGGGCCTCTGGCAAAAATGCCAAGTTTCAATGCCTCTCCTGGGGCAGGAAGATGCTTTTCCTGCTTGGTGCCGATGCCACTGCCTGAGCTCACCTGCCATTCCTGCCGCTGGGCGTTGACTTGGCAGTTGTGCTGATGGTGACTGTCTCTTTGACCTGGCTGCTCCTGCAGGTCTCTCTGTCCCTCCTTGGAGACCCCGTCTGGTGTAAAGCCAATTCAGTTCCTCTTCTGAACATGGGGTTTCCGAAGGGCAGCATAATTGCTTAAAAACAAGAAGGGAGCAACCACAAAGAACACTTTAAAAGATATTTATATGAGCAACCACCACACACTGACTCATGCTTGGGCAATAACTCTTGCTTAACCGTGGTCCTGTTGCGTGGCCAGCTGAGAAATGACTGTACTGACCGCACAGATCCTCACCTGGCAGGGTTTGTTCCTTGCAGTTGAGATCTGAGACCCCATCCGACCCAGCAGCCAGTCCTGGTGTAGCCACTGCAGAGCTGTGTTCTCTGTGCTGTCGCTGGTCCCCTGCGTTGGTGCCCAGCTCAGCTCAGCTCAGCTCAGCTCTCTTTGCAGCTTGGCTTACACAGCCCAGGCTACCCAAGCACCTAAAGATGTGTGTTTCGACACAAGAACCCTTCTCTCACGGTAGGGACAGCACTGTCCTTCTTCAGGCACTTCGGGCGGCTCGTCAGTGGCTGCGAGCGCTCCTGGGTGGCTGCATCTGAACAGAGGCTCGAGTGTGTGCGATGGGACACGGGCACTGCTCAGCCCCGCTCCGCCCGGGCGGGGGCTGCTGTGGACGGGTGTGCGCTGCCGCTGGATGTCACTGTCGCTTTATGGCACTGTATGCTGGGAGGGCGGCACACGGGCGGCGATGGGTCCCTGCCCTGGGCATCCTAAGGGTGGTGGGAGGGTAGCATGGAGCTGGGTGCAGAGCAGCTGCTGCGCTGCGCCTCCTTCCCAGAGGCAATCCCAGAGAGAAGGGTTTTTGCAATGCCAGTGTTCGTGCTGTTTGACTTGCTTTAAAAAACCAAGCAATGCTTCCAAAGCCTCAGAGAGCCCACAAGACTTCGTTCTTTACTCTCTTAGACTGAGACATGGGGCTGATTTCTACAGCTTTGAGCAGCGTACAGGCACCAGCGGGTTGCAAAGGGAAACGATGCTCTCTTCTAGCTCTGAGAAGCAGCTCTGGTATTTTCACCAAGTCTGAAGGCAGGGACTTGGGACCAGTGTTTGAATTCAGACGTGGTTGATTGGTTTGGTTCTAATTAAAAACAAGCAAACAAACAGAAGCCTAAAAGCCCAAATGTGAGGCAAGGGGACACAGCTCCCTAATTTCAAGAGGACTGGTGAGAAAGACTAACAGATGGCTGCTCGCTTGCCTCTCTCCTGGACCAAACCTCACAACGTTGTCAAATCACCACACTGACAACCTCAATCGCTTGCTAATTAAATATTGTTTCTGTATTCTTATGCTCACTCATCTAAAGAACGAGGCATTTCCAAATAACCTATTTCTGTTGTGCCGAGCATGCCGATCCCCCCTGGATCCACAGCCTGTTGTTTATGCTCTAGCAGGGAGCCGACTGCTGTTCCCTTCCCACAAAGGGCGAAAGATGCTTATTTTTCTCCCACTTGTCTTGCATAACAAAAGGCATTTGTCAACCCTTACATAACGGCAGGATTTGTCACTTCTTTTAGGAGGCAGCCTGGTCCCCAGCGTGGCACAGCCATGGCTCCTCGGTACACGCCGGAGTGTCCCAATAGCACACAATGCAGCGTGACTAATGCTTGTCACCCACTGTTTGGGTTTTTCTTCCCCCTCTCCTCCTTGGACACTAAGATGTGTCATTTGGTTGTGGCTTTTATTTAGGGGAGCAAAAAGGATGGGAAGGTGTTGGGGGGGGGGTACTGGGTCTTTAATACTTGTTCCAAGGTGGCAGTGGGGAGCTACCATCAGTTCTGTGTGCTGCAGGAGCAGTGGGGCTTGTCCTTAGCCAGGTCATGTCCTGGGCTCAGCAGAGCCTCTGAGAAGGGCCATGCTGGAAATGGAGCTCAATTTCCCCCTCCTCAGCACTCACAAGTGGAAGGGAGCAGGAATGCCTGTTCCCTCCTGGGACTGCCAGTTGCTTTTTTAATATCTCCCAATTAATCTCTTGTGTCTTTGCCAGCAACAGGCATTTGTTGGGCATTTTTGTTTCTTTATGATCGGTTTGATTTCCTCAGCGTTGGAACATCTTTATGGAGCCTTAGAAATAAATAAATAGTTCTGTTCCCCGTAAACTAAAAGCAAAACCTGCACGGCTGGCTTCCTCCTTGCTCTCTGACTGCAGGAGAGAGCTGTTTACCTGTGGCCTCAAACTTATTTATGGCCTTATCACTGCCAGCTATCAGATGACCACAGCTCCCTTTTTAACACGAAGCAAGCAGTGTCCTGGTGACCCAACAAGCTCTCGCCTGCTGCTCGTTTCTGATTTACTGGGAGCAATTTCCCAGTTGATTCCTCTCTGTTTCTCATTGTAGACCTGGTCTTCATTATTTCTTAATATATTTCTGAAAGTGTGTGTTTCTCGTGGACCTTTGAACCTCCTGGTGTACTCAGCCTTTGCTCAGCAGATATGTTTATGGTTGGTTATGAGACTGCTCACATGGGTTAACCCTTTGGAGTCAGTGTTCTTGGGAAGCCACTGGTTGCAGTTTCCCTTTATAGCTGATGCTCAGACACAGAAATCAGCTTTGGCTAACACGGGCTGCACCTGAACCAGTCGCTTGTTTCAAAGTTTAACTATTACACCATTAGATAAAACTATGGATCAAATCTGGTCTGTAAAGCCTGACTAGAAACGTGGCATCAGAAACAGCTCCCAAAATTGTAATCCATTGTGCTGAGGCAACCAGCCCTGCTTCCTAGTGCCAGCCAGGGAGGGCAACTGGTGCCTGTGATAGCTCAGTGCCTGCGTTATGCTAGGAACTGGCAATATCTTCAGGATCTGTGGCCTTCTCCTTTGACATGGATCAATCTGTGTAAGCTGCATGGAAGTTATCCCTTAAAGTTATCACAGCAGGAACACCTTATGGCTGTATTAACTTTTCTATTTGCTTACTTGAAACTTATCCATTTGGTTTTTCTTGATGCACACGTACATCTTCTCCAACTGATCTGCTTCCAGCTCTGAGAAGAGGGAGACAAACTGCCATAACTTCCTTGGGAAAAGAAAGACATGTGGATTGTGTGAGTACAAACTTCATCCTCTTCCTCACCTGCTCCCTAGTTCTGGCTCGGCAAGTGTAGCCACTGACATACCCTTTGCACAGATTTTTGCCCTATTTCCTTCCCCCCCCCCCCAACCATATAAACTTTCAAAGAACTGCTTCCCTAAGCATGGGAAGGGTTACCTACTAACTCAGGTGGCTACGTAGGAGCCCCTTTACTTGCAAAGGGATGTTGCTGATGGGCAGCACATTAAAATTGGCCTTGTGCAGGGCAGGACTAGGTACCACATGGCCTGTGCTAAAATCACCTGCTAGATCTGTGAGTATTTGGCAGTTGGAGCAGCTCTACAAGCCTCCTGTAGACACCCAACCTGATTTCCAGTGCCTCAAATACATGGCCAAAGCAAGCGTCTAAACGCCCGCAGGGAGCAGCAGGGGCAGGAGCCGACCACGCTGGGAGCATCGCAGTGGGGTACCACCATGCCAGGTAAGAGGAGACCCTTACTTCTGCCAGCGTGCGACTTCTGAGGCTCTGCAGAACTTGTGGAGAAACCGATCGATGCAGTTCCCAGTTATGGCCAAACTTTCCTTGACGTGCTTCAGTCTTTTCTTCATGAGGTGGTGCTGGGACAAATTCAGTTTCCGAAGGGATGACTTAAAGGGTCTCAAAACCTCCTTGCACTGCAAAAAAACACTCTATATAAATTGTTGGCATAGGTGTTCAGCACTTCAAATGCAGGTGTCAGGCGTTCCCTTTCACTAAATAAACTGATTAAATAGCTGGGCAGGAAGCCCTGAAGGAGTGTTGTGTTTAGGTGTCTCCTGTATAGACATGGGGGACCTGACGTGGGTCTTCAGCAGGACCTCCGTCAAGCACTCCCACTGCTCTGCAGGAGTTGCTCCTGCACATCCCAAGGTTGGTGATGCCGTAGGCAAAGCATGCCAAAGGTGATGCGAAAGCGAATTGAGTGATTTCCAAGACTGGGAATTCCTTTTTAACATTGTGGGGTGAAAGGTATAAATTTCAGGCTACAAACTAGCTGCTGTTCTGCAAGGAGGGGGAAAGGAAACTGCTTTCCTGCTTCTTCTCATGCTGCTTCTTCCTGTGGCCAAACCTGGGATGTGGTGCAAACATTCACACGTGATGCAAGAGCAAACCCTGTGCCTGGATGCCCTCCCTTTTGTGCATCTTTTTGTCTGTTGTGTGCACTAGACCATGAATGGGGCCATGTGTGGTTATGCCATATACCAGGAACAGGAAGGTTATCTGCCATGCTGGGGGAGGATGGGATGGGATGGAGCTTTGGTAGCTGCAGTGGAAGTGATGCAGAGGAACCAAACCACTTTAGCCAAGGAAGCACATGGTGTCATGAGAAGTGATAACATAGCAGTACTTGTTCCCATAAACCAAGCTGTGTTTGTGAAATGGGATTATTTGTTGGTTGGTTGGGGTTTTTTGGGGGGAGGTTGTGTGTTTGGGGTTTGTTTTTTTGTTTTTAAACTAAAAGTGCTGCAGTGTGCCCAAGACTGGAAAACGATGAGGAGGTAAAAGGTTTTAGACATGGAAGAAAGCTACGGAATGAAGTCTTGTGTTCTTTTTTATCTCCCTCTGCCAGGCTCCTGCGTTCCACTTGCTCCCTCCCTCTCAAAACCCTGGGATTCCGCTGACTTTTCCTACAGCTAAATGCTACCCAGTATCTCACAACTTTAAAGGTGTCCTTATCAAGGCCCTCTGCGCAACAGATGAGTGGGGCCTTGAGTGGTGGGGCACTCTCGCTGCCTGTTCCAAGGGCTGCCTCCTTCGCTGCGCCAGACAGGTCCTCCTCTGCCGTCTGCAAATTGCCAAAGGCATAGGTTAGTTTTCCAGTTCATACACATCTTGCATCCTCTCTCTGAAAGCTGCCAAGGACAACCCCTGTCCTAGGACTCAGAAGCATTTCTCTTCCTGCCAGATCATTTCAGATTGGGTTTTCAAAGGTGCTTAATGAAGCTAGGTATTCTATTATAATTAAAAGTCCATAAGACTTTTCAAGGTGCCTACTTGAAATCCCTTTTGGAAATCCTACCTCTGATAAATTACAAGGTAAACAATGGCCACTGGTTTCTAATGGCATTAATCAAACATGGGCTGAGAGCCACTTGTTAAGTGGAAATACGTGGTTACAATGGGCTCATTGTAATGCCACACTGCTCCAAGCACAGCTGTATTGATGGCAAAGGTACTGTGGCCAACCTGCTGCAAAGCCAGACTGGAAACAAAAATCCTCAGCCACTGAACTTGCATCTCCCAGTCTGGGAAAGGGGATATTTTCTCTTGCAAGGGGCGATGGCTGTTTCCTTTGTGTCACCATTTGTGTAGGTAGCTCCTCCACTCATCTTTTGGAAAGCAACTCCTACATAACTGACTTAAACACAAGTTTGCGTTGCCTTATAAAACATGCTGAAGTGTGTATGAAGATAAGTCCTTTCCTCTCTGACATGCTCTGCTTCACTGGAAGATTACTTCTCTGCAACTCGCATCCCAAACCACATTTCAGAGGTGAGACTGAAGCTGGGCTCTGCTTTGCTCCCACTATGTGCCAGTCTCCATGCCCATGCTCACCTGGTCAGCTGTGCTGTCCTTGCTGCAGTCCCTGGCCATGGCTCCATCCACTTCATCCTTAAAGCCTGTCTCCTCCATGGCACGCAGACCTCCTCTCCCTTCCCTGGGACCTCACTTGTGACACGTAGAAGGAGAACTGCCACAGAACCATGTTTGCACCAGGGTGTGCTGGGGTAACCAGGGTACCCGGACACCGGTTCTAAGTTCCATCAACAATGGCAACTGCTGAGACCGGCCAACCCCACAACCCCACGGCCCTCTGGGGCAAAGTCACCTCTCCCCTGCTCCCCAGTTTTGCCATTGATTTCTGGTCTTAAGAAAATAGGCAGAACCCCCTGGATTTTCCCCTTGCTGGTAGTGGTCAGGATATTCGATGCTGTCAATGGCTCCTGTAGGCAATGGGAGGGAAATGTCCCTTGCTTTCTTTGTTTGCGTATGTGGGAGCTTGGTGGCATCTCTGAGGCTCTTGGTTGGTGCTGGGTTTGCCCCTGCCGTGAGCTCAGCACCTGTAACTGTGCATCAGTGGAGACTGTTTTGGCCTCTAAACGTGGCACAGAGTGCTTTCTCTTTGAGTCACACACGTGGCTGTGTGTGCTGCGTCGGCTGTGCATGAGAAAGGGTGCAGCTCCTGGTGTGACCAATCAGTTTTCCTTTATGGCTTGTGCCACTAGCAAGTTCAATGCAGGCCTTTCTCCAACTCTTCTACTGCATCTGCTGAGCTGCAGGGAAGCACCAGCCCCAAGAGAAAGCCAGGCTTACATGGGGCTGGGGATGATTTCTGTCACAGAAGCAGTCCTGTTTGAGGAGGTGAAGAGTTGCAACCAGGAAAAGGGACTTCAGGCTGCATCCTAGGTGTTTTTCAGGGCACTGGTTGGAGTTGAGACCTCAGTTCTCATTACAGTGTAATGGAAATTCAGGGTTACTTTCTTCACAGATGGCAGTGAAAGCCAGCAGCAGGGAGATCTCACTCTCCTGGGTAACATCTCTTTTAAAGCTCCCCTTAGAATAAATTGCACTTGCCAGGAAGAAGTCTGGAAAGGCTTTGGAGTTAAAAGGACTTTGATTTGGAAATTTACTTCAAGGAGAAATGCTTTCACAAAGATGTGCTGGGCTCCCATCGTGCCCTGACCAGTCAGACAAGTGCGATTGTTCTGTCCCTTGGACAATTACTGTAAGTGCTGCAGCTGTGATTCAGCTGTACTCCTGTGCCACGTCGCTTCTGGCACCGGGAGTCATCTCAAGGGCTGTACAAAGGCCCCCTCTCTCTGAGCCTCCCTCCCAGGCATGGCTGTGTGGAGGGACCAGCACTGCTCCTGGCAGAAGTTCGGATGCTTTTTGGTCAAGCATTTCTCTGTGCAGCCAGAGATGCTGAGCACCTCCTGAGCCAAATGCCTTGGGAAAGCACCTATTGATGGGCCTTGAAACAGAGACAGGTTCTTGTTTTCAGGCTGCCTTAGGTAAGTTTGACCTTTCCCCATGACTGAATTCAATAATGACAAAAGTCTAGTACGACAAGCCCTCACCTAAAGATGTCTGCAGCATTTTCCCTCCTGTGTCTGCTTTACTTCCTCCCCCATATCTATCTGAAGTTTTGCTGTCAGCTCTCTGACGCAGGAGCCTTACACAGGCAGGAGCTGAGCTGATGCAAAGACAATTAACTTCTAATGCTTTGCAGTTAGGTTTGCTTTGACCACCTGAGGTATGTTACAACTTGTTTAACCTGCACTAGGATTTTACAGTATGTTATGTATTATTTAACATAAGGTAAGCTATGCAGAACAAAGCAGTGCACTCAGCACAGGTAAATGTACCTATGCTGCTTCAGCCTGATTGTTGGGAGGACTATGCTGGAGATGGTTTGGTTGAAAGGGATGTTGAGAATGCAGCTTGTTACCAACACCACTTGTTACCAAACACCCTCTTTTTGTGTTTGCTGCCTGCAGTCATGACATCTGTCCCCAGCATGGCACACACCTCCCCTCCTTTATACCTCTAAAGGTTTAACAAAGAAGTTGCCAGCTTATGTTCTCACCCCTCAAGACAGCGTATTGAAGGGTAGCATGTTTCAGGCTTACAGGAGCACAAGAGAAATGAAGCTTCTTCAGCACAAGCTTTCACACACATTAGCAGCTAGATTAAAAGCCCTTTAGGAGCCCTAGGGAAGTACATCAGTTGTTAGCGTAGGCATAACCCATATTTGCATGGCCATATCTGTGTCCTTGTGAGATTACAGCTTCCACACAGCATGTGACCGCTGCATGGAGTGACTCTCTTGGCTTATCATGTGTACACTTCAGTGTTTCAGAGGACAAAGAAGGCCTTGAGTTCCCCTTGAAAATCCCAGTCTTTGTTCTTCTACCTTTCAGTGTATGCTCCACTCAGAGCTCAGCCAAAGCCACAAACGTACAAACAGAAGGTATAGTTGGAGTTTCCTGGCCAGTCTACATCTGAGGATCTCACTGTCTTTAGGAGTTGTCCATTAACCTGGCTCACAGTGGAGCAATGATTTTAGTAGTCCTCTCCAGATTAGCTGGTGTAGTGGCAGAGCAGAAGACTAGACTGCTGAGGTTGCAAAATGCCTTTTTTCATGGTTGAACTGCACAGTAATGTTCAAAGCTATACTTTGACCAAACAGCTACAAACCTTCCCTGTCTGAACCTGAACTTTTTTGGGTAGCACTGAGTCAGATTTCAGTTCATTCTCTTCATCATGTTTGTCTGGTGGACAAGTCAGCTGCTGTGAGACCAGGCATGAGATGTGCCTTTGAGTCCTTGAAGACTGCGGGTGTTTCCCCTCCACCTGCCCCTCTAGAGGACAAAGCTGCTTTTTCCTCTGAAGCTTATCATGTCAGAAGATGGCATAACCCAGACCACCACATCAATGTAAATCTGTTGGATTACATTGCCTACTTAAGGGCAAGAGTCCTTTGAAACAATGTTCTGACTGGATGGGGAAAAGTCAGGAGTACAAACAGATCATGTATCTCGGATTTCTCCCCTTGGAGGAAAGGAAGCCTAAGTGCCAATGAAACACACTGTACTGTAACACTGCACCTTAGGGAAAACTGCTTCCCTGACAGCTCTTTTGTGAATATCAATTTCTAATATTTGAATGTCTTAGTATTCCAGGAGCTGTGCAATTGCAAATACTAACAGACTTCTCTATTACAGCAGCTCTTCCAGTGAAAGAGTAGGCATGTAGCCAGAAAAAGACACAGTTGTGAAGATGCTCTGTTCATGCTGCTGTTTGTTATTTGCTGGTTTAGGCAGATTTAGCATGAATACCACATGTGATGTGATGAGTCAGGTTGCATATAATACATGCAGGCATCTGATGCAATATTTATGTACTGTGGGCCACAGGGAAGGAGAGCTGATAAACACAGATAAATACACAGGTATTTTACATTATACTTAAACCTGTACACGTGGTTTAGTTAAACACAAAATCAAACATCATTGCCAGATGTATTGCAATGTAATACTAAAGAAGGTTATTGTAATGTGGAATGGAATTGTAATGAGGAATATTTTTCAGTAACCTGTTCTTACCAGGAAGGTGGTGAACGCTTCATTTGACAGAGTGATTAATGATACTGGGCACAACTGCTCAGGCTGCACGGGTGGAGGCTCCGCTAATTGGATGTGGAAATTCCTTTCCTGGTGCTTAAGGATGATGAAAACTTTCACAGCCAAATGGAGACTTCTCCCTGCTCAAGTTAAGAAAATCTTTTATTAGGGGAAGAGACCTGAAAGAAAATTTGGGCTTAGTTAATGGTTTCTGCGTGGCATTATTAGAGGCACTGTAATACACCACAGGCTATAGTTAAGTGTTGGGAGCTGCTCATCTCACCACTTGTTTGTATTAATGGTTCCTTACGAAACCCAAACAGGATTTGTAACCAGGTGTGTGTAAAAGCCATAAATACATCTGCATCTTTTATCCATTTCTTGCAAAATCTGATTAGGTGTGTTCCAAGCATTCCCACACTGGAAGACACAGCTAGCCAAATCTTCCACAGTGCCCAAAGCTACCAGTGACTAACATCTGGTGCTGGACACCTCCTTGTCAGTAGACGTATCTTCAGGTGTTCCTATGTTATTTTATGCTTCAATAGTTTTGTAGATGTTTGTCTTTAGGTTTTCAGCTTATTAATGGTGTTTGCTAATGTCATGTAACTTTTCTAAGCTGCCTGAAGTCCTCAGGAACTGAAAGAGCATTATCAGCTTCCTCTGTACTTCGCAAGTTGCAGCCTGTGAGAAACAGAATAGTTAAAGGCTTTCCTTTTTGCTGTGCTTCACAAGTGTTCAGGTTTTAATACAAACTGAAATGGACACTGTTAATGAGATGTTAATAAGACTGTCCCTTTGGTGCTCCTTCTAAAATCAATTCTGTAACAAGTTGGCTATCGCTTTATTGAAAATAGTTTAACTTTCCTTAAATCTTTTGGATCATTAACTGCCCTACGTGGTATCTGCCTGGCTTGCTTCCCCTCCCTAACAAATTTACCAATCTTAGCAATGAATTGGAGAAGCCTGGAGAATGATGAGACCGGTACCCCTGTGCCAAAAGGTCAGCTCTGCCTGGGGAATGTGGTAGGGGTTTCAATGGGATTAGCAACATATGCAGAGACACATCAAATGCATAAACCAAAGAGGAGCCCAGAACCTAGAGGTAGGGAGTAATTAATAAATACATAAATAAGTAACTGAGGGAGAGATGTGAGAACTGAGCACTGCTTGGGAGGGAAGAGAGGGCTTGAAAAGCAACAGCAGAGCACAACCAAGTGGGAAACCCAATTGCTCTGGGACCTAGGGAAAGAGCTCTCCTAGTCTCAAAATGGAAGAAAACAGCCTGAAACAGAGAGAGAAGGAGACAACCTAACAGAGAAATGCCCATCAAGGAAAGGATGCCTTTAGGGAGGCTGTGCAGAACTTGGTGATGCTTTCTTCTGTTAAAGAAAACTCCTGGTCAGAGAGCACACAGCTGTGCTGGGGAGGTGAAGCGAGGAGCTTGTAGATCTCCTTCAGTGTGTGTCCTGTGCCCTACGTTCACAGCTCTACCCTGGGCATGCTGTGAGCCCTCCTCAGCAAACAGCTGCTTTTCCATGAGATTCTTTCCTCTCTTTGCAATGGAGAGAAATAAAATAATAAAACCTAGAGAGGAATAAAAAGGGATTTTCCTCTCTCTACTGTAGAGAAATAAAATATCAGGCCTTCAAAAGGGGTTCTCCTGTCTTGGTTTTTGTTCCCAGTCTGGAGGCTTTTCTGTGAACAGCTCAATGGAGAAAAACTTTTGCAGTGTCGTATCTGCACATATGGAGAGGATGGAAAATAACAACTGGTTGGAGCAATTGGGGCTCAGAGCCACAAGACCATCTGCATCAGGTCTCTTCTCTCTGAGTCATGGTACCCTCAATTTCAAAGCCTCCTTTTATGGCAGAGGCTCTCAAATCTGTATCTTCTTTCCCTGCTCCTTTAGAAGACTTTAGTATCTGCCTCCAGTGATCTTGTTCTTTGCACAGGAGTGTCGGGCTGGCTCAGGTTCCAGTGCAGTCAGTGCTGCTGGGCTGGCTGCCTGCTGGCATGCAGCGTGGTGAGGCTTCTGGGCATGTGATGTGTCCCAGGGTTACAAGGGGTAATGAAGTTCATGCTCCTGGTAGTATTTAGGTCTCCTCCCTCTGCTGTCATTGATGCCCTTTTCATGCACATTCTGCCTTGTGTTGCATATCTCTCTCCTGCTCCCATACCTGTCCCTCACATCACGCTGCCCTGTGCCTGACCCTGTGTGCAAGAAGGATGCAAATGCTCAGGAGTATTTCTAAATTTCCACTTCACATTTATTTCAGTTCATGGATTTTCCAGAGGAAGTCAGATTTTGGGGCATTTTTTTTTTTTTAATTTTGGTTTTATTTATTAAAAAAAAAAAAAAGAAAAAAGAAAAAAGAAAATTCCCCCCCTACAGAACGTAGCTATCAAGAGAAGTAGCTTCATTTCTCTTTCTTAAAGCATTCAACACCTTTTATGCTTAAACTAATAACCCAATAAAAGGCCAGCTTTTTTTATGTGATGGGTTTCAGTCTCTTGTATCGACAGTGCCGTGGGGTAGCTGTAGTGAAAGGTAGGCTCTGCTGGGAAAGGCAGAAGGGAGAAAAAAAAGCAGTGCATGCCATTTCATTTCTGCAGTGTTCTGATTCCCTCCTACCAGCCTGAAAATGCAAAACGTGATCCTTTGTCTGGCATATGGGGATCTGGAGAATTGTTGGTAATTACAGCAGTTGTGCTATCCAGCTTAACTGGCTTAAATAACATATTAGGTGCTTTTATGATCTTCCACAACATGCTGGAATGCAAAGAGGTGTGTTTTCTTGCTGTTTGTACTTTCTGGCAGGCATAACTTATATAACATTAACCTGCAAAAAAAAATTGGTTTTCCTGATTTATGGCTTGTATAATTCACAGCCAGGGCTCTAGTTGATAAGATCCTGTTGTGCTAGGTGCTAGGCAGACGCAGGGCATACATTTCTTACTCAGAAGGTGGAGTCTAATTGCAGGGGAAGAGGCTGTGGGATGGTGACACAGAACGGTGGGGCTGAACCAGTCAGGGTGCCAGTGCAAGGGGTCTCGGGATACCATTGGTCATGATGGCAAAGGCGAAAAGTGTGGGATCTGGAAGAGGCTCACAGGAAGTAATGATTTAACTTATTTAGGGAACATTCCCACTATTTTAATGAAAATTTCATGTGAAATCAGGAATGATTTACTAAACATCATATCTAGAAGTGGGAGTATTGTAGGGTCTGGATTAGTGCTTATCCAGAAAAAAAAAAGGCAGGAATTAGTCTTCTCAAGAATCCTTTTTTTACTCCGTTTCTTGTATTTTTATTTAGCAAAAATTCTGTTAGTCATTTGATTCCACCCAAATTCCCATGTCTCTTGCCTCAAAATCTCAATCTTCTATTATCTGCTATTAGACCTAATGCTTAAAGAAAATGTGAGAAGAACACTCTGTGAATGTCTTGTTGCTGAATCTAGTGTGATGAATAATTATGGAGCCAGAGGCTCAAAGAACCTGGTAAGACACATGGGGGGGGGGCAGGGCATAAGTCACAAGGGGAATTAGTGATAATGATAAAAAGATTGGCACATTCTGACCTATAATTTGGTTTACTTTGACACAGCTTCCTGTGAAATCACAAGGACTGTTAGAATATGCTGGTAGTTAGCAGGATTTCTCCTGTTTGAAATTAAAGCATTGTGCAGGCTCTGCAGATTAGGGGGGAAAAATGTACTTTTTTTGTCTGGTTTTGCTTCCTAGTAGCTTGAAAATAGGGAGGTGAGAAACTTGTGTCAAATCCTGAAGTATAATTTTGCAATTAAAAGACTGAGGAGAAAGTGTGATGTGAAGACCTTCGGTTTCCTAGCTGTGACATTAAATTAACAGCTATCTTCATTCTCATTCCCTTTTAATATTCCTGCAGAGAAGCAAGCCAAAAACTCCCTAGGCTGGCTTCAGTTAAATGGAGGCACTGTTACTTACCCTGTTATTGTCTCTAGGCTGGGAGGGGAGTGATTTTTGTTGGTATTAGCTGGCTAATGTTTGCACAATGCTTTGGATGCTATAAAGTGATATATAGCTAATGCTGAAAATTGAGAGATGCTCTCTGGGAGACAGAAAACACTGTTTAAAGGCATTTTCCTGATTGGCTACACAGAAAATTTCAAGGTCATACATGTACCAGCTTGCAGGGCTGCACAGCTGGTACCTCATCACTAAAACCACCAGAATCACAACTAGAAGGCTGTTAGTTAAGTGTGTGGTAGAAATGGAGGGATAAATTGAAACTGAAAGTGGAAAAAACAGTGGGGAAGTGGTAAGAAACAGAGAAATGAGTGGAGAAACTCTTGTCCATCACTGAGGTGTCCAAGTGTTTTATATGAACTTCAGATTGCTCCCTTCCTTGAATGAACCGATTTTCAAGCTGCAACCATTTGGGAATCTCCAGCTACCCTGAACTTTACTTTTATTGCTAAGAACCTGCTCAAGAATCTACTCAATATTCCAGGCCTAATTTTTAGTGGAGTAGCTGAAAGGAGCTGTTAGGCCAACAGCTCTTCTAGGAGTAGCTGGGCTTCTAACCAAAGGGAGAGTGAGTGCCAAAGGCTTTCATGGATCATTTAGCAGTGTGTTCTACATAATAAAACCACATGCAAATACTTAATATAGTAGGCAAAATTTTGATCAACCCCTGATACTTACCTTGCTGTGTGGGTACAATCAACCCACAAAAATGGCAAGGCAAGATGCTGAAGGAGCTATTTGTCCAGCAGCGATATGCCATGTTTGGTTTTGAGAGTCCACTGTAACACATCAACATACAGTGCGTGTTCAGCTGAAATGACAGCTAAACAGTCTGGTCATCTGCATCCTGTTGTGGCTCACTGCTGTACGGAGGGGGATGAGGTGTAATGCAGAGCTCTGAGCAGATGGCAAGCCACTGGACTGTTTGTGTTGCCTCGGTGGCTTGATCAGCAGTTCCTCATTGGCTCTGGCCAGATTACAAGCATGATGCTATCTTCGATAATACCACTTGGTAAAGAACTTTAAAATCCTTAATTACTATCATTAGCCATTTGGCACCATAGAACAGAAGTCTGTTATTTTCATGTCTTCTATTTGTTACGCCTGTGTCTGCAGGGTGTCTGGAGCGTCCTTAACTCAAACAGGGAGGTGTAACTTTTGGATCACGATCAGAGGTAGTGCGTGCATACCAGCATAAAAACGTGTGCATGTGCATACACATTTGTTTATGCAGTTGTCCAAAGTTCTTTCACTATCTGTGTCATGAAAGCACTGAACTGAGATATCAGTCTATTGGCAAGGTCATGAAGGCTGGCAGGTCTCTCTAGTTGGGGATGTCCCTTGTTTGTTCAGTGTTTGAATCATGTGAAACCTTAATTAGCAAATAAGATGCTCTGGTCTTCCCTTCCAAGATCTGAAACCGCATTAAGGGAAGTGCAAGGATGTGCCAAATGACGTGACACTACTGGCTCCATGGTTTTTGTTTTACTCTGCTGCCCTGCTGTTTTGAGATGTGCTTTCCATTGTATCAACTGCTGGCAAAACATTCATGAAGTTGTTACATGTCTTATGCTTCGGTATTGCTTTTTCTATGTACAACAATCAAACTGCTAAGATGTTGGAGACCCTGTGTGCAGCAGCTGTTGAGCTGAGAAGAAAGAAGCCCTTTCTTTGAAAGGGAAATCTGCCCTGTTGCGCCACAGTGGTAAGCCACCGCATGCTGTGGCCCCGGTTTGCTGCTGTGCTCTGGGGGTGATGCAAGCATCCTTTTTCTACAGTGTGATTTGGACCTTCTGACACGGGGTAAACATTAAGTCACTGCTTTCATTTGATCTTTTGCTATTTAATTATTTGTACTTCCTCTTGTCACAACACTTGTCTTTTTTGCTGCTGAGGATGTAACTGCAGAGGCATCTTTCCTTCCATTCCAATGACACAGTGGTTTTCTGCCTACAAGAGAGTACAGAATAGCTTTTATCAAACATTTTTCTTTCCCATTGTTTCCTGATGACAGATGCTACTCTTAATCTGCACAGATACCACACTTTGAGGTGGGAGAGCTACGCTCCCATCAATTTGTGTTACGTTGATAAATCATAGCATGTCTCACTTTCTGACTGACGTGCTTCTGGATTGAGGTCTGCCTTTTTATTTTGTCACAGATTCTCTTTTCCAATGCTAACAACAGCCTTGCAAAAGCTTCTCTGTTCCTTCAGCGTTCACTCCAGCAGGCTGATTAATTCTGTCACACTTTTCCCTCTATATGGCATAATCAAACAGGTCGATAGGAAATCAGGAAGGATGTGATATTTATAAAAATTTCTAATGCATTCCACTCACCTTGTGACTTTCATTAGCTGTGGCACCTTGCTACTTCTCGGTTGGAAGAACATCAGCAAAGTCTGCCAGGGTGAAAAAAAAAGGGTGTTTTTACTGTTCTTTGTGGGCCTCAAGTGTGATTATGTCACACTTCCACACACAGGGAAGCTTTACTTAAGAGAACATCAAGAGTGGAGGGTGCCTTATGGTGTTTTCTTCCGTGGGTTTCAAAGGCAACTGCAGTAGAAGTGGAGCACTGCTTACCCACAAATCTTAAAATAGCTAAGAATGTGTGTGACGTGCCTCATTTTCCTTGGTTGTGTAGATAACACTATTAATAACATAAGCTGAAATCATGTATTGAGTAGTAATTTGAGCAGCAATCCTGAGTGGCTTTAAACGTGTCATAAACTCCCTGAAGAAAACCATCAGCTCAGCAAAAATATTAATTCATTGCCATCTAAAGGGCTGGTAAAATTAAACAGAGGTACTCCACAGCTCAGAACCTCTGGGATGCTTTTACCTGCTGTCTTTTCAGTCCGTAGGACTGGGAACTCCTGTCCAAACCTCCCTTCCCGTATCTGCCACAACCTGATATACAGGTATGGTGTTTGCCAGACGTGGGTGTGCATCACAGGTCTCCTGTCACTACTGCCTGCGTAGCAGCAGTTGACACCTCCAGGCTGTACCGTCACTAGAGTTCAGCCCTTTGGGGCAGGGGAGGGACATGCTGTTCCCTCCTGCCTCCCCACCCTGCTTACGTGATATTGACTCATCAGGAGGGAGGAAGGTATGAAGTGTCATCTGCTGCTGCTGGGAAGTAGCAGGGGCTGACTGCCAGGCAGGGGTACACAGCCTGGCTGTTAGGGTGTCAGTGCGGGTGGGGAAGGGCCCCTGCTTGAACCAGTCATGAGAGTGCTGGGAAGTGGGGATCTGTAGGGCAGGTGTAAAAAGAGAAGTGCCCTCAGACTGAAAATTAGGGTGAAAAGTCCAAACCATCTCACTCTGAGAGTCCCCTGGAGACACCACACCACAGCCCTGGTGAGCACTGCATTCACTAACATGTCCCTTGAATGGGTGGGATAATAACTGGGTTTGCAGAAATCCCTTTTGAATAACTGTGGCTAAAAAAAACACCACAAAAATGATTAAAAATAGGGTGGGGTTCCTAAGAAAGTGTTACTGTTAAGATAGCATTAAGACTCCATTTTCTTATCTGCTTCTGGTAGTTACAAATGGGCTTATTAAAACTGAATTCTGTACGTATTACATCTGTTTTGTTTTGGGGTTTGTTTTAAATCTTTAACCGTAACTGCCATGGCCTTTTCCCCTGCAGTGTTTTGCTACAAAGTTCATGCTGACGATAGCATAGTTCTGTTGTTCTTTGAGGAAGCCTTTTGTATCTTCCCCTCTCCCTCTAATAACACCACAATTAGACTGGCAGAGAATGATTCGAGGTATTTTTCTCATTCATCAGCTCACTATAATTAGAAAGATACGAAACCATTTTGCTATGAACACTGCAGGCCTGCAGTGACCGAATACCCTTAACTGCACCTTCATCTCCCTCCCACCTTCTGCTCTTTTCAAACGTTTGAGGTGTGCTCTGCTGCACTCCATTCAGCACTGTCTGGGAAGCAAGGAGGAGTGAAGTTGCCTCATGTTTGCACAGTGCCTGGCACAGTGTGTCTCAAATCCTCACTGGTGACGAGAAATGCAAATTACAGATGATAATCAGTTCTTCCAGTCCTGTACCAAGTCTCCTTCGAGACTGAGGGGTGAAGATAGCTCTCTCAGTTGTGTCTGTGCTGGAGAGCTGGGATACACATTTCAAAAGCACTTAAATGTCTTAAAAGAACAAATCCTAGTGTAGTGAGTAGGACTTGCCTGGCCAGAATCCATTACACGTGATAATAAATTCTGCTCTTATGTTTCTGCTCTGTGACCATTTCAGAAAACAAAGTTTTCTACGTGCTTGCAGAGTGGGACCATGATTTTCTTCAGGTTTGGGGGTTTTCCTTAAAAACCCCAAGAGAACAAAAAAAAACTATCACGTTTAAATACCTGGAATGGACTTCCCTTCCCTGCCTCCAGTTGCTCGGAGCAGCCCAGGACAGAAAAGGATGGGTTTCTTAAATAGAGGGTGGACTGAAGTGCTGACCTTTGACCTGTAACAAATTTAAGCCCTAAATGACTGTTTGAGTTTTTACATGCTCATGTAGTCACAGATTTTATTTTGATGGCCAGAAGCTCACTTGCTAAAATAATAAAACCCAAAACTCCTTTACTGCGTTCCTGATACATAAATTCCTAAGGATGACCCATCCCACAGCATGTTTTAGCAGATTTCTCCTTCTTGTAAATAATCCCTAATAATAATATGAAGCTACTTTACAAAAATATTACAACTAAGTAATAATTATAGGGAAATACGAGATATAGAGAGTCAGAGAATCTTTAGTGCTATGGGCACGTTCTGTGGAAGCACAAAATTTGAGACCCCTTCAGCTCTATTTGGCCTTGGCCTTTGACATGAGTTTTCCTCTTATTCTACCAATTCCTCATTCCCTTGTGCCATTTTGTATTGTTTCTTGGGCCATCAGTTTCTACACACCACTTATGGACGTCTCAGCTTTAGTTTTAGCTCTCTGGATGCTTTTTCATCTTTGCGCTGAAAATCCCCTTCAGCCCTACTTCCTAATCTTGTTTTAAGTAAGTACTAATATTAAAGAGTAGCCTCATGGGTTTTGTTGTTTTTTTTTTTAATATCATACTCAGCATAAAGACTGCCACTATTCTGGAGAACAGAGTGCAGCATTTACATAGAATAGCATCATATATTTATGTATTCTGAAGTAGTTTGCAAAAATCAACTGATCCCTAAAAAATTAATGATATCCTGGGGCAGGATACAGATACTGGGGAAAGAGAGGCAGAGATTTAGAGAAAAATAACAGAGCAGGGCCTAGAACTTGCATTTTTGGCTTTTGTTTTTAGTGACTTTTAAATCAGGAAATCCTAGGGACTTACACTGCTCTCTTAAGAATTGTTTTTGATTGCCACATTGCTGCAAGCCTCCTGCAGCTTCTGTGCAGCAGTAAATGTCTGTTTTTCTACAGATACTTGACAATGATGCAAAGACACTTAAAGATGTTCGCTAAGTGCTTATGAATTAATTTGTGATTAGTGATTAATTAAATAAATACCAGCAATGAAAAGGGCACGTGGCCAGTTAGATTTGCATATAGAGCACTCTTCTGCCAGAAGACAGGAGCTCCATTCATCTAATACAAGTCTAAATTCACTGTATCTTAATTTGATTTACCTTTGACATAACATTTAAATAGTAGCAACATCTATTATCTTATGCTCCCCAACAAGGCTTCATTAAAAACTTACTGCCAGATCTAATCCACAGTTAGCATATAAAGTCTTATCTCTAGGTTCCTGCTTCAATGCCTTTGAGAACATGCTTAATTTAATCTGAACAAAGACACTGCCATCATAAGACTCCAGTCTGATTTTCCAATCTAGAATATCTGTGTTATTAAATTTGGTGTAAGCCGTGGTACATACAATGGACCAAGTAAATTATTTTAAAGCACTCTTCAAACAAAATTCTACTGCTTGTTAGACATCATTTGTATCTCTGGGACATAAGAGAGATGTCACTTTAGTTTGGATTTTTTTTTAAATGTCACAAAAATGCAGTGTAAGTCTAAACAACTTAGCTGTGAAAAGCAGCAAGCCTGAATGCAATACGTATTTTTAACCAGTTTGGAAAGAGTGTGGTTTTTAAAATATGAAGTGTTAACCATCATTATTAACCATCATTCCAATCCATTTTCCTTCCTCTAGAAGAACTCCTCACTAGAGAATTCTGCTTCCTCATTTGCATCAAATACCAAGTCAGCCATTTGTGACTATACTTGAAGCTGGTGGCAGGATCTGACTTGTAATTATAATTTTAGACATTTTTTTTCATGATTTAGCAAGTGAACCAGTTGTCATTAAAGCCCCTGTTCTGCTTAATAATCTCCAGTGAACAGTTCTGTGTGCTAGAAGCAAAGATTCTGTCAAGACAAAACAGATAAAAATGGAATGTTTTGCGAAACGCTGGGGAGGCCTTGTGAAAATAGAATAAAAGTCTTGAAATAGTGATCTCAAAGCAGCACAGACGGAGTCTGGTAAGAACCAGTGGGATGATGTACTTCAGAGGGGGGCAATTACAGATTAATTTGTTGAGGGTTTATCTTTTTTTTAAGCTGAAAAGAAACAGAATTGGTTCTGTAAATATACAGAAAGGGGTGTTGGTAATTCATCCATGCTGCAATACCGAATTGGATGGATGCACGACGGCAGCTAAACCGCAGTGGCTGCAATAGCACTGGATGGGAACTATTGTCCCAGCAGGTTCCTTTGCTCCCGTGTCTCTAGATGAAACAGGCCTGGGAGTGTTATGGCAGTTTTACAGTGAGCCTTGCTACTTTGCTGTTGCTCTTTAATAACATAACTTACTGAAAGTAAGAGGCTTGAGGGAGGTGAGGCAAGGATACGTAGTCATGGAGAAATCAGTGTGAAAATGAGAAGAAATTGGTGTGAAGTTGTCTTACAACACCATGGTGTTTGCTTCCTGCTCTAGTTGCTTTCTGTAACTGCTCTGACAGTTTGGGTGTGTGACTGCATCCCCGTGCAGCCTATCCCAAGCAAAACAGGACTCTCCATGTATCGTTATCTCTGTAATTCAGAGGAGCCAAAACGATTACCACTAGACATAAGGTGACACATCAATACCACAGGGAAGTTGGGGATTAAACCATGTCTCCTCAGCTGCAAATTAACACTTTAAAAAATGGATCCATCACAAATGGAGCATGTCACAAGGAATGCTATCATTAGGGGTTGGAATACTTCATTGAATCACAAGATAAAACTGACTTCTCTGGCTGTTTCTAATACTGCCAACTTATGATTTTGACTGATACTGCCAATTCTGTTGAATTCATTCAAATATTTTGAAGAGTTTACATTGTATCAAAAGCTGCTTGGGTGAGGGACTATATGGAGAAGAGGTATGCAATGGTAGCACAGGAGTAAGAGGATATAAAGGAACTTGAATTCTCTTTAAGACATAAATACGTAACAAGTGGCTGGTGGGTAAAGTATGTTTCCAACATTTCAAACAATGTAAAGACACTCTAGGAGCTTAATTCATTCGTAGCATCTTTGCACTCGAGTAACGTTGCATGAAGAGAAATGTGGCCTTCAAGCTAAGCTTCTCTGTAAGCAGCATTCCTGGCTTTGCATATCAGCGATGAAATTTGTTTGGAATGTTTGCTATAAAAATACCTACGTGTGAACTTACATCAGCGAGAAAGTAACTTGGGCCTGACCTTCCTCCAGCTCTTAAGATCATTCAGTAGGGAAACCAGAACTTAGGGAATGACTCGCAACTGGTGTTTTCATAGGCTTTGTTTCTGTGCAGGAATTAACCTTGGAACGAGCTGCCCTTAGGAATCAGTGTTTTCTTTCAAACTCCTTCTTTTCTGCTAGGGAGGGACCCAGGGTATGTCACCAGGCTTAATGTAACAAGGCCAGCTGAGAAACCCTCTCGTTGCATGTGAACACTAAAAGCAAATATGCTTCAGACCAGCAGAGGACAGGGGTATTTTTGATCCTTTTACAGCTCAGTCCGTGTTTCTGTTTCAGAAAAGCCATTTTTAGTGGGACAGGAACTCCCTACCGTCACCCCGCGCTTATAGTACTTCTCCTCAGGGCACTCCTCGAGGAGAGCCGCGGTCGCCTGTGAGGTACGAGACAGGGCTAAGGCCCGAAGCACACACAAGAGACCCGCGACCCTGGTTCTGCCATAGTCAGACCGGCCCTTTCCCCCGGGGCTCCGCTGCACCTTTCCCCCGGTGCGTGTGTGCGCACCCGCGGAGCGCGGCCCGCTCAGCAAGCGCCAAACCGTGAAGTGGGGAGCGCTCATCCCCACAGGCCCTCCCGCTCTGTACTCCGTGCGGCACGGCCCTCAGACAGGGCCCGAGATGCCAGCTCCAGCCGGCCTCTTCCGCTGCCCGTTACCAGCCCAAACGGCGGCCCCCGGGGTGCCGGCTCGCTCCTCCTCACGTGACCCGCCATGGAAGAGGAGGCGGCGGCGGGGAGGGCGCGCGGCCACCTCCTCCCGCCGGCCCGCCCCGCCCCCCCCCGCCCGCGCCCTGCGCTCCCGAGGCGGTAGCGGCGCAGCCCGGGCCCGCGGCGCCGAGCGGCCGGCGGGGAGGCCATGGACTGAGGGGCACCATGGGCGCCAAGGAGTCCCGCATCGGCTTCCTCAGCTACGACGAGGCCCTGCGAAGGGGTGAGGGAGCGGGGGGGGGGGTGGTGGTGGTGGTGGTGGTGGTGGTGGTGGTGGGGTGTGGGGGGGGGAGGAGGGGGGATGTGCGGAGCGAGCCGCGGTGGGGCGGAGAGGGGGCCCCGCTCTGCCGCTGTCAGCGGGCGGCGTGAGGCGGCTCCTCACACCACCATGACAAACCCGGCGCGGAGGCACTTGCGCCGTTCCTCCACCTCAGGCTCCTTCCCCGCCCCCTTCCTCCCCTCCCCTTATTTATTTATTTATCTCCCCTGCCTCAGCCGTGGGGCCTGGGCAGCAGCCGCGGGCAGGATCTTCCCTTTCCCGGCCGCCTCCACGCCTTGGCAGCGCTCGCCGGTGCCTTCCCAGGGAGGGAGGCGACGGGCCGAGGCACCCGGCGGGCGCTGGTACCTCAGACCCTCCCGCCGCCTCGCAGCCCTCGGCCCTGCCGTCTCCCGCCGTTTGCCGGCTCTCCCGGCTCCCGTGGAAAACGGCGTTGGGAAATCCTGCCATCCCGCTGTGACGGGACGTGCCGCGCTGCTCCTCGCCGCGCTCCTGTCACCTCACGGCTCTCCCTCACCTGCCGGCACCTCGTGTTTACCTACTGCTGCCCGCGATAGGGAGCACGCATCCGGCGTCTCAGGGCTGGAAGATGGATGTAGCTTGAGTGGTTTATTTTGCGTGTTGCCGGTTTAGTCCGTTTTCTAGCTGCCTCCTGGAGAATTTAAAGAGGAACTAGTGAAGGGGAAGCGTAAACAAGCGGAGTGCCTGCAGCTGCAGGGCTCCAAGGCGACAGGCAAGCTAAACCCTAGCAGCTACCTTGCCTAGAACTGATGTCCAAGTCCAAGGACAAAGAGGGACAGTAATTTTCAGCAGTAAAGGGCTCGCAGGGAGGACAGGGGGTTATTTTAATAGTTGTTGCTCAATTGTGCACTGGTGTGGTGTAGTACAGTTAAAACAGTTCACCTGTTTGATATTTAAAGCATTGATAACATTTGTAAAGCTCAAACGAGTACATGGCTGCCCTTTTTATGTCTACTTAAATCTGAGAAGCACGCAGTGATTGATAGGGGAAAAGTGTGAGGAGATAGTGAGTGTTCATTGAAGGAGAAGCAAATAAATGCGAAATGGAATTTAAAGTCTTTTTAAATTAAATCTTTATTTTTTTATGGAAAATTCTCTGAGGGATGCCCTGGAAATGGAGTAATTCTCTGAGGGATGCCATAGGAAATGGAGTAAGGTACTGTCGAGCAGGAAAAACAAATGTGAGATGCAAACTCCCTTTCCTTGCAGATGTTAACAGCCTTGATGAATTTCCCTTCTAGTGAAAGTATAGAAAGTCTTTAAAAGCACCAGTGTATGTATTTTTTTAGAGCAACTGGAGCTATAAATGTAGCTTGGTAGAGGTATGAAGTTGAATATAACAAGAAGTGGTTGAAATAAGCTCTGTGGTGGAAAATACCTTCATTTGGTCAAGATGTATATTTCAAAGGTCATAAATAAGAAAAATCAAGTGTTTTGAATTTTATACTTAGATTTAAACTCTCATTCTGCCTCGATCTGGGTGTTTCATGTCAAGTAAACTTTTCATAATGAAAATAATACTGTTTTTTTCTTTTTTGAAGTTATAAGGTTGATTTTTAAAAAGTTACTTAAAATTATTTCTTCCACAGTGAATGGAATTTTTTTCTTTGATGTTATTCTATCCGTATGAGGCATTTAATACTGTTTTTCTGTAGGAGAACAGAAAGGTTGTTTTAGGCTCTCTAATATAAATTGATGTTTTGCTAAATAACTATGTTGTTTACTTAACCAGTGAATCACTGTATGTATAAAACGGGCTAGTTATCAAAACATTATTTGTTAGGCCATTCTTACTTGCACAGAACTGTGCTGGTACTTGTGGTGTTAGAGTGGACGCAAACAGCCTTGGTGGATAAACATAAACATCAACAAAAGGAAGCCAAATATCTTTATGTCCAGTTAGTTCCACCTTCTGTAATGTTGCGTCCTCACCGTTAAGTGCTCAGAAAGCTTTATATGAGGTCATGTTGTGCAAATTCTTCAACTGTGAATTCCTCACATGTAATCAGTAGTGGTTAACTGGACCTGAGGAATTGTGAGCATTCAGAGTGTTGTGGTCATATTTTTGAGTTTTGCTAATTTCAAGTTCAGTTGTTCGGAATGCCTGGAAGAATGCAGTAAGTGCTGCTGGTTCTGTAAGCTTCAGAAAACAAGGCTGACTTTTAAGCTGTGAATGGCTGCAATTTGATTTATTGCAATTCCATTTTGGGAGTAACCAAAGGTTGTGAAGGTGAGGAGACTTTTTGTGGTTAAATGCTCACAATATAAATAACCATGGCTAAAATATAACTTCTGTTCAAGGAGATGAAAAAATGTGAGAGCAGTCTTGTGTTAATGGCCTTTTTCACCCTTCAGCATGAGACAGTACTGCAGTTACATATTTTTTTTTGCTCCTTGTTGGCACAGACAGCTGACTGCCCTGGGGATGACGTGGCTGTGTGCATGGGTATGATGGAGTTGTCTTGTGTCCACCAGTGCAGGTCACACCGGGTCTCGTCAGTCTCCCTTTTTCCTTATGTTCTGTAAAATCTCTGTCCAGTTGCATAGTTTGTGAGTGAAAAGTAAGGGGTGCTATTTTAGACATCTCTTCTCTCATTATGAACACTGCCAGGTTATTGTCATCTTATTTATAGTAGCCAGAGGCACTACTTTGCCTGTTGCTGTAGAAAAGCCATGGGTTTTGAACCGGTGGTGAGAGCTCTTCCTAACCGTTTAGACCTCCTCCTGAGGATGAGTTCTTTGTAAGGAGGTGAAATTCATGGACAGGTCATTGTAGGTCAAGTAAAAGAAGTGCTTCATTCCAAAATGGGCATGAGATTATTTGTTATTTTATCAAGCTTAAGTCTGTGATGGCATAAACTGGAAATGTGGCTCTAGAGCTTGTTGCTTTTTTTTCTTAGCCCTCAGCTCCAACAGCAGTTGTTTCCTCGGGCAGTGCCTCAGGTCAGGCAGACTTTCCTTTTTGGTTTGGTGCCTTTTCCAATGTTTGTCTCTGATTTGAGTCTTCATTCTTTCTGAGAGCTGCTCAGTGTTAGGCCTTGCCTTACACCAAGGAGGTAGCACTCTAAAGTCTGCCTTATCTTTTGCTTGTTCTGCTGGCAGCCTTGACACCCCGTTCCTTAAAGAGCTATGTTTAGGCCAATAATACTTTATAAAAGGAAGAACTTGCTGTTACTGTTGTATTAGCTCCAGCACAACAGCTTCTGAGCTGTGTTGTGTACAGAGTATTTCATTAAGGATTCCTTAGGAAAGAGATGGCTGTGTGGTATTGATGGCCAATTTATTCCACACCCCGAAGGACTGCATTTTTCAGTGACTCTTAATGCGTTAAGGAACATTCAGAATATAATCACAGTGTAAATTTATGAAGGTACTTGGAAATTAGGAGATTATAGAATCTATATTCAGAGTTTCTGTGAATGCTACCTAAACCAGATCATGTTAATTCACACCATTTTCAGTTTATGTATGCTAAATATTCAGTCAGGTAACCACTTAAGAAGAAATGTCAGTGAATAATCATAGATCTGTCAGATTTGCACCAGAGAGGATGGCGAGGTTTTCTTTCTGCTTAAATCAAGGTAAAGAAGGGAGAGCTGCCACAGTGTTAGTGTGCTCAGTGAGTATACTGTTTGGAGAAATGAGTGGCTGCAGATCCATTTCACTGTGTTTTGTGTGCAGTGATCGCTGAGAAAAAGAGCAAAAAGAAAGAACAAAAACGGTGCCATCTTTTAAAAATGTACATTCAATTAAAGACTGACTAATACTGAGGGAAAACTTGCAGGTATATCAATTTCACAGGATTTTCCTCTGGAGAGGTCATGAAACAGTCATTTATGAAGACAGTTTTCTTTCATGTTTGTGCATCTCAAAGATGCCACCACCAATTGGAGAACATCAAGCCTGTCAAAGCAATGAAAACCTGCTTTAATCCAAAAAAAGGTGAGTTAGTGTGCTTCCCAAAATGACTGATGTTCTGTGATGGGCAGAGGATAAATCTTGCTAATGACCTTTCGTGTCTTGGTTGAATTTGAAAAATAGCTACATTTGTTTTATTTAAATCAAGGCATATATATGTGGTGTCTGGTCATTAACGTCCTCAAAGGTACAGGTATAATAAATCTGACAAAAGGATGATGGAGAACTTGTGCAAATATATAATCACGTATTTGAGGTTGTCTTAATCTCAACCTGGTGACAAAATCCATGGACTCAGCCCTTGAGCCCAGAGAAAATCACTTTTTATTGCTCCTGATTATGAAATTAACTTTTTAAATCCCAGATGGTATTTTCAGGAAAAATGGTCAGGGAACCATTTTAGTGGTTTATTCTTTTCTTTCTCTGTCCCATGAAGGCAATCGTTCTACTTGCTTTTCCTTCACATCTGAAAAGCAGTACTTGGATGCCATAGGCAGGTGGAGGTTCTTCAGGACATGTTGGTCTCTGTCAGCCACTTTTTTAGCTCTCACAATGAATAGGATCCACTGTTGAGACAGCATAGATTATACAGCAAGACTTATGTCAGCCAGTATTTGACGGCTTGAGGTCTCTGTCTTGCAATTAAAGCAGGTATGAATGCATAGCTTCACGCTTCCTGTTTATAAATATGTAGAGCTGCAAATAGCTGTTCAAATTCACAGAGCAGTAATTATTTCACAACTCTGGCATTCACTTCTGATACTTGTTTCGGGAGGATACCTCCGTAGTCTCGGTTGAGCATGTGCTGCAGTGCACAAATGACTTGGGGAATTCTGCTTCCATGAACTGATGAAAAGAGGTTGCTGTAAGAGGAGAGATACTTATCTGTAATTCTTCATCTGTTAAGTTGCAGTGACCGCTTTCTCTTCTTTCACTTCAGGTTCCAAGTTTAGAGAAGTGTACTCAGTGGTTTTCAACCTCTTCTTATAACTGCTCAAGTTATTTCCTATTGGAATGAGGAACATTTGTATAGTGAACTTAAGTTAATGAACAGTAAGTTTCCTGAGATGCCTTTTATGGTCTTTAGAAGTTCTTTATGAAATACCAGTTGAAAACTTACAAATTGGAGGGAAACGTTGTCTCCTGCTTAGGCTTCTGTGAGTGCTGTGGTCCTGACGGAGCTGACTGCATGCTTTCTAGTAGGTTTTCAGTAATTCTTGGGTAGTGGCCAAGTCCCTCTGTACCAAGTGGGGCAGTAACTTGGTAAGTGTTCAAATGCTGTATGTGCAGCAATAAAAGGGGGTTTAAGAATGTAGGTATCTTGTAAACAAGAAACAGTTGAATATCTTAAAGTGAAAAGACCTTAAAACCTTGAAATACGGTTCAGTAAATTTTGGGAGTCCTGTGGATTCTCGCTTCAGCAGGTGAATTGTGTCTCTACATAATAGCAGTTTCATAGTATTAGATGCATTTTTGTCATGTCAGCATGGTACTAGAGATTTGAATCAAAGTGGTCAGGAAAGCTGCCAAATGACTGTAAATATATAATATTCCAGCCACCAGTTAAAGGGTAAGCCAAACAAATCCTGATTTTGAGTGTTAAACATCTTGATAGAGGCTAAAAGTACACTATCAGGCTGTTTTAGACATAATTTATTTTCTTCTATTGATGTAGACTAAAACTGAGTACTCAAAACATGTATTTGTTTTATAGATTATATGCCTATATATCTCATAGCTTATACAACTGTTGCTTGTCCTGCTTTATTTCTTGTATTTCAATCACTGAAGTCATTATTTTCATGGGCACCTCTTTCTGATCACTTTCTAGTTTTCACTCCTGGCTTTTTGTTTTTATTAAATGCCCATACTGGTTTGAGTTCACTGTTGGCCCAGTTTCAAGCACAAGGTTGACTGGGTAACCTCCTGAGATTCTTTCCAACCGTATAGATTCTATGAGATATTTCTGTTCATCTTTAATTTTGTAAAGCCTTGTTTTTGTGAAATACAACATCAGGGTCCTAAATCTACCTGACAGTGTTCTACAGAGAGAATAAAATAAGACAAAAATAGAAACTAGGAAGCTTTTCAAAATGATGTGGAGCATCTCTAATGAAATATGAAAGGCGGGGGGAAGAAAGAGGGGACTGCTTGAGTCCTGTTGTACTTGACTTATAACAGCATCAGACTTTCTGGCTGCTGGCGCTGTGGGAGAAATGAGTAAAACAACCCTCAACCCCTTTCTTCTCCTCAAAGGGAAGTCAGCCTACTGTCTCACTTCAGAAAATCAGTAAAGCATTCGGTTCCTTAAGACTTAAACAAAAATCACAGTCAAAAAATGGGCCTGTGAAGGGATGACAAGCTTTGTGAAAACAGAAAAGAACATAGCATTAGCAAGTGATGTGATTAGGTGAGGCATGATAGGTCTATTTAATTCTATAAATCAAGATTATTATAATAATGCTGCTTTGTGATAGGGCTGATTATTATGTTTCTGTATTTGGAAAAAAACAACCCCAGATGTTACTAATGTCTGTGATTTAACAGAGTATCTTCTCAAAGTTGAGTATATTTTTGGTTAGGTTGTGAATTTCTACATTGATTCTGAATAATTTGGTATATGGGAAGTGCCAAGTAGGTCTAATGAGTTGTATGTCCTTGAGCTCTTATGGCGTCTGTATGACTTAGCTACTAATTATTTTTAATATAATCCTGCTTTCTTTTTTTCATCCTGGAAGTTCCGAATACAGTGAGCGTACAGAAAAGGGAGGGAGGAGAGGATAGAGCAAGTGTTGCATTTTCAAATACCATAACTGTTTTTGTCCACTGACTTAGTTATTGCAAGGACTGTTGTAAGCCAGAGCTACTCAGTTGGGGTTTTTAAGGCCTCCTGGGTTATTTAACAGTAGTGTATTAATTGTAAAGACTTGCTCAATGAGGAGCTGTGCACCCACTTGAGTCCTGCAGGGCCAGGTAGGTGCTATGTTCCTCCTTGGGTTGGGAGCTGTGGTCTTATTTTACTGTCACTGACTGAGGGATTGCACCAAGAAATGCTTGGTGTCTCACTGTGGAACCTTGGAGTTGGGTATTTACGGACACCTGTGAAGTGGTATTCTACACTAATATAAGAGTGAGACTTTTTCTGCCTGCTCTTGACTGATAAGTTTTTGCCTTTGTAATGAGTCTGGTGTTTGCTGCCCACTCTGTTGCTGTGACCTTGGTATCTATCAGTACTGAACTGTTTGGTGGTAACTTACAGAATTATTTTGAATAACATGTGGGATTTGGTGTTCAGTGGAGGCGACTCAGGAGCACACAGCATATGATTTGAACTGCCCAACTTCTCTTCAGGTGAGCTCCAGTTGAGTGTTATTAACTGCTAGCTATGTTCTACAAGGACATGCAGTGGAAAGTGTGCTGAAGGTATACATTCAGGTCTTCAAGTTCTGCATGTGTGTTTTTAGAACTGCATTTTACAATCTAGTCTTTGATATTGTTCATAGTAAAACTGATGATTTCCTAGTTAAAGCGTCTTTATAGGAAGAAAGTTCTGGAGGTTAATTCTAAATAGTCTGAATTACTGTGAATGTCCATGTGATATTTTGCAGTATTGAAGAACTACAAAAAGCATCTTTAACATCTAATTTTCATATGAAAAAGTCATTTACATAATGAGACAATGAAGCCTTTGGGCAAAGATGAATGTAAAAGAAAAAGCCATTAAGGTAAATTCTGCCTAAGAGTTTGAAAGGGTCTAATTCACAAAACTTTGAATACTATGTTATTGCTAGCACTTAGTGGAATAAAAATACCCTGCTTGCCTAAAGAGTGGCAAAATCCTAATGCACTTTCTCTTCTGTGATTTCTTCAGGGACATCTTACTTTTGCTAGTGAGGACTGTGTCTGTATAGCTTCAGTGTTTTCAGCTTAGCTGTGTATAATACTTAGCATATCTTTTTTACATATGAATTTTAACACCTCTGAAGTGTTTTTTTAATGAGCTTATGTTTACGGTTGAGCAGGGTTGGGTAATCCTTATAGGTAGGGATGCTTTTTGGAAAGAGTGCATCTCTTAACTGCAATTTTATGAAATTGGTGTAAAAGCTCTTCTGGATTTCTGAGTCTTAATGGATATGAGCTGGGTTCAGGTCTTGGTTTGAAACGAAATGTGTCTGCATACACTTTGTAGTGGTTCACCAAATCTGTTTAAAAACTGCTGCAGCCACAGCATTTTCCTGTGTAGACCAGTAAATCATTCACTGTAATGACAATACAAAAAATATCCTTCATTATTTTAGTGTACTACAGACACGTGGCTGAGCTTTAGGGACTAGAGGACTGTGTTTCTTGGTTAAATAATCTAATAAATTAGTATATTTTAGAAAAAAAAGTAATTTTGTTACAATTTACAGCAAGGTTTTCATATAGTTTTGATGCAAAATAGGACATGTCTGAGAAAGGTTTGGACAAATGATAGTCAAGACGGTTTGGAAAGGCCAGGGTTTCTTTCCCATTGTATTCATAACTTAAGTTAAAATGGTGCAAGTGCTGAAATAGTTACTTATGTGAATCATTGCTGCCACTGAAGTGATTAGCTATCACAGGTAGGGTGACTTAGCATATCCAGTGACATGCCATGATCTCTAGCGTGTTTACACCCTTCTCTCCCCTTCTCCTTTTAGTCTATCTCAACAATAATGAGCCTCTTGTATCACATGGATATATGCTGATAAGGCTAGAAGCTTATTGTGCTTGGCTTGTGGTGGATTTGGGGCAAAATAATGCTCTCTTTTCTGGAATGGTATTCATAAGCTGCATAGGTTAATGCATTCACTAATACATTAAGGTGCAATGCACTGAAAGCCATCCAGAGATTCTGGTACTTGGATGCTGTTGAAACTACCAGAACAGCCCGCTACTCATAATGGGTATCTCTGGACAAACTGAGGAAATGGGCAGAAATATCATCTGGCTTTACACATTACCATACACTTGTTTTTAAACAGCCAGTGAGACATCCTGTACCTTAAAAGGGATTTGAGTTCTCTTCTAGTCAGGCTCTCCACAGGTACATGCCATGAGCCGCAGGAAAAGGCAGCATAGAACTAATCTGGAGTGAGGCAGCCACTCAGTCATCAGTGCCACACATACTTCTAACCAGTAACTACAAAAGAAAACACAATGATACCTTTCAGTGTCTTGTAAAATACTTATTTTGATGATTATTATAAAGGAGAAACCCTTTAACGTTTCTCTTAGAGTCTGAATTGGACCAAGAAGTTATGAGAGACAGTGTCACCAGGCCAGAAGAAGGGATAATTACATTCTGTAGAAAAAGGTATTCTTCATTCTTTAACAATAAAACCTATTAAAGCCCTTTGGAATTCTTTCTCACAAGCTGTGTTTCTTATTCATTGTGTCTTGTCTTTTTGTGAGCCGGTCTTTCAGTTGTCATCTACTCGTATGATTTAATTTCATGTCAAGTACTTAATATAGAATGGGTACTTATATTTCTTTTGTGTTTTGAATTGATATTCCTTATCTTAATTTATAGTGGTAGTGGAAATGCTCAGGTTTTGTCCTGTGGCAGGCAGCTTTGGCAGCAAATCACGAACTGAAATGCTTTAACAGGTATACGCTACAGTCTCAGTGGAACTCTACAACAAATAGTTATCTTAAACGATTAATTTTGCCACTTTAATTTGGACTTTTTCTTTTCAAATTCTGAAGCCTTGAATGGAAAAAATGTGGGAGAAACTCAGAAACTGAGCAGAACAGGAGGTACCAGATTTAATGGTTGTGGCTGTAGAGAAAATGAACTGAAAGTGTTGGAAGAGTAATTATGAGAACTTCAGTTTTGGAGATTGAATTTGTTCTAAAAATGAACTTGAATATGGTATCATGACTCTATTTCGGGCTGAAGAAGCACTTCCTTTCAATCCATGTTTCTCACTGTTAGGTGTTATCCAGAAACAAAATCTAACTTTGCACTGGAAATTTCCTAGTCTTGTCCAAAAGACTTTTACCACTTTTTCCTTAACCATGTGATACAGTTAAATCCTGGATTTTAGTTTAAAAGTTAGAAAAGTGGATTTGTCCTTCACATAGCTGAAGCAGCATTGCTTTAAGAAGAAGCAGCGGTTAGTGCAGTCAGTGTAGCCTGCTCTGCCTTCTGTGAGGATGTGAACTAAGGTTGTTATCAGTGGAAAAATAATAGAAGAACTTTTTCATCGCGGTTTTCCAATCCTCCGGCTAACAGCGTCATTTTTCTTTTCCTAAAGAATTAGAATCACTCTTTTCACCACTAACAAATGCCCCACTTCTTTCTGTTACCTGCAGTTCAGCATTGTCTTCTCATCACCTTGCGTAAAGAACAGTTGTGTAACTATTTTGTGTAAACTGATCTTATTCCTTTGATAATGAATAGATTGCAATGCAGACAGGTTAAAGGAGGAAGGAGCCATAATTTAATTCTAATTTAGAACAGCGGCTAAATATCTGCAGAAGCGTGAGTATTACAAGAACAGAGGTTAAAAAGCAGAATATAAAATATTTCATAAATATCTCTTCATGCAAAAGGTTTATAGTTTATTAGCTAGATGTCCTGCTTCTAGCAGAGGCTGTAATGTCCTTGAGGATATCTTGTGAGTCTCTTCAGGGATTCAAGGAGAGATTCCAAATGCTGACGCTGTGTAGCTCTTTAGTGTTAAGTTGTTTTGATACCTTTTCAGTTTCTGTGAAACAATGGGCAGTGAGTTTATATGAAGCTCTGCAGTTTGAGTCATCACCTCAACCTAAGCTGGTCAGCAGCAGTAAAATGACTGGAAGGCTGTTTCCCAGGCAGCTGTTTCATGGTGTATCTAAATTGTCTGGTTTATTCTTCTGAATGTAGGACCTTAGGAATAGTATACACCAATGATGAATGTTTCTAGAGACAAATTTTTGAACAGAGCACAAATATACTTAAAGCTAGTGTGGTGTCCTTCAGGATAGTGCTTCAAAATGTTAGTCCTTGGATGTTAGTGGAGATTTCTCTTAGTTGTAGGTGCAGCAGTGGAAATGGAGTTTGGAAATAATGCTGCTGATTGTTTGCTGTTGTCTGTTAAATAACTCTCTGATTCAGTTCTTGGTGTTCTACTGACCATGGAATAGGGTCCTGAGATGAGCTACATGTTTTTGTTTTATTCTTGACCATATAGACTGCTGTCTCTATTTGTGATTCTGCATTGAGTTGTAAGCCATTTACAGATTGTGCAGCAGAGTGGTGATTATGTGTTTATAACAGTCTAGCAGAAGACATTAATTTGTGACCTGACACAAAAATACTTCACATTGCATTTGTGTTTGAGATTATATAAACAAATGTATTGAGACTAGGAAGACTTGGAATCCAGAGCCTTTTGTTGTCCATCAGCTGTGTGTATATGTACATATGTGCAATGTGTTTGTGCCAGAACACTTGACTTGCAAGTGAGTAATATTTTTCTTCTAACTTCACAGAATCAGCCAGGTTAGAAAAGCCCTTTAAGCTCATCCAGTCCAACCATTCCCAGCACTGCCAAGGCCACCACTAACCCATGGCACCGAGGGCCACATCTACACAGTGTGTGAACGCTTGCAGGGATGGTGACTGCAGCCCTGCCCTGGGCAGCCTGTTCCAATGCCTGAGCATCCTTTGGGGAAGGAATTGTTCCTCATCTCCATCTAAACCTCCCCTGATACAGCTTGAGGCCATTTCCTCTTGTCCAGTCACTTGTTCCTTGGGAGCAGAGACCAGCCCTCTCAACTTCAGGAATTAAGATTTAGCAGTGTACAAATATTATCTGATTTTATTATTATTCTTTACTTATCATGGTATTTATGTAGTATGCTTAACTAGAGTTGCTCTTTTGGCTGCCAGAGGATAACACTTGAGTAAATACTTGATCAAACCTCTACAGCAATTGTGAATTAGAACTCCTGGACTTTGTCCTCAGTACAGGCTGTGGGAAACACAGCCTTCCTGTGTGGAAGTTTCAGATTGTATTCAACTTTCAGGCTTTGACTATATTTTTTTAGTTAAAGAACAATTCATAGTGTAGCTACATTTAGTATTTTTGGCACTTTTGGGAGACAGGATATGAAATATTTGTTGTATTACAGTTTATTTTGTAGCAAGGTCCATATGTAGTGGTTGCATTTACATAGTTGGCATTCGCCATTGCCTTTTATTTTAATAGGCTGTTTATTTCTTGGAAATGAGTTAGATAATGTAATTTTGTGTATCTTAACAGCATAAACGTCTGGATGATTTGCATGGTGGTAATAGAGTGGAAGCAGCTTTTCCAAGTTGTGACAGAAGCTATTCTGCTCACCTATGACAGTACAAACTTTCCTGGTATTTGCCAGGAAAACTGATGAAAGGACAGCTCAGAAGAGCAGATTTTTGTTTCTAATCTAAATGGGACTAAATATCTAGCTCTCAATCGTCTCAGTATTTAGAATAAACCCATCATCCTGGGAAATAATGTACGAATATGTAAACTAGGAAGAAGCATCAGAAGAACACAGTAGTGGAAAATAGAAATGAAAAATAAGGAATGAAGAGGTTTGGATCTGGGCAAAGAGCGATGGCTGTGATAAGGTGAAGGCACGCATCCTGGGCTGGGTTGCTTGCTTTCAGAGCTTCCCTAAATTCGCATTCGCATCTCTTTTGACGAGAGCTCAGGGTTCTTGGTGCTGTTGCTGCAGGATGGCTTATGCTCTGTGTTTAAAGCCACTGAAAGCTTGTGCCTTTCCTGTGACTTTCTGTACCGTTTCACGCCTGGCTGTGCTGGTCAGGTAGCTGTGTTCTCCAGGGTCAGCAATAATTTATTCAGTGCATCTACAGCAGTAGCAGCACCTCGTCTTGGCAGAAGAGCTAAGTGCTCTGGCAGAGCTCCGTGGGCAGGAAAGGTGGCATGCTGTGATTAATCAGGGCTAGAAATTGCTGTCATTGAGAATGAGCTTACCAGTTCTTTAATTGATAAGAGCAGTTACTTTTGTCCTTAATACTGCCGTCTGTTGCACTTACATTTGCGATTGTACACATGGTAAAAGTTATTTTAATGATCTGCAGAGGTTTTTGAATTTTCAGGATCTTTCAGGCTGCTTCTGTGGCTCACAGGGTTGCTCTGGTAAGCGTATAAAACCAGGCTCCTTTAATTCCTCAGGATATAAAATATAGCCAATAAGATTTAAGTGTTCAGATGGTGGGAGGATTATTTCACTGTTGGGGCTATTATGGAACAATTCCTTTCCACGCTAGTCTTATGGGAAGGGTTGTTCTGTCACAGAACCTGTACTGATTAGCTTTGCTTGAAGCAAACACAATCCAAATAGCAATGTGTGTGTGCCCTGATGGACTTTATAAAGGGATAAAACAGGCTAGTGATGCTTACTGGCATTCTTTTTGAGGATGGTAACTGTGAGAAGTAAGCTCTTTGAAGATTAAAATCATCACATAAGTGCTAAGTATTCATGTTACAGAAAATTGGCAAATCCTATTGTAGTAACTAAATCTTCTTCTGTCTCTGCACACAAGATGTTAAACCTTTGATATGCATTGTAGTTTGGTCGAATATGAGGATGAGCCATTACTACCAAACCCCAAAGAATAGATAGCAGGAAAAAAATACCACTGGATTGAATAAATTAGATTTGTTTTATTTTGGGTTTGGTGTTTTTTGTTGTTTTTTTTTCTTCAACATACCAAAACTGTGTTGCTGTTATCCTTAACTTCCTGTTACTGGTAAATGTCATGTTAAGACTTAAGTCTTTAGCGGGATGAGCTGTGTAATTTGTATGGTGCCATTTTTGATACCCTGCTTATGAAAGACTCCTTAAGAGTGGATTACCTTTTTTCATTAGGGGAGGCAGGATTTTTTTGGCTCTGCTTTCCCCCAGAATATTCTCCAGTGGATCCCTTTTTGGCAGCCAGGGGTGGGTGTGGAGGTTTTCTTTTTAGTCAGAGCTGGTTCATTTATCTCAGTTGTACTTTGCAATTCGTTGTTCCCAAGCATGCTTTACGTTCTCTTGCACATTTTTTGCCTCTTTGAAGCTTTTTAGTAATTGCTTTGGTTCTTGACAACTGCAGAACCGCAGCCATTAAGTCACAATAAAGACTAATGAAAAAAGTAATAAAATTTCCATGTATAACTAGGATGAAGATTCCTGGGGGAAATATTGAGCGAGTGATTACAGGGAAGATAATTGTCTGGATAGAGAATTATATGCCCTTTGAGTTTGATATTGAACCTGTAAACCTGTCACTTCGAAATCCAAATATTAGAATTCTTCAAACCTGAGCTGAAATCAGGAGGGCTTTGGGGTGCGTGAGGTTTGTTTTCCGAAGGATGGTCAAGTTGTCTGTTCTATTAAAATGCAGGGTTGGTTATTTTTAGTGAAGAATAAGTGCAACGCTATGCTCAGGGTGGCAAACTACTGCTTGCTTTGTAGACTTGAGATTTGCAGGGCTGATGGTGTCCTTTTGGTTTCAGTTTTAGGGTGTTTTTAGGGGCCTGATGTAGCAAGCTGGTTTGCATCCAGTAGTGACATTGGAAATTTGAATTGTGTGTTTGTTTGTAGAGTGTTGTGGGCATTCGAATGCTTCCAATTCTGGGGAAAAGTACCAGCCTACTAGATAAGATACTTTAGTCAGATGAGCTCCAAGTTTATTGACCCTTTACCTTAAATGAACTTCTTATCCTCTGTTTTTTTTTCTTCCTGCTTATGCAGTAATTAGTTTCCTGTTTTGATTTCCAGCATTGTCACTACACTGTGGTCTTTTACCTTGGCTTTTCTCTTTGTTTTTTGGCTGGCCACCTTTATACTAGAATAAATGATTTCATGTAGCCAAATAAAATATTTTAAGCTTTTGAGACAAAGATTTTATCAGCCTTTTAGTGCTATTACTGCTACTCATACTAATGGGAGTGATGATATGCATGTTTCTTTTGTGATTCTGATGTAAACAGAGGCTATGAAACCAGTCATTTGTTTTCAGCAGTCACTGCCTTCTCTAATAGGGTGAAAAGAAGGAAAATGGGTGTGTGCATCGTGTCTATGTCCAGTTAGATTATGTAAACTGGGTCTCAATTTATAGTAGCCCTGGCAGATTAACTCCACCTACCCTCAGTTAAACTATTGGGATTCTGTTCTTTTTACTGGTTAAAGCAGCTTCTTAGCAGTTACTTATGGTACTTTTACAGAGTAGCTTAGATCATTTATCAAACATCTGTCTGATGTAGACTAGAATTTATATTCATTTTAGGGTTGAGACAGTTAAGAAATGGAGAGGTTTAAGTGTCTCTCTCCTGAGTGTCTTGGGCAGTATTAAGAGTTCAAGTGCTGTGCTTTTATTCTGACCTTTTCCTGCAACAGACAGCTGTATGCTTTTGAAAGCTGCAGTTTGTTATCTCATTCTGTATCACCACAGCATTTTACAATAGTTGTGCCTGCATTTTGGTGAGTAGAGGAAGAAGCATTGTAAAGGAATGTATTTTTGTGGCTGATCTGACCTTCCTGATAAATAGTAAATAGGAATTAAAATGCATTTGTTGTGCTTGCTCTCACTGTGCATGTCACAGGGAAGGTATATTGTAGTTATGTTATATAAGCTGTAATCAAGCCATTAAACCTGACTAACCACCTCTTTTAACCTTCAGACAAGTTCCCGTAAAAATGAGTATGTTTCTTGCAATGCTCAACATTCACGTGTGGACTGTCGCATCTTAAAGCACTTTTAAGAAGGTGTTGCTTCTCTTCAGTGCCTCTGTAAATCTTTACACTTCTTTTGCAAGGGCATTGGAGAGCAGCCATATGCTGAAAGATAGGAAGATAAGTTTCTTTGTTGGTCCTCGCTTCAGGTGCAGGTTAGTTACTGGTGCCAAGCAGAGACTGTAGTGCATGGCAGGTACATTCTTGGCCTCAGTAGTGTTTCTAGCGCTGCATCATTAAAAAAAGAGTAAATTAAGGAAGTTTTAAACTACTTTCTTGCAGTATTTGAATAAAGCGTGGTATTGGGGTGATCTGTACAAAGCTTAGCTTAGATTCATTAGTCTCTAAGGATTTATGGCACAGTATGCAATGTAGGTACTTCGATTAGTGATGAATTGGCTTAGATGTAACAATTCTCCTCTCTATTTTTCTAAATCAGGAAGTGAACAAGCAAAAGTACCAATATTAGGTGTATTTAGTTACATAGTCATATTTTTATGATGACTCTTAATAAATTTTGCTAGTAGTCTTGTAACAGCAGAGTAACTTTTGCTGAGACAGGTATTTGCTTCCCAGCTTGCTGAGTTTTGCATGGGTTTGTTGTATAAGGTTGTCCTGGGCTTTTCAGTGTGACCTTTGTCTTGAAGTGACAGAGGTTGTGTCGTACCTTGAACCATACATTACTCACAATGCATTTTAAAACTTTCCAAGCTAAAGACACGAAGGTGGAGTGGGATTAGTGCTACAGGATGTGAAAAGAAGATAAAATGAATAGAGAATGCGTCTACAGAACTTGCCAAAACTCCATTGTAAGGGTTGATTTCCTCCAGCTTAGGTTTAGTTAAACAGAACTTGGGGTACTCCTAAAGCTGTTACTTCACAATTACAGAATGGCTAAGCAAAAATAATAGTATCTGCTGCTTGAAGGGAAACTGTGATACATCAGTTATGGTTTTATGTATGCTCTTTGAGCTACAGTTTTTATACAAAACTTCGTATCTGAGCGTAGCTGACTGAGCACGTGTAAACACTGCAGAGTAGTAGACAGTAAATTCTGCAGATCATTAACCCTGGTTTTACACACCCCTCTTAGTTTTAAGGAGGCGGGGGGCAGTAACTTCAGGGGTGTTGCCTGCCTCTCTTTTCAAGTGGAACATGCTATCTAAAGCCCAGAATGTGGGTATCTAACGTTAGGCTTCTACATAAATGTAGCATCTTTTTTTTTCAGAGACAGATTCCCTGCAGCTCTCATTTATTATACCAGTGACACAGCTGGTGGGGATCCCCTCTAAAATTCAGGTCAGTTTTATATGTGTGGCAAAATAAGGTTCAAGTCTAGAGTTAGGCATCCAAGCATGCATAATTTGAGCTTCAGTACAGTTTTATCCTAATGGGAAGATTCTGGCATGACTTGGTGATAAACATGTGGAGTGAAAGCGGCGCAGAGAGGGCGGCTCCCAGCACAGGGCTGCTTTGGAAAAGGCACTATGCAAACCATTACTTGGACAGATATGAATTTAAAAGAAATAGTAGAGTCATAAATCCATATAAACAGTATTAAGTGTAAGTAACACCATTAAACCAAAAGCACCCTCAGCAGTTGGATGAGCTGAAGGTTTATTACAGTTACTTTCAGTGGTGGTGACATTTTTAGCTGAGGTTGCATGGTTTCATTTAAACATTATTAAACAAACTGGGGCTTAGATATTCTCTGGAGAGTTGGATGCAGCACTAATCTTCAGTTAAACTGTCTTTAACTTTACTGGAAACCATCCACCTAACATAGCATTGAGGAGGTTTGTGTAAGTACTGTTACCTAGACAGAATGGCACAGTCTGTGACTGCTCCTTTTATGGAAAAGACCATTTGTTTCAGTGATGGTTCTTGGAATTAGGAAGGTATATTTTGAAGAATTGCAATACAGTAGCTAAATACTGAAGCTTGTTTTTATTCTTTTGAATTAGAACCTTACAGTAAAAAGTTAGCTTCCATAGTCTTGAAGTGTGAAGAATTAGGTGTGCCGTTCCAATTGTGCTGCTTTCCCTGCAGTAATACTGAGGTTGTGCCACCTGTTACTGGTAGGAGTGATGTGGAGATGGTTTTCGCTCTGTTGACTACTATAAACTTATTTTGGGAAGTCTTACGTGTTCTGTTTTTCACTGTCAGGGTATGAATGCAGCAACAGCACATCCAATAGCGTAGTGTCTGCTTGTATGTGTAGTGAAAGCAGCCTGTGAAAGGTCTTCTCTGAAGCATTTGTGGACAACTGGCTCCTGAAAGTCTTTAGTAAAACTATTGCTTTGGAAAAAGTGAATATACTTGATGAAGGAACTTAAGTCAGTGGAGGAAACGGGGCTGTTAGCTACATTTACCTCTAAAGGTGGCATTAAAAATACCTCCACAGGTGTAGAACTTACGGAATTGAGAGAAAAAAAACATAGCTTGTGGGTATATCAGTGCTCCATTTTTTTAATATCATTATAGTCATAAATGTATTGCTTCTAGAAATGTTACTTTCCTAATTTAAGAGTTGGTTTTATTTTTCTCTCGCCGCGCTGTCATGTTCTGTCTCTGTTGAATAATTGGTGCTTTGATATTGGGATTCTGCATTCAAATATTTTATTTGTCTTCCCGACTCATATTAAACATTGATAATATCTTTAATTTATACTCTGCTCATTTTAGTAGTACTTTCATGTGCCTGGATCTAAAATGTATAATGAACTTATTTTTACAAAGCTTTACAGATAATTTTAAATGGCCAACATCAGTCATTTTAATATGTCCTGGGGAAAGAATGGAAGTAATTACCTTTCCTGTAATTCCATGACCTGTGTTGTAGATTCTGCCAGCAAGCAATGATATTAAGTGGTCTGTAGCACTGATAACTTGCTTTTGGAATGTAACATGGACTAGTGGTTTATCATCCACTATTAAATGATATACTGACAGTTCTACTTGAAGTTTCGGTTGACAAGCCTTCCCAACCTTCTCCTCACCTTCAGCAGCAGTCCAGTCCCTTCTGTGGTAGATATGTAGGTATGGAATTTTCCTATTCTTGAACACTGCCTGAAGTACACACTTGGCAGTTGTAGCTGGAAGGAAGTACCGATGGCTGCTGCCTGCTATGTGTTCCCAGGATGTAGTTGGTCCAAGTTTCCTCGCTCTGCTTGTCATCTTTACTCAATACAGTGAGACCTATGTGTTTGGAGTAGAGGCCTTCATTGCCCTATGAAACTGGAAAACTGCAACTCTACCAGGGCTGAACTAATTCACCGCTCTTAGTTGCGCCAGAGTTTGACTCTATGCTGTTTTGTCACCAGAGAGGTGGTTCCGTTTCAGTGACTACTGCAAACATGTAACTTGTTTTGTGCACTTAGGAATGGAGTAGTAACATGGTCTGCGGTTAAGGTTGTCGTATTAGAAATTACTTTAATTTCTGTTAATACAGGTAAATCTCATAAAGGAATGGCCAGTAAATTTTATGATTAGGAAAGTACCTGACTGACTAAAATCACTCGATACTCTGGCCTGTTAAGTGTAGTCAGTTCACATTTATTGGATAAATAAAATTTTCCATTAAACCAGTAATTGGAAGTTTACATGGCTATGGGCTGCTGCATTTCTTTTAATTAATCCCAACAACAGCATAGTGCAGAAGAGTAAGACAGCAAGATTATACTTGTGTTCCCATTGAGAAGTGCTTTTGCAGGATGTGGGCTCTGCAGTGACAGTAGCTGGAAGGTAACCAGAGCTGTGTGGAACTGGTATGCAGCTGAGTTCATATGGAGCCTCCTTCGCTCCTCCCCATCTTGCTGCCATCCTGGAGAGAAACCTTTAGGAATTAGATCAAGGGACACAAAGTCAGTGGTTATAAATGAATGGCAGGAAAAAGTACTTCTGTCATGATTTCTGATGGAAATGATTTGACTTGTCTCTGCAGCCAGGAAGCTAAACCTGTAACCATCAATAGTGACACAATGCTGTATAAAGTGGCTGTATATGTTGTGTATGTTTCAACCTTATTTTAGCAGTAAGCAGTAATTATGTTCCTTGAAAGTCTGCTGTAATAGGTGTAAAGCTGTAAGCATCTGGTGAGTTAAGGCTTTGTTTGTATGTGTATTTCTTTTGCCAAATGACCACAAACTAGATGGAATTAGCTGGTGAGGAGTTACAGCAATTGACAAAGGGGAGAAAAGAAGCAGAACGCAGGGTCTGTTTTTATTAAGTGTGTGTGCGTATTAAAAAATACAGTGAATTAAAGTATCTTCCTCAAAGAACTGTCGCTAGAGTCTGTTCAGGATCTGGGTTGTTTGCTTTACCTTGCCAAAATAACAAAGCTGGTTGCTTCCCCTTTTTATGTCCCCTCAGCAATCCCAAGCTTTTACCCATTAAACATGTGGTGGGGAGTTGTCTCTGTTGGCTGGAAACTTGCTGTAGTTACATCGTGCAGAAGAGGCGAGGAGGAGCAGAGATGAAGCATCTCTGATGGGAAGCACTTCTAATTCCTTGCGCGTATTTGGAGGGAAGGCTGTGGCCTGGGGGTCGGTTTCTTTGCAGAGTTCTTTTGCTTCCTGTGGCTGTAATTCAGAAGAGCTGGGGAGGTGGAGAATGGTGCTTCAGGTTGTAAATGTCATATCTGAGAGTCTGTTTCTACTTAGCTAGGGAAGAAAGCTTTAACTGGTGTGCCCAACAGTGTTTGAGCATTCATTAAAGCATCACATGTAAAGACACAAAGAAAATGACTCTGTGGGAAGATGCTAATATGAAACGGTGAAATTATAAACCATATAAGCCAGGTAATAATATTATACCAACATTTATCTGCCATATGAAATATGCTTGTTAAAACAAGGTGAGTGATGATGATAACTTGAGTATGTCTTTTGCCACATCCATGTTAACTGGTAGCGCCAGTGGTGGTGGGATGTCACATTTTAGGTTTATTTCTTAGGTCCTTTGATTGTTTTTTTTTTTTTTTTTTTTTTTTGGTCAAAAGTCCTCAGAATCTGTAATAAAGTTTGAAAAGAAACATAACCTGATATCTGTTTTTATCCACAGTTGCTCAGGAAGTCACTGCTCTGTTTCGGTGTTGACTAGGATTAGAATTAGGGAGGAATGTTTCAATGTGATTAAGGAGTGATTTTTCTTTTGATGAATGAATTGAAGTGTAGAAGCTTTGAAGAGAGTGCTGGATTAAGCTCTAAAATATCCTGTTTTATTTTGGCTGACAAAAAGCTTGACAAGCTTTTGGCCATGTCAGTATTGTTTCTGTCTGGCTTCTTGTATCAGGGCATGGAAAATGCCTTACTATAAATACAGTAAAGCAGCTATCATGTACAGCATCATTGCTTTTGGCTTCTAGATGGTAGATGGCTCTTTTTGCACTACGTGGTACTTACATGTGATCCAGGTCACTTGTTTTGTTCAGCAAGATACTTCAGCACTTCATTAGAAAGTTGCTTTATGCTTGTGAAATCTGGAAGCAGGGGCTGCTTTTCAGGAAGCTCATGTATGAACAGGATGTCTGTCATCAAACTTAACATTTACAGATTGGAAACAAGTTTGAACAGGTTTTAGCTGGTGAGCAGATGTTGACTGTGCAAGAAAATCTTACATGAGGAATTACATTTAGTGCAAAGTTTAACTGTAGAATTCCTGTCAAATTCATGATTTGCTGAACTGTCTTATGAGCACATAAGTGGTGCTTAAATAGTTTTCTCTTTTAATCCAGAAAGGTAGACTGGTTACTTGATGAAAGTGCTTGAAGTGTGCTGCTGGAGCTGCTCTTAATAATGTAATGTTCACCACTGTTGGTTACAGATCATTTCTCTGGCTTACATGCAGTGTAAAATTGATCCTAAAGCTAGCTTGTTTGCTTTTCGTGTGACAATAATGGTGCTTAATTTAGAACAAATAATAATGCGCTATTGTAGGCAGAGAAAACTTAGGCAGTGAACTGTTGTAATCATTGATTTTTAACTTTCGGTCTGCCTCTTTCTTTTTGGAAGAATTAGATTACTAGATCTCATTTTCTAGTAGTCAGGTTTTCCCACTATTTAGGTGAAATTGTGCATTTAATTTCTTCCAATCTCTTCATTGCTAAGATAAATATAAGGCATATGGGATTTTGAGGGTCCGGAAGCGATGATATTTCTACACCACCTTTACTGACCAACTCTTTTTTTTTTTCTCCCCTCACTCAACACAGTTACAGACATAGAGCTAAAGCGACTGAAAGATGCATTCAAGAGAACTTGTGGCCTCTCATATTATATGACTCAGCAGTGCTTCATCAGGGAAGTTCTCGGTGATGGAGTTCCTCCAAAAGTTGCTGAGGTAATCTGTGAACTCGCTGGTTTTCTGGGAAGGCATACACACAGTTGCCTATACTCATACACCAACTCGTTTGATTTTTGTCCATTTTTCATACAATACCACAATGTACATTCTCTGTCTGACAGTAATGTTCCAGAATTGGGTCATGGCTTGTCAGGGATATGTGCTTGATTGAGTGTCTTATTCCAGCACAACTAATAGGTGGTAGATGACTTTAAAGTAATAGTGAATATCCAGATGTAGATTTGGCTAGATGAAAGGTTGGGAAGATTTAACACTATATGTAGCCATTATAACAGAGGATTTAATTTACTTTGGAGATGCACTTGCTGTTGGTTTCTGTGAGATTCCATTAGCTTTTACTTTGCTTTCTAAAGTGCAGATTAATCTTTACAGGCTCTTAAAAAAATTTTATGTATAATAAACATATAAGTGAACTGAAAAATGGCCAGAATCCAGCATATTTTATATGCTATATAAATACGGTATGTGTATATATATCTATAAAAAAAGTTACCTTTCTGCACACGTTTAAAAGACTATATTCTTTCATAGTGTTGCCCCTGTTCCGAGAGAGAAATTAAAATACTCTTGGTGAAGAAAAAAAGATTAGCCAGACCTTTCGAATGGTATCTTGCTCCATGTCATTTCTAATCACAGCTTCTATTTCTGGTATCTTCAGTGTTACTGACCTCACAGGCAGCATACAAGGCTTCCAGTTTTATTTAGATAATGTGAGTAGTGAAGTGTGCATTGCAAAAGCTTTAACGCTGTGGTAGTTACTTTTATCCTAAGCTTAATCTTTTCTATGTTCTTTTTTTGTCTGTTTTTCCTAAGTATTGCCAAAGAGGCATGCACATTACTTACTTCTTGTAGTATAATGAACAGTTTGATTTTTATTTTTCTTTTTAATGTGGGTATTCAAGCACCTAACAGGAAAAAATGCAGTGTGTGTTAGCACCATGAAATTTAAAGAAAAGCTATGATTTACCTCTAGCTTAAAGCATGTCTTCAGTATTAATTTGTGATTATGTTGTCTGGACACTCTGACTGTTAATATACCGTAAGATTAAACAAAAAATGTATCCTACATTGTTTAGGCTTGGTTTGAAATAATGTAAAATGTGAAGAACTTTAGTTAACTTGTACTTTTCTTATCCCTATTATGCAAGTATTAAGGATGAAATTACTGATCTGAGTGAAGTAAACTTGGTCGCAAATAGAGACTGTGGGTTTCAAATGTCTGCTGGCTCCTTTCTGCTTTATTTTTTAAAGGCATTATCCATGAAACGTAACATGTCAGACTTAAGTTAGCAAAAAACTATGCCTATGTACCGTGTAATTATACTAAATTTTACATTCTGCAATGTAAATTGCTATGATGCTGCCCGGGTGTGGCTATTTTAAGTAAAGCTGCAACAGTCTTAAGGAATTTTGGGAAATACAACATAGCATCATAATTTGATGGCCCATCTTATTAGAAGTTTTCCAAACAGCACATTAATGTGAAAAATTGTGGAGCGCCTTCCTTAGAAATGTGAACTAATCTCTGTTATGTATTGTTAGGTAACTAGGCAGTGTTTATAAACTCATCCCAAAGAATGATTAAGCAGCTAAACTGAAAGTAGTGCCACTGTCATGGGTGTAATTATGTATAATACTAACACATTGGGTATTATCTGTAGAATTCCTTTTCCGTGTTTATATCATGAACAGTCAATGTGTTATGTTGAAATAATATCTAAATGCTACATGGATATAAATCCTATGTGTGTCTAAATACCTGTAAAAAAATAGTTACCTTCCCGCACTTGTGCATGTTTAAAAGAGTGGTTTTTTCCATAGTGTTGCCCCTGTCGGGGGTTGGAACTAGATATCTTAAGGCCCTTTCCAACCCCAACTGTTCTGTGATTCTATGAAATGTAATATTTGGCATTCAGCTGAAGTCAGAACTGAGATACACAAAGCTCAACAGAAATTGTTAGAAAAGGCTCAGAAATGGGTGTGAATTAGAAATATGCTTTCAGTTGGATGAAGATAGGAGATAGCTTTATTTGAGGTAATTTATAACATAGCTGTTCTTAGTCTAAAAGGAAAGTTACCGTGGAGTGATGGAGAATAGAGTATAAAGAAAAGATCATGTTCTACTAAAATTTGTGAAAGAAAACAAATGATTGCTCATGTGTTTGTTCATACATGTGTTTGTTTTTGTTTTGGAAGTGCTGTTAATCCGAAACAGAAGAGTTCTTTTTTTGTGTGTGCTCTTTGTGTTTTTTTAACTCAAAAATAGTTATTTTGGGACTTAAACTGTAGCATTCAGCAGAGCTAACTGCATATTTTTAAAAAAGTAATGATTCCAATGCACATATAAAGGTAAATTGCTTACACACACAGTGTAGCCTCAAAGGCATTTTGTGAAATCAGAATGATTAGATGTAGAAAGTGTGGCACTGAAATTTCTGCCATGACTTTGTCCATAAAGCATATACAATCATTGTGCCCAAATAGAGCACAAATTTAGTTTTGATAATTTAGCCCTGCAAGCATATCTAAATGGATTACACTTGAGTAATAGAAGAGAATGATCTCAGCACCCTATGGGAAGTTAATGTATTTGGGTAGCGCTGTGTCTCATAGTGGAATGAAGCTGCAGGTTCTGCATAATGTTTTCTGTAAAATTGGGTCCTTTGGTATTATTGGCCTCATTTGCATGTACTTGCCTTCAGACATCTTTTAATAAGAGGATAGCAATGAAAAGGGATAGCTTGATGGGTGAACAAGGAGAGGATTTGCTGAAGATAATGCACAGAACTATATAGTGTCTTCAGGGAGTTTGTCTGCTTCAGCATTACGTCTGGTAATAACTGTGATAGAGAAGTGAACAAAATTCTAGCAGTTTTTACTACCTTGTTGCCCAGTATCTCTTTGGAGGTTGTCAGGAGCACATCCAGCAAATGAAATCTGCTGGTCTGCTTCCTACTGTTGGAAAGGCAACAGCAATACGTTTTCCACACCATGTTATACACAGAGCATAAAGGGCAGTTGCAGTAGTAAACCTAATGTAGCTAGCCACTGTTAGATATTTCCCCTTCTTTTTGCCACTGTGTGGCTTAGCCAGACCTGTCCAGTGCCCTTGACGAGTCCATGGCTGTTTTGTTTGGTCACTCCCAGTCTTGGCTTAATTGTTGCTTGAAAAACCACACCTGAGATAGTGAGAGCAGCGAGTCATGCACATGGGTGGTATTCAGCACTCTTCCTCCACCTTTGCCTTCTGCTTGAGGGTTCTGACTGCAGCACTGTGGTTGCTGTTATTGGAAGGAAAGGAGGGTTTTAATTCTCTAGGTTGGTGGATTTTTGTCTGTAGGCCCTAAGGTGTCATGCAAAAAAGATGAAATTCATTATGCAAGCATTTGTAATTTCAAAGGGGGGGGGGGGGGAACCCAAACAGAGCTTGGGAGGTACAGAAAAGTTAAAAATGTTGCTTTAGCTCTTTAGAATTGTGTGTGGTTGGAGTTCAGATGTTTAAAAAACAACAAAAGGCAGGGGGAAAGGACGCAGGTGTTGCAGTTAAGATCTGTGGGTTTCATCCTGGGTTTACTAATGATTCATTCTCCTAATGAATGGTAACACGCAAAATAATGGATCTGTCCACTATAATTGTGAAGCTCTGCTGACCTCTGAAGTCTGCTATTGCTATTTGGCTACATTCTCATATAAAGAATATACTTAAGGCTTTACTGGAGAAAAATGAAAAAGCAGTACGTAACTGTCTACTCATCCTGGTTTTAATGTTGCATGTTTAGAACATAATTCAGATGCCAGCAAAGAAAATACTGTTTTAAATGTGCACAATACTTTTCCTCATAGAAGTTGATCTCTTTATCTTCCCTCCTGAAGAAGTTATATTTAAGAAACAAGTTCAACAAACAAGTCTGCTATCCAGACCATGATCAGTGATAAATCACTTTGTTCTGGTCTTTCACAGTAATAGTTCCCCATCAACTAGACCTAATACTTTCTTTTTATGGTTAGATGCTCAGTGTGATACTTGCAAGAAAATCGAATTATAAGACAGACACTGAAATAATTCTTCTATGTAAGAATAATTGATAAGTTCTGTCTGATGTAAATTCTAACACCTAATGCAGATTTCGCTCGTGTCATACTGATAAAGTGCTGGTGCTTGTAGGAATAGATTTGGGATTGCTGGAGTCCATGTTTTCAGTGCAGTGCAGCATACATCTTTTCACTTGTGCTCTGTAGTATTAGAGGCAAGGTGAAGCAATATATTGCAGTAAGCAAGTTGGTAATTCTTGTTCACTAAAAGCACTTGCTGTTAACTTCATATCTCGTATATCAGTGTTGAATCACTCTTAAGATGCTATTAAGGCAAGCTGCAGTGTCCAGACTTTCCTTGTGAAAGGTGGATGCTTCAGCCCTTCCATTGACTGCATCCACTCTGTGGATCTTTGAGTAACTTCTCTTTGAAGTCTTGATTGTATTGGAAGAAAGATTTAAATCCTGTTGTTAGAGGGAGGTGCTAAGCTGGAATGGTCATGCTACCAGCAGTTGTGTGGTGAGATAGTTATGGTATAGCTGATGAAAAGTTGTGAGGTTTTTTGTGTGTGCCACATCTTTTCAAAGCTGTAGTTTCTGATGACTCACTGGAAATGCATTTCCTGTGTTTGGGGCAATGAAACACTTGATGCTCCAAAAACTTCTTGATGGTGTTGAGACTATCAAAGCATAGTCTGGAGGAGACTTCATCTTTATTACCTTGATAAAGAAGTGTGGGGAAGTAGCACCAATGAACAAGCCAGAAGCCCTCTTCATTGGAGGATTCTAGCTATGTTTTTTATATTGCTGTTCATGAAAAGTATCTGCATTTCCCTAAATAAAAGACCCTGGAAAGGCTATTTTATAGGTACTGGAAGAGCTGCAGAAGTGTAACAGAATTAATATTGAAAGTGTGGTTAGCTGAATGTGAGGCGATGAGCCTAAAAACCATATATGGTGGAGCCTCAGTATAAATTGTTTTTAGTTCTGACATCTCTGATCTCCATGTTAACTTCTTGATTAACTTCTCTATTTTATTCTTCTAGGTTATCTACTGTTCATTTGGAGGAATATCCAAAGGGCTGCACTTCAATAACTTGATAGTCGGATTAGTTCTACTTACAAGAGGCAGGGAGGAAGAGAAAGCAAAATGTAAGTTATGTCTTTTACAACAATAACAACAGGACAATGGATAGTGAGTGTAAAATACACTATGTAAAGCAAGCATAAATTGGGGTATACTGAGTCCCTATTTTTATATGTAACCGGGGCATATATTTGCCAATAAAAGTAGTATTTGTAGACATTTTTAGCTGTATATTTTGAAATTTGCTGCATTTTTCTTTTTTATACTCACCAAATGAAATATTTGATAAGTCATCATGAATATAAATGTTAGGATCCTACAGAAAGACTGGTGATAACTGTATGTGGGCAGAGGAAGGAGGACGGCATTGATGCTTTTCAAAACAAAGGAAGGCATGTGCCTACCGACTTCTGTTGTTTTGTCTTCTGTGTTAATCTGATGTGATAGTATTTATTTTCCTTTTGATTAGCAGACAGTGATAAAAGAAAAAGGAGATACTTCTTGACCTAAACCTTGTTGAGCTACATTGACATTGAATCAACCTAAATTTTTAGTCCTTTAGTTGCTGGAGAGCCAGCTCCAGCATTCTCAGCCAGCTGTAAATTTGATGTTTGAGAACTATTGCTTAAACAAATTTCTGCTTCCTCAGACATTTTCAGTCTCTTTTCTAATGAATCTGGGAGTTATGTTGTCCGTGAAGAGATGGAGAAGATGCTGCATGTGGTGGATGGGAAAGTCCCAGAGTCGCTCAAGAAATGTTTCTCTGAGGTATGTCATACAGGTTTTAGCCTACTGCATTTACACAAATGTGAAAATTAGATTGGGTAGTTTGTTTTCCTCTGACATAAACATGTTCATGCATGTATGGAAGCAAATTGACCTGGTCTAAATTGGATAAAAGCTCATAGTTTTTTATGTTGTGATATTATGTGTGATTTGTATTGATGTGAATAGCAGCTTAGTATGTAAATGTAGGCATTCTCCATGCTGCTTTACTTACTGTGCTAGTTTGAAAGATGTCATTTCCCAAGGGTAATCATGTTATTGAGTAAACTTGAATACTAGTGTCACTAGTGGGAATTTATTTGTTGTTGTGGACATTTTACAGCAAGTGGGGAAGAAATCTAGAACACAGATCTGAGAGGGAGAAGAAGATCTGCATCCTGGATTTAAAAATGCCTGTCAGCACTGGTTGCTTAAAAAGAATAGTTTTATAGTGTTAGTTTTGTCTCGCTGTGCCTGCCCGGAGCTGCAACATTTATTTATGCTGTGGGTTGGTTGAGAGATGCAATCTTTACGAGGCTTGCTGAAGTCCTCCTCTAAAACAGACTATTGTTACTTTTAAATATTCACAGATACTTCACTGGCACTAGTGATCCTGTTGAATTGTCAGAGGTTTGTGCTTTGATTGCTTCATTTCTTGTTGAAGGACTATAGAGCAGCAAAACCTAGTTGTCATTATACATTCCATTGGTTGACTAGAAGCTTTATTTGCGGATATCAGATTACTCAATTACCTAAATTTTATTGTGTATTGAAGATAACCTTGGTTATGGGCATTGGCTGAGGCAGATCATTTAATCTGTCAGTGGTATCATGTTGGCTTTGTAGGGAATGATTACGTTCTTCAGTCTTGGCTGGAATCATAAATCATATGTACACTGCAGTCCAGTTTCTGGAGCTGGCCCACTTCAGTGTTTCCTATTTATAATTTCTTATCAATATTGTGTGATAAATTACACCCTAACAGTTAATTGCAAGCTGTCCAAGAAATCCAGAAATACTTAATGAAGATTTGCAGGAAGAGAGGCATCAGGCAGGCTTTGTACTGTTCTGTTCAAGAAAATGCTGTATCTTGATTTCTCTTTTAAAATCAAAACAGTATAATAAGTCACTCAGCAGGATTTACTGGCCTGTTAACCATACTAGGTCATTGCTGGAGAGTGAGAAAGTTTAATGTTCCTGCTGTGGGCCTTCCTGCCTGCCGTATGGTGGATGAGTTTATGCTTTCAAGGATGAGGTTTGTAGGTACTTCTGTTCTTCAGAATTATTGCATGTACTCATCTAGAAATGCTAGCTTTAAAATATATCTGAGTTTTTCCTCACTCTTGTTTCTGAAATACAGGAAGAGGATTCAGTGATACCTGTATTGCTCTAGTTCCATCATGGCTCAGCTGTAAACATTACTTGTTTCAAATGCTTTCTGCCCCCTGTCCAAAATTTTCCTGTCCTGCTCCTTCCTTGTCCTTGCTCTGATCAGCTGGAACAGTGCAGAGTCTGAACTGTGACACAGCTCTTGCTGTGTTTACAGAAGGCAGTGCAAAAAGTAGAGGGAAAGTAGAGTGGAACAGGTAGGAAGAAAATTATTTTCTCTCAAATCCAAACTGTTAGAGCAATTTCAAACAGAAACCTGCTTTGTTTTTTCTCTACTAACTTCCCAGTAGAGGTTTGTTGGTTTTTTTGCTTAGCCAGGGTTAAATCCTGCAAAGTCCACAATGTCGAGTTACCCTTTTCCTGTCTGTCATTCATTCTCCTGCCTTTGTGCTGGCTCAAGTATTTATGTGATGCCTTGGTGAACTGGATTGGGAAACTGATCCGGTTGAGAAGTAAGCCCTTTTCCTGTAGCTTCTAGTCCTGTAGGTTATTTCTCAGCTAGATCTGTTTTGCCACCTGACTGGCACTAATGTGATTGCAGTCACATAAGAGAGGGGATGAAGGATCAGAAATTGTTGGTAAGAGGAAGGTTAGGGCCGTGCTGTCAGTTACTGGTGTGGGTACATACAGATTAAAATGGTGATGGAACAGCAGTGTAGCATCTTGACTTCCTTGAATTAGAACCATGTGGAAGTCTGTGATAGTAGATTTAAGGATTGGGTATTTCTACGTGTATTTGTTGGTGAAAAATGTAACACTCTTTAGTCTAGGAAAAAGAGGAATGAATGAATACCTGGAACCTGAAGTAATCCACTGCAGTTGAGATATGAAGCAAATACTTTAGCGATGATGGTGATTAACCATTTGAGCAACCTGGCAAAGGCAGTAGTGGATTTTCAGTTTTCCATAGTTGGCAGTTGCAGATAGTCTGTGGCCAAATGCAAATTACTGAATTCTATAGAGGTGTAATTCAGTGAAGTTTAATGGTCTGTGATATTAGGGAAGTTTAAATAACCAATGACTTGAAACCTCTTTCACTTTGCAGACCCCTCTTTATTTCCCATAGAGACGAGGATCTCCACATAATGAGTTTGTCTACTGATAATAGGTTTGCTTTTATTTTAGTTAGTTTTGTGGGTCTTGTAGAAATTAGTGTGTTGATCCCTATGGTTTCATGGCCACAGCTTGGAAACCACTCAACTAAATGGTTTAAATAGCCTCTCCAGCAGTTAAACTTTGTGAGTCTTCAGTTTTTATGTATTCCTGAGCAGGCAGTTCCATGAGGCCTTCAGCAGGTGAGACTCAGGAGATACTGTGAATGTCATGTTTACATGTATGCTTCAAAGTGGGGTTTGGTCAATAGAGGCAGAAAATTGACATGCAACTGCTGTGGTTAATCATAGTGTTAGCTATTCAAAAATCAGTTTTTTCTGTGCTAAGTGTTTGTATACTCATGCAGATAGAACAGAATGTTTGTGATTTTATAGCACCTGTTACTTGGCACAGAAGAGCTTTTATCTATCATAATAAATTTAAATTCATAAAAATAACCTCTGTTACTTTGAGTTGTACGTAACTGTTTTTCTTCTAATCCTTTTAACCTGAGGTTTAGAGTAAGTGACTTTCCAAAGACCACACTGAGTAGGTGGTTGAAATACGGAGGGTGCTGAGGAGTCTCAGTTTCCTTCCCAGTGCTGGATTTCAGAATGAAATGGAAAACCAGGCATGGCTCCGAAGAAAAACATTATTTTAGTACTTACTTTTATAGGAGATTGTCCCAGTTCCTGTTTACTGGCACTGAGAAAGCAGCTCCTGGTTTCTTATTTTCCTCACAGGGTGAAAAAGTAAACTATGAGAAGTTCAGGGTTTGGCTATTGCACAACAAAGATGCTTTCACGTTTTCCCGCTGGCTGCTGTCTGGAGGTGTGTATGTGACACTCACGGATGACAGCGACACCCCTACCTTCTATCAAACCCTGGCTGGAGTCACACACTGTAAGTAAATGAAGCTTGGTGGTAGTACATGTGGTTGTCAAAGCTGTTCCAGAGACAGAAACTGTTGCCTTGTGTAGCTGTTCAGGAAATATCACTATGCTGATGAGATGCATGGTCAGCAAGAGAAATTTCTTCTCTGTGTTAATTTGTACTCTGCTTTTTGTGCTGTAACCTGTAAAACGTTAAGGAAGAGGGACACTGTGGGTCATTGTTTTTAAGAGATAACAGTACTGAGATTACAATACTTCTTGTAGGAGAGAAAGAAAGGGGGGCAGAAATATCTTCTCTTTTGACAAAAACATCTATCTAAAGTGAGTTGATATTAATACTGGGTTTATATTTGGTCTTTCAGATGTAGTGAATCATAAAACTGTGGAGGCAGTTCTGAAAATAATGCTTGTTTCAAAAACAAGTTTTACCTCTTAATTTGTGTTCTGCAGTAAAATAAGTAATATTCCTGTCATGTGATACAGTCAGGGAGCTAAATTCTCTAAAGAGAAACGTCCTCAGCATTTGCATTTAGGAATAATCTCCAAAGAACAAGTGCTTCCTTATGTCTATATTGATATAAAAGAAGGAGCAGCTGTTTTTTAAATTAAATGTAAAACCAGAAGGCTGATAAATTATACTTGATGTGCAAGTGTAATGTAAGCATACATTACAGTAAAGCATCTAAGGGACTTTGGTACCCCTTGGAGAAGGGTGTTCGCTGTTGAGATGTCAGGGATTTGAGCAATCTGGTTGTGCTCTCCTAGATTTTCTTTGTTGGTGTCAGTGTGGCATTTAATCTCTTTAATGGATGGGTGACTTGAGTAAAGCAACGTGCAGGTTTTTCTCTTGGTTTCAAATGTGAGCATTAAAATTCTGTTCTGACCATCTGAAATGAAAATGCATAGTAAAGTTATAAGTTTATAGACGGGTAATTTATTTGCGTTGCATGAGACTGCAGTAGACACTGAGGTTATAGAAGACTCTGAGGTCTAATAGACAAGGTTGCGAAAGAAGTGTGCTAAAAAGCCCCAAACAAACCAACTCTTTGAATTTTCTAGACTTCAGCCCTGGGAAAAAGCCTCTCAAGCTGTATCAAATGGAGATGTGCTGTGCCTCCATCCTTGTCAAGTGCCTGTTGCCCTAAGTGTTCAAAGAAAGCTTTACCCCATGCCTCTGAATGCTACCTCAGAGCTTGCTTTGATTTTTTTTCCATGCTTTGAAATTAAAACTTCTTCTGAAGTTCTTATTTAACTTCTGTTGCTTTAAGTTGTGTCAGATTGCTGAGAAATCCAGTGTTTTCTAGTAGTTGGTGATGATCTCTGCTTCTTTACTGACAGCTTCTATAAGCTGTTGGCTGAGTATAATGATGGTAGAACTGAATGAAAAAGTAAGTTTTCTGTTGTTAGGATTAAAAAGATAAAATATTTGAGACAGTTTGAAGTGATTATTGGATCTCCAAGTGCATGTCAGATCTGGGGACAAGCTTTTCATTGTGTTCCAGAAAACTGTAGCTTCCATGTGTTTTTGAATGGGTAAAGCCTGTTTCAAACCGCACGCTGTCCGCAGGCTCAATATACTTTACCAGGCTCGGAAAGATCATATGACAGTTAAGTTTGGACTTCTAGATAAAATGAAATGTTACTGTATTTTTGATTTCCCAGTGAAGTACAACAGAAAGAGGTTGTCTATGTTAGGATGTCTGAAGCCTGGGATCTTTCAGATGATAGATACGGAAAACTGACAGGAATTTAAGATAATAGGCAGGTGAACTGTTGAACTAACCTGCAGGTGAACTGACCAGCCTTCCCCAGGTCTGGACAAATACAGTTCTTTAAAATGTATTGGATGATTTCCCTTATGATTTCAGGCAGTGCAGGAATCCACACAACAGATGCAGAAGTAAGGGAAGTATCAATGCTTGAGCACTTGGGGGGAATTGCGGTCTAGTTGGGTCAGTCTAAAATAAAAAGTTTAGTACAGAAGTTTTATTAATGTGTAAAACAGGAAGAGCTGTTACGACACTTCCTTTTCTCAAAGTGAAGGTTGTTTGTAATACTTTTCCTAGGATAAAACAGTTGCCTTTTAGGAAACAAAGTACCCGCAATAATGTTTAGTGGATCCAGGCAAACACTTCTCAGAATACAGTGAGAGAAAAAAGCTTTTACAGTTTCTTCTCCTGTAAAAGAGAAAAGCAATACGTGAAACTCCGCAGTGCCATTGGGAATGTCTCACCTGGCTGCTGGGCTCCAGCTGGGATTGCAGCGCGCCCTCTCCTGGCTCCCGCTTCAACCCTCCTGCCAAGCCCTGCCTCCTCTCACAGCAGCGTGCTTCCCATTCAGGGTCTTGACTAACATGTCAGAGACATGAAAAATCACAGCGATAAAAACACTGGAAGTTATTAACATTGATTTAGAAACAGACAGCAAACATTTTATTGCAAAGCACCAGTAACTCCATTTAAATTTGCTTAATGAGCCAAGCTACCAGCGAAACAAAGGAATTCTAATGTTTTGCTTGTAAATAACATTTATTTTGGTATGCAGATGACTTTAATTATATTCCTCAACACGTAATTAGAAATGAAATTTTAAAGTTACAGGAAGTTGCACACACTTGCTGCTTTTAATCAAATTTTGTTCCATTTCACTTATATCATAAATATAAATCACTTTATTTGAAAACTGCCAAAATAATTTAAGTTTCTCTTAGACCTTTATTCCTAAAAAATCACTTCAGGGATGTGGGTGTTGACTACCACTGAGTACTGACCAAGTAGCAGGAATTTGGATTTTCTTACTTATTGTTATTAAACACCATCCTGAATAGCACTGTGGTGGAGCATGCAAATCAAAGGTAAATCTTTTCAGGGACTGCCACTAATACAAAAAGTGTCTGTAGGGGAATATTCTCCCAGATCATTATGCATCCTAAATAATTACAAATTAAACATCTTCTCCAGTGCTCTAAGTCCAAATGCAGTGATTCAATAATACAACAATCCTTGGCCACTGGTGGATGTCATTTTTCTGCCTCCTCTGACTAGTTTATTCCTGTAGGTATCAGAATGGAACAGACTCCATTGTACCTGCAAAGCGCAGCTTTCTGTGGCTTGGTTTGTCACAGTGATGTGCAGGAACATGAGAAGTGGAAAGATCTCCTCCGCCCCCCCCAGTGCAGACCCTGGGGGTCACTGTGTCATTTCTTTCTGAGATACTGAGGCTTATTTGTTTGTTGGGTTTTTTTATCCAGTAGGGGAAAATGATGCCAGTATATCTTCTACATGTATCTGTGGGCAGTTTATCTTCATTTTCCATCAGTAATGTCCTTGGTTTCAGGCAGTCTCTGCTCTTTTTCCTTTTTACTCTTTGCTATAAATGCAAGTGACTGCTGTGTTTCTTCTTGACCTTTTTGTGAAAGTAAAATGAGCACAGTTTGAGTCTATTTCAGACCAGGTGCTTCATCCCCTGTTCCATTTCGGACTCAGATGACACATAGCTATTGTACTCTAGGTGAGTCCTCCTTGCTTGCCTTCACTTGGCTGGAGAGATTTCTTCTGGTGTAACATAGGTGGTGGTTGCCTTTTTTTATGACTGTTTCATTTTGGTGTGTCTCAGTGGCATGTGATGTGCTTATATACTTAGGTTTTCAGTCCTTTTTCAGGGGGAGAATACTTCCATTTATCAGGGGGGTTACTGGTTTCAAACTGGAAGACTAATTTGTACTTCTTTGTTACCTGGTTCTTGTGCCACTGAGTTCTTACTCAGTAGCACCCTAATTCTCCTTCAAATTGAAGGCACTCTCTTCTGTCATCAGAAATATTCATCAAAATGCTCCTGTTTTTTCTGACAGCTCTTATGTTCTGATGCAGTTAAGGCAGTGTGCAATCAGTATAATAATTGTATTTTAGAACATGCAGTTACTGCTAATTTAGCATAATAATGAGAGAAACCCTGGCTAACCAGGCAGCATGGGTGAAATGGAAGAGTGAGGTTTTGAAACACCATGAGGTTGAAACTGAATGTGGTAGAAGTAACCTCTTCTGTCAGAGATGGGTTTATAAACCTGTAGAGCTTTATGATAAGATGATGTGAGTCTATAAAATAAAAGTGAAGTGATCGCTTAACGTTGCTCACGTTAAAAGGCTGGATATAAAATATACGCTCTGTAGGTAGCCCACTTCAGTTGTGGTACCCACTCTTGAAACACCATCTCATCCCGATATGTGGAAGGCCACTGGAAGAAAATTCTGAAGATTTCAGATTTGTGAAAGGTGCCTTTAAGAGCATGTTTAATACCTGTTCTGTATGTGTTCTTGTATTAAGGCACTGATAATCTATATTCTGCTAGATGACCGCATGGAATGTGTGTCTGACAAGGATTTTGGCTGAAGTTATAATATTCCCTTCTCTAATGTGTGTCCATATTTCAAATTAAAAGGGAAAAAGATGGAAGTATTCCAGCAGACCAGGCCAATAAGAAAAAGCCTCAGTCTCACTTAATCTGCATCTTGTCACTTAGTTATCCTCTTAGTTCCCAGGCTATTTTGTGTCTTGCAAATCAGCTCTCTGTGCCCAGGTCCTGGAGCCTTCCATGTGTTAATCTGAAAGCAATAAACAGGTTGTGGTCAGGCAGAAAGAGTTTGGTGTTCAGTCATTCGGGGGCTCTGGCTCTGTTGCTGCGTGATGAAGAGTGCTCTTCGTGACCAGGGACTGGGTTTTGTGTGGAGGATATCATGGTAAACAGTAAAGCAAACCCAGTTTCAGTTAAAATGCTGGGAATATGGTATGCTTCTACTGCTGTGAACCAGAGAGGATTGTGCCAATAGGTGGGTAAAAATTAAAGTTTTGTATATACTGAAATCCGTAATTCTGGTTGTATAAAGAATTATCATAAATAGTGCTTGAAATGAAAACAGGCTTTTAATTTTTTCCTGACAGAAGGGTATTCGTGGCTTGCTACCTCTGTAGTGCTTAAGGGCGTACATTCCTTGGGAATGGCATTGAAATGAAGAATGCTTTTTCCAGCGTTTATCGCTGTTGTGCGTCCTGACTGTCCATCTCAGTGTGGCAGCTGGGTTTAAATTAACACATTCTTAGTATATTTACAGTTTCTCAGCTGCCTCTTTTTACTGAGGGTGTTTACTTGTCCTTCCTTTACAACAGGAAACTCGTGGTGCGCTTGACATTATCATTCTTCGAATTATGCTTGTCTCATTTTAGAGGATTGAGCTAAGAAACACTGTTCATGATTATTCATGGTCAGCTCTGAAAGGCTTTCATATTTTTAATGGACAAGGGATGAGTGATATATAAAATAGCACATGTTAGCAATGTGGTAGTGTATGATGAAGTTTCACAGATGTGTAATACCTCTGCGTGAGCTGAAATAATCAGATCGTGTTGCTAATTGACAAAAATGAGTGCTTACTTGCCTAGAAAGCCAGGCTGTTCTGATGGTTTGGACTACGTTGTATAGATGTATGAGGTACATTTCTAGATATAATCAGAGGTTATTTAAGATTTGGACTGCTGAATGGGAGCCCAGTTCACACTTCTGATGGGATTTGAGCAGGAATGAGGAGAAAAAACCCGTACTTTGAAAAGGTAAAATCCTTTTGTGAAAGCTCTTTAGAACACACCATTTTTTTTCATACACATCAGTATGTTTGGATAGTAAGTGCAGTCTGCTTTTATCAGGCTTCATTTAAACTTCGCTACCAAATATGATTATATGTATACATCATAAATTGCAAGAGATTTCTTTTAGTTTACTTTTATGGAGGAATAGATGGTGCACAACATATCCCAAGACTGATTTACAAGATTATGTGCCAAAAATCACTCTGGAGAAATCAATTCTGTAAGAGCTGGCTTTTCAGCTGCAGAATTACTCTTTCATGTGTGCTGTAATCCAATAAATCCTTCTGTATTTTATGTAAGTGGAACTATTGCAGTGAGCTGCAATTCAGTTAGTTGTTACTATGAGTGAAAAGTATTCTTTTGTCACATTTTTACTTGGGTTCCACCTTACTTGTGTAAGTCTCATCAGTATAAACAACATTATTTACCACTTTCTCAGTTTCACTTTCTAAAAGGTTCAGCTCTTATGCAGAAAATAAATAGCCTGGACCTGCCTTGGCTATAACATCAATGTAGCATTGACGAGCTATTCTTTGTCTTTTAAATGACCCTGTTATTTCAACCACTGCTGGCCAGAACTGCAGATAAGATGCTTTCTGATAACCTTTCTTGTCTGAGATTGAAATAACAAACCAATAAAGTTAGCACTGTGAAAACCATCTGTGAAGTGCAATTTAAAAACTGGAGCACGAATAGCTTCTCCTGTAGATTCGGAGAATGTTTTCTTTGGTCAGAGACCATGGCTTGCAGTTCTTCATTACTAAAAAGAAATAATGCACCTGCCATTAAAGCTGGTTTCTGCAGATTTACTCTTCAGTAAAGACAATGTGAGCTTCTGTTGTTCTGGATATTCTTAGTGTTGCATTAGTTCACTTATAGCAAACTAGCACATTTGTTATTCTTCCCAGTCACAAAGGTAGATTAAAAGGAAACTGATTTACATGCATATGTTCAAGAGAGTTAGCATAATGCTTTTGTGTTTGCTGATGACAGCAATGATGTGTAAGTGCAATTCCTCTAAATGCCAGTACAAACTTGCCCTTTATGTGCAGTTGTTTAGGTAGTACAATAGTACAGTGATTCTCTTCATGTTCTTATGGTTCTGTCTCATAAAGTGGCTTATGCCTTTATTATTTTACTTTTTGTTTATTTCTGTTCTTGGAACTCCACAAATATACTTTTTCTTGGATTTCCTGCAGAATACTGGTGCTCTAGTCCTAATGTCATGTCTTGTGAGCTCGCTCTTATCAGTACTGTAGCACCCTGGTACCTGCAGAGGCAACAAGACTGAGGGAAAGTGCATTTAATTTGGTAGATTTGCCCCCATCTGTTGATACATTGGCCATTTTGGGGCATGTATGTTGTTACATCATGACATCCCTCTATGTCTTGGAACATACCAGATGCAGTGCAATTCAAACATCACCTGACTGCTCAGCTTAGGATTGCGAAGCTGCTTACATCTCTGCCAGTCCAAAGCACCTATGATAATTCTGTGTGCTGATCTTCAAAGAAATAACTACTCCATTTCTGTTCCTTGATTTCTAGTAGAATAATATTCCTTTGTATTTTTAGATTACTGCTCCCTTATGGATTTGGTACAGACCTCTTAATAGGGCCTGTAGTGATAGGATGAGGGGTAATAGTTTTAACTAAAAGAAGGTAGATTGAGACTAGATGATGAGGGTGGTGCAACACCGGACCAGGTTGTCCAGAGAGGCAGTAGATGCCCCATCCCTGGACGTGTTCAAGATCAGGTTGGATGGAGTTTGAGAAACCTGATCTAATTGAAGATGTCCCTGTTCACTGCAGGGGTTTGGAACCAGATGATCTTTGAGGTCCCTTCACACCCAAATGACTTTATGATTACAACACAACCAAGAGATGGTAAGCCAGATAAAGGAATTGATCCATATAGGAAGGAGAGGGAGAAGAGAAGGAAAAAATCAGTTTAGTTTGATTTTTGGATCAGTTCTATTATCTCACTTACTGTATAGATGGACTTACTGTGTAGATGCACAAACTAAACAATCAGTTTAGTTTGATTTTTTGGATCAGTTCTGTTATCTCACTTACTGTATAGATGCAGAGTAGCTGATAACGATGCAAGTGAGGGTGCTGCACCCATACTGGGGGTTAAGGGGGAAGGTAAACTTTTTCTTTTCAGCCTGAAGTTGACTTAGTTTAATGTGGCCCTGGGACTGTAGCTTCGGTGTGCTGTTCTGTATGCTACTGTATGGCCTGTCTAGTGATTGTACTGACTGTATAAAGAAAAAGGAGGACATGTTTTTACTGATCTTACTTTTCTAGTTAGCCTGTCCAAAAATACGTTACAGGAAGATGTAAATCCCATGCACTCTTCGAGCAGCATGGAAAAATTTATTCAGACATGACTCTTTTGTTAGAATTTTCCCAAACTTTCTGCTGCTGAGAGTAAGATGCTGTGTAAGTTTTGATGCATTATATGATGTGCCTGCTGGGTAGTTACTACTAATTCATGCTTATTATAGGTTACGTAAGTTACTATTCTGAGCGAGTTACTACTACTTAGGACAGAAATAGGAAAAAAAAATCAATAAAGTTTCAATTTGGCATATAACTTCTTTGGGTTCTCTTCTGTTCTTAAGCCTTACAGGATTATTATTGTTTCTGTTGACTAAACCAGGCCAAATAGCTCAAGTTAAACCTATTAGAAAGCTGGCGTGGATTTAAAGGCTCAGAACCATCTGGGAATGGGATCACACGTAGTGGTTCTTAATATAGACAGCTTTGTCATTACATATCTATTTGAGAACCAATTAATTTGTAGTGACCTAAAGCAGTGTTGTGACACAGTTGCATATGTAAAAAGGTTAAAACCATTGTTGAGCAGAAACTGAATGTTTCTCTATCTATATTTTTTATTTCCAAGGATAAAACAGAGAGACCAAAATTTGTATAGAAGGTTTTGAAAGAAAACACAAGTTCTTCCTCTGCCTGTTTTTATTCTCCTCTGCCTAGCACCTTGCTTTACTCACTGTTAGTTCGGGAGTTTGGCTTTTTGTCCTCCCTTCTGTAAATTAGCTTGTAAATTCCTCCCTTTAAAGTATCTTCTAGGTTTGTATTTCACTCCCCAATGTTGACTGGGTTCCCGAGTGCCTCTGTAGTGTAAAAATAAAGTGAAACAAATGTGGTTTATATTTAGAAAAAGTTAATGATGAGATGCAGTGGTTAAAAGTCACATTAAAATTTAGCATTGTTATTGTCTCAGAAGACTAAAACTTGCAAACAGGAATTTTTCAAGAGCAGACAAGTACTATTTATATATATATATATATTTTAAAGTGTGGAATTTTTTTTTATATGCTGCTTTGCATCCTTTTAGAGGATTTAAGTACTAGATACCATGGAAAATAAGGTACTGCATATGTAATCTGCCTGTTCAATTCACCAAGAAGAAGTAAGTGAAAATGAAGAGACTGCTGTAACTTTTAGCAGTGGGAAAAGTTCATTTCTATATCTCTGAACACTTGTGTGTTATTGATGGGAATTCCTAGATGGTGACATGATTCTGTAGATAAAGAAGGTAAAATTGGTTTTTTATTTCTCTGTTGCTCATATTTTTAATGTTTGTAAGCAGGAGTTGGGCATAAAAAAATGAACATTATTTCTTGTTGTGACAAAATAATGCTGCATTTTTATTTGGTGCTGAATTCTAACATGGTCTAGATATTGCCAACAATTCCTTTTATTTTTCTTGCTTATACAGTGGAAGAATCTGACATCATTGATCTCGAAAAACGATACTGGCTGCTAAAAGCTCAATCAAGAACTGGACGTTTTGATTTAGAAACATTTGCCCCCTTAGTTTCCCCTCCTATTCATCCATCTCTGAGTGAAGGTATGGAATTCGATCTAACCTGTGAGGAGCTGATGTTGCTGAGGTGTTCGGTACCTGATTGTCTACTGACATGTACATTTTATGGCTTTAAAAGTGGACCTACTTAAAGATGTATTTTAAGCTTAGAGAGATTTGTTCTGCTGAATTCTGAATGTTTGAAGAGCAGAAAAGATGCCTGAGAAATCTCTTATTTGTCGGGAAATCTGGAATGACGAAGCAATGCGTGTTGCATTCTTCTTAGTTGTCAGGAAATATGTCAAACTTTATGTAGAATTTGCCCTGTGATTGCTTAAAATTTTTCACTGTGCTCCTTAATGACAAGATATACTTTTGCCCCTGAATGAGATAAAATAGGAGACCATTCTTAAACTGATAAATGTGAATTTCATCTGTTAAATGAGAATTCAGCATGCAGGTCAGAAGCTGTATCATGCGGTCAGTGAAACAGTCTACCCAAACACTGGAAGTGAAGGCAGATTTTGTTCAGAAGAGCTGGTCAGGAGATTTGTGTGTTGCAACTTAGCCATTAATAACCAAGCTGGGCTTTCAGATTGAAGCCGCTCTGGTAATAAGTGGAGGTTGCAACTGTCTAATTGCCATTTACTGCACAATATAAGGCCTTAAAGTAACGTTCTACTTGTGTGCTAGTACTTGTCTGCAGTCCTAGAGTGACAATTTTTTACCACCAAATGGTCAGCTTTACTGACAAGTGGCCACACTAAGTAGAAAATGGGAAATTCATCTGCAGTGGATGCAAGCTGTTAAAACACCAGAATTTGTGTTCAATTCAATAGGGATATTTCCCCACATCCTTTTGCTCAGAAGTGTGTTTTATCTGCTTAGTGATATAAATTTATGCAGCTGCTATGGGGAAACTCAAATGGTTTCTGGTCATTTAATATGTCTTTTGTGGATAATGCAACTGAGTCATTTGCACAAAGAGAAAAAAAGATATTGGACAAAAAAAGTTATATGTGCTGAAATGAATAGAACTCTCAAATCATTTGAAGGCTGGTAACTGAAACTCCTGTCTCACTTATGGCAAAATATGCAACGTTAGCATGTCTCGTTTCTATCAGGCACTGTGAAAGGTGAAAGCATCTTGCATCTGAGTACCTTTGCCATCTTGTTCCTTGCTTGTCCTGCCTGAGTAGGTGGACGCTCTGTAAATCAATCATTACAAGGAAGGTGTGAGAATAAGGCTACATTCAGAATTCTTGATACCAGAGTGATCTGATTCACCATTCAGATGGTCTTAGTAGGGCTTAATTACCTTTATTATGCTTAGAGTTATAATCAGAAGCATTTGTATTTCTCCTTGCAAATGTTAACCATTAACCCTCCATGTAAATGCTAGTGTATGACTGTCAGCTCTGCCAGCCACCTGCTGTAACAGGAGATGCTTTTGCGGTTTGCAGGTTTATTTAATGCTTTTGATGAAAACCGAGACAATCACATAGATTTTAAAGAAATTTCCTGTGGGCTCTCAGCATGTTGCAGGGGACCCTTGGCAGAAAGGCAGAAGTGTAAGTATGCAAAGTGTTAACTGTTTATTTTAGAGAAGCTTTTCAGTTTGAACACTGAAGTTTGGTTGTTTCCACGTGTTTAGAATTTTTCCATTGGATAAGTGTGAGGCAGGCTGCAGAAGTTAAAAAATGAAAGGAATTGTAATTATTAAGGCTTTATTTTATAAAGGATGATTAAACCTGATTCTGTGTATTTTATCGCTTGCCCATAACTTCATATAAATTATCAACCTGTTTGGGGGGAAGAGATTAAAATTCACAAGTTATTTTTCAGTGTTCTGCGTTATGATGCAGAAATGTGAATCTCAGTAAAGAAAATGCAAACACATATTCATCAGATACAATATAAACTGATTCTCCTATTTGATTGTTTTGTGGTAAATAGCATGTTCTGGCTTATTGACTGTCCAGTTTTAGGCTGCCTCCCTGCAAGGTTCTTGTGTTTTGAAATACCTTTGTTCCATACTTTTCCAAAGCCCTCTTGCTGCAGCTTAAAGGCTATTGTTCCCTGGACATTTCTGGATGCACATATGTTCCCTTCTATGTCACATCAGAAAACACAGCACAGAATTGCAAGAATCTAGATTTCAGTTTATTAAACACAGCTGCTCCATTTCCTCACTACCACACATGCATCCTGCCTCATCAAAACTGTCAGCACTAAATCAGGTTCTTGTGACTCTGCAGACTTACATTCTGCAAGGGAGGCGTAGAAAATAATAGTTGTTGAGTAGTTCTAACATAGAAAAGTAATTTCCTTTTCTCTCAGTTTGCTTCAAGGTTTTTGACATTGACCGAGATGGTGTGTTGTCCCGCACTGAACTTAAAGAAATGGTGGTTGCACTGTTAGAGGTTTGGAAGGATAACCGTACTGATAAAATACCCGTAAGTTCTATTTGGGGGTTTCATGCAGTTGCTTCTCTTTCTTAAAGTCATCCTCCAAAAGTAGGAATGGGGATGTTGTTTGAACATGGTTTCAGTGAAACACAGGCGTCCTTGGACTACTTACCTTAGCGGAGGGGTATTGATTATTGGGTGTAACTTACCCTGTGTAACTTTGACCAAAGCAGAATGGTGTGACTATAATGTACATTGTTTCATATAAAGAAGCCTTAGGTACAGAAATACAACTGTCTGGAAGCACTCAGTTGTGAATTACATGGAGGAATCATCAACGTTTCTCAGTTGTATTTTTGTTCTGAACACATGCAGCTCCAGGGATTGCTGTGGGAATTTAACTTTCTTTTGTAATCCTTTTGTTTGTTAAGGAATTGAACATGGATTTGTCTGAAATTGTAGAAGATATTTTGAATATGCATGATAACACAAAGGTAGGAATTTGCAGTTCTTCCCTTGTCGTTTTTATACCCTGGCTTCTTCAGTTTATTTACAGGAAAGAAAGTAAAATCTTATGCTTTCTTAAAGCAGAGACGTGTCAATAAAAGACACTTTCAAGAAATGTCACTTTTCCATTAAATTTCCCACATTGTTCTGTGAGAGAAAGAACATGTTTGAATTTTGTAAACTGTCTTTTATATATGAAGCTCAACCGAAAACACATCACCAACAAAATCAATTTGAAGCATACCCGTTCTGTTTGCAAGGCTTTGCTGTGAAAAATTAATACCAGTTTTAAATCTGATGCTCTACTTTTGTTCTGGAGAAACTGTTCTTTGGTTTCATGTTAGAAATGATCTTGTGAAAAAAGGGGGGCAGTGCATTAATGTATCTTATATTTTATGCTGTGGAAGACACATTATCCTCCTGTGCTAGGACAGAGTTATATTAATAATGTTATGCATTATCATTACCAGACTACTTTGCTTGCAATAATATTGTATACAACCAGTGAGCTATATACCAGTGGTACTGTTTCAGAGCTAAGTATTCATGAAACTGTGGAGGCATCCATCATGACTGTCATGACACAGAGCAAAAAGCCTGAGTAGTTTATATTGTGCTTTATAGTTGGCTGTGTGTAAATCTTTAATTATATTCTTGCATTTTTGGGCACTATCATCTGCAAACAATAGAGAGGAAGTAGTTTCCATTATTTCATCTTTCGCTTCACTAATTAGGAAGAGTGTCTGGAAGCTATAAATAATTCAATAAAACCCATAAAGAATGCCTAGAAATATTTAATTACTTGTTTTAATATTCGCCTTGCTTGCTTGTACTCCAACAAAGTGCTAGGCAAATGTTTTCATTCTTCTGTTACCAAAGCAGTAGAAATTGCAGCTTCACTGAGCTCTTTCTTTCATGCTTTAAGGGCTTTAGTGTCTGCTTTTTTTCGGAAGGGTACTTTGTAAGCAAGTGTATTGCAGTCTTGTTTCCACAAAGAGTTAAAGAAACTCCCTAAGTCTTCAGTATATCTTTAATAGTTGCATCATGGATGTAGTGCTGAAAGAGCTGATGGTGCAGTAATTACATAAATTATTTAACCTCTTTTCATATGTTAGATTTGACCTATATGAACTCTGGAGGAAATGGCCTGTAAGAAGAGGCAGAGTAACTGCCACTGCTGTAAAAGTGGCTCTGAATGATAGTACAATATAAGAAATTCAGATTGATCCTATCACTGAACTGATGAAAATCAGAAGTTCCGCTGACATTGGTCAGTGTTATGCTACTGTAACTTTGCAAGTGGTTAAGAATTAATAGGACTCGTGTTGTAAGGTAAGGTCATAAGGACTTGATAATCCAAAATAGTTTTTCCCAAGCCATAAAGTAAGATGGGGTTCTGAATGGATGCAAATATCTCTACGTGCAGAGGTTATTTGGACTATCAGAGTCCTAGCTTGTCTTAATCTTGTCAGGGCAATCACGTTGTAGGACACAAAACCAGTCACATACTGCTGCTAGTGGTTTTGTGGTTTGAGAAAATATGACGACTGCAGTAGAGCATGAATACTAACTCTGAAAAGTGGAGAGGAGGAGCAGAGGTTACATGCTGCGCACAGTTCATCCTCTGGACTCTCAAAGCTTTTTGGTTCTCTCTGTTACAGGTTGCCTACGTTATGCTAAAACTGCATTTTTTTTCTTTGATTGCATCAAATTTTGTTAGCAGAGTGGTAGATGCTACTTTTTATCAACTCACTGGCTTTTGCCTGTTATGACACATTTAATGAGGAGTGTGATAGAAATAGATTAATGGTTTGATGGTTTTTCCTTCCCATTTCCTTCTCCTGCCTTTATCTAAGCTTGGACACCTCACTCTGGAGGACTACCAGATATGGAGTGTGAAGAGTGCACTTGCCAATGAATTTCTAAATCTGCTTTTTCAGGTATGTTTAGAGTCAATTTAAACTCGAAAATTATGGCAAATAATTCATGAGCTTTATGTGTGGCCACAAAGTGCAGTGGCAGCATTTGTGTCACCATGCTTACTGTTTCGTCTCTTGCAGTAAGTCATGTGGGTTTGCAATTGTGCATTACCTTGACAGAATGATTCTCTACTTGATTATTATTCTTTTTAGTGTATGGAGATGCCTAATTTGTTAAAGTGAACATAGGCTACTGTTTATGCAGTGAAATTTCAAGTGTATCAGCAGTTACGTTTGCCATTAGAAAAAGGCTGTTCTTGACCAGTTCTTGCAAATCTTTGCTGAGAAAGGGACACAAGACATGAGAAAAGGTATTGCTGACTCTTTGCAACCACTTTCCCTTTATGTTTTCTGTTAAGGCCTTCTAAGAAACCTTTCATTGTTTTCTTAATGAAGCAGTCCTTGAAAGCTGTGATATCATATCAGTATTGTGTTGCCAAAGCTGAGGATTGTGTACTGAGTTTGGTTTTAATTGAGCTTGAATTGGATTTTCATAATTTATTCATGTTTTAGCACTGGCTCACTTTGTGCAGAAAACACACCCCTAAGAGTATTTTCATTCCCTGCAGTTTGTTCCTTACCCGTTTGCTGTTGATATTGATACTTTAAGTAATAATACTCCGAATGGAGCCTTGAAGATTTGCCCCGATTTAGCATTCACCTCCAGCCCATATGACAGTCTCGCCTCTTCCCAGGAATATCAGGGAAGACCAGTGGGCTCTGTTCTCATCTTACCAGTGAAGCTTAAATGGTTACAGGGTCAAATTGTAGCAGAAACATATTTCATCAGAGAGAAGCTGTGTGGCTTTTACAGTAAGTATTGTTGCACACAACTCATTCTCCTGGTTATGGCCCCAGATTGCTTTGTATACTGTATTTCGAACTATACTTTTCCAAGAACTTCAGGGCAGCTGAGGGAGAGTATTCTGAGGCCATCAACACCATCACAGCTGAAAAGAACAAAATCAGAAAGTTCTGCAGATTCTTTCTATCTCTGATTGCATCAGGTTTTGCTTACATTGCAGCCTTCTCAAGAAGGGCTGTCTTTATTTTTGGACTGTCTAGCATTAAATATCCTATCATAAGTTTATATTCATGAACTAACAAATATCTGAGCATGACTGAAATAGAAATAATGAACACTTCATGATAATCATAATTAAAAGAAATATATTAAGTGTAGCATCTTTTGATAAACTTTATCCTATGAGGCACCCCCATCTCATGCTGCAGGCTCCATAACACACTCACACAGGGGACAGAGTCTGCCATTGATTTGTCTGGGCATCTATTTAAGCTGTCATGAGCTTGTGTGTCTCATCTGCAGACAGAAAAGCTGAGTAGTCTGAGTGGAGCGCCCTGGAAAGCTTGTCAACAAATTGGTTTGTTTGCAGCAGGGTTAGTTTAGAGGAAGAATCTGATACTGGCACAGTGCTCCATGAGTTTAAAAAGAAAACACTGGAACCAGCTGTGTTGTGTGTGCTGGAAAATCTGTTGCTTCCCAGCAGCGAATGGCCTTTGTTGTACTCAGAATGTGAAATGGTCTCTCACACTGTAGTATAAATTTAAATAAGATACCTCACCAGTCATTAGAAATCTCCAGCTGAGACGCAAATTGATACCCTCCAAAGAGACATAAGGAAAAGACTATAAATCGTGTTATGAGCAGCAACCAATTTGAGAACTGTCTCGCAGACGAGACAGCTGACCCTCCTCCTGCAATGGGAAACAAAGGCTCCTGCAGAGTCTGCTCCTCTCTGCTCAGCGCTCCCGGACGCATGCCCTGTGGCAGAGAGCTGCTGGGAGAGCCCAGCAGAGATGTACTCACTGCAGCAAGGCCGGGGTGGTTTTCCTAGGAAGAGAGGAGTAAAATATTAGCCATCTGGGGCTGCTGTCTTGTCCTTGGGATAAAATCCCACTTTCCATTTTGCTTTTTTTTTTAACCTTTCACTTAGCTTCTTCCAACCACTTGCATTCCTCCCTTTCCTCATTCCCTCTCTCCAGTACATACAGACACCTTAACTTCTTGTATATCTGATCCGTGTCAGTTCCTGTGATCTTTTGTAGCATGCGCTTCAGCCCTTAAAGTCCTGAAAATTCACTTTCTGTTCACCTTAATTTGTCGTGGGGCATTTGTCATTCTTGGTATCTTCATCTTAACAGTGGGAGCAGGTTGTGAATCTCACAGTTCACAAAACTGCTTTTTTAGTGATTCGTTTGATTTTAGGTAGTCTTGCTACATCATTCAAAAGAATTTTCAGAAAAGTCCCATTAAAGCTGTTTTTTCATTTGCCCAATGCTTGTTTCATACTGGTTTGGTTCTTAATAACAATTACTTTCTTCTTCCAGGTGTGTCATATAGTTCTGGGGCTACGACCTGCCACTCCAGAGGAGGAAGGGCAGATTATTAGGTACATGTTTTGCTTAGAATTTTTAATGAGTTTCAGAATCACCTTTTAGTACTTTTCAAAAGGACTGCAATTTCCCTGTTCCAGCTGGTGCTTCATGTTGTTCCTTCTTTATGTGCAGGGGCTGGTTAGAAAGAGAAAGCAGGTATGGCCTTCAACCAGGGCACAACTGGTTTCTTATTGCAATGCCATGGTGGCACCAGTGGAAAGAATATGTCAAATATGTAAGTATAATAATAATAATAGTGTACTGAATAAGTGGTTTCTTTGAACCTGTGAATGTGTGGATGGAAAAAACAGCGTGGAGCAAATGACTGCTTAACCAATAATGCTTGAAATTAAGCATCTTCTGTCTGTTAGTGGCAAAGAATTGTTTTACTGAATCACTGCCACGTGGTGAGATTTTCGCTGTGATTTTATTAACCTGTCATCTCTTTTTGTGCTTGCCTTCATCATTCCTGCATGTCAAAATATTGTTTGATTAAAAACATACTCTTACGATAGTACTTCCCTTGAGTTATTGGATCCATTTGATAATAAAGCTGTCTGTATTGGTTCTGACTTCGCTTGGGCCACAGATACACACTTGTGCATTTTCTGGACAAACAGAGGGAATTGACATATTTGGTTTATAGGCAATGATGAAAAGTAGCCCAGGACCTGGTGGTGATCAGGGGGGTCCTACTAAAACCTTGTAGGCACAGAGTGCTCTTTAAATACTCTCCAACTTAAACTTTCAAGTTAAAGCATCACTCTGATTTTTTTACAAAAGAAATGTATTTAATAAATTTAGTAACAGTTGAGGTGGAGATAAATATTCTTTGCAGGTTACACAAAAATAAACTGTTTCTCAGAAAAGTTTGATATAGTGATAATCATCAAAGTATTTGAGTTGTTTTATAAATACAAATAACTAAAAATAGTCAGAAAATGCAACGTATGCATTAAATAACAATGCAATTACAGTTGTTCTTTATGCTCAATGAATTGGACTAATGATGGCTTAAATGCCTGAAATAATAGATAAGATGATCCTTGTCATAGTGTAAGTACTCAGAGGTGCACAAGATCTCATACCGAATCCTTTGCATAATAGCACGATGCCATTAGTCATCCTGTCAGCCTCTCAGCAAAGAGAACACTTGGAATTTCCATGAAACTTTATAAGTGATTACTGTAATTCCAACATATATTTCAGTCTCGTTTTTATACTTTTAGCTGTACTGCACAGTTTGTCATTTGACAGAATATTATCTTTAGTGGTGGGGTAAATAGGGCACAACATAAGACAGGAAAAATCCCTTTTTCCAGTGATGTTCATTACATGGATTTTCTTTTTTCCTCTCTAAAGTTCAGTGAGGCTCCCTTTTTCTTCTGTTTTCTCATTTATTGCCATTTCATGTTGTGACTGATGCTGTAAATTGATTAAGATTCTTCTTGCATCTTGTCTGTACTGGTTAAGTTACACTTTCAGAGGGATGCAGGTCTTTTTCTCCCCCTTTATCTTGCCTCATTTTGAGCCAGATTGCCCTTGCAGTGCTGTTTCTCCAAAGGAAACAAGGGAACTTTGTTTCAAAACAAAGTTAGGGAGGACTGAATTGTTGCAGGTTTGAGGAAAGAATGTTTTTGTTGTTGTTGTGCTGGTGTTCTCATTTAACCATATGAAATTCAACAAGGACAAATCTTCATGTATTTATAGACAGTAATTACAGCTGTCTAAAATGGTTGTCTTTTCATGGATTGAGATAGAGGAAATAATTCTGGTATTTTGCAATTTTTATATTCTACGGAAGAGTTGATTCCACTGGTTTAACCATTTTGGCTGTTTGCTTCTGCACATGTAGAATTTTACTTTGTTTTTCCTATAAAGCTCATTTGGGATATGCAGGAGTGGTCATGCAGGCTGTGAATTTTGGTGCTTGGTTTGGCTGATGCTTAAATGTCTTTGATACTGGCTTATCATTTTTCTACTTGCCTACCAATTTTAGGATGCAAACCCTGTTGTGATAGAGCCTTCATCTGTCTTGAGTGGAGGTAAGAATTCACTCATAGCTGCTGCTGCCAATGCTTCAGAACAGGGAGAAGACAAAATGGGAGGTCTTAATTACTTCAGTGCAACAGAAGAAAAGTGTTCAGATAATATTTCTACTGCATCAGAAGCCTCAGAGACTACTAGCAGCAGTAAGCATAACATCTTATTTCCTTGGAGGTTTAATGTAGAGCAGGTTTTGAGAAAACTACATACTGCATGGATTCCTCCAGGTGAACATCACAGTTTAGATTGCAGAAGTGGCTTATGCATGGACATTGGTGAATTACAGGGTTTTTCAGTCTGTGGTGGATAAGAAACAGCCTTGTTTAAACAGCAATTCGTCTGTTACCTTATGATTAGTTTCCAGAATTGTTTCAAGATTTACAGGTTTTTGTCCTAGCATTTATTTTCTGAGTGGACCTTTTTGTCCCCTCTTCACATAAAGTTGTTTCTAGGTCATACCCAACTGGCATTGTGGTGTCTTGCAATGAGATGACCTCAGGTAATAGAGGAAAGAAGCAGGAAAAAAAGTTAGGAAAAGCACCCTTAGAGTTTAACAGGATGTGATCCAAATGTGTGTGCAGATATTAGGAGCCATCTTTGTGAAAGAAGAGATTTTAGTGATAATTTTCAGTCAGTTCTTGTGAGAATTTGAGATTTATCTTTATGAGGCAGCTGAATGTCCATTTTAAGTAGATAGATTACTGTGGCTGTTTCTGGTGTGGGAGCGAGGGGAGATGGACAAAGGGCAGGAAGGGAGACAAGGTTTAGGTTAAAGGTTCTTTTTTCTTCTGTTTAGTGTTCTGCGTCATAACCAAAGGAGATTCTGTGAGATAAAAACATTTGCCTTTTCCAGGAGAAAAACTAAAAATAAGTTGTTATTGCATGCATATATATATATATATATATATATGTGTGTATATATATATATATTTGGTTATGATGTAAGATTTTCAGGAGCTTGATACTCAAACATCCAGACAACAAGCAAATGCTAAACATTTACTCACACAAACCTAGTCAGGCTGTATCAAACCAATATTTGTGTAAGTATTTGCTTTGGTATTTGGATTTTGTACATCCACTTCTTTTCTGAGAGTAACAGCATATTTGTCACTGTAGTTTGGAAGAGTTGCATGTTTTACTGAAGTATGAAGGATAAAAGCTTCATCAACAACCTTCTTTAAAAACAAACAGAAAAGGGTACAAGTGTTTAACTCATTCCTTTATGGTTTATGGAATCATGAACTGAAATTGAGTTTTTTTTGGGTTTGTTTTTTTTCTCCTGTATTGCATTACAGATAATCTTCACCCTGGCACACCAGGGACTGATTTTGCTAGGCAGCATAATACTTCGGACAATAATAACCAGTGTTTCCTTGGAACCAATGGGAATAATTTGCTACAGCTTAATCCTCAGAAGCCAGGAGCGATTGATAACCAACCCCTAGTAACACAAGAACCAGTGAAGGTAAATGCATCGGAGTCATGTGAATATAGGAAAAATACCTTTTAGCATCCTTTCATCACAGCCTTTTATTTCTTTCTTGTTTTCAGCTAGCAGCCTAATTCTGAATTAACACTGCTTTGTCATGTAACAAAATTTGGGTTTCTTAATGTGTTTTACTTCTGAGGATACAAGAAAGTGCTTTGTAAGAAGAGAATCATTCAAAATGTTCTTAAATGAAACTCAAAAATTAAACACAACTTTCAGGATTTAAATATTTTAATAATCGAACACTTCAGTGCTTTCAATCCGAGTTTATTGCTGTTGCAAAAGCCCAAAATATAGGTAACAAAATAGTAAAGCAAAACTGACAGTTGTTCCAGTATTCATGCAAGCAGAATGTAAAACACAGACCAGCACCATCAGTGATGAGCAGGATTGCATTTCTGTGTGCAGTTGTCAGTGTAAGTGACACGAGAGAGAAACGTATTACAGGTTTTATACTGGGCAGCTTTTAGAGAAAGTAAATAGTGAAACCTGAGAGTTAATTATTGTTACATTTCTATACCAGCGTTCAGTGTGAAGAGCAGTTGCTAATTACTACTTAAAAGTTGTTTTAATAATTACAAAGTGCTGTGTGTTTGTGAACTAAAATCACTGTAGCTATGTACTGGTTTTTCCACTTAAGATGTGACAGCATCCCTTCTTGTTTCAAGGCTGCGTCATTAACAATGGAGGGTGGAAGACTAAAACGATCTCCACAATTGATTGAAGGAAAGGACTATGTAATGGTACCAGAACCAGTTTGGAGAGCACTTTACCATTGGTATGGAGCGAATCTGTCCTTGCCCAGGCCGGTAAGTTGTGAGTGTAGACACAGTTTACTTGCCATAACCATCAGGATAATGTAAACAGCCTGATGTGCCTGAGGTCTGCCAGTTGAATAAGGTAGTCTTTTATGGTCATCTCCTACATCATCCAAAATGGATAGTGTAAATGAAAAGCCTTGAAGAGCAAGCTGGGGAAAAGCAGTCTCAGAAATGGAGATGGATAGAAAGCTGTGGATGTGTACCACAATCCCCAGGAGATACTGCAGCAAGGCAGAAGTGGTGCTCAACTGATCATGATTACTAAAGCAGGCAAAAGTAAGCTTGAGATCAGATTAAAAGAGTTGGCATCAAAACACTCATCTTTAAAAGCTAAGGCCTGCAAAACCGCTGAAATGAAAAGTGGGACCCCTGCAGCATTGAAAATGCACCTCTTCTCTCTTAAATTTCATGAAGTGGGGGGGAAGGGAACAGTTGCTGTCCTTTGTGTGCAGTGTCATAGAAAGCACAATGAGTGAGATTTGGTGAAGATCTAAAAAGCAGAAAGCAATAGGTGATCCTAGTGACCAAAACCAGGCAAGAGTTATTCCTTGTCAGAAATGTTGTTCAGAAGCAACAATTGTTTGCAGGAAAGTTTAGTTAAAAAAAGAAAAAACCCTTGAACTGAAATTGCTTTTTGTGACTGACCCTGGTGTTTCCTATGTTCAAGCTGTAATATCTTTAATTAACAATTAATTTTAGGCACAGTGCAGAATGTATTGCAGATTGTAATGTTCAGATGTTAAAGTGCTGTATATGAAGTGGAATTGACCAAGTGGGCTCATAATCAGTCTGTGTTATCCCAGTGAGTTTCTTTTTTTCTTTTTTTTTTTGAGTGCAGTTAAAACAGTAACAAGATTTCTGATGGAGAAGCAGTAATTACACAGCAATAGCCAATGTTGAATCATACCATTTACTCAACTTATTGAGCTTTCTCTCTGTTTCTCTATGTGTAATATTGCAAAACTATTAACAGGTCATAATCATTTGGAGCTAAACCTGGCATGTCTTGAATTATTAATGTTGAATTTATCAAAGCCAGGCTGATCTTAGAGGCAGGAAAGATGAAGTAATTTGGTCTGTTCACTTGAAAACACTGGAAACTTCCTTCAGTTTCTGTTGAGGGTATTGATTCCATGTAGTGGTTGGTTTATTCTGTGTCAGGTAGCCTCTTACAGGAGCTACACTAAAAGAAAAAAGGAAGTGAAGGGATTTTTTGATGGTAACAGTGGAGATTAAGTGGTTGATGTTACAAATATTCAGTGTCACAAATGGGAGGGAATTAGCTGTGTGATTTTTGATGATTTGGTCTGTTAGCTGTAATACTGGCAATTATTTTACAGTGAAAAATCACTGGCTTCTGTTACCCTCCTCCCACATCTTCTCCATGGAAACAAACACCTTTCATGATCCAGAAAAGGGCATATCTCTTTATACAAGAACTGATGTGGTTTTTATGATGGGGTCATTTGGAAAAGAGAATTCTGTTCAGAATGATGAGAGGATTCGAGAATCCTGTCTGTAAAAGATTATAAGTAATGTATGTATAAACTGTAGCTTTTCAGTCCATAATTAAGGAATAGCTTGACATTTAGTTACTTGCAACCACATATACAGGCACTCACAGTCCCTGTCTCCCACCCCACAGTAGGGACTATTATGTTGCTTCTTTCCAGAAAATGTCACCCTTGTTGTTATTGGAACTGAAGCTTAATGCACTTCAGTGCATTATAGTGCTTCTCACAAGTGAAGCTGTTTTCTTCTGCTTCACATAGAGCAGAATTAAAACAAAAATAGGGAACATTACTGCTGTTTGTGGATGTCTGCATTTGGATGTAGACAGCAAAATCATCGTAGAAATGGTGACTGAAGAGTTTTTTCTGTCAATGTATAAAAATGGAGCAGAAGTAAGTTTCAGTCTGTTCTTACAAAATGAAGGTTTTAATTCAATGCTATCCTTAAAGTTCAGAACAAATGCCTTCAGCATGCGTGGTTTTTCAACAGTTGTGAAACTTTTATGTGGAAATACGCACTGAGTAGAATTAATGGGCTTCATTGTAGATTCCCATGTATTTGAGGAATTATAAAGCTGTGCTCTCTATGGTGTGGCACAGGAATCTGTGCTCCACTAAATAAGGTGTTTGCTTTGAAAAATCTGCAACTAATAAGTTTCAGTAAGTGCTTGGAATTGAGTAAATTGCTATTGCTGTGGGTATTTGCCTAAGACCCCATAAGAAGATCAGAAGATTTTTCATAATAATAAAACAGAGTTGATATTTTTAACCATCTGCTTTCATTGTTGTTTCCTGTTCCTGTTGGCATCTCCTACCCGTTTGAACAGCAGCCTCTAAACTGTGCTTTAAAATCTCTACTAGGTGATCAAAAACAGCAAAACAAATGTGCCTGAACTAGAGCTATTTCCTCGCTACCTGCTCTTCCTGAGACAGCAGCCTGCCACTCGAACGCAGCAGTCAAACATCTGGGTGAATATGGGTATGATGAGCCTGAGAATGTTTCCTCAGCATTTACCTAGAGGTAACTTAAGAATGCAGCAAGAATACAAGTGCGCAGTTTCTAAGAAAGCGAGACCCACAGCTGTAGAAGCTTGCTGCCACTGTGCTTGTGCACCAGCTAATCAACTGAAAGGCACAATCAGCATTTGGTAAAGATTTAAAGGCTTTCCTCCTATCTTCTCTTGAAAGGAAGAGGCATGAGGGAGCATTTTCAGGGAAGCGAGTTCAGTCGCCTAGTTACTGCAAATAGATGTGAGATGAAAGTGAGAAATGAGCACTGCATAAATGAACAGCTGAGAAGGGCAGGTCTGGTTAGTCCTGGTGGTAGTTAATTTTGTAGCCATAGGGTAGATGCAGCTGAGCATTGGGGTGGGTGGGTGTATCGGGTGTATAGTAAATCATAGCATATCGGGTTGGAAGGGACCTGAAGGATCTTCTGGTCCAGCCTTTCTTGGCAAAGCAGGGCCTAGACTAGATGTCCCAGCACCCTGTCCAGCTGAATCTTAAAAGTGTCCAGCACTGGAGAATCCACCACTTCCCAGAGAGATTGTTCCAAGGGCTGATTGTTCTCATTGTGAAAAATTTTCCTCTTGTGTCCAGTTGGAGTCTCCCCTGGAGTAACTTGTGCCCATTACCCCTCATCTTTTCCATGTGATTCCGTGTAAATGGGGAGTCTCCTTCTTTCTAGCTATGCTTTAAATACCGGAACATGGTGAAAAGGTTTCCCCTGAGCCTTCTTTTCTCTAGGCTGAACAAACCCGGTTCACTCAGCTTTTCCTCACATGGCTGCCCAGTCCTTGCATCATTGTGGCCCTTCTCTGGACCCTCTCCAGCCTGTCCATGTCTTTTTTATACAGCCAGGACCAAAACAGAACATGGTATTCCAGGTGTGGCCGGATGAGCCCTGTTCAGCCAGTGAGTTCTGAGTTACTTGGGCAGCCAGGCTTTAGTGCCCAAAACTACTTAATAACCTTTAGAAAGCAATTGAGTTAATGGAATGTGAAGCCTGCTATTGGATGAGGTTTTGAAAGACAGTTCAGAAGAAAGTGAAATACATGTGCCATAGTTGCCCTGATAATCACCAAAAAGATGGTACAATATAAGGGTAATCCTTAGATTGCAGCTTCACGTTTCAGCTGAAAAGTGTTGCAGGGTTTGTTGGCAGTTACCAGTTTGTTTGCACAGTTGCATACATGCCTTGCACAATAGGGTTGAAGAAATCCCTGACACTCACATGCATGTGCTTTTGGGTGCACACAGGTATTCATATGCATCCACAGTAACCCATGCCCAGAAATAGGCTCTCCTGACTAATTAAATCCTTTAGCCTTGCTAGTGTTAGCCTTTGTTTAAAAATCTCATGCAGATGCTCAATTCTTCACTGCTTTGGTAGAATCTAAAACATGATGTGTGGATGCAGCTGCCTGCTTAATCGAGTTCCGCTGCAGAAACTGCCTGCTACCCAAATTCATTTTTCCTTCTTGACCTAATAAAATGGAAACTGCTTTGTGTGGACATCCTAAAATGCCAAAATTCAAATAAAGAGAATCTTTCAATGTGCCAGATTTGATCTTGATTTGGAATAATTTTGCTCTGCACTAATTTATTTGTCCAATCAGTGATTAATCTTTTGGGGTTTCAGATATGCTTTCTTGCTGTAATCTTACAACTAATCCTCTGATACCTAATCTCAGAAAATGCTTTTTATGTTTTCTTTTTTAAAAAATGAATACTTTGCTTGGTATACTGAAGCAAAACTGATGCTTTGCTGCCTTTACTATAGTAGAGTTTTACTCTCTTGTCAAAGTGCATGGAATACTGCATCTTTTCATATGGTACTATTTATTTTATCTTAATCTCTTGACAGTGAAAGTAGAACACTCCCTTCTCTGGTTACTTAAGTAATGCAGTTGCCCAGTGAAGGTTGGCTGTATAATAAAAGCTTTTGATGAATATGTTACAGACTTGTCTCTGTGAGGAGTGGGGAACTTCCTAAGTTAAAACTAAGGAAGCTCAACAAATAAAGCATGTAAAGTTGGTCTCATCCCTTGTGCAAATCTTGTATTTAAAGATGAGCTCGTATTACACAAAAGAGCAGTAATCTTCACTGATGGAATTCATCAGTGTTGCAAACATGAGAGTGTTGAGCAGTTCTGGTGAAAATCCCAGCCATCGTCACAGAAAGAGTATGTGGAGAGGAATTTAGTTATTAAGAATACTTCTATTGTGGAAGTGCCAGGCTGATTTCATCTTCACAGCTCAGCATTCATCTCCGTAGCAGAGCTGAAGCAAAGTCATGCTGCTGCCAAGAATAGTCAGATTGTCTTTTTTGACATTTTTTATTTACAGTGTTCTCTCAAAAAGGAAATTCTCTTGAAATTTAATGCTTTGAAGAGAAAGAATAGTCCAGTCTTTTAAAACTTCTTTTAAGTTATTATTTCCTATGAGAACCTTAGGGGAGCAGGTTTTTAATGGGTTTTGGTATGAAGGGAAGTAAATTTTTCTGCTTTGTTATAGTAAGTTTGTTGTCTCAAAGGGTTAGTAACAAATAGCTTTCAATCTAACACGTTTTATCCATAAACAAAAGTAGTAGAACAGCATACCTAGCAATGCTTTTAGTATAGGTAGTGTATAAGTTGTCACTGATCTGATCTCAGCTGGCCTATGGGTGTATGTGTTACCTTTTCCCCTTTTCTTATGCTTGTGAATCCAGGGAACGTACCTTCACCAAATGCTCCTTTAAAGCGAGTGTTGGCTTACACCGGCTGCTTTAGTCGAATGCAAACGATTAAAGAGATACACGAATATCTCTCCCAGAGGTTACGAATAAAGGAAGAAGATATGCGCCTCTGGTTGTACAACAGTGAGGTAATGTCGGTCTGTTGTCCCTTTTCCTTTTCAGTCATCTGTTGGATACTGTATATCTCCCTCTTTTCTAGAAGCTATTACATACACATGCAGAGGGGGAAAAGAATAAAGACGTAGCTTTGCTTTGCAGTTTAATTGCCCAGGTTGAAAAGCTCTTGCCACTTGTTCTCTGGAGGTTTTTGTGCACTCCAAGCAGTGGTGTTAGTGACCCAGAAAACACCTCTTTTCTCCCTCTTAGCCTGGTAAACATTTAATTATCCTGTCATGTATTTAACAATTGGCTAAACGGTATGAAGCTTCATAGAAACTGTTTTAAATGGAAATAAAAGTGTATTATTTCATTGACACGAATGATGCTGCATGTTTTTCTTGGCACAAAAGCCAGCAGCTATCCAGGATCTTTTTCAAACGTGTATGTGACCAAATCACAGTAAACAAGCAGAATGTATTCCTTGGAATCATGCCTGTAATTCTCTCCATTCTAGAGAAATACCACGTAAAATTAAAGCATGGAACTAGATGCTTGTGGAGATCAGTGAACTCCTGTATTTAATGGACATGATTAGGGAACTGGTGTTCTTGCTTTTGTGAAGAAATTGTTAACACTATTTTAATTTCATTACTTTGAGATTAAAATATCCTCAGAGAATTTTAAATCTGGAAGCAGTAACTATATAAAGCATTTTTTCTCCTGCAGAACTATCTTACCTTGCTGGATGATGAAGATCACAGACTGGAGTATCTTAAAATACAAGATGAGCAGCATTTAGTAATAGAAGGTACTAAAAAAGGCCTGTAATTGGTTTACACACTAAAAACTAATAATAGTTTTATATGAGTGATATATGTATGGTTAATGAATTATGTATAGTACCGGTTTCTGTAATTGCCCAAACTATACAAATACATAGGCATAATGCCCTAATACTTTAATCATATAACTGTTTTGGGACCAAGGGTATGTGTAAATAGATCTGTCTATATATGTATGTACTGAAAGAAGTACAGGAAGAAATACAAAAACTTCAAATAAACCACTGTAGTAACCAAAATACCCAATTTAACAAAAGCAGTGCGAGGCATCTGAAGCTTTTTCATTACCTGATTCTTCTTTCACTAATTTTACAAGAGTTCAGGTTATGTTATTTGCATGAGCACATTCTCACAAAGCAAAAGGTGAAGAAAACTGCATGGGTCTGTCAACGTTGGGTTCGTTTCTAGGATGTTCATTACAAGCTGCTTTTATTTGCGCATCTGGAGAGAACCTAGCACATTTGGACTTGACTGCTTGACTGGCTCTTGTCATGGTGTAAAGGCATCATCAGCAGTCTCAGCATTTCTTGTTCCAGTCTCTTGTGTCACATCCTCTTGCCATGTGCTATGACGCAGTGCTGTCTGTCACAAACACATTAAGCTGTTGTCAGAGGTATCAGGGTGCACAGATCAGCCGAGTTTTCAACTGGTTTGATCTTTTTGGCTAAGTTTTTAACATGGGAGACAGAAGAGTACATACATAATGCACTTCACTGTTGTCCTTACATCCCAGAGGTCATATAGAAATCTGGGTCTCGCATTGTTTCTGCCCAAGTTGTTTAATGGGGGATGCTTATTAAATATTAGAATAAGTACTGAAAAATTTATCATCTGACAGGAAAGAAATCTCAGGGCTACTTTCTAAAGACATGAGTGGCTTTGTTGGAATGATGGCAGTATTAGAATGTTTTCCAATAATGATTGGAAACATTGAAATGAAAACAGCAAAAATAATAACTAAAAATAAGCAAACTGTTGAATATTAGAAAATGTGAGTTCAGCCTCTTGAGCTGTGTGAGCTCTCTAGAGTGAGTAGCAAACCATTTAAACAAATCCTCATGCCATATCTCTTTCTAGTTCGAAACAAAGACATGAGCTGGCCAGAAGAGATGTCTTTTATAGCAAACAGCAGTAAAATAGACAGACATAAAGGTAAGTGTTTCACCATAGTAATTGAATTATGATGAGAAGAAAAAGCCAAGAGGCTATATTGTGTTGAAACAGTTCTTTTTAATATATGTGCTCTTAACACTGGAAGAGGTCTTTTATGCCTCTGCTGCTTTGTTTGTTCTTTCTGTTGTATTAACTGAGATGCTGGAAATATGGGAGGGTTGGATGTACAGGCAGATAAATTTGTAGGTGTTCAGATGCAACAGTAGCAAATGGTATGTAGCAGATTCTGTATTTTGTGTCTGTTATCTATTTTTAAGGTAAGGAGTAAGGTAAGATTTTAACCAATTAATCCAGAAATTTCAGTACCATAATTATTTAGCTGAAAATAGTTTGTATAGATTGTACTGATGGCCGTGGTGGATCAGATCAAACAGAATACTTCAATTTCTGTTAAGTGGAGTTGAGAGAGCAGGTATTTTGAACAGGCTGGTCCTTTGTCGCATCTGTGCGGCTGTAGTCTCATAATTGGGAGCAGGTTAAATTGAATTAGTTGCTGTGAAAAGGTCACATTCTTCACTTCACTGACAGACCATTCTGAGTTTCTCACATCTGCGCAATTGCTATAATTATGTTTTATTTTTCTCAGTTCCTACTGAAAAGGGTGCTACTGGATTAAGCAACCTGGGTAACACGTGCTTCATGAACTCCAGTATCCAGTGTGTCAGTAACACACAACCTCTAACACGGTATTTCATCTCAGGAAGACATCTTTATGAGCTTAACAGGTAATTTTCTGTTTGAGACCGTTGGCATTTTCAATGTTGTATCATTTCTTTAAAATGAGTTTCAGCTCTTCAGAAGCAGACAGTGTGAATAAACCTTAAGTTCAGTGTTACCAAGCGTCAGCTCTACAGCAGGTTCCTGATTATTTACATGAAAATACAACATTTGTTTCTGGGAGACTTGAAACAGTTGAGCAAGAAGCCTTTGCACTTCCTTATTTATCCCCATGCTTGAACTTTGTTTTAATTTTAGTGTGGTATTAATTACTTTATGATTTCTAGGACAAATCCAATAGGAATGAAAGGACACATGGCCAAATGCTATGGGGATTTGGTTCAGGAGCTGTGGAGTGGAACTCAGAAGAATATAGCACCATTAAAGCTGCGGGTAAGTCTGTGACGTGTGCTATTTAAAGGCAGAAAGCAAGAATTTCTTCAGAAAGGTTGTAGTACACTTTTAATTGATGTTACCTGTATTGTAATGGTTCTGGGACTTCAAGTCTATCTCCTCTAGAGAAGGGAGAGGAGACTTGGACATGTATTTCACGTGTTAGAAGTTGGCTGTGAAGCCAGTGACTGTATACCCTGGGCAGTCAGTGATCATGTATGTTACTCTAAACTAGTCACAGCCTGTAGGCACCGCTGGGGAGATGTTCAGGAAGGGACCATGCAGGGGCAAGATGTGCAGTCTTGTGCATCTCCTCCTGGAGGAGGCCAGGGTTCATGAGTCCTGGTGCTCAGGACCTGAGCAGCTTTCTGTGGAATGTAATCATGGTTCAGTGGTTGTAAGATCAAAGGAGTTATGTGATACAAATGAGAGGTTGTGGTATAAGATGTGACTTTTATAGCCCTTGTTAGGGACAGCAGATAATGCATTTGGCTGTAAATGTTTTTTTGTTCTGAGATCATGAGGTGTTACCTTTTACCCTTGGTAATTGAATTTGTGCTCATAGACAGCATGCATCTTGCCTACAATAGTCTGATCTATTGTAAAAACTTTTGTTACATGATGTTGAACAACTTTCTGGCTGCTTTTTTTTCTAGTGGACAATAGCAAAATATGCCCCGAGGTTTAATGGCTTTCAACAGCAAGACTCACAGGAGCTTTTGGCTTTTCTTTTGGATGGTCTTCATGAGGATTTGAACAGAGTTCATGATAAGCCATATGTTGAACTGAAAGACAGTGATGGTCGACCAGACTGGGAAGTAGCAGCAGAGGTATGGGTTAAAAATGTTGGGCTTGGGATTTGTTTGCTTCCCTCCACCCCTTATAGTACTATGCTGCTAAGTTGCTGATGGGGCTGTCTGTGCAATACTGTCAGGACTGTAGAACCTTTTGTAACTTGTTAGAGCTGTGATTTCGGGAGTCAGTTTCACCTTTGAGCTGAAAATGAGCTTTAAATACTAAAATAAAGGCATAAAGATGATAATTCCTGATTATTTTGAACAACTCATGAAGTATCAGAACGTTTCAAGATCCTGATGATCCTTTCAGAAGTACTTTAAGTTGTAACTTGTTAATTGAAATAACTTCTATTTACTCATGTTGAAACTAAATACTTGTATTTCTTAGAAATTGGCAAAGAACTTCTGTGGAAATACTTTGACTTCCACAGCCACTGAAACTTTGGAGGTTTTCCAGCATATCCCGCTTCTGGTTGTTCAAGCGAACAGTCTTCAGTTTCTAACTCTGTATTGGGTTTTTGTGCTTCATTTTAGGCCTGGGAAAACCACCTGAGAAGAAACAGATCCATTGTTGTCGATTTGTTTCATGGGCAGCTGAAGTCCCAAGTAAAATGTAAAACTTGTGGACATATAAGTGTTAGGTTTGACCCTTTTAATTTTTTATCCTTGCCCTTGCCAATGGATAGCTACATGCACTTAGAAATTACAGGTGAGTAGTAGTGTTTAACTGCCTGTAAACTTGTCATTGCTAAAATAAACATTTTTATATGGGGAACACCTATAAAACATTTATATTTTGTGCTAGTATTTACGCTTGGAAAATAGTATAACCATTTTAATGGACTAGAATAAAATAATTTGCATTGTAATACAGTTAAACTAAAATAAATCTTTTAAAACAGCACAGATAACCCATTTGCATTCTTAACTATAGGACTTAATACAAAACCATGGAAAATGGGAGATTCAGAGAAATATCCTTGTGTTCACTGTGTTGTGGAGGTTGTCCTAAATCTCCCTAGAGAGAAAAAGAAGGGTTGGGGGGGGGGACTGCATAAACAAGGAATACTTAATGGGTCATGAGCTATACTATGAAGAACCCCATGTATTGTTGGAAATAAGGCAAAAGGAAAGATGATTGAAACAGTGACACCAAATTTGAAACCATTTACTACTGCCTGTGTAGCAAGAGATTTTCTGACACTTGTCTGCAGACCTTGGAAATAGACTGGTAGAAAAAAATCGTATTTTCAAGAGGGGGCAAAAAGTGCTTTCTAATAAGTAAGTAGCTGTAATGTAATATTCTCATTAAAACTTTCATGGTTTGCTGACCAGTGTGTTTCTTTTGCCCTTTAAAGTAATTAAATTAGATGGTACTACTCCTGTTCGATACGGCCTGAGATTAAACATGGATGAAAAGTATACAGGTTTGAAAAAACAGTTAAGTGAACTCTGTGGGCTAAAACCAGAACAGATTCTACTTGCAGAGGTGCATAGCTCCAATATAAAGGTAAGAAGAAAAGAAAGTAGTTATTGCTGTACCATACTTTTGGTATTTTTCTTTGTTATTTGTGTACAGTGGCATAATTCTTCATTCTTTTTGACATTAAGCTTTGCTTACAGGAACTGTGAAGTAATTTAACTAAAAGTATGCATGAAAAGTCAGCATAGTTATATCTCCAGATGAACTTTGATTTTGTTCTTAAACTGTAATTTGGCTTGCTTTGAATAGATTTTATATCAGAGTAAGCTGAACCAAAATAAACCACTTGCAAACAGAATTAATAGCAATGCAGAAGCTTGGAGAAGCTTAATTGAATTGATTACTAATGATATTTTTAGGAAAAAAAAGGATAAAATCATCTTGTGGTAATAAATCTCAACTTAGAGTTCTGTGATGAGTTTAAACGCTGTCAACACGTCAGAGGCATAAGTAATGACTGACTTAGTTCTCTGTAGTGTGTTTGTGTGTATAGATTATTTTGCTGTCATTGAATAGGATTAAAACTACTTGAAACTAGGTTCTCTCAGTCTGGTTAGAGAACCATTCGTAACTCTCTCAGGTCTTGTTGCAGAGATGTGCAAAGGGTCTCCTTGTTGGCTTCCTATTTTCCTTCTAGAAAGGCATAAGAAAGCATATGGGAGGGGAGAGCTGAACTGATAGATGTTTTCAAAAGAGCAAAGCATGTTCAGAGTCACAGGTAGAAGTATGTACATGTCTGACTAACTTACTCTTTCTTACTGAAGAACTTTCCTCAAGACAACCAGAAAGTCCGGTTATCAGTGAGTGGGTTTTTGTGTGCATTTGAAATACCAATTCCAGGATCCCCTACGTCAGCATCGAGTCCTGTGCAGACAGGTAAAAGTAAACATACTCATTTTCCTGTTCATTTCAAATGCACTGTGCTTAGGTACTGGAGAAATTCAGGAGAAAACCTTACTTTTTATTACTAAGTAAACAGGGTTAAAGAAAAGACAAATAAATTAAGGATTCTGATCCAAAAAGAAGCTATGAGCAATCTCATTGCCTATATCCTCCTTAGAATCATGCCCAGGATAGCAGTGTGAAGATCACTGTGTACTTACTGTAGTTAAAGACACAAGAAACACATAAAATACTTTATTTATTGTGGATTGGCTCCAAGGCTGGACATGGGAAAAATTGGAAGCATGGTGTCCAGTTTTGGTTCTGGTTTTATTTTTTGTGGTTTTGTCTGTGGGTCATAAACACCTCGGGTACTCTTTGCTCTTGCATGCTCCGATTTGCAGAGTTGTAGGCAAATGACAAGGGGTAACAGGTTCAAACTTAAACAGGGGAAGTTCAGACTGGATATAAGGAAGAAATTCTTTACTGTTAGGGTGGTGAGGCACTGGAATGGGTTGCCCAAGGAAGTTTTGAATGCTCCATCCCTGGCAGTGTTCAAGTCCAGGTTGGACAAAGCCTTGGGACACATGGTTTAGTTTGAGGTGTCCCTGCTCGTGGCAAGTGGCTTGGAACTGGATGATATTAAGATCCTTTCCAACCCTAACTATTCTATGTTGGTCTTAGGAGAGTAGAAGATATTTCATGAAATGCATTGAATAGAATTGAAAGGATAAAAATCACACGATCAGTTCTGGTCACTGTAGATAATTGAGAATGTAATTGTCTATCTGCAGATGTCTCAACTGGACCCTCAGCTAATGGAGCACCCAACATAATGATGAATGGGGACATTCCTAAACCAACTCTAATTCCAAACGGAATGCCAAATACTGTAGTGCCATGTGGAACAGAGCATAACCTTGCCAACTGGACTCTCAACGGTCATGTGCCCCCGCTTTCTGATAGTCCATGTACAGGGTATATCATTGCAGTCCACAGAAAAATGGTTAGTAGCTATTGGTTAGTAAATGGTTAGTAGCTAATTCATTTGTTACAAATTGCTGGCGTAACACACTTTGAAGGAAAGCCAGCGAGGTTTTTTCTTAATGCCCATATGATGAATTAATCCCTATTTCTTAAGAAGAGGAGCATGAATACGTTTCCCTTGTAAGTGAGCACCCAGTTCTATGGAAACACAACTCTTGTGAATTTAAATCATAATGTCTGATGTTGGTGTATTTTTCTTCCTTGAGTACTGGCATGCTTCCCAGCTCTTTAATGCTGAGATGCATACTTGGGCGTTCGCTGACTCCCTGATTAAATGTTCCAGACTCTTTGAGGAGAAAAATTTCTAATTAAAGGAGCTGCTAGGAAAGCATTTCTTATCCATTATGTGGAAGTCTTTATTTCTCACATGGAAAGAGTGTGAAGATATATAGTACATTCCTGGGTCATTCTGTTGGCATGCTCTTCATGAAAGCGTCTTGTAAAGTTGAGCTCTAAATGTCAAAGCTGGATGACTGAACACCTCAGGTAGCACACATCAAGTGTGTACTGTGTCCACACTTGAAAGTCTGATGTTTAGAGCCTGGTGGATATTGCCCAGGAGGCCTTTAACTTCCCTTTCCACTGTGTTTGTGTGAGGTTTCTTTGCTTTATTCACACAAGTACTGGCTGCTAACCGCTGTTATCACTGTTGCCTTGAGTCAGATTTTGCAGACTCTCACAGGTGATTGGTGTAGGACTTCTGAGCCATTATAAGCTGCTAAATATACAGCTTAAAAACTAGGGAAAGTTCTTTGTGGAAGCTGTTCCAGGAATCCATGCTTGTCATTGTCAAAATCTTAACCAAAGGAAGGGGTGTAAGTCTTATGCAGGGCAGTAGCAGTTGGCTGTTCCTGTGTCATTAAGTCAGTGTATTAAATCTTTCTTATAAATGGGAGATGTAGCATGAAGGTTAGTTTGTCTGCTTGGAATAAATTCAGTACAAGTGCCCCCTTTAGACAGAAAGGTATTCTTTCTCTGGCAGGCATTAGCATGCCTAGTGTAGAGGTCGTTTTGGGACAGGTATTAGCATCATGAGGTGCGTGTCTGCATTACAGTATTACTATGTGGTAGGAAAAGTAAGAAATACACATCATAAAAAATACCAAACATGGTTGAAATGCAGATTTATGTTTGTGTTCTGATGCCTAGATAACGTTGCCATAGTATCGTAAAACAGCAAAAGGTTTTCAAGTTGGTGTGTGGTAATTATATTGGGGAAAAATGGTTGAAATAAAGTGCTTTTAATAGAATTTGTGCTTTATTTTAATTGCCAAAGCCTGTACTAAGTAACAAGGTCAGCATCCTCGTAATGACGGTAACGTGAGTTCATGCATACTTACATCTGAGTAATTCTTTTATTTCACCTATGCAGATGCGGACAGAATTGTATTTTCTTTCATCTCAGAAGAATCGTCCCAGTCTCTTTGGAATGCCACTCATTGTTCCTTGTACAGTTCATACACGGAAGAGAGACCTCTATGATGCTGTGTGGATTCAGGTTTCCAGGCTTGCCAGCCCTCTCCCGCCTCAGGAAGCCAGTAATCATGCACAAGACTGGTGAGTCTGGCATCTCAGTCTTTGCCTTGGATGGTATAATACAGTGGCTTGGACTTGCTTACAAGGTGTAGAACTATATTGAGCTACATCTTTATTAGTTTTGACTTCTCATAATAATGGCAGTCATTAAAAATAACTTCTAATTCTTTAACTGCATTTGCAGTTAAATGTAGTATAACCTGTAGCTGCACTCAAGAGGTGGCTTTACACAAATCGGTTGATGCTTTCTCATCCAGTGACTGATAATTAATTCTATCTATCTGACCAATTTAGGCAATATAAAGGCAAGCTGCATTAATACAAATTATAATTGGGGGATTGATAAAGTAAACATAGCAAGCACAGTGAAGGAAGGTGCTTGGCAGTCTGAATGCGTGCTCATGTTTCATGTTGTGTTCTCTTCTGTTTCAGTGATGATAGCATGGGGTACCAGTATCCATTCACCCTCAGGGTAGTGCAGAAGGATGGAAATTCTTGTGCTTGGTGTCCTTGGTACAGGTAAATTGTCCTTTTTAGATTTAAGAAAGGGGATCACTCCAGCAGAAAGGTGATTTATGGTAATGGATTTGTGATACATTTCAGAGGTGATACTAAACAACAAGAATCTGGAATCTAATTTAACCCAAGCTCACATGGCAGTAGCTTTTTATGACTTGGAGAGCAGAAAGCTCTGCTGACACAGAAACTTTAAATTAGGAGACAGATGTGAGATTATCCAAAACTCTTAACCCCTTACAATATTCTGTGTGCATGTGTCTATATATGCAGGCCCATATGTGTACATATATGGAAGATCTGTGCGCATTTCATACAAACCCAAACGTTAGATGCAAATCATCTACCCGTCTACCTTTTGTCCATTTTCAGATGTCACTAGTTCCTGTGCCATCTGAAGAGTAAGAACTAAGCTGGATGATAAGAAATCCACTCTGGAAGCAGGCTTGGAATTTTCCCTAAATAAAAACATACTAATGAAAATTCCAGATGCTTGCTGGAACGTATTCTGACCATATACTCACAGCTTTACATGAGCTGTCATGCTGTAAAGTACCTGTAGTTCTTTTGTGGCATAGGTAAGCTTTGCCAGCATTATACACAGGTAGACAGGTTCCATTTCTCATCTCTGTTAAAGTTTTGCAGTAAAATAGCAAACTGACACATTATTTTATAGAAATGCCTCTCTTTTACACTGAAAGCAAGACTTGAGACTTTGATGATAGAGTAAGGAGCAGAATTAGAGTGTGAAGCAATGTAAAACTTGTGGTTATGTAAACTGTCCAATAACTGTTGAACTTCTTGATTTAGATTTTGTCGTGGCTGTAAAATTGAGTGCACAGAAGATAGAGCTTGTGTTGGGAATGCTTATATTGCTGTAGACTGGGATCCAACAGCACTCCATCTGCGCTACCAGACGTCGCAAGAACGGGTAAAATTGCCATGTAAACCCTTTGCTGTTTGTTCATAGCTCTGAAGCCCACCCCATTTCACCATTTTTGTTTCATTTGATGCTGCTTTTGTCCATTTTCTGTTACACTGAAGTCCGTAACCATTGAACAGTATATTCTGGATAAATTAATGTCTTGATGTCAGACCTCTTATGTGACCATAACGTGGAAGGGCAGCTCTTAAGAAACCACAGCAGTGTATTTTCTATCTGTTGTGAGTTGCTTTTGATCTAGCCTCCATGGTATGTTACAAAGTATGTTAATTTGATACATTTTCTAAGCACAGCAGTGCTATGAACCAGTTATGCATGTGAGTAAACCCGTTTCCAATTTGAGTCAACAAAGCATATCTGAAAGTAAGCCTATAGCAGAAATAATCTAGAATAGATGTTCAGACTTGTGGGTTGAATCTATAAACTTTTGCTTTATGGATAGTCATGTAAGTAGAACTCAAGAATAAGGACAGTGTGGTATTCGTATGTCTGCCTCTTCTTAATTGAAATAAAATGCCTGCTAAAACTCAGGGCATCTAGTTTTTATCTTTAATCTTAAATAATTATTTGATGTTATGTTTATGATATTGTGAGTAGAGCCTTCCTCTGAGCAGTTTGTGCGTGTTTCCAAGTCAGATACAGTTTTATCTCACTTTAGATTGTAGAAGAACATGAAAGTGTTGAACAAAGCCGACGAGCTCAAGCAGAGCCCATCAATCTGGACAGCTGTCTTAGAGCCTTCACCAGTGAGGAAGAACTGGGGGAGGATGAGATGTACTACTGTTCCAAATGCAAGACCCATTGTTTGGCCACCAAAAAACTGGATCTTTGGAGACTTCCCCCTATTTTGGTATGACCTTGTGTAATTTTCCTCTACGGCAACCGAACCAAAGTGCATTGATCACAAATTGCTCCTTGTGTCCCCTTGCTCTGAATAAGAAGATTGGCTTTATTCCCAGTCTCATGAGGGACATTGACTTTGCATCATGCATTTCTGTAATGCAGGCAAATAAAACGAACCTCAGATCCTTTGGAATCTTTTTAGCTGATAGATTGCAGGAAATGGTGGTATTTTGCATTCAGTGTCATCTGTTGTAACATGGAATTCATGCTTAGGCAGTGATTCCAGGAACATGATCTTCTGTCTAGTTGTGTAAGCCCTGCATTTGTTGCTTTTCAGATTTGGTGGGTTACTCAAAACCCATAGTGCTAATCACTGAATCCGGTCAACCTTTTTCACCATTTCCCTGTGAAAAATAGTAGTTCCTTAGTTTACCCCTGGATCCCAAAATGCAAACTGTCACATGCAGCAATGCTTCCTGGGTTTCATTAGCACATGATGAAATCTATGGTTTGTAAAAGCGCTGTTTTTAAACAGTGGAATTACTCACTGTGATGGAATCGTCCTCCTTTAATGTTCTCTAATGTGTTTCTTCTTAGATCATTCACCTGAAAAGATTTCAGTTCGTAAATGGCCGCTGGATAAAGTCTCAGAAAATTGTTAAATTTCCCAGAGAAAGCTTTGACCCAAGTGCCTTTTTGGTACAAAGGGATCCAAGTCATTTCCAAAGGAAGCAGCTAACTCTCCAGGTCGACAGCCTTCCAGAACCACGGACTCTCCAGGGGGAGGCCAAGAAAACAGATGTGCCGATCACTTATACGCCGGCAGAAGATGTACTGAACAGAAGTCCATCCTCTCTTAATACTACTGTCTTGAATAATATCAAAGGTAAGTAACAATTAGAGAAAATTCCAGTCAGTACTGATATCTGGGGGGGGAGGAATTATATTATGAACAAAATTTTAATGTTTCTTTGTCCAAAGCACTATACTTTGAAACATGCATTTCTGTTGGGTTTTGCCCTGGTCACAAGAGATTGGACCTGTCTGCTTTTGTAAGTGGTGATGAATGTGCTCCTTAAAAGGGTTAAATTTGAGTTCATAGGTGTATGTGTGTGCAAGGATAATCTTACTTTTATATACTACTCATTAGTTGTAGTGAAACTGTTTGTCAATGTTTGGTTATTAAAAAAAGAAAAAAACACTCAAAAAAAAATCTCTTATCTTAGTAGTCCGTGTGTTTTCTGTTTTAGCATCTCCATCCTTGGGGAGGAAAAGTGGAACCAGCTGTCCTTCAAGTAAAAACAGTAGCCCAAATAGTAGCCCAAGGACTTTAGGAAGGGGTAAAGGGCGTCTGCGGCTGCCACAGCTGGGTAAAAACAAACTTTCAAGTAGCAAAGAAAATCTGGATGCAAGTAAAGAGAACGGTACTGACCAGGAACAGAGATTTACTTCTGATCAAGGTGATACTCTTACTAGAGGGCGTATTTTAGGTGGCAGCCAGAGTGAACTGTATACTGCTCAGGACAATGAGATGACTCTAGCCAACGGATACATCTGTGAGCAGAATGCATATAGTAATGGCAGCATCAACGGTCAAATTGATAACCACAGTGAGGATGATATTACAGATGACCAAAGAGAAGAAGTATGTGTTAACCCAATTTACAATCTATATGCAATTTCGGTAAGTTGACTTCTTTTATGCAGGTAAACTGTCTTCATGTGGCATTGGTTTGAATAAGTCATTTACTCCATCGTTTTCATCACAGAAAGTAGGGATGTTTTGAGGAGGAGAACAAAGTAGAGCCATTGTCAGCAAAACTTAATTTGTCATAAAACTGAGTACAACTGAAAATGTGTCTCTCCACGGTGGTTTTTCTGCTTGGGTGTATAAAGTTAGTCAGCTCTAGATGTACAGCTTGGTACGAACTATTGTCACTCACTTAACTATCATGAATCGTTTATTCTGTGAATTCTGGGGGTTAAGAAAAGAATTTCTTTTCTTTTTCGTCTTCCTCAGTGCCATTCAGGAATTATGGGAGGGGGTCATTATGTCACGTATGCCAAAAACCCGAACAACAAGTGGTACTGCTACAATGACAGTAGCTGTAAGGTAAATCATGTCTTTTTGTCTTGGTTACCTAGAGCCAGAGGAATTTACATTTGGTGAGAACTGCTCTTTGCAACCAGGAGCATCTCAAAAGTCACATCAGATTAATATGAAAATTAACTGAAACTGTATATGAGATTTGTTTTCTCCGAGTTAACATCTGTTCATCAGCTGCTGCTATGGTTAAGGAAAGATGCTTATTTTATACACTGATGGAAAGCTTACTAAAAATGGAAGGCCAAGAATACTTCTTCATGATGCTGGCAGTTTTGTATTCAATTACTGAATAATTAAGTTCCGATATTTCTAAGCATTTCCAGTTGTCACTATAAAATTTGTCACACTTTTCAAGTAAATAATGGAGCCTGATAACTGTAATAAGGGAGAAGGAAAATGGATTTCCTCTTGTTGTAAATAGACAGTTAAAAATATGGTTTCCAGGGCAATCGGGTGTATTTTAAGTCCAGTAACTGTAAAGCGATAGTCCCCCTGCATATTTGAGAGCGTGCCTTTCTCTTTCTCAGGAATTGCATCCCGATGAAATCGACACGGACTCTGCCTACATTCTTTTCTATGAGCAGCAGGGGGTAGACTATGCACAATTTCTGCCAAAGATAGACGGCAAAAAGATGGCAGACACGAGCAGCATGGACGAAGATTTTGAGTCCGATTATAAGAAGTACTGTGTTTTACAGTAAGCAGGTGATCTTCCATGGACTGGTCCGAGAATGTGAGGGATAACATCCTGAAACTTACATTTGGTGAAAATGTTGTTGAACCAGATAACGTAAGTGTAGTTGTTGTACCCTGTGACCTGAAAGCACAAGAAGAAACCCCTAATTAAATAGCAGTTAATATAAAGATAGTATTGTTTTGTTCTGTTATCTCACTACATGCTCTAAACATTTCTGATGTTAGACATCAGGCTGAGACTGCCATTGGCCTTTAAGTAAAATGGTTTGAGAAAAGCCAACTAGGACCAAATAAGAGCTAAATTAAACAGTCCAAATAAGAGCTAAACAAAGTAGTGTAGAGTTTACCAACTGTTCTAACAAGCCCCCAAGGCTCTCTTTAGGTTTAAGATAATGGGGGAAAAAAAATTGTAGTGTTGTCTTTGGACAACATGATATTGCTACCTCCTTTTTCCTGCAGTTTTATTGCATTTTATTGGCAAAACAGGGAAAGCAAGAGAATGAAACGTGCACAGACATGAAGGATTATCATCAAGAGTAAGAGAAGTTTCCAGTTTTGCCGCCACTGATGCGTGTCAGTTGCTTTCTTTCTGTATGTTGGGAGCACAACCAAATGATAATTTGAGAAGAGATTAATTCCTACACTTGAATGGTTTATTATAGTTGTCTTTTCTCCACATGTTGGCTGTGCGGATCAACATGTTTCAGGAATGGCTTTTCTGCCTGGAGAGTGCCATCTCAGACTCTTGAGATGCCTCGAGAAGCAACTTCAGGTTGGAGAGAGTAGTTGCGACGATTACACGTGTGGCGTCTTAAAATGTGCACATTGCACAGAACGTTCCCAGCTTTTGGAAGGAAAGAGATGCTTGAGCTTATGTTTCATGACTGGTGTTGCTTTTAAATTTGCACTTTTAAAGATTCGTATAATTAAATTCAAAAACATAGTTTGTTTTTGTTGTTGTAAGGGCTCTGGAGTGAATGGCTGTGAATTATCCACTGTGTATTTCAAACAGAGAAGAAGCTGTGGCTGTCCAGGTAGCTGTCGTAGCATTCATGGATGGATTTTCTTTCTTGGTTTCATAATTTAATGGGAGTCTTCTTTTTTGTCAAAATTTGGTTGCCTTTTCAAATTTTGGTTGGTTTTTTGCAACAGGTTATGCGTATACTTGCAGTGAAACCAGGATTGCTTTCCGTGCCCTTGCAACATGCTCTTTCAAGTCAACGGGCTTATTGCATGAAGGAAAGCATGACTTGAGTCTTAGCAGAGACTGGAAGAGAGATGGTTATTTTTTGAGTAGGCATTTCTTTAAACATTTTCAGTGTTAAATCATTTGCATATCTGAATGAAGATAAACGTTTTGCTCTTTTAGCCTTCTGTTCTTCAGCTGAGTCTAAGCAGCTTACTAATTCTGTCATATATCATCTATCAAGTTCTTTAGGTTTTGTATCTTCACTAACATCGATCCTTATCCGGTTGATCTGAAATAAATGTTTGGATTCATTTTAATGTGTTTTACAGGAATGCCAGACCTACCAGTAAGTTTATCATTTCCAGAAGGAGCTGAGTTTTATCCAGTTAAGAAATGATACCAACTGATCTTGCTGTCTTTAGGCGGGCAAATACCTCCCTGTCTTCCCTGGAGGTTGCACCTCTTTTAAAGGGAAGCAGATCGGTTCCAAAATAAGTATTGTCTTTCTTGTAAAGTGTTGCTCCCTATCCTATATGGTCTTTTATCTTTAAAGTGGTCTAAACGTTGAGACTGAAGACAAGCAAACATGACTTGTGAATTTCTAGGTTAGAAGCTTTTTCAGTACCCGTTTGTCTACTCCTCCCTCTGCAAACTCCATGAAAAGTGAAAGATTTTCAGCTGATTTACTTTGAGATGTTTAATTTAAGCAGGTAGCACAATCTACTAATGTTATTTGATCTTCTGTGTTTGTTACATTGGTTGTAATTAATTTTTTTAAATTAAATTAATTCATGAATTAGTAGTAAATTTATTAAGTTAACTATTAACTACATTCACTTTGTAAATTATTGTATAAAACTTATTGACAATGCACTGACTTTAGAAAGATGTTAATGTACATAAATACCTTGTAAATAAAATAGTGTTGATGTACTGGAATATGAACTGTATTAAAAAAAGGTATCGGTAATTGTATATGGAGTGAACCTGTTTATCTGTAACTATATTATTCAAGCAAATTAAACACTGTGGATGCAGATGAAGTGTCACTTCTTGTCAGATGGTTTTTAAGAGCTGTTTGCCTGCTTTGAAGTTGCTGTACTGTTCATTAAGCTTAAATGTATCTGTCAATCCAGAAAACTGAAGCGTGTGAGTAAGCATAGAGCAATTCTTTGCAGTTTGTCCTGCACAGCCCTTAGTTCTGAGTTACCAGGATAGTTCAGCTCCTCTGAGTTTTGGGTTTAAGTTATTTTAGGTTTCCTTTTGAGAACATTCTGTTCTTATTTTAAAGAATACATTTAATCATTTAAAATACGTGCCTGTATACGTGAGAGAGTATGAGACCTTCCTTCTTACAAGTAAGCCTTAAGAACTAGCACACTAAAGCACATTAAGTCAGTGGTCCTCATGTTTTCTCATCTGTTCTCATAGATCTGAAGTAAGATCAGTGATGGCTTAGAAGCACACTGGCTGCACATGGGATTCCTTCTTACCTACTCTTGGGAATCCCTCTGCAGGTTATTAAGGGGGGGGGGGGGGGAATGAAATGTCTCTTTCTATATTTAATTCCTTCATTTTTGGATGTGTACATGGACTATTAAAATTTGAACTGTAATGATTTCATTCCAGGTTCTCATGCTGTGGTAAATAAGGCACCTTCTGAGTTGAACAGGAATCAGATATAAAACCCCTTGTCTTCAGAATGTTCCAGAAATAATGGGATGATGAGAAAATCAGATTCCATCATCGGAGGGCTTGATGAGAGCCGTTTAATGGTGTGTACTGAACTTCTGCTCTCAGCTGGACATGGGGCAGTACAGCACTGCCTGCCCGCTCCCCTCTGTGACCAGAAACCTGAATCCATGTTTCATAATGCACTCAATTCTACCTGCCGTGGCACAGAGGGATTTGCCTCACCAGGAGGAGCAGTGTCTGAAGTGTGAATTAAATGACGCTTAGCAATTCTGCATGTAAGCATTTCATAGTGCTTGTGTAATCAATCAGTAGGCATTTTGGGTCAAGCAGGGTACCTGCTTTTGTGAGATGAAAACCCTTCTCTTGATATGTGATTCATACAAGACACAGATGCACAAGGAAAGATGCAAGTTAAAATAAGCACTCTTCAGAAGAACAGGCCAAGAAATAATGTGTGTGTCCTCAGTGCAGATGCCTGCTCCTCTCCAGACTGCAGTTTGCACAGGTGGAGAACGAAACTGCTGCACAGCAGCAAAGGAAATTCCTCCCTGTAGCTGAAGGAAGAGCCCCACGCTGTGGCACAGGCAGTCATCGCTTCCTTCAGTGGTGGTTTGTAACCTCCTAAGTCTGTAAAATCACAGAATGACTTGGGCTTGGAAAAGGGAGGTCATCAGCTCCGTCTGACTGCTGGAAGCTTCACACAGCAGGTCCCTGTACTGTGGCCGTGGTCAGCACAGAGGGCAATGTGTTTGGTTATGTTTTGATTTTCTTTACAAGTCGTGGCAAATGTGGTTTCTTGCCACCATGGCCACTGGGTTTCTTTTCTTTAAGAAGGAAAAAACCTGAAGCCTGGTTTCTGGTACCACCTGCAGAAAGAAGATGGAGTTTCATATTAAACACAGACATAACAGTGGCAGACTTCCTGAACCCAAACAACTGTGAGGGTAGTGCTAATGGCCAACAGTCCTTAGAACATGTTGCACAGGATACGAACTGAGTTTAGCAAGGCAAATTCTGCTGGAGATCTTTCTCATCTGATAACGTTACTGCTAGGGGAAGCACTCCCTGCACATGTCTGGTCTTAACACTGAGACTGAAAAAGGAAAGGAAGAATGTTCTATTTGAGAAACCATTTGGCCTTTTTACTGCAAGTTGAATATGAGACTTCATCTAGAATAATTTTCATCCATGATGCTCATGTTTGTGGGTATTATTTCAGTGCATGCCAGTGTATCCCGTTTATGAGTTGCTGCAAGACGTAAGGCTGACAAACTGGAAAGTTCAAGGCAGAAATCTTAGTCAGTAGAGGAGTAACAGCTCAGAGACAAGCACACAGGAGTCAGGTTAGAATTGGTCTTGCTGCTGCTTGGATGTGTGCTCTTGCAGGTAGATTGCAGTTTAGAAGGGAAATAGAACTTCTGCAGGTGAATCACTGGGTTGTTGGTTCATGGAAAAGGAAGGAAACCCTATCTCCAATAACTGATAAGCAAACCGTACCTCAACTACATTTTCATCTGAAACCCTTCAGTTGTTTACAAAAGGTAAGTCTGATGTTTTCTCAGTTGAATCCCTTGTCCACTATTGCTGTTAACCAGAATCATAGAATCATAGAATAGTTAGGGTCAGAAAGGACCTTAAGATCATCCAGTTCCACAATGCATTGCAAAAGTGAAATGATCCCTTACGTACATGAAGGTTTTGCTCTCGGAAGCAATGCTTTTGAAACAAGGATCCGAAGGTACTTCATGTACAGTCTTGGTGTACTGATACATTCCTGTTGCTGCTTTACGTCTATGAGCGTTTGCTCACGTATTTTCTTCTTGATTGTATACTGTGTTGAGACGTTTCCTGTGAGCAGACACTGACTATGAGAGACCTACTGCAAGTAGAGTCACGCTCTCTTCCAAAAAGGAAGTGAATCTGGTTGAGTTGGCAGCTGGACCAAAGTCCACAGTAAGAGCTGGTCTGGCAGGAGCCACCTGTCACTTGGGGTTGTTTGTTTTCTGAATGTTTCCCAAAGCAGTGTGGAAATGGACTATTGTTCTTATTTTATGGCCCTTGAAGGTGCTAAATGGATATTGAGGATGCATCAGTATCACGAGGGATTACGCTTTGGAAAGGAAGCTATCTCTTGCTATCCTTATCAGCTGCAATTGGAGCATTCATGCAGCATTAAATGAGGACACTTGCTCAATGCGTCATCTTTACTCCCTAGTGATAAATTCTCAGAACGTTCGTGGTTGTCATTCTTCACAAGTGTGAGAATTCCACAGTGGTGTTTAAGTAGGGTTCGAACTGGATGATCTTAAGGTCCTTTCCAACCCTGACCATTCTGTGACTCTATAATATGATCTATAGTTGTTCCTGTCATGAATTTCCTCTGTTCAGGCTTTTGGGTATTGAAAGTGCGATTTAAAAACATTAGAAACTACAGTTACCAGACCCGTTCCCAGGTGCCGTTTTCAGGGGTAAGGTGTTCATTGCTTCCCAAGCGGGCCAAGGGCCATTAAATAGCTGAAGGATCGTACCGCTGCCAAAAAACATTGCAGCTATTTTGTGCTCTTGAATGCCTTTTACTTCCCAGATCAAAACTGCTCAAGGCTCACATGAGGAGACCCTGAAATTTGCAGGGCCTGTTTTGTAAGATAGGAGCAATTGTGGATGAGCTGTGCTGGAAATCTGCCCACGTACCTTTATGTGTGTTAAAAGTGTTAAAAATACATAGCCTAGACTTGAAGGCAGGTAGGTAGCCTTCCTTTAAACCTTGAGTGAAGTCCATCAACTGAATGGGTTTTGGCTTCTCTCCTAGGAGAGAGGGGGAAAGTACCTTTCTGTGCAAGGCCCTCTTATTTCCCCCAGTGTGACAGGAGGCATGGCTGCACCACCTCCTGCCAGTGTCCTGCTACCAAAAGGAGTTGCCCACTCTCGCTTCCCCTTACATCTTAAAAGCCCAACTCCAGAAGTGTTTTTCATTTTCATCCCATTGTTCTCATCTGATCTGGGGTTGCTGGTTATGGCCAGAGTGTATCCTCCTGTTCCCTGCTCTCCCTTTAGCTGGCACAGGACATTGCATCACTGCTTGTCTCTGTATCATAGATTTATCCGTTATCTACAGATCGAGGCCATTAAGTGTCCTGAGAAAGCCCATGGGCTGCGGGCACGGCTGGCCGAGGGCCCGGAGGATCAGCGTCTGTAGTAATTGCAGCTTTTGTTATGTTTTCCCTTAGGTCCACTAAATTGAAGCAAGAAGTTACTAAAATGGAGCCATCCATGCTTGCTGATTTATGGTTTCAGGAAAATAAAAACCCGACAGAAGCTCGGAAGATTGTGCCTTTTGTTTGGGACAAACCTCCGGCTTCCTTGTCCATGTGTAAAAGATTCCCTGTTTGTGAAAATTAAAAGCAATGTTTGATAAAGTCCTGTCAGCAAAATGGGGCACAAACTTGAGAATATATTAATGGTGTTTCTGGGTTTAATAGAAATCAAAAATTCTAATCATATTTATAGAATGTAGGAATGCTGCTCTCAGTTGGGACAGTTGCTCACTTTGAGTCTTACTAGCTCGCTAAGGAACTCAAACAGATGGGTGACATCCTGGCTGGTTTATCCTATAGACACCCAAACTCAAGATTCTTGCCTTTTGGGGATTAAATAATCATTATCAGTGAGCCAGACTTTAGCAGTTTTCCCACTTCCTGCAATTCAGTGCTTTACTCTGTAGGTAGGCTTTGAGGAAAGATAACGGAGCGGGACATCAGAGCATCAGTAGGACATGTCATAGGCTCATGTGATTGTTCACCTAAAAGCATAGTTGGAAGGACAGTGGAAAATCAAGTTTTGTGTTTTATTCGGATTTCATGAAAAGTTACCTCAAGACTGCAAATCCCAAGGACAGTTTCTTCCTCTGTTAATCATTGTGCCTTAATGCAACTGGGTGCTGGCAGCGTTTGTGTCTCATGTGGTGGGGGTGTGGGGATGCCCCCAGAACAGGCATGGGGATAAAACCAACCCGAGCTGCTTTCCTGTGTTTGCACAAGCTTGTGGGAAGTGCAGAGACAACAAACACATGGATGGATGGATGGATGCTCGTTTTGAGACTTAAACAAGTATGCAAAGAACATCCATTGGTACAAAGGCCAGCAGGCACTCGCTGTTCGCTGTTGGTGTAGAGAGCAAATGAGGAGAAATAATGGCAAAACACAGCTTTAATTTTGATAGAGGGTAATTGCAGACAGGTTCAATGCTTCCTTTTGCTGGATTTGAAGCTGCCATCCTGCCTCGTTACCAGTACAATTGCCACTGTGCAGGCTTCCATCAAAGTAATTCCTGACTGTCCTGTCAGTGTCTCGAGAGAGGTGAAGGGACCCCATGGTTTCAAGGAGCAGTGTGGTTTTTCTGGCTTGTGCTGCAGTGTGACACCTACCCACGGGTCTTGAAAACTCAGGTTCTGGTGTTCTTGGCCTTTAGGCATAAACCATCCCCTCAGTGCTGGCTGTGGCCGTTCATGTCTCTTGTCAATATAAAAGTGTAAAACCAGAGCTAAGGCAGCTGAATCTCCTCTCCCACATTACCTGCCTTACTGAACCTGCAAAAGCCTTCCTGCTTTTAACACTATATTTAACAGTCATGACCAGAGAGCAAAGAGACATCCCTTGGCAGGTTGCTCACTGCTTTTGTTTATCAGAATTCATGTAGGTCCATCCCCTGCAAAACTCAATATAGCAGCAGATGCTCCACAGCTTATATTAAATACACAACCCCTACTACTGCATTCAGCAGTTATTATTTATCTTAGTAGTGCTGATGGTATTCTTTTCAGCATTAGTTTTACCAGGGGCAGAGTACCAAGGAGTGAGCTCATAGAGCTCCTGTGTGTGATGGCAGTGCTGTCTGGGTTTGGGAAGAGTGTACCCAAGCTGCTCCCAGCATGTCTCAGTGAGCTGTTTCTCAGTTCTGTGTCACATGCTGAAATACTGTGCTGCTTCAGAAAGAGGGAAGCATGGGGAGCCCATCACCAGGGCAGATGGCATTTTCTCTCATGAACGAAACAGATACATTTCCCTTCCACTCAAACTGAAGGGCCTGGGGTTGGTTTATACCAACTGCCTTTTCTGCAGTGTGTAACAGAGGCTTAATAGAAATCAATAGTATCAGGGTGTATAATCTTTATAGAACTGTAGAATCAAAATCATTCAGGTTGGAGAGAACAGGAGGTGATCCAGTCCGGCCTTCCACTGTGTCATCACTGAATCTGGGCATGCCCTAAGGCTTGCGGATACAGTGGATTAAAAAATATATCAATGTAATAAATAATGAAGCTAAATACATTTTCTTTTCTGAAATACCTTTGGTTTGTTGGTATTCCCTCACAGCCGGGTCTCTTACCTGGACTTTCAGAGCCTGGCTGCAAGTGCAGATTTTCTTAGCGACTCTTCTCTAGCTTTGTATTTCCTGGAAGCATCTTGCAACTTACATTGTATTTACACCAACCATTTGAGAGGGGTTTTGGCCAAATGGGGATAGCAGGAAGAAACTAATTTGATTGATTCATTGGAAAGGTGGTGGCCTATGTGCTGGCTAGCTTTGGAGTTAAAGAAATAGTTTTGAGGCAACAGCCTTAACTCAGTCTTAACATCAGAGAGGCGTTTGGGCGGTGTTTCAGTAGCTCTGGGTGTGTGGGTAGTCGTGTTTCGAATTTGCTGACATGGGATCTAGAAAGCACAGCATTCATTGCAACCCTTCTTGATGTTCAGCATACAGTGGCTGAGGTGGTTTGCAGGTTTAATGTTGTCCCTCCTCTTAATGCAGTATTTTGTTGGAGAAAATATTTATATGTGTTATAAATAAACCTTGGCCTCCCAACGAGAAACTGCAGGAAAACTGAAGAGTGCATGTTATTTAAGGACTGGATAGCAACAAAGGAAAGCTGCTGCTTCAGAGCCAGGAACAGGATCCAACGCCACCAGTGGCAAATTAAGAAAGCCTTACAACCAATGTTTGTATTACGATGTTTGGAGTAGGGAGACAATGCAAGGAACAATGTGATTACAGAGATCTAGACCTTACATTGTTAGGCAGATCCCTCCTCCAAAGCTCTCCATCAACACTTGACAGTTGCTCCATGGACCACGCTCAGTGCCAGTGCCACTGGTGTGCCACAGGGGGAACAAACTGCACGGGATTTGTGCATCAAGGCTTACCCAAGGTAGGGAGGAAGAGCTCAGCAGTGGAGATTGGATGAACACACACTGATAAAATGGAGCCTGGAAGTGAACAAGAGAAACTCAGCAGGAAGGAAGGTGAAGAACACCCGGAGCCTTGTTAGCAGGAGCAGAGGCACTGGATTGAGGGCAGTGATGATCTTCCTCTGCTCAGTGCTTGTAGAACACAGTGTGTGCTTCCCTGAGACTTTTCCAGTTCAGGACAGACAGGGCAACTGCAAAGATGCTGCCAGCCTCTTCAGTGGTGCAAGGCAGGAGGATGGAGACAACAGAGAAATTCATGGAAGAGTGGTTCTGACCTGGTACAAGGAGGAAGTTGTTCCTCAGGAGGGCAGCGCAGCGTGGGACAGGCTTCCAGCACCCCCTGGATGAAGCCCTCATATGCCTGGTCTGCACAAGGACCCTGCTCTGGGCAGGTGGTTGGATTAGAGACCTCCAAGGGCCCTTCAGCCCGAGTCCTCTGATGATTTGAACTCATTTCCAAGCTCCCAAGGGCAGATCTGGCTGAGTTTTCAAGCTCTGATGATTCAATGTTTGTGCAGCAATTGAAATCATGCCTCAGTCTCGATGCTGGAGGGTTTGTGACCCACCAGCAAAGGACACAAAGATGACTTTCTGTTAGATGATGTTTTCTGTTGGAGTAAAACAGTAAAACCCCTTTGCATGCTTCTTCAAGGGCAGGAACAGATTCCACATAGGAAGACCCAAATGATGCATGTTCACCATTAGTGCACACTCATGTTTATGACCTTGCTCACAAGCAAGTGAATTCTTGCCTTTTTATCTTCAGTTTTGACTACAGAAATGTTCCTGTTTAAAAGACACACACAAGGGAATAAATCCGTGGGCCCACAGGCTTAACTTGTAACAAAGAGAATTTCAGTGGAAGCTTTTTGATAAACAGTTGGCAGCGTATCAGAGGATCCATTTGACCACAAGATAGGAACAAAGACATCATGCTGTGTGTTTCAACTTTTTACCTTTCCCCCCAGTTACGTATCTTTAACCGATTATGAATGAAGTCTAAGCTAGGATGCGGTTGCCTTCATGTATGTGATGTTTTCAAATGGCAACTCAATTAAAGAAGTCATTAAATCTTGCTTTTAGTATTATCCAAAGGTTTGACTGCTTAATGAGACAGGAGGCAAACTAGCAGCAGTTTAAAGTAGTAAGAACTACGACTGACCTGAAAAATCACTAGCTTTTAGCACGAAATCTGCAGGGGCAGGCAGCTTGGGCTGTTGTTTGACCTATTTGATTTAAGTTGGCCAAAATTCAAAGCTATATTTTAAAGTTGCCTTCCCTTTCATGTGAGTGGCAGGCAGTCTAATGCAGCAAAAGACAAGTTGAGTGTGAAGAAGGGTAGAGTTCAACTAAGTCAATAACATTTATTAACAGCTGATTAAAGGAAGGTAAGGGATCGAACACAGATGTGAATATCCCCTCCTAATATATTTCACTCTTAGTTGGGTTTGGTCTTGCCTCCTTTAACTGCTGGGCTTTGATGTTGCAGGGTAGAAAGCAGATGCCTGTTTTACCTAAGCTTTTGTGTTAGAGGCAGCATTGACCCTTTGTCTAACAAGTGCTCAGGCAGGTTATAAATCTGTAACACTGCACTTCACCTTTTGTATCTTGCTTAATGACCTTTTAAAACTAAATGCAGAGTAGCTGAAGGAAACAGAATCAGCGATGGAAGAGCTGACACGTCTGCAACCTGAGCTCTGATTTTTCAGATTGCTTCAGTCTGTGAAACAAAACTGCTTTTTCTTTGCTTTGTGGTTGGGAAAAACAGAAGGAAAAGGGGGACGGGGGAGTGTTTCCTTAGCTGGGTTCTGTGTCTTCTAATGTAGCTCCAAAGTGCTTACTGGAAAGCTGCTGCCCAGTTACTAGCCTAAAGAAAGGGGCCACAGTCATTTAAATATGAAAATAGGGGGAGGTTGCACAAATATTTAGGAAGTCTGTGGAAAGCTGTTGTTTTAAGGGGCTCGAGCAAGAGCCATTGGAAATTGCTGTTTTCCACAGTGCCAAATTTAACGCACGAAGGTTTGGTAGGAAAGAATATGTGCTAACTTCCAGCTGAATCCATGAAAATGTATCTTATCCCAAAGGAATGTCTTACTCTGAAATGTTCTCCATCTGAATGAAAGGAAAACTGAAGTTTCCCACCGTTTCAAGCCGGTGCAATGATTTATTTGGGTGGCGATTAGAACGGGTATTTTGGATTCGTTTATACAATAGTCAAACACTAACATTTTCTTTTGTTTATGTATTTTGCTTAAAACAAAAGATTACTCCAAAGGAAGGTATTTGAGGAAGAAGGCTTGCAGAGAGAGGCCGGCTTTATTTTGGCTGCTGTTCTGCCCTATCAGCTAGAGAATAGCCTGCACGATTTACAGAGACCTTCAGCCTGCTCACAGTTGGCTTTACCCCAGCTGATTTTAGCATACCTGTCCTAGCTGAACTGACTTGTGCTGACAATCCCTTGGAAGTGCTACCAAACATTCCCCAACTTATTGCAATACCCAAAACTAAGCATGTTACAGGCAGGTCACTTGTCCTCTTTGTGTTGTACATCCTAGCTCGGAGTGAACAGGTCCAGAGGGAAGCAGTTTCCGAGTGTCCTGGCAGCCTTTACTTCTGCTGGGGTTCTTCACACAGTTGGTACTATCGATTCTCACCGTTTAACTGAAAGCCTTGTGATTCGTGTGTGGTTCTCCTCGAAGCCACAGCGCTCTGATACATGTAAGGTCAGTCTGAAAATGGATTTGATGCTTGTCACAGCACATGATGCAGCTGCTAGCAGCGTGGCTGTAAAGCTCTGCTCTCTGCTTTGCAGGAGTTCATACTCTTCATATGCTCCACGGCTGTGTTAGCTTCTGGCTGCTCTGCTGTCCCCCATGTGGGACTTTACTGCTTTTGTTAGGGCCCTAATTGAAGTTTTGTTTCAGAACAGTATTTTCATGCAGACTTTGCAGTTACCTGCTGGAGAGACCCTCATGTGGCCGGTTATTCCCTGCCTCTGCACTTCAGTCTATCAGCTTAGGGCCTTTGGCCTTTACACAGATGATCCTGCCTGGGTTACAGCTTCACACCATAAATCACTTTGATTTAATCCATAAAAGAACCCCTGCTTTAACAAATAGTGTTCCGGGTTGATTCAGGTTAAAACGGTGTCGATGCCTTGAGCCCAAATGCCTGACTTTGGAAACGCAAACAGTGGACAGCAGCTTTCTAGGGCTGATGGTCTGGGGGGAGCAATGCCATTCGCTGTGGTTTCCAAAGCTACCCCTGAATTCCTTGGTTCTGGGGCAGAGGCTGTAGGAGCCCACCTTCAGCACGGCTTACTGCAGACTGGTAAAAGGTCAAACTAAGTCTTACTGGCTGTCAGTGCTTGGATTCCCTGCCATCTGCCCCCATGAAGATTGACTTAAATATGAACTTGCAATCATTTCTAATGGAAACTGTTACAGAGCAGTTGTTAATATTACTGTTATAGCACTTTGCATAGAGGACAATGTCTTCCAGGCTGGCTTGCGCCTTACCTTTGTCTTTTTGAACAGAAATGTGATTCGATCAGTTTTGCCCCGCTTCTCTAACTCCCTGTCCCAGAACATATTGCAGGGAGCCAGCGAACTGGTAACTGATGAGCCCCTGTTACAGTGCCATGCTGTGACACGCAGGAGCAGTTGGCTGGCTTTGTGGAATGCTGCCAGCATTTCCATTTGCCATTTATATCTACTGAATGCTATTATAAAAAGAATATTTACATGTGATTGAGTCTGTCAGCTATAAGTAATGGCAGCCACCTACTCCTAAACCTTAACCTTTCCTTCTTGTGTACAATGTGGCTGTATATTGCAATATCCTCCCTATCTCTTCTATCTTACCACATTTTAGGAATGTGCTTGCCATTTCCTCTAACTTCATGTGTTACTACTTCCATTGATGTATATATGCATGCGTGTCTGTTCATGCATAGGTGCATGCAGAAGTCTGGAGTCTTCTGTCCATTTAATCTGAGTTCCCAGAACTCATCCAGTCTGTCGGGGAAGGCATCAATCTCAAAGCCAGGGGTTGTATGATGTTGGAAGACTGGTAATACTGCATCTTCTGTTAGGAATTTCAAGGGAAAAAAGGAGCAAGGGGTGGGGGCAGAGGGAAGTGCTGTCCTTCCAGTATTAGAAATCATGTTACTGGTGGTAGAGTGCTCTTAGAAGGCACCAGTGACGATCAGATTCCTCTTAACAAGAACAAATGGTGCTGTCGATTGAGCACATGCTGCAAGGAGCTTCTTGCACCCGTTGCAGAATACAAATTCTAGCCCAGCACTGCTAGCAGCACTGCTCTAAAAGCACTGCTTCTGCTCGAATTCCCCTTCAGGTAAGTTTGGAGACAAGAAAGCCAAACACACAAACCCCCAGGAGGAGGTGCAGAAAAGCAGAGCGCACTGGCCAGGCTTTGACGGGGTGTGTGGCATAGAAAGCATGGTGCAGCGTGGTATCGAAAATGATCTATTTGCCACGGAGTACCCTGGCATAACTGAATGCTCTATAATGAGGGCACAGGATGTGTTAATCATTCCATTTCAGCTTTTCTGGCAGGAACTTGGCAGGAAGATACAGTAAAGCAGGTACCGATACTGAAGTTTTTATTGCTGCTGCCCATGCAACCAGTGGGTTTTGTTATTGTACTGTTCTTCCTGATTTTCCAACTGGAGAAGCAAGTTACACTGTCACTTCTATAGGCTCTGCTGGGGGCAGCTATAACGAAATTACCTTTGTAAAGTAAACTTGCTCATGTGTTGGTATTTAGTCTCTTGAGGCAGAAAGCTGGAAGCTCTGGGCAGCTCTGTCTCTGGAGAAGTTACGAGTGACTTAGCTGTATGTGTTAGTCAAAGTGGGGGCCGTGAGCTCATGGAAGAGTTCATTCCATCTTCTATAGCTTACTGCACATGCTCTTTTTCTTTTGTAAATGGATTCTTGCTATCCAAGGTGCTTCTGTTGCCCAGCTCTGCTATAAGCGGCCGCTGCCTGTTGCCTTGTGTCGGCAGAGCAAGCCACCAGGTTTCACTGGACTGACATCTCTTTCTTGAGGTGGGATCTGTCACCCAGGTCATTGCTGAGGGATGGTCAGATGTGATTTTTCTTTTGAATAGGCTTTATGTGGTGCATTTGTAAGCCAGGAACTGTGGTTTCCTGTCGTCATCTCCTCTGTCTCAATCTCAACACATTCCTATGGTGGCACTAGAAATTGCACTGGCTCTCAATATCTACTTGGATGGAATCTGAATGTTTGTGGTTTATGGGCTGTTTGTGGTTAGAGCTGGTTTTTAAAACAAATCAATCTTGTTCCATAACATGTGCATTCGTATCGGTGAGATCATAAACCCAAACTTCCCGTTTATGCTCTGGCCCTGCAATATTAACAATGAGGACCATAGAAACCCATTTCAGGTTTATGTGAGTGACACTGCAGTCCTTTGTCCCCTTGATAAGACGCCATGGTCTCTGTCAATCAAGCTATTGTGAAAGCATAGAAGTAAATGAGGCTGGAGAAACCTTTCTGCTTACAACCTGCATGGTGGGCTTCATCTGAGCTCTCCATCCACAGGGACGCTCCTTGGACCGGGACTGTCCCAACACCCAAACACCCACTGCCCAAAATGTCTGAGCTACATCAACACTTTGGAACACCAAAGTTCTCTGAGGACAATCAAATGAATGGTGAACCCTCCTGTTTGCCTGTAGTTGAACAGAGCTGGGTAGCCATCAGTTGCCATAGGTTTCAGCTGAAGGGGCTGGAGGAAGACTTCAGCACCTCGGTGCTTGACTTTGTGCCTTTATCCTGCTCTTTCAAGCAGCAGCTTTCTTCTGCCTTGGGGAGGTCACTGGTTTTCTCCCAGGATTATTCCTAGGTACAGCAGTGGCTGCTGGCTTCCAGGACATAAAACATGATGTTTCACTGCGTGTAAGAAGGTGCTTTGTGTAATGGGGAGAGTTTCATACACAACAAACTCCGAAGGACTTGAGGTTTTTAGGTACAGCAGTCTTGACAGAAAATGACTTATTTAGGGTTTAACCTCAACAGCAGCAAAATGTAACACTTCTGCCTTCCTTTCTCATGTATTCTTCATAACCACACGTATCTGGAAGCCAACCAATCAAGATCATTCTCCTACGTGCTGGGAACAAGGAGTAGTCTTAGTAATGTGGGAAGTGAATGGGTGTTGACATTCTGAAGGTATTTTCTGTCGATGAAAACTAATATATGCTATAAGGTTCTCTTTGTGTGATAAAAAGGAAAGAATTAGCTACGAGGAGCTAAATTATAGGAAAACAAAGACTGTAGTTATTAAATAGTGTTGGTTTGGATCAGAATATGTTTGAGTAGGAGATGTCTAAATCGTCTCAGAGGATAGTAATAAGTAAAAGATAACGAAATAACCTAAATTGATTACAGTCTTATACCTTTTATAAAGTAACTTTAAATGCAAATTGCATTCAACTGCAAAAAGGGAATTCATGTCCCAGAAGCATTTGAGTTAATTGCTGTAGTTAATTACACTCATAATTTTACTTGTGTAACTAATTCCAGTCAGGTGTTATGGGTGTATATGGATTTATTCCCCAGCCCAAAAGCCCCAGACAGCAGGTTGTTTTTAGGAAATCCTTGAACTTCACCATGAAAACCGTGTGTTCCCATTCTCACCAATTTGCTTGGATGAGTTGTGTGTGTTCAGAAAGAACATGGAAGGCATCAAGAAGGCAAACTGCCCCGGCTGAGGAGACCACTGTGGTCCCTGCTGATGCCGCTGACACTGCTCCATCACTTGTGCCCCCAACATCGTAGAGTCATAGAATAGTTAGGGTTGGAAAGAACATTAAGGTCATCCAGTTCCGACCCCCCTGCCATGGGCAGGGACATCCTTGAGTCCATGCTGGGAGCCTCCAGCTCCTCCAGCAGGGTCTGGAAATGTCACCCCTATTCCCTGCAGCGGGCTCCACAGGCTACAAGGAGATGGAGGGATATTCTATGTGGCTGTGCTGGCAAATGTTGTCTTCACTGTGAAATTCACTTCTGGACAGGCAAGGAAGCGAAAAGCTTCATCCTTTGCTCCAAGCAGTCGTGGCAAGTTCGTTCTGTACAGAAGAAAAGTGCATTTTGAGGCTGTGTTTGTCAGCAGGAGGAGCTGACCATGCAGTGAACCCGGCAAGTTTGTTAAAACCCTGTGTAGATAATGTAAATACAATTCTTGTGAGTAATGGCTGGGTTTCCTTGTCTCTTTCTGCTTCCTGAGAAGATGTTTTGCTGAAAACATATTGTATTAGGAATTATTTTTGGGCCTGCCCCTCCTGTCACCCCTCCTGCTCCCCTGTCCATTGTTGTGAAAGAGTGAAGCTGGGCCTGTGTTCATATGCTATATGTGCTCCTTCACCTCTCAAACCTCTGAAGGCTTGCACTCAAATCAAGGTCCAGCCCGCAGCCGGAAAAGGACTGCTTTTTGGATGTGTTATACAAAACCTTGTAATGTCAGCTCAGCTTGGTGGGCTTTCAGAAATGGGGAAGACCCACTGAAGTCTGGTGAGCCCTTGCTTGCTGTTCAACCTTACATAAGGTGAACGGGCTCTACCCTGACAGCCATTGCAGGCAAGCCCTAAACCAAAATGCCTGCTGCTTCCAAAGGACAGAGCTCTCTTAAGCAAAGCTACATCCAAATGTTGATAATCTCTTAAAATGTCTTCGCGCTCTTGAAAGGGACCAGTTCTTAGGTCTGTTTTTCTGCAATCCAGATGCTAATTTACCTCTGACTTGATGCAAACTGACAAAGCCCCTGCCTGTCCTTTTTGTTGTAGACCTGACAATACATCTCTAGTGACTTTTAGTTTCCGGTATTGTTTCATTTTCTATTGTACTCTGGTTTTCAGTCACAGAAGCTAAGCTCTCTTCACCTCTGGCTCCAACATATGTGAAACGTATTAGCAAAGTCCTGGGTTACCTTTTCTGTACGTGGGAAAATACCGTTCTTTCTGGGTCTTTCTAAATATCTCTGTCCCTTTCCCCACCCTTTCCCTGTATTATCACACACGGACTGGTTATTTGTCCTTCAGCAGCTACTGTTGTTTCCTAGGGTCTTTGCAGTATTAAGAAGTTTCATGCCAAATGTAGCACAGAAAAAAATCTCGAAAATCGGTGCCTGAAGCTACCCTCTGGAACAGCAAATTGCTTTTCCATAGCTATCTTCCCAAAACAAAACCAAAGGTCCCACTTGAAGCCCTCCTGTCTTTTACCGGCTTTTAAATTGAATAGCTTTTGCTGTAGATTTGTATTCATTCGCTGCATTAACGTCCTGTAATTGCCATGTCCTGCGCTAGAACAGAATGTGTCTGTGTGCCTGCAAAGGGGTGCCTCTGACAGAGAACAGACTGAACTAGATCGCTGACACGGATGCAGGTTGTGGTGTTTCCGTTCTCCTCACTGGAGTAAAATTCAGATTCACTGTGTAAAAATAGTCATACTTGTCTATTCAGATGTTATCCGTGCTGAGGTTTGTTGTCCTGGCCTCAGCAGTAGCAGTCATTTCTCTCCTGCTTAGTAGCTGGTGCAGTGCTGTGTTTTGGACTTTCAGCCTGGGAACAGTGCTGATAACACCAATGGTTTCAGTTGTTGCTCAGTAATGTTTACTCTGACCAAGGACTTTGTGAGCCTCACGCTCTGCCAGGGAGGAGGGGAAGCCAGGAGGAAGCAGAGGCAGGACACCTGTCCCAAAGAGGTATTCCATCCCCCAGCACGTCATGCCCAGTATAGAAACTGGGGGCAGTTACCCAGAAGGGCTGGATCACTGCTGGGTCGGGCTGGGTATCGGTCGGTGGGTGGTGAGCGGTTGTATTCTCTCCCCTTATTATTTCCCTTATCATTATTATTCTTGGTGGCAGCAGCAGTGGTTTGTGTTCTACCTTAGTTACCGGACTGCTCTTATCTCAACTCATGGGAGTCACATTCTTTCCATTCTCATCCCCCTCCCTCTGGGAGCAGGGGGAGGAAGGGGGGGAGTGAGCAAGCAACTGTGTGGTTCTGGGTTGCCTGCTGGGCTTAGAATCATAAAACAGTTAGGGGTGGAAAGGACCTTAAGGTCATCTAGTTCCAGGGCAGGGACACCTCACACTAAACCATGCCACCCAAACTAAACCATGCCACCCATGGGTTAAACCATGACATTTGTGCAGAAGAGTGCTTACAGAGGACCATCTATCTCTTCAGCTTTTTTCTTCTTCATCATAGTTATGTTTTAATATAGTGCATGATAAATAAGATTCTTCCACATCATAACTAATTACTGCCTATATAACATTACTACTGAGTCACGACCTACTAAGAAGTTTCCTCCATGATTTACCATTTATCACTAACAAGAATAAATAGTTGACCCAGCTCCTCCATAGTTTCTTCCAATCATCCAATCATAGGATTGATGCCTATGAAATGAGAATCACTTCCAGAATTTAGTAAACAATCTGAACAACGAGGGATGGTGGTCTCCCTTATACATACTCCCAGCAGATACAAGAAATGTTTGTAGTGCAAAAGGCATTGTTCTCAGTGGAGGCGTCCTGAGGAGTATGCACATCACTGGTCTTTAAAACAGGAGATACCATTCCTCCAGGGCTTTTTTACGTGGCTGTGCAGTTTACTATATTGCATGTAAACCTTTAGAGAGCGCTAAAACACGAGCCTTTCAGAGTATTTGCATTCATTACATCTTGTACAACAGCATGAAAACCAAGCATCTTTCCTCTTAATTTCTTGCTGCATTCTCCACTTGTGGGAATGGGGATGTAATGAAAATAGCGAACATTGAACAGAGATGTTCAATGAGTGGGTAAGTATGCAACCATTTATCCTGGTTAACTACCTAGTCAAGTGTTTGTGCAGGGGTGAAGTTACACTGGGTAAATCCATAGCACCCATCGCAATCTGCCTGCTGGGCTGCATGCGTGCACCAGCTCTGCTGAGCAAGGTGCCACACTCAGAGCAATTGGGCTCTGTGCAGATAATACCCCTATGCCACGTGTGAAAGGAAATCTCCAGGAGCCTGCTGCCATCAGAAATAGCCCAAGGTCCTGCAAATCCCTCAGTTCCTGCCCCTCCCCAAAATGCGAACTCAACCCTAAGCATTATAAAGAAAATAGGGGAGAAAGTCACATTTCTTCTCTGGATGAGTGTTGTGTGAATTCCTTTTCAGCAAGGATGAAGGAAACAATAAATAAAAACTCAAGGCAATGAAAATGTAGGTCTCTGTTCAACTTTAATCTTGCATCTATCTTTGCTTCTCAAAAGGTTTTCAGTTAGCTAAAAATACAGTTAAAGTCTTAATCATCCCTCTGAACTTTAAAGGTGAATTTTCTTTCCCATATAGTTTTTTAAGCATGTATTATTGATTGTTAAATATGAAAATAATTCCCTCCCTGCTTTTTCTTCTTTGGTGAGCTGTGGTTAGCCTCACTGCCGTGATTTTCCTGAACACAGCCATAGAGCTGCAGCATAAAGTCATCTCTGCAAACATGGCCCTGAATTAAAAAACACAAGTCTGCTAATGTGAAATCCTACTTTGGTGTGGCCAAAATCTACCACGCTAAAGGAAGCTGTAACATGTTATATGGCATTAGCCAAAGAAAACTGTTATGTCTGTCTTCAGAGAGAAAACTGGAACAATATAAGGAAACCCCATTTCCCAATATACTGAGGTTTTCTGTAAGTAAATGAGTAAGGCCTGAAGAAAACAGTTCAAATCACAATCTTCTTGGGAAATCTCCGGATCTCAACCATATGTCAATATTGCAGGTATGTTATTATTGAAAAAAAAATAAAATCAAGAAGGAAACGTTCACACTGAAATGTTCAAACTAGCAGTTCAAAACTTCCAAAATGTGGCACTGCAAAGAGGCATTTCTTGCACTGTCCCATTTCATTAGGCAAATGAAAGCTGTAAAGGATCATCAAAGTCTCATGCTTCAAACGCAGTCCTCCAAAGAGAAGGAATTTCCACAGATGTGCAAGGGTTGAGCTTCCCTTTCTCTTTCTAGCACATCATATCGGCCATGGGCATCGCAGAGAAGGATGCTGTACTAGGCTGAATAAATAAGCTTAATAGAGAAACCTGAAATCCAGAATCAGCAGATTAGGTGAAAGGAATCCAGTATCCTTATCTAAAAATTAACTTTAGATATTCTGAAGGAAGAAGAGGGGGAAATTGTGTTAGTACAGATGAGATTTGTCCCATATCCTTCACTAGGCAGGATGACCAGATGTTGCTCAATTACGTGTGAGCACTTTTTCTTTCCTCTGTGTTGTACCTTCACACAGGACAATGTAGGGATTGTAAGAATTACTCCACATGTTACCATCTTCCTGGTTTGCAGTGCTGAATGTAAACGTGCTCCAACCAAAACCCTTCATAGGCACTTAAGAACAGATTCCTCTTGAAGGTCCTCTGTGTAGCTTGTAAAGTGTCCTTCCAGTACTGTGTTAGAGCTGCAGGCTTGCAGATAATCCATCCTAATGTTTTCTTTAAATCTTTCTTTGTTTTAAATTTGAATCTTCATAGCTTTATCTTACAGTTCCTTTGAATTCTTGTGATTTAGTGCAATGGGTTTCATTGTATATAGGAGCAGCAGCAGAAGTCCTTGGTTAGTGTCTGGAGGAAGACAAGGTTAAATTCTGTATTGAGATATGATTCATGAGTTGACAGGCTACTTGATGCAAAGAACCAACAACAACAGTAACAACAGAAAAAAACACAACTCCAAAAATGAGGTAAGAAGTGTTCATTGGGAAAGAGAACTCAGGATGTACGTAAGCATCAGGACCAACGTCAAAACCTTAGCAGCAGGCAGGAGCATGCTGGCACTGGACCAGTACACCTTGCGCTCGTTCAGGAGCTGAACAGGCCGGAAGTTTTCAGTCATGTAAGTTGAGTTCCTCCCATCAAAGTGGAGTGTCGAGAACTGAGAAATCTGCAGGCATCAAAGAAAAAGATTGTTAAATCCTCTTTCCATAGAACGCTGTAAAATACGATGTTATAAATCTATAGTGCCTTAGTCTGGTTTTGAACTGTATGGATGCATAAACCTTGCAGGAAACAAGGTGATGGAGGCTACTGCCAGACGTCACCAACACTTGACTTCTTTTAACCTTGGAAATCACGGGCACTTCCTTTCTGTGTGAGCCAAATGCTTTGTCCAGCTCGAGGAGCTGGTTACACCAGTCCTCGTGACGCACATAGTCCTGTCCTTGTCCGTCATATCCCAGTGACACCAAGAGAATTAGGGTTTCTTTCTTTGCCTCAAATTTCTGCCTGTTGCATCATGGTGCTGGCCCAGAGCGAGCAGGTGCTCACTCTTGTGCACTGTGCTCTTCTGGCTGTGTGTGGCTGAGCATTGCTATGTGACTGAAGTGATTATGAGCACACTGCAGGTAGGAACTAAACCACAGCTGCTGGCTGTTGGCCAGGCTGTGCTGGCTGTAGTACTGCTGCGAGTCCACTCCAGGACATCCGAATTTCTTAATCCTGTACTGTATTTTTGAGACAGTCATGATTCAGTCTCCTGTTCCAACCTCTAGGACAAACACGGATTGCTTAAAGCTGATGCTGATAGACTCAAAGTTTGCATTTTGAAGTATTCTGTTCTGATATTTACACCACTAGGAGAAAAGAAGTGGGACTTGGGAGTGAGCAGATGACAGCAGTGGAAGTGCTGCTGCTGAAGCACTCGGCTAGGTGTTTACCTGTGGGATTTCTTTGGCTTTCTTTTCACATCGTCATTTCCCCTTCCTTCCCCTTTCCTGCCATTTTTTGAGGGATGATTTAATAGGGTCGAAAAGCTGTCACGAGGGACTACGTTTTGGCTAATGTCAAGCACGTGTGTGTGTGTCATAGGAAGAAAGCAGTGGAGCAGCTAACAAGTCTGGGTTAAATTGTGTGACTGAGCAGGCAGCCAAAGGGCAACCAACCATCAGCAGATCTTCCAGGCTACCCTTCTGTGCCTTACCTGAGAAACACTGAGCTCAACTGGCTTCTCAAATATGGTCCAGATGACACCCTCATAGCAGTCAGGAGTGGTGAGGGAGCCCTCATACCGATAGTACCTGCCAAGGTCTTTCTCAGGTGGGAGAAGAGAGCTCAGCGGCAAAGGGTCCATCTGTGCCGTTTGCCCTAGACAAACCACATGGAAATGTCTCTTGTAACAAGCACAGCTCTGGCTGTTGTTCATCTTTGTCTTCACCTGTGGCTGGTACTTACGGCTGCATAAAGCCCCATCCCCACACGTGCTCCCCACGAGACCCGGGGCAGCCACACTGAGCTGAAATCCCCGAGTGCCCACTGCAGGAGCACATCTCACACACAGCTCTGTCAGCACTCTGCGTGATTCGCTTCTCACTTTGTTTCCTTCTGCAGAAGCAGGAGGACTCATTGTGGCCCAGTGCGGGGAGGGGGGGTGGTTCTTCACTGCAAACATGGAGAACGAGATTTTCTCCATCTGTGATGCTCTGAGTGCTTGACAAACTTCTATCTTTTGGCTCTGACTTTCAAGTAGCAATATCTACTGTAGGTATGACAGGATTGGACCATGAACTGCTCAAAATAAATACCTGTTGTGTTTTGACCAACAAACAGAAGTGTCTTACCTTTGTATTTAATATTCTCTAATTCATTTACTAGAGTTTCATAGTTTTTATTTTCTTCTTCAACCTGAAATGGAAATATGTTGATTCCAAATCACACATTTCTCAACAACTGGTTGCTTTGAATTGCGAATAAGACAGAAAAGAACCATGAAGCTGAAAGATAACAGCAAGATGAATGCAGAAAAGGGTAAAGGAATTAAGTGCTTGTCCTGAATGCCTGCAGAAGATAGAGAGACCAAGGTCTTGGATTACCATAACGTTAACACAATTGATGACTCAGCCAAATTGCTGGTATATTTGAGATGGGCAATTACAAAACTGGTGACATACCTTTACAAAGAAGGCCAGCACAGCCACACCATCCTCGGTTTTCTTCGCTTCTGTTACATCCGCAACATCTTCTCTTATGTGGACAATATGAAGCTGTAACCCAACAGTAAAGGCCATTTATTGTTCATTTTCCTCTACAGTTCAGTGGTGGAAAGGCAGCCTGGCTGCTTCTTTGCACCTGTGCTGCAGCAGGGCCTGAGCTGCTTGGCTGGTCACAGGCTGGGAACCAGCAGCTCAAAGTCCTTGGCCTGAGGCAGGAGCTAGCAGTAAATGGACTGTAATTTGAAGCTAGCATTCATCAACAACGGCTTCATGGATTTTTACATCGTGGTTTGAAAGGGGGTCGTTTTCTTCCACTAATCCATGTGTATCAGCACTGGCACTTTGTCTTGCCTCGAAGAGAATAAATTTTTTTGGTTGCACAGGTCAACTCATGGCTGCAGTCCCAGAAATTAATATATAATCTGGATAAGCAGCCTGAGAGTGTAATCAGACTGTATAGACTTTGAAATGTTTCTCCTCCCAAAAGGCAATATAACTCCAGATTTATCATCTGTCCTGTGCCTTTGCTATGCAAAAGTAGCGTGAGTCCTGATGTTGTCACTTGTTTAGCAAACAAGGCGTCCTCAGTTCTTTATTTCTACTGTTGGGGTTTCATAGGAGAGCTAGCCAATGGTTTTTGTGCAGCAGTATCTTACATAGCCAAAGTTCTTGAGTAAAAGCAGCAATCCAAAACCAGTCTCACCTACCTCCATGGCTTGTTTTTCTCCATCTATGCTGTGCTCTGACCCAGGAAGGTATCGCTGCACACCGGGGGCTCCCCAGTGCAAATGAAATTCTATCGCCTTGTATTTTCTTCCCAGACCTCCACCTCCAATTTTAGGGGATGTGCTTAATGTTACTTTAACTGGGGAAAACAAATAGGTTGTTAAAAAAAATCCAAAGAGATCACACGTTAATAGTACAGGAGAGTAGAGGGATGTATGATCTTGAGATTCAAATGTCTCCTGAAGTCCTGAGTGCACCAGAAGCTGAGCACTGACAAAAGGCTGGCTGAGATTAATTTGAGATGAAAAGGAGAAATATCATAGTCCACTTCCCAGTAACATGCAACAGCATTTGGGCATCCCTTTATAGCATAGGACTTGGAGCTTCTGTTCCCACTTCTACCTAGGATTAGCCCTGTGGACTTGAATGACCTGTGTAGAACCTTACTTGCTGGAGAGCTGAGCTACCCATTACTTCATTTGAATAAATACAATAAATTTGATGATACTTGTTTCCCTTTGTAAAATGGAGGAAAAGGACAGAGAGCTTCTTTGGGTTGTTCCAGGGGAAGGGATTTATAGGATTTTACAGCATCTTTTGGCATATCATCAGCTACTCGCATTTGGAAGAAACCAGGGTAATGGACTGTCTTTGCTTGATTGCACTGAGGGGATTTGTTCACTGTCATTATAACCCCAGGAGTAAGAACTACTCAGACCTTTCAGAAGACCCTATATTCTTTCATTTTATTGTCTAGGGGAACACCCTATGTTAAAGTATTCTTAAAAGTCATCTTGACCATGGTTTATTTGATTTTTAAGCATCTTCCTATCTTCTATTGTCTGCACTGTAACATTTGTTCTAGTCAAGGTGTAAAGATACTCTCATCTATTTTAGAGTAGTGTTGCAACTTCAGCCTAAGCATCTAAGTCATTACATCTATTTGATGTGATGCTTGATCTGTTGTTAACAGCAAAACAACATTTTCTTAGGAGCTAATTTTCTAGTTATAAATTGCCATCACTTCCTGCGCTTGCGACATTTGTGATGTATTTTGTAATGTTTAGACTTCTACATTAAGCACAGTACTTCTCTTTCCATAGGAAAGACTGCTTTAACCTGGATCGAAGCCCCAGAGATTTCATTTCTGTTCTGAATTCCAAATGAACTGGAAGCCTGTGTGAGTCAGTTTTCTTTTTTATCTGTAAATGGATGAGTAACATATCTTTGTGGGCTTTGTTTATTTAGATTGTAGACCTTGGAGACACTGACCTTTGCTGTCTGCACATCACAGACCATAATGGCAGTCTAATCTCACGCAGAGCTTCTAATTGCAGCTGTAGTTTAAGCAATAGCAATTCCAGTTTTGTACTCATTTTAGCACAGGAATTGGTTGCCCTCAAAAGGAAGAAATTTTAAAAGCCCAGACTGCAAAACTAATTCTTTTGCATGGCTGTAAAAGACGAGAGATCTGACCCATCCTTATGAATGCGAAGTGTTGTGTGAAAGAGATTTCTATGCACAGCCACTGTAATGGGGAGATTCTAGAATATCATTCTATAATGGAAAAGCCATTAACCCATACACTAGTGAAAAGTCAAGATATGTATTTTTCTTATGGTCTGTCAAGCTACTGATGTTTTAAACTAGAATCTCTGGCCGTGAAAACCTACCCAGCTGTTTGCCTTCTTCCCTTTCTATTTTACAATAAGGAAATATTTGCCATTTGCAGCTTTCCATTTTAGGGATTTAGCAGTTAAAAACCCCAAACCATCAAAGATCTTAAGAACACTTATAGAATCATAGAATCCCAGAATCCCAGACTGATTTGGGTTGAGAGAGACCTTAAAGCTCATTCAGTTCCCACTCCCTGCCCCGAGCAGGGACACCTTCCACTAGGCTAGGTAGCTCCAAGCCCGTCCAACCTGGCCTTAAACATTTCCAGGATGGGGCATAGGTAGATTTTATATATAGATAATGTTAAAAAGGAAAAAAAAAAAAAGGATAACAGATTTATTTCTAAAGTTGAAGTAATTCAGTATAATATTGTTGAAGTGCCATCATTAGTATTGCTTTTACTGAAGAGAAGTGGAGGAAGTAAAACAGCTCTAAATCACTGTTCACTGATTCACTGTTTACTGATATGCTGTTCACTGAATCACTGTTTACTGAATCAGCAAACTCCCATTGGATTACTTCTGAGTGCAGAGAAAACGGGGTGAAATCTAAGGAGATTTGAGCTCGTTATTAAAGACCTAGCAGGACACACATGTTGTGAGCCACTAGTTGAATGGCTTTCCCAGATCGTGTTCTTCAGCAGAGCTCTCCTTTGTGTGGAAGCAAGGGTCAAACAGGTCAAGCACAGAAATGAAACCTATAGGAGCATTCAGTAGAAACCTCTGCCAAACCCGTTGTCCTGAACCCCTACACCTACCCACCTCTGTTCCTAGAGGTTGTTTGATTTAGAGGTTCCCTAAACATCTTGAGTTCTGTTTCTGCACATGCACAGAGCCGCTTTCTGCTGAGATACTCAAGGACCATGTCCGGAACCCCAAAACCAGGTAATTCCCACAAAGTTCCCAGAAAGCCTTGGATCAGAAGGTATTCTGAATGTTTAACTTCTGAAATACAGGGGTGCTCTCTTAATTCGGCTTACTTGCTTCTAAGTAGCAGTAGTTATATCTAACCTTGCCCACGGTGAATGCATGGTCCCAAGAAGAGGAACAAATAAATCCCATGACAACATATTTGACAGTACTTGCCTGTATGTCCATTGTTTTCTATGTTCCATTTCGAAGACCCCTTCACATCATACCCTTCAAAATTCAGTGGCTTAAGGTTTTTGTCATAGGTGACATTTTTGGTGACAATATTGACAGGTGACTGTTTGTTCCCTTTGCAGACGGCATCTGTTAGATACCATTCTTGAGGAGCTGCGTAAGGATGAAGAAAAGAATTTCTTTCTGTAGACAGCAAATCCTTGATAACCCCAAATCACCCAACAGTCAATTTGCTCTTGCTTGGGAAATTGGGAACATCTTTGAAGAAAAGGTCTTTGTATGTTGGAATGCAATCCAGCACCTTTCTTAGCATGTTATTTTTGTGGATTTAAAATACTCATAGGTCATAGGGTTTTAAAATAGAAATACTTTGTAGCATCATCCGTGGTTGAAACAAAATTAATATTTAGCCCAAAACACTGCTATCTTCAAAATGCCATTCTTTAGGTACCCTCTATAGCACTTACATTTACATTTAACATGATCATGCAGCGTTAAATGAGGAGTTGTGTGAATTTTTGCATTATTTCTATCAAGAAGCCCTTTGCAAAAGAGAAGAATCCAAACACTAACGGGACTGGGAAAATGAACTGTTGAGCAGTACCTTCGCAGGACGGCTGTGCGCACTTCTGTGACTGATAGCACCAGTGGTGTCCAACTACAAAGAAAATAGAACCATCAGGTGTTAAAAATCAGATGAATGGAAAGCTGCAGATGGGAATGGATTTGTAACTTGTGATGCTGACACAGTGATGACCGGGCACAGAGCTTTGACAATGTCTTGGTATTGTCTGCCCGATTCTATTAGAGAAAGATGTTTCATTTCATAAATACATAACCAATGGCTGGTAAGAGGTGAGTGCTCCAGCTGGAAAGACATCTTCAGTTGCTAGAGATTTCTTAGCAGTATGAAGCACACCATCCGGTGAGTCTAGCTGGGTTTTAGCATCAAATAATCCAGATGAAAGCATCAGAATCCTGCAGTGAGTAGCTCTGGCCTCTCTCTGGATCTCCTGTCTTTAATGCATCAGTGTATACCTGTTAGTATTCCTTCCAAAAACTAGCAGGAAGTGTTAGAACGCTAGCTAGGTTGCAGTTCCGAATAATGTGGGTTTGAAACCTTGGCTTTGGTAGCTCCTTGAGGCAAAAGTTCCACATCTGAATATATGCAGTGTTAAATAAATTTCCTTACATCAGCTCTGCACTTGCCATCCTTCCGCATACTTGTAAATTCACGTATGCAGGATGACTTCCCTCACTGTTCCAGAAACTATTTTAAAAACGACTTGGTGCAATAAGGAATTTTGGGGAATGCAGGGTCTCATTTCCCAAAAGACATGAAGAATCTTTAATTCAGCTGAGCTGTGAAACCACACTGATGGCTGCAGAATTCTTCAATAGAACATCTTAATGTTACTTTTTCATTGTCAGAAGAAAATGAAATTCAGAGGAAGAGCTGATTTAACTGAAGTATCTGGTCAGGAAAGTAAGGACTATTAGATCTATGCTTCAGTGGCTGTTCATGACAGTTACAACGTTCAAACGGACTTTAACAGGAGCAGTCCTCTTTTCTGTTTAATCCATAACAATTCAAACCCTCTTTTAATCATGATTAATACTACAGGTTCTGTTGGCCTATGGTTTGTGAATTATAGACATTTTAACCAATGGCTAATCAATTCTAGGGGTTATTATGGAGAAGACCTGTCATTTGATTGCTAATTGCCATAATTTGTGATCTTTTATAACACGTCTGCTGGAAGGTTCATAACTGCTTCTAACGCCTTCATATCAGTAGCACAGCAATACCATCCATCTAGTCAGTATTTAGCAGCTATAAGTAGATAGCAAATGTGACTAGCTTTAACAACTGAGGGACACTTGGGTGAGTTTGTAGCCTGAATATAATATATTAAATATATAAAATTAATATAATATATCTAATATAATAATATATTAAATTTAATTTATAGTTTTACTGTTTTAATATTTTAATTCTAAATAAATATATAAAATAATGCTGTTTCAGTTCATCTCTCACAAAAATTTATGCTGAAAACTCTGAATAATGTTGACTCTTTCTGGTTTAGCAAACATTTAGCGCTACTGAGAAGAAAGGTAAAGAGCATCGCTACATTTGTGATGTAAGTGCACTGATTTCTACGTTGTTGGGCCATTAATGTTTTGTAATGACCAGAAAACTGGTTTTGACAAGGATTTAGTTTTTGACTCACTTCTAAACACAACCAAAACTCAGCCTTCGGACCTGCCATTTCTCAAATGGATTGTTGCATTTTCTCAGGCCTGGGTACACAAGACAGAGGCCAGACCTCCAGCAGCACAGAGCGGAGCAGTTTCTCATCTCCACTGGGGAATGACCACAAGTTCCAAGCACAGAATGTCACCAAGTCACTGTTCTAATCCATAAATGCCTAACAAATGCCAGGTAAGCCAATCTTCACAGCGCTTGGTTCTGTTTCATACGTGTTAGTGTTTGCATGGGTGAATGACTACAGACATGTTTTTGGCAACTGCTCTAGACGAGTGGTCAGTGTGTGCTTTAACAATAGCTGCACCAGCACCCTGTGATTGGGAGTGCTCTTTCTTTGTGAGTTATATGTTCATGAACCTTCAGGAACAAAAGTGCTGCTCTGCAGGAGCAACCTGGATGCAAATATTGCAAGGTGGCAGCATATATGCAGCATGAGAGGAGAGTTACCAGCAAAGATCTGGTCTCAAAGTCGCTGGGGTGTGAGTTAAACCAGGGACGAAAGTCCTCAGGTGAGGAATCAAGGTCGATGGAGGTATTCTGCTCTGTTTACTATAACTTCTTGGAACAAGGTCTGCTGTTCTGGGCTTGTACAGTGCCTTGCACAATGGGAGTGTGATCGTGACTTAGACATCAAAGCATTACTGTAATGCAAATCAGATTTTCCGGTCAATATGATTCACAGTTAGGAGTAAGTGCAACGAGTTCATTGGGTGCAAGGTTGTGGACCATGACCACAGAACCCTGAAAATCAAAGACAACCACAGGAACCACCGAGGGAAGGTAAATACCACCAAATCACATTGTTAGTGGTCCTGACGTGGTGTCTCTGTACCAGAGGAATGAAATGGAAGTGGGTTATGGAGCCTTTCATTGCTGTGTCTGGGTCCAGCCCTTCTCAAACAAAGCAAAGCTGACTTTTTACTAGCTGGTAGGTGTTCAGCAGGCTCATGCCTCAGGAGACTGAAGCATAACCACGCTCAAAATGCTTCAGCCTGAATGGTAAGACGATGGGGAGAAAGAGTTTAAAAAATTAAAGATAAAGAATCCAGCCTTCAGGTGGCCACTGCTGCCTTGCACCCAGCACTGGGAGTATTCTTCCCTTCTGTCAAATGCAGCGTGCACCCAATGATTGGTGTCTGATCTCCGTGAGCTTCCTGCAAAGTTCCTAATGTCTACAAACTAACAAAAATGAAGTGTTTTCTATCAAGCACTTATCACAGTTGTGGTTTAGAAGGTGGGATGGTATCAGTGAAGTAGAACAGGTTATAAATTCAGCAGTTCATAAGAAAAAGGTTAAATTTTAATAAGTGAGCTAATTAAACATTGCAGAATGCAAACAATGATTTAATGTTCATTAGGAAAGGGATTTTTCTTCTGATTGGTGGTAATATAACATCAGAGAGCAGGATCTTCTCTGCAGATGCTGCTCAGGAGGAATCAAACTGTTTCACTTGCAAGGATTTGGATTTGTTTGTGTCAGGTGAGATTCCTCCGTGCATATAGAGAGCTTGTATTTACAGTGCTCCTTTCCCCCCCGGGCTTTATGGCTTTATTTCTGAAGCACGAAGGAAAGGTACTTGTCACATCCAGTCAGTTGTCTGTGGTCTTAGGCATGATTATGCCCTAAGGTATGTTGTCTAGTCTAGTTTTAATTGTCTGAGCGGCTCCTACCACTTCCCTTAGGAGACTTCTCCACAGTCTATTAGCCTCCACTGTCAGGAAATGCTTCCTGTTGAAGAGCTTATATTTTCCACTTGCTTATCTGCATCCCATCGCTCCTAGAAATATCACTGAACCACCCTAAGCAATTCTTTTCCCTCCTTGATGTTTACAGCAGTCAAATATTTCCTTCATAATCTGTAATTTCTGTTCTTCCTTCATCCATCCTCTGTCCCATCTCCTGATATGCCCTTCACCTTTCCACTGTTTCCACCCCAGAGCTCCTCATCTCTCTTTCTCTGAAACCCATTTCTTACGGGGACCCTGCACATCTCTGATCCCACCCTGCAGTCCTCTCACCTGGCTGTTCTTCCCATCAAACCTCAGCTCCCCCATTCCTTTTCCTGTTGTTTCTTTTATTGCCTGGAGAAAAGCAGCAGAAAGGGGAGGGTTTTGTGGTTTGAGGTTTTTTGTTCAGTCTGTAGTTGAGTTGCTGAAACCACTGCTGTGATATGAGCTGCCCTGGAGAGTTTCACAGCTTACTTCTTGCTGGTATGCGTGAATCGAGCCATGAGCATTCATACCTTGCTCAGCATAGTGTTAGATGCTAGACAAGAGTTCCAAAAGCTCCTTGCCTAATTGGCATTAAATAGAGACATTTGCACTGTTGTTACTATTGGAAGTAATATAATTCAGTATATATGTATATATATATACCTGGCCTTAACAATTGCTATATTATCAACTGTATCTGGCTATGAAATCAAGAACCCATAATACAATGTAAGTGGTGATGCACCTTGACTTTACTGGGGTTTAGTTTAGAGTAGGGCTGAACTAGGCTGAAGGCCTCCTCTTCCTTCCCAAGGTTCAAGACAGTTAAATTTAGGGAGTCTCTCTTGGCAAGTAAGCAGTCCTACTTATCTCTGTTTCTTCCTTGTCAAATTTACAACTGGTTTCCTGACCAAAGCTGGTTTTTAGCACCAGAATAGCTGGAAAACAATGCTATTACGTCTTGTTTTCATTTTATTGTGAATGTTTTCAATTGTTTTAGCTATCAAGCCTAGCTCGGGAACTTGAGGCAAAAGAATTCCTTCAGCTGAGAACTCCCTCTTCTGTTCACTTACGCAGCTGGATGGAGGACAGTGCTTCTGGCTGGAAGCCAGGCTGTTGGCAATTTGCCGATGTGCTATTGTGTGATCTAGGAAAAGACCCTTAAGCCTTTTTGGATCATGGTTAGATTGCCTGAATTCCATAAAAGTTCCTAAATCTTCTTTGTCCTACTTGTTCCCCGCTTACTGCCCTACTTGGACCTACTGAGTTGCTGCTTGGAAGCCCTCATCTCCGACTCGGTGCCATTGGACAGGTTGCACTCAGGCTAGCTGAAAATTGCCCTTTTTATTTGTCCATTTGCACACAAAAACTTACTGAACCAGGTTTTGTCCTGCCCAATAAAGCGGTTCGAAACATATTGATTTTGTATGTTGATGGTTAGCTGTTTTTATTAACTATATTTAATCTCCTGAAGTGTGAATGACCTTTATGCCGCTAATAGCCTGAAGTACTGAGGCAGTAAGAATATCCTCTGTTACGTTTTACTGACAACCCCTTCTCTGTCCCTGACTGGCTCCTTTGTTTGTCCCTTTAGATCTCTTGTCACCCTCTTTCAGCCATGTCCTCACTGACAATCCATTGTTTTCTGAGGCACACAGCTGATAGCGCTCCCGCTGCACTGCTGCTTTTCAGAAAGCCCAGGCTGCCCTGAATGCCATAGCTCTCATTACAGCTGTACTGCCCACCGGTTTCCAATCCACCCCAAAAATCCCTTGTAACCACTGGCTCTGCAGCCTGGCCTTTTCTATGAAAATGGCAAAACCTAGTTTTGCTTGTGGTATATTTTTAGCTTCAGTTTGTGTTGGGTTCACTCTATTTTTAGCTTGCTGTGTAAAACTTACTATCTTTAGTACAAAAGACAAAGCAACATCAAAACAAGTGGGCTCTGTCTTTCTAATTGAGCTTGCTGAACACAATGAACATATATACATAAAAGTCTATTTATACATTCTTAAGTATTATGCATCCTCAGGAAGTCCTGATCAACTACTTTGATAGGCGAATGCAGTTCCAAATGTCTGCTTCTGGATTGATGTATCTCAAACCATGTCAAAACAAGTGTTTGTGATCATTCACGTCTCTTCTAGTCACTTTTACCTGGAACTTCTAATAATGACACACATCTGTATGTATTCCAAGGTATTATTGGGAACTGACCTTGAAAATAAGCTTTATTGCAGGAGTGAAGCATTACAAGTAAACGTACCTGATCAGAGCCCAGTGTTTATAATCTGCACGTGTAGCCATGAATCACATGCTGAATTGAGCTCTCTGTAATACATATAAACTGAAGGAAAAACCCAGAGATTGGAGGATTCTAGGTATGCCCTATAAACATTTGCAAACTACTTCCTCTGTGTCAGAGAGTGAGGGAAATGTTCTCAGCTGTGACCTGTGGTACTGTTGTAGCCTCTGTCATATATATGTGTCCTCATAAATTTGCTGTATCAAAGCAGGAAGCTGGCTTTTAATAAAAACTGAGTATCCAGGGCTAAGGTGATTTGCTTCTGTGGAGTATTTTGCTTTGCTTTGTTTAATAAGAATAAAATTCAGAAATATTTCTCTTCTTTTGAAGTATTTTTAAAGTGTAATTCATGCTATTTTTGGCTTTCCTTTTGTACTCTTTTGTGCTGGGTTTATGACAACTGATCCTATGACTGCAAATGCAACTAAAAAGCTAGTAACAGGCCATTAGATATATTGTGCAACATAACAAAGCATCTCCTGCAATGCCATTAACAGGGAAAAAAGCCTGTTCGCATGGAGACAGACACCCAGCTGAAGAGCTGGACCTTGCAGCAGGAAAGCACCTTGGCTTGGAAGCTGGAGAAGGACGAGGTGATGCAGCACGTTGCAGTTCTGCATGAGGTCAGCTAAACAGTGAGTTAATACAAATTGATGACAGTGGAGTGTACTCACGCTACTCAGGCCAATCCTTAAATGGAGCATTCGTAATGTGATTGGATCCACCGTGTACGTGGAAAATTGCCCGCTCACTGCTTGTCACCAAAGCAGGCTGCAAACCAGTGAACAATGATTTTTGAACTTGGGAGCTGTGATATCCTTGGGTGCATCAGCCTTGGTCTGCTCAAGAACCTTGATGCTTGTTGAGGCATCGCACCGATGTATGCTGCCTTAGGCACAGCATAGAGACACAAAGCAGGGGTCCTCTCCCCTGTGGCATCAGCCATTCACCTCTGCACGCTATATGCAATCACTCTCCAGCAGTTCAGAAGCCATGCAGGGAGGAGGCACATCTCATGCCCCTGCACTGGATTCATACGTGATGGAGGTGGGCTTGTAACACATGTATGTGTAATTCTCTAAGAGGAAGTCAGGATCTGCAGATGAATGCAGATTACAGCAAGATGTGTCTGCACAATACATTTTCTTCAATAACTTCACATACAGACTAATGTGAAGAGGATTGAGGCATTCCTTGTATGACACAAATTCACCCATTTGTGCAGCTGTATCTGAATGCCACCCCTGGCAGGCTGCAGAAATGTAAGGTGTTAAAAACATTTCAAAGCTTATTCCATATATGACTTTAATACTGTCTTTCAGCTGCCTTTCAGGAGTCTTCCAGTGATACACCATGTTGTTTCTTCGCCTGCTGGGCTTGGTTCTGTCCCACAGAATGAAGCAGGCAGTTAGAGCTAGCTGAAGAGCTGCTCCCTGTCTCACCTGCTGCTTTGCCACAAGCACTTTGCTGTCTTTTGCTGAATTTTAGTGTCAAAGAGAGAGTGAAATTGTTACAATGCCTTACCACTTTGTGCCGTTATCACAAACTGGGAGAAGAAGTAAGTGTACTCTGAGATTACAGGACTTTCATCTTTAGATATCCTGGGCAAGCACTCTGTTCGTTCTTCTCTCGGGCTTAAAACCCCTCCAATTGCAAGACAGTGAATAAACCCCAGCTCACTGTAACTGGCTCTCTTATAGAGTTTGCTTGCTAAAATTTGATTGCAGGATCAGTGTTTAATGGGAAAGTACAAAAACCTCAGAGTTTCAAAGATATTAAGTATTCAGTGCTGCTACAGGTTCAGCACAGATGATGCAGATAGAAAACTCTGCTACCTGGAGCCTGCTTGTGCAGTTTACACAGCTATATGGAGAGGGGAGAGCACAGAGCAGTGTCAGTGGATGTCTCTTGCTCTCCGTGCACACTCAGCAGCCTGACGAATGTGAGCTCTTGCTTCTTCTTGCATACAGTGGATCTGCCAAGGGTGGCATTCACTGGTATGTATGGACGATGGCAGGCAGACTCAGATAAGCCTCTAAATCTATTTCTGCAGCTTGAATTATTACAAGGAAGGAAAAGGAGGAAGCCCAAAGCAAAGTATCCTGCACAAAGATCATAACTTGAGATCAAGCTGAGATAACTGAGGTAACTGCTGTGAGATAATGTCAGTGATAGGTTGTCAGTTATATTTAATCATGTGCCAGATTATGTGGGTGGAGGGAGTGAAATTCAGGCAATCCATAGCTCCTAAAGCACCTATGGATTACTGCCCTTTCTATGTGCTAGGTCTTGCCTTGCCGTTCTTCTTCGTCTTTCTTAAACTGAAAAAGCAACTTTTCATCCTAGAGTGCACCTGAGGAGACCAGCATCCCACTTTTGCCAACCCTAAAATTAATTTGAAATACAACTATGTGTACAGCCTATGCCATTAGAACTGGAAGTGGAAGAAGTTGCAGCATCTTGTTTTATGCTACTTCAGGAGATACCAGTTATACCTTGTGTCTGAATGGCCCTGAGGAAACATCAGACTGAGAATTGATGCTGACAATGTCAATGTCAGCACGGGGATGTGAATTTTTGGTTTGTGAAAGTTAGAAGTATGTCAGTAAAAATACAGAAAATCGAAGGAATCATGTTCTATCATGCATCAGTCCTTGGAGCAGAAGAGCAGGGACTGTGGGAAAATGCCTTATCATGGCTATGAAAAAGGTTCAAACATGCTGGAGTTCATCCTGTTCCTCTTAAAGAACGTTTTTATCAGTAACACTTGGAGCTTGCTGTCACCCTGCCACAAGGCTTCTAGATGGAGATTTATTACTGTCCTCTGCAACTGTTGTTCTCTGAATGGCCCTAGACTGAATCTGCCATTAAGAAAACCTCTTTCTCAAAAGGTTTGGAATATTGCAGACATTCTGCCTCTCTTCTAATAGCAGTACCAGCGGGTCATTGATCTCTTAAAGGAATCAAGCAAGCCATTTGAGGTGCATCAGTGCAGCTATTAATGGAATATGCTGAGACCCGTATAAGTCAATGGATGAGATGCTGGATGAGGGTTCAAGCTAGATGGTTTCTCTTCCTGCTGCTGCTTGATCTCTGGGCAGGTGGCTGCAGCAATGTGCCTCAGTTTCCCTTCTATGGAATGGGGATAATGAAGCTTGCTTCCTTATAAAGCCCTGTAAGGACTGTCAGTAATAATTTTATAACAGAGGAGCTGTGATAGTGAGACAGATCAAAGCTGAAAGCGATTTGAAAGATAAACAGTTATATTTACTATTTAAGTGCAGTGAATTATGAGGCTGCCCAGATTGGAAAACCAGCCCTGGTGGAGGTCTGTTAGATGAGCTGGTAAGGGGATATTGCTCAAGCTAGCTCTGAGAAGTGACAAGATAGAAACGAAAGGCTTGCTTTCAAACAGGATCCCGTCCAAGTATGACAAAAAATCAATTAGGCTGATTCGCAAAAGTTGAGGTTTCTTGAAAACTGCTTAGCCTTTAACTCAGCATAATGTATCCTGTGAAACTTCTGCCTCAGGAAAAGGTTTGCATAAGAAGGCTGGGGCGAGAGCCGGTTTCATGCGTGTTAATGACTGTGTTGTTTCCTCTGCATTCAGGGGAGAAAGTGGAAATGATCATGGTTGGGGGAAAAAAGCAACAAAAACTTGTTACATCCATTCCTTATCTCACTTCCGTCTGCTCGGGCATTAATTATCACCGCTAATCCAATAAAGCCCATAAAGGATTTCTAAATAAGCCTTTCGAGATCCTGTAATAAATCCCTTCCTAGAGCAGTAAACTGAGCAAAGCGTTGATCAGTCAGTAATCAATAGCAAGCAAACACTAGTTGTGGACTTTGGAAAAGCAAAGGTTCGTTGTGTTTCTGTTTACCTGTCCCCCATGGGGGAAGCCTCTGGGGAGAGAATACCTACAGCATACAGACTGAAGAAGAGGGGAGGTATTTGAACCATCAGGTAAGAACCTGGAAAAGGCAAGCTACAGTGTCGTGGGTATGGCAAGTTAATTAAAACCAGAGAAATAGAACATGGAAGGGACCCCCCACCCCTGCTTCCCCAGGGCTGAGGCTGTGCTCCTTAAGGCACTTTCTGAGCACCTCAGACCGCTGTTACTTTAAGTCTGACAACTGAATCTTGATCTGCTTTAAAACTGTGTCTCTTTAATAGGCTCTTGGTGCAGTGCTTCCCTCTGATACCACTGATAATATTGTATCTCTTTTTTTTCCTTAATGCAGTCTAGTCTATTTTAGTGCAAACAATAGATCCTTCATTACCTTTAGGAACTGCAGTGTTTATCTTTAATTTTGAGGCTGTGTGCTGATATTTACATAGGGAAGGGGGTTTAGTCTATGTTATAGCATTGCTGATCAAATAGAAGCATAAAAATACCCTCTGCATTTTTCAATACTAATTATAGACCGTTATTTAATCCAGGCATCGTAAGTGCATAGTGTACTTATGTACATAGTGCACAGGCTGCAAAAATAGATGGATGTGCTGAGCTAATGCAGCAGCAAAGACATATTGTTCTTTTTCTCTCAGTGGGCAACCGTAAGATTTTCATCTTCTATCATAAACAGCAAAGCAATATGAGTAGAAAACTAAACCAAGCTACTTGAAGGTGTAAGAGGTTCATAGAAGTTTGATTTTTTAAATGTACAGATGTAGTTCACTATAGAGATCAAGTCAAACCTCATTGATTTTTCTTAGAGGAGGAAGGCAACTAGACTCTCTAAAGGTGAAAAATCCCAAACCCACTCGTTCATTCATGAGAAATCTGTGCTTGATATTTTAGCACAAATAATAAAAGGCAGAGAAATAAATGAAACAATCTTCCTTCGACATATAGAAGAATTAGAGAGTCTGTACGCTGTGTACTGATACTCAGAAACAAATCATAAATAAGAGTAACCTTGGTACATGGGGTTAGAAAGAGCAGACAAGGACTTACCTACTGCTTCTGTCTTGAGAAGGTGCAGGGAGAACAGAACAAGGAACAGCAATTCCATTATCTATTTTAAATAGGCTCAGTGTTGAAACCAGAATTGATTAGACTTCTTAGTATGTGATCATATTTCTGCTCTCAGTTTTATACTGGAGTAAGGAGTCCTGGACAGACCTGAAAGCCATAGCCAGGAAGGTGAACTCCTCCCCTTTGTAATTTCTCCAGATTTACCCTGCTCCTGATTTGCTTAAATGTATTCATTTCTACAAAACTAGTGGCAAAAGGAATAAGGTTTTCTAGCACTAAGCAAGTAGCCCGGAGTGAATACCTGATACTCTGCAACCTAGGCACCTTTAGGAACTTCAAATGCTACATTTTTATGTACTGCCAGCTTTTTTCCTGCCAGCCCACAGGACATTTGATTAATGCGTGCTTTAAGGTTACTGTTTAGCTCCAAAAAACTCCAATGAAACAAACAAAACCCCAGCTCCCTCGCCCCCACTCCCTACCCCACCACCCTCCAAACAGCAGCTCAGCGATGGAGGAGATTGGAGACTGGAAAAGGGGACTGCTGTGTGCAGTAACAGGGAATGTTTCTTAGGTGACAAACCAGCACCTTCCTCATATATGCTTTTGCCCTTTGTGAATTACCAGAAAGGACACCTTTTTCTGCTGTTTGCTTGGTTGGTTTGGCTTCTTTTCTCTTTATTTTTTAATGATACTTTTTCTTAACTTTCCTGCTTCTGATATTATAGTATCATATACAGACGTATCTGATATACATCTGTATATCAGATAAAGTAGATATAAATTTTTATAGTTATACATATTATATCTGGTATACAATTTTTTTTCCTGTCACCTTTGCTTTCCTATCTGAATATTTTAATTCCATGTGTATGATTCAGTGGCAATTCAGGCTTCATGTTCCACAAACAAAGGTGTGTACAGGAAAGTGACACTACCGCTTCTTGCTCGTGGTCATAGACACATTTTCATCTTTCCATTTGGGGCTGGGTTTTGACACAGCTGAGGAAAGCAAAGGAGGGAGTGCAGCTTCTTCTTCCCTTTCCCCATGTGCCTCTCCATCCATGGGGGTGCAACCCACGTGCTTGGGTGGGTGCAAGAAGAGGAGGATGCTTGACCCAGTGCTCCCGCATGATGGGCTGGACAGAGTGAAGCAGCATTATGCTGGCTGCATTGAGCCTGCTAAGTCATCCAGCGAGGGCTGAGTTAGGAAAAAGAGCCAAGAAAGTGTTTCTTGCCTTTAGGAAGAGCCATGGGCTCCCAGGTGAGGAGTATGGCCATTCTGCTGCTAGTAGTAGGGTCGCACAGGACCGGGACCTGTAATAACAATGGGAAATCTGACAGCTGACTTATGAGCAGGTCTTTTATTCATAAAAAGGATGGCTATAAATAACATTCCAACAATGAAGATTTGCTGGGTAGTGTTTTTCCATCCTGGATTAGGTAGATTAAAGCATGAACAGAAGATGATTTGCCTAGCACATGGTGCTAAGATAAACAGTTGCTGCAGTGACAAGAACAATAAGGGAATTCGTTGCACTTTTTCACTTCCTAGTCTGGCAGCCTCGGTGGGGTTATCTAAGCAAGGTGCATGCTGAGCACGTACAGAGGGACGGGGGCATGAACGGGGCCATGGCAGGTGGTGTCAGCCTTCAGGGACATCAGCCAGACATTTTGCTCTTGGGCTTTTCAGCAGGGGAGCTGAACCAAAGCCGAACACCAAACGGGTTGGTTCTCTGCAAGACAAAAGCTTGCTAGAAACCTGCAGTTTAGGACTGAAAAATCTGAGCGTTACAAGTTTGATCTTGAAATTGAGCATTCTCGGTTTGGGGCCGGGGGTTCTTGTTTGGGTTTTTGGCTTGGTTTTGGGGATTTCTTAACTTTTGCAGACCTTCCAGCCTGGCATTATTAAAGCAGTAACCAACTGCCCTGCAGTCATATTAAGTAAGTCTTTATTTGTGTTAGGAAGTGAAGGCAGACTCAGGGAAAGACATTCCCTTCCCTTATAAAGCCTGTTATCTAAATAAGCAGGGCGCAGACATCATCTGATCTCCATTATTTCTTCTAAAGAAACTTACCTGACAGGTGCTTGGTTATCATCAGTTCTCAATGACGTCTTTGCACCTAGGGACACTTTTGTAAGGAAACGCACTCTGGGTGGATTTACATAAAGGACTTTTGACACTGAACTTAAATACATATGAACATCTTGGTCAGAGAAGATAAGAGGCAAAGCTATGCAGGGAGTCTGTTGCAGGTCATTGAACCCAAAGCTACTTTTTGTCTGGCGTAACGACGGCAGTTGTGTTCATAGCTACAGGATAGGTAAGAACAGGAGAGAATGTCAAACCCAGTGAAAACTGCACTTACTTTGGGGCCCTGAGAGCCCAAGCAGCAATGGTTTTGGAGCTGTCCCCTCCAGCTTGGTTCCTGAAATGCGTGAGATCTGACATTAGCCTGCTGCTACCAAAAGAGCTTCACGGGAAGTTCGAAGGGACTGACGTGGTGGCTGATAAAGCTTGCATGTGTTTGAGCCAAATGAGCCTACCATGTGCCGAAGGGAGGAAGTCCAGAGCTGTTCCTAACCTTCCAGCTGGACTGCTGCAGTCCCCCCTGCCCCAGCAGTGCAGGCAGGAGGGGGTGAGAGCAGCCTGGGTCTGACTCCGTGGCACAAATGCATGAGAGTCCCAGGCAAAGTCAAGGCAGTGGCACAGCTCTTTGTGCTGGGAGACCAAGTTGTTGCTCTAAGAAGGAAGATCTGAGGCCTGGGAGGGAGAGTCTGACTTGAGCCTAAATGCTGTCTGTAGATGAGCTGACCTGGGAGGAATTGACCCTGCACTTCCAAGAGACTTGAGACACAGGTTGGTTTCATGATGATTGGGAAACCTGACCTTCAGAGTGAGAGAACACACTAAGTGCTCTTCATTTAGTTATGCATTGTAGTTTTCTTCATTAGAGTTCCCTCACCCCTGAACCAGAAATCTGGAATTTCATAGCTATGAAATACGAAGTCTTCATCTTTCACATGAAAATGTGGGCTGGTCATGATTCTGCTTGAATTGTTCTAATACAAGGTTGCTTCCATGGAATAGTAGCATTTCCAATGGCTCTTTATTTGGCCTTCTGCTCAGCTCTGGTGCATTAGCTGCTCACTATCTAATTTAGGCTGTACCTGAGGATTAAACCCTGTGTTACATGGTGTCATCATTAGTAAAGCTGAATTTCTCTCCTCTTCTCACTTCTTATGTGAAGCAGCATCCTTTATGTGGCTGAACAGCCTTCCTTTGGTGAGCAATGAGACACTAGCAGTGTGCAACTCAACCATTCCCCTGAATTCTGAAGGTGGATTCTGAAGGACGCGTGCCTCTAAGCTGTGTATCCAGCTCTGTATGTTCACAGCCTGCCTGGTTGCTTCGCCTTGTTTTGAAGCACACACGTTTCTGACTGTTGCTTTCTTGTAGCAGCAGTCCTTGCCAAGTGTCTGTAGTTGTTTAGTTCAGAAGGAAGACTCCCTTTATGTTGACCATTACAGGTCTAAAGGGATAAAGTACATTCTGGCTTCTTCACGTGTATATAGAACCATAGAATGGTTTGGGTTGGAAGGGACCTTAAGGTCACCCAGTTCCAACCCCGTGCCACGGGCAGGGACCCCTTCCACTAGAGCAGCTTGCTCCAAGCCCCTGTGTCCAACCTGGCCTTGAGCACTGCCAGGGATGGGGCAGCCACAGCTTCTCTGGGCACCCTGTGCCAGCGCCTCAGCACCCTCACAGGGAAGAGCTTCTTCTTTATACCCAACAATTGTCTTTGGGAGGCTTTCTTTACCATACAAACTTCCTTTCAGTTATTTATCAATGTTTGTCTCCCTTTAGACAGCTTAATACAAGTTCCTCAGAGGTGAAAATAACAGTCCTGGCATCTCAGAGAACCATTCTGGCTCTGCACAGAGGCCCTGGTTTTTTGGGGTGTTCTTGCAACAAGCTGGTGCTTGCATTACTTTGTGGTTTGGGGCTAACATAATCCTTCAAGCCTGGGGGCTGTCTTTGCTTTATGTACCTGGTGAGGGCTGTGAAAGCATAGCTGGGATGTCAGATAACTCCAGACCTGTGAGTTCCTCAAAGAGACTGAGCGGAGGAGGAGTCAGAGCTCTCTGTTTTGAATACGTGTCAGAAGAACCTTGGAAGGACATCATACATTCCATTTGTGTCTCCCTCTCCAAAGAGGAAGACTTTAATCTGCATAAATTAAAACATAAATTGCATAAATAGGCTCCTTATTTGTATGATTCCCTTTCCTGGAGTCTTTCCTTGCAAGCCTTGTAATGCCCGTTGAAAGATGGAGCAAACGGATATTCTTGTCTCGGGGCTTTGATGAAGGTTATGGCAAGCAGGAATTACTCTTCCTCAGTACTTAGCCAAGCTACATGTCCCTTGCCCCTTTCTGGCTCAGGTTGGGTATGATCTGCAGCTGGGTAGAGTGTATACCTGGAGAGCAGGGACAGCTAAGGGGTGAGCTGAACCACTGCATTGCACAACAAAGTGGCTGGTGTTCCAAGAATGGGAGTTGGAGTTGGACGTGAGTTCGAGGGAGAGTGCGACAGGAAAGAAACCAGAACAGTAAAATCCCTGATCTTTTCAGTGCCTTGTTTTTCTTGCCTATACAGTGTATGTTCGTGGCTTTGGAAGTAACACCGTGTCATCTGTAGCTTAGCTGTGCTGTGGAGCTGTTATTTTAATCGCATAGATGCAGCTTTTGTCCAGCAGTTTCAGGTGTAACTCCTGCTTCTTGTTGTATTATCAGCATAAAAGACAGAGAAAATTGCCCCTACATCATGCTAAGGTAGGAGTGCATGTTGTCCAAGGGTTACTGCACAGGACTAAGACTCGCAGCCCCTGAACTTCATTTCCTGCTTTGAAACCAACTTTGGCTGGGGCCTGTTGTTCTGATTGCTGCTGAGCACTTGTGATCCTTCACGAAGGCTGAGAGCTGCAGGTTATGGCTCCTTCTGAAACGGCAAGCTCAGCTGGGTGAGGTTGGATTGTCCACAACAGCCACTGGAATGAATGGTCATTAAAAACGCAACCTGAGGCCTCTCCTGTCTCTTTCTCAGTCCTTTCAGCATGTTCAGTGGTTATTGTTTTCTCCAGAGGCACAATCATCAGATAAGTATTATTGAACTTGGAGATTCAATGCAAAACAATGCCATTTCTTCTGCATGACAAATAACGAAGCACTAGCAATCTGTACGTTCAGATAAAGAAATATAGAACAATTATAGAACTACAGAATGCTGCACGAATGGAAATCTCAACCAACTGCAAGGTCCAGCCAGCGTCTGAAGTGTTAGCCTGAGATAGAGGAGATTAGATTCAGTTCCCTCCGTGCAGGACTTCGAGTGATCTTAAGCAAATAACATGATTGTTCTCTTCCCACTCTTCCCATGAAATGTAAATAACACTTTTCCCTCATGGGTGTGTTGTAAGTACAATAACGACCGCAAAGTTCCCAGAATAAGGGAGTGTAACGATGCCCTTGAATTGAGATTGCTCTATGTCGACATCTGGCTATGTAACAGCCCTCTGTCTCACACCACGTTTTCAATGCAAGCTACTTTTCATCTGGTTTTGAGAGCTCAAACATTCTTACAGAGGGTTGGAATATACAAATCTGGGCGCTCTGTATACAGAAGCCCACTGAAACAACAGTTTCCACAAAGATATTTTTTCCTTTAATCTATCACCATTATGCTAATTTTTATGCAATTATATTAGTGAAGTGAGATTTCAAAGCTTTCGTGAAGAGCTATTTATGCTACTTGATATTATTTTTAATTACATCCTGATCTCATATTATTTAGTGTTTCACGTTTGAACACCAGACTTTCAAATTAGGGAAATCTCAAGTAGCATTTTCAGGAATACCTAGGGCACTTTGGGAGTCCAAGTTCACACCTATACCCTTCTTAAAACTAGGATACTCTTGAAGATGTTTGACTTTGTGGGTACCTGCTGTTCATCCCAGCCCTCAGCTCACAGAGCCACAGGAAGCCCCAGAAGAAGAGATGAGGAGCACGTGTGGCTCAGTCTGGTGTCCTCTGCTGTACGTGCCTGAAGCTCACCTGGGCTGGATGCTACCTGCTGACACACTCACTTAAAGGACTTGCTGACTCCTGGTGCTGGCACTGACAAGGGGACAGAAACAGTTGAGCCCATGCTCAGCAGCAACCTCACACCAAAGGTGTGGCTGACAAGCCTGTGTGAGGTGGGTTATGGCATGCCCAAAGAATGGTTTATCTGTGACACTCCAGTGTTTTATAGAACAGGAATACATCAGCAGACTTCATTAATCAATTCCCAGCCCTTATTTCTATATAATAGTTCTTTGCACTTCTTGTGACCATCAAAAATACCTTTTACTTGTTTCATAAAGTATTTCCAATATACATATAAAATAATTATGCACTGGTAGCTGCACACTAACCTGGACATACTTTCATACACTTCAACTTCAAAAAGAAGCTGTAGAATTTCTTTTTTAAACTCAACATTTTAGCACGATTTTCTCATGTTGTAAATCCTGGCAGGTTTACAGTTCTAGAGCTGCAATTGCTGCTACAATGCTCAGATGTCAGCACTGAATATGGAAAGCCCATAAACTTAGCTGAGCTGCTTTGCAATAGCATGGTATAAAATTGTTCCTGATGCAAATTAATCCTTTGTCAAGACAACAGTAAAAATACATTAAATCAGAATAGATTTGTAAGTGACACGGCTTTACCTGGGTAATTTTGCTAAAGGAAAGCTGCTCAGCTGCAGATGGGTGCCAAGTAGCAGCCAGAGCACAATGGAGATCTCTCCTTGGCTGGGGGCATTGCGAATAAAGCGTGGGGTGGCACAGATGTGACCCACACTCAGCAGTAGCAAACAAACCCAGCCAGTTCTGCATAGAAAAAACCATGCATGGTGCTGTTCGTGGTGACATAGAGATGGACTGAGGTACTGCTCACCTAAACTGCTCCTGAGCTGCCCAAAATCCCCAGCCTCCCCACTGCACCCTGTATTGTTTGTTCCAGCAGTGCCCTCTACTGTCTGATAGCATTAGTTGTGTCCAAAGAGCTCGGTCCCCAAGTCGCAAGTGTTTTAAAAAGAGGAAGATATAATGATATTATGTTGTTTTATTATATATGATATAATGATATTATGTTGTTTTATTATATACAAGTTACAAATTAAATAAGCAAATACAAAATAGCCTGTACAAAGTTATGAGTAGATGCCTGTCATTTTCTAGCTACATTCTCATCCAAGAATTAAGGTCGAAAAAATGGCATTGTCAGAACTCCTTAAGCATTTTAAGTCTCCAATACTTACTCCAATGCAAGTCTACTAAAGGTCTAAGCCAGTCTCTTGTGTTTCCTTGTGAGGCATCAGTACCCCTAATTTACACAAGAGAGAAAGGCCACGCAATTTCAGGTGTATTCTGACAACTTCTGGGTACTCCAGTACTCAGTACAGAGACATTTCTGTGGACCAAGCACAGAGCATCTGTGAGACAGAGACTCTCACCTTTCTGGATCCCCCTTCAAGTGCTACAGTTCATTGTATGGTTTTGTACAAGTTCGGGGTTTGTTCTGTAGAAATGATCTAAGAGAGCTTAAAAACCCAGACGCTTTTGGCTCCATCCATTTGCCATTGTAAGCAAGAGACAGTGAACAAGTAGATTCTGTTGTTTCTTGTTCTGTCTTGAGCAAGATGAAATGTTGTGCTGTCGCTAGAGCTCATCTGAAATTAGGACTTGCATCCTTGCTGAACTGGGGGAGGTTGGTGACACAGCAGTGCTGCTCTGCTTGGAGTTCCATCACTTTTGAGTCACTTTTCCTCCAAAAGAAAAAGGAATACTGCTCTTCATTTTCTGATTCTCTAGTCCTTTATCCATCTGATTTATTGGTGAGTTAAAGCTCAATTCACATTTGTTCCACTTTAGAATATCCTTAAAGAATTTGAAACTACTGATGTGGTCATTCATCTTCACAAGATCTGGACAGGTTTTGTTCTTGATAAAGGTTTATTTAAGCAAGTCATCTGTATAGTAGTAAATATGTTTTCCAGCTGTAGCTATCCTAGCAACTTAAAGGTAATTGGTGATGCTCGGAGTTGGTAACTCAAGCATTTAAAACCAGGAGTGGTTAAAGTTTAATCCACGATGATAATGTGGCGATAGAAACCGTGTGTCAGGATTCATTCTTCACCTGGAGAACATAGTAGGGTCTCTGAGGGAACACGGGATGGCTACAACAGACCTCTTTAATGCTTAAAAGTAGGATTTTCCACCATGAACAGGTACCCAAACTGCTCGACTAATCACACTCAAATTTGGAGTCATTATTTAGTACTTGCACTGGGCATCCCTCAACTGACCATTAACATAGCATCTGTGATCTTCAACTGCATAGTCATCTTCACCAGGATTGCAACAAAGGATCTGCACAAGCCTATCTCTATACTTTTCTGCAATTTGGCCTTTTCTGATCTCTTCACCAGCTTTTCTGGCTTTTGGATTTCGATGCTGTTCATCACCAATCCTGACATTACAATCTTTGGATCCGAGGACATGCTTGCACCTTACGCCTTTTACACCATGTCTATTTTATCCACCATCTATAACTTGGTAAGCATTGCAATTGAACGCTACTTGGCTGTGGCTGAAAGCATGAGGACAAGGTTCAGGGTTGCTAGAAACCATTCCATAGCTGCAGTTTTAATTAGCTGGGTCCTGGCTTTCTTTCTGGGCTGCTTGCCATTGATGGGGTGGAACTGCTTGAGTACGGGAAAAAATCTCTCTGTCCTCTACAGTCCTTTTTGCGTTGACTATCTTATCTTCATCACCATTCCCAATGTTGTGGTGGCTTTCCTTATACCTCTGTTCACTTACCTTAGAATCATTATCATCTTGAGGAAAAGAAAGCTGAGAATGAAAGCATGTGGACAAGCCACTGGCACCTACAAATCTGCTGAAACCCAGGTTGCCAGAACCAGTATTTTCATTTGGCTCCTGGCATTGATCTCCTATGCTCCTGTATTCGCAGGAGTCTTATTTGATGCAATTAACAAGCGGTGCCACACTGACCTCTACCCAGGAGTCTATATCTTCCGAAACTGCACAGCTATGTTGATGACCATGAACTGTTTGGGGAACCCCATCATATATACCCTGAAAGCCAAAACTCTGGGGGCTAAGATCAAGGCTCTGAAATGCCTCTTCACCGCCCGTGTCCGAGCCTGCACCCTTGAGAACATCTAGCTGGGACTGCCCTTGGTCCAGCACTGCCTTTGGTCTGGGACTGCTGATGTGCCTGGCTGGTGTAGTCAAGGACCTGAAATCACAGCGATCCCTGCCCATGCCCAGGCACTGCAGCAGCTCTGAGTGCCACAGGGTCCCTGTGGAAGGGCCATTGGAGCTCCGTGGCTTCTCGCAGCAGCATCCATCACCTTTGGGAGGGAGAGGATGAGCTGCAGCCTGGCGCTGGGCAGCGTGGTGACTTGCAGCAGCCCCTTGTGAAGTGCTGCATGGAGCGCGTCCGCTTGCCTTGCTGCAGAGTGGAGCAGAGAACTCCTTCACTCAGAGATAACTCCATTAACCACGTTTACTTTGTGTTTGGAAAGAAGCTCCTGCTTGGCTTGCTTCGCTGCTGACATTCACATCCTTGGTGTTATCTGTATGGTTTTGAAGATGGCTGAAAGATCTGCAGTAATCTGGGTGAAAATGCAATTTTACCTTCTCACAGTCAGTCCAATTGTGTCTTTGGATATTTGATGGAGCTCTCTCTTAACGGGGGCACTCAGCACTGTTTCACTGTTGTAATTTTAACTGCAGTATGCAGCTGGATTACATGGTTTTATGGGACACTTGTGACTATGCTTTTCTTTTATAAGAGCAAGTAGTGACAGGACAAAGGGGAATGACTTTAACCTCACAGAGGGGAGATTGAGATGAGATATTGTGAAGAAGTTCCTTCCTGTGAGGGTGCTGAGGCGCTGGCACAGGGTGCCCAGAGAAGCTGTGGCTGCCCCATCCCTGGCAGTGTTCAAGGCCAGGTTGGACACAGGGGCTTGGAGCAAGCTGCTCTAGTGGAAGGTGTCCCTGCCCATGGCAGGGGTTGGAGCTGGATGATCTTAAGTTCTCTTCATGATCCTATGATATTTCTGGTTATAAACAGAGGCACGCTCAAGTCCATGGCTTTTAAAATTCGTGTTGTTCTAGGAGAAAACCTCACTTGAATTCTTCAGTATCAGAATTGCAGTCGAGTTGCCGGTACAAAAATGGAAGTGTCAAGACCAGGGATTCTTTAAAAGGAGAAGGTTTTACCCCCTTTGTCTCCAAAAAATAGAAATTGGCTACTGAATAGTCAATCTGTCAGGTCCTAGTCCAGATGAATGCATATTCTTGGTTATACCAAGAACAAAATCCCATCAACCTGCTTCTGAGCGGGTGTGAGAAACAGGCATGTTCTGTGTATGAGATGGTTCACCCCCAGTGTCAGAACCGGGCAGGTGCCACCACAGCGATGAAGCCACCACTCAGTGGTAGTGGTGGTTGTAAACCCCCTCCTCTGGGCTGCTTTACATTGGAGAACTCGGGGAGAAATTCTTTCATCTGAATTAAACTTCTGACACTTAAGGAAATGGATGGAACTAAAGCGTGTGCAATTAAAATGAATGATTTAAATGGATACTGTAACTCAGGCAGATCACACTGCCTCTGCTTCCCTTCTGCTTTGGGCTCTGCACCACTAACCTGGGAAGAGTCTGTCTGGAACCTGAGCATCTGCCTCTGAACTTAGGAACGGGAGAGCCAACCACAGCTTACCACGGGGCAGATGGTACGGGTCAGCCTGGGGCGGGTTTGTTGCGTGATATTTATGATATGATATGGTTTTGATTCATCTCTGTATCGACATTGGCAAAGCGACCTGAATATGTAACACATATTCACTGCCGCTGTGATTGTCGTTTCAAAAGGTGACAGCCACAATCCAGCCGGAACCCCTCCTCAAGAGGGCATGGATATTTGCCTATATATTTACATAAATATATGTTCAAATAAGTATATGTGTGTTTAAATAAACATATGTTTAAATAAATATATGTCATAATAGATATATACTAATATATAAATATAGATATATAAATATTTTATATATTATAATATATATAATATGGATAAATATATATTTACATAAATAAATGTAAATATAAATATTTATATATAAATATATATATTTACATATATATTTTTATTTCATGTACATATATTATTTATCATTTTATTAATGTATTATTTAATTATTAATCTATTAATTTTATTTATTAATCTATTAATTTTATTAATTAATTTATTTATTATTATTTATTATTATTTTCTTTACATATATATTTATATATATGGGGCGCTCGGTCCTTGTCACCCCCCCCCCTTCCATCCCCTGCTCGGCGCTGGCCTAGCGAGCCTGGGTGGAGGCGCTCGGCGCTCTGCGCTCCGCCTGCCGGAAGTGCCGCAGCGCGGGCGCCATGCGGGCCCCGCGGCCGTGCGCTGTGTGCGGGGCGGCCGGGGCGGCCAAGTACCGCTGCCCGCGCTGCGCCGCGGCCTAGTGAGCACCGGCACCGGGCGGGAGGGAGGGAGGGGCGGACCGGGGGCGGTGTGTGGGGGAGCGGCGGCGCGGGGTCCCGGGAGCGGGTCGCTTCCCGCTCTTACCTCCGCTTCTAACGGTGTCTCTCGCCCCGCAGCTGCTCCGTGCCGTGCTGCAGGACACACAGGGGTGAGTGACGGGTGACGGTGGGGCCGGCCGGGCCGTTAACGCCGTTAACGCCGTTCTTTCCCGCAGAGCGCTGCACGCCGGAGCCGAAGCGGGAGCCAGAGGCCTCTGCAGCGCTGCCCGCCCCGCCCGCAGGCAGCCCGTGGTCCGTGGACGACATCCTGAGCGAAGACGACGAACGGGACCGCGTCCCGCTGCAGAAGCTCAAGCTCCTCGGTAACCTCGAGCGGTCAGACACGACCCGGGGAGCGGGGGGGGACCTTCAGCACAGAGAGCTGCGGTTTATCCCGGTCGGGCGCCTTGTAGCAGGATCTTAAAGATGCAAATGTCAGGTCCGTGGTCCTGTGTCGTTTTGAAAGCTCGTTTTTCAAAATAAGGGTGATCTCAACCGAGTTTGTAACAGTTTGAGATTATAGACGAGCACTGTTCATCTCTTTCTAAAGGGGAATCGGAAGAACTGAGAACCCTGCTCCTGAATCCACATCTCCGGCAGCTCCTGCTGACCCTCGATCAAGCAGAAGACAAAAGCTCCCTCATGAAGAAGTACATGCAGGAGCCGTTATTCGTTGAGTTTGCAGACTGCTGCTTGGGAATCGTTGAGCCTCCAGAGAAGGAGAACGTTCTTCCTGAGTGAGCTGCCTTTGGGAACACTTCCCTTTCCTTGAGATTTTTGCCTTGTGACAGAGAGACCAGCAGCACCCGTGCTGGTGTGGTGCACTGTGCTGGGCACTTCCTCAAGGCTTGCTCGTGCTTTGCTCATGGGTGTCAGTGCTCCAATTTAAACAGGGACATGGTCGTATTGGACAGATTTTTAGATGCTAGGAATTAAACTTGATGAATGTGCTTTCTGATGGTACAGAAACACTGTCAACCCTGGGAAACATTGCCTTCCAATGGCAACATTAAATATATTTGCATTTATTTTAATCCACAAACTAATGTGTTTTTGTTAACTAAACCTTGTTGCAGATGGCCAGGCACCTTTATAAGGTATTCAATGGTTTATTTAAAAGTGGCATATACACAGGAGAGCTGAACACTTTCAAGGCTGATACAAGCAGCAAACAGGCAGTGTAGAGCACCTCTGGGGAAAACCCTGGCCCCATGGCAGAGGCCATGCTGTTGACAAGGGCGTCCTAGAAATGCATGGCAGCTGGGAGGATACATGTATTTTGGTTGTATAGATAAAAAACAAATGTTCAGTCTTGCTTTTCCCTGAGACATCTGCCTTTAGTGTTACAGTTGGCTGCTACTCATCCTTCAGTCACAGTCAGAAGTGTTATGTTACTGACCCCCAACAGGAATCCAGCATGTATCAGAAATGTTTGCCTTAGTTGCTCGCTCATTATCAGCCTCTTACTTCTCCCAGGTGGTGCCAGAAGTGTTCACTTCAAGTATTTACTGCTTAAAGCATTTGATTTCTTTTAATTATGTTGAATATTCTCATAGTACTGATATTTCCTCTAATATGTGCATGTGTGTGAGAGGAGGAATGTCCCCCCATTTTAAATTTGAAGCATATTATACATACAATGCATTGATACAGAAAGCTCTGAGGTAGCAGCAGATATGGACGTTGAGTAATTTGAAAGCAGCAGCTTGCAGACAGCCCTTCCCTGAAGGAAAAAGTCCAATAAGATGGCCAAAAGCTATGTTGGAAGGAGTTTTTTTCTGTCCAATAAAATCTGGTTAAATCCAGTGATGGAGTGGGCATCCGTGTGGGGGCTGACATCTGCGTAATGCAGGGGAGACTTCTTACAGTGGAACTTGACAGACCCCTGCAAGAAGAGGAGGAGAGGTCAGCTGATGTTCCTGACCCATTTTGAGCTAATTTTGCTATTCAGACTAAGCAGTGCTTCAATATGTACACAACTAGTGAATAAGGGTAGAGGAAGACCTCCACAGGAGCCCTAGTACAAATGGATTTAAGATAAATGAGTATTACAAAGAGTACCAATACTGTAATTTGAACCTAAACTAACTTAAACTCTGAGGATTTGAGGAGTTAGTACTGAACTTAGTACTGCTTCTTTCTGCTTGTAACTGTGACCAAGCACAGGCTACATTCTTGCACACATAATTTTATGCAACTTCAACAATTTACCAACAAAAAGCAAGCACGAGGTGATTTGTAACCAGAGTGCAATTTCCAAGAGAAGCCAGTGTGTGGGCTGTGGTTCGTTTGTAGGAAGTGGTGTCTAAGACTATTCTGCATGTGCATAGGAGTTTAAATACTTGAGGTTTGCTCCTCACTTTCTGCCATGAAAATCCTCTGTGTGAATCACTCTGTGCAGTTATTTCTTAATACAGAAGCACTGGGATATTATTAATACACCCAGTGGCTTTTCCCCAAGCGGATTCGTTTTCATGGGTTCACCTGTTGTGCAACTTGAATCCCCTAAGCAGAAAACCCAGTACATAATAGCAGAGCCTGTATTAGGATCCTGTTCTCTCCATGTCTAAAGCACAGCTTTGATCAGTTTGTTCCTGAGGCAGAGATAAGTTTTCATGCTTAGCTGAAAGTCTGACCTCAGCCCCATGTCCAGCTTGACCCACTGATGTTAAAGTCACCCTTGGTTATATCAAGGCCAGTGGGAGAAGAAAGGTGCAGCTCAAGAGATTTCACAGTTGCCCTGCTCCATAGCAGAGTTCAGGTTCCTGCACTCATGGCAGCTTCACCGCGCTGCTGACTCGAGTGCATGAGGTTTATTACCTGTGGGAGAGCTCTAATGGAGGTGATGCCACAGCCAAAGAAACAGCTTTCCACCTTGTAGCAGTCATTCTCCTGAAGCACTTTGAGGCATGCCAGCAAGGACAGGTCCCTCCGAGGCCCTGTTACAGTAACGGGTGCAGCAGCCAGGACAAGGCCAAGAGGCCAGAACTGAATTATTGCCTGCAGAGGCCAAGTTGTTTCCAAAGAGCAAGGTGGTTTGGCTGAGATCAGCGTAGCTCCAGGAACGGAGAACCCCTTTTCCTCACCCTCATCCAATTCTGCTGCTGCTAACGCAGCCATTTTTGCCTGATGAAGAGACACAGAAAAATAGATGAGAACCTTGACCAAGGTTCTCAAACAATGTCAACAACATCTTAAACTGCAAAACTTAAGAGTCTAAAAGAGAGGGCATCTTAAAGGGCAGGACACCCCCTGGGGTCTTCCCATTCCATGAAGGAAGGAATGAATTGATTCTGCAGTCTATGCTGCTACCCAGTAGAAGCAGCTGTGCAAGACCTGGCATCCATCTTCAGCTTGAGAACAGTGTTCTGAAGCAGTGAGAGTACCGGTTTTGTGCAATTCCTTGACAGAAGCAGTCTTTCTCAGACACTAAAAAGCCTCAGTCACTCAATGTTTTCCTGTACCAATGTACTTACTTTCCATTTCCTCCAGCCATGCTTAATGACACGAGCAGCCCTGCGCATCCTTTGGAAGTGATTCTTGGCTAACCAGGAACGAACAGCTGAAGATTGAATTAAAAGAAACCTGAGTACAAAGAATCTCAGAAGCTCCTACACACAATATAAGTGATGGTGCTTCAGCTTTTCCATACTCAGTTACCAGAATCACTCCTGCCACTTCCAACACTCAGTGTAACTGGAAATGTTACTCGTTATGTTCAGCCACACTCTTACCAAATTACCTGCTTGGATGACAGTTGCAGACCACGTCTCCTTTGCTAGTTTCCTCTGCTTAAATCTTCTCCAGCAACACTGAATGCAAAATGCTTTCTCATTTAGCACCTCTGCTCTTCTAGCTTCCAGCTGCTCCAGCTGCATCAGGGGATATGAGCCTGCAGTTAATACTTGGGGATGGAGTTGTGCTCACAACTCCGCTCTCTTCTACAGCCTCTTGGTGGTTGTCAGAAAACCACGTGCATGTGTCAGTATCTTAAGACTGCTGGATTAGGGTTTAGAAGTGAGAGCACTTCATTGGTGCTTACTGGATAACATGTCAGATAGAAATATAAGTATCTGAGGGGGGGCACAGTGTGGTAGGAAGAAGTGGAGACTCCCAGTTTCATAGTAGCGGCTGGCTTAAAATTAGCTCCATTGAAAGGGGTTCTTTTATGGCTACATCCTCCAGTATATAAACTTTGCAAAGTGACTTTATCTCCTTCACCTCTTTTACAAAGAAACTGCTTAAGCCTGTGGTCATGCTGGCATTAGGAGTATCGCCTAACCCATGATGCTCTGTGCCAGAATCCCCATTACAGAAGTACACTCCGGAACCGTTAGCCAAGGCAATAGCACTCTTACCACAGAACTTGCCATAAATACTTTGGTTTTGCCGCAGTACACTGACGTGTTTTCTGCTCTGTTCCCTGTCTGCTCAGCAGCACTTTGTCCAGTCACATTCTGAAGGATCTCAAAAACCAGGGAGCGTGATGCTCTGTCATCATCCGTCACTGGAGGCTTGCCTGCAAATGCAGCATTGAAGAGAAGGTATCACCAAACTTGGGAATCGGGACTGAGTAATTGTCTTTACACTGAGACTTCTTGACCATCAAGGGGGGATACACCTACAAGAGGGGAGGAGGTGATGGCTGATATATCAGTAGATCTATTTGGGCTTATGGGAAGAATGTGACAGGGTAGGTTTTACCATGTGCTAGCAAGGAGAAAACCAGCACGGTGTGTTTTAATTAGGATGTAGTTTAGGTGCTGTCTTATTGCCTAAGTTATAACCTATCCATAGGTAACAAATGTCAAATCAAGTCTCAAATGTAACAAATGGAGGGCTCAGCTGTTCTCACGTTGTTTAAAGCCTCCTACATGGAAACATTCGAAAGCAACAGCAATGCAATTAAGAATAGATTTAAGCAGCTCAGTCCTACGAAAATCTGATGGAATAGCCAAATCTCAAAGCTATTGGGAACAGAACAAAAAGCAAGAAATTAGACTCCTAGCCTTAATGTACTGAAAGATGTGAAATGGAAAACAAATTCTACACAACTCTACAGCTTTCACAGGGCATCAGAAGCAGCTACAGGGGCAAGTACTAAGCAGGATTTTATTGCAGCAGTAAGAGGTTATTAAAACCATTTTGGGGACATAGCACACAATTCTTTATGTTATGGGAAAAACAGGTTAGCCAGATTAATCTATTTGGAAATAGAGGTAGACTTAATTCAGACCTGTCCTTGAAAGAGATTGTGTTGTTCAAGGCAATGTTGCATGAGTTTCTGCATGCCCAATGCCGGAACTTGATGGTCTTTGTATCTTTCCATCCTGGATACTGTTTGCTTTTCTGATATAAATGTTTCTAAGGAGATGAGAGCATTTTAAGGTACTGAAAACAAATACAAGCAATTCTAGCTTACAGGAAGACATCTGGTGACTACGGTGGTGTTCATGGGGCTGGGCTGATAAAGGAATCAAAAGCTTATCCCCGTGTTTAGGAAATGGTTTTGCTTTTGTTTGTAGCTTACAACCTGTTAAAGATAAAAAGCACTAGTAACCTATCTCAGTGAGGCATTTCAGCTAATGGGTTTGTAATTGAGGGGCAAGGATATGGTGTGTAAGTCATTTTCCAGCCTGTACTTCATTACTTCATTCCATTTCTGCAAGGGGCATGGATTTCCAGCCATTTTACCTATCTGACACAGGCTGGTACTCACTGATCCTGCTTCCCACATCTGCTGGTTACTAAACCCGTTGGGTGAAGATAGGATTAATCTGGGAGAGAGAAGGGGGTTGCATTAACTTTCAGTATTGACTGTATCCACCTGAGGAGCTCTTTTCAGGGATTCATACCAAAGATGTTACCTTGTAGACTGGATTGTGTTTTTTAAAGTCCATCCTCACTCTTGCTTATTAAAAAGAATCGCATACAGAAGTTTGCAAAAGGTAGAAGAAGCAGCAGAGTCCAGGTAAGGTAGAAGGTCAGTGTGTTCGGCAAGAAAACAAGGTGGGGGAAAAGAGAAGGAAAGAGAAGGAATATAAGCAAAAAGGTAAGTGGTTTTCACATCTACTCAAGAACCAACTGTAAATCAAATTATACTGGGGGGGACCCGAAACGCCATCGTAACTGTAGCTGTTCTTCCCAAGAGGAACACAAAGAAACAGCAGTAAGATGAAAGATTTACACTTTTTAAGAGCCTGCTGTAAGGCAAATTAGAAACTCAAGTTGGTGACAGATTATAAAAATACCTTGAGAACAGTGGTGCCCTTAGTGGTGAATACAGTGACTGTGTCTGACCTATGCGATATCGAATTGGCGCAGTGATCATTTTACTTGATGGCAGAGGGATTATCTAAAGAAACATACCATTTTGCTCAGCAGTATGACAGTTGCTTTTATCACAGCCTCTGTTTTTACTGCATCCACGTGATGTTCTCAGTATTTCATAGCGCTCAGTGAAACTCTGGAGAGGGATTCTGACAGACAAACATACAGTTAATCCTAGGCAAGTATCATTTGCTAGAGAGTAAACAACTGACCTGTTGAGGGGGAGATGTTGCAGAATGGCTTCAAAGGTAAAATACAAATGCACCAGTGCTTTTGTAGTCGCCAACATGCAAGAAAATACAGACTTTCTGAAGGAATTCAGGGACTGCCCATTGCCCAGTAACGGTGACTTTTGACTGTAACAAAGACTGGGTGGGAATTGTGCTTGTTTATGGTAACAGTGAGCTTCACCCGATCGATCCTGAGCTGTCAAAAATGTCAGTAGCTCGGGCCTCATTCTCTCCATCCTCTGAATGTGGTCACAAAAGCCCAGCAAGGGCACTGGCTGCAGTGAGCTGCTCAGCTTGGAGATGACTACCTTTAGGTGAATGCCATTTATCATTTTGGTTTAGTTGCTGAAAATGTTACTGTGAAGCCACATTCCATTAGAAAGTTTTAGTACCTAATAGTCCACATCAAAACATCTCTTCCCCAGCTTCTTAGACTGGAAGGGCACAGTGAGCTCTTGGAGCAGGGGTGTGTTATAGACACATCTGGACTTCGTTAGTATTTAGTGTATTTTTAAGAATCCCATTGCTTTGAGTGCAAGCTGTGCTAGCACTGCTTTTTAGACTGTTACTGCACTTCTGGACTTGCTGAATGAGCAGAGTTTCATAATCCAAAGTGCAGAACAACAGTCCAGATTTGCAATGGGTATTTTTGTCTCCAAAATGTGAAAGAGGTGCTCAAATAAGCTTAAATGTAAGCAGTGAGCAGAACATTTCAGACACCTTTGAAAGAATCAGCTTCAGAAAGAGACAGAATGCAAACTATTTGGATTTCGTGCTTATAGGATCCTCTGAAACACTAACATGTCACTAATTGCTATAGAAATGCATTATGGAACACACTGCTCAAGAATTTTGGACTTACCTAACAGGGAAGCCTGCTGCACTGATGGTGATGGCTTCTACAATTCCACACGCCTGAAGCTGGCTGAGAACCTGAGGCATAAATTGGAGATGGGTTAGGTAACCACTGTGGAAGCTGCTGCTAAGGTCTGCCCAGTGTGTGCTCAACCCAGGCCATGTGCAGCTGAGCTCAGAGCCTGCCAGTAACACCCAGAGCGGGGTCAAAGCAGTGCTAACGCAGTGGGACAGTCCTCATGTGCCCTCTCTTGCAGTACCCACACACCCTGCACTGACTGAATGCAGCACAATATGAAAAGCCAGTGTTGGTATTTTAATACTACTCACATGCCATCAGCAGATTCTTCAAGTGTTTGAAATTAAGGCAGCACTACTCTAGCTGCTTGTCTTTGCGTCAGACGAGGTTCTCTAGTTATAGCTTCAGCATCTGCTGCTCTGCTCCCAAAGGCATGCTTGTTGGCTGATCTCATCTAACTTGTCCTAGACCAGACTCCAGGAACAAGCAAAGTTTTGTTGTGGGCATTCACCATGAAGGTATCTGTTTGACCAGGACTGCTGAGGAGTCAGATCACCTTTACCTGTTTTGATGGCTCAGATGGCAGCACCCTAAACAACCCAGGAGCACTCTGGTAGGAGAACTCATACAGCAATGAGTTAAGCTGCATCTGGAAGTGCTGTTATGCTTACTAGTCCCATTTTAGACAAGCATCATCAGTGATTCTGAAAGGACATTTATCTTGGAAGCTCCAAAGGAGAAAAAGCTATTTAAAAATGTGCTGTGAGAAGAGCTTTGCGAGTAACTCAAGATCATGAAAGACCCAACGCAAAGCCCTACACAATCTCTCTGGGAAGCTTCTCATTGAACCTGTGAGGAAAGGCTTTTGAAAAGTTACCTCTTCTCTTTTAAAAGTCATTGCCTTGCAGTCGGCGTTAGGCTTGATGCATCGGATGTAATGTGGTGTGGTGCTATTCAGAATCTCCATGAGATGCTCAAGTGAACCCTGTAGAAAACAAATACAGGTTTAACCAGGGACTCCCCCTCCACAGGTAGCTGAGCTGATCAGTGCTCTGCTGTAAAAACCATGAAGCAGTATTTTGCAAGGCTGGCTTTACAGGCACAGCATTAGCAGAGCTCTGCCGCAGGGGCAGACTGAGCAAAAAAATCACTCTCTGAGTTCCTCTGTAACACTGTTGATGGTAAATTCAGAAAGTTTCCAAAATTCTAGCAGGGCATCAGCTGAAACTCCTCAAGGAAGAGGCAGGAAGCAGCCTCACAAAGGCAGATGCCCAGCTGTTAAAGGAAAAGGTAAAACTGGAGCGAGTTAAAACCCAGAGAATATCAGAAATCTGAAGCTAGTTCTGGTTTACACCTGTTTTGTTTTAATAATATTTACTGATCTTGGCCCAACTATGCTGTTTCCTCATCTAGTTATGAAGATAGCAACAGAAAGCAGAATCTTCAATGGGGTGTACCTTGAACTTGGCCACCACTGTCACCACAGCTGCTCTGTTCTGGGGTTTGATGTTATTCTGGTTCCTTTCTGTCACAGGAAATAATTTCTGAAGCAAAGGGTCCTTTGAATTCTGCAGAACCTGGACCAGTTCTGGTGCAATGGGGTCCTGCAAACACAAACGTCACTCATTAGGATGGGGACTTAGGCAGAAACCTGCCACCTTTGAAAATGACACAAAAATCTGCACATCTAAGTGGAACAGTATTTCTGATGCCAGCTGTGATGGCTGTGGTTTCAAACCTGACTACATACATTCATTCACAGTCAGGTCCAGGAACATTTAGCAAATCTAGTCCAGTGTATAACTGCTCCTAATGTTGTTCTCATACAACTGAAGTGAGCTGGAAGTCTCAGGACTAGTTTAATCCCTGCAGGACAGTCTGCAGCAGTCTTCCTTTTAATTAAGAGATATTTGATTGCATGACCTAATACCACTTGCTGTAATTGCTGGCAGTGTCAGAACTGACAAGGGACCCTCATGTCTGCGGACTGTTTCACTTATTCCCTGATGGCACAATGAGGCCACAAGTTGGGTTTCCTGGTATAGCAGAACTTTCAGTAGTTGAGTCCATGCTCCTGTTGCTCATAAATTTGCCTGAATTTGGGGGGGGAAGTGCTACATTTATGGAAGTGCTAATTTATGGTTATAGAAATGCCCTGATGTCATCAACTTTTCTACACTCTCAGGCATGGAAGAAGCCCTGCTTTGGTGATACATGGTTCACTTAATGCTCAGCTGAAAGTTCTGCTGCCAAAGCATTTGCTGGTGCCACTGATAGTTCACTGAAAACCAGAGCAAGAATGTCACCCAGTTTTACATGGCCTGAAGGATTTATTTCCGAATCAAGGAGGTATGTCTATCCAATAAGCATCACTGAATATACTTGTTAGAGGTGCTTTGGTTTACATTGCCTTAGGTCTGTAAGATTGTTTTATTTTGGTTTTTAACAGCTCTTCCTGAAAATACCTACCTTATTTTTCTCCACCATTGCTGCCAACTGGTAACAGACTTTGCCAGCATAATGTGAAATAATAAAGTTAGGCTTCTTACTAAACTTGTTTCGACTTAAACATTGATTATTAGACAAGGCCTTCTCAATCCGAGTTTGAAAGAGGTCAGTGTTAGAGGATCTGTTCAGACGGCACTCCTGCATGGCAAACGACACAAAATTGCAACATCTCTTATTCATCGTAAAGAGCTGTCTTTAAAAGCTAAACCACTTTAACATCAGACATTTTACTTTTAGAGTTGCTTTGAGTATGCAAGCCCTGAAATACTGGGGAGAAAACCCCCCCAAAAAATGTAATAGAGGCTTCATATTTGAATCAGAATATCCAGAAGAAAGGGAAAAAGACAACTTGGAATAGGAAGAATCAGCATCACAATGCCTCTAAAAAATAGGCTCTGCAGAAATTCCATAGCTGACAAGCTTTCTACTACAAAGTGTTTGTATTTTCTTTGGCGGCATGGGATGGAAGGCAGGCAACTAGGACAAAGGTATTAGGGGTTTAAATCCACACTTACCTCATTCAGCAAAGAAAAAATGCTGAGGGGATTGCCCTCTATCAGATCAAGGCACTTCTGGTTATCCTGGTAGTCGATGAAAGACCACTGTAAGCCTTCAGCTGCATATTCTTCCTGCAGTTAAGAGAAAGCCCGGTTATTCTGCAGCAGAGGGCACTAGAGCCCAAGGAACTGGATGCCTTTTTGCAGTCTGATGCAGTTACTGTTTAACGAGTTCATCCCAGGCTCAGCCAGCTCATCCAAAACTCAGCTCGTGTTCAACAGCAGTCTTGAGGGGAAGAAAGCAAAGGAGGATATTCTACCCCAGGTAGCTTTATCAGAGAGCACAGCATGGCTGCTTTCCAGAGCAAACAGAGGCTACAGTCACACTAAGCCTCTCCTGGCTATACTGGGTTTTTCCCTGAAGGGCAAAGAATTTGTGGAACTCCTTCCTTAGATTAGGATATAGCCCTAAACCAACCGTTGTGTGTCAGACTTTACTATGGAGCTGGGCTTCATTTAACACAAAGCCTGATCCAAAAGGTAGTGCAGAAAGATACTGGTTGACATAATTCATGCAATATTTATGCTGAACTACAGAACAAACTGGCAGGAGTGTTTAACAAGCACAGGCTCTGGACAGTTATTTTAAAAGTCTCCTGCCAAAAGCTTGCTCAGCACAGCCACTAATGGTGTTTAAGTGGTCTGGGATACAGTCAGGTCAAGAGAGGTAAGAGGGCAGACAGGGAATGATACTATAAACAGAGGCCATGAATCAGATATAAGGAAAGTAATTGTGGGCTTGAACTTGCTTTCCATCTTCACTGACCATTAACCCCTGGCATACTGGGGAAGATAGGCAGGAAAAAAAGGCTGGTTATATGAAAGTATTAATTAAGCTCAAAGAGCTACTTATCTCCTGGATAAATTGACAAAACTATGCCACGAGGCAGAAGGTGCCAGCATGCTGGTGCCATAAGGAAAGCAATTTCCCCAATTCCAGTTAATGGCTAAGAGCATTGTGGTAATGTATCTGTAATGTGGAGAAATTCAATGAGGACTGAAGTACATCTATTAGAGTAGCAGTCCAAACAGGAACTCTGCAGCTTTCAGAGCACTAAGATGAGAAATGGAACGAACAGCGTGTGACCAGTTAGGCAAGTGACTGCAGTGTACTGAGGACAGTGGAAATACCTTCTCTACTGCGAAACAACACAATCTGTGTACCTTCTCTTTCAAACATAAAAGCTGATGAACAGTGTGTTTTTGTCTTTCAAGGTGCTGGCATGACAACTGGGTTTATGAAGCTGTTCTCCTGTGGCAAAAGGCCTCCATCAGGTACCATGTCCTGTTGATGATTAGATTACAAGGTTCTGTTGGACTGTGCCTTCCCACTAAGGTCAGGTCTAGAAGCTCCCCACCCATTTAGGTGCTTTATACTTGATGAAGAGAATTAACATTTTATAAGCAGCAGCTTCCAAAAGACTCTCAACTTAGGTACACTTACCTCAAGAATTTAAAGTGTTCAGCTCTTTGAGGGAAAGCAAACGGTTTAAAAAGCCACAAAGCCAATGGAGCTGCGTAAGAGGGAACAGATTTCCAGTGCCCAGGGGAGAAAGCTGTCTCATTCCATTAACTGTCCCACACTCTCTTTAACAAATCAATTGTTACTCACAACCTACTGATGTCTGTGACATTACTTACTTGACTGAAGGCTGCAATCTGACCAGAGGTACAGGAACATAATTAAATGGACAAAAGATGCTGCTTTAAAATTAGATATTTAACATTTGATCTTAGTGGGGTATTACCTGTTGTGCTTTCAGATAGTGCGCTACAAAGTGCTGCTGCAGTTTCTCATTGGCATAGTTAATACACAGCTGTTCCAAGTTGTTTTCAGGGAAGGCTTCAAAACCGTAAACATCCAACAAACCTAGAAGCAATAGAGGAAGGCAGTGCATTTTATTCTAGGAGTAGCTTGAAGGACTTATGGTTACTCAGTTAAACTAGGGTTGAATAACCATACCTATGAAGTTGGTCCATGCTGATGGATCTGCATAGATGCTTTCATTTATGACCAAAACGAGCCACTCAAACAATCTGCAGACATTGACAACTGGATTAGTTGGAAAACCTTTGTTTGTCACTACAATCAGAGTAGTGTTCTTTTACTGCTGTTTATACCAGTATCACATGGAAGAAACAAAACACTGACATACTGCTTGCTGACATGGAACAGCAGTTCTCTGAAGATCTCTCTAGGAGGTCTGCAGCTATGTCCTATCTATGAATGAATCGAGGGGATGTTGAGAGGGGAAGGGAGGGTTACACCATTACTGAATCCAAGCAGAAGGGCAGGGAAAGTAAATCTTTCTGGCCTCCCTACTCCCTCACGAAGTTGCACGGATTAGCACAGCAGCGTGACCTACGTGTCCTTACTTGGCATAAATCACTTTGGCAAGGCAGTCCCTCCTGGTCTCACACTCGGCTCTGGAGCATGGCTTCTTGAAGACCTGTTGTTGTTTTCCAGCAGTTATTGTTCGAATCCTTAGTGACTCCAGGAGCTCCTCAACAGGGATGTGCAGCAAAGCTCCAGCAGTCTTCACAGAGTCTTGTTTGGGGAAAAAAAACATGGCAAGGTTATCTGGAGTGTCAAATGAACGCAGCCCCCTTTAACGTTATGGAAGGTCTAGAGATAGTAAAGAAAAATGACACTTCCATGAGCTCGCCAACTGAAATGTGGATTTAGGATCTTTTTACCCAAACTTGGGAGAAAGTTTTGCGAGACCCGACTCTTAATTTGGATGTACAGGACCTGTGGAGTTTCAGGTGCTCTATTTGAAATGAAACAATAGTACCAAAAAAGTCTGATGTTTGCTGCACTGAAGCAGGCATTTCAGGCATTTTACTCTCTAGGTAGGTATTTGTTTTCACCTTTTGTGAGCAGACACCTCTAAATCCAGACAGACAGTCATGACCAGAAAAAAACAGGGATTTTGGGGATAGTAGGGAAATACAGAAGAATGAGTATTTGCTAACAAAGCATTTAAGATCCTGCTAACCAGAACTGTAGGAAAAAATATTTGAATATTAGGTAGTTTGAATTCAGAGCATGTGAATTAACAGTAGGAAACTTCACTATTCAGGACAGTGTTTTATTTCTGAAGGAAAACTAGATCCACACTAGTAGAACAACCTGTGTCCTCCACTGCAATTTGACAGATTTGCTGTTACTAAGTTTTAATCATGAAAACTCCAAAGCTTCCATTTTACAAGCCCTGCTCTCCACTCTGGGTCAGATTTCTGGATGTCTTGTGATGTCAGTGTAAGATTACAATCAGGAGTAACAGTTCTGCCAATAATCCTTCTGAAATGACTGTCTAATGTTGCAGCTGCCTTGCCCTATAATGGAAGGATATTGTCTCCCAGAGCAGGGGAGCATTCAGTTTTTGTTTGTTCAGTACTTCGAAACCAAGATTTTGGGTTGCCCGTGACCTTGAGTCTCCTCCTATCAAGCAGAGAAGCACAGTAAATCCTGTCCATCAGGCACCTGCACTAAAATAACAAGACTCTCTGGAGCATGACATGCTGTTGCCTCACCTTTGGTTTTGTCTTCTAGTTCACAAGGCTGAGATTCATCCACTGGATTAGAGAATTGAACATTCCCAAGATGAAGAAGGCCTGAAAGTACCTGAAATATAACCAGTCATTCAGCTTTCTAAAACAGAGCTCTTAACCTCCCTTTAGTCACATGAACAGGACAAACCAAAACACTTCCACACACAAAAAAAGCAAGCAGATTCCAAGCTTCTATGTTAATTCCTAAAGCTGCAATTACTGAAGGAAAACTAAAGTTCACAGGTGCAAGCTTTTAGCCAGCATCTAATATTTAGCTATGCAACTTAATGTGTAGGTGTAGACCCTCCAGTCAGCAGCACCAAACACGCCATCGTCTGTACACTGATACAGATTTACTTCTGCAGAAATCCCACACTACAGAGACATTCCAGACACCATTAGCAGCCTCATGGTGACCATGCTTTGTACCTGACCTTGAAAATATTGTTCTGTGTGGAGTGGTCAATGCCCAAGTGAAACATTGCATCTCTGGTCACCTCGAAGCAGTCCTCTGAAAAGCCAAACAAGTGCTGTTTAAGAGAAAGCCAGGCACACAAACACAGGCAACCACAACACTCCACACCACATCCAGGCTAGCTGGAATTGTCGAAGGAGATCCAAGGAAGCCATATGTGCTTTTGGTAAACCCCAGAGTATAAGCTGGAGAACCAAGTCATTGGGCACTGTGGGGCTCTGAAGTTAGGCAGTGGTTAGAAGCACATCCAAAGACAAGACAGTTTCTAAACAGAGCCACAGAGAGATGCAAATTCACAAGGCCAGAAACTGCTCTTTTAAGCCAGATGAAGACTCTTAATAAGTGCAAACTGAAACTTAAAAAGAATCCCTTTAATGCAAGTGGCTTTGCAACATCTGCTGCTGGCTGCCCAACCTGGGTCATGAGATTTAATAGGACAGACACATTTTTGCCTTCCTGCCTTTAAGGTCACAGCTGTTATTAATGGACAGTCTCTGAAATTAATCTTTACCATCTAAGTTCCTTTCAGAATTTGGCAGCCAACAATACTCAGCCCCTTCTGGAAGGTTCCATTCCAACCTCTCCTCTGCAGTAGCACCTTTTGTGATCTGCAGACAAAAAACAAGGTAATGACTGAAATCTGCCTTTGGTATTTACAGCTCACAGACAATGAAGAGTAACATGCTGGGAGCAGGATTTAATTTGGATACATGGCAGACAGGGAGACTGTTAAATATTAAAAGCTGATTTCATCCCCACTGTTTGTCAGAAACATCTAGCAAGATTAACTGAAGGCAAACCTGATAAAAAATATGAAAGTTTCTTTCATTGGGGGCCTGATAAGCAACTCTGGTCTTCTCCAAAAGGAAAGTCTGAATGGAAGCACTAGTCAGATGGTGACACCTAGAATGGGGGGAAATAGCAAAGATTTCAACAAAGCTTGCTCACAGAATCCCGTAGGTGATGTGTTATTATGATACTGACTGACTATGAACACTTTGCTCTTCACCTTCAGTTTGGTGCAAGCCTAATATATTTTATTCAGAGTTCTTAACTGCATCTCTGTTTTTCTGTTGTGCCCTTTTAGAGATCAGGGTGAGAGCTTGCAAGGAAAAAAAAAAAAAGAAAAGTTGGAAAGGACCTTAAGATCATCCAGTTCCAATCCCCTGCTATGGGCAGGGACACCTCACACTAAACCACGGCACCCAAGGCTCTGTCCAACCTGGCCTTGAACACTGCCAGGGATGGAGCATTTACCACTTCTCTGGGCACCCTGTGCCAGTGCCTCACCACCCTTACAGGAAAGAACTTCTTCCTTATACTTACTCTAAACTTCCCCTGTTTCAGTTTAAACCCATTACCCCTTGTCCTATCACTGCAGTCCCTGATAAAGAGTCCCTCCCCAGCATCTTGTAGTCCCCCTTCAGATCCTGGAAGGCTGCAATGAGGCAGACTTCAGAAGTAATAGGCTTGGACAGGATTTCAAGACAAAAGGTTTTTCCACAGTGATTGTTATTACCTGTCTAACTGAAGCTGGATATACTTTCCAAAACGGCTGCTGTTGTTATTCCGCAGGGTACATGCGTTTCCTGTGAAATTGCCAGTGACAGAGAATAATCAGAGTGATTCCACTCTTCCATGTAGGACATTCAGGCATTACGGGTGATTTGGTCATAGCTCCAGTATTTGAAGAGTTTGACTTTTAAGGAGAGGACCAAGAGCTAGTTTAGACTTAGCCACTACTTTCTGCTCTTAAAAAAGCCTTATTTACCGAATGCTTCCATGACAGGGTTTGAATCCAACACTCTTTTCTCTATCCTTTCCACAGTTTCATTGCCTTTAGGGGAGATAACCGGAGCAGCAACAGAAGCATAGAATTTCATAAGGCAGCGAGATGTCCAGGTCTGCAAGGGAGAGGTTTGATAATAGGTCTTAGTTTGTACCATGTTATTAGTTATGTCACTTAGTGAAGCAGCACTAACTTCTGTAAACACAGTATGCAGCTGGCGATGATGCTGAAGAGAGTGAGTGTGTCAGTTCTGCTCTAGTTCAGTGGAAACTTTTGGTGTATATACTTATGTGCAACAGACACATTTAAGCACTATTGGCTGGAGTGCTTTGGGAATGGCAGTTTTATCAAGGCGTACCCACCTAGAAGCTCAGCTAAACAACTAGTATCTTAAGATGAACTGAATATAACTGGACTTTGAGTCATTAACACTCAGGAAATCCTTTGTTCTCAGCCTTTAAAATATCCTCAATATCTTCCTGAACAGGGATGAATTGTTACAGAAGGCCCTAAGATCAGATCTGAACTCTCCGCTGCTTGTGCCTACACAGGGTTTGCTGAGACTCACACTAAGCTCCCTAATGGACTAGGCTGAGCAATTAACTCAGATGCGATCCCTGTTGAATGATTCAAATGCAGCCCTCCAAGAAATCACAAATGTCACCTAGAGAGCAGCTCTATTAAGGAGAGCCTATTTTACAGCTGCAATCACTTAATGCTTTAGGCATATTTCAAATGAGCTGTGCTAGAGCACACTGGCTATGTGCTCTGTCAGACGGGTTTTTTCTTCCTCTTTGCTCGTTTGCTGAAATACTGCACACTACAAATCATTGGCAAAGCTCAAAACTGAACAGCAATGTCAGAAAAATATCTGCTTACCTTCCCAGCACCACTTTCTCCACTTACAATTATAGACTGGTTTACAGGGGCTATCTGGCTTTGGACGTTTCGGTAGGTTTGCTCAGCCACTGCAAAGATGTGAGGTTTTAAATCCTGGCAGTAAAAGAGAATATTCACATTTAAGAGAACTGTAATTACACAGTTCAACAGCACTGGATAGCACAGGCCTTATCAAATTTATCTGAAAACAGGTAACAGAGCTCTTTTAATGGAACTCATATTCCACTAGACATGGGGGTCATCCTTTAGGATTATTTTGCTCATAGAGATTTTGAAGAACTTGACATCTGTGTTCTGCAGAAGGACAGTTATTTCAAATACAAGGATTACCTGAGGATGAAGTGCAACATGGTACTCTCTCATAAGCTCTGGTGAATAGAGGTAGGAGACAGGCTGAAACGGATTTAAAGCCACCAGGCTGCAGCCAGCATTTGTATAAAACAAGTTTACTGTATATCTTGCTTGAAGACATTTCAGAACTGAAAGACACACCTTCTGTTAGCATCTTTTGCAAAGTGTATTCAACTCTTCCTGTGTCTGTTTGTAACAAAAATCTTCAGATTTGTTACCTATCAGGTTTAACAGAGAATGAGGTGATCAAGAGTGATATAGGACTAACATATATAACAATCTCTAAGAGTTGCCCTTAAAAGATCTGCTAACTATTCCACTCAATAAATCCTGTGCTTTTATAAGGCTTCATATAGTCCTAAAAACCGAATCTGCTGACTTGCAGACAACCAGAGGCAAGAATTCCCCATCTGCACTAGGAACAGACTTTAGCTTCTCTTAACAGGATCATCCTTAAAAGTCTTGCAAGCAATTTACTTTTCAAAACCAATTCCATGGCTACATTTTGAATCAAAGTTAGAGCCTTGATTTCTGATACGTTCTTATCCCACAAGGTCATGCAGGAGTCCTTCAAATAGCATTAAATCTCAACCACACCCTGGCTACCTGAACCAACAATACAAATGTGAGCTCTGCCTGCAGAGCTTGATAAGAGCAGGGCCAAAGCTACAATAAAAGTATTTGGGACAAAAGAAATACAGCCAAGCCAAATGTGACTTTCTAAGGCTTTGAATAAGCTTTATTAGGCTTTGAGTCTTTAAGTACTGTGGTCATGATAGTATTAATGCAATGAGAACAGTAACTACCACATATTAGTGGCCACCAGGGAAAGTGACTCCTCAGGGAATGTGACTCTAGCCTGGCTGGCCGCTTACCTGTTGTAGTTGTCACCGGATTAACCTTTGTGAGGTCGTCAAAAAGATGCAGTTTCTCTTCATCACTGAGGAATGCTCTAACTTCTTCCTCAAACGATTCATTGAGGTCATTCTGGATAGCAGAATCTTCTTTCGGGCCATTTTTCTGGAAAGGATGTCAGATCAGCACCGGTCAAAGGCTGAAAACAGCTGGATTTTCAACTCATCCACTACAGCTCTTCTACTGCTTCCATGTAACTGAAATTCAGTCTCAGCAGGAGTCATAACTTAGCATGTTGGAGATATTCTTCCTCCCAGTTGCCCTCCCCCTGCATCAATGGTTCCCATGGGGTGCTCTGTTTTTAGAAAGGTATTATCTAGCATATGAGAAATGGCAGGCTGACAACACTGTAAACTGAATTCATTGCTGGCAATTTTGGCTGTAAGCAAAGGCGCTCGGAAGGAATGCGTCCTTAGACTCACACTACCTGGTGCTTGCAATTCTGCAGGTTGTTCAGCAGACACAATGTTCTTAACTGGAATACTTCTAGGCCTGTGAATGTCATGCATCCAATGCAAACACTGCCTTAGGCAAAGGGAAGCAGGAAGGACTGGCTGCAGAGGCTGAAGTAGAGCTGAAAGCTGCTGTGGTCCAACAGAAATGCAGTTTTCCTAGCAGAGACTTTCATTGTTAGAGCAGAGACTGAGGGCCCCAAGAATGAAATCAGAGTGCACACATCGAAGCCAGGGGACAGAAACAGTGGTGCTGTAAGAGCTGGCCTGCATTAGGTGAAGATTTGTCCCCTTTGAATCACTTCAAGTATTTAAATCTTAGCCTCCAGGCTCCTGTGTCCTTGACAATATTATTTGGAAGGACACCTTTGTTGTACAAAGGTAATGGAAAACTTATCCAGAAGAGACACTTCAGGTCCTGTTTGTCACTTCTGGGGGAGAAGAAGAGAGAGGCTAGAAGGGAAAATTAAGAAGGAAAAAGATGCCAGTCCTGCTTTCTGCATTTTAGATATTCCTTTTCTGTTCTCCCCTTCTCCTTGCCAGAAAGTTCTCCAATGTAGCCCTACTCATTTGTATTTAGCAGCACAAATCTGCAATTCTTTACAGGTTAACAAAGTCAATGAATAGAATCACCTTGTTTATACAGGAAAAGTGCTAAATTTAGTTAGCAGCATTCCTACTACATGAGCTAAGCTAATAAAGGAGGACATATACTGTAAAACCCCTTTAACACATTACCAAAACCAAATTATCACAGCTACAATAGTATACTTATTTAGGAGCATTATTATCTCTTGCAGACAGCATTAGTAGTTCATTTCCAGTAATATACAATTGTACACAGCAAAGGAAAAACAAAAGCTTAGCAACAGTTACGCATTGCCATCAAAGTGATTTCTGTTACTCTACTCTGCCTGCTGCTTTCACAGAGAGCAGACATGTGTAATTATGAAATACTCTGTGGACAAGATGAGCTTCTGCCAATTGCCCTCCTCTTCTGCCAGTTGCCCTTTTCACCCATGTATCCACTGTATTACACTGGCACCAGCCAAGTTAAATCCACGGTGCAGCTGACATTGCAAGCCCTGAGAAAGGGCACCCCTGCTCAACACCACTTCATTTAAGAAGAGGTGGTGATTGCTGAGGCAAAAGTAAAACACAACGAAAACGGAAAGTACAACCACGTCTGATACCTATGCTGCAGAGCTCAGGTGTCCATTAACTTCACTGAAAAGACAGCCTTGAGGATGGGCTTGCAACATGTAAGCTGCCCCGTTAAAGGCAACGGCATAACAAATATCACTCGCTTGGTGTAACACAGCTCAAAACCACACAGTCAATTAATGAAGTAGGAGTGAATGCACGTTAGGAGTTACCTAATCTTGATTGCAGGGAAACAAGCCAAGATTTCTTTCCTGACACTAGAATTTAATTAGCACATGCAATTCCTGTTTTTCCTTTTACCTGCTTTGGCATCTTGTCCAGCCCTATCGATGGGAATGCTGGAGAGGGCCTTTACCGTAGAGTGTCTCATTCAAACCAGACTGAACAATGCCTAAATAAATACACACAAAGGCGTTTAGAACATGGACACAAGCAGAGCCCAAAGACAGAAGTACTGATCCCAGGGGGCTCAAGCAATGCTGGAGCTAGAAAGCCTACCCACACTATCAGAGTAACAGTCGTACAGCCTGCAGATAAAGCTTGTTTGGAGGGAATAATACCTCTTCCCTTGCATCAGGAGTGCTTTGTTTCTATTCAGTGAATAAAGCAAGGTTTCTTGCCATCAAATTGCAACTTTTTCTTTGTTGAATTCCTCCTGTTAGGACAAATGGAAGAGATGTGTGGGCCTGACGGCGCTGGAGAAGCCAGTGCTTTTGGGAAAGGGAGTGACTCAGAGAAGCTCTGTGCCGCAGCAGAAGCGAGATACACCTGCTGACCTCTCCCTGTTCCCTCTGCAGCTCTGGGAGCCAACGCAAGGTGAGTCAGGCTCACCCCTGATTTTCTGTGATATCCCGGTCACACAGCCAAGAAGAATTCCGCCTTCTGCCAGCGGCTGAAACTGCCATTACCAAGATCCTATTCTATCGAGTTCTCTTATTCTGCTCCTATTCTATTCCATTCCTGTTCCATTCCCACCTGGCATAAAAACACCATTTAGAGACTACTTTGCCCCCCGACCTGAGGCGCACAGAGCTCAGGGTGCACACAACCACCACCAACACCCACCCTGCCTTTGAAGGGTTCCTAATCTCCCTGCGCTGCTCTCCCCCGGGACAAGCGTCGCTTATGGCGGGCGGCGGGGCTCTCGGTGCCAGCCGGACCCGCTCCCGGGGCCCGGGCTGCCTACCCCAGCTCCCCGCCGAACCCGCCTCCCACAGGCTTTGCCGGGGCGGGATCCGACATTCGCCGGGCCCCAAGGTCCCGTGTGTGTCCGTCCGTCCCTCCCAGCGCCGGGGCTCCCCCAGGGACACCGCCCGCGGGTGCTCGGTAGGGCCCCGCCATGGCCATGGCAGGACTCCCCCCACGGGGTTAAAGGCGGGCGGGCTCCGGGACTCCGCTGAGGCCCTCGGCGGTGCCCGCGCTGTCCCCGGGCAGGGCGCACTTACCGCGGGCGCTGCGCGGGTCGAGGCGGAGGGCAGCGGTCACCGGGCAGAGCGGCGCGGTGCGGCGCGGCGCTGCGCTGCGAGGCGGCCGGAGGAGGCGGAGCCGGGGCCGGGCCGGGCGGTGGTGAATCGGGCGCTGCGGAAGAGCAGGCTGCAGCTTCCCGTGGCGAAAGTGCGGCCGGGCGGCGCGGCCCTCGTTTACCTGCGGCCGGCAGCGGGGTAAGTGCGGTGGGTCCCGGGTTATGGGCCGGGGGTCGGTTACACCGCGGTTACCCGGGGCTGCTTTGTCGCCTCGGCCTGTGCCGGGGGAGGCGCGGGTTTGCTGCCCCCCAGCCCCGGTGTTCCCGCACGCTGTGTGTCCCGGCAGCGCGGGTCCGGCTAGCGCGGCAGCAGAGCTGGTCTCCTAATGAATGCTTCTGACATTTAACTTCCGTTCTCTAGGAATGGAGGAGCCTGGCTGGGGGTCACAGTGGGGCTGGGGCCTTTGTAAAAGGGCACCTGTGTCACAAGTGCGATTTTTAGCTGCTGCTTTTGTCGCCCGCTCTGCAGGCCGGGAGCAGGAGCTTCACCGGGGTCACGTTTTTACATCCCTGTTTCATTTACACCATAGAGAACACGACTATGTTCTGCAGAGCAGGACATACAGGAGGAGTGTTCACAGTTCAACAGAGCATCTGGTATTCAGAGATCTTCAGCAAAACCATGTTAAGGATCTTGTATTGCTGGGCCTTGCAGGTGCTTGTGTGGCTGCACTGTGTCACCAGTCACCAAGCCTCAGCATTTTTGCTTTCCCTTGTTTTTTAAACTGAAGAGGAACTGAAAACCAGATGACTTGTGAAATCGGTGCTTGTTTTAATAAACTGGAACACAAGGGGCATTTTGGTGAAGTTCCAAGCTCCCTGTTTGACAAAACTAACTCAGGTTTATGCTTGTGTTTTCAGGAAAAGCAAGAAGAATGTCCCAAAAGCATCTGAAAGAAGCCTTTATCAGGGACTTAAACGGAACCAGCTTGCTGGAAATTTCTATAGGTTTGTCTCTAGCCCCACTCTGCCTGCTCAGCAGAGGACTCCTCTTGATTTTGTATTACCTACACTATGGGAAACCTCTAAGTTCCAGGCCATACAGCCTGCTGCTGGACTTCCTTGTGCTGGTGTCTCCTCTCCTGTTCTCCTGCACAGTCTTGTCTCCAGTCATCTTTTTCATACCAATTATCATTGCAGCCTTCTGTGCCGGAATATTTTCCAACATATACAGCCAAAGAAAGCAGGAGCCCAGGGTGGCTTTTAAGCAAATGGTGAAAGGCTTCCAGAAGATGTCCTTGGATCCAGAATACATTCCAGCAATAACCGTCTTCCGTGTTTATATCAACATCTTGACGTCCATCAGCATTTTAGCAGTGGATTTCCCGCAGTATCCGCGGCGATACGCCAAAACCGAGACCTATGGAACAGGAATTATGGATTTTGGGGTTGGAGCTTTTGTTTTTGGGAATGCTCTTGTTTGTCCTGAAGTTAGACAGAAGTCTTCTGTCCCACAACCAAAGTTTTCCAGTGTGGCCAGGCAGTTCTCATCCATTTGGCCACTGATTTTCCTTGGTGTTGGGCGACTGCTCAGTGTTAAATCTATAGACTACCATGAACATACTTCAGAGTATGGAGTGCACTGGAATTTTTTCTTTACCTTAGCATTTGTGAGGCTTGCAGCATCTCTACTTTTGTCTGTATTCCCAAAATATAACTCTTGGATTGTTGCTGTAAATCTCGCTGTGCTTTATCAGCTTATTCTGAACACTACCTCTCTGAAGATGTTCATCTTGCATGGCAGCAATGGCAGAGACACGAGGGTTGGCTTTTTAAATGCCAACAGGGAAGGGCTGCTCTCTCTTTTTGGGTATTTAGCTATATACATGGCAAGTGTCCAGGTGGGACTATGGCTGCTGAAGCGCAGGAGCTCGGTGAGGGGCTGGGCTGAGGCAGTGTGTCTCTTACTGCTCACAGTTCTTGTGCTCTTCCTCTTTCTTCACGTCTCACAAGTGTACGTGGAGCCCGTGTCCCGACGGATGGCCAATCTCTCCTACTGCATATGGGTGGTTGCTCACTGCCTGATGTTCTTTATCTGCTTAGTGGTGACTGACCTCGCATTGGTGTTCACAAAGCTGCTTGTGAGGGGGTCCAGCGTGCCCTGTTGCTGGGATGTTGTACAGGCCCCCAGTACCAGTAAAAAGCATGAACTGGAGGCTGTGCCTGTCAGAAGGGAAGGCAAGCACATGTGCCTGATCAGTGCTATCAATAAAAATCAATTATTGTTTTTCTTGCTAGCAAATATTATGACTGGTGCTGTGAATATTCTTATAGATACAATCCACAGCAAGACTGCCTTTACATTATGTATACTACACTTGTATATGTTTTTTAACTGTTTAGTTATGTATGTAATGCATGCCAGAAATATAGTGTTCAAGTTTTGGTGATTCCACTCTGTCTTCAGTGGACTAGTTGAACTTTGCTGTAGTTGGAGGATGGTATTTAAAGGGGAAAATTGGTACTTTTTCTGTACTTATTGCAGTTAAGTTGTAATTTAGTACAGCTTTTTATGATTTAGCATTAATTAGTTTTTCAATGGTTTGTTTTACCAAACACATGCAGTCAGTGCTGTTACCTGCTGAAGCTGGTACACATTCTTCTGAACACCTAGGCTTTGAGATTGTTTGCCAAATACTCCTGCTGCTCCTGTAAGAACTCATGCAGAAGAGTGATGTTGCATTTACAGGTAGTGAACAGTGAAGTACTGGTGGAACGAGGTAGCAATGTATAGAGTAGAAAGCAGATGAGAAGTAGAAGAATGAGTAATTATAGAGACTTACCTGAGTCAGGATTTACCTAGTTGAGGCCCTTGCATAAATAACAGCTAAGAATAATTCTTGATATGAAATGTATTCAGTAAGTGGATACTTAAAACTGTTTTGGCCCCAGTCCTGCAAAGATTTATGCATATGCTTGACTTTGATAGCAGTAATTGTATGTGCAATGTTAATCCTATACTGAAATCTAAGTGAGCCTTTGAAGTAAGGCTGAGCTTTATTTTCATACTCACTGATGACTATAAACAAAGACCTCAGATAAAGTGTGATGCTCCAAAGGATAAACTCAACTGCGGATGAATTCATAAAGCAGTTGTTGGAATTTGATAATAAGAGCAGCACAGCCTTTTGTAAGAAAGTACAAAGATCCAAAACTAATTCACCCCCAGCCTGCATACCAGCGTGTTGTGACAGCTCATCTTTAGGAACATTGTAAACTATGGTCTTCAGCTCTACTTTGAAAGTACTCAAAGGCCCACCTACTTGTCTATAAAATCATTTTAAGCAGCAGCTCATTTAGTACTGTGTCTTGACAGCTGAGATGTCTTCAAGTGGGAACATTCTGTATTAATTTTTATTAGCAAACACAGTATGCAAATGGAAAGCAGCATGATGCAGTGGGGCAGGGTACCAGCAGATGTGCTCAGTTTCTGTCACAGCACCCTCTTTGTTCACTTTCCAGAGTGTGACAGTTCCTCCTGACCTTGTTAAGTTGTTGGTAAGAGAAATACATTTAAACATTGTGAGGAATTTAATGGGAGATACAAATACTTAAGAAGTAGAATACAAGTGGTAATTGGTGATGTGTAATGTCAGTGGAGCTCCAAGCAGTGCACATGGGGCTGCATTTTGTATTTCTCCTTGTCGATCGAATGTAATGAATCATAAAACCCATGGAGATCAAGCTTCTAAATCAGATTCCTTAAGGCAGACATGCTGTGGAATAATCTGAAATTTATGAGGTTCTCTTAGCTGCTGGCCAATGGAAAGGTTAAGTCTGAGGATTACAGGCTGTGGCCATGCTGATTTCATGCTTGTTTACTTCCAAATTATAGCCATATAGTCTTCAGAATGAAAGAAAACCAGCCTGTATTATCCTGGGGACAAATGCAATCAATTGCCAACAATGTCTTATAAACAGCTGTCACGGTTTATAGCAGGTTTCTGGTAACTTGTGTACGTATTGATTTAAAACATTTCCTAGCCTTGCTAGGGATGAAGGGTCTCCAGCATGAGCTGAACAGCACAATGCACTCATGCAGAATTACTAATGGATATTAACTTTTGAAGTATCTGAAGCCCAAGACCTGCAGTGAGCTCTGCCTGTGAGCACACATCTATCAACATGATTCAGAATGAAGGCATTAATTGGGTGTGACAAAGCAGAGTTATGTCTGGACAAGCAGCAAACTAGATACCAACTCCAGTTCGTGAAGCAGAGATGACGTGGGAGGTCTGTGGTGTCTGCACCGAGCCCTGTTAGCTCCACACACGCAGCAGGGTGCTGGGCACCTGCTCCAGGACTGGAGCTGTGGTTTGCAGCCCCAAACAAGTGACCAGAAGAGTGGGGACAACCCATGCAGTGCCACAGTACCTCATCGTGAAGCCGTCTGCTGCTTTTAAAGCCATATGAAGTAAGTTGTTCATCACTGACTTAATGAGAGGCAATTAATTCTCCCTGCTTATTGTCGATAACAAATGTGGCAAGCTCTGCCCTGAAGCAAGTTATTAATGCTGTTTAAACTGTGAATAGATACAGATGATTAACCATGCCTCTGAAAGAACCAAGAAACACAAGCACATGTTCTTTGATCACCAAGTCTGTATGAGTGTACGGCACTGTAATGGGTTGGGAGAGATGTGAGAGAAGTTAATGCTATGGTACTGCTGTAGACACTTTCTCCACATGCACCTTGTAGCTGTTAGCTCAGTGCTTGGTAGGAACAAGAACACTGCATTTCATTTGGCTTTGGGGTGTGTTTAGACGAGGAAGATCAAAGATGCATTGTGCAGATCAAAGATACATTTAAAAAAATCAGAAACTTTTATTTAGCTGTTACATAATTGGTACAAGTTTAAGGTATTTCAACTGGTACAAATAAAAGAGTTCAACTATAGCATGGCACCAACTTCAGGAATACTAGGAAAGCAGAGGAGTGGGAAAACAAATTCTTTTGTCCTTGCTGCTGTAATTCCAACATGTGATTTTGTGTCTGATGCAATTTATCCTTAACCTTGTTATTTGTTACGCATTCTTACCAAATTTCACTGGTTTTAAGGGTCAGCTCAGTAGCAGCCTTCCTTTACAACCCAGCAGCGTCTCTTTAAAGTCCAATGTTAGAAGAAAGACCTCAAGCTGTATCCTACTTCAAAGCCGCTATGTCCCAAAGAACAGGTATTTCTTCCAGGAGAGAGGGGCATGCAAATGCACGGCAGGAAGGGGCTGGCTGCTGTGTAGTGATTTTGTAGATAACAAGCAAGCTGCATCTTCCAGCAACCGTGGGTAAACCCGACCTGAAATGTAATGGTACTTCTTGGGTGTAGTTTACCAGTATGTACCCTGAGAATACGACATCTGTGGCACAGGTTGATGTGATCCAACCGCACTCTGGGAGCAGAAGGGCAGAAGTGATAGAGGAGGCTGCACACTGAATGCTGAATGCACCCTGGGTGCTCATCACAGCTCGGTGATGGAACCACCCCTTGCTGTAAACGCCAGCTTTCCGTTTTGCTGAAGAAACCCATAAACAGCAAACTGCAGCGATGTGGCTCTGCACTGTGTTTGTTAGAGGTGCTGCATGATGAGTTCAAGTAAATTAACTCCTCCACTAAGGGTGTTTTTAATGCAGAAACAAGGGGGGAAAGAAATACTGCTCCCCTGCATTTCCTTGTGAGGACTTTAGTATCTATATAGTATTTAATAGCTCAAGAAAGTCTATGGGTATTTTTTGGCTAAGTTAAGCAGCTGGTTGCATTAGGGTGCTGCAGAAGCCAACAGCCTTAAGAGCCCGTAAGTGCAACTAAAGGCTGCTTTACCTGGCATGTGATCAGCTCAGCGAGGTCTGGGGCTGCACTTTGATGCCTGGGCTGTGTCCGGATGCATTTTGCCCACTTTACGCTCCCAGTCGGTCTGCGCTCGGCTGCACCTACAGCAACACCAGCACGGAGGCGCTTCCACACGCGGGCCTGGGCACCCTCCGGCCCTGTCCCACCCGAGACAGCGACGGGCTCCCACCCACCAACGCTTTGGGGTTCAACCCCACGCGCTCCCCTTCGCCCCCACCTCACGGGGCCCAGCTCCTTCCACCGCACCACGGGCACGGCGAGAGCCCGGGCACAGCGCCCCGCATCCCGCCGGCTCCTCGGCGCCGCGCCCCGGGGCGGAGACGCGACGGCAGCGGCCGCCCCACCGCAGGGAGAGGCCCGAGGAGCCCCCGCCCCGGGCCAGGCCTCTAACGTGCGCCCCCGCCCCTACCTCAGCCTCCCGCCCGGCGCCCGAGGCCCCACGGCGCCGCCGGACAGCGCCTGAGGCCCCGAGCCCACGGGAGGGGGCCGGCAGGTAACGGTTGAGCGGCCGGGCTGCGGTCTCTCGCGAGAGGAGGGCGGGGCAGCCCGGGGCCGCCGCCTGTGGGGAGGGCCCGGGGAGGGGGAGAGGAAGGAGGCGGCTCTGTGGCGGAGCCCGGGGTGTCCGCCCGCCTGTCAGAGCGCCTGGGCCGCCGACTCGCGGAGGAGCCGGTAAAGGCCCGAGGGGGGGCGAGGCGGCAGTGGGCCGCAGGGCAGGGTAACGGCCCCGGTGGGGCTGAGGGGAAGGCGGGAGGAAGGGGAGGCCGGGAGCGGCCCGCAGGCTGCTTCCACGCCATCGGCTCCCAGGGAGGGGAGCCTGCGCCGCGCCGGCTGGAGGCCGGGAGAGGACAGGGAGGGAAGGGCTGGGTCTGCCCGCCGCGTCGCCCGGGCTGCATCCCCGCGGTTCGCCCCTGTCCCCAGCCTGCACGAGGGAGGTGTCCGCGGCCGGTGCAGGGGAGCGGGAGGGCCGCGGGCCCCCTCCCCGCGGGTGCGGGTGCGGGTGCGGCCCGGCAGCGGGTGGCCCGGGGGCAGGGGCGGCTCCGCCTCGCAGGTGGAGGCGCCCCCCTCGCCCCGCCGCTGCTCCTCGCCCTCCGCAGCAGCCGCGGGGCGGGACGGGGGGTGCCGGAGAGCCGCGAGCCGCGCTCGGGGCTGGGTGGGTCCCCGGCGGCCTGTCTGGGCCGGTGGCGGGCGGGGAGAGCGGGAGCGGCCCGCAGCGCGGTGGGCTCCATCCCTCCGGCCTTCCTCCCCCGGCGGTGCCCAGCCGAGGGCCCGGTACGCTCCTCCCCGCCGTCCCCTCCCTTTCTTCCATGTTATGTCGCATTTCCCAGCCTCCCCACCTCTCCCGTTCCCGGTCCGTAGCCTTTTTGAGTCCCTTCCAAGGCCGAAGCGGCGGGCAGGCTGCGCGCCCGGGCGTGGGCTGGGCGGCGGGGCCGGCGCCCGGCGTGGTGAATCAGGCGATGGGGTAAAGCAGGCTTGTTCCCGGGGTGGTGAAAGTGTGCCGGGGAAGCGCGGCGGGTATTTACCTCCGCGGGGTTTGGCTGCTCGCAGGCTGGAGCGGGGAGGAAGCGGCAGCAGCAGCAGCAGCAGCAGCGATGGCGCGGCTGGTGGCGGTGTGCAGGGACGGGGAGGAGGAATTCCCTTTCGAGAAGAGGCAGATCCCCCTCTACATCGATGACACCCTCACGGTGAGTGCCTGCGGAGCGCGGGGTGTCCCCGCACCTCCCGCTCCCAACGTGTGCGGGCGGCGTGTTGCAATGCCCAGGCGAGGCCTTTCCTCTAGACAGGCCTCCCAGGCTCCTCCTTTGCTCCTGCAGCGTTAATCTTTGGGACTTTGCAACACTTCGGGTTAACAGCGCTTAATGTGGCAACTTTTTTATCTGATTCCCAGCTCTAAAAACACGCAGACCGCGTAATGAGAAAGTTATTGCTGTACTGGCGCCTTGTTTTCAAGTGACAAGCATGTCTCAGTGTCCAAGCCCAAACGTGGAGCAAAGCCGTTTTTCAGTTAATCAGGAAGGGAGCCATATTAAGGTTAAACCCCAGGTTTACAACGAGGTAATGAATATGCTGTCAGATAGGCAAGAAAAGGGTAAAGGTGTTTTTGAAAGCTTTGGCTTCAAGTAAGAGTTACTGAGTCTATAATAATGTGTCTGAAGTAACAAATCTGAGAGAATTTCTGTTTCAGTGTGTTGTTCTGAATTAAAAAACATGGGGGGGTTGCCATTTCCAGAAGATTCAGTGGAAAAATGAGTGAAATGGAGCTTGGAGGCTCTCTAGTGTCTCCTGCTCACGTGTTTAGAGGTAGGCTCAGAAACTGCATCCTAGGTGAACACAGCAAATGGGGGGGGGGGGAAATACGTGACTAGCCTGTTGTTGTTTGCTTTGATTCTTAGGGTGTGAAGAGGCTGGGTGGAAAATAAAATTGTACTTAGTGTAATGGGGTATCTTGATTTCTGCATTTGATTTCTGTTGCTGTCAGTGGCATGACGGTAAATGCTGTTACTTTAAATAGTGTAAAATTTACGTGCTTTAAATTCCTCATCTCGTGGTTTAGCACAGGAGAATGCCTGACTTGCATCAGCTAACTCTGTCAACCTCCTAGTGTAATTTCTTCCACCTTCCAGAACAAAACAATTGAGTATCTTGAGAGAGTCTCTTAACCCTCCATCCCACTGTTAAGGATTATCTGTCTCAATCCTATCTCGTTTTGCTACCTTTGAAGGAAAGGTCTTTGCAGTATTTTAGTTTTGATCATTTTAAATGATGATGTATTATTAATATACCAACTATCATCAGTGGTTTTGACTTTATATGGTCTGTCAGCTCTGGTTAATTGTGCTTATACATTAGGCATAGTTTCCCCTTAAGTGGTCCAAAGCAATATCTAGCTCTTCTAGAGTGGCTGGTTACCTGGGAAACCCAGCGCTGTGTAAGAATAGTGTCATGGTTTAGTGCTGGACATGGCAGTGCTGGGGAAAAGGTTGGGCTTGATGATCTTAAATGTCTTTTCCAACCTGACTGATTCAATGATTGTGTGTAATTATTGGGAAGGGGGGGGAGGTGTCAGTCGTCCATCATGCCTTGAAAGTTGTTTTGCCCCTCCATTCCCAGGTAGTTTTAAGATCTTGGATTTCTCACTCTCTTCCCCCTGCCCTCAGACTCCCTAGTAAAAATCACGCATTAGATTGTGTCAGGTAGGCACCTTACCATGCTCTTGTTAAGTTTGCTGTGTTTAATAAGTTGAGAGTGAAAATTCAGCTGTACCAGGTGTTAGGTAGATGACTTCAACTGACCTAAAATTTCATTTCTGGTTTTGCTCCAGCATTTAACACCAGGCCCAAACTTTGTGCAATTGCACCGTGTTGTTGCTGTCCTTCTACTTTTTATGCCAGAGGCAAGCCATCCTCATGATTGGAGAGGTTCCTATAGCTCTAAATCAGATTTGTTTCCTTCTGGGTGAAGTGCAAGTCATCCTCAGCATGACTTATCTCAGGTCCTTTTTTTTTTCCCCTTGTTCATTCTGGTACTGTTATTGCAAGGTACTGGTGTTTGTAGGTGGCTTCTGGAGGCTATTATTAAATGAATTTGCAAAAGCAAGTGAATGAACTCTCACCTTCCTCATCTCAGTTGTGTATAAATTCTTTGAGAGCTATTGTGAGGCATGCAGTTGTCTTTGACACATAATTCTACATCTGCAGCATTACCTTTACAAAAGTGGTGTTTAGTAACTGGTTTCTGTAGACCGCTTTTAAAACTGGGGTTTTAAAAATAATGGGATTGCTGGAAGACAGTGGGAAGCTGGAAGACTTAATCTGCGCCTTAAATCTGGAAACAATGTATTGGTGATTACAAATTAGTGAATGAATGGCCTATCATGCTCTAAAGTGTGTGACATTGCTTTGTAATAGCATAGAGAGCTGTTTAGGTTCCTTGTGGTGCTGCTCTCCTATATGAATTGTTCACTACCACACTTTTCTGTTTCTTATGGCTCAGCTAGAACTTCAAGGAGGTCTAAATATTTAACCCGTTTAATTTCTTAAGCAGCTTTTATGATTTCTAGAAGGCATTCCATTTGATGTAAGGAAGTTGTGAGTGTACCATCCCTGGCAGTGTTCAAGGCCAGGTTGGACAGGGCTTGGAGCAGCCTGTTCTAATGGAAGGTGTCCCAAACTGGAAGAGCTTTAAGGTGCCTTCCAACACAAATGAGGTTGGGATTCTATGTGATGGTACGGGAATTTTTTCTTCCAGTTCAGGGTGTGATGGTTGCAGATTTTTAACCACTTAATATTGTCAGACACATGAATTCATTTAGCCTTTGGTAATTTCACTGTTGTACAAAATACCTGAGGGTATTCTCTGATAATGGGAGATTGGGAGGGGGGAACATGCAGGTTGTATCTTCTCTTTGTTATTAGCAGATAGAGCTTTTACCTTTGCATTAGCTTGTTCCCCACAGAAACATCAAATGATCAGTGTAGGAAACCTGTAATTCTGCAGCAAAAACTGAAGGAGGTCCTTGTGTGTATGGGTCAGGAGCAAGGGAGACTGGAGAAAAGATGCATGAGAGGTTAGGATTGGCACTGTTCTGCGTAAAGATAAGGCAGCTGTGCTAATGCTCCAATTTAGCACATGTGAGAGTGAAATATTGCCTTGCTTTAAGGCCTCAGAGAGTAGGTGTTTATTTTGGAGCAGTGTCTAGTGCGTGTAAAAGTAGATGTATGAGTTCTCTGGGGGCAGTGTCAGCAGTTTGCGGAGACAGCGGGGAATTGTATCTTTACTAGACAATTGAGGTGTCCTATTCATCCTTTTTCCTCCCTCCAACTTAATTTGGTGTTGATTGGTATTAGAGTTATTAACCAAAGTTGTTACTTTATCTTTCAGATTTTAAAGTGAACTTTTATCACTGGTATTCATAAATTTCTGTATTTCTTGGGTTGGACAAAGAAGATCAACTAAACCAGTCTTCACATGTTTATCTAGTTGGTTTTATTTTATTCCATGCTTGTTCAGTTGGATTTGTGACTGAAGAGTGTTAGAAATTGCCCTCTTTGTTGCATAGTAATTTGAAAAGAAATATGATTAATTACTTACAAGTAATCACATTGTTCTGAAGGCTTAACTTTTTACTTGGAGCCTCTTGGGAGCTGCAGCTGCAGTCATGCAAAACAAAGTATCCCTTGGAGTACCTTCTCGGGTTAATATGGTTTTAAATTAGCCTTTGAAGGAGTGGACTCAGTCTCATTAAGCTGTTGTGACTGTTTCTTCATAGCTTTATAAACGGAGTTGGGCTGTTGAATCAATTGGCATCTCAGTGTGTTAAAGTACAATATGTTGTTTCTAAACTGAAATGGGGTCTCAAGTCGTGTAGTAATGTAATATAAATGCTGATGACTCCTTTAGCAATTTTTGCTTTCTCTGTAACAGCTATTGAGGAGTTGCCATTTATAAACTGCCTCTAGAGCATTCTGTTAATGAAAGTTACTTTGAAACATTCGCTGTCTTAAACTAATACTTTTTTCTTTTCCCAAGCTTCCAATAGTTAGGTGGGCAGAATGGGCATTCAGCGTAAATTCCATCTTGTTTCCTCTGAGAAACTAAAATAAATTAATGCTCTTTTGGACTTTTTTTCTGAAAGCATTTTTTTTCCCTCTCTCTTTTGTATAGATGGTGATGGAATTTCCTGATAATGTGCTAAACCTTGATGGACATCAGAGTAACGGTGCACAGCTGAAACAGTTCATCCAGGTAAATATACCCTGCTGGGTTTTAAGGCCACGCATCAAGTCTTGCTTTCCTTAGACTCATGCTTTTGTTTCTCTAGGAGGCTGTCACTCCAGGACTGCCTTAAAAGACAAATCAGCACCTATATACAATTACATATTGGTACCAAAGCACACTGGATACATTTGTTTTCTATGTTTTACAGCATTTATAGACTGTTGGCTGTGTCAGGAAGCAATTGCTGCCTGTTAGAATAGAATGCCTGTAAAAGCAATGCATCTTCTGCTCGCTGCCAGTTTATACATAATGGAAACTACAGTTTCTAAATACATTTTGATTCTTTTCTTTTTTTCCTAAATGCTTTTGAGCTTCTTTTTCAAGTGGAAGTGTGAATTGCTTAGGACTGAGTTCTTATGATTAGTACCATACCAAGATAGAATTAATGTGCCAGTTTATAAATTATATATATATAGTTGAATAGTGAGAGACCGTATTGTCTCTCCTTACTAAAGGAGCCTTACTTATCCCTGAAGCTTCACTAAATAGAAACTTATCTGCCAACACTCTGGCAAGTAACTGGCACTCTAACACCTATAGCAACTAAAAAATTGTGCCACTTGATATGCAGAGGAGCAGGCCGGTTTGCTGATGTGCAGCTTGTACTTCTTCACTAGTGGTAGCAGCAGTTCAGACATATGCTGCATGTAAAGCATAGCTGTGTTGTGAAAATAGCGCATCCCTCCTGTTGCCATGACTAGTACTATTAATTACAGGAAAGAGGATTATTGCAGAGTGATACCACTTGTCAGGTGACTTAACGTGCCTGCCTTTAAGAGCATAAATCTTAAATGTTATCTGATAGAGGCTTTCCTTTTCATAACATGTATTGCATAAAGTGAGCTGAAAATATTTTCTCTTTTCAACTGATGTATTTACATGCTCCATGGGATTGATTAGTTTCACTGTGTAGAACTGCTTTATTTCTTTCCTCAGAAGTTGTGACAAGTCATTTCTCCATTAGGAGTGTTTAAGTGGTGTGGTATGACAGTGATACAGAAAATACTATTGTGGCAACATTTCCTGTGTGGATACAACTGTGCTTACAAATCTGTGCTTTGTAGAACTGGGGAAAATGCTGCTCACAATTAATACACTGACAGTACTCTACTTTTACAGATGATACTGTGCTGATATCAGCAGTGCTGATATTCTAAGTGTAGATGTGTGTGAGGAAGGGACTCTCTTCTGCACAGCTCTGATAGTGGCAGTTCAGTGTTGATGAAGTTCAAGCCAGTAATTTAGCAGAAGGAACAGAAGGGTATGTTCTTTGTGTGTGTGCCTGGATGTATTTGACAGAGGAACAAGGAGAAACTCCTGAATTTGTTTATTGATGTAAGAAACATTGAAGGTGTTCTCTTTAATGTTCTGTTACAAGCACGCATTGAATGTTCACTAGCAAAGTAAACTGTGTCACCCTGAATAGTAATACATGCTGGCTTTTCATTTCAGATGTTGGAATTATACTGGCAAATGGCATTTAGCCTTCAAGGAAAAATATTGCAAAATTGTCTTGTGTGAACAAGAATAAGCTTCTTGTAAATGAGGTTTCTGTATATGCCAGTGAGCATCCAGGAATTTACTTTCTATGCAGAGTTGTGCGTGAGACCCTTTACTAATGCATCTGTGCTGAGGTGGGGCTAAAAAGAGCTTCCTGATAGGGACAGGGAATGTTCCATTTGTTTGGAAGCAGCGTTTGCTGATATGAGAGACAGAAGGAGGAAACAAGAGCAGAAAAATATTAGCTTCCTTGCAGAGGGTAGACGGTAAGACTTGAAGCTGAATTGCTCCTATGCTATTAGCAAGTGTGGTTTTGTTCATACAGTAAGTATTTGAAATGTCTGCATTAAAACAGTGACCTGAAACTGAGCACTGCAGACAGCTTCCATGAGTGTATTTTGGTACGGAAAGGCTGTTGAAAAGGAAGAAATCTTAAACACACATCTTGAACTGTTCCTTTTGGTTTTAATGATTTAATTTCTTGTTCTCTTTTAGAGGCATAGCATGCTTAAACAGCAGGATCTGAACATTGCCATGATGGTGACATCGCGTGAAGTGCTGAGCGCGCTCTCTCAGCTGGTCCCATGTGTTGGCTGCCGTCGCAGTGTGGAACGTCTGTTTTCTCAGCTTGTTGAGTCTGGAAATCCAGCACTTGAGCCCCTGACAGTAGGGCCAAAAGGGGTTCTGTCTGTAACTCGAAGCTGTATGACTGATGCAAAGAAGCTGTATACACTGTTTTATGTACATGGGTAGGTGTCTTAGAAATGCCCAAATTATTCTTACCTGGGGAAGAGCAAAGCTAGCTTCTGTGCATTTGACTTTATAGCTGCCTTGGTGATACTAAAATGTCACAAGTTTATATCTTCTAGTGCATACTTGCCTTTTAGAGCCATTTTAAACTAGTTATCACCTAAACTGGGAAAAACCAAACCCAACTAATCTGTCATATCATCAGTTGAGATGCCATGATTGCAGTTGAAAGATACTGATATTTAAAAGTTCAGTTATCAATCTGGAATAGGTGCTGTGGGTTTTTCATGGTCTCTGAAAGAAGCGTGTTTCTTCACCCTGCTACTTTGCAACTATTAACTAGCACCTGGCCCTAAAAAACTTTGTACTCCTTGAGTATAAAGGTGACACTGAGAAAGTGAAACCTTCTGGGTTTGGCTACCACAATAAATGGCCTTGGTGCCATTTGTTTCTCAGCTGTCAGCAGACCAAACAGTGACTGCTCACCACAGTGTGCCTTGGCCTTCCAGCTGGCTTCAGCTCATTCTTCGTTCTGCAGTTAGCAGGCTAGTGAGAAGTAGGAAAGGTTAATGCAGAGCTGGGGCAGTCGAGATTTGGAGGGTGAGGTAAATAAAGTGGTCATAGTGGTTCCCCACACTTCTGAAATAGGCATCATTGCTCGAGGTCTGTTACTTAAAGTTATGCAATAGCTTTTTAGATGTGGGTTCTCTTTATCTTGCTTGCTAGGATTTGTCTGGAAAATCCTTGTGTACTGCAGGATTGTCTGTCAGAACAAGTTAAAATGGGGGACAGGAGGAAGTTTTAGGTAGAATTCATTAGTGCACTTGTTTCTGGTACATGAGCTGAATTAATCCCTTTAAAATTTCTCTGGATGGCCACGTTTTCAGAATATTAATTCAATTTTTTTTCCATAGGTCCAAACTGAATGATATGATTGATGCAATTCCCAAAAGTAAGAAGAACAAGAGATGTCAGTTGCACTCCCTGGACACACACAAACCAAAACCTTTGGGGTAAGTTCCTTTAACACCACAGTTCCAATGAAAATATGTTAAGAAACCAGACTATTGATAGTACCTTATGTGTAAGCATTGTGGTAAAATTCTTATGCTGTTATCTGTTTCCCAGAGTAGTAATCTCTAGACTATTTGGTGTTTATAGCTGACTCAGATAGTTGTGGGGGAGAGGAACAGAAGCACCCAGGAGTTCTGGGCAGTGTGTGTTGCAGGGCATGAGCCCTTCTCCATAGGCTTTGTAAAACAGTAGTTAACCCTTTTTTGTGCAGTAAGAGTGAGTTTTGTCAGTGAGGTGTTTAATTCTTTCCTTGCTCATGCTTTGACTGGACAAAACTAGTGCTATGAGCTCTTCTGCCCTCCCAAAATAAGCTCTGTGGTCGTTCCTCAGTGTGAGAGTTGTCCCTCTGCCCTTTGTCGGACCTACCGAAGGCAACTGGTGATGCTTTCATACCAAATTTAAGGCTGCAATAAGAAATGAGCTGTTCCCCAAGACTTGCTTGTTGGTTCTGGTCGTTTAATTTTTATCTCTTTGCTTTCGGGTCTGTTTTGTTTGGGATTTTTGTTTTTTGGTATAAAAATATCCATGTTCGATTTCAAAGCCAGGTGCCAAAATGCAGCTTGGCCATTACAAAACAGTGCTTTCTGATGTGTTTTTCATATCTGTCTGACATAACTTGGACTATAGCCTGCTTAGGGCATAGATGGCTTCTGCACAGTGTAACCAGTGCTCTCAAAAGACAACAGGGTTTTATGCTCTACACCTCAATGATTGATCAGCAGTTTTTCTCACACTGCAGTGAAAGAGAGTACATGCTAAATGAATAAACGTCTTGCTTGGGGGTTATTAAAAATGCCTTGCACAACTGTGAATAAATAAAGGCCTTTATTGTGGTGGGGCTGCAGGGTTAAAACTAAACTGTATTTTCTCAAAATACAACAGCATGTTTTGAATGCACCAGTGAAAAAGATTATATATATATACACACCTCTGTGTCTTGAAGTTGAAATATGTTATTCCAGCTGGCTAACCAGAAAAACACTCCCTGCAAATCTGTTGTGGATTTGGGGGCATTTTGTTGTTTGGGGGGTGTTTATTATTATTTTTGTCATGACCAATTGGACTGCTGTGCTTAGCTGAAGTGTCCACGACCTGGTTTAGTCGGTTGTGTTCTCCTTCTGGTTAAGCACGCAACCTGTGAAAGCCTTGCTCATGGTTTCCAGTTACAGGATGTATGTTTTTCTACGCAGACTTGAGTCACTTTGGGTTTAGGTAAATCCCCTGAGCTGGTAGGCATGTGGAATTTGACACTTGCTTTTTTTCACTTGGGCTGCTTGAGAGCAGTGGTAGCTAATCATTATCTCCATTTTTTTATTTTGGTTACAGGCTTTTCATGCAATTAGTTTAAAGCTTATGTTACACAAGCAAAAGGTCATAAGAGTTGTAGGGTTATGTTAACATAAAGCAAATCCAAAGCATTATGAAAGTGTTAATTTTTTCTTTACTTTTGTTTTTAATAAGATTAATCTTTTCTGTGTAAGAACATGTATTGTGGAACCTGCAGTGACCATTTTGGCAAAGGAGAACAATTCTGAAACTGAATGAATAGAGAGGAAAATGCTGCCTTTGTTTCCTCAAGTCAGGCTGGAATAAATCTCCTTAGTATTCTGAATGCTGGCAGGTTAATAGGGAATATATGGAAGAGCAGTATTTAGTGCACTACAGGTAAAGCCTTCTGCTTTATGTGATAACTTAGCTTGTGCACAATCAGTGTAGTTTGCTAAAGAAACACAGCTTGCACTCTGCTTGCTCAGTCCATAGCCATTTATTATGCTTCAGAAGTGATCAGGGTGAATCAGTACTGCTGTTTCTCCAGATAAATGTGCTGCCTTGAGTGGAAGCAAGTGTGCTAGCAGCCTAGGTACAGAGGCATCAAATAGAACTGTTCTACAGAACAAATTCTATTTATCAATTTAGAGCTGCTTATTGCAAGGAACCTCTTCAGCTGAGTTGCATCTCCTGGGCATTTGGGACACACAGAAGAGGCTTTGAGTTGTAATTGTGTTGCTTAATTGGGCAAGTTACATAACTATCTAATACCACTTGAGTTACTTGATGTCCTCTCTTTGTGTGCCTGGTTTATGGCTACTTGGGTCCATTTGAGGCTAAGGAGCATTTTAACCTCTCATAAAATGCAAGCCATATGATGTGGCAGGCTAGATAATAGCACACACAGATACCCTTGAGGAGCTAATTATTAAATGGGAGTGCTTCTTCCCCTGTTTTCCTGCTCTGTTGTACCCATACATGAGCTTAAACAGAACTGACCGTTCTGATAAAATGTCAAGTGTAGGCAAGCCTGTAAGTAAGCATGACTGCTGTTTGCAGTTCGTTCTTTGCTCTATACATGTACTTTTAGCATATCCAGACTTAGAGTTTGGGGTTTTTTTTTAATGAATTCCGGAAATGAAATGTCGTGTGTTCTGTGGTTTCTGACAGTGGTAGATGTGTGGAAATCTAGGGGGTTTCTTTGGCTTTTTATTTCATGGTTTTGATTTGGTTTAGTAAGTTCTCCTATGAAACTTTATCCTCCGGAAGTATTAAAACTTGTGTGTGTAATATAGACAATATCCTGAAGAAATGCTGCTGGCTTTCAGCTGGGACTTCTAAAAGTCCTCATGAATCTTGGTTTCCAAACACGGACAGCACAGTTTGTATCTCACGTCTGACCCTGACTTTACTGGAGGCTAAGGCTCAGCCTGTAAGGGATTCAAAGTAAATTAAGGACCATGCATTTTCATAGCATTTGTTTAGGAAAAATAAGTAGTGCACAATATATATATATATATATATATAGAACAGGTTTAAAAATGTTTTTTTTAATGCTGTGTGACACTGAAGGGAGCGTTAGCACACTCAGTACACAGAAATTCAGCGCAGATAAGGAAAGCAGTGAAGACATGAGGAAGGAGGAGAGCAAGTGTAGCATCATTTGCCACTGTGGGTCTTTCCAGGGAGCAGTCAGGTAAACTAACAATGCTTTATTTTGCTTCTTTTCTGAACCCCTCCCAGGATGATGGACAGTCTTTTGTTTCTTATGATCTTCTTTTGCAGGGGTTGTTGGATGGATGTGTGGGAGCTCATGTCCCAGGAATGCAGGGATGAAGTAGTTTTAATTGACTCTAGTTGTCTTTTAGAAACGTTAGAAACCTATCTACGGAAACACAGGTATGTTAAAAGAACAAAGGCACCCCTTCATCGTGAGGAATACGTGCTGTGTTGTTTTGAGAGTCAAAATGTACGTGGAGTTCACTCAGTGCTTAAAAGTATAAAGGAGTCTTCTTATACCTTCCATCTAAGCTTCGTGGTGATGGGGAACTTTGGCAGATTGGATTGTAACAGACTAAGACTGAAATACTCCTTGTGTTTTACCTATTGTTCCGGGTTATGGTAGTGCAGAGAGCTCAGGTGAAGTCATAGCTGCTTGTCTTAATACCTGTTTTGTTAGGATTAAGTTGATTTACAGTTTGATGTATTAAAGCCGTCTGTATTTTTTCACAAGTAGCCTACTGTGTCTGGGACTATACTTTTCATTTAGGCTTTCAGGGAGTATGTGCAAATTCAAACTAATGTGAGCTAAACTAATAAAAGCAGATTTTAGGCTTGGTGTTGCTTTTAAATCACTGCTTTAAAACAGTTATTTATGACTTAGTACTGTTAGTACTATTAGGTCTCTCTTGCAAGGTAAAAATAGGCCACTAAATCATTGCTGCATGTGTATGGGAGCTACCATGCTGATTAAAACGCTTTATTTTCCAGTAGTCTCAAGGTTCTGATACCACACAGTGGGACCACAGATGGGCGCGGGGGTGGTGGTGGTGTGGAAATAACACTTTGGAAACAAAATAGCTTTAATCTCCTGTGACATTAAACATGGTGCTGGCAGCATTCCTGATGCTAACCTGCAATAATATTACTGTTTTCTTTCCTTTCATCGCAGAAACTAGCCAGTTATCATAGTTCTAGCAAACATCAAAGTATGTTTTGACTTAGTGTTGTCAAGTGAGTGGACAAACTAGGAAAGGGAAAAACACCATCCAGAGATGGCATGAAGAGCCAGCTTTTCAAGCTGAAACCTGAAATGTGAGCAGCTTGTCTGACTTGCATTGTTAAATTAATACAGCCAGAGGTTTTGTAGCTTCTTGAAGATGACTCCTGCTATAAAATAGAAAGAGCTGAATTTGGTTGTATTTTAATTGTAACAGGCTTCATAACTATGCTCTTCTCAGATTAGTTATCTGAGCTATGTTTAAACTGAAACCTTGTTTGGCTATCTGTGCAGTTATCTAGTAATTCAAAATATGTTTAAAGGTGCTTGTAGTGGAAACATCACTCACATAGAGCAGGCAACAGAGGAATTTCTTTTTTTTCTTACTGCTTATCACTCGAGTGTACTTCAAATAATTGCCATAAAGTAACATGGAGTGTGTTCCTTGGGGAGAATTTTGTCCTGGCTTATACTAATGATCCATTTTGTTCACTATTAGATTTCTGGTCTTTAAACAAGTGGATTTGCATGTCCATCTAGGAATTTCTTCATATTAACAGTTAGCCTGATTTATACCTTGCAGCATGAAAAGTTGATATCCAGACGTGTAATATATGATAGGTAGTATAATACATACAGTAAACTTACAGTGGCTTACAGCCAAAGTCTTACTTTTGAAGTAACATAAACCTTATGTGACCTAGTTTAAATATAGCATGCACTATTAAATAGCTCTGTACGTTATAACTTAGACTTATCTGCACTTTGCTCAGTATATTATAACTTACTCTGCTTGAATAAGAACTCAGCCCCGTTCTGTTCTGTTCCAACGCAGGTTTTGCACTGACTGCAAAAACAAAGTCCTTCGGGCATACAACATTCTCATTGGCGAGCTGGACTGCAGCAAGGAGAAGGGCTACTGTGCTGCTCTGTACGAGGGCCTGCGCTGCTGTCCCCACGAGCGCCACATCCACGTGTGCTGCGAGACAGATTTCATCGCACACCTCTTGGGCCGGGCCGAACCCGAGTTCGCAGGAGGGTATGAGTATGTAATTTGCTAGAGTGGGCTATCTAGCGCTTTGCTTCTTTATTTTATTACTGACTGTGTTTTGCAAAAGTGGTTTATTGCCTCCTTGCTGCAGAATAATGTCAATGTTTGTGTGGAATAGTCACGGTAAAGCAGGTTTTCAAGGTAGCGCTTCAGTGTAGCAAACATTTCATGCGTGCTTTTGACTTTAGAATGCATTTAACTCTGAAGGCAAGCCTGAAAGAAATTGCCAGATGTGTGCTAGTTGATGTGTTTACTCACAGGACTGCCTGCTTTTCCATTGAGGTGTTCAGAATATGCGAAATAGAAAGAGATCCTTGCTCGGCAGTTTTACCAAATGCCAAGTGTTCAATTTAGTTCTGTCACCACTTGTAGCAATTTCTGAACCTGTTTTAGCATCTTAAACTCCTACAGTGAAAAGTGCAAGTCTGAGCTCAATTAAAGCTCAGTCATAGCTGTTTAATGAGGATGGTAAATCCTTTCATAATGGTTTTTCCTTAATAGAATACAGATTAATGCTGAAATGTTTTTACTTGGTACGGTAAGTAGTGTATGAACTCCTGTGTGTTTATTCAGCTTCAGTTAACTGACACATAAATGTGTAGGAAGGTGAAATATTTGCTATAAACTAAATACAGATTGCATTAAATGAGAGAGTGGCTGCATCTCTGGCATTAAAACTCTGCTGATCCCTGTTATTAGGAGTGAGCAGAGACTGGTGGGACACTGCCTTCTGAAGTCACAGGTGGGAAGGCATAGTGCAGCTTAACAGCCCTGTGCACAGATTAACCTGTGAGGAATGTTGTGGTGGTTTTGACCTGGTCCTTTCTATTTTGCATCTGCATGCAGCACAGCAGAACTGGGTTTAAAAAGCTGTTCATGCAAACATTATCTTTAGTTGAACATCAAGAAAATACGTCATTGAGCTGCTTTGATCTCTTGGTAGACTTCCAGCTCCTTTAACAATACTGTACTTTGGTTCAACTCTTCCTGTAGACGAAGAGAAAGGCATGCTAAGACAATAGACATAGCCCAAGAAGAAGTGTTGACCTGCCTGGGTATTCATCTTTATGAAAGATTACACCGAATCTGGCAGAAGTTGCGGGCTGAGGAGCAAACGTGGCAGATGCTTTTTTACCTGGGTGTCGATGCTTTACGCAAAAGCTTTGAGGTAAACCCCGAGTTTGATCTAACCCCAGTTGCTGTAGGAACTACGTGCATCTCACTAAAATGATTTTTCTGCTTTCTACTAACATTGGGCTGGAAGGAGCTTCAAGGGTGGTGCATTCGATCCCTGGCTCACAGTGGGCAGCAGTTGTGTAACATCGATGCATAGCACAACTGAGTCGCCTTCCAATGTGAAGTCTCCTGGACCACAAAAGGTTGAGGCTTGCTTGTACTTACAGCACACTGTAATGTGCAGCCTGGAATCTGCTGTGTCTTTAATTCACAGTGAAGGTTTTTCTACCTGATAGCATTTAAAAATAGCTCTGGCCACAACAGGTTTGGCTTAATAGTAAAAATGGAGGATGTGCTTTTGGATTAGAGACACAACTGCTAACTCTTGCATTCAGTGTGTACCAAATGCAGTCTGTAATCCTCTGGGATCTTGAACTCCATGCAGCTCCTTCAGCATATGCCAGTAGTACACTTCCCCTTTGGTATGACATAAGCCTTTTTTATGTTTGTCTTCTATTCTTAATGACTGTTCTCTCTAAAAATGTCTAAAACATCAGAGGAGGAGGAACAAAACAGGTTGGGAAGGGTCATAGTGGAACCCTCGCCTGGTTCTTGGAGGTTTTTACAAGTACCTTTTCTAAGACTTACAGTGCTGTGGCAGTAGCATTGACTGGGTGCACGGGAGCATTCCTGGCAGGTTTTGTCTTGGTGTTTTTTTTAATTGAGAAAAGTGGAGTTGAAAATGCATTGGCATTGTAACATTCAGGTAGATACACTGCTATGTGATGTTGGTAATGGACTTGAAATGCAGAACTGTTCCATCTCTATATAGGGTCCTTTTCTGAGGTGAGTGGGATTGGTGATGTCTCAGTTTGGCTTAAGGAGCTCTCAGAGTGATCTGGGAAAGAAAAGGGAATGTCTTTTTACCTCTGTAGGAGCATTGGTCCAGAATAGCTGACTGGTTTAACTGTATCCTTGTAACTGTATGCAGATGTGCCATTATGATACTTGCTCTGAACTTAATGTTAAAGAACATATTTAGATACTGCTGCATCTTGAGATACATTTAGGCTGCTTAGAAAAATCAGCTACATTTTTCACTGGTTATCCTAGACAAAGAGCTGCAGGAATTCTGTAGCAGTAGTTCTAATGTGGCTTTTTGTGTTAAATAATCAGCGTGAACAGTAAGCGTGGGAAAGAGATCCAAAAATGCATTCAAATCCACAACTTCTCCCTGAAAATTGCAAATCTGGGCCGTAAGTTAGACACAGCGCTCCCCACATACATGGATCTCCTCCAGCACTCTAAAGGGAGTGCCTAGGTCTGGGTAGGCATTCTGTGACGGTCAGTAGTTGTGTTGCGGTGACTTTGTAAGTACTTACCAGCTATTTTCCTTGTTTATCATGTAGAAGCTTGAATTGTGTTAACATCTATAAATAGATCTAACCTCTTACAAACAGATGGCTGTGGAAAAAGTGCAGGGTATTAGTCGATTGGAGCAGCTCTGTGAAGAGTTTTCAGAAGAAGAAAGGGTGCGAGAGCTGAAGCAAGAGAAGAAGCGCCAAAAACGGAAGAACCGGCGGAAAAACAAGTGTGTGTGTGAGATCCCTGCTCCTTCGCAGGCACCAGAGGAGAAGGAGGTAAATCAAACACAGGTAAACACTCACAGCTACATAACTGCATTTGTAATTCAGAGCTTCATTCATCAGCTCACTGGTTTTGGTTAGAATTCCTGAGGGGTTTTACTGTATCTGCTCACTGAGGAACTGAATACTTTTCCGGATTAGTACAGCCTTTTTGTAAAGTAGTTGCCTGGAACTCCTTAGCTTTGGGTTGTTTTTAAATCCTGAATCTCCAGGGGTTCAGGTTATCCTGAGACTATTGTTTTCAACTCTTAAAGATCACTTAGAGCATGGGAATTTATGGTTGCAGGCAGTCTGCATCGAATTGTTGGAGGGGGGGGGGCTTTGAGTAATTTTACACTGCATAAATGAAATCATTATCCTGGATCTCCTGACTGAACTTATTCATGTTATTGTGGGGAAAGTGGTTGGTAGATGGGGTGGTTTTAGTTGTTTATACTTGTGAAGAACTACAGGCAACGCTGTGGCTGTTACCAGTCAGTGTCAGTTGTTTTCTCTTGTGTACGAGTATCCTCTATGGAGATGTTGGCTGAGCTCCTTTCAGTACTTGCAAGTAACTTTTGGTTTTGTTTCAAGGAGAATTCAAACTTCACGGAAAGCAGTTGCAAAGCCTGTGGTAGCACTGAAGAAGCTAACAATTGTGTAGAAGTAATTGTTACTAATGAAAGCACTTCTTGCACCTGTCCTAGTAGTGGTACCCTATTAGGTTCACCTAAAATCAAGAAAGGTATGTTGAAGGTCATTGCTTTGCATTGTACAAACAGTGACCATGTCTGGGCTGAACAGCACTCAGCTATTTTTAGAAATCACTTCTTTTAAAGATTTCTTTCATCTTAGAGACATAACTAAAGAGTATGCAACAGCTCCTCTACATCACTGTGACCTTTCACTTCATCTCAGGTTTATCTCCACATTGTAATGGCAGTGATTGCGGCTATTCATCTAGCATGGAGGGCAGCGAAACAGGATCTCGAGAGGGGTCAGATGTGGCCTGCACTGAAGGCATTTGCAACCACGACGAGAACGGTAGGTTTGGTATGAATACAACATCGGTTTGGTATCCACTGAACTTAAGTATCTGAAGTGCAAATGGCCTTGTCTTTTGCAGGAGATGATCCGTGTGTCCATCGCTGTGAAGACAAAGAGGAGGATGGAGATAGCTGTGTGGAATGTTGGGCTAATTCAGAAGAGAGTAACACAAAAGGCAAAAACAAAAAGAAGAAAAAGAAAAGTAAAACCTTGAAGTGTGAGAATGAACACGTAAGGAGCACAGCTGTTCCAGAGTGCTTATTTAAATGCATGTGTTTTATAGTAGTTACAAAAGTATTTCAGTTGTGACTAACGCTGTAAGTGGGATAACAAGGATCTGCCGGTGCCTTTCCATCCATGTTTTGAAATCAAGATCCTTCCTACAATAGGTTGGGTTGGGAGGAATCTCTCCTGTGTTGCTAAGCATGTCCACTCAAGACATTGTGTCACTCAGGGAATTGACATGCCATTCCCCCCTCCTCCCTAGGCACACACATGTAAAAATACATGTCCATGTTCTCTTTTTTGAACTTCCTCCTTTCCTCTTTCTCCCTACCTCCATCTGAAACTTGAATGATTCAGGTTGAACGCTGCTGGTCCTTCATTACAGGCTCTTTTCCATTCTAGATTCAGAAGCTTGGAAGCTGTATGGCAGATCCAGGTAACAGAGAGACCTCAGGAAATCTCATGCACACAGAGTTTCATCGCGACAAGACCAAAGACACACATGCTGAAAGCTGCTGTAGCTCAGAAAAAAGTGGGCAGCAGTTGCCTTGGTTTGAGCATATGAAAAACGTGTCACAGTTTGCAGAACCTACAGACATGTCACTTGTTCCTGATACTGGAAAAGGTGCCAAAAGCTTAGTGGAACTCCTTGTAAGTAACGGCTTCCTTTGAATTCTAGGCTGTAGCATACTGCTTTAAACCCTCAGGATTGAGGATGGGGGTTTAGAAGGGAAACCTCACTGAAGAACTGTTACAAGAGAGAACGTAACTGAAGATTCTGGTGCTTTGTTTGCTTTTGCATGTTCTCTGTAAAGTATGTGTAACTCAGACACTTTGCAGAGGAGGAGAAATTGCCTGTCACTGGAGTGCAAGTGACAGAACTTGTATTGTAACTACTCATTAGCAAGGATTGCGTTATTCCATAAAACGAAATGTGGTTTTTTGCTGCCTTCATGCCTCAAATATTACTTTCCCACTACACACTCCTTGGGCAGCTGCTTCTTGCTCCTTTCTTCTTCCTTTTCTCCATTGCTTAGTTTTAATTTAATGCTCTTGCAATGGGAATGTGCTAAGACTCTGAAGCATGTTCTGGTTCTTCATGACTCTTACCACAATCGAGCAGAGTATGGTGTGTCAATCAGGTGGCTGCAGTAGCCAGGTACAGCTTGTGGTGTCATCAGGGCAAGGGTAGACCCTGAGTACAATTGCAAGAGGTGAGCTGCACAGGAAGGGTGATGCTCGAGTTCTTAAAGGCCTGCTTTCCTTTGCAGGATGAGTCTGAATGCACTTCTGATGAGGAAATCTTCATCTCACAAGATGAAATCCAGTCCTTTATGGCAAACAACAAGTCTTTTTACAGCAATAGAGAACAATACCGACAGCATCTGAAGGAGAAATTTAATAAGTACTGCCGCTTAAACGATCACAAGGGGCCCATTTGTAACAGTTGGTTGACAACGGCTGGAGTGAACTAAAGCCAATAAAGTAGCTCTGTCTTTCACTGAACCTCTCGATGACTACTGCGTCTTCTCTTTCAAAAACTTAATTTTGTGACTTATGGCAAATTTTATCTTAAATTAATGTGATTCTTTTTTTTTCTGTTTTTTTGGGGGAGGCTGGTGGAGGTGGTTTCATTAATTCTGTTCTTTCTTCAGGCTTGTCTCTTTAGTTGAGTAGCTGTGCAAGCCTCTCTTATAATTTAAAGCCATCTCTTTTCAGTCAATGTTTCTCTTACTGTGAGACTTACAAGAAGCAAACTAGTGGCAAAGTAATGTTGTACCTATAATTCTGTACAGAATGACAATGAGCTGAATATAAGATTTTACAAAGTAGACATCCATTTGCAAGATGTTTTGGATGTAATATGTTAAAGCGCAATGTGCAAAATTTAAATAAAGAATATTTATTAATATGCATAGTAAAAGCTGGTGTTCATGTTTCTACTTTCCACACTCCTGCAGCAGTTCAGGCTCCTCCTGGTGCGATGCTGTGGCTGCAGGCTGCGTGACTCCACGGAGGTAAGTGTATGGTGAGTAAATGTGGCCTGGGGAACGCACAGACCTCTCCCTGTGGTTTGCTGTACTTAATACGTGATTTGAGTCACTATGCAGCAAGCAGGAGGAGTGTGCAGCCTGCACCGTGCTGGGGGCTTGATGACAAACTGAATTAAGACAATCGCTGCTACCAGTGAGTTGTTTCGCACTGACAAACGCACTTATTTCCCCTCTCCCCCCAACAACGCAAGCTTGAAGCTTCTGCGTGAGCCTGGCCCAGGGTTAAGGTGCTTTGGCAGATCCCACTAGGGCCGCCGGGGGGCAGCGGCGGAGCGTTTTCGAGGGGGAGAGCGATGGGCAGCGCTTCCCACTGCCGGCACCAGGGGAGGCTCCGGGTTTGCTTTTGCGAGCATCATCTGCGGGTGGTGGAGATGAGGTGACTGTACCGAGCGTAAAACGAATTTACTCCCTCTAGGCACGCACTTGCAGGTCTCTCTCAGGCAGTGCTGGTGTTAAAGCAGAGGTTAACGAGCTCAAACGGCAGCTGTAGCAACAAACGAGAGAAAACCAAAACCTGCTCGAATTTGTAACAGGCAAAACGTGTGGAAAGACAAGCACAGTGGAGAGAACTCTTACCAATGCGTGTAGGAGGACAAGGCCACCTTCACGATGCCAAGAGCCACTGAGGTGAGCAGAAACTGAGACTCAAAAACCCTTCCCAAAACCTTACTTTGCTTAATCCTGTTCCACACTGAGCATCTGTCAGTCATCCCTTTAGGGTACACGTGCCACAGCAGGGTTGCAGCAGCTGCTTCACACCAGCACCATCTGTCTGAACTGATTTGCCTTTGAGGAACAAACTCGGGAAGCTAAAACTGACCTGATTTTTCCTGTAATAACCAGGTCTCACATTACACTTCCCCATTGGATACTCTAATTTACTTTTTCCTCATCTCCCATCCACTAAAAGCAAACAGCCACATTCAACTGCAAACCTTAAAAAGAAATCCAAACCCAGGCCCTTCGAGCGTATCTTGCATCTGAGTAATGCACCAATATTCTGTATTACTTAAATCTTTGAGGCAAACAAAATCACATTTAAAGCATTTATTTTGAAAAATAAAATACAAAAGATCATTGAATTATAATTGTACAGGGAATTATCAACTCCTTTGTTTTAAATAAAAGATATTTAACAGTTTCCACACGTGAATAAAACAACAGTTCCACCAGAAACGTGTTAGGACAAGCACAGACCACTCTTTTGAAAGCTTCACACATGAAAAACCAAATTGATGCAGGAAAGCAAACAGCTGAAGCCGAAGGTTTGTCATGAAGACAATAGCAATTTGAGACAAGCATTGCTTGGAATCTTCTCAACCGAAAACCCCCGAGTGGTGTGACTGTAACACGGTTCTACTTTACCATTGGTGAGTTTACATGGGCCACAACAGCAACATCTTGAACAAAAACAGCATGAAAGAAAGGGAGGAGAACACCGAGAGGAAAGCAGGCCCCGAGCAGCGCGTGTCCCTGATGGCAGCGGGACCGTCCTGGTGGCAGCACCTCCAGTGCAAAGGCTGCGTCTTTTCTGAAGAGAAAGAAAGTTATGTGTGAGCTTTCAGTGTGATTGATAGATGATAGATTGATAGTCTGGTTTATATCCCTGACACCCATCCCTAATTAGAAAGACTGCAGCTTTATGAGTAATCACTGCTCTTTCAGTAGGTAAAGTCACAGCCACTAAAACGTTCCTGTAAGGAATCCGGCTGCTTTTCAAGCATATTTAGATATAATATATTCATGTATATATATGAATATATCTCATGAATTTGCACTTACACTCAAAATACATGTGGAAGTGGGCTGCATCTACACGCTGAAAGTGTGTCTCTCATGAGAATGCACCACTGGTAGTTACTGCTGGGAAGTTAAAGTGGTTTCTTGGAAACTGGACAGCAGCTTTAGATGGGAATATTGTAGTTCTAAATACATTTGTCAAAGAGCAAAGTGGCAAAGTGAAGTAGATGGTTTAGTCATTTTAACATTGATTACACGACAAGCCTATGGGTTCTCTATTGATTCCAGAATGAATGCCTGCACTTAGGCTTTAGAAAACTTTTATATCCATTATTTCTAATTGGGATGATGCTTTGGGCTATATTTAGGTCTATAGACTGCTATATTTATGGCCACCTATTAAATATGGATGCTGGATGGTATCTGCATGGCATGTTGCTTTTGGCTATACTTAAAACTGGATGCATTGTGCCCATTTTACCACCTTTTGTTGTCAAGTTCAAACATGTGGTAGCACAGTGGACAAGTAAAAACCCTGGTTTAATACAGTGACTCTTGCACCATTCAGTCACTAACTAGCCTGGAATTTCCCACGTGCTCTGCCCAATCTTGCTGCCTTTACTTCAGCAACGAAAATGCAGGTTATTGCCAGTGCTGGCTCTGGGACATTCTGAAAGCACCTCACACAAATCAGCTCCTCTTTAGCAGCTTCCTCTATCCATAAAGGACAATTTAAAAATGAAAGCCAAAGCTGGTTAAGAGGCACCTTGAATGTTTCACCACTGTGTTGTGATGAGCCGTGTAGAACTGCAGTGTGAAGCATAAAGCACACAGGCTATGCTGCTGTAGCTCTCACCACCTGAGCTTAATGTTACTCTCCCCAGTTCTGAACCAAGATCTGTATCTCTGGGTTCTGTACCCCAGCATCTTACATGGAGCTACACAGCTTGAAGAAAATCACCTGAACTGCATCAAGAGCAGCAAATGAGCAGGACTGCAAGCTCTTATTACCTGCTGTGCAAGGAACATCCATGGTAGCTTCTATTCCATAGGTTCAGTCTGTCAGGTAAATAATAACATGAAATTAGCTATTTTATATTAGAGGAAAAAAATATTATCACCAGCACCAGTGTTTGTACTCAAAACCCTCTGGCTCTTTAGTTACATTTGAGCTTTAGTTAATTTGATCTTTAGTAGAATAGTAAAGAACGTCACTGTCAGCATCAGTTCCAGTGTCGGGTTTTATGGCTTAAGCACTACTCTTTTCCTATTTTACAAAGCTTATTTTTGCTCTTTAGATGACCTTCCTTTACTTTGGATAAATCTGCTCAGAGCTTGGTCAGTGCTGCAAGCACACCCAGCCAACTGTAAAAATCCACCTCCTGAAATGTAGCCGAGTCCCATTTTGAAGCCTCCCTCGCATATGGATTGGAAGAGGATGTTCACTACTAGCAGTGGACCAAGTTCTTGTGCTGTATCACAAGATAAGTGGCAAATACAAAGTGTAATTTAACCAATGGATCCTGTAGGCAGCCCATAAGCTCTTTTATTTTGCTCACACACTATCTGAACAGTGTGCTCAACGTTAAAGACAGCTCATCTCCCTGACTGCCCCCAACTCCTCAGCGATACTTCATCTCCTGTTCTGGCATAGCCTGTCCTTGCAGCCGGCCTGCTGCAACTTCAGCTGCAACGCTGTAGGTGGATAACCTTCAACCAACCACGATGATTGCATTTGGAAGCATTACAAATGACTGCAGCCCGCTTTCCCAGTACAATTTGCTGACAACCATCACTTCCAAGCAGCACACATTTAAACAGCTGCCTTGCCGTTAAGCTGCACAGAGTGGAGAGTGAACAACGCTGTGAGCAACAGCACATTTAGCTGCGTGGTGCCAGGTTCTTAATGGTTTTCTATTAGCTGAGCACGGCTTGCAAAGCATGAGCACTGACTGTTCAAAGGGTGAGAGCAGGCAAACATCCAGTATAAAGAGCAAAGCCCACGTAAGAGATCACACAAAGCTTTATCAGAAAGAACTGGTGTCCACAGCATAAAGTTACATTCTGAAAACATGAGACAGACACTACAGCTATTCGACTTCACTGATCCATGTTCATTTTATCTTGCCACGAGACTTCCCTTCTACTGTCTTCTTTGGCTGGAACAGAAGAAACCAATTTTCCTTTTTAATCAATTCAGTTTCCTTTTAATGAACTGAGTAAGTAAAAACCTCTTTGCATGTGGTAGGTGTTCCTGTGTGTTCTTCAATCCCTACAGCTCACACCAGTCAAAGAACCCTTTCCTAACACTGGGGATTGGAAGCCCATCAGGTGGCTTTATTGTTGGGGGGGTTTGTTCCTTTGTAAAGCAAAGGCATTGCAAATCTTTTTAGTTTTGATTGATAGGCTGCTTACACCTACATTCGAAATAAACTTGTGGGCTATCAGAAAGGATGGGAAATCAAGTGGAAATACAAAGTACTGCAAGCAGAGAGACAAGGCTGGAGGCAGAGTGCCCCTAGCAATGCTTTCTCTCCTAATTGCAGCACCTGTGGTGCTCCTGTATATGCACAAGGAGTTGAAAAAACCCCAAAACAACAAAAAAACCCAAGTATTTTTCTACTCAGCTTTATATGAGACAGTGACAGATGAACCACTTCCTGCTGCTTCTATCCAAGCACAATGTGGAGAGCACTTTAGATGGCATTTAGACATTTACCATCAATTATACAGCCTACAAAACCTGGTATTTTTATGAGGCTCGTTGAGCAGCTCTTACCCAAGAAAACAAAACCAATTGTTTCTTATTCCTATAAAATGGTTCCTTTAAGCAATAAAACACAAATATCTTGTTCTTTCTCTGACAAGGGAAGTTAAAGGATTTGCTCCTTGTCTGGATCATCTGCTCTGATTTTTCACGGCTGGATTAGTGGAGCTTACATCTGCAAGGGAGGGAGCACTGATGACATTACACACTGAAGAGGGGAATAAAATGAAACGCACAGAGAAACCCCTCAGTACACTGAAGGGGAGTGCTCCACCAGGCAGCTCCGCAGAACAAGTCTATCTCCTGTGCTCCAGTACCTTCCAGTACCTGTGCCTGTAAATGGGTTTGTGATTACAGCCCCAAACCCTTCCACGATGCTACATGAGGGAAGGGCATGAGGCTGGAAGCACGCCTCCCGCACTCACACAGCTGGGGGAAGGCATCAGGGGATCCTGCAGCTGGAGAGCTCCATGCTAAGGATTTTGCTTTGTCAGCCGCTGTTGCAAAGGTCCCTTAGGGAGCTGGTGACAATTCAGAGCATTTGAAAGGTGCCAGATTAGGAACTGTAAATACCTTCACAGAGTGGTCTGGGTTGGAGGGCACCTTAAAGCTCATCCAGTTCCAGCTCCCTGCCATGTGCAGGGACCCCTTCCACTAGAGCAGCTTGCTCCAAGCCCCTGCGTCCAACCTGGCCTTGAACACTGCCAGGGATGGGGCACCCCTGGAATCCAAAGTTCAACAGTTCACTTGATTATTACGCCATCACTAGCCATGGCTGAACTGGTTTTGCTTGGTTTGTCTCCTACAGTAGCATTTCTTTCTTTAAAGACTGCTGCCTGGTCTGTATTTGCTTTAAGCCTTTCCATGCAAGGCAACAAAAGATGAAGCTTCTCTACAAAGAACAAACTTTGTGGTCTGGTCTGCACAAAAGAGAGTCCTTGAGTTTCACAGCAATATTTATTCAGCTCAGGTTTATAAGCACACAGGAGTTACACTTGCACTCACAACAGGGTTGGGGCTGCTGGTGCAAGAGCACTGCAGATGCCATCTCATGGGTGAGCTATTCTGTGATCAGTCACAATCACATGTATGAAGGAGTGCTTTATACAGACTGGTTACACACTAACTTGCCACTACACCTGCAAAAAGCAAATTAACCCAATACTGTACCTGTGGCACTTCTTTAAGAAAGTCAGGGAGCTGAAATTCACCTTTATAGACCTGGAAAACAGGAAACAAGAGGTAACTTAAAGCCAGCATTCAGTGCTGTTTGAAACGGTAAAGAACTTGTTAAGGGGGAAAGATTCTTTTGGGTCATTAGGATCTAATTGGGTAATTAGGGTAATTGGGTAATTAGGATCTAACCAGATCTACCTGAACTGAGCACAATCTGGTTCTAAAAGCTGACTTTATTGACGAGGCTTGGCTGGCTGAAGCTGTATGACCAGTACCAGGCTCGCTCTGTGCTCAACACTCCCACCTTGTTTGCATTAAAAGGTCAAACTACGTAACTCATACATTTCAAGCTTAAGTAAGTCCTGTGTGAGCCATTCACTATGCTTCTAGAAAAACAGGATGATGAACTACACCGGGAGTCACTCGCTAGCACGTCAAACTTGAGGCTTACATGTGATAAATCTGTTGTTTCACATTTTAGCACCCTCACTTATATACTATATAAAATCCCTTTAACTACAATTCAACTCAACAAATGCCCCATAACGCAATTTTTCTGACCTGCTACCGTATTCATTACATACAAAACACGTATCAATGCCACAAACAGGCGCATCCCACTTGAACAACTGATCCCACGGTGCTGTGCTGCCGAAGGAAAGCTCTGTCAGATGTGATGCAGTTCATCGAGACAACGCGACTACAGTCAGTGTGAGAATGTTAACAACTTACCTTGCAGTGTTGCTGAAACGGCCACTCGGGAGCATCAGCATCTCCTTACCCTGTCTTACACATACCGATCCCTTTACTCCACATGCAATTTGGTGTGATTTTCAGGTAACAGGGAAGTTCATACATTTGCTTTCATCTTCAAGACACACAGATACCACTATAACGGTATCAGATGTATTATATATCATCTCAGATATATATATTATAACAGTACAGCTGTTTCTAGCAATTTCCCCCAAGCACTGTGTGTCAGACCTTGAGTCACTCAGCACAGACACTGTGTGAGATCAGACGCCCAAATCCTTCCCACACAGCTGTACACACACATCCACAATCCCCGGCTCCTGGAGGGATGGATAAGCCTCCAGGTTGCTTTATTATTTTCATACCATTTAGCCATTAATTTGCTTTTCATCTATTGCACTGGGGAAAAAAAGATATATATAAATGAATAAAATCAGTGGGATAATCCTTTCCTATTTGGACTTGGTGATTGGTGTGGGTCCCTTCCAACTGGAAGAGACTATTCTATTCCATACTAATATACATACAGACTTTATGTCTTCATATGAGTGCAGAAGAGCCCCACCACTCAGCAGGGCTGTCACTGTGATGATTGTGAATTTCTGCAATGACTGCCCCCTCACTACTGCCTCACCTCAGAGTTTGTCGCTCCACAACTTCCAGTCTTACACAGCATAACGTTAATCCTGAACCAACGCTGTTTGGAGACAGAGCAAGTGAGAAATGCCCTCAAGCACCCCAACAGGCACAGCAAGCTTCCCACTACCTGGCCAACCAGGCAACAAATTGGCAAGCTGCTGTCTTCTCTCTAGAGGATACTTCTTAAGAGCTGTTTGCTTCCGAGATCAAACTGGAAGACATTCCAAACAGGGGGAGAAAACAAGTACACACAATGGAAATGGGGCTGCTCTAAAGCCTCGCTCACAGTTGCACTCCCTGGCTTGCAAACGGCACCAAAGGAAGATGGTTCAGGAAGTCAAGGGATGCTGGTTAGCAATCCCCATTTTCCCCACTTCCCTACCAAGAGATGACCAGAACATGAGGACGTTTTGTCCATCTACAGCCATGGCCTTGGCCTGCAGCTGAGTCAGCTCTGGGTTTCCTGTCTCGCCCCACAACGGGCTGCAGCATTAAACCTGTGACTCATGTGCAGTGGACTGAGGAGCTGGCAGTTCTCACCGCTCTTCATCACTAGGCTAAACACATCCAAACAACAAGGCTTCACTAAGTCCCAACATGAGAGCAGGAACGACTCCACACTGCAGAACCCCGCTCCTTCCGATAGGCTGTGGTTTAGATCAAAGAGAAAGGCTGATTCAAACTGATAGGCACAGCTCTCATTTATATTTAGCCAGAGGGGACTGTCATTCCCATGGAAAGCCTAATGAAAGCCACACCAGTCAGGACTTCAGTGTGTGGCTCACTGGAGCCTGGATATACCATCAATATTTATACATAAAGGCAAGTATTTCATGTTTTCAGCTCTTAACCAAGCCATTCAAATGCAGGCTGTGCTCTAGAGAGCAGAAATGGAGCTTACAAATCAGCAATATCAGCACCGAAACAAATGCTGCAGAACAACCTAGACAAGGTTCACCAGAAGAAACCCCCACCATTTTATTATCTTTATGAGACTGGTGCTGATATTGGAAGAAAGACACAGCCTTCCTCACCATTCCTAGCAAACCACTACAGTCAGTATCTGGGACTTCTCCAAAGGAGCTAACCCTGATGATGATGGTGGTACATCGTGACTGATTCAGACCCAGAGTGACAAAACCCGTGGTTGTCTCTCTGGAAGCCTCCTCCTTTCCTTCTCCTGCAACTACGACATGCTCTAGCTTTCACACACATACATTCAGACCTGTATGTGTGTCTGCTCTAGAAGCTTTACCCACTGTGATGCCCTCTGCAAGAACAGCATTTACTCCTAATAGGCATCTACCTAAGAGTGGTTGGCCAAGGGTATTCATCCATCAGCAATGCTAATGTCATAGCCTGGAAAGAAAATGTTTCGGGGGCACTTGCTATTATCGTCACATGAAACATCACAATTTACACACCACAGTTTACAAAGGCAAACCTAACCAGTGGCAGGCCCACCGAGATCAGGTTAAACACACTGATTCTGGTTCAGAACTGACATTACCTAGAACACTGGTTTTGTCGAGATCGAGACTGCATGCAAACTGGCTTAAAGCAGTTCCAAACCCAGCAAGTGGTCCTTTGGAATCAAAACCCAGCCATCAACTGCAATCCAGAAATTCCAAAAACAATGACTCCAGCAGCAGCCAAAGCAATTGAGAGGTTTCAGATTCAGAATTCTTTCCTGACCAATTTCTAAGTCGAAACCCCGTTATCCAGAGAGCAGGAGCAGAGGCAGAAGCAGGACACTGGAATGATTTCCAGTCTAAGCAAGAATTCGTTAAAATAGAGCAGAAATGGTGTTTACCATTGCTAAGGGAATTATTTTGCGAGTCCAAAGGGATTTCTAGAGGGAGGAGGAATCTTAAGCCTGTGTCAGTTTGTTGTTCAGTGCTGGCAGTGTTCTATTCAAACAACAAAGCACATTCTTATAAGCCAAACTAAACGCATAGTATTTGCAGAGAGAGATCAGAAAACAAGTCCCACATGCAGCTGGCTGAGAAAACCCTTCTAAAGGGGTTTCTCAAGGAAAACTTTGGAGCAAAAGTGTAACTCAGAAGTGTAACCTAGAATTCATCTTCATAGAAGATCAAAGCACTCCTTTTCACCCACTTTCAAGCCTGGTTTAGATAGGGTCACATCATACTGGGTCAGCTGTAGTATGTGGAGATGATGGGTCTTTTTGTCTGCAAGTTTTCTTGCAGGTACATGGGCTTGGCAGACTTTCAAAACATCAAATGGCAGAGTACAAGGCCAGAAGTGTTTAATTGTTAACGGGAAAGAAAGGGAACACTGACAAAAAGAGAGCAGAGCCCCTTCTAGAAACAGCCCTTTACTGCACAGTACCTGCAGGTACATCCTGCTCTTTCAGACTTCCCTTGGCTTTTAAGGCAGCTCACAAGGCTTACACGATTCCTCACCTCTTTGTTGTAACTGCCAAGTAAGGGGACTTCTGAGATGTAAATCTAACACAGACAGCAAGATTTTAGACTGGGCTATGAATGTCCACCAAAAGGCAGCTTGCAACCATACCTTTGTGTTTTGTTTGTTAATAATCCTACTTGCCACATTGATCGTATATGAAAAGCCCATTGAAGAGGGTGTTAAACAAATCTAAAGGACACTGAGGAAGTCTGTGCTGTTGGTGGAAATGACAGAGACGAAATAAACCCTGCAATATCAGAAAATGCCCATGAAGCCCAATGCTTTTATGCTTAACTTATGCAGTGTAAGCAGAGATGCACGGCCTCGAGCAGCCTGTCATTACAGCATACCTCAATTATGCATCTTTGACAGCGCAAGTAATGATTCTCATGCATCGGTATAAATATACTTCACACTCTTTACCATAGATTGTTTCTGTCTCCAAAACCCCAAATATAAAATCCCGACATCAGGACTGTCATGGATGTCTCTAGTCTTAACAGCAGGAGACATTTCCTCACAATTTAAAACAGGCACGGAACAGGAGTCAGTAGAGCTGGTTTATTCCTCTGGATGTTACTGCAGAGGATACCATCAACAGACTATAACCAGAGATAGAGAACAGCTTTTGGATGTGATTAGAAGCAGCCACACATATTTAAACAGTCATGATGAAAACCATAGCTTTTTCTACACGGTCCTATACACTTCCGTCCCTCAACCTCTCCAGGGCAAGGAACTTCATGAAGAAGTTAAAAGAAATGACTAGAATACGTATTCCAGGCATACAAATTCATTTAGTGGGGGAAGTACGTGCCAAAGAAAATCTGATGTAATATGTTACAGATGTGAGAGGAAACCACTTAGCCAATCATAACATAACAATAAGCCAGTTTCTACTGGGCATAAGTCAGAGTCTTCCAGTTATGAGCTGCTCTCCACTTTTGGTACATGCTGTTAAACTGCTGACATACGCTTTTACTGACTCACAATATTGATAAGGACGTATCGGGCACGTCTAACATGGGAGTGATTCTACTTATGTAATTCATCATATAGTGATGGGGCTACCAGTGCAGAAAGCTTAATAATTTTCTGCATCACTTGCAGATGGAAACGCCGTAGTTACAGGATGGTGTTCTCCTTTATGTTCAGGATGTAGAATATGTTAAAACTCTAGGGGAGGAAGAAAAGTAGTCAGTTGTGTATCTGTAAGGAAGGGACTCCTGCAATCACTACAATACAATGAAGAGACCAGCAACAGGCTTAGAAGGAAAACACAAGATGACCCGATCCTGCAGTCATTGAATAACTAAAAGTTGCCTCTTGAGGAGGTTGCATGCAGAGATCTGCTGCATAGTGCAATACTATTCAGACCTTGTTCTCTCTGCTCTGCGTTCCTTAAACCGAGACAAGATAAAGTTACATGCCATAAAAGAGGATATTGCCAGGGTTAACATAAAGCAGATAAACAAGAAGTTAATGGCTTTGTTATTGAAAACATCAGGAAATTCTGTTATACTCATGTTGGATTTGTACTCCACCAGCGCAGATACTGCCAGAGTCTTATTTCATAACACCACACAGCACTTGGAGAGCAGTGTAAGAAGAGATGAGGTTAGCTTCAAACACTGGTATTTCCTGAAACAAAAGCAGAACTAAGGTGACAAAAACACACACAGTGGTTGCATCTTTTTCTGTGCTGTGCTACAGTGGCATGGAAACCCAGCCTAACCATTCCGGTGCCCCAGGCAGGTAGCACTCAAGTGAAAAACCCAAAACTTAGCAGAGAGCACTGTTTTCATCGCATTACCTAGGAGCACATAGAAATTCTAACTCAAGCCCTGTACTGGAGCTGGTGAGGATCATCATTTTGCTTCCAGACTGAACAAAAAAGGATTGTTTAACCCATACATAACCTGTACATTAACCTGTACAGTCACCAGCAGAGGGACAGCAAAGGAGAAAAGAAGAAGAAACAAGAACGGGACTGAACTGCTTGGAAAGGTGTGGGGAAGCTAATGTTCTGCATCACAGTAGCCATTCCTTTCTGGTTTTCTTCATTATTAGCCCTTGGTTTAGGCACCTTTACATTGTCAGTTCTTAACTTCAGGACTAACAGCAGCATCTTAACAGTGAAAATACTGCTCAGCAATGACAAGTCCGATTTGTAGTCTTTACAAAGAAGCCATCGACTTTGCTCAGTGCAGTCAGTGCAGTTCTAGACACAGCATTTAAGCACATTTCAGAACAGACATGGGGCAGTTTAAAGCTTGTAATTTTCTTAAGTTATCTTCTACAACTGGGCAATGCACAGGCTTCTGCTCATAAAATACTGACCCCTCTGCACTCAACAGAAGCTGTTTTGCAGCCTGAAAATGAATTTCATGTTCTCCTTATCTTTATGCAATGCACTAGATGACACAACCTTGTTCCATCTTTAGGTGGAGCCGGAATCTCCCTTGCCAGTAATTTCAGTGGTGCTGGCCTTCCACCCTGTTGTTGCAACTTCCACAATCAATTTAAGCCAGCATTTACGTAACCCCCACAAAACTGAACACCCCACACACACACCAAACCACACCAAACCAACCCATCAGTCTTTGCCCCTTAAAGCTACTTTGTGTGCCAGACAAAAGCAATTCCCATCACAGAATCACAGAATGGTTTGGGTTGGAAAGGACCTTAAGTTCATCCACTTCCAACCCCCCTGCCATGGGCAGGGACACCTCACACTAAACCATGTCACCTGAGGCTTCGTCCAACCTGGCCACGAACACCACCAGGGATGGAGCATTCACAACCTCCCTGGGCAACCCATCCCAGTGCCTCAGCACCCTTACAGGAAGGAACTTTTTCCTTATATCCAATCTAAACTTCCCCTGTTTAAGTTTTAACCCGTTACCCCTTGTCCTGTCACTACAGTCCCTAATGAAGAGTCCCTCCCCAGCATCCCTAAAGGCCCCCTTCAGATACTGGAAGGCTGCTCTGAGGTCTCCATCAGCTTCTCTTCTCTAGGCTGAACAGCCCCAACTCTCTCAGCCTGTCTTCATATTGGAGGTGCTCCAGTCCCCTGATCATCTGAAGTGCTAGCTCAAGCCATTTGAAAGGGACTAAGAAACTATGATGGTATCAGAGTCGCAAGTGTCAGATAACTCAATATTATCCCCCGTGAGTCACTGCAAGGGTTACTGTGCTACCACAATACAGCTCAGTTTCAGAAGTTGAAACTTTCTGTTTTCAATGCATAAAATTCAAGTTCTGTGTTAAATCTAAAAGTTCTCCGAGACCACAAACAAGAATACAACAGGACAGCTTCCAAACACAAAGTGAAGCAATAAATGCTTACAAGCAAGGTTTATAGGTACTTATGCACTGAAGAGGAACTTTGGAAAGATTTTATTTGGACAGCTTCATCTTCAACATACCACAAACTCTGCACAAAACTCCGTGCAAGACTATCCAAGGTGAAGAAATGTAAGAAGAAAGCAAGAACAAAAGTAGGGCTATATTAATGCACAAAGTCACCAGCTCAGAGCATGCAGTAACGCACTTCCCAAGTGCCACTTCATAAAGGCTGGAAAAATCCAGACCAATAAATGCTTAAAAACCTTAAAGTAAATGCCCTCTTCATCAAGAGGCAGCAGCAAGGAATAAACCAGTATGGATTCATGAACAAAAAGGGGCAAATCCACATGCAGCACATGCTATCCCTGATAGGCAAAACCAACACATCCCAGTTCCCTCTCACCCCCCTTTACCCCAAACACCTTAAAGTGTTTTGAAACATTTGGGAATGGGGGGCAGATAAAACCAAATAAAGCTGTGGGGAAAACAAACCAAAGTGTGTTTGAGACACGAGTCAGCTCCCACTGATCACCAACCAGAGGATCAGTCATGTCAAAACACACTTGGTCTGAGATCAAGCTCAGCAGCCAGCATTTTGGCCATTGACTACGTGAGCTGCACGCTGGCCAGAGAGCCTGGCACTTGTAGAGAGGGTGATGAGCCTGCTGTCCTATTAAGTAACCTAAGCAACAAACTGCTCTGGGAGCTGGGAAGCCTTAAATCTTGAAACCCTAGGAAGTGAGGCCATCAGCATTTCTGTAGTCACAGGGAAAGAGGATGGTCTGAGCAGGGATTTGCTGGGAACCAGCTGGGAGGAAACAAAGCAAAGTGACTTGGGGGGGGAATTCAAGCCATCCAAATGAAAGCTCCAACACTAATTCAAGCTGTCACAGGCTCCTTGGGGTACATGACATTTTGAGAGCCTCATGTTTCTCCATTTTCAAAAGGAAGAGTGCCAGTTTTGAAGGTTAGCCATCCTTAGTCCTTTGGGAGTTTTGGGTTTTAGTCTTAATTCAGGACATCACCCTCACTTTAGCTCTACAAACCATATATGCAAAAGGAATTTTGTAAAGAAACGAGTGACCAGGAAAACACATACTGGGTAAAAATAAATACCAAAATTAAAATGCTACCTTGGACTGTAAAACTATTGAATTAGAATATCAGTCAAAGGAAGCATTGCACTATTTGGACCAGCTATTGTAACAGTAACCTCCAGTTTTTCCACAGCTGGTTTTAACATGAGTAAATAAACTGATCATGCTTCAGTGCAAACGATGCACTTTAGCCTTCCAAATTAGGTTTCAACTTGTTTAAAGGTGTTTGTGGCTTTATTACCTGAATTTCTCTCTTGCATTTTTGAACTGAAACAGGTTTCAAGAAGCCACCCAACAGTAAGCAACTGAGATCCAGACTTTTACACCTCAGACTGAGCTTGCCATGCATAGAAGGCATGGCATTAGAGGCATAAGAAAGGTCACCCTACTGCAGAAATGTACTTTAATTGTGTCAGGAAGAGATAACCAACCTTAAACCACTGCAACAGAATACAGATCTGGACCCTGTCACTGTTCTATACTACATACAGGTAGGTGCACGAGGATTTCATTTTCAAGGCTCCATGAAGTAGCACTGAAGACTTCTTTTTTTTGTTTTAAGGGGGTTGAATTGGGTACAGAAAAGTTCGTTTGTGAGCTTCTTTAAAAGAAGTAGCATCAGGAAACCCACACAATGCTAACCACTACCCCTGCCAGAAAAGGTGGGTTACCTTTTCCATGCTGAGCTAACAACTATTAAAACAGCCGACCTGTCTTCCCTTAATACGCACAATCGGGTATTCAGGCTTCTAAGAAGAAAGAATGCAAAAGTGTTTGGAGACTTCCCCAAAAGCCTTTTTTTCCCCCCCTCCATCAGTATTTAGCTCAGCAGCATACGAACCAGGGGGGTTTAATACTGGAGGCTAGTGGAAGACAGTCCTTTTTAATGGTTTAATTCAATTTTTCCAATGATTATTTTGCCGCAGCAGCAAAAGGCACCTTCTTTTAATCAAGTATACATTCTCCAAAGAACATAGGAATTAATTACTTTTATTTCAAACAATGGTAACGAGCTTTCCAATGGATACCTCCGGGGATAAACAGCTCTATAGCCTAACTACTCACATTCCAAGATTAAGTTCAGGCTTAAATCCTTAAGTTTAGGTTAATCAGCACCAGACTTCCCTCCATCTTTCGTTTGCTTCTACAAAGGACAGCAAAGCATTGGAAAAACGTGCCCTTTTGATCATCTTGAGCCATTTTCCATGGGTCACTTTTCCAATTCTACCAAGTATTTGGGGTGTAATTTTGTGACAGAGCTTCTGCCAGCCCTCATGTATAAAAAGCTGAGCTCATCAGGCAAGTTTGATGCTCGGGTGAGAAAGCTGCTTTTTCCACTACTAACTAGTTCCCCAACTATCTGGACAGCTCTCAAGAGGTTTAGTTACCTACACCAAAGAACACAGCTCAAGCCTGGGGTTGGGGTAAAGGAACATAAACCAAATTGAAGACAAACAGCAGGAGAAATACTTCCGGTGCTCAAGGTCCCATAGAATTCTTCCTTTTCATCCCCATGGCAAGGAAACCACATTGCTAAGTTTCAAAAGGTATTAGAAACAGACTTTAAAATCCCCCAACAAACGAAACATGAGACTCTTCAGCTCCATAGCTCACATCCATTTAGTCAGTCACTAAACACACAAAAACGCCTTACCCTCCTTGTGTTTTCCACAACTTTTTGATCTGGCTTTCCATAATTTGGTGGATTGGCATACGGATCATAGCCCAGTTTTGCTAGCATGGGTGCAATCACAGGCATATCTTGCAGAACATCAGCAGGTATCTTCCCAACCCACTTTGACAGTGCTTCCACATTGACTGGCTTGATTACTTGGTCAGTAGATCTTTCAACCCTGTGGAGGGAGAAAGACAGATTACACTTTGCATCCCAACTAATATCTGCTTCTTCACTGGCATTAAGGCCTTTCGCTTGCTTTGTCCGGGTTTTCATCTTCCCCTTTCCAAATGTCATGTTTCTACAGAGCTGATGGGAAGTGAAGTTTTACTACAGGAGGCTAAAACGAGAATAACAAGCACAACATTCATGGTTTAGGCTTTCATACAGAACGTCCTGAGGCAAGTTCTTTGCCTAAAGACAGCAGTGAAAGCCAAAGAGCTGTTAAGTGAAAAGTATGCACACACCTACATATAAAGCTGTTTTCCCACTGGCATATTCCCACACTTGCTCTTTCATTGTCTTAAATGCTCTTGGAAGTCGTATTTGAAGTTTAAAGTCCAGGTGCCATTTCTTCCCCCCTACATACTGTGACTTTTCCAGTAGGACATCTCTATGGGAATGACAGAAATCCATAGACTTCAATAATATTATTCATAACCATTCCTTTTACTGATTGTTTGGCCATTACACAGTTCTTTAAGGCAAGTGAATAACCATAGTGTCTTATGTACTGTGTTTAGAAAACAGTTGATTTGCTGCTTATTTAGTCAACAGTCTTAAGGCCCCATGTTTGTTCTTGCACCCTAGTTTTGCTGCATGCTTGTTGGGTTGGGTTTTTTCCAAGGGAAGAGATCTGTCATCACTTTGTTTCCCCCACATTCCTTGCTTCTTTTAGGTTAGCAAACATACACCTTTACCGTGTTACTTCTCAAACAGGCCAGCAGGACTCGGAACAGGCTGAGGAGTAAAAGTGCACAAGTGTTTTGGAGGTCAAGGTTTATCTTTCTTCTGAGGCAGATTAATAATCAGGTCTGTATATACAAGTTGCCCAAAGGAATATTTGCACCTGCATTGCAAGTAAGACCCTAGGTATGCCACAGTATCAGTAATTCCTGCTGGATGGCTATACCTGCTATATGCTAAGCATACAGCTCTCACATCCACTTGCAACTACCATTCTTCCCATGCCTTATTTACATCATGAGGAGTTTTCCATCTCAAAAAGCTCTACCGCTCAGAAATGGAAGTGATATATGTGAAAGTAACAGTATGAAGTATAACAGCAGTAGCTTTTCTACTCATGATAAAGAATGAGAAAGCTGAGATCGAGTTATTTCTCAAGCAGCTCCAGTTCTACAGCAGGCAGGAGATGAGAAAGTATCTTCTACAAAAAATAAATGGAATATCCAGAAATGCTCCTGACAGTTTCAGAACTCAGAAGCCTGAGTTAAAGTCGGATTGCTCTCAAGACTGACATCACTCAACTCGCAAGAGGAACAAGTCTGATTACAGTTACTTAATCAACCTCCACGAAGAGGCTAAAGAATTGTTGCAGAGCAGACAAACATTAAATCAATAGCAAGAAGCATCCCATTTAGATGCACCCTGGACTGTGCAACAAAAGCCTTATAACCCATGCATGCATGTCTTCCAGTCATCAGTCTTTACCGTGTTGCTCTTTTTCACTTGTCATCATAGCTAGAGCGTTTCCAGGACAGAGGAAGGAAGTTAACCATACAATGCTGGAAGGTCAGTACCTGACGTACTTTAAACACAATCAACACAGAACAAACCAGACAGGGAAATGGTCACGTATGGGGAAACCATCTTGGCAAGCTGAGCCTTCACAGATGGCTGCAAAAGGTGTTTAATGGAAGCTGATGAGTAAGCACCTGATGACCAAAACGATGCAAGACAGCCCCCAGAACATTCAGCCTTGCTCTCTTCAACCATGTTCAGGAGCTCAAACCAAAGGCAGGAAGTCAGAATGGGATTTTGGGACCGGGGAGTCACAACCTAATTTCAGCCCTCCTGAAGGCTATTGCCCTGAGGTCACAAGCCTGTAGAGCAAAGTAAAAAGCCTGGGCATTGCTTTTTTGAGCCTTCTAATTAGAAGATGAGCTTCTAACTTCACATCACATTAGCAAGAAAAATAGCTGTTAGGAGCTGAGTTTCTGAAGGTCAAAGTGGCCTGGCAGAGGACAAGGCACCACAAGTCAGGAGTCCTCAGAACCATGCTGATTGGGACTGTCAAGAAAAATACATCCCTAGGTCTGTGAAGAGGCTTTGATTTACAGACCTTTCCCTCTCAGAGCCAGCCAAGCCCATCACCAAAGCTGCAGACTGACTGGACCATTTAAAATAAGGGTGATACTGAGAGAACCAGGCAACAGCCTTGGCTAAGAGCTTACTGAAACCCCAAACCAATGGGTGTTACACATCAGTTAGGACCTAAATTGGTACGCATGTGGCTAACTCGCCCTGAAGTAAGAGCACATTTAAAACGTGTATGTTTTGCCCCACTCTCATTTTAGTCTTTGGTAAAAATAAGCTCAGCATGAAACACTTCCTGGTGATTAATCACTGGCGAGAGATAAGCAGGGAGCTACATTTAGCTCCTCCGAGGCACGGATTCAAAAATACACTGTACCACATTTGGTCTTCAGCATGAATCCTTTTCTGCCCTTTTAGTTAAGGTGGGAAGAAAAGTAAAACACAGTTTGTGGGAAAGATTCTTCAAGAGCAAAGAACATCTGAGGAGCATGGGGGAAGACAGACTGGGGACAAGAGGAAAGAAACACACACACCACACATACACACCCCCCCAAAAAAATGCATCAAACAGATCAAAACAAGGAAACATAGCAGGTCTTGACAAATTTGATTATGCATGCTTATGGCAAGTGCTGCCAGGCTCCACTGCAAAAACACAGGCATGGTTTCAGCTTTGAAAGCAGCTGGTAGCGTGGAAGACACGAGTAACCCCAAACACTTCCACATCCATACCAGAATCAACTGAAAGGTATGCATTAAAAATAGTATATTCTGAAGTAATTTTGCTTAGACAGCTATTTTCATAACCAGCCTAATAAAAAATCGCTATAAAAGGGCTGACATTTCTCCACGTCCGTGGTCACCACAGCTGGTTTCAGTTAGGAGGCAAATGCCAGAGCTATATTAACAATGCTAGTTATAGCATGTAGTCCAGCCATAGTACATTCCTTCAACAGCCACGCTGGCAATTACTTCAAACCACAGAAGGCTTCCCACTACTACAAATGCTGCAATGCACATCCTTAAAACCCTTGCCGTGTTTCTCCTTGCAGCTGGATAAAACCAAAACAAGAAGCAAAAACACTAAGTAAAACAGAACAGTGAGACTAGGGCTGCATCAGTAACAGGGATTACTAAGCAAATGCAGGAAAAGAGAGTAAGGCAGCCAAGAGTTTCCTCAAACCAAGCAGCCAGGGGAACAGATGAAGTCAGAATCTTAAACACAGGCTGTCTGGTACCTAATATTGCTGTTAACAGACTGTTGCATAAGAGCTTGAGTTTGCAAGAAGAGAAGAACAGTCAGCTCAGTGGCTGAAGAATTCCACAAGCCAGGTGGCTGGCTCATCCCTGGCACAGAAACAACCTGCATGCACAATCTGATTCTACACACAGCTGCACATAAAACATCTTACACTGCCCGTAGAGCCTCATTCCATCTGATACAGATTTCATTTGACAGCGTTGGATTGCAGATGAGTGAAAACCATATTCTCAGGCATGTACGTTCTGTCACCAGGGATTATTGTCATTATAAAGGGCTTTTAAAAACACTGCTGTCTTCTTTTTTTCTTTTTAACATTTCAAGACAACAAATTCTTGTCAGATTTCTTTTCAAAAACCCTCCAACAGTTAAGCCACCCCCAGGTATCCATGCAGATGCTGAGCCTGTGTGAAAGGTCTGAAAGCCTTTAGAGTGAGTGGAAGGTGATTAAGGCAGGCTTCTCTGCTCCTTTTCTTTACACAGTATCACAGCCTTTGCAGATTGTAGTAGTAGATCATTCTCTCACTTTGAGGTTTTCTACCTTGCTGACAACCAGGGAACTGATTTTATCTTCATACTGTCCCTGTCACACTAGGCAGGCTAAGCTTATGTGGTGGGATCTTTTAAATGAACATCACATTTCATAGAATCACAGAATCATAGAATAGTTAGGGTTGGAAAGAATCTTAAGATCATCCAGTTCCAACCACCCACCTCACCCTAAACCATGCCACCAAGGCTTTGTCCAACCTGGCCTTGAACACCACCAGCGATGGAGCATTCACAACCTCCCTGGGCAACCCATTCCAGTGCCTCACCACCCTTACAGTAAAGAACTTCTTCCTTATATCCAATCTAAACTTCCCCTGTTTCAGTTTTAACCCGTTACCCCTTGTCCTGTCACTACAGTCCCTAATGAAGAGTCCCTCCCCAGCATCCCTATAGGCCCCCTTCAGATACTGGAAGGCTGCTCTGAGGTCTCCCTCAGCTTCTCTTCTCCAGGCTGAACAGCCCCAACTTCCTCAGCCTGTCTTCATACAGGAGGTGCTCCAGTCCCTGATCATCCTCGTGGCCTCCTCTGGACTTGTTCCAACAGTTCCATGTCCTTTTTATGTTGAGGACACCAGAACTGCACACAATGCTCCAGGTGAGGTCTCACAAGAGCAGAGCAGAGGGGCAGGATCACCTCCTTCGACCTGCTGGTCACGCTCCTTTGGATGCAGCCCAGGATATGGTTGGCTTTGTGGGCTGCGAGCACACACTGAAGCTGGCTCATGTTCATTTTCTCATCAACCAACACCCCCAAGTCCTTCTCCGCAGGGCTGCTCTGAATCTCTTCTACAAGAGATTTCAACACAGATGATTTAGTACTTGTGATATTCTCCTTCTGCCAGTAAAAACTGTAATATCATTTGAGTGTTCCAATTTTAATATACTACTATGAACCAGCCTGAAGCACTTGGCAGCAGGCATGTGGCAAATTAAAGCTCTGTAAGAAAGCAGAGTAGAAGACAGAGTTGCAATAGGCAGCAGTGTTTCAAATTTCCTTAAATCATGTCTGAAGTGATCTTCAGCATCATCCCTTTGGAAAATCAGGTGGGAGAAAGCCATCAGAATACAGAGCTCTGCTGGTCCCGATTCTTTCAGCTGAAAGATTACAGTATTCACACTGAAGCAAAGAGCACTCCCCAGCAAGCTCAGAGAGAAAGTCAAAGTCGTAAGAGAACAATGCTGCTTAAAACCTGCCCCAGAAGGTAGCCATGCACACCCAAGGCCATGAAGAACTCAGCTGCAGCTGGGAACAAGCTAAATGCAACTTGATAGAGGGAAAACTAAGTCTAATATGCAAGGTGTGTTTTGTTCAGCTGTCGAAGCTTGTTCACCTGTGGCAGACTCTAAAGGTCGGAGTGAAATCCCTGGCAAGCTGCTCCTCAAAGGGTAATTTCTTCTGGGCAGTCACCCCCTGCTCTGGGCAAGGAAGCCCTACACAGGCAGCAGTCCCTGTTCACAGCACCTGGCTGCACACAGGAGGGCAGTGGGAAGCTGGGATGCTAAAAGCAGGCAGTTTTAACTGGTACAAAGAAATCAAACTGGGAATCTCAAGCTCCTCCTCCATAATTTCAATTAGAATCATTTAAATACACAAACCAGACATTGAAGAGAATTTCATATTCACTGTTTTTCTTGCAGCCTTCAAAAGCCTGAGTCATATAATATTATTATATCATTTAATTAATATTCTATTATTATTTTATAAATAATATATAATATATAATAATATAATCATTATCAGATTATAGAGGTCTCTTGCAACTGAAAAACAAATCTCATCACCTATTTCAAGGGTAATTGATTTGATGAAAAACATTAGACATAACACTAATAAAACCCTTTCTTTTTCCACTACTGCCAGAGCCTTCTAAAATAACAGATCACTTTCCCATATCAGATGAGAGCTGATAAAACCATGCAGCAGTCCATGAACAGATTGAACTGAAGCTCAAAAGAACATGTTCATACTTGCCGATCCTGAATTTGAAAGTTTGAGTCAAAAATAAACATGAGAGTAAACATTCTACTTCCAACAATCCAGTGCCTTAATTTTTAGAGACACGAACAAGTGTTCTCAGCTCCTCACATCCCATTCCACCAGATTTAACCAGAAATACTACTTGAAACTGTGTGAATTCGGTAAGACTACTACAGTTGTATAACACAGAGGTCCACTAACTTTCAAAAATGCTGATCTGGAAGCTGTAAGGTAGTGCTAATTTAGAAGGAATGACATTCTGCATAGTTAGTTTTACAGGACACTTAACAGAACTTGGCAACCACCTATTTATATCACTCAGTTTACTCCCCCCTCAGCTGCCACTGTGGAGCAGTAACATGATGCAGGTAACTGAAGAGGAGTTCACACGCAGATCCGGCTTGCAGAGACATACAACAGTGCCCTGCTTCAGGTTAACATTATCAGATGTCTTCAATCTGTTAACAACAAACAATACAGCAAAAAAAGGGGGTTGAGATGCCCTGAGAATGAACAGTGAACAGTGGTGGTGGCTGTGTTTCTTCGGTGGGAACAGTGATGCAAAACCTCCAGGCTGTAAATATATGACCATTATCTGAGTTTCAAGCTCTCTTTGTAGCCACTGACTAATAATGGTATGATTTGCTCTAAATCTTCTTCCCCTACAAAGTGTTAGAAAACCCACACAGCCCCTTCCCCAGGCATTAAATAACCCAAACCTCCCAATATTTATTTCTCAAGCCTGTAGTTTTTACAGACACTGGAATCACTCAGTATCCAACAGCCTGACATGTCTCTACTCAGCCCACACTCCAGGCTGGGCAAGGCCTCTGTTACTCAGAAGCATTTGGCTAGTGATGAATATTCTATAACCAGAAGCCAAGGAATTAAACTGGGCATGCCTTGCTGCTGGAATAGGGCTTCTTAATCAATATTTTAGAAACTTAAGACAACCTGGGAGATGTATCTGCCATTGCAAAAATAGGAAGAGAGATTCAAACACTCACATCCTCCCCCTTCAATGGCAAGCCTAGCCAGCATTTTGGATGTTCAGCTGTAAATAGTGGCAAAGAAACCTGAGTAGTTTAACTGGAGAATTATCTACCCTTTTTCCTTTTCACAACACCCATCTAGGTTTTCTCAGGAGATTGGTTTCTGAAAGAGGCTAAATCAGGTGCACAGATGGCACGGCAGTAATACTGAGAGATTTGCTCACAACAAGGTTAATTTTATTCAAAATGCTTGCTCTTTTCGGAGCACATGCCAACAGAACAGCACGCCAATTCTGCTCTCTATTTTGTTGGAAAGCTTTCTCAAGTTTCCTGGAAGAGTATGTCCTTGGCAAACGTAACTCAACAGCCATTCTGGCATTGACAGGCCTTAAGTTCCTGAAATCAAAGGGGTGATCTCGCCAGGGTAAGTAACACCAGCCTAGATAAAATAAGCCAGCTTCATTTTGGGGCATGGAGAAAAGCAAAGTTATACTGGAGGTAAGGCCGGCACGAGACATCTAAATTCAAGTTAGACTGATCATTAGTTAAAAATTCACTCACATGCTCCATACACATTAGTGGGACAGTTGTTTAATGGGAGCAATCAGAGACTGCAAATCATTAGGTAACAGGGATTCTTACTTCCCAGCTAACATGCATCATAAACCAGTTTCCCAAAACATTGTTAGCTACTTAAAAACTGAATCCAAGTTATGACTAGTCTTTTCTATGCAAAATGTACTATTTTAGCTCTTAGAACAATACAAGGTAAAGGAGGAACGTTCATACTCACTTTGAAAGAGAAACACCCCCTGCTTTTCCAATCATTTCTTCATGGTGCAGCACAGCTTGGTTCCATGGGATGCGAAGAAACTTTAAGAGAGTTCTCATCCATCTTTCAGGATGCAATACGAGTTGTTCATAATGCACGAGCATACACCTTTCAAAACCAACCTCCATACACTGGTTATACATAGTTTCTATAGCACGATTCCATTTGGTCAAGCAGTCCCTGTAGCTGTTAAGGTCAAATCCAGCTATTGTGACTTTTCTAGATATCATGGAATGCACAGATGCACGACCATCCCGTACCATCAGAAGAAATTTGGCATTGGGGAAAATTCTGGCAAGATAAGTTAAGGATTTTAAAGCAAAGGGATCTTTGTTACACAAATACGGAGCAGGCTCCCCATGTTTCACAATGATTTCCAACAAAAACGCTTGCATGGCTGAGTCCAGAACCTCATCTGTCACTCCAGCTTCATCCAGTCGGATCTTCTCTTTGCTTGACCTAGCCCACATCTGCTTAACTGCCAGAATTCTTGGGATCACCCTTGTCTCTTCTCCACATCGAATATCCGGATGGGCATCAAGCATAGCACGCATTAAGGTAGTGCCACTTCGAGGGACTCCTCCAATAAATATTAAAGGCATGTCTTTGTTGTAAGCAAAGGTTTTGTTTGCATTCACATTGGAAGCAGTTCTTACTGTGCTTCTCACACTCTCCACCCTCACAGGCTGGCTGCGTTCTTCTATTCGATGGTGACACTCCATGGCGTGTTGGCCCAAATAAAACACCGTCACCGAACTGATCACCAGACATGCCAGTAGCAAGTTCTGTTTGAGTTTCCCAACCATTTTGATAAGAGACTGTCACTTCAAAAGAAAGAAAGCTTCTACTTCAAAGTATCTTCTAGTTCACATGCCATGGGAATCCTAATCCAAAATAAATTAAGGTCTGGTGAGAGGGGAAAAAGAAAATACGTATTTAGAACTTTGTTAAGATCTACTGTGATGAATCAACAACAGAAATCACAGAATCATAGAACGGTTTGGGTTGCAAAGGACCTTAAGATCATCCGGTTCCAACCCCCCTGCCATGGGCAGAGACACCTCACACTAAACCACGTCACCCAGGGCTCTGTCCAATAAATCTATTATTTCCTGGTGTTGCACTAAGACCAGTAAATGCAAAGTCTAATCACGACCACCCCATAATAAAAAGCTTTTTTGTTAACCCATAGACCCAACACAAAGCATAGGATTCAGGACTACAGTTACCATTTACATGCAAGTTCTCTGGCACATCTTAACGGGCTTGAAAGGATTCTTCTACTGGATAGCTACCGCTAACAGTCAAGAAAAGACATCATTTATATGGGACTCTACACATTAAAGAAGCCAGTCACCAAGATATAACCAAAAAGAACAAGATAGCCCACACAGATCACGTGAGAAATGACAGACATAAGTATTAGAATACCTCTGGCTTGCTGCACGGATGGTAGCAGTATCCTGCTCATCATCACATTTTCACATAACTACATGACCTCCTGTTTTGCTTGAAATACTCCATTTCCTTCACTGGATACAAGAAGTTAGCAAAAGCCATTGCACAGTTACCTACCAACACTGACAGTGTCCAATTTTCGATGGAGGCCTTTAGGCAATGAAGAATAGCTCTGTCTGTGACAGAGCCATTTCTCAATATGACTATTATATGACTTCTTAGAATCAAGTCAATTTTACCACACCAAAAGCCACTGCTTTTCTCCTGCAAGTTTTCTTCAAATAGGAATGGTACTGTTCTCTACAGTGACAGCAGAGCCCAGTATTCAAAAACAAGTTAGACTTGCACTGGAATTCAGGGTTTGCACAGCCAGCACACCTATTACTAAATATACTACATAGCCCCTTTTTTAAATTCTAAAAGTTATTTTTCCAAGGAGATGAAGTCTGAAACCCCAAGAGACACCAAATAAACCCAAGGTTTTCCTTTCCCCCCCCTTTTCATGTAGGATTTTTAATACTGCATTATTTAAAAGCAATTTTCATTTTCACAGATGAGATGAAAACAAAGGCTGTGTGAGATGATGCCTGGACATGCATGGGTCTGAACAAAGCTTTTAGATAAAAACAAAAGACTTAAAAGAAGACCTGTCTGCCGAATTCCAATACAGACACAAGAAGGACTAAGATTATTCCATGTCTTAAAATGAATAGCAGTGGGTTATATCCAACTAGCTGAGATAAAACTGGTACTCTGCTGCCTGGATGACTAGATCTGTTCGTGACAATCTGTACACTGCATCTCTATTTTTTCTGTTCATAACAGCTAATACACAGACAGATGTTTTACCTGTATTCTGCAGTTCATCAGCTTTGGATTTTCAGAGAAGGTAGGCTGAAAACTGACTCTTCCTCTCAAAACCGAAATGAAATCAGTACTCTAAATAACTCACTGCACAGTATGAATCACAGATGCTCCTAATTGTGAGGACCTCCAAGTACTGAGGTACCACCAACATTTTCAATGACTGGCTTCCTCAAGGCTTTTCCATCTCTGGCAGCAAGGCACAACACAGCCCTGAATGAAGAACATCCATATGCCTACTCTGCCCTCTCTCCAAAACATCACCCAAGTCACCTTTTCTTCCACACCAACCCAGCCATTAACTCAAGAGGTTCTGAAGTCACCACCTGAGCAAGACTGGAGAGCTGCTACCCACCAGACCACTGCCCTCATGGTCAGCAGCAGCAGGCAAGCGGCCTTGCAGATGCTGCTGCAGCTTTTAACAGGTAAGCACCTTGCACTCTGCAGCCCCTGCTCTATGAGGCTGTGCAACCAGATGGCAATAGGCAGAGGACAGAACTCCCACTTCACACCATAGCAGTGCAGGGGCAGAAGAAGGGAGGAAGGAAGGGAATTCCTCATGCAGGCATCTCTCACAGTATATTTTTCCTCTTGCAGTGCATCCAAGAGAGCCAGTTGCCAAGCTGTGAGAGAACGTCTTGCTTCTTCACACTAACAAAGCTTGTTCCAATCAATGATTATGATTACACTCAAAGTTCAGCTTTTAGTCTTTCTTACCAAAATTAAACTGGAATCATAGCTTAAGGATTAACTCGCTTCTTCCTATATGAAATGGCCATGGAGCTCTCCCACACTCTCTTGCCAGAACATCACTCTCATAATCAATCCATCCTCCATCAGAGGTTTAATTCTCCTTTACATACCTCTCCTTGCTAAAGAGCTGGCTTCAACTGCACCTTAAAAATCTGGCCATTAAAAGAAACACACTCCCAGAAACGTAAGTGGAGGTCAGCTGAACAGTACTCAGAAAGAAAGAAAGACAAATCAGAACAGATTCAGTAGGTGCACCCAACCTTCAATGAGGGAAGGGGAAACTGTTCTGCTTAACACTAGCAAGAAGTACATAGAGTATCTTTAAATGCTTTAGATGCAGTAAAGATTTAGTTCAAAGTCAGTACTCATCTGAGAGAAGAGTTACCGCAACAGGAACAGTATTTTGCCACAGAGCACACCAGAACTGCAAATATTTATAGTTCACACAATCCCTGACATTATTCAAGTTTGAATAAATCAAATAAACCTCATTTCCTCAAAGAAAAAAGAAGATGACACAAACATTCCCTAAATGCAGCAGGTAGGTAGCTGATTACTACAAGAAAAACACATCAAGACTGAGTGCATCAACTGTTTTCCTCTGCCCATTTATAAGAGGATATGTATCACTTAAATCAAACAACAGAAAACCAGCATCAGCTTTCAGAACCAACAAGCAGAAGCCTTTTGACCGAAGGCTGAAATCCTCATCTCACAGGCTGGGTAAAGCAGAATGATGACTCTCAATGTAATTCCAGCTGGGAAGGCAAACAAGCCTTGTGGTCTGCCAGTAGGTTCCCTAAGCTGCTCCAAGTATTGCCCACTCGCCCATGAAACAAAACCCCATCCACACGACAAAGAACCCCCATACCAGTCAACCACAAATACTTCCATTTGATGCAGGAACTTTTCTTGGTAAGTTCAAAGATGCCAAAGGCTGGAAGACCATAAAGAGCTTCTGCACAAACAGGGTTGTTCTGCCTGGAAGCAATACCTGCTGTGTGCAACTGCCGTGAACTGTGGCAAGACCAGGACTTTGTATGTCAGGAAACCAACAGAAGAGCAGTCAGAAACAGCACCTCTCAGCACGCTAAGCTACCCTCCAAGCCAGCAACCTCCCTTCTGGGCCTGAAGTTACACAGAAGGCTCTCTGGGACAAAGTATGACGTATGGAAGTTACTGCCCTGCTAGCAGCTTGCAAATAAACCCCACCTTCTCCCTCCTCTGCATGAGGAAGGGCTCTGGATCGCATCTGCCAGCCTGAAGGATTAGTACAAGTCTTCAATGTCCTGCTGCTAACAGACACTCAACTGAGAGCATTTAAAAATCACAAGGAGGCAAAAGCAATCCCTTGTCAGCATTTAAGCAGAGCTTTGAAAACTGCGGCATTTCTACCCACCGTGAGCTGAGGAAAGCCAAGCGAAGCTCCACCTAAAAGCACATGTTAATAAAGATACCCCAAAAGAACTGAGAGAAACAAAGCACCCAAAACAACACACCCGACACAGCCATACACTGAGGAAGCTGAAGATGGCTACAATGGTAGGGAAGGCCTTTAGCCTTCAATTTCAAACGAGAGACTAAACCAAATTCCGAGGAAAATAAGTGTAACACCAAGAAAAAAAGATCTCCACGTTTCACTATGAGAAAGTGCAGCTAAGCAGAAGCGTATGTAGCTGAATTTTATTCCCAGAAAAGTCAGGCCTATGAGTCAGCCACAAGATGATGTTAGCAAAGCAAAAATGCCTGCTTTGTTTCCTCCTTCTGCACGCACTAATCCCTCTCCCTGCATGCAGCAGGTCAAGACCTTTTTCCTCAAGTTCACCCAAAAAGCATTGCAGATTTTTAGCATAGTCAAGAGGCAAATCATTCATTCGTGTGTGATGTTAGAACGGTTTGGGGTCTGGTGTTGTTGAAAGCATTCCCTGCCAGCAGGAAAAAAGATGATCCACTACCACCCAGTAATAAACAAGCCTCATAAGCTCTAGAGCTCAGACTTGCACTTTCGAGGCTGGAAAGAGGGATGACCACCTCACTTCTCATGTTCAAGCAGGCAGCTTCTTCCAAGGCTAAACTGACAGCAAAGCAACACTGGAACTATCAATATCAACAAGCAAAAACCCAACCAAACCCCTGCCAACCCCGCCAATGAAAGCATTTCTCAGTGATTAGCTTGCCCTTGGGCTCCGCTTCCACCTCTTGGACTTCTGGCTCAGACTCTGACACCCAGATCTCTTTCTAGGAAGAGCAAATACAGCAGTACTGCTTGGAGTTTTGTGAGTGTATCTTGTCCCTGCATCTGCCCAAGTGTTCACCACCGTGTTTGCCCTCAACACACCTGGAGAGCTTTGCTGGGAGGAAAGATCACACTCAGCTATGTGTCAATGGGCTATCGTGCTTCATAGGCATCCTTCCCAAAATGCTGTGCCCTCCCACCTCTGCTGGAAAGCAGGAGCAGGAATGCTGGAGTTCACACTGCTGGAAAGTTGTGATCCCCCTCACATTCCCTCTACAGTTTACCCTTGTCCTCCTATCTTGTTCATACGATTTTCTTTTCCTACTCAGGAGGTCTATTCCATCCCTTAGTCTCTGGGCTATGATTCCCCCCACGAGGCTTTATACAGACTTTAGAACCAGAAGATCCTCACAAGTCAGAAACGCTTTCAGATGCACAGCCACAGCCTGACTACTCCACCCAAGGCTCATGGTATAAATCTGCAGAGGATATTCATTTTACAGTGGCAAGATTGCTAAAGTGAATGGGAAAAAAATCCTAGCCTGTCATTCTCTATGGTCACTCTGTTCTCTGCTCTTGAAAGTAGAAAGAGAAATGAAAATGCTACCAGGACTTAAAAGAAGCAACTGTCACTCACATCAGTACCTTCCTTGCCTCTCCTTGCACCTTCACTTTCCCTCTATAAACCTGAATACTGGAGAGGCAGCAGGTACTGAGAACTCTCAGGAATCACCTTCAAAACAATGTACATTCAGAAAAGTGGAGACAATATATTTCTTCGAGAAAGTTCTGTATTAAACAGTCCCAGTAAGAAGCCCTTGCATACAACGTCATTCTTTCAACATTCCTAAATAAAACTGACAGCAAGGAATTCCATAAAGCCTTTCCTTCACTGAACTGGTTTGTTTCTGGTCGTTGGTGTTTGCTCACCACAAAGAAGATTGCATAGGAAAGCTGACAGTTACATGATAATGGTATAGCACACCACCAAGGAACACGACTGAAATATTCACTGCATACCACTTCAAGAAGCTATCCAAGCCGTCGCAGGCTCATTTAGAACATTGTCCCAAAAGTCATTTAAGTATCCAGGAAGCACTTTTATGCCTTTAAAGTGGTGTTTGCACAATCACCTTAATGACTTCCCCAAGACCGGATATCATATGTTACTGCCAGTCCCATAACAGCATCTGAGAGGAATGCCAGATTACAGCACAAGAAAGCAAACCCCAAGCAAAACAGCAAAGCTAGAAATAAAAATCAAGCAGCCTTGAGTACCAAGTCCATCTTTAGCTTTTCAACCATCATGGCTATCAAGCCCTGCATTTGTTTACTCTAGGTTTCTTCTCCCATCAGTTATACGGTAGAAAAGGCTGATAAAACAGAACAAGCAGCTTTTACTCATTTCCACAAAGGACTAAGCAGTAAGTCATCTGCCAGAAAGCAGCTGAGATGAAAGAGCCAACTCAACCTCGGGAAGCCCGTCTTCACGCAGAGCAGTTCGACAAGCAGATAGGACAAAGTTGGACAGAATTAGTGTAGGGGAATGCAGATGTGTGAACAACATTCCCTTACCGTTCATAAGTAGGAATGCTGTTCACAGATTTGCATTCCCCTTGAACCTACTTTGGGGGGTTGTTTTTTAACCTAAAGCTTGATGAATCCCAAGTTTCCGTACTGGGGGAGACCACATACAACAGTGTAATAACCCCACAGTTTCTACTGCAATCACATTACAAGGAGTAAAAAAACAAGTGCTCACATTTATGCCTTTCTCTCATATAATCAATAGTAAAAGATGCAGCAAGCTGTAACCCTTCCATTTACCAGTTACACCCCCCAAAAGACAGCTTTCTTCATGATCTTCCACTAGATATACAGACATACACACGTATATATGTACGTGTGTGTGTAAAGAAAGTCAGAAGCACTTGTGCTTTCTCTGGACCTACTAACACTCATAAGCTTTCCAGAGAAGCAAACCATAGCAGACCCGAAACTGATGCCAAACTGCCTCAAAATTCAGCACTTTCAGGTTTTTCAACATTTAAGCCATCTAAAACGAGTTTAAAAGTACAGCTAATTAAAACAAAGAACATTCTGCTGCAGCCGCATATATAATACCTCCAGTAAATGATCTGGATTTGCATATTGAATGGTCAAAAGAGAGTTACCAACATGCTCCCAGTTACGCAAGAATACACAGTATCTGTTAAGCACTACAGTTACTACTGGAGAGCAATTCAACAAGAGGAATTTTAATGGCAACACACAGGCTTCTAGCTCTTTAAATGGACGGATTGGGTTTTAACTAAAAGAGGGGAAAACCAGAGAGCAGCACGCACTGATGAACAGATGAGCTCCTCTTCTGTGCACTTTTACCTGCACTGTGCCTCCTCAGGCGGATTCCAGCACTCTGTTATTATACAGGGTACTCCACTGAATCAAACTGCTTAACGGTAAAGATACAGACCTACAAAACCGCGCTCACACCATCACATGCAAATGGCTTCTTCCAGCGACAGCACCAGGAAAACCCCTTCCAGCTGAGACGTTAGGTCTGCCGCTGAGCCGCTCGCACACCACTACCGCTCTCCGCTGTTCGCAGACACACACGCAGCACTGTGGGTCTATATCCGTGCCCCCCCTGCCCCGCCGCGGTGCCTACAGCCTCCCCCGCCGCCGAACAAAGCCGTGAGCCGCGCGGGTCCTCCCGCCCGCACGGAAACTTGCCCCTTTACCCGGCTCGGATCCGCACTGAACCCCGCCACGGCACCAGCGGGAAGCAGCTCCCCGGTCCCGCCGCGCATCCTCGGGCGCTCCCGGCTGCGATGCCCGCACAGCGGAGCGCCCCGCTCCGGTCCCCGCCACCCGGGCCGCTGAAGGGACACGGCCACAGCGCCGACCCGCTCGCAGCCGCCGCCTCAGGCCGCGGCCGTCCAACCCCGGCCGACAAAGCCAACGGCTCCGGCGGCACCGGGGCCGCCCCAGCGCCGGGCGGGGCAGGGCGGAGCACGGCGGCTGCCGTCGGGGCTGCGAGGTTGGGGCGGGGGGGGAACGGCCGTGCCCGGGGCCTGCCCCGTCGGAGCCTCCCGCCTCAGGTGCGCTGCGGGCAGCGGCTCCTCACCTGCGCTGCCGCCGGCCCCGCGCTGCCAGGGCCGGGATAGAGCCGCGCAGCAGCAGCGGCGCTGCCGCCCGTCCTCCGCCGCGGCTCCGCTCGGGCACCATCGCAGGGGACGGGGGACGGGGACCGGGGACCCAGACCCGGAGCGGCCGCGCCGCCGCCTGCCCTGAGCCGCGCGGCTGCGGCTGCCATGGAGATCACAACCACGCCCTGATTGGTCGAGGGCCTCGATATGTCGCGGGACGCGGTTGGGCCCGAGCAGAAGATTGACAGCTGAGGGGGCGGGGCCTATGGGCGGGGGCGGGGCGTGGCGGGAAACAGCTGTGTGGCACAGCTGGGGCGGGCGGGGCGCACATCTGGGCGGTGGCGCCACGTGAGCATCTGGAGGAGCCCCGCGGGCGCGGAGCGGTGCCGGGCAGATGTGCACAGCCGGGAACAGCTGGGGGGGGGGGGACGGGACGGGGAAGGTTTGAACGTCGGAGAGCTGGGACAGGGAAACGCCTCCCTCCCCCAGCGCTGCCCGCGGGCAGGGGCTGCAGAGCCCGGTCTGGAACCATGGAATCAGCCGGGTTGGGAAAGCCCTGTAAGCTCATCCCGTCCAACCGCTGCCAAGGCCACCACTGACCCATGGCACTGAGGCCTCGTCTCCACTTGCAGGGACGGTGACTGCAGCCCTGCCCTGGGCAGCCTGTTCCAATGCCTGAGCACCCTCTGGGGCAGGAATTGTTCCTCAGCTCCATCTAAACCTGCCCTGGGGCAGCTTGAGGCCGTTTCCTCTTGTCCCATCCCTTGTTCCTTGGGAGCAGAGCCCAGCCCCTCCTGGCTCCATCCTCCTCTCAGGCAGCTGTACGGAGCAATAAGGTCCCCCCTGAGCCTCCTTTTCTCCAGACTGAACCCCCCCCCCCCAGGTCCCTCAGCCGTTCCCCATCACATTTGTGCTCCAGGCCCTGCACCGGCTCTGTGCCCTTCTCTGGCCCTGCTCCAGCACCTCAATGTCTCTCTTGTGGTGAGGGACCCAGAACACAGAATTCAAGACTCAGCCTCACCAGTGCCCAGTACAGGGGGATGATCACCGCCCTGGCCCTGCTGGTCACACTGGTGCTGGTACAGGCAAGGATGGCATCAGCTTTCTTGGCTGCCTGGAAACCATCCAAACCCCATGATCCCTCTGTCCTGGGTGTTAAGTGCAGCACTACAAATGTCCCAGAAGCGGAGAAAAGCCACAGTTACACATTTTAACAGGCACGAGGCAGTGCAGGACGGCAGGGAGCACTGCCTGGCCCGCAGCTCAGGTCTCCTCTGCTGTTGCACACCTGTTCTGCAGCAGTGGGGAAGCGCCAGCCATGTGCCCACCACGTGCACAGCTGCGCACACATCTGGAAAAGCATCAGGCTGGAGCACAAGCTTGAGCCAGCTGCAGCACATCTCACAACTCCCCTGCCCCACAGCTGGGTGAGCAGCCAGGCAAGGGGGGGGAATGATTCACACCAGCACTTTGCCCCTGGAGGTGTAGCCATATGAAGAAACTCATCTACACATTAACTCACGTCTAATGAACACTAGCCTTAGGTCAGCCTAACTGCTTCCTTCTCAGTGCTCTATGCAGAAAGAGATCTTTTATTCCTTTTTCCCCTAAAAAGTGGGAAAATAGGTTGAATTTTACTTGTTAACATTAACATAGTGATACGTAAAGGCTGAATTAAACAGAAAACATATTTCTTCTTTACACACGGGAGCCCTGGCCCAGCTGCCATCACTGCATGCAGACAAACACCCTGCAGAGAAGTCAGGGCAGCTGCAGGGTCGATCAGAGGGAACAATCCCATGGGATATTCCCCAGATCTGTTCTGCTTGCCAAATAGGGGGAAGAAAGTCAGCCAAAGGGATTTAACATGATGCCAGCCCAAAGTTCAGCCTGGGAAAAGCCATCTCTGTGTCACTGCAGCAGGACAGTGCAGCATGGGAGCCACAAGACTCAGTGAGGGCTTGGCTGGCTGGGGACACCAGGGCTGGGAGACAGCACCAGCAGTGAGGCCTTGATGGAAACCACTGTACAGGAAGAGATCCCTTTTCATCCCGAAAGCTCTAGGGTCAGGTCTGACTCATTGACCCATCTCCTGGAGAGACAGACAGATCCTGCGCAGCTGGGGAGATAACCAGCTGGGCTTTGCCATCATCCCAGCCCTGAGCTGACAGCGATGCCATCAGGATGAGAGAATTAATCACAGCCCATTACCCCGTGTCTCACAGCCCTTGCAGTGTCATAAGGCTTTTATGAGCCTGTCAAGATGTGGTTTTCACTGATACTGATGAGCCAACACTCGCTGCCAGCGCTGCCCGGAGAGCTGATATGGATGAGCACTTAGTCCATGGCTCCTGCTTCACTGAGGTGATGGAGAAGCATCGCTATTGAGAGGGGTGAAGGCACTTATTTGCTATGAAAATGAAGCAAAGGCAGATGTATGAGCAGATACCTACATTCAGGACTGTATTTTCATGGTGGGAAAAGCTCTGCCCTGTAAAGACTGAGTTTCAAGAGTACCTAACACCCGTAAGGCTTTCAGACGTGTTCAGGGAGGTGCTGGGAGCACAGAGAGAGCAGTAGCTCCTTTCAGGTGGTAAAATCCCTTTCAAATGTCTTTTCTCTGAGCTGTTGATGAGGAATAAATGTCATTTGCTCCCGAATGCAGCTGGATTTGAGCTAACCATTTAAAGATGAAAGTCTGTATCCTGTTTCCAGTCAGTTTGCCTCAATCCATTAAACAGCACTTTTCAGATTGCTTTATTGGTTTTTCTTTTGTGGCTTTAACTGTGACTCACACAGATAGTCCCTTTTAAAGGCTTCCAATCTGTGGCAATCAAACAGGGCCTCCAGGGAGGAAAAAATGCCATTCTCCAAGGGAAAGGATGCACAAAGCAGACAGAGCTACTGTAAGTAGAGGGTGCCCCATGCTGGGCCCTTTAATCATCACTCACCCAGGGAGCCATGGATCAAATAACCCATCAAATACTGCATCATGTGGAGTCTCACTGGAGACAGAGCTGAAGTCCCAGCCATGAAGCTGCTGTTGCAGGTGGATAAACAAGAAGCTATAGCACTTAATTGCTCATGGTTTGTTTGACACTTCCATTGGCTGCTCCTTGCTGCCTTGCTCCTGGTTTGTTCCTTGAAGCTCAGGAATAATTCCTCGTTGCTGGGGCTCAGCCGCACACACGGGATGAAGGATGAGCCCAGGAGTGAAGCTGCAGCTTCAGTCAGGGGGAGCTTGGGCGATGCTGCAGGGCCACACTCAGGGTCTGCTGAGCTCTAACAGGAACAGGAGTGGGTCCTGGTGGCTGCTCCTGCTTTGTGTCCAGTTTTCCTTCAGCAGTGGCATGGTTTCCCATTGTTCCCATGCTTTAAAGCAGTACTACCCAGCGGCTCTGGGACTGCTGGTGGGAGGAGGAGGAATGAAGAGTAGTCCCGACTCCTGAAAGCTGGAGCCATTTAGGAGCTTCCCATTAAGCCTTTTTTTCATGTTAGTTCCAAATGTGAGCAACAGCTTCAAATCAGAGACCAGCTGGACATCACTGCCTGGAGGGACCGAGCCTGGCGGCTGCATCCCTGCTCCCTCCACTTGTTGGGTCCAGGACACACAGGGGTGCAGTGCCTGGTGGCAGAGCCTTGGGCAATGCAGACTATCACAGCTCCAGCAGCAGTGACAGACTGTGCTGCTGGTACCAAGGGCTGCCTGATGAGCAGCATCTTTCCAAACACAGCATCCAAGTCACTGCTGGACCAGCGCCTGAGCGAGCGCAGTCCCCAGCAGCGCTGCCCTGACCTCCGCTAGCTGGAGGTCTGGCACATTCAGAGTCAGAACCAGGTCTCTTTCCTTTTTCCTCCCTGGACTTCCAATGCTTTTCCTCACACCAATTCCATCCCAAGAGTATTCCTGAACTCAGCTCAGGTGAGATGTTTAAAAGCAAAAGGAAGTTTGCTCATTTCGGTATCTTGGACCTCATGCAAGAGTATTTTACCTTAATTCCACCTTCCCAACCTTAAGAAGGCAAAGAATTTCCCTCTGGCCCTGCCCAGCTGCACTTTCTGCCTTGGGCATGTTCCTGCCAGGACTGTTAAATATTATTCCTTTTCCTTGAATGCCTCGGCAGGGATTGCACAACCCTGCTCATTGCTGGCTGGCTGTCACAGTGAGAGGCAGATGGAGCAGGCTCATGGCTTTCAGCCCCACACTCACTAAAGGAGTTTGGAAAGCCAGGAGAGAGGCTCAGCTGTTGCTTCTGCCTCAAAACATCTCCGTTACCTCTGTTATAGAAGGTTTTCTATGGATAGATCCATTCTAGAGTGAACTGAGGGGAAAGAGGGATTTGGAGGAGGAAGCTGATACGATGAAGCACAGCGCAAGGGGGTTGGATTTCAGCTTGTCCTGTGTCTCTGGGAAATTCATCCGGCTTTAGGTAGAGGTAGTTCAGAACTCCCAAGCCCCACGTGTGCCTGTGCTGTCTCACAGCCCAGAGCACAACTGAGCATCCATTCTTCCCTAAGTGCTTAGTTGGCTCTGTGTCAAAGCCATGCTTAAGTCAATCCTGTTATCACTGTCTTTATGAATATGGACAAACTGCCCTCTGGTAGGGGTGAAAGGATGGATGTAACACCTCACCGACAAAGTAAACTGCCAGCTCTTAAATCAGCACAACCTTCAAGTCCTCAGTGGGGTCCTTGGCCAGGAGAGGACCACGGGGCTGCATCCCTCTCCACATCCCAGCCTCTGTGATGCCCTAAATAGATCTTGGGCTGAGGGTTACTCCAGCCCCCAGAAGCAGGGGCAAGGGATGGGAATACCCCACTCCTGGCTGCACACCATGGCAGGATGGGGAGCAATGGGGGCAGCTGGCACCCACCACTGCAGATGGATCACAGCAGTGTCTGTAACTGCAGACAGACCCAAAACGACCCAGCTAGGGAAGACTTATGATCCCTAGAGGAGGAGAGCATCCAAGGACTGTGTTCACAAGTACAGGGAAAACAGGTCCCACAAGCCATTAAGCTGATGACATTCCTCTGCATCCCCTCACAGCAGGAGAAGAAGATGTTTCTACTGAATAGATGTTTCTGCACCTAGAATCATACCTTGCCCCTACCACAGTCTGTCTTAGGAGCAGAGCAGAGCTGTCAGCTGCGAGCCCAGTGAGGATGCAGTTTAACTTGGAAGGATGCTGGTGTCTGTCTGTGGTTCCCAGGGGCACACTCATCTTTATTGCTTTTCTCTGCTACTGGTATTATCTTCCTGGCCTGCCTGCCTCCTGCACCGATCATGTTGGCAGTGCAAGGTTTGCCCCGGGGGATGGAGGAACGGACATGGAGTATGGGCTCAGGGGCTGGGGCACTTTTGATAGCCATACAATTTTGTTGCACAGCCAAACCCAGCAAAACCAAGCCCTGGGGATCACTGCAGGACCTGGAAGGTGCCATTCTCAGCGATCACCCACAAAAAGCCTCTGGATCAGCGCAGGGATCCATCAACCTGCACACACAGCATCACCCTTGTACATAACCTCAGCAGGGCCGCGCTCATCATCAAGCAGGGCTGGCTTTTCTGCTGCAAGCACCAGTTCAGGAGGATTTAAACTGCCATTATCAAAGTCAGGAGAACAGGGACTTCCTATCAAGTAGCTGTGACCCAACTGCAACCCGCTTGTGGCTCAGAGAGGAGCAAGGTGGTTTCCGCTCTGACCCCATAAAGCAGCGCTTTGTGATGAATGGCTCCATATTCCCCCACCTCTGTCTGATCTCGTGTCTGCTGCTTTCTAAATGAGGCAGCTGAGAACTGCTCTTTCCATGTGCCTGGAGAAACGATTCCAGAGCTGGGAACACCTCCACGCAGTGCTCACCCCTGCTCTCACAGGCGGTTTAGGCATCACATGTATTATTTCATGGGGAGACTGCTTTTCCCCAGCTGCAGGAGCCTCTGGAGGTGCAGAGTTCCTGGGATTTTCCAGGCAGTCCTCGCTATCCAGTAAATACAGAAGGAGCTGTTTTTCCACTCACAGAGCAGCAGTGAATGCTCTCCTCCCTTACATTTCTAGGCATCTCCCCCTGTCCTTGGCTTGCAGACAGCTGCCTATGTGGCACAATGGACGTGCGCAGGCAGAGCGCTTGTCTCCGGCACGGGAACATCCGAGAACAAGCCCAATTCCTTCCCTTTCTTCAGGTTTCCCTAAAAAAGGGGGGGGGAAATCCAGCATCACAGGGATTCACTAAGCTGGAGCTCTTAGAGTCTCACATGAGCCCTCCCATGCTGCTGAAGGTGCTTGCTTTGAGTGACGTGCGATGCTCTTGGTGGCTATCGCCGAGCTGCTCCGCATGGCTGGACAAGGAGGCAGGGAGCAAAGCGCTGGGCTTTCATCTACTAGAGAGGAGGGATGCTCCTCACAGCCCCACTGTGCCTGCATAGCCCATCCTCAGCACAGCACCTTCATCCTTCCCATCCACTGGTGTCTGCCTGGGAAAGCACCGCTAGCAGCACGGCAGGCCTCAACAGAAGAGGGATAAGCTATTTCTTGTCCCATGAAATCTGAATGGCTGAGATGCTCAGCAGCTTGCAGGCTTAAGTCCTGAGTTTGTAAAGCAGTAGCAAATGTGGTGCTGACTTAATGAGCTAAATACCCATTAGCTTATTTATAATGCCAGTGATACAAGAAATGATCTCATCTGTGTCTGGAGAACAGCACAAGGAAGTGAAAGAGCAGCTCACAACCCCCGACATCTAAACAAAACCAACCCAAAAAACCCTAAACCCCCCTAAAACCCCACTGCCACCGACACAGCTCCGCTTGCATCTGTTCAAAGCCTTTCACAACCTCTGGTTGCGATGGTGGCAGTGAGACATCAGTGAATTCACCTTGGCCACAACACTCCATGCCCAGGCCGTTGGCTGCAGTCTGCAATGAGTGCAGCACAGCCAGCTTGGCTGCTCTCGCAGGACTTGGCTCTTGCAGCCACTAGGTCTGGAAGCAAAACCATCCCATCACCTAAATACATTGGCATCTCCATCCAGTGCAAGGCACGGGCCTTTTGAGAGCAGTGAGTGCTTGAGGGGAGAGCAGCGAGCCTGTCACTCATCCCTTCACTGTCTGGGGAGCTTGCAATGGGATATGGAAGTGTAAGCAGCTTTCAAACTGCATAAAGAACACTGTTAATGCTGCCAGTGAAACCAGGCACGGAGCAGCCTTTTTCTTTTAAAGGTGAGACTATTAAAGATGAGACAAAGCACAGTGTGTAATTTGGATATATATATCTCCAAATTATATATATATACATATTATATATATATATTTGCATAATTTAGATATAAGGAGGAAGTTCTTTACTGTAAGGGTGCTGAGGCACTGGAATGGGTTGCCCAGGGAGGTTGTGAATGCTCCATCCCTGGTGGTGTTCAAGACCAGGTTGGACAGAGCCTTGGGTGACCTGGTTTAGTGTGAGGTGTCCCTGCCCACAGCAGGGGGTTGGAACTGGATGATCTTAAGGTCCTTTCCAACCTAAACCATTCTATGATTCCATGTAAATCCCATCCCCACCATGGCTGGCTGTTCTGGACGTGCAGTTGTTTCCATCACCCCTCTATGGGTGGGCTGGATTTGTCAGCTAAACCAAACTGACTCAAACCCCAAGTCTCCCTCCACAAGGGCTGCTCTCAGGCTCTTCACCAGGCAGCATCAGCCCAGCGACCCCAGTTTGGCTCCTTTCCTGGGGGCACACAAGGAGGGAAACACAACACCCTAAAAATAGGATAAATAAAACCCCTTTGCTCTTGGGGGCAGGCTCATTTGCTGGATCCAGAACCCTACCCTGGCCGTGGACCCCCCTGTTTGCAGTGGCTGAACAGCTCAGAACCGTGATGTTGCTTGAAAACATCCTAGTTTAGCCCCATTTTTCATTCCCAAGGCACGTTGTGAAATGGAGCCCCCAGGCCAAAGTCTGGGAGAGCAGTCAATAGGGAGGGAGGCCCTCGTGCAGAGCTCACTCTTGTTTGGTTTCCATCAATCATTGACTTTTACGGTGGCCTTTCAAAAGGGGAACTCGGCATTGAACGCTCCCTCTGGGCTCGCTCAGGTGCTGCTGCGTTTGCTACAAGGAGGGAAATAGCCCCCGTAAAAAACAGAGGTGGCACCTTCATCAGAGAGGTGACGGGAGCCAGGAGAGCCGAGCAGAGAACCTGAAGGCACGAAGACATCTGAAACCTTCACCCACTGCATGGGACTGTAAATTCACTGTAGACAAGCTATGAAACCCAGACCTCCTTTCTCCCTGTTCCCAGCTCCAGCCACCGGCTAACATCCCCCTCAACCATAAACCAGATGTTACATTCAAAAAGCAGCACAGAGAAGAGTGAAACGCACCAAAGAAATGACCTCCTGAAGCTCTGCCCCTTGGTGTGAAAACCCCAGGGCACAACAAGAAACAACCCCTTCGGTTTGCCTTAGGAAACCCAAATGTGCACCAGCAAAGGCAAATAATGTACCTGTGTCCCTGCAGCAGCACTTGTAAGTCAATCAGAGAGCAGCGTCAATACACCGGTTTTCCAGCTGCAATGGAGAGACAGGGAATAGAAATGGCAAAATCAGGACTCGCTCAACCCCTCCAGCTCCAACACCCCCCATGTGGCTCCTCCGCTATTCCCAAATACACACACATACAGAGATGATTTCTAGTTAATGCTGAGTGCTGTCCGACCTATCGCCATAGGAACCTGCGGATTTCTGTGGATGCCTTCCCTAATCTTAACTCCTGCACTTTCTCTCACATTCCATCCGACAGGAATATTCTATTTCTTGTTTTCCTAAGGAAAAGAGTGAGACTTTCTCTGCCAAAAATGGTGCAGAAATGGCAGAATTCCCAATCCAACGTGCTGCTGACACTTGTAAAACGAAACAAGAACCTTTCCTCACTCATGTGAACAGTGAGAAGCTTTTTCCCTTAGATCCAGTCCTTCGGATTCCAAACACTTTGGGCTCCTTTGGGCTGAAATCCCTGCCTTGCTCTGCAGACAGCCTCTGACTGACCCGCAGCGGATGGAGCAGTTGGGTTTGTTGGGGTTCCTTGTGGCCACATCCACAGCCCATTGCACAGACTTGCTGAGAGGCAGCAAGGACGATGCTAGCGACCCACTGGGGATCCAGATCCCCCCAGATCAGCTGTGTCTGTGTGAACAACCTCCCCATGCCAGCCAGCCTGGGGTGAAAGCCATCCATGCACTGACCTGCACCACCAGCAGCAGCAATACACAGTCCCATTCACCTGCACAGAGTCCCAACAGCACGCCCTGTGCAAGGAGAAACTCATCCTGCTTTGCTTGAAATGCATTTGCATATATGCATAGTATGCAGATACATACACTAGAACTGATGACACCAAGCCTGTCAGAGTTCAAGGAGCATCTGGATGATGCTCTTAGTCATATGGTTTAGTTTTAGGTAGCCCTGTGAGGAGCAGGGAGTTGGACTTGATGATTCTATGGGTCCCTTCCAACTTGAGGTATTCCATTATCCTACACACACACATACATATATATATATATATGAATTAATGCCCCAAAGCATAGGTTTGGTGTGATGGACTTGGCTGGCTGCTGGGTGCCCATCAGCCACACTCACTCCCCTCCTCAACAGGCAGAATATAAGATAAAAGATAAAGCTCATGGGCTAAGATAAAGGCAGGGGACACCCCATGGCATCAAACCAGCACCGGAGGAGCACCCAGCCATGGCACAGGGGGGATGCAGCCCCTCTGCAGCCTGCATTGCCCCACAGTTTGAATGCCAAGCTCCTTTTACCAGCACTGCCCCGATACAAACCAGAAAGGACACAAGCGAGGCAGCACTGCTGTTTGTCCTCCAGTGACTAAGAAAATGTGACTATGATGTGATCAACCCTCATGAACGCATGTGAGGAAGCCTGCCAGTGCCTGCATTTGATTTCTTGCCTAAACTCCAGCCAGCTTAACACAACATCAGTTTGGAAGCCATAAAACACGAGACAAACAATGTAAATCAATGTGACCAGCAAAATTTAACAGGAAACAGGCTGTGCTCCTTATTTTCTGGATGGGAGAGCAGCTGGGGCAGCCACGATTACCTCTGAAACTCTTTGCACCCATTTGGTTACTTGCAAGCAGGGAAAAGGCAGCTGAAAGCTAGTTTCATGTAATGTGAGGTTTGGTGTAAATCAACTGTACATGACTTCAAATTGGACAAAGGACAGAAAATTCCCTGAAAGAGGCAGATGAAATATGATGAAACTAAAAGAAGGGAGAAAAACCAAGTATCATAGAATCAGAGAATAGTTTGGGTTGGAAGGGACCTTCAAAGCTCACTTGGTCCAGCCCCAAAGTGATGAAACTGATGTCTGGAGATGCTGGGATTTACTGCTTATCCAAGGGCTGGCAGCCAGGGCAGCGGCGTGCATCGCCACAGGGGTAAATGCCTGTACTGTGGGGCTACAAATCACTGCAGCTCACACCTCTCTGGGTATTGCAAGGCAGGCAACAAGGCTGCAGAGAGCTCAGCGTCACTTCTCCCTCCAGCAGGTACATCCTCACCCAGCCGTGGTCAGTGCTATGCTGGAGGGTCTGAGCTGTGCTCACCAACAGCACCTGATGCATCGGTCCTGGGGGGCTGCGAACGATACCAGGGATAAAGCCAAAACATCCCAGTGGGAATGCTGGGAGCCAAGCACTGTGCTTGAAGAACAGGACTTGAGAAGCCATTGGGAGCAGCTCACAGAGCACCCTGCTGTTAGAATCCTTCTCACAAGCCGATCAAAGTCCACTAAAACCCATTTCCATTCATTCTCCCCATCCCATTCCTTTACAAAGCTACTGCAAAACCCTGGCAGCAGCACCCCCCGCTGCTGCGTGTCCCTGTCCCCACAGGATAACACCCCGATAACGCTGCTACCACCACCACAGCTCCAAACGTGCAAACCCAAATGGGGTTTCACCAAAACCAGCCCCATGGAAGAGCATCCCTCTCACCCCTGCCCCAGTGGTGCAACCCCCAACTCACAGCACTGCTGAAGTTCACCTTTTTAGCCTTAAATAGGCGATGCTGGTCCCCATGGGCCGTGCTGAGTGGCAGCGAGTGCTGGCTCCAGGCAGACCCCGTCCCTCCCACCGCAGCCACTGACCCCAGTGGGATCAGCAGTGTTTGAAGAAGGGCTCAGCCCAGAGCCTGGTTTCAGGCAGGTCGGGAGGGCTCCGAGATGCAGCTCAGGACACGCATGGGATCTTCCGCAATCTCTTCCTACCAGCTGCTATTTCTTCCCCACCCGCTTTTATAGGAGCCTGATAGCTCCCATTGGCTCGAGGCACACTTATTATAGTGACTACTATGACCCATTTAAACAGCACTAAATAATTCCTCAGTTCATTGTCCTGCAGAGATTAGTTACATATAAGCATATTTTAATGATTAACTATTGGGCTCTGCTGAGGCCCCAGCAAATATGCAGGATCCGCAGCCTCCCTCTGCCTGTCCTTCCGCTCCTGCCAGCTCCCTGCTTCATCACCAGCCCCACAATATTTATGGCTTTCCTTAGAGCCTCTGCTCCTGTCCTGATACAACCAGCTCAGCTGGCACTGGAGGGAAGGCTCCGGCTCCTGGAGCTGCAAAAGGCCAGGAAAAAGGCTGGGAAAAGCCCAAAACCCAGCACCCGGAGCAGCAGCGGTAGCTTTGAGAGGTTAAATCATGAAGAGGCAGTGTTTGTAGAATAAATTGTAGGTTTGGGGGCTGAATCGCAGGCTTTCTCAGTACCCTGGTGCTAGAGATGGGCTGGGACCCATGGTCTGACCTCACTCTCCATTGCCCTGATGAATCCCAGCAAGATGCTGCAGGTTACCTGAGATAGAAGTCAGGGTTAGTGCATTCCTTGCCCTGGGCATTTCCTCACACACATTCCCACTTCTCAATCCAGCAGCAGCACAATCCAGGGCTGGATTCACCTTTGGAGCTACTCCCAGCATCTGTGCACAAGGGAAGTGCATAAACCAGCAGCAATTGCTTGTCCTCACCATCCCAGTGGTCCTTATCACCCAAGACCCCTTCCCAAGCAACCCAAAGCACATCAGCCCCATGCAACAAGCCCAAACAGGACCAGCTGTATTCTACCAGCATAACATTGACCACTCATATGCTGCTCACCCCATCTCATCCCACCAAACCTGCTGGTTTCCAAGATGGGCAGCAACCATCCCACTGTGGACACCCGGCACGGATGGGACAGCCCCAGGTGGGGATGAGTTCCATGTGGATGCACAAGGAACATTTTAGGGCCATTTCCAGTGCAACGCTGCAGTGTTCTGGTGAGGTGGTGACACACGGGCAGGGTGTCCTGCCCCACTCAGAGCAGCCCCACAGGGCTTGGGAAAGAGGCAACTTTGTGCGGAGCCCACACAGGGGACAGGGCGTTGCACAGGAAAAGGGAAGATGTTTAAATTGGCCTGAAACGGCCCATTTCCCACTCACGGATGCTGAGGTGTGGGCAGCTCAGAGCAGCAGCGTCTGGGGGGTTCTATGGGCTTTGATCGGTGATGAAGGAGCAAACCTGCTGGGAGGAAGCACTTGGATCCCAGTAGGTTTCGAGTGGGTGTTTTCAGTGCTTCCTTTTCCCTCCCTCACAGCCGCCCTCTGGCTGCTGCATCCCTGGAAGCCTTTGGCCACAGTCTCTTCTAAGGAAACCCATCAGCAATACAAAAGGGGAAAACAAAGTCTTTTCAGATGAAGCTGAAGAGTATAAAACCCCTCAACCACGTCTTGAGATGTTAAGTAGAGGATGGACATTTAATGCTGCAGCCGGTGAGGCTGGGAAGGGGCTGGGAAGGGGCTGGGATGGAGCTGGCCTGGGATGGAGGTACTTCAGCCAAGTACCCCGTGATGGGAGCCCCACTGTGGTAGCCCCAACCACTTTCCCCATGGGACAAGGGACACCAGGTGCCCAGCACATCAGGATGGGGACTGGGGAGGTATCAAGGGGTTCGTGCTGCTGGTTTCCCCCAAACCCCACCTCCTTTCTGCCCACTGGGGCATTTCAGAGCTCACCATGTCCTGCTGTGTATCCCTGTCCATCCCGAGCCCGTCAGATAGCTGAACATATCTAAATAACAAAGAAACAGCAATCTGAATCAGGTGATGAACCCTCTCAGCCCTGCTGCTGATAGAAGACCCCAGGTTCACCTCAGCTGATGCTCTCCTCTGGACAGACAGCACAGTTTTTGCTGTGGCAAAGCCCTTGAAAGCCCTTTTAGACAGGGCAAGAATCCCTCTAGTTCAACAGAGCACGCTTGTAAAGCCTTTGGCATGGCCCCAGGGGTTAACTTCCACTAGATATAAAAATACATGCATGTATAAACTGTGGGAAGGGGTGGGGAAGCAGAACCCCCTCCCATGCTCACCACTGAGCTGGGTAATTTCAACTGCTTAGGCTTTCTATTTTGGGATGTCTTTTACTTGCCAGCATCTGGTCTGTAACAAAAGGGATTTGCTTCCCCAAACTGACATCCAGCGACACAGGAGCCCCCAGGGACCAGCACGGGGCAAGGTGAGCCTCTGCTGGGAGCAGCGTGAAGATGCTTGGTTACTCGTTTCCAGCTGGGACTGACGGTTTGAGCTCATCCCCTTCCTCCTGCACTGATACTCCATGTTAAAGCCCTGCTCCATGGCTGCCCCAGCTCACGTTAAACATCACCACCCTGCGGCTGGGAAGCGATGGGGCACCCATTTAGGGGCGAGAGGTGGAGGGCTCGGCACACACACAGCGGGGTTGAGGGGGTTTGAGTGCAGCTTTTGGGGGTTGTTCTGTTGTAAGTGAGCAATGAAGTTTCTGCCTGGCCACATAAAGCAGAGGCGGGGTGGTTCTTGCCAGCTCCTCTCTCACAGCCCAGCAGGCACCAAGCAGGAGCCCCGCAGGGCTGAGCACTAATTGCAAGCAGCAGTCGGGCAGTGAAGCTGCTCCTTAGGAGGAGCAGAAGGGGTGCAAGACACAAATAAGGGCTTTAAACCACAGCGAGCCTTTGTGCTCGGTGCTGAAGCTCAGCTGAGGGGACCGAGGGCACTGGTGCCACCTCTGCCACCCTCCCGTGCTCCTATGAAGCATCACCCCTCTGCCTCCCCAGGCTGGATGCGGCAGAGATGCTGGTGAAGAGCTGGCCAGAGGATGCTCCTTAACACCAGCCACAGCTCCTGAAAGCACTTGGTCCTGTTGGGACTGTTTGCAGCATCCCTGAGCGCTCCCTGCAGCTCCCTTCCCAGCTTCACTATGCACACTAAATCCTTCCCCATGACTCCTGGCTTCCCCATCTCTTCTCAGACGTTCTCTCACCCCACTTGGCTGGTTCTCAGGCCAGCTTTATTCTAATTATCTTTAAAGTTGAACAGCCTCCCCGCTACCTTTGATGGTTGTTTCTATAAACATTAAAGTTAATAAAATAAAGATCCTTAATGCAGAAGGAAATGAATTCAAGCAACATGTGCACGGAGACTCCTGCCTGTGGCAAGCAAAAGTTCTTGGGCCTTGAACTGTTTCCTAACTGCTTGCTGCATTTCAGCTGTGCTTTGGCTGCAGCCCTGTCTCTTTTTTCAGCACAAGCCTTTCTTTTTGCTCAATAAAAGCTTTGCAGCAGGATTCTTTCTGTGGGAACACAAAACATTTTCTCTGTCAACGTCTTCAGCAGCTCCAACCTAAACAACGCTGCCATCGCCTCCCTCCAGGATGCTGGCTGGATCCCAATCTGCGCCTCCATAGAGCAGCCCTTTGGAAAGGGGGGTAATGTGACCTTCCTCTCTCTGGGAAGGTTATAAAATATCATGGTTTTAAAGGGTACTTTGGGCTTCTTTATAGAGATCCCCTGGGCTCGTCTGGGGGAGTGTGAGGGGGCTGGATGCATCCAAGCTGCTGTTGGAGTATTTTAAAGATCTTTAACATCCCAAGGAGAACTAGTTCCCTGCTTGCCTTGACCCAAGCCTCCTCCCCTTTTACAGGATAGCACCCGGGAACAGGGATCCCAATCCCTGATTTCACAGTGCAGCACTGGGTTATCAAATCGGTGGTGAGGGAGCAGTGCCCTTAGGGCAGGATGTCACCACCCAGCTGAAGGCATCGCTCTCATGGGCGAGGAAGAGGTGCGATGCTCATGTTGACGCTCAAAGCTCATTCATCTCTCGATGGCTTTCCAGCTGCCTGCTCCCTGTCCCACTCCTCCCATGTCCCCAACATCAGCTCTACCATGGCATTCACTTCGGAACACAACTTGGCTCTTGCCTAATGACACTAACACCTTGCTGATGCAGAAAGGCTGGGTTTGGTGTCCCCACGTTGCCCTTTGCATGCTCGCACTGGGATAACACCAGGCGCTGCCCTCTCCATGTTTTCCTTGAGCCACAGGATGCTCCCAGCACATGTGCCTGTCAGGAGAGCAATACCCATGTATGCCAGCTCAGGATCTGCTCCCACCATTGTGTTTTAAACTCAAGAGGAACCTGTGTAGTTCAGATTTCCTGTATAAACATGACCCTCTGATTGCCATTAAATAACTTAAACTGCTGCTCTGCAAAGCATGACCTGTCCCTGCTGAAGGGATGCCGGCATGCCGGTGCTTGGCAGCCCACCCACAAGGGAACACTTCCCTTTGGCTCCATGGCTCGGCCCCATCCTCAGATTTGGTCTTGTGCCCAATTCACGAGCACAGATGTTTTCATTAGAAAGTCATCTCCTCACAGCTCAGCTCCCCCTTACCTCTGCTGCAAGCAATGGGAAGGATGTGCAGTGTATGCAGGACATGCCTTCGTGGTGGGGTAACTCCCAGGGGTGCAAGGCTGTGATGTCTGGCAACTCCTCGTCCTGTGGAATTCCTAACTTGACTCTGTGTAACAAGCTCCAAGCGTTCACAGATATGCAAGCACATGGTCCTGTCGGGGCTGGGAGCAGAGCCTGCGAGCATGGTGGACTCCCGCATGTCCAGTGGGACAGGAGCACATCACAGCAGTGTTATGGGCACCCACATGCTGGTCTCAAAGCACAGGGAAAGCTGAGGGCTGCAGCCTAGTAAAAAGACTCCTTTACCTGTCAGCATGCACAAAAGGACTGAACAAGGCCTTGGGCACTGCTCCTGGTGTCAGCCTGGCTGCAAGCCCTGAGAAAGAGAGAAGAAAGAAGAGAAACAACCTCCCCAAGGCCAGAGGCCAGTGGCAGAGCTGGCATTTGCTGACTGATCCCAGCTCCAAAGGCACTACGTAACCCTCCAGACAGACACTGTCCCTCGTGCCACACCAGCTCCTCGCTCTGCATCTTCCACCCCAGCACTGCCCATCTGCAGGGAAGGAAATACTTCATTAAGGACAAAGAACTGACAGCAGGAGCTGAGTGTTACTGCCTGCCTGGTCACTGTGTCACCCGGAAAGGACAATGGCTGTCGCTCACATTTAATGTAAGGCTGTATTTCTGTGGGGTGGTTACCTTGTGAGCATAAGTCCTTCTTGATTACAGGAGCATTTCATAACCACACATGCTCAGTGTATCAGTGAGGCAAAGCTCATGGGGGAAGATGCTCTCTGTTATTTAGACCAAGTGCTACAAGCAAATAAACCAACAAGTTTTCAGGCATGAAAGATCTTCTGCAGTCTGTGTTTTGGAAGAGCCTGGCATCCCCTTGCTCCGGGAACCGGTAGCAGGAACAGGCTGGAATAGGCTGGTTATGGGTAGCAGATGGAAAATGAAGTAAGAAAAGTGGGAAAAGCCCCATCTCAGCCAGGCTGAGGTGCACACAGGTTCCCCCAACTCCCCTTCCCCTGTCAAAGCCCAAAGCATTTCAGAAGTCACTCAACAACAGTAGCTTCCCTGTCAAGACTGATGCTTTCAAAGCCGGTGTCCAAGCACAGAGAAGCAGCCTTCATGCCTAGAAGCAAAGCATTTTCGGGGATGCAGAACGTGCTGTTTGTGCATTGCCATGGCAGAGCTGCCACCCCAGGGAGGCAGAGGCAGTAAAATATTTAGTCATAGACAATGCAGTACAGGGAGATTTGTGCATTTCAAAACCAGGATAACCTCAGCTGCGGTTGGGTTAACTCACCCGTGGCTTGACTCGAGGGGCCGAGCACAGCCAGCATGAGTGAGCGAATGGTTCTGTATCTCAGGTCAAATGTAAGGCAGTGAAGAGGCTCTGTGGATTAATTTGGCCTGCGGAACAGCATTAAGCAAAACTCAAGAGAAAACTGTTATTAAGATCACACTGAAAGACCACCTTATCCCAGCAGCATCCTGGGACGCATCCTTTACACTACACGATCCTCGTTTGGAACAGACTCAACTCACTGCCGTAGCTGCAATGTGCAGGATGCACCCCTAACACAGAGCAACTTCAGAAACTCTGATTTCAGGCTCCAGCAACAGATGAAATGACAGGCACGACATGAAACCCTGCTGCCATCCTGGCAAGACTGCCCCTTTCCCTTTGCCACGTCCCAGAAATGAAGTATTTGCACCGTGCCAGAGCCCCAAAGCACCCACCAGCAAAGAGGCCACTGGAAAAGGGGATAAGGGAGAAACCCCCAACTTGCTGCCTTTCAGATCTTAAGGAGAGCAGCCTTTGCCTCTGTGCTGAGCAAGCAACCGAAAACATTCCAAGTGCACAGGGGCAGGGAAACCAGACAGCCAGCAACACTGAAGTTGGAGATCACCCAGTTCAACCTCCCCGCTCACACAGGGTCAACCAGGTCTTTCCCCTTCAACCATCAGGTGGAAGAAACACATTTCCAGCAGGATGAAGAGCAAAGTATGACTCAAGCAGCCTGCAGCTCCCCCCAAGCAGCCTCCAAGACAGGTCTGGGACCAGCAGGAATTTGCTCCAGGACATGTGCTGACTGCTCTGCTACAACTCAGCTGTGCTCTAGTTACATTTCTTATTTCTTCTATGGTGTAATAGCTTCAAAACCATGTCCAGATTGATTATTCGCCCTGTGTCAGGGTCTGCCAGGATTACAGCAGTGCAGGCATCCACCCCTCATGGACTCTGATGTGGCTGGTTTATCATTTTAGGGCATGATTCTCAAACGGTGCAAACCAGCCTGGCTTGGTCGACCTCTAAAACAAGAGCTTGTCTATGACCAGTAGAGCCTTTAGTAAGTACAGTTATCTACGGAGCTGTTTATGACAGAACCTCCTTAAAAACATTTGTATAAACACTTTTAGACACTCTGTAGATGTTGTTTAACCCCTTCAGCACACTGAGACGTTCGGCTTGAATGCCGCTCCAATGTCCTGCTTTAATGTTGTTTAAAGGCATGCTTCAGAAGAAAACCTGCTTCAGAAGCAAGCCAAACCTCCAAATGTTGGGGGTTTGCTTTTTCTAAAGAAGACCACACACCCTTACCTAGTGAACACACCACACAGATAGAAACAAAATGCCTTTTGCTCCCTGTGAGACAAGGAAAGCTTGTCAAATTCTGCACTTCAGTGGCGGGCAGCAGCCCCTGTGCAGCCCTGCCATGGTCTGACCACCACCAAAGCTGCTTGGCTCATTGGTAGGGATTTCCTGGATCTTCTACAAGATTCCCCATGGACATTTCTGTTCCCAGTGTATCCATTTCCTAGCTCCGGAGCACAGCCAGGTAGGAGCTCCTTCTCCTCCCATAAAACAAATGCTGTAATAAAACTTCTCCAGCAAGGGCTGCCAAACAAAGCCTAGGGCAAGCTGCCCTTCTTGGGCTTGAATTTATGAGAAGAGGAACCCTGGGTATTTAGAAGTATCAAAACAGGAGAGGAATTCTGGCAGCTCATTCCCTCTTTCTCTCAGAGCAGTGCTGAGAGCACAGGAGCTGCCCTAAGCAGAGCTGTCAATGAGCCAAGAGTCAAACATGCAATAGAGAACAAACACGAGGAACACATAAGAAATAAGCTAAAAGCAATATAAGCTTCTTAAATATCAGAAAGGGAGGAGTACTCTGCCCCTCTGTTCTTGATACTAGGGACCAACCTTTGAAGTGCCCAATACACATGTATGCTTTCTTGTACCCATGACACATCAGAAGGCCACCATCTCTTCATGTCATCTTCTCTCCTTCAAGAGAATCAGAACAGTGTATTTATTGTGCTAGGTAACTGATTAGTTAACAGAAAGCAGCCCTGGAGAGAGGCAGATCTGTTATGTAAGACCCAGGACACTGGAAAGATGGCACCACATAAGCAAGATGAGACATTTGCTTTCCATAAACCATTTTTTAGTCTTGGCTTTCCAAAAAACACACCTTAGGGTAAGCAGCACAACATGAACCTCCTCTCAGCACCACAGCAATTCCTCACCTGCGCTTACAGGAGCAGAGAGCACAGGCAGCACGTTTAAAAATGATTTCTTGATGTAACGCAGATGTCAAAATCCCAGAACCCTTTAAATGTTCCTTAGAATTGCATTTATAGGGAACTTAGAGTTTACGTCCCTGAACTGAGCCTGAATGAGCTGCCCATGCGTTTGCACAAGTTTAATACACGTATCCATCTGGAACTGATTTTGATGACAAGGTTAAATACAACAGCAAGTTCTTGTATCTTATACAACACACACACAGAGCAGAGGACAACATGGATGCTGGCAAAAATCCATCCCGATAACAAATCAGCAACTCCCAAGATGGAACATCCAGCTTCAGAGATCTGTTAAAATATTCTTGCTGGCTAAAGGCACTTGCAATCTGGTTCCATCTGCTTTTTGTAAGCTTAGAACGTGCTTCAGTAACTTCATTTTAGAAGAAGACAGCAAAAAATGTAAATACATGCAGCCCAAGGCCAGAGCATGTCAAACCATGACTGCTATGGGTAAAAATGCTACTTTTGGAATTAATTGCACGTCAGTCTGTGCTCTGATCTACTTATTTCTTTTGTTTTGCTGCACATTTAGAGAGAAAAACGCATAATGATGTATCATAAAACTCAGCAAGGACTTCTCCCTCTAATACTAATACACTTCCCCAGTCAAAACGCAGCTTTAGTCTCCAGCCTTGGAATGCATTTCAGATAAATTATCTTTAAGAGGTAACAAATATATTTTCCAATTATTTACTCTCCTCTCCAAACATCAAAGCAGCTTAAAATACCGTGGAAATGTGTATCATAAATCCCCCAGACACTGGAAGTTATCTCTCCCTTTCACACACAGCTCAGAAAGCATAAATTCTTTGTCTAAAACCACAAAATAAAACCATGACAGAAGCAAAGAAGTGAGATATCCTGATCCAAACTCTTATATCTTGTCTATAAGATTTAAAATTCCCAGGATACACTTTAAGCTTTATTTCTATTTCCAGTACGTTACAATTATAAAAGAATGGTCTGCAGTCATCGTATAAAACCAGTGCCATGTATAACTCATGACTTTATGTATATATATGTACACTACCCAAATGATTTATTATTATAATCTATGCTTTCAACATTAAATACTTGATCCTGAAACCTTCAGTCAGACAAAAGCTCAGTACACAGAAAATTCTGCTTTAACCAGGACTGATTCCCATTCTTCCAAACCAGCTTAGGACTCCAGTGTTGACTCATTCATTTATTTCATGGTCACGAGCATGTTCACAAGACCGTGATTTGCCTATATATAACTACTGAAACAAACGTTTGAAGGGAAAATACACACCTCACCTAAATGCTCTTCTAAGAGCCTTAACATCTGAGTCCAGAGCCTCAGCTGCTGTAAACTGGTCCAATGCAGCTGATTATGGTGGCAATATGTTGATTTAGCTGATGATCTGGGTAATTCTTTTATCAAGAAATGCCAGACATACTTGAGAACAGCTACCCTTCCAACAGATCTTCTCACTTGCACGACGCCAACAGCCTACATGAAATTGTCTGGCTAGATACCAAGCAGTTTTTGTACATTATTCTCTGTTCTGGTCACTGAAAAGAGCCCTCTTCACAAACAGCTCCACAAGTTGGCTTTGTACTGTAGAATGCATTCTGAAAACCAGTTGAGCAATTCAAAACCATATGAAAGCAATTATAATTTTAGCACTGCTGTGATAATTAAAACAGTGCCAGCTGTACATGAGCCTATTCAAATGTACAGCTGTTACACGGGTAATGGAAAAAATACAAAAGCTTCAGATTCTGTGCCCCATAATTTCTCAGACGTTACAAACTCCGTTATTACCATCCCTGTTTATGACAGAATGCCAAAACAATAGTGTCCTTTTCCATGCTTTCTGGTAAACAATTGGTTCCCTCATCACCTCCGAGTCATAAAAATTGTAACATATTTTATAATGATGTCCAATACAAGATGAAACTGGTATCAAGTGAAAACCAGAAAAATATTAGCTGATTTTCTTTTGCTGAAATTCTTGCCAGCTTTGGTCTAGATGCCTCCTAAGCTTGGTCACTTTTGTCTTCAGTTGCCATTGCTGAGTCTCTCTGCTGTTCTTCAGGATCCCCTGGAAGAATACTGGTGACTGTCTGCAGAAGTGACTCAATCTGCTCTTCTGTGAGCCTTTCCTCGCTTTCTTCTACCATCTGCAGGTTAAAAAAAGCAATGTATTGTAATCATTAAATCCATACTTCCTTCCTTGTTCTGAATCCAAACAGAAGGATTCAACTAATTGGGAAAGAGACTTCTCAATGGATGCAAGACATAGTCTGAACTCATTGCCAAAGCATTTTACAAAGTGGAACTCTTACAATATTCAAAAATAAAGACGGAAGAGCTCCATTGTAAACTGCTACAATTGGCACTCCATAATGAGACCCTGCTGGCTTTACAGCAAGCAGAATGACACACTGAGAACAGACTTTCCTCCCTGGTTTCTTCTAAAGCCTCTCATCCATACACATCCATATCTTGAGTCAGGCTTTTCATTTAGCTCATGTGCAAACCTACCTTCCAGGCTGATTCTCCTAAGTTCCTGTGCTTTCATGTATGAACTGAAAGGAGATGACAGAGAGTGGTTAACTGAACCTTTCCATCTTATCCTGCACCTAGACTATAAGCAATCAGGCCATAAAAGAAACCACCTCATCCTAAGCAGCTATGCTTTATTGAAATGTGCTTAGATTGTGAGATTCCTGAAGATAAAGGCATAGAAAAGCTCTGAGAAACACAAAACACGCTGTCACAAATCAACAGTGAAATTCCCTACAATTAATTAGGGCCCTACTCTCACTGTGGAGCTGTGGGAACTCTTATATCACTGCTACCAGTTAAAACAAGTGCCCTAATTTATAGGCAGCTGTTAAAAGGAAAAGCTTGTCAGAGGCCTGGAAAAGCAAGCCAAAAGAACTCTTCAAACGCAAATGAAACCAATTAGGACTGTGGGGTTTGAGATTTTCTGTTTTATACAAAGTCCTTTAGAATGTCCTTTGAAGCACAGTGATTTATATTAAATTATGATTCTAAGTCAATGCAGTTTTAATCAGTTCTAGCTATAAATTGTCAGCTATTCAGACACATCTTTGCCTTGTAAAAAGCAGAGTGGTATATTCAATTAACTTTTTTTTCCTCTTCAATGTCCTATGAGCCCTCTTTGCACAATCTGATCATCTTTCATCAGCCATTACCCACAGATACTAGAATCCGCTCATGTAGCACAGGCAGAGAGTGAATATCCATTTGCAAATGACTGTTTCTGGGGTCTATCCCAATCAAAGGATGAAATTCTCTGTGGAGTGGCTTTCCAAGTACTGTTAGTTCAAGAACTACTGTAGGACCCTGGCTTGAAAAACAGCCCTGGCTCTCATTACCACCAGCTGCTATACTATACATCATGCATTAGAATATACTAAAAATCCTCCTAGTATTACCCTTCTGTGTAAGCAACTGCTGCAGCTACTGAAGTGCTATCAGGTAATTGCCTGCTAGGCTGCATTTCAGAAGTGGTCATCTCAGCAGCTTGACCAGCATACCTTGGAGCATCAACAATATACAATCCAGTACGCTGCAGTGTGTGCATACACTCCCCGTTGCCAACACTGCTGACAAAGCCACTACTCTGTAGATGATCCATGCTATTAAGTTCTGTAAAGGATTATCAGCCTGATTTTTGGACTGGGTTATTAATTATTGTTCCATTGAATTTGAAAGGTCACAGTCCCATAGCAGCAGGAGCCATACAAGGAAAAAGCCCACATCCTTTGGACAGGCAATATCACTTAAGGCAGGATGCTTTTTCTCTTAGTGGTCAATGTCTCCCACATTTATTACCATCCCACTGATTTCTGATCTTCAGAAAAATGGCCCTTTGCCTGGTTTAGGTTTGATTTATTGGATCACATGAAGTCAGACCCTCTTCCCCATTTAAATTTTACCCTTCCCTATATATCTCCTTCCCATTTCTCCTCCAAACACTTTCTCCTTTAGGTGCTTGCTTCAGGTACCTAGTAGCCACAAGGAACTTAATCAGAACTCAGATTGAGAATAGAGAGTGATTTCTAGATCAGCATCAACTCTCTCAACTCCTGCATTTAAGGACACTTATATGAGTGTCTAATAACTGCTTCTGATGTGTTCCTCAGTGCCAAATGAGTAATACCCCAGCTCCCAGTATGAACAACCATGTTGGTGTCATTTGTACTGGCTGAACACAGAAGCCTGCAAGACTGACAAACAGCGGATACGACTCAGGACATCAACAGATGAGCTCTGGTGGTTGCTGTGACAATTTAAGAAACCATACTTTACCAGAAAGTTGATGAAAGGAAACAGTCTCACATGTTTCAGATGCTTTGACGCTGATGTCTCATTAAACTGTTGTGAAAAGCATCTTTAAAGAAAGATGCCAGATATTGCACTGAGGAGTGGGTAATGTAGCTCCAAATTTCCTTCTGTTGACAGATCCACAGCCTCTGCCAGAGGGAAGTGGTAATTCCTTAAACTACTGCAGCAAACTCATCAGGGGCTCACCTCTCGGGGCCTCCGAGCCATGCATCCTCACTACCAGCTCCCACACCAGGAACTACCAATAGTCAAAACTCTGTATTAGGCAGGATGGACAACTTATTATTCCAGTTGATGCTTCAGCACTATTCTGCTGTGATACTAGTCAAGAGTTCAAAGGATCAAACGCATAAGCTATAAAAATCAATTTCTTTCACTCCTCAGGGAAACAGCCTGAGCAGTGATTTATGAAACTTAAGCAATTAGGAAGCAGCAAAGCAGGATGCCAAAAGGAAAAACACAAAGTTAAGCACAAAGAGCGTGTAGATAGGGGCAAATGAAACTGCCCAAAAGGAAAACAGATCAAGGGAAAAAGAAGGTCACTCAGAAGCTTATTCTAGATTCAACAGATATTCAGTCTTCTGATTTATAAGACAAAATACCTTTGCTATTGATAGTACTAGGAAATAATGATACTCAGAAGAGAAATTAAGTGTATGAAAAAGCCTAGGAGGCAAAAAGAAACAACTGTATTCAAGTACCTGCTTTTCCAGCAAGAATCTTAACCAGCAGAGGAAAAAAAATCTATCAAAAAGCCTTGCTGAGCTCTAACTTGCAACTGGCTGACAGTGCTCAAGCAACAGCTTCAAACCATGAGCAGCCAGGAATGCAAAGTTTATACTAAGGAAAACAAAAATGCTAATGTTTTTAATAAGTGTATGACATAAGATGTTTATATTGGCAGTGCCACAGGCACCAAATGGAAACAGATTATCCTCACAGATGATGCCATGTGCTAAGTGTAGGGTATCATCAACCAAAGCTCCACCGAACTGTGAGTTTGCAAGATGCAGGGATTTGTGCAAGTAGCAGAATTGGACAGTGTTATAGTAACACAGTTGATAGATAAAAAGCACTTATTATAGATAAATGCTTGTCTTGCAGCATGAGGTGCTGCAAGACAAGCGTGTCTCCTCATGGCTGAGAGCAAGGATTTGAAATGATCACAAGAGACAGGCAGTAAGCCATGTCAGCTATGCTGCTGCTTGTAATAAATAATTCCTGAGCTGTTACAGCTTTTCAGCATTCAAGTCTATACTATCCCAAAATAACTGCAGTGTTTTTGTAGCGAATGCTATAGCATACCAATGCCATTCATACATATACACAGTGTTTGCTAGGAAATGGAACTATGTGGTCAAGATCAACTCAGTCAAGTCAGACCTCCATGACTTCTTATTTCACTCAAACTTGTAACAGTTATTAAGCTATCACTGCAATGTATTACTACACTACGCAATTTTCCCATTTCATTTCCCCTCCAGCTAATGCTCTAAACAATATAATCTACAAGACAACTACAGAAGGAAACAGGAAAGCTTTGCTAGTAATTGGCACACAATCCTTACAGCTAAAAAAGGGAGGCACATCCCCCTGCAGCTAAGACACACTTCTCAAGCCTGAGTACCTAAAGTTGTCTTCTTTATCAATGAATGTATTGACAAAAACAGCCAGATCTTCAGAACTGTGGAATATACACAACACACTCATAAGGCAGCTGAAGCCCCAGTACTGCTCACCTTTGAGAGCAATGATACCTGTATTTAAAAGTCTAATAACCAATTTTCCACCTGCTTAAGCACCTCATAGCTACAAGTGTTAAGCCATAGCTTATGTATTGACTTAATTTCAAGTACCCAGGAAGTCCAACTAACTTCACTGGACTTAAAGCTTAAAATCAGGCAAACATTTATTAAATGGAGAATACAGCAAGAAAACGATGCCAATTCTGTTCTCTCCACAGTCATCTATGGATGGGCTTCCTAACACAGCAAAATGAAACACGCATCCAACATCCATCACTGAATGTTGCTACATGAGAATGAAAAGACAAATCACTTGCCAAGTGTGGAATTAAACACTGGCAGATGCCTTGCACAGTAACATAACCGCTACTGGGAACCAGAGCTGGGCTTATTAAAGAAATGTGTATGTGGAATATTTTAGTACCACACAGCCTTTCCCAGCTGCACATTTTAAGAGTAGTTTTTTTTAATGGAGCACTATGTATGAGTTTCTCAGAGGAACAAAACAACCATAATTACCAAATCAGAACGCAGTAATAGAATTCCATTAAGCAGTAAGTCCCATTAAAACCTGCTGATACATTCTCTCCTAGTTTTCAGAAGCTTTGGAAGACTTCATTTATGGAGCAGGTAAATCAGAAAAGCCCAGCTTGCCTGACTACCAAGCTAATTCCAAGCATTAAAATGTTTGTTCCTAAAATAAATGTGCAAATCTGCATGTTAGTAGTGCCCTGTACACATGTAAGCACAAAACATGAACACAGACAGACAACCATGCATACTTGCTCCTTTTTTACCAGTGAAACAAGGACAATCATCTTAGGAACATGCTTTCACTAATTATAGCCATCCCTTGTCTTTTCTGCTTACCCAAATACAAGCAAGAGACTCCACCATCCTCCCTGTGCTCCTTTTCAGCTTTCATTGCTAACTTTTAGTCTCTTGAGACATGACAATGCACTGCTAATTAAGAAGCACAAATAAAGCCACACTAAAGAACCCTGCAAAGTTCTTTCAGAACTGAGAAACTGTCTCAAGGATAAGTAATATTTGATGGGTAACAAACCTCAGCATTACAGAAGAGAACAACCTGTGGGTTAAGAGCTATTGTTTATTTGAATGCTAAGCTAAAAGCTCTATTCAAAAAATAATCAGTGAAAAAGAGGGTTCTGATCCCTTCCAAAGCTATCAAGCACATAATTGAACTCCAGTGTAGGAGATAGGTATTTTATGAGAAAATGACTGCTATTTCCTCCTTTGAGAAGTAATTTGAAATTGTTCAGCAGGAACATGCTCGTAGAAAAAAAGGCACAGAAAAAAAGAACTCAAGTTAAAGACTGAATGATTGGATTAATGTCCCTCAGAGATAATTCACCAAGTATGCAAAGTGGGGAGCAAAATATATTGTCGAGAACGTAAAATGATTAAATCCCCTTAATGTCTTTCGTTTCCACAAGGATACTTTACATTCTTATTTTTCATTCAACAATAAAAGACCATTTGTCAGGCTGGTTATGCAGAGCACGTAAGATGTGGTACCAAGCTCTCCGAGATGGAAATCGAGTTTTCAAAAGCACAGAATTGAAATCCACTTTTCCATTCAGAGAGAAGAATGTGGAGCAATTTGTTCATTAGAAAAGATGATGTTTAATCTTCAAACCCATCACGGTTCAGCATTAAGTAAAGCTGGCCCACTGTCATGGTTAGATGAGCGCCACTGTTTCGTTTGTTGTTCCTCCTTTGTGAATTGAATCACTGCGCTGGGAACAACATATGTTGAAGATTAAAACAGGAGGTCAAGATAGCTGCAATGTGTACAGTGTTTTACCCTGTGGGGTATGAATTAGAATTTCATGCTCCTTTTGTTGCTATTGTTGTTTGAAAATAAATCCTCACACACAGTCCAGAAAAGACAAATATGAGCAATTACAGCGATTTATGCATAAAGATTTACAAAGGAACTTGAGATCAAAAGATCACAACATAAATTTGCCTTCTAACTTAAATACAATTTTATCAAAACTGATTTATAGTCTGCATGCAACAAAAGACAGAGAATTTTATAGAAGGGAATAAAACCACAAATAGCTGGAAAGGCAAAAAAGCAACAAGCAGTAGTAAATATAACTATCCTCTCACATCAGCTATTAAAAGCCCATGAGATAAACCTGACTCCGTTCCATGGACAGGCAGCACTGAGTAAAAGTTTGAGACATCAAAACTATTAAAGTAAGTGAGAGACAGAGATACAGCTTGTGTGGCATTTTGTTTAAAGCTTTTAAGACTGATTTGCCTACATTAGATGAAGTGGTCAGAAGTCTTCATGATCATATATTTCTGATTCAATCCCAGGAGCGACTCAAAGCTTTTCAGTGGCAGGGGAAAGTTTGATCAAAAGAGAATCAAGGTGATTTGAGACCCAGTATTCACTTCTCTGTAAGCTGTCTCTCATTCATCAACTGCAGTGAATTGACTTGCCTGCATGAAATATGTGAATGGGTAATCTTCTCCCTGTTGACACCAAAGAAGAAAACGCTGGTAGCCTCCAGTGCTCTGCATTATTTTATACTCAAAGATGCTCAGAGAAGACAGGGTTTGTGTGTTCAAAAGAAGCTGCACTGCTATAATCTCTTTCTTCAGTCCTTACCAAACCCCAAAATCATTCAAGGCAGCAATCAAACAGCAAAATCATTTCCTTGCTCCTAGTCTCTGTATTTCACTAACAAAAATGGCCTGCAGTTTCCTAGCAGTTACTGCGCTCAAAAGACTTTGATGTGCTTTGATGAAAGAGTAAACGTACTGCAATTCTGGGGAGGCTTCATTTAACACAGTGCTAACAGTCCAGTCAACCGAGATTACTGTAACACTAGTTCTGGAGAAAGTTGCCCTGGCAATTACAGGGGCATCACAATGGAACAGAAGTAACTGCATCCCTAATACTTCCATGACAATACAAATTCAGGTTGGTCCTCAAATGTATGAATATTATAAGCTGTTTCTGATCTTTAGAGAAGGGTTACATATAAGTAACGGACATCAAACTTAAATCTCTTATCTGTATCCTGCAGGTTTCAGCAATGAGTTTTATCTAACCTTGCTTGACATTACAAACCTTGGAATATCTGAAGTACGACACTCCACGGAAACCTGATTTCCAACATAAAGGCCCAAATTTTCTTAGGCTTGCTTCCTGGACTCCAAATGTGACACAAGAACAAAACTACTTTCAGTATTTTATGGCTAGGTAAGATTATCAGGAACAAGGCAGGATGATGAGGAGAGGAGGGAAAAGACAGACAAAACCACAGAGTCACCTGAAAGCAGCTAAAGACCACTGAATTGAAAGAAGGGGAAAATAGACCATATATGGCCTATATGGGAACATAATAAATTTGTCTCAGCATATACAAAGGTATGAGACAGGCTCTCGATCATCGCTTTTGACTAACTTCCTAAGCAAAACTCATGAAGCCTTAATGCTCTTGGTTGGGCTGATGATTGACACTGATCTCCTCAATCACAAAACACAGTATTAACTCCTCAGCTAGAAGCATTCTTTTATGAGATGCCTTCAGCATTATAATTTCTACTCCCTGGCTATGAAAGAAAAATAGTCCTACTGGTACCGCTTTAATCCTTCCCTTTTTTGCAGCAAAATTTGATCCTGTTGCTACACAGTTTGGTTTCAGAATAAGATTGTAAACAGATGGTCTTAATGGAAGAGATATTTACTAAAAGAATATCCTTATTATAATAACCTATTACCACAGGATTTTGTTTTCCTAAGGAGATACTTCAGAAAATATAATCAGCTATTTTTATCTAGCAACAATCCCTCTTTACATCAGAATTGTGCTTAACAGATTGACAATGGCTATTTTCCATCCAAAAGTCTGTTTATATCCATTTCTCAATCTGCACCACTGCTCAAAGTTCCGTATCAGTCATTATTTGATCCTTTTTAGTGCATTTGGTTTTACTGTAACATAAAAGCCTGCCATCAAAACAATCAGGTTATCACAGTTGTCAAAAAATCAAGTACTTGATTACAGAGCAGCAGCAAAAAGACTCAGGCTAAATACATTCTTAGTTATAATACCCTAACTAACCTTTAATGACTGCACTGGGCATTTTCACTATGTGACACTAAAGCAAACAGAGGTGGAGAATCTGTCTGAGAGAAAGATGGGCAAGTCTCTAAGGAGGTCTCTGAGAAGAGGCAGAGTGGATTTGCAGCCATGAATGTAAAGATGTGCATAAAGGGATACATTCAATCACTGACCGTAAGAAAGTAATTATTCAATTGATCTTCAAGGTTAAAGCTGCTTTCATTTAAGCTCTGAACAGTCAGGAGCATTGTTACTTACCAGCTGTATTTCAACTGCTGTCACAGGCCTGTGGTTAAGCAACTGGAGCTTTTCTGCCCTGTTTAAAAGCAAAGCGTAAAACAATCCGCATTACTATGTAATTTGAGGATCCCCTCAAATGACTGGGAAGATGCAAACACATTCCTGATAACTTAGGGGTGAAACACCACTGCCAAGAATAATTCTGACTGGGTTTGCAGTGTGGTTTCATTGCCATGATAATTTGGGTATTTTAAATACACTGCTTTCTTATGTGTTTAGACATACTGCTACTTCTGCCTCTAGTCTAAGGTGGCAAGATCATTATTGTACGAGCATTAACTAACATGCACTGCTGCTTTGTTAAAAGCTGTATGGAAACACTAAACAACTTGTTAAAATATCACACTCTTTTGCTGGTTTAACATACAAGTGACAATTCATTGATTGACAATAATTCAAACACTTCTCTTTACCTGTCCATTTACAGTAACTCAGACACTTCTGATCTCCTGTCCATACCCTAAGGCAGACGAAAAGCAATTCAGATTTGCAGTCCTGTGCCTTTAGCACAAAAGCCTTTCAATCAATATTAACTTCTTTTGTTTTGACTTAGGTATGAACCATGTCGCATCTCTTTTTAATAGCTCAAATTCCATTCTCCTCTGCCTGCAAGGGGGAGAAGTCAGTAAAACTTGTCTGACTTTGGTAGTTAAAACACAAAACATTCCAATACTCCAGAGAGACAGACAGGGTAGCACCGCTGAAGCCAGTGGCAAAACTCCTGGTACATTCAGAACCATCATTAAGCTCACCCATCCTCACTGTTTTACTGGATTCATTTTAACCAAGCAGCTATTAGCTCTACTTTCTCATCAAGAAATCATGACTCACAAGTCCATTTAAACACTTTGATCATTCAAAGAAATTAAAAGAATGGGTATGAGAGAAAATATTTCATTGACATTTAAAAAGCTCTCTTCTTTTTTCATTTTTATTTTGAAGACATGATCAAACAAGTATGTTCATTAAATTCAAACCACAACATTCAGGCAATAGCTCTGAATTATTAATCTTACACCCTACTTAAATAAAAATAAGTCTAAAACCAAAGTAAAAAAACAGCTGTCATATGCCAGTAATGCATATTTCATTCAGTTCAGAAGCTCAAAACACTGACCACATAATAGCAGCATGTCTAATGCTGGAAGCTGATCTTTGTGTTTCAGAACAGAGAAGCACAATACAACACTGCTAAACCTACAACAGATGTGTAAAAGGGTGTATGAAACAGTAAGAAATGCAGTCTTATAATAAAAACATACAATTAAAGTACAATAAGAAGAGGTAAGAGGAAACTTGAAAGGATACTGGGGGATAAGGAATCTTGAATTATTATTACTTTCCTAGCAGTCACCTATTTTTTATGCAGCACATCTTTATTGCACACATTCACACGCTGAAGTGAGAAGTGACAGACAGCATGCCTGAACTGTCTCTGGTACAGTAGTAAGTTACCATTCTGAAGAACTAAAGCTTGGAATTTATTATTATTTAAAGGGCATCTTTAATGCACATTTAAACTGTTTCTGAAGAGCATTACCCTGGTTTATTGGACCTGTGGGTGGTTTAGAAAGGAAACTGCACAGCTTTCAAGAGAACACAGATCTCTCCCACGCAGGCATTTACAACCCACAGGTCAATGCCTGTGTGTCTGGAGACACTTCAGATGTACTGTCCCATCTCACGTGGCCTCCGACACTGGCTGCCCTTGAAACCTAATTCCAGCTCACAGCTTGTAACGCCGTCAGGCACATCAATGCTTTATCATTCATGTATGCACAGTGGTGCATGTTCAAAGACCAAGGTGCTTGCGCTCCTCAGGAGAGGCCTTTGCCAAGCACATGTGTACGTGTTGAGACTGAACGTAATACTTCAGGAGGCACCAGGCTGACACCCAAAGAATAAGGCCCTTCATTTATCCACTCACCACACTGAACGAGCAGCACTCACATTTTCCTGGCTGATGTCTCCTGAAGGAAAAATCCTGTATTACCACAGACTGGATGATCTAACAGGCCCTCTTCAGCTAAAATGTCCATGATTTCAAGTGATGGGAACAGGACTATGGGGGACTGTGGCTCAGGGAAGACAACTGCTCTGCTGATGGGCTTTGTTACACCAGAGGGTTTTGTGATGTGTATTCAGAGCCCTTAAGAACAGGAAATAGCTCCAAAGAGATGACTTGGTTTTAGATCCAGCCTGCTGGTAACAAACCCAAAATCCTAATAAAAGAAGAGTTTGTAATTGTTCCACCTAATCCCTGAGCCATTGCCACCATTTGTATAAATGCTGGGAAATCATTTTGATCGTGATGTTCAGCTTCAAAAGAAAAGCTTGTCATTTTTTAATGCAACATTTGTGAAATATTAACAACTCAGAAGAGAGAGCTCCAAGGATTCCCCCTATATATTCACTTACCATTAAAAAGTGTACATAATTGAACATCTTCGATTTACATTTACTTTACAAATGTACCTATATTTTTACTCTCTACATTTCAAAACTGGAGAGGGGGGTAAAGAATTAAAACTTGCACAAAGGAGGGAAAAAAGGAGAAAACCTCCATTGTGATAAACCACAGAACAGTTCAAAATGCCTGTTTAAAAATGAGCTCTAATATTCTGGGTACCACCCGATCCTTTGAATCTTCTTTCCTGCTTCTACAGAACCACAACAGAAGATGTTCCTCAGTCTTCATAAAAAGCCTGCAGTGAAGTGACATCTGGCATGTGGATAAATGCAGATTTCACCTCGATTTCAGATTTCACAGTTAAAAGACTACTTGGACATTGAGTTTGCCCTCACTTACTTGTGTGCGTTGTACAAAGTAGGAAGGATCATGATCCCCACTTATCCCCATTTTACTGACAGTAAGACTAAGGGAGAACAATTAAGTGGTAAGTGCTTTAAAGGTGTTGGGTTTTGGAGGTGTAAGAGTGGAGAAGAAATGTGGTGTGGGAGAAGGAAAAGGAAGCCCCTTAAGAGAGTACAGGGCGCCAGATGTTTCTATGTTCTTTGAGGCCTCCACTAACTCATGCTGTGAAGGAATGCACGCTCATGGCCTCTCTCCAGACCTCCTCCTTCATCTTGGGGATCTTGCAGCACCCCGAAAAGGATCTGTCCTTGCACTCATGAACTGTAAGGTGCAAAAATACAGGAAGATGCAGAGGAGAAGGTTCTTTGTGTCAATTATAGTATAAACCAGTATTTAAAGGCAGTGACTGTAGTGACTACATTCTCTATTCCCTCCTGAGTAACTGTTTACATTTTTCCTCACTCTCCTGTTAACAGCCCCCTGGCAACACAGGGTTTGGTCTTAACTTCTGAATCCTGTGATTTTACAGACATCACAAAGGAATCAGAATTAGCTCGGAGAGCCAAATTTATTAGATTGCTTTGGATCTGGAGAATCAAGCATGAATGCCAAATATGTTTCCATTGGTAGGAAGCAGTGAATACACCTCCTCTGTTTTCTCATGCTAACCACTTATATCTATTCGGCAGCTTGACCATTACAGCAAGACTACTAAAAGCATGGCTGAGTTTAACACTGAACCAAGAGCACCACTGTTGGCTGGTTTATTGTCGGAAAGATAAGGTATTGGTAACTGCTGCCATTTCCTACTGTCAGAAGTAATCAAGGACAAAGAAAACCTTAATGTTGACAGGAGACAAAGTACTGAAATCCTTTACACTAGAACTAAAATTGAGAGGTCATTTAAGGAATTAATGAGAGAAAGAAACACACCTTTGTAAAACTGTAGCAAAAGACATCACTGCCATAAAAGCAGAAGTCCTAATAGAGCTGGGTGAAGAATATTAAAGATCTCCTGGCCAATTCATCTGAATGAAGGCATAAAAGGTTTAATGTTTTTTCCCCAAGAGCTAGGAAACTGCCTGGTTCTGTGCCTGGAGCACTTGACAGAGGCACAGAAGCTGCCTCTCTGGTGCTGGCTTTCAGTGTTATTTGCTTTATGGTCCCTGGCCAGGCACATGTCCATGCCTCAGTTTCCAGACAGCTAAAACAGAGACACTATTTTCAGCTCTCGCAGGAGAGCCAGGAAGATATCTCCTTGTAAAACACCTCCCCCTCCTCCCAAAGCCCTATTTATAGACTTTCACATTCACTGTTTAATGAATTCATAACTGTATACAAGTTTCTCACTGCACTGCACACTCACATGCCACTTCTCACATCAGAGCCTTTTCAAACAAGTCATTCTTCACTTCTGCAGCAAGCCATATCCCAATCCTATCCTATAGCTCCACTGCCTCTCCAGATAAAACATATTATTTGACTTTTACTGAACCACACATAAGAGAGAGATTCTCTTATTCTTGTTTTCCAAAGCAGTACCAAAGTTTATTTCCAACAAAACTTCAGAGCCAAATAAACAGGCTCAAAGAGCCAAAGCCATATCATGCCTCTGCTGAAGAATGCAAATCTTACTTATGCACAGCTAGTTTACAACACATAGAACTCCATCATGTTTAGCACTGAAAGACTACTGGCAGAGCAATAAATAACAGAAATAAGTTAAACCCAATGACACACATGATGTGTCATTGGGTTTAAACCAACCAATCAGTGAAACTGTTCATGTTTGCTTAAGACAAGAAATACAGGACACAATAAAGGTCACCTGTCAAATACTTTTTGCTTATAAAGCCATTAACATTTCTGTAACTCATTAGGGAACAGACAGAAGTGTTACAGATGGGACAAAAGGAATAATGCTGAAGCATTATTTCAGCAAAGATCATATCCTTCACAGTGTTTGCTGTTCCTAAAATGTGTAGAAGAAGGAGAGATAATTTGCAAGTAAGTAATTAGAATGTGTTAGCTGAAACATTTCATGCCTGGTTTTGATCTGCCAAGCTCCCTACTGGAAAAATGACTCAGAACATCAAAAAGGAATTAGCACCAGGGTGCAAGAAAACAAAAGCTGCATAAATGACATACTTCCTCTGAAGGTGCTTGTGTAGTGTTACAGGGGTTTAGAAATCATAAACACCAATTAACACTGAAAAATAATAATCTTTAGACATGTTAACATTATAGAAGTATGACTTAAGCAATGCATTTGTTTTATTTACATAGAGCTGGGATCCAAAGACACTGAGAAGTGACCAACTATTCAGTAACTGGCATCTGAAAATTGGTACCCATCCAGTTATTTGCTGATCAACCTAAAGATCATTTTGATAATGAAGATGAAACTTACTGTATTTTGGCAAAATACTGCAAGATGGGAAAGGGATAACTGACTATAACTGAAGACAACTGGACAGACATGCTGACAGTAGTGTGGGTGCAATGAGTACTAGTAGGGGTAGATATGCTTCTCCTGCAATAGAGAACAGTAACCTTTTCTCTTTTCTGTTTAGTAAATAGCCAGCTGCTAAGATTAATCAAGAAATACCAAGCATGTGTGTCTGCAAGACATGAAGAGTTACCCCTGCTTACACGGAGGGCCACCTTAGCAGCTCTTCCGGCTCCTTGTAAGTGACTTACTCCAAGTGAACTGAGACCAGCTCAGGGGACCCTTTTGATGTCTTTATCCCACCTCTTCCTCCTGTGTGTAATTTCTAACCTTCTTACTCTTAACAAGAGGGGTGATGAGAAGGTTACTGCTCCTGGCATCCCCTTGAGGCAAATACAAAAATGCCTCTGAAGTTCAATGCTGCAATAGAGAAGTGGATTATTCAGCCCTCAACAATAGCAGTGTAGCACTGCATGCACTTTAAGCTGGAGCTCAGTACCAACTGCACTGACTTTTTCCAACACCGATACAAAAACTGGCTATTAGCATCAGAATCTCTCTGTACCTGGTATTTCTTGCAAGCACATACACAAAGTAGAACCTGAATACCCACAATTCTGCCAAAAATAAGCTTTAAGGCAGGCAAATGCTGCAAGCCTCAACATGCATCAATATCACTGTTGACTGCAGTATTTTGCTTGGGCACAAGACGCAATAAGCCTGAATTTAGTTCATGCTCCATTACATCTAAGAAATAAACCAAACTTCTGCCAACTCAGAAAAAAACATCTTCACACTTCTACAGCATGTGTGCTTACCCTTGTGCTCATTAAATAAAAAGGATAACTGCCCCATTCATCTAAACAGACGGTGAAGAACATTTTCAGCTTAATTGCCCCCCACCAAAGTCTGTATTTGTATTTTCTCTAGACTGCCTGGATTTGCATTAACACTGTTTGGGACATGAAAGCTGCTCATTCAAGAGAATGCACACAAAAGATGAGTGACGGCTGCAAGCCATTTTCTCACATAAAAGCAAGATTCCACTAATCAGAGTTAATTGTCCGTTGTGCAGACTCTTATGGGACCTGCCTAGGGAGAAATCCCAAAATGACAATTTCCCACTTCTAGGCCGCATCCAGCAGCAGCTGAGACTCAGCTAGAGCCAAGATCAGCATTTCCAGCTGAGGGCAAAATGATGTGGAGATGGCGTCGGGACATACAAAGCTCAGGCTGCGGGAGACAAAAATGTGCGCAGTTATGGGAGAAGAAAACAGGTCTGAGGTCTGTTTGAGGGGAGAATGTAGGAGGTGAGGATGGAGATTACAGCGCTGGAATCCTTTACAGTAAAAACTAAGTTCTTCTAGAAGACAAAAAAAGCACTGTCTGGTGTTCAAGATCACACTATATCTGGGTAGCAAAATGGACTGTACACTGCTGTAGTACATAGCGCATTGCTTTTCATCATGCACTGTAGTGATAGGACAAGGGGTGATGGGTTCAAACTTAAACAGGAGAAGTTGGGTTAGATATAAGAAATAAGTTCTTTACTGTGAGGGTGCTGAGGCCCTGGAACAGGTTGCCCAAAGAAGTGGTAAATGCTCCATCCCTGGTAGTTTTCAAGGCCAGGCTGGACAGAGCCTTGGGCAACATGGTCTAGGGTGAGGTGTCCCTGCCCATGGCAGGGGGTTGGAACTGGATGACTTTAAGGTCCTTTCCAACCCAAACCATTCTATGATTCTATGATAATCAATTCACAGATTAAAAATAGGAATAAAACCAGTCACATACTGTTGTGTAAATTAAGACAAAATGTATCATATTCTGTCAGCAGTGAGCCAAATATTTACAGCATTTTGTTTGAAGCAAAACTTGGTATTGTATGTTTTTAGCTACTGAACTCCTAGACTGTATGCAAATATATAGTATGCACATTTTGTTTCTCTAGTAAGAGATCTATAGGCATGGGTAAGAATGGTATCAGTGCCAAGATATAGCATACAGAGCTAAAAAAAATCCTCCAAAACATCTGTGACTGTGCAGAGGCAAATTTATCCTCAGGAATATATGCTTTTTAGTTGCTAGGAAAACCATAAACTAACATCAGACAACCATGGCTTTCATTACTAGCTGAAAATACTTAAGAGTCAAATGCTGTGGTCTTGAGTCAGCCACAGCAACTTGCACAAATTGTCTGAATCAAGGTCACAAGATCTGGCTTAGGGATGAGCTGTGGCCTGTGAAATCACAGTACCAGTCTGCCCATGGGCTGTATTCTCCTGTGGGGTTACCACTGGACTTCAGTGTCAGGACATTTGTCCAGGATGAAATCTGAGGGCTGATAATGGCATCTGAATACGAAGAATTGAGCAACACTGCTACAAACTGAAGGGTAAATTTCTAACCCATTTAGAGGGAAACACAACAGCCTTTTTAAAGATTATTCAATGATGCTATTGTTAAACTGGCTTTAGTGTTGAATATTCATTTCAAAGCTCTGGAGGAGACAAAAATTACAAAGGAAATCATTCAGTGTTTAATATTGCAGAGGCTTATATTTGTTGTAGTTTTTGGCAATAATGAGGGAAAATACTTTCTAGAAGTACTGCTGATTTTCAGCTCAACCCTTCCTTGGATGTGTTAACATAAGGACAAAAAGGGCAATGTTTATGTCCATTTTTGAAAGATGTATAATAATAAGCAGTGATTGGAAATGTGATTATTCCAAAATTCAATCCAAGATAGGCTATCAGGAACAGGAAGAAGTACAAGCAGAGCCAACTTTCGTTTGATGGCGATTACAGAGCGCAAGTTTAATAAATGCTCTTTTCAGGCAGTGCCATTCACACCACCTTAGAAAATATGAAGCCATTCCAGGGACTAAAACTGGAAAATTAGCTGCCAGTGGCATAGTGTATTTCCAAGTACAACATGGCTTACTGTAATGCATTAGCCAAAGCTTGAGGCCTCCACAAGGTAATAATAAACCTCAGTACGAGATCAGTTCAGAGCTTTTCATTGTATAAAAAGCTCAGTTCTACAGTTTGGATTCTACCAAAATAATTGATGACAAGTTAAAAACTGTGCTTAACCACACGTTACTGACAATATGAGTGAAATCTACCTTTAGATGTCATTGAATTTGCTCCATTTAGCAAGGCAGCTATCTGAGATGACTTGGAATGGGTTGTTTGTACACGTTAGTGTATTTTAAATGAGAAAATCCCAGAAAACTGATGCTGTCAGCAGAAAAGATATGCTGGTCTGGTAGCCTGAGTAGTAAATAGCAGCAGTAACAGACAGGAAAGGCTTAGGGTGATTTTACAGGAACCACACCATGTGCCAACACAAGGCTATCAGCAAACTGGAGCCAGAACGTTTCAGAGCCTTCAGGTTTGTGGAAAGAGTGCAGGAGAAATGAAAATCCACTTGATGAAGAGCTCCGCTCTTTAAATGAATGGCGCTTCAATTCTTGTCGGCTCTTTCCTTGCTACCTTGAAATTCTCACATGCAGTAGCACAACCTAGTGCTTGAGTGCTGCAATAACATGCTGAGCAGAGACAGCGAGCTCAGCACACTACCTACCTCCATCAGGTTTTTAGATACGCTGCAAATCCTTCCATTCAAAGCCCTGAAGCCCCTGTATTAGAAAAGATGCTGAGCCTAACAGCACAAATGCACTGCTTAAGTGTTTCCTCCCTGAGGAAGAGGCAGAGTCGTAACAAGGAATTGAAAGAGCAGAGGAAGCAGTCAAAGTGATGGGGTGTTTGAGACCAATCTTTTAACCAGATCCTCTAACCCCCTTGCAACAAGAAAACAGAAAACACTGCTGTGCCCTCACCGAGGACAGACACCAACTAACACATACCTTAAATCAAATCACCTACTTTCAGAAAGCTGTTACCAGCAGAAACAGCATATGACCAGCTATGGAATTAAGGGAGACAGCACATCTTTGAAAGCCTTGCCCAGAAAAGAAGTGGCAAAGACAGACTCTGAAGTTTATTACCCTTCGTGGGAGGAAAGGTCATTACAGCAAAATCATGTAAGCAAGGTCCTGGGACAGCAAACATCGAAGCATTGAAGCAAACATCCTTCCTCCCAAAGGGGGAGAAAGCTCTCTACCAGGTAACCAGAACAAAATCTCTAGTGGAGTCTTTTATACAAATACCACAGAATGGAAATGATTAAAGCCTTCAGTTTCTCATTTATTTAACAACAGAGCAGTGTTGAAATGATCCTGGTTACGAACCAAAGGGTAGTTCAGAATTTCCTTGGAGGCATTACTATTTTAAGTGGTTTAACATAAAATGCATTATATAGTAATTGCACACCATATGCTTTCTGTGTTTTGCTGTGAAGAGGCTGCCAGATGGGCTTTGACACTTCTAGCTTCAAGTGTCTGAATGGAAAAGATTAGAAGAAAGAAGAACTGCCAAGATCACACTAAATAATTCTGTTTCTTCTTTTGTGAAGTATGTGGCAAACGCAGAGCTGCCACGTTCTTTACCAGATGACAAAGATATTAACAAAGTTGTGCAGGATGCTCAAGAAACTAAGGCGTCACAGTCCAATCTGGGTTAAGATAAGGCATAAATGCAGTAAATTTGGAACCTAAATTAGTGGTTGGCTGTTCACACTCCCATCCTTCTGCCACGAAGCAGAAGGAAACGACTTTGGAATAATTCTCTTGCTTACCTCATAGACTGATTCAGAAAAAAAGGACAGAGAGGATGACACATAAAACCAAAGGCACTTCCTAGCATCCATAAGAAATAGTCAGAAATCTCATTTCAAGCTTGCAATTACTTCAACTTTTGCAGTAGTGCTATATTCAAGCTCACAGAACAGGCAGGTATGAGGAGGGGAATATTTGGGTAGATCTTCACAAAACAGGTAGGCACTATGGGAGACCAAGAGATTCTAGCAAGAATTTTCACCCTTACGACTCAACATGACTTCTCTCTCTTGGAGACCCCATATAGGGGAGCAGATGCAATCAAGTCATCTAACGTCATATGTGCCCTGCCTTTTTTGTAAGAGGTAATCATGAGGTCCTGGTCAAATTCTACCTGAAAGAAGTTTAAAAATGAGCTTTAAGGCAACAACAACAAAAAAAAAACAAAACCCTTGGCTTTTAATGGGACTCATTCAGTTACTTCTGAAAAATACTCTTCTGCCTTTTTAACTCCCCCTGGCTTTTTGCTGTGATGCAGCATTCTCCTCGTGCTTTCCTAAACTGGTGTCCTGTACACACTGAGCCAGCTTATTTCTCTTCAAAAAGGATGACTGTTTCACACTACCAGAAATGAAGGGGATGCTCATCACTTACTCAAGAAATAGTTTGCTGACAATTTAATACACTTTGTTTCCATACTACCAGGTCTTTATAGTCAAGAGTGTTTTCTCCATGCTTCAACAAGCCCACTATATAAACTAGCATCCCACTATACAAAATGAGCTATGGGAGGACTAAACACTGATGTACTGACCTTGCAACTTTAGTTCCACAAAAGAAAGCACTACAAGCAAAGTTACAATACCCATGACAAAGCTTCCAAGTACTAGCACCCCTGTGTCTGCAGAGACAGCAATACTGTGATCAGAGCTGCTGACAGACTGGACGTGAGCATGACTGTTTGTAGAGAGGGGGCACTGAAAGCCAACAAATAGCTGACAATCTGCTTTCTACACAACTTACTGTGCTTTGGACAGGGTAAAAACTTGCCTCGTAGCACTGCTCTCTCCAGATGCTCTCACTTTGCATTTCTTTTTGTGACACAACCAAATTATTAGTAGCTCTCCTTCCCAGAACATGAACTCTCTGGGAGTCCTTCCAGCAGGGAAAAAGAATGCAGTCAGTGTCTATACAGCATAAACTACCCCTTCGTGGTGAAGGAGGAGGCATTTAGAAGCAACCAAATCTTTGTTCTCTCTGCTTTAAGAATCAGATGACTGATTAGAGCTATCCAAGCAAGTAGCCAACTGATGCAATTTCTTTCTGGATCTGACTATTTACAACGGGCTTTGCTCACACTCTGCAGAGAGGTTCAAGAGGATTATGCATTCCAAGCACTGTGAACAGGTATTTGCATCACTGCCAAAGAGGAAAAATGCCCTTTTGAGTCTTCTTGTAACTACAAAGGAAGTATTTTCTTTTCTACACAGGACTTCCCAAAATAAGAAGAATGAACTCCAGGTTCAGCTTTACTGGAAACTGCAGGGGAGGGAGGCTGACTGACACAGTATTTAGGTAACTGAAATGTACATCTCAGAAATCCTGGTGGACACACAGCACAAAAAGACAAGCTGAACATCTTAGTTTGCTCTACGGTAAGCAGAGAGCATAACCCTGCTCTGTAGCAGCTGGGTTTGACAGATTCACCTGAAAATTAACTTCAGAATAACATTTTCCCCATACATTTATACTAGAATTTTATTTACTTATTACCTCCCTGCAGCACAGTCACCTTTTTTTTAACCACCTCTTTAGAATGAATGCATTTTTTCTTTAGAAAGTTCATAAAAATAGAGGGGGAGTTGGGTTGGGGGGTTCTTTGCAGTTCTCTTACTGTGTTCAAAACCCATTTACAACTTACAGCTTCATCCTCAGAAAACATTTTGTGGACTCTATTTTGCACTTGGACCATGTGAAAACATGCAAAAACCCAGCACACTGAGAAGAACCTGCTTGAGATATACAGTGGTAACCACAGGCCCACTTAAGGAAATACTCATCCATGTAGGTGTTAATGACTGAAGGAAAAGACGTTTGAATGAGTATTTAAATAATGGTAGAATATAGGTTGATCAAAACACGACAGGTTATCATACTGTGCACTTGGGGATCAGTTTTTCAACATTACCATGAGTTTACACTTCTAATCAAAGGCACAACTTACTTGGTTAGCTTATGGCCTTTCATTGCTATGAGGAAATTTCTCACCGTCTCAGGACTCTGGTATCTACAGGGTGTTTTGGAAATGTACTTCAGGGTCTGCAACAGACAGAAAGAAAGTTATTTGTTATATCACAGTTACTCTTTGGTTTACCAGTTGTGTATGGAACAAGTTGATTTTGGAAAGTCTCCTCAGTGTTACTGAGAAAAACTGGAAAAGTCAATTCCAGTGCTTGGGGTTTGGTTTCTTATTTAACAGTGGGAAGCGCTGTCATAGATGACACAGATCACTCACATTTTTCTACCTTCAATAAGCCTATACTGATACGTGCTGAGGGAGTAAGAAACAGGCAACACCTAACTACAACTTTACGTGATGGAAATTACATTAGTACTTATCCAGAAAGCCCCAGTGAATTTATTCTGTAATGACATGAACCAACCAGCTCATTACACATCCAGGTGAGGACTACAGCTTTGACTATTCCCTCTGTGGCCCTGGAGGACATTCCTCTCATCTCTTCAAAGCCCAAAGTCACATGTTGAAGAAGACCACAGGAAAGGATCAAGTTTTAGCTCTGTCTACTAAAAACCCACCTGCTGTGGTGACAGCAGACACTTGCTTTCTTGGCTAAGACTGTGATCAAGACATACTTACAACTGTGCTGAATAGTATCACTCACATTTACTTCTTTTAAAACCAACAAACATTTACTGTCAAAGCTAGACTAAAAAGTTACCAGTTTTGTGGTGTTTATTTCTTTGTTGTTGGTTTGGGGGTGTGAGGGTTTTTTGTTTTCAAGCAGTAACACTTCAGACAAGTTTGATACTATTCATCCTTAAAACCTGTTATCCTCTGCCAAGCTTTCACATGCTCATTGCCAGGGATACTCTCACTGCCAACCCATAAATAACTCAGTAAGCTCTCCAATCTATGGCTGTTTTCATCCTTCATATGCTATTTGGCAATACTTTGCGAAAGTTCATCGAAGCAGGTTAGATGGGTTGTCATGAACATCTGCAAGAACTATGAGAAATGCTTATCTGACAAGACAATTTATCTTTGCTCCACCTTTTGCATGTAACACCCACCAACCTCAGCTAACTGTTGCAGCAGATGTTACATCTGCTTGCTTTGTTTAAAACAACGGGACACGCAGCAGACAGATAATACATAATGTAACTTGACAGGAGTAAGAACCAAACATCTGTTGATAAAAACCCCACAGAAATTCCAATTCACAGCTGTCTTTTCAGTGGAAATAGCTTAGAATCTTGCTGAATGTTGCTTGTTGCTGGGATTAGACCCCAAAATGAAAGTTGAAAATAATGCCCATCAATGGCAAAGGCAAGGAAATCCTTGCATTGTCTGCATTGTGTGCATCAGCAACTGAAGGATTTAAGACTATTGTCAATGTTTGGTTTGCATTAAGGAAGAAAATCTTCACCTGTTGATACCACATAGCTATACATAAAGCTTAAAAGTACCAATACAACTGACTCCCGGTGCACTTACTGGATGGCAAATAGAGAGACATGTGTAGTAGGACACCACATGCACAGATTGTCTATAACAATAATAAAACCCTCTACAATTCTACATGGTAATCTGAGTTTCTTTCTTAGAAAATGTTATATATTTATATTGGAAAGTCAGAGGCCAAAAAAGCAGCATCAGTATTCTGAAAGCAGAAAACAACAGACACTGGTTAAAAATGAGCTATAAGATCAACTAAGGCAAATCAGAAAATAGGTAAATGTATTTCCAGTGTATTTCCATTCAAATCCGTTATCATTTTAAAATGCTAGGTAAAAGAAAACAGACTTCAACATCACAGGATAAATCATCCTATTACACAGGTAGAGAAGTGATGAAATATGAATCACTGGTATTCTTAAGCACAAGGTTCATTGGACTGTTAAAAAAATATATTTAAAAGCACAATAAGGTGTTAGATACCCCTCCTTTCTACAAGCCCTGCCTGACCTTTTCAGACAAAATGAAGCTGTTACTCATCAATAATGACCGACACTAAATCATCATATTGTCATGTAATAAAATTGCTTAATAGGAGTCATTTTCTTTTCCAGTTTAGTCTTTCTTTAGCAATTTCAAATCAATTAAAGTGCTGGGCATGCAGCAAAACAGAGCTCCAGTTTAGCAAGCTTCACCTAGTTATTTCACTACCAGGGGATACAAGCCTGTCCACAGCTCATGAAGACATACTCAGCATGAACAAAGACAATCAAATTCTGGTTTTCTTTCAGTCAGATATAAAGCAAATATACCTAGAGTGTACACCAGCTTCACTCCATGCACAAAAGCAAGCTTCCTATAGGTACTTAACACATAGCAATGTAACAAAGCGATTAAAGCTTTAAGGTACCTTCTGACAGCATATACTTACAGGGTCTTTCTCAGCTGTTTCAAAGCGGTACAGGAAGAGACTGTTTGTCTCCATGAAGATTTAAATTAGACTTTATGTAAGCCCCTATTTTGTTGAATATGAGGCTTAGGAATTACAACCCTGTACCTTTTCAAACAAAGGCAGAACTAAAACAAAACAAAGCCGAGGCCAAATCTTATTCACATGAGTAGTTTTGCTGCTCAACAGGATTACTCATACAAGCAAGGCAAACTGCTTTCAACTCGCTGCTAATCATGGTGCTACTCACGCAATTCCCCAACACAGACAGAACAGGTCACACTGCAAGTCTGTATTGAAGTTGCTCATTTGAGATTTCAAATGTTCCTACTTGTATCATAGAATTTTAGAAGTTCTTCCTAGCAACAGATTAAACACTCATTACCAGTCTGACATCCAACTCATGTTGCCATCTGAATAAATGATTTGGTTCTTCTTTTTATCAAAAGAAGAAAAATAGTTGGAAATCAGCGGTATATTGCTGTTAATACAGAAAATACCATATGTGATCTGTGCCTCAGCTTTGGAATCATGATTACATGGTACCACCAATTCATCAGATGAAAGAAAGTTCTGCTCTGCGTCTTAAAAGGAGAGAATATTTGGAATAAGAAAAGAAGTCACAAAACTAAAACTGTTAAAAAACTGTTGTGACAGATTTTAGTAAGAACAGTGTCTGCTCCGATAGTGCAGGCAGCCACAACCTGAGAAAAGTGACCACAGAAAAGTGGCAAATACAGCATTTAACTGTGGTTTTTACAGGGGAGATCTGATACAAAATTATTAATATACAGACCTAAGGATGTGACCTACTCCAGTCAGGTCATTTTGCAAAGGAATGTCACAGTGCTACTCACTTCATACATGATCGTGTTCAGATTCTGCTGACCAGAGCTCTGCTTGTTTTTCCCACTCTCTTTGCGCTGCTGCTTAAGATCAGTGAGTAACTGGAACACCTGAGGGAAAAAATTAAAGTATTTTAGACCATTTGAGAGCATTTTCCCAGGAAAACAGAAATGAACAATGCAAAATCCTGTCAACCAAACAAAAGTAATGTGGCTTCTTTGGTGAAGAATGCACCAGCAATTGAAGTGAAAAATGTTACGGCACGATGAAAAGGCATGTAAACTGATTTTTAATAACAGATTTTCAGCACTTTTTAAGTGTTATCCAAGAGCTCCAAAGGAAAAGTTGCCAGGATGAATCCACCCTACTTGTTTAACTTATGTTCTGAACCCTGCTGTACTGGCACAGAGCTCCCATTTAAATGTGAGTGATGCTTGAAGCAAAATGTCACACAAGTTTACGGCCTTACTGGATTTGTTACAAGAGATGAACCTATAATATTAAAAGGGATATGTATCCCATCTCACAGAGATGCAATTTTACTTTATCTGCAAAAAAAAGTAAACTCTGCAACTGTCAAACTGCCAGGAACCAACTAAATAAAGGCTTGACCTATAGATGCTCCAGAGATTAGTGATCCCATTGTAAATTCTAGCGGAGTTATTCATAACAGTAAACGTTACAGTGACCAGCACAGTGTTATGGTATGTTAAGCCACAAAGATTAAACTAGCTCCCCGTTTCATCATAGCAATGTAATATAAGCAGACATTCCTGAAAAGAATGTAATAAAGCTATCTTCACATTTATGATACAGTGATTATTAACGTAGGAACGAGATTCAAAGTCTGAAGGCAAGGAAGATGTTCTGATTTTTGCAACTGTCCTTTGTCAACTTCGTTGCAACACCACAACATCTTTACTCATCATAGCTACATCCACAGTAACATGTTGAGACAGCATCACAATTACTCTTTTATTCCCATATTAAATCACGTTAGGTTGAAATTTCTTCAGATGTTTTGCTTCAGGCTTTACAGCATATCAGGAGCCGATACCCACAGCAAAGTAACAGACCACTTCTTTCTGTTCATCCCATAACTTTTAACTAGCTTCATTCAAGATCAGGGTAAGATCTCTGGATCATATACGATATCTTGATCATATCAAGATCCATGATAAACTGACAAGTCCATAGAAATAAGAACACAAACATTTCTACACAGTGAGAAATAAGAACATAACCTGCAATCCCTTCATACTGCATCTTCTGTGAAACAGCAACACCCATCGATCCTGACTTGAAAGCCAAAACTCAAGTTAGGAACTTTTACTTAATATATATTTGAAGAAAATGTAGCCTGTGACACCAAAACACAACATAACAACTCAAAAGTCACACAAGAAATGTAGGCATGGAACATAAAACATGTCAATCCTGAATACTTCTTTCAAATATCACTTTCTGAGCAAAATATTACCTCGATACAGAGAATGTTAGGTATGCCAGTCAAATTGCAACTGAAAAGAGGAGCAAACAGAAAGATATCACTAGTTACAGGGAAATCAGTACTTTGAAGAGCAGTGAAAAGCCATGCCCCAAAAGCCTATAGCTGCAGACACTGCAAATCCCTTCCCGTAAAGAATGAAAAGCTGCATATGTGACAACTCTGCTGTGAAAGGGAAATGAGAAATAAGCACTCTCATCAGTATAACTTCATTTTCCACCTCCTTTTGCTCTTTTCCAACACACATGATACATTCACCAACAAAAGGACTCAGCTGAAGAAAGTTCTGACTGAAGAGCATGAAGAATGGATTCTGCAGTTCTCTCTGTTCTGGACCATACCTTTAGGACACATATAGATTTTACATAAAGTAGCTGCCATCACTTGAACCTCAGCAGACAATAATATCTATATTCCAACAATATCCCAGCACATGAAGAAGGAGGCAGAGAAGATTTTGCAGTAAATAATCTCTGAAATACTTGCTATTTTCCTTCAATAGTACTTGTTTTTAACAAACAGCCACCTAATACTAGTTTGGCTGACAAAATATCATCTGTTTCTCAGGCAAGACAGTTCTTTCCAAGTGAGTCATTAAAGCCCTTCTAACAGTCCCCAGATGGTTGCTCTGCTGTACACAGACAGATGCAGCTCACGATAACACATTTCAAGATTTATTTCAGAAGAGATGGAAAGAGCTGTGCAACACTCAAGCTTCAGTAACAAAATAATACAAAGCACTTGGCTTATGAAAACCATGCCAAAAAATTACATTCATGAACAAAGCACTGAAAGCTCTCCAATACCTGACTGAGGTTAAACCAACAAGAACACTACACTGCTATTTGTTTCATGTATGCCAATATACATTGTCTGTTACAACAGGGACTAAGGGACATCACTGGCTCTTAGGAGCGTTTATCCTGAATAACACACGTCAGATGAGCCAACTGCTTCACCCTTCCTATAATCTAACCTGCTTTGGAAGACCTTTACAAGAATACAAGCGTTCAGGGCTGTAAGACTGCATTTCGAGTAGCACTGGCTTTCATACAACTATGCATTAATAAGTTGCAGGTTCTTGGATGATCCTGCACATCCCAAGCTTAAAGTTAAATACAAAACAGTGATTCTAGCAGCAGCCATCTGTGAAAAGTTTTCTGCAAGAGTTTTTATTTGCAATGTTAAAGACACTCCAGTCATCAGTGTGTCACTCACTCGGTGCTATGCTGCTTTGGCATAAGATTAAACTAAAAACTAAAAGAGAACTTGGATATTGCTGCTCAGTCACATGAGAGTCAACACGCCCCATTTGGGAACCACTGAATCTAGGGCACTTGCCCAACTGTGCAACTGTTTAAAGATGTGGAGAATCAAATTCTAAATGACAACCTACCATAAACAAGAGGATTCAGCAAAGTAACCACACAGCAACTGTGTTAACACAACAAGGCTGAAGTTCAAGCTACTGACATTCTACATATATGCTTCTCATCCATGTTTATATATGGTTTTATAGACCTGGGACCAAACTAATAATAATACAGCTTATTACTGGTAAATACATTTCCAGATCTTCTTTAAAAAGCTTTTTTTCTTAAAACCAGATCAAATGCAGGGGGGTGGAAATCATACACCAGTCTCGCTGACTGCCACTGGCAACTTTCAGCTACTACAGGAGTATCCAAGTGACTGATGGCAGCTTTAAAGTGTTGGTTCAAACCCAGAACGCAGCTAAACTTACCTCAAAGTTACTGAGCAATGCGGCGTTTGCATCCTTCCTAAAAGGAATAATAAAAACAATTACTTATATTCCAAATGAAACTGTTTAAAGGTTTTCTTGGCTAGTCACACATTCTAAAAGAACAGATGCTGTTTCCATGAAGTGTTGCCCTCTCTGAAAATAGTTTTCCATACATATTGCATAAATATATTTTGCACACTATGCCCCCTAAATCATAATACACTTGTACAACATAATCTGTTTACTCAGTCACTCTATTTTGTTCACTCGCCCAGTTTTACACACTAAAACCAAACTGCCTTGCTTCTTCCTTACAAAAAAACCCAAAGGCCTCTAGTTTTATTTGAATAAAGACTGATGGAAAATATAATCCAGATTACACATGCTATTTATCTGTCAAGAACACAGATACTTACTATTTTAGTACCACAGACATATGTGTGTGTATAAATACGGCACTGTATGTACAACATATTGCTTTGAGTAAAGAAAACCTCACTCTGTTTCCTCTTTATTATAGAACCACAGAATCAGCCAGGTTAGAAAAGCCCTTTAAGCTCATCCAGTCCAACTGTTCCCCAGCACTGCCAAGGCCACCACTAACCCATGGCACTGAGGGCCTCATCTACACACTGTGTGAACACTTCCAGGGCTGGTGACTCCAGCACTGCCCTGGGCAGCCTGTTCCAATGCCTGAGCATCCTTTGGGGAAGGAATTGCTCCTAATATCCAACCTAGGAAGGAATTGCTCCTAATATCCAATCTAGGAAGGAATTGTTCCTAATATCCAATCTAAACCTCTGCTGGTGCAGCTTGAGGCTGTTTCCTCTTGTGCCTACTCCTTTATTAGCATTAGGCAATGCTGAGAGTTTCCTATTTTCCACCAGCCAAACAATTCCCCACTAATTCTGTCCCAGTTAAGCAAGAATCCTTATCCACTGCTGGTAGGTTGCCTGCACCAAGTCAAGCACGTATTTAGACTCATCGTGCCTCAATTACTACTGCACCTTGTAATTTTTAAACTCAAAAAAAGGGAGAACACCTGACCCAGAACATCCTATACTCCCCGAACAACCCGTTCTGCTGAGCAGTCAGCAGTCACAACAACAGACAGCCTCCATACAAAAGGAAAAAAAGGCCTTTCTCAGGTCTGTGCAGCAGCTTCTGAAAAAAAAAAGGTACCATGTATTGTTAAGCACCATCAACTGTTTGAATAGAACTGTCACGTTCATCACTTTCAAACGAGTTCAATGCATCCACAAACTTCCACAGGTTCCATCATTGTTTTTAAATGAAAAGGACCTTCTGAAATACGCTGAGATGAACTTCAACTTCCATTCCGCTGACTCGAGTGAAACTTCAGCCAGTGAGCTCACACACGCATTAGCTTTCATTCATGTTTTACAAACCATATAGCTTTTGTTGTTAGGTAAATGCAGTCCTCCAGAATGTCTGCATTCAGGCTATCACTACAGAAATCCCTATGGATCAAAGACATTCTTTGTTAGAAAAAATAATGCCATAGAAGGATGATATAGGGAATTACTCAGTTAACTGAAAGGGCCATATAAATACATTAGTATACCAGTGAGGCTGTGAAAGCTATCTGAAGGTAAGTAATTCAGACAATTGCTTCCTTTTTAATCCAAAATCATTACCATAGAGAAACCCACTTATTTTTTCTTCTAACAATGGACAGCAAGTGAATCAGTCTCAAATCTTTTTCTTGTGCTGCATTACCGCAGTTATAAACTGGTCAACAAGACCTTGCATTCAGCTTCCAAAACGTCTGCAGGACTTACAAGTAGAAACACCCTTTTCTTCAGTGCTAACTCCGCTGAAGCAGCTGCCAGTTTTATCCATTCAGAAAATGAGAAATTATAAATGATGAATTCTAGTGTGTGTTTTTAAATAGTCAGCTAAGCAGTCTGCTTCATTTTTACGATATTAAGCCTTACTATTAAGCTATAATAAACATAAGACTTAACATTAAGCAATAATAAATATAAGACTTAATATAAAGCAGAAGGGAAAAAAAAGTCATGTTAATACCAAATGTATAAACTCTTTATAGAATCTTTAACTAAGTAATATTTGCCCAAATCCAAGTCCAAACCAAGATATTACTGAGAAGGTAAAAATGCTAGGAAAAGTATCCCAGAATATGGCATCACACCTCTCAAGTATCACTGCCCCTTCATGGTTTTAAATCTACTATGGAAAATATGCTGCATATTTAAATCACAATGTTTTTTGGAGGGTTCTTTCCTCTAGTAGCAGATGCATCTGACATGGTATGAACTTAAGAGAGGTTTCCTTAGTTGCAAGGCTTCTCTCTATAAGGGCCATCAGGCAGGAGGCAAAAGATTAGGAAGATTAAATGCCAAAAGTAACTCAAGTGCAAAATGGACTAAACTGTTCCATTCCAATGCAAGGGACGTTCACCCAAAGCTCAGGAATACAGCCCCCATGACTTCTACTCTGATGAGCCTTCTTATTGGTACTAAAAGAAGCTGCACCAGTAAAATAAGTTGGGCTACTCAAGGTAATAAAACACAAATGGATGTATAAACATCAGCGTATCAAGAGCATCTTTCTGAGCAGGGCAAATCCTACCCTTCTTCACATGCAAAAGCAACTTCTGGCCTGTGCATGTTTCACAGCGTTTTTCAGTATGCAACGACAAGAACAGCTCATTTCCCTGCAGGCTGTTCCTCATGCTAAGACTAACATAATACGAACCTGTATTTCAATGGGTATTTCCTATTTATTATCTACTTCTGCATTTTATGTAAAGATTTGATTATAATAATACAGAAGACTTAATGATAATGAAACACCCGTGGATAACACGAACTGCAACAGCTCAGCTGACTTTGGTGGATGCTGACAGACATCCCTTGGGACTCACACCCTCCGTGCTCCAATTCATTAGAAACAAGTACCACGTATGCATATAGAACCACACAATGTAACGAGCTCCACAGAACTCGTGAGTTTCTATGCTTCTGCATATGCCTCTGGCTGGGGTAACTACCTCAACTATCAGCTAGCCAACACTTTGACTCGCCTCTCTTGTCTGCTGATGCACACACAACCACATCACGAGGTTGGAAGTGACCTTTGGAGATCATCTTATCAACCCCCCCATTAGGTTTTCTCCTTCCCCAGCATATTCAGCTCCCACATCGAGCTGTTCACCCAATGCTCACAGGAATAACGCTCTCCCCAAAGCTGAGGATCCACGTTTCACCTCTCCAGAGCAGGGCAGAGAAGGGAGCACAAGGAGACAGGAGGGGAGGGGAGATAGGAACTGAGAGCAGGGGTCAAGGTGAGCCAAGGTGCCTTTTGCCCCAACAAACAGGTGCTTTGGCACCCTATTTAGGGTGAAACCCCCTCAGTTTCTCAGCAGAACGCCTGAACACACTGCTGCTCACGGGGGTGTTAGAGGCCCAATAACACCAGTAACACGGGGGTGTTAGAGGCCCTGTAACACCACAGGCAGGCCCATAGAAACACCCCCACACAAACACACTGCTGGTACGTCCATATTGCTACACGGAGTGACTTTTTACAAGGGCATGTAGCGGCGGGACACGGGGGAATCGTTTCCAACTGGCAGAGGAGAGATTTTGGTTCGACATTAGGAAGTTGTTCCCTGTGAGGGTGCTGAGGCGCTGGCACAGGGTGCCCAGAGAAGCTGTGGCTGCCCCATCCCTGGCAGTGTTCAAGGCCAGGTTGGACACAGGGGCTTGGAGCAAGGTGCTCTAGTGGAAGGGGTCCCTGCCCATGGCAGGGGATTGGAAGTGGATGAGCTTTAAGGTGCCTTCAACCCAAACCAGTCTGGGATTCTATGATCCAGCGATACCATACACCCCACAGGCAGTATATACACATGCACCCCAACACGCACATCAAGGCAAGCACATATATATACATATGTATAACCCTCACACACAGCACAGGCAGGCCCATATGGATGTACCCACACACAACCCCAGCCCTGGGGTCCCCGCTGCCGCCACGACAGACGGCGGCCCGGCCCCGCGCCCTCCCCCGCCGCTCCTTACACCTCCATCTTGTCGGGCCCGGCCGCCGCGCTGAGGACTTCCCCTTGCGCTGCCACAGGCACCCGGAGCCCGCCCGGAGACGGCGAGGGGAGTGCGGGAGAAGCCGGGCTGAGCTGCAGGAAGTTTTGGCTGCCGGAACGGAAGCGGAAAAGGAAGGAGAAATAAAGGGTGCGAGGGGAGGGGAAAAAAAAAACATCAACTGCATTGGCCGGGAATCGAACCCGGGCCTCCCGCGTGGCAGGCGAGAATTCTACCACTGAACCACCAATGCCGGTGATGGTAGCGTGCGGTGCACGCCGTCACTTGTACCTAGCGCGGACGGACGTGAGCTCTGTTAAAACACCCCGATCCTGGCAATTACCCCCCAAGTATGACAAGGGGGAAACAGTATCCTAAGAGGCCCTTCCGAATCAAGTCTAGCCATGCGCAATACAGTAAAGCTGAACTAGGTGTAGAATGCTCCCATCATCTTTTAAAGCACCTTATAACCTTATCAAGGGCATCAGTGTCATATGCCTTTTCCTACCATCACTTCTTCCGCATTCAATTTAGGTGCTGTTAAGTTATTCAAGAGCCCTTTTCATTCTCAAGAAAACTGAAGATACTTCATTGAATGCAAATAGCTGAAAATCCAATTGGCTACAGCAATTGAGAGCCAGAATTAATTAATGACTTAATTAATTACTTAATTTTGCCATTATCTCTCAGTTTCAAGTTTATTTGCAATGCCAGAAACACTGCCTAAGGAGTCCCATTCACTTGTTTGCAGCTGGGCTGTAAGAGCAAACTAGGGAACCAAGTGGGTTAGACTTGTGGTCACAACCTCCCTCTTGCAATACCAGCACAAAATCCACCAGCCATTTAACTCTCTCCAGTCACACCACAAGAAAGTCTACTCCCACTTTTGGGATTTGACTTCTCCTTGGGATGTTGCAAATCCTAAATCAATTCTGATTAATGTGAATAAACTGCAGTGCTTCAGAAACAGGCAGGACAGCAAGCAACAAACTACTCCGAGCTCTGCAGGAGCCATTGTCATCAAATCCCTAAGTGCTAGGCAAAGTCTGAAAGCCTCCTGCAAAGCTTTTTTAGCCCTTTTCTGCTGAAGAGCCTTAAAAAGGCTTCAGTGGACATGTGGACCCCATCATGCACAGATTGTGGTACAGGTAGAAATCAGCTATACTCCAGAATCATTTGTCATGGAGTCCTACAGAAAAAGAGCCACGGGAAGGTCTTCAAACTGCAGACTGAAAGCTGTTGGTCTGACTCAGTGGACAGGATGTAACAGATGCTGACCTTTTCCATGTCAGGATTAACCAACATTGTAAATTGGCCAAAGCCTGCACAGCAAATGCTCTGTAACTTCTCTGCCATGTTTCAAACCCCACACGTGAAACTGCCTGCACACCAGCTCCCAGCCAGGCTAAAGGGAATAAAGGATGTCAGCTTTCATTTGAAAAGATGGCATTTTCCAAGACTATCAAATTTCAGAGTTTTGTTCCAGAAATCTGCTAATCCTTGCCTGCCTCTCATCACTCTCCCTAGATACAGCTTCAGAATCTTCAGCATATGGCTTTCATTTCTCTTTTGCATCCCCTCTTTATAGCTCTCCCCCGTCACCGATTTATCTTTATTTTAACTGTTTCTCCAAAAGTTTCATTCCAGACCTTTGCTGCTGTAGTTTTTTACAATCCATGATGATGATGATGCCTGAACCCAGCAGCTGGAATAAATCAGCAAACCACAAATGCCTCTCTCCACAGCTAGGTATTTAGAGATATTCTTCCCAAGTATTTTCCGATGGAGACATATATGTTAGGGTGCAAATATATATATGGAGCAGCTACAGGTCCATGCGAGGGAGAAGGGGAATATCTAAGAGATAACTCATTATCTTTACACACAACTTTTCAGGAGATGGCAATGAGCTCAGTTCCCTTTCTTTTGAATTGCTGCATTTTAGGTGTTAGACAGTTATGCTACACCATCCATAGGGAATGCAGACATAGGTTTTACTAAATGTGCTTAGCATGTCAACATTTTAAGCATTGGCTTGTGATTGTTACCACTAAGGCTTGGTGAGAGAGGGGCCTCGGTATTAACTATTGAAAGCAGGGGGCCTAGTAATTGCTATTGAAAGCAGATCTGCGGGGTATTTGTGTTCTTTGTCATGAAAGATGTTTACTGGATTCAGCATTTCGCTGAGCACCATTTAGTGTCTTTTTTTTTTCTTTTACATTCAAAATTCATTAAACAAAGTTGGTTTTTTTTTCCCAACAGAAAATGTCAGCACTGCTCCACACCAGTGCAGCTGACGGTGCGTTTGAGCAGCGCTTTCAGCCCACAGAGCTTTTATTCTTGTCCTAAACCAAAAAGACAGTTAAAAAAAGGAAGGTTTTTAAAGCAGGTGCACTGCAGCAGGGTCTGCATCCTTTTTCTTCCCTAGACTCAGTTATGGAAATGAGTCCTAATATGAAAAATGCACTTCTAAAACCACCAAAGCGCTCTTTGGAGCTGCACTCCCCAGGCACAGTGCTCTTCCAGCAACAAGAGCACTCGGAAAGGAATAGTAAGGCTGTGACTGATGATAAAAATAAAGTTCAAAACTTTGAGGACATTCAAATACATTTAATTAAACTTCTTCATGCTGCAAAACGGGCATTTTACTCTCTAGTGCTACCTCATTGTATCTCAGATTAGAAAAGGAATATTGTAGCTGGGAATATTGATGTATGAATGATGCGCCACAAGGGAAAATAAATGGAAAACCTTTCTCTCAGGCCTTCCTCGGTTTTGAACCATGGGGTGGAGATTTGGGGGTTAATCTTCCTATTTCACTAAATCAAATGTTGAAAGAAGATGATGGGAAGTGGAGAGCCATCCAAACCAAATCAAATTGAGAAGTCAGTAACGAGAGTCCATTCCAGTGTGCATTAGAAAACCTATTTTGCAATTCCATTTCACTGTCTGACCTGCAAAAAAGTCCAGCTCTCCAGTTCCAAGCATCTTTAAGAAGTGCTATTTCTTCAGTGTTCAATTTACATTAATGACTTCTGCTTGGAAGTTTCATTTCCATTCTTATTATAAAAATACATTCCTCTGTATTCTACATTGCTTATTTTACAGAAAGGATAGTTATTGCCTGTTTCATCTAAAAATGGGAAAAGGGAGACTGAATAATCTCCTAGCTACAAACTGGGACAGGAGTTAAGCAGCATACTATAAGCAAACTAATCCCTCCGAAGTTTGCTGAACACACTGGGATAGTGCTGACAGATTCCATGTGAAAGCACACGCTCTTGCCACATGTAATATCAGACACAGATTAATAAGATCTTACTGACATTGATGTGCTCTGGTTACAAATACAGTGTTACTATTCTCCCAACACATCAGCAATCTCTTGTCAATGCCCAGAGAAAGTACAAGGGCACTCCTAAAGGGTGAATAAGGCAAGAAAAGTGGTAAAAATGGGGGGTTTCAAGGAACACAGTCACAAATGATCTTTCCTAATGATGAAGGATCCAAGTGTAAAAAAGGAAAAGCAGGTGAGTTGCAAAACTGAGAACAGCAGAAAAGGACAAGAGGGTGAGTTAAAGGAATGAAAAGAACCCAATAAAACGTGGATGAGAAAGCTGGAATATGTTTCCTGAGCTCTGTGAAAGGTTTGGAGCACACAGATGAAAAAATACTATACCATATTAGTGTACTCAGTATGGCAAATCTGCAAGCAAAACAGCGCTCAGTGTGTGAGGTGCTCATGAGGAAATGGTGCTGAGCCGTAGCTTTGCAAGTTGCTGCTCCCAAAGCTCTGTTGTACTTTAAACTGGTTCTTTACTTCCATGATAGCTGAGGTTTGATGAGTTTAAGAGACAGGCTGCTTGCCAAGGCTTCATCACACCCCGCCCCGCCGGGGCGGGACGAGCCGCCAGCCCCGCGCACAAGCGGCTAAAAGCGGGCGGCGGGGACAGGGAACAGCGAGCGGCCGGGGCTGAGCTGCGGAGCAGGTGAGCGGGGCCAGCGTCGGGACCGGCCACTGGGAAGAGGACCAGTACCAGGACTGGGTCCCTCACCTCACTGCGCTGTCCCACAGGTCGCACCAGTTGCGGGATCGCTGCCGGAACAAGCAGAACATCGTCCGCAATGGCTGGCGAGGTGAGGGTGAACTTTGCTTCTCTGGCGGGGTGGTCTCGGGGTGCTCTGGCAAACACAAATTCAGCTGAGTTAAAGTGTAAGTCGCAGGCCGAGCAGCCTGCCATTGCCTGCAGGTTCTTCCTTCTCGCAGGGAAGGACTAATAACCCGTGCAGTTCATTCCTGATGACTTGTGTTGAGGCAGGAGGTACTGCACAGCAGGTCCTGCAAACGTTTCTCTGTACAATAGCTGCGTTTTCAGTTTCTGTGCTTGGTAGGTGAGACGTGAGCAGTCATCTCCGTGAGTCACACTCTACCTTCAAATGGCTACTACAGCCCTGGCCTCCTCTGCTCTGGGTTGCAGATGAGTGTCTGTCAACTCTTGGACTGTAATAGCCACCTCTCAAATCAGAGTCCTGCAGCCAGCTAAAGTTAATCTTTCAGTTTTAATTTCCTGATTGCAAATGTATGTGTTGCAATGCTTCTGCTGACCCACTTCTCACTTTGATGGAAACCTGTAATACTGAAGTTATATCTGAACAGTCCTGTTCCCTACTGAAGCACTCGGCTTCTGATACTGGCCTTTAATTCAGCACCCCCTGTGCCATGCTCCTGTGGGCACCAGATGCACACTGAGGTCTCTAATGCTTTTCTTGCTTAATTCTGATTCCCTGTCTGCCTTCCCTCAGCTTTCTGACAAACCTGCCTTCAAGATGCTTACACCCTTACCTGTGTAGGCTCTCTGCTGCTGCCCTCTCAGTCATGTTGTTTCAGCAGGAGTCAGCAGAGACATGGAGACAATCACTAGGAATCAAGTTTCTGAGGTTACTCAACAGTGCTTTGACTGATAAAGCCCTGACACAGACTAGCTTGCAACTGTCCCACCAGCTTCTTGCTGTCCATGGTAGTTACAGTGTGAGAAGAGACTGGACAGGGGTGTCTGAAAGAAAATCAGATAGATCAGTAATTATTACCTGCTCTGTGGTGGTGACTGGATTTCAGCCCTTCCTTTAAATGACTCCAGTTTCTTTTTTGTGCTTGTTAGCAGTAGAGAGTTGCTTTTGAAATCTTGGATAATTTGTAAGGCCTCTGCACAAGTGAAATTCCATTTCAGTGTAAGTTTGCTAGAGTTCTGGGGGGTCCTACCCAGGCAAGCAAAAAGTGACATATATGTCTCTTAGCTGGTGAATCCCTTCAGTTGCTGATTCACTGGTGAAAAAGCTTACACACAACCAGCTGTGCTGCATAGATAGAATTATGTACCTGTCTTGGTCACCCAGTGCAGTAGTTAGGTAGATGACACATTCAAGTGTGTCAGGTTACTCTATGACTCTTGGTTATGGGTAGAAAACCAACTTTCATTTCTATGCATTTTAAAACCTTCTTGTTGATTGATTTTCCTAAACATCCCTGATGCTTGACTCCCTTTCTGGAGTCTGGACCTCAACCAGTTTTATGCTAATTCTAGGCCAAAGCTTGCAAGCACATCGTGGACTCTGGAGATGCCCCAAACACGTCATAATGTGGTTTGTGCTGGCCTCCAGCTCTTTGTCAATCAAAGAAACATATCTGTTAGCTCAACAGAACAAAAAGGCCTTTGATGACACTGGCTTTCACTCTATTTGTTAGCCACTGCTTTCCTTTTTTTCCCCCTTTAAAAGGCTGTAAGAGTGTTGTTGACCTGCAGCTGCCTTAAAAGAGAAATCCATGCTGATCTTGCACCATATGCCATGATAATAATTTCATGGACTCCCTGCAGAGACAAAATGTCCTAGAGGATTCCTGAGCCAGGCCTCACAGCCTGGGAGCTAAACACTAGTGACAATGACATGTTCTCCATTGCTTTGCCAAAGATCCTGAAGTCCAGGATGTTCCTGGTCAGGGCTGCCACCCTGCAAGAATATAGATGAGCATGGCCTCGTACTGCATGAACAGATCACTGGATGTTACATGGTGCATAGGACCTTCACTGAAGTTATTTGGCCTCTTTAATATGCTGCTTCCTTTGTCTCAGGGAGATAAACTTTGGGGAGGAAGATTCCGTGGGAGCACAGATCCAGTCATGGAGATGCTCAATGCTTCCATCAGCTATGATCAGAGACTGGCTGAAGTTGATATCCAGGGGAGCATAGCTTATGCCAAAGCCTTGGAGAAGACTGGAATCCTACCTAAAAGTGAGATGGAGAAGATCCTGAGTGGCCTGGAAAAGGTATTTATTTCCCTCACTGTCATGTGTGCTGGAATGAATGGCCCCTTCTCTGACAGCATCTCTAGTAGCATCCCTGAGCTGCTGTTCTAAAGAGAATCTTTGCATGTTCTCGTGTTCTATTCCTCGGGGCTAGGCATGTGCTGAAATGCTTTCCTGAAAGGGAATGCTGCCCTAAGTCACAGACATGATGGGCCATGTGTACTGCACTCAGGTCTCTTGGACACATTCTGGGCAGGAGATGGATGCTCAGACTGCATCCCACTAAATGCACCAAAGCCCAACAGTGGGATGTGAACCAGCTGAGAAGCCCCCAGTGAGAGCCTGAAGCCCTGAGGAGCACATTGCCAATGCTCAGCGTGACAGCCCCAGTGCCACAGTGAGGTGTGCTCAGTGTGACCTGCCCAGCCTCTTCACACTGCAGTCACCAGGAATTGTTCCCTATGAACTAGGAATATTATTTTCCTGCTGGCAGTTGGGATCCCACTGAGTCTGGCTGCCCGAGTCAGAAGCAGGCAATGCATAGCCTGCATAGAAAATATCCCATTGTTCTTGCTCACCCACCATGGACAATGGTGACTCTATACAATGTTTGTATAGGAAAATCCTGGTGGACAATGAGCTCCCTTTTTGCTGCAAAGCTTAAATCCTCCTATAGCCATAACACTGCAGAATCATCATGGGGAGAGAGAGGAATCCCAGCAAGCGCAGTATAGAATAGTGGGAGAGAGCAAGCAGCCAGCCTTGGCCTGAAAGAACAGGAATGCAGAGCTCATGTGAGACTTAACACTTTGATATCCACTGGGATGGCAGAAATTGGTATTTCCTGAGGACACCCATGCACAGCATCAGGGTAACTGTAGAGGCTGACTGGTGTTTCTGCTGATGTTTGTAGATCTCTGAGGAATGGTCTAAAGGAGCCTTTGTGGTGAAACACACCGATGAGGATATCCACACTGCCAACGAACGCAGACTAAAGGTTTGGGTCCTCTCACCTCTTGCTCCTGCTCCTCTGGAGCTGCATCTGCCTGACCTGAAGTGCTTGTACCTCTGTTCCACTGGGAAATTCCACTAGATCCCTGCTGCACAATCAAGTGGCTCCAAGATCCCTTTTGTGGAAGAGGCACTATAAGTATAGAACCCAAACGTGCCCTTCCCCAGAAGGGATCCCATGGCTACTCACAGGATCCCCCAGAACCCCTTCCAGGCAGGGATGAGGTCTGCTCATGTGGAGTCTCCTGCTTAGAGTACAAAGATACTGATAGAAATCCTCTTCTTGTTTTCAGGAGCTGATTGGAGACATAGCTGGAAAGCTGCACACTGGAAGAAGCAGGAATGATCAGGTTTGTACAGAGCTGGTTGTTTTTTCTCCTTCGGTATTCCTCCCCCACCTCAGTTCCTTAATCATATTTCTTTATGCTATCTTTTACATGACCTGACACTCTCCAGCATGTACTCCCTAAGGCTTTAAACTAGTGACTCATCTGCATAGGAGAATGGGCACTGCAGAGTTGCTTCCTGGTGGTAAAAGCCCACAGACTTCCACTGACATCGCTTTGAAAGCCTGCAGAAACCATGATGTTACTGGCTGGGTGCAACTTGCAGGATCAGTCCTTCTAATGAATACTGACTTGGTTTGGGATTTTCTTAGTCAAAGTTGACAATACGTGAGGAGCCACTGAAAAGAATGGGCTTTGGTTCTGTTTATGGAAAGCAAGATGCAGTGTTTTTCACAAATCAGTGATCCCTTCCCATCACACAGAACAAAGAGGGGATAACTCTGCCAGGGACTCCTGCTGAACAGTATTTCCTTTATATGTCACATTCTGCTTTGTCTGACTGTGGCCAATCTCATACAGGTTGTGACTGACTTGAAGCTGTTCATGAGGAATTCCCTCTCTGTCATCTCCAGTCACCTCCTGCAGCTCATTAAGACCCTGGTGGAACGTGCTGCCATGTAAGTCCTTTCCAAGCCCATGACCTTTGCCTTGCAGGACCAGGAGACTTCCAGGCTTGCTCTTTGGCTGGCCCCCATGAGGGCAGCAGCAGGGCCTCCTGCAGAGGAAGTTACAGACAGACAGGCACTGTGTGGTAGCACAGGGAAAGGTAATGGACCCTCTTTCCCCATAGTTCACAGTGTATCCAGGCAAAGGAATTGAGGTGGGAAGTGCAGACAAGACTTCAGAAGGACCAAATCCATCTGAAGGAGTGGGGAACATGTTTCAGGTTGCTAAACAGGAGAAAAGCCCAGCTGTGTAAACTCCCTGTTTAACTCTGCTCCTTACACACCACGTTCCAAACTGGTGGTGGACTGGGGAATCTTTGCCTGTAGTTTTCCAGAGAGGTCTATGGCAGATTGACCACTCTGGAAGACTGGGAAATCTAAACCCCATGTGCTTAGGTAGCAGGTAACAGGGAGATAGACCAGCTTCAGCACAAGCTAAAGATTTTCTCTTGCCAGAAACCCTGGAGTGTACCTGCCACTGCTGGTATCCTCACAGCTGCTGCTCACCTCTTTCTCTCCTTTCACATGCAGAGAAATTGATGTTATCTTGCCTGGCTACACCCACCTGCAGAAAGCTCAGCCCATCAGATGGAGCCAGTTCTTGCTCAGGTAACCACCTTTACACTTGGCTGCAGGGACCCTTCTCCACCCTTGGGGCCATGCTCAGCTGGAGCCTAGAAGGGCATTGTTCTCTGAGGGGGCAGACAGGGCTGGTGACAAACCAGAGATAACCTTGCAGACTGGAAGAGGAGCTCCCCATGTGGCTCTGATCCAAGCACTGAGGGGGCAGTGGAGGCTGACTCCTGCATGCTCCATCCTTTGGCCACTCTCACCTCTTGGGTTGTGTGACACTTTCTGACATCAGGTGCTTCACCTCTCATGTCCTTTCCCAGCCACGCTGTTGCTCTGACCCGTGACTCTGAGCGCCTGGGAGATGTGAAGAGGAGGATGAATGTCTTGCCTTTGGGAAGGTAAGTTTGTGTTCTCACTGCGCATTGCTTTGCTCTGCCTTCTCTGCTTCCTAGAGCTCAGTTTTGGTTGAATACCTTGCATGACTTCTGTTTCTTTCTTCCCTGGCAGTGGTGCTTTGGCTGGCAACCCACTGGAAATCGATAGAGAGCTACTGCGTAGTGGTAAATGTCTCCATATGGCTGAGTGACACTTGCCTACCTATAATGTCTAGAAGGGAGGGAAGCATTGATGTATGGCTTACAATGGGACCATAATACACTGTGTTGGAGCCAAAGCTTTTCTTTCATAAGGCTTTTTACTGCAAAGAGAGACAATGCCTGTTAGCTGAGAGCAGGAAAAGCTAAATCTGCTGCACACTGGCTGCCTGGGCTAATAACAAAGACCCCAGTCAGTGAAGAGTTTAAAATGTCTGTTTCTGGGACTTCTCAAGGGCTCACAGTTACCTGCATGCTGGGGCAAACTGCTATGTTCTAGCTCCATTCATATCAAAACTGACTTCCTTTGTCCATCACCTTCCTCACAGAGCTGGACTTTGCCTCCATCAGCCTGAACAGCATGGATGCTGTTAGTGAGAGAGACTTTGTGGGTAAGCACAACTCAATCACTTCTTCCCAACACCATTCTAGAAGTAGCCTCCTGAGACCTTTCCAGTCAACTTCCCTTCATAAAGGACTGAAATCCTCCACTAGGAAGTAATTATACAGAAGACCTGTTTGATAGTGTTTAAATTCCAGTAGGGGTTCCCTGGGTTATCAAGCAAACAAGCACCTTTTTCACATCCTGATTTCCTGCCTTCTCTGCAGTGGAATTCCTCTCTTTTGCCACCCTGCTGATGATCCACCTGAGCAAGATGGCTGAAGATCTCATCATCTACAGCACCAGCGAGTTTGGCTTTGTGACCCTCTCTGATACCTACTGGTAAGTCTCTGTACAAAGAACCAATCCCTCAGCCTCTCCTCCTCAGCTATCCTCACCTGAAAGAGTAAGACAGTGTTTGGGGTCTCCCTGCTGCCCCAGGCTGATACAGCATGAAAAGGCTGGCAGAAAGGCAGCCGTAGGGTGAATACCCCTCAGTACTGAACACTTCTTTCTGACTCTGGCAACTCCACTAAGTCTGCATGCAGCACTCGCTCCTCCCCAGCAACTGCTGGCACACACAACTTCCTCCTCTGCTGGCACTGCCTGCCAAAGCCTTCCCTGCCTGGCCGGCTTTGCAATCCTAACGGATTTCCTGCCTCTTGGGGCAGCACAACACAGCCCTCCCTCTGTTGTCACAGAAGGAGAGCTGACCTGGTGATAGCAGCCATGGGGGGGCTTGTGGACAAATCTCCTCTTTGCTGCCTCTTTGAGAGGTGGAACTGCATGGTAGCTCCAGGCAGGACTGCAAAACCGAAGGCTTTGCTGTGGGAAACATGAGAAAGTTGGCACACTCAGTTCACTGCTTTCCTGAAGCCTAGACAGAAAAAGGGACAGATGTGTTGCTTTTGGAGGGCTGTAACAGGTTGCTGCATGACCTGTGTCTGTATGGGCTGGGGTCCTGCTCACCATTACACTCCACACACCTTTGTTCCAGCACTGGCAGCAGCCTGATGCCTCAGAAGAAGAACCCCGATAGCCTGGAACTGATCCGCAGCAAAGCTGGACGAGTGTTCGGACGGGTGAGCGGGCTCCGGAGGGAAGGGGATGGGGAAACTGCTCATCCAGGGCTGAGGAATGTTCCTCCTTCTTATCTCTGCTTAAAGAGATGTGCCCAGTCTGGGCTCTTCACCTCTGCTGGGACAATGTGCTTCTCCTCTTGTACCTAACCACCTCGCCTGCTTCTCTCTGCAGCTGGCTGCCATTCTCATGGTTCTCAAAGGCCTTCCAAGCACCTACAACAAGGATCTGCAGGTAAAACACATGTTGGCTTTCACTGGGTCTCTCAAACACACAGATCTCTTCTATTCTGGAGTACTTTGCCAGTCCCTGTCCCTGCACAGGCCCTGCTTGTGTGTAGGGGGTGAGGAAGGGGCTGAGGCTCAGCACAATGCGCTTGGCACCACGGCCACAGAGGAGCCCCTGCTCTGCTGGCCTGGCTGCTCAGGCTCTTGGTTGGGATTTTGGGCCACACCGCGTTGACTCACAGCAGTTTTCATCCTTGTTCTAATGCAGGAGGACAAGGAGGCTGTCTTTGATGTTGTGGACACCCTGAACGCTGTGCTCCAGGTGGCCACTGGAGTGATTTCCACTCTCCAGGTAAGGCTTCAGGCTCTCACTACTGAACACTTTGGGGTGAACATCACGTAGATAACATGGGTAAATGAGCTCTAGATGTGTCCTAAGATGAAGGCTCTTCAGTAGCTCACCCATATGGCTCACTATGGCCAGCACTGTCAGCTGCTCAAGGGATCAGAGGGTTCTTTTAGAGCAAGGTCCTTCTGCAGATCAACAAGGAGAACATGGAGAGGGCTCTGAGCCCCGAGATCCTGTCTTCTGACCTGGCCCTCTACTTGGTTCATAAAGGAGTAAGTGTCAGGGGGAGACTGGAAGCTGTGATTTCTTGGGATGCAGAATACTGCTTAGCGAAGGCCTGAGATGAGGCCTTGTGTTCTGTTCCCAGGTGATGGTCAGTCTGGGTGAACAAAAACGAAAGCTGGAAACCTATTCTTTACATGTATCCCGAGTAGTGGAACTGCTTAGCGAGGGCCTGAGTAATTTGAGGTGGAGTGTTCTGTTCTGAGGCGATGATCAGTCTGGGTCAACAAACCTGGATTCACATGGCATTTTACTAGGTGAAAACAAGCCAACCAAAACAGAGCACACGTCTTTTGTGTCCTTTGGAAAACATCCCCATTGCCTGGTCACTGATTGCAGCCTCTACTTCTCACTGCAGATGCCATTCAGACAAGCCCACATTGCCTCTGGAAAGGCCGTCCACCTTGCTGAGACTAAAGGCATCCCCATCAATAAACTCAACCTTGATGAGCTGAAGACCATCAGGTTTGTATCACTTGACTTCCCTCAACAGGCAGGTATCAGCCTCTCGTCATATGGGCTTCCTTATGATGCCCTTTCCCAAATCACCTGTGCCAGACAATACCACAAAACCAATGCCCTCACAACACAGAATGGGGACAACATGACAACCACTCTGCTCCAGCAGGCCATGGGCAGCAGCTACTGAGAGGGACTGGATGAAACTCATGCCCTGACATGGAGGCACCAGCCCTCCAGAAGACTTTGGCTCCAGACTTCTGCCTGTGGAGCTGCCTCTTTGGTCTCCCACAAGCAGCTACTGTCAGGCACCAGAAGTGCAGAAGTGCCTGGGCTGCAGGAAGCCTTTCCCCTGCCAAAAAGGCTCCATGTCCACTCCTTCACCATCTCCACAGGCACTGAGCACTTAAAGCAGGCACCAGCACCCAGTGCTCTCCATTGACACTCTTCTCTTTGCCTCCTCAGCCCCCTGTTTGGCAGCGATGTCTCCCAGGTCTTCAACTTCTTCAACAGTGTGGAGCAGTACACGGCCATGGGTGGCACTGCCAAGAACAGCGTGAGTGCCCAGATTGATCACCTGAGGGAGCAGCTCAAGAGGCTGAAGGAACAGGCTTAGAGTGTGGGGAGAGATCCCATGGGTGTAACGTTGTGCCTATATCACTAACTTGGAGTTAATAAACATTGTGGTGTATTGTCATTCACTGAGACTCCTGTCTTGTGTCTTCCTTCTTAGAAGTATGACTGAGTTGGGCTTCTGGTAGGCAGAGAGTAGCAGGAGTGTCAGCACATGTGTTGCAGGTGGACTGTGTGTGTCCACAAAGAGGGATGCTTGGTGTAACATCTGCAACATCCACCTCATCTCCAGCTATCTCTGCTCTCCTGCTGGGATTATGTTCCCCTGCCTTCGTTCTGGCAGGAAAATAATATCTCCTCACCCCCTGGCACTAGAGCTTGTATGGCCTTAGGCAGGTTGTGCCAACCCCCAGGTCATCTCAGCCCATCACAGAACTACCTGTACTTCTTTTCTGTGTGTGCCACATGCCTGAATTTGCCTTCGAGCTAAATTGTGACAGAGTGCTTTAAAAAGAAATTTAAATAATCCCTGGCATTGCATTGCTGTTGCCTCTTACTGAGGTCATTTAACACCTTTTGCCCTTACAGAAGTAAAACCAGAACTAAGAGCAGGAACAGCCTTACTTGAGGTATGAACTGCCAGGACATCCCCAGGTCCTCTCCTGCTTACTGACACTTCTCTCTGATTTAGTACGTGTTTCACCTTCCAGCTAAGTTAGCTGTGGCAGGGAAATTGATTATATATGTTTAAGTCAGGTGGAAAGGTGACAGCAACAGCCAACACCAAGACTCAGAAGAGGGATTATCTCCTCCTTCCCAGCTCATGGTTCTTTCCCTTTCTCACATGTAGGAAGCCACCCAATTGAGTATCATTTTAGGGCAATGACAATTAAAATTAAGCTTTCTCCTCATTGTTTCATTTCACATGTCTCAGCCAACTCAGCTTTCCCTTGTTCCCAGCTGCCACTGTTCAGCACCTTGGGGGGCAGTGCTGTTTGAAAAAAAAGGAGGTGATTTTAGCAGATTATCACACCTCGATCTATTGCTTAAATTAACAGTTCATCACCACTGGTACTCCCATTTGACCATCCACCTTTCTGATACTGTTATGTGTCACCAAACCGTTCTTTGATCTGCAATACACGAAGCCGTTTGTACTTCTGTATCTGAACCAAATACAGCATGACCGACGGCTGCTTACTGTGCATGGAGGTACATGTTGTCATCCAGGAAGCAAACACAGGCTACAAATAAATATCCTACAAAACTAAAACCAATCTGATGGCATTGCCTCCCTCCCTTGCCCCTATGATACTTTTCTCTTTATTCCTAATGAAGTTCTGGGGGTCGTGGTCTGAATAGGGAAGTGTTACCGTGCTTCACAGCCGAGCCCTGACGTGGTTTTCTAACGCAGCGATCATCCTCCCGCCTGTCCCCACGATTCCATCCGGTCATCAGCGCTCTTCTGTGCCGTTTCCAACAACTTCTTGCCCTCCCGCTTCAACAAGTGACTCTGAGAATAAAGAAAAGTGACTCCGAAAACAAAGCGACTCTGAGAACAGAGGGAGGCGGGCAGCACATCAATAAAGGCACAAAACCATCCTCCCCGCGGGAGCCCAGCGAGCCTGCCCGCAGCCCAGCGTTTTAACGCCACGCTTTGCCTACAGGCGGCTGCAGCCCCGACCGACGGCTCGGGGGATGCGCTCGGGCTCCCCAGCAGGCCCGCCTGCATCCGCTGGTACCGCCCCGCGGCCGGGCCCTGCCCATAGCGGAGATGGCGGCGGCTGCAGCAGCGTGCGGCGGTGGTGCTGGAGCCGGGCTAGCGGGGGGCTGCCGCCGCCTGCTGCTGCTGCTGGCGGTGTGGCGGGCGGCAGCGCTGCCCCGCGGCATGTTGTACCCCCGGGACACCCCGTCCCGCGAGCGGAAGGAGCTCGGCGGCCTCTGGAGCTTCCGCGCCGACCTCTCGCCGAGCAGGGACGCCGGCTTCGTGCAGCGCTGGTACCGGCAGCCGCTCCGGCAGGTACCGCGGGGTGCGGGCGGGGGCTGCCCCGGGGCAATCCGCAGGGCAGGGCCAGCTGCTCCGCCGGGAGCGCCGGTTCCTCTTTCCCTCCCCAGCGGACCTGCGGAGCGGCTGCTCTGTGCGGGCGCCTTGCCGCTGTGCAGAGGGTTCTCTTCATAGACCTGCTAATAACCGACCGCCTCTGGTTACCCCGCTTCGGCTCAGAGGCCAGAAAGCATTTGAATGAACTATAGGCACCCTTAGCGCTGCCTTGCACAACGTTTATCTATGATCAACAGCATCGGATAAACAAAAACGCCTGGAAAGGGCACTCGAGTGATTTTATTCCAAAGTACCCGAGTGCTCATAAACAATTCCAGTGTAACTGAAATCAGGTTTTTTCAGGAATTAACACCATGACCTAAAAGGAATAAGTAGTCTATGTGTAAAATGTGCATGTCCATCATTTCTCTTGTAGCCCTTTGGCCAGCCTTTTTACCCAGTGGTGGAAAGAGGAGCTGAAAGGCACTGTGCTGCTGGAAGCACAGTGAAACGAGGCAGCCAGAGGAGAGGGATCCTTTACTGTGACCCTGCCCCAGAGGGAGGCTTAGCCATGTACAGTCAACCTGCCTGAGACAGCAGAGACTCTCCCTGAAGGAGATGCACATTATGGCCATTCCAGTCAAAGGATTTCCTGTATCATACAGGAAAATCCACTTCACCATCCAGGGATTCTCCTGCTAGGATTTTCTGATGGCTGATAAGGGCCCTGAGTTTCTCTGCAGCGCTGGTACGGTTCAGTGCTGAGTCAGCCACACACATGATGCTCACCCCTGGGCAACCAGACCTTCCTTGTTCTGTTCTCCGTGGAAGGGCTTCCTGAGGAAAGGGGAAGCTGCTGCAGCAGCACTCTTCTGTGCAACATCATGAGCACAGCAGGTGCTAAAAATGAACAGCTCTATGTCACAATAGCATCTGGTTACCTCAATGTTACATGTATTCCAACACTGCCTGCCTGTGATCCTTACATGAAGTATAAGTGAGTGAATTCACTCCATTGTAATCCCAAGGAATCTATTTTGCTTTCAGGGAATGAGAAAGGCTGGACTCATACCAGTCTCCACAAACCTTCCATGGGGAATCTGACTCACAATATCCTCTTGTCACCCTTCTACAACAACTCTTAGCCCAACAAGCAGCAACCTACACCAGTGACCTGGACCACGCCACCAGCCTTGCTCACCAAACACCCAGAGCTGTGCAAGAGAAACTACTGCTTGTGCCAAGTCTTAAGCTGAAACAGTGACCTGGGTGTTCTTTTTCCCCTCACTTCTCTGATTCTGCAATACCAGAGTCATTAATGAAAGCATTTAATTATATATCATCAGGGGAAGAGATATGAGCAGCTTCTTCCTTTAGGAACAAGCAGGTACCTGGGCCTGGTACTAAGTAGGACTTGTATAGGACCTGTGACAGAGCACACCAGTTTCTAAACAGGTCTTCCCAAGTATTTCCACTGGACAAAGGGATTGTAAGGCTGTCAGTGGAAGGGGACACCTGCAGCAGTACAGGTTGGACACTCAAGGGGTAAAATTTCTTTAACTGATCTGTTTCCTCCCTTTCTGTTCCATTCCTGCCAGACTGGCCCTGTGATTGACATGCCAGTGCCTGCCAGCTTCAACGATATCACTCAAGACCCCAGCTTGGAGAACTACATTGGCTGGGTTTGGTATGAGAAAGAGGTGCTGCTCCCTCTCCGCTGGCTTCAGGACGACCTCAACACCAGGGTGGTGCTCCGCTTCGGCAGTGCCCATTACTACTCCATTGTGGTACGTTGCATGGGAGATGGTCCCTGTGTTTCCAGAATTATGCTGCACTAAAACCTGTCTCATGGCTTGTTCAGCAGCTACACCTCTGCCTAGATTTTATATCTTAACTCTGGCCTGTTTTCCTCCAGCCGAGAACTTGGCCCTGTTTCCACGTCTCTCTTCTCTGATTCTCCAGTATCAGGAGTAGTAATTAAAATATTTCCTTGCTACAGGATCAGCCACTGTCATCTCAGTGACCCTTGCTTGTACATGACCCAGGCCTAGCACCCACCAAACGAAGGGCTGCTAAACTGATCCCTTAAGGAGTAAGAGCCCAGAACAAGGTTCAGTGTTACTGGGAATCCCAACTGCCTTTTGCTGGGCTCCTTCCCTTTGCCCTTCTACACTTGCCACAAAAACCCAATAACCTGCTTCTTGGGCTCATGGGTGTCTTCTCTTGCAGTGGGTCAATGGAGTGCAAGTGGTGGAGCATGAAGGGGGCCACCTCCCTTTTGAAGCAGATATAAGCAGCATCATCCAGGATAGCCCAGGGATCCCCTGCCGCATCACTGTTGCACTCAACAACACTCTCACACCCCATACTCTGCCTCCAGGGTCAATTCTGTACATGAATGACACAACAAGGTGAGTTACTTACTGTACTGCTGAGCTTATCCCAGGACTGAGAGAATGGGACTTGATTCAGCTGCTGGTTCACAAGACCTTCCAAGCACCTTAGGAAAGCATGGGATTGTATTTATGCCGAAATTCATCAGTTGAGCAGGGAGGCGTTTAAGCTTTGCTGTTATGAGGAATCTGCAGTGAGTTTTTGCACCTGTTTTATACACAAGGAACTGAGATAAAGTGATTTGCCAAGTTGAATAAATGGCAGATTTGAGAAGCTTGAATTCAGCTGGAATATACAAGTACCAGCTATCCTGAAGGACCAAACTTGTTCAGTGCGTTAGATACTTGTTACCTGGGAGTCCCCTTCAGTGCAGCAGCAGCCCTACTGAAAGATAGATCCATCCTGCTGTAAAGACTATTTTACCAGCTAGCATTTGTTATTACATGACAATTTACATTGCTAGCAACCATAGGCTGCCTTCAGTTCCTGTAATGAAACATAATGTAGCCATTTCTCCTGTCTTCCTCACTCAGGTATCCCAAGAACTATTTTGTACAGAACACCAGGTTTGATTTCTTTAATTACGCTGGAATCCATCGCCCAGTTGTGCTTTACACCACTCCTTCTGTCTACATAGATGATATTACTGTGACAACTACTTCATCAGACAGTGTTGGTAGGTCCAAAACAATTACAGCAGCTACCTGAGGCTCCAAATGGACATGACAGGGGCAGCAGAAGAAAATACCCTGCAAAAGTCCGATTCAGTTTGTTTCATAGTGGCTTTCTCTTGAAGCTGAGGTCATCCATTGCACAGCTCAGCAGCTGCAAGGATATGGTAAAGAGTTCAGAAACAGTAAGAAAAGAATTACTTGCAAGAGACAACTGTTAAAGTGAAAGGATGGTCGGGTGTTTCTTGAAGTGGAATTTCTCTGTAGGGGCAGGCTTCCTGCTGTTAAAGCAGGATTATCACTGACAGAATTGTGTGATACACAAATCTTGCTGGATTGGGGACCTCAAGACAGAGTCTTGAGACTTTACAGCCAATTCATGTCACTCTGTTGTTGCTCTGCACCTCCCTCTTTTAATGCTGCTCTGTGTGAAACCCCCCAACATTTGCTGCATGTATTTTTCCTTTTATGGCAGTTTCTGATTGTCTTTTGTTTCCTTTGAACCAGCAATGGTGCAGTATCAGGTGTCTGTTGTTGGCAGCACCCTCTATTCCTTATCCCTGAGTTTATATGACCAAGAGGGGAAAGTGGTTGCTACAGGCGATGGGCCAGCTGGAGAGCTAAAAGTCCTGAACCCAAACCTTTGGTGGCCTTACCTGATGCACGAGACCCCTGGATACCGCTACTCCTTAGAGGTAACGTGACGTGTCCTCCTTTCCACGTGCATTCACTCTGACTGCCTCATAGGGTTAAAAACTGCCACGTGGCCCATCTTCTGCACCCATCTTCTCACACGGGTGCTGTTCATGTAGCCAGAGTGGCGTTGCTGATTATGCAGTAATCAAATCAAGCTCTGCCAGCTTCTGGATGCTGAAGTGAAAGGTCTGTTGGTGAGAAGGGCATGTGTGCACTCTGAGATACTTGCCCTTCACATTTAGGGCCCAGTCCATTCATTGCAACAGGGATGCTTGAGACAGTGCAGAGGAGGAGATACTGTGAAAGCTGAGTGTGTGAGGAGCAGGCTGCTGACCTCTTCCCCATGCTTTGCCATGCAATGAGCTTTCTTTCCGCTCTGCAAGACAAGAGTTCAGTTTCAACAGCACAAGGATCAGTAGTGACATTGAGGTACAGGAGCTGGGGCAGATGAGTTTCCAGGGGCTCAGGTCCGTATCTCTTGTGAGCAGATGACACTTCAGTCACTGCCTGGCGTCAAGGTGTGAGGACAGAGGAGCTGCAGTGCTGCCCTAGTGCTGCTGCTGCCTTGCCTTGGGGGACAAAACAGGCCAGATGGGTAAGGGGAAAAGGAACTGAATCTCTTGGAGTGAACAAGCCCCAGGAGGATCATCCAGGGTTCATCCTTCAGCTTCCCCAGGCTGGATTTCTATTGTCTGTTTAGTCAGACCTTGCTCCATCGCTGAGGACCACAAGAGGTGGCTGAAACAGCAGCGAGGAGCAGGATGGGAGAAAGGAAAGGACGGGAGGTCGAGGTAGCGCTGATAGTGAAGGGCAGTGAGGACGGGGCATCCCTGCGGAGCCCATCACGTCACTTGTGTCGTCTCCTCTGAACTCCAGGTGAAAATGCAGGCGCAGGTGAACGGGGCGATGCTGGAGGACGTGTACCCGCTCCCGGTCGGCATCCGCACCGTGCACGTCACCGGCACGCGGTTCCTCATCAACGGCCGGCCCTTCTACTTCCACGGCGTGAACAAGCACGAAGACGCCGATGTAAGTGTGGGCCGCGGGCACCTCGCGTCGTGCTGCTGAGCCGGCGGCCGCCCTCGCCTCCCCTGGCTGCTCAAAGGGGCCGCGTCCTCAGAGCCTGCGCGCAGGCCGTGGGTGAGGCGGCGCCATGGCTGTGACACCGCTCTGCGCTGGCAGGGAAGCGAAACCAGGTCCCGGCCACGGCTTCCAGTCACGAGCAGCGGTTCCCCACGGCTGGAGCGCCGGGATAACGGCGGGAGCAAGGGGCTGCGAGGCGCGGCCCGGCCACGGGATGGCGCCACAGCCGCGCCGGAGGCTCCGCTCCCGCCCTCGCCGCTCCCCTCAGGAGCGCTCTTCCCGCCCTGCCGGGCCCGCCTCAGGGATGAGACCCGCGGCGGGGAGGGAAGGAGCCGGCGGGGCGGGCAGCGGGAAACGGCACCCGGCGCTGGAGGCGCTCTGGGAGCGAGCAGCGGGGCCTGGCGGACACGGCAGCAGCAGTGCGATGGGCCGCGATGGCTTCTCTCCCTCCCGCAGATCCGTGGCAAAGGGCTGGACTGGCCGCTGGTTGTGAAGGACTTCAACCTGCTGCGCTGGCTGGGGGCAAACTCCTTCCGCACCAGCCACTACCCCTACGCTGAGGAGATCATGGACCTGTGCGATGCCTACGGCATCGTGGTCATCGACGAGTGCCCGGCCGTGGGCATTAAACTGCCGTAAGAGCGTGCTCCGGAGACCCTTCCCCTTGGTTGGTTGTGTGTGTGTGCCTTCAAAAGCACCCCCCTCCCGTCCCACAGCGCCCGTTGGCCTGATAATGGAAGTACTTTGCTCTGTGTAGCAATCAGCCCCTTGTGCCACGTGTGCCCGGTGGGGTTGGGCAAGCGGAGGGCGTTCTGCCACACGGCCAAGCACGTCACCTGCATGAATGAGCCCAAACCACGGCCCTGAACCGTGCGACGGGCTTTGGGGAGATAGGGCAGAAGCCATACCCAACATCAAGGCTCGGTTGTGCTTGTACATCCCAGGAGCTCGAGTTTCCACAGGGAAGGGTGGAAGGGATGGATTTTGCAGCCTCACCTCACCAGGTCTTGCTTCCTTTTGTCTTTCAGTGAGAGCTTTGGGAACAAGTCCTTGCAGCATCATCTGGTTGTGATGGAGGAGCTGATCCGCAGGGATAAGAACAGGCCATCCGTTGTGATGTGGTCAGTAGCCAACGAGCCAGCATCAGAGCTGGCCCCAGCAGCGTATTACTTTAAGTAAGTGCATCTGCTTGTACAGAGAGGTGAGGCTTGGCTCTTGGCACATGGTGCATCTTCTTCCTTTGGGGTGGCACAGAGAAGTAGTAAAGAGAGGACAAGCATTTCTTGGCAACCCCGAAGCAGTACCCACAAGTTGACAGTGTAACTGCTGCATGTGCTGATGTTCAGCACGACATAACAGTCTCAGTCTGCTGCTGTGGAAAACGTAAGGCTCTGCAGAATTAACAAGGGTCCATTTGGTTTGAGCTAAAGCAAACCTGCTGGGAACAGCATATTCCTTGTTACCAGTGGAAGACATGTGCTGAATTCTTAGAGGATTACAGAAGAGCTGTAAAATAATTGGCCTTTAATTCTAAAGGTTCTTCAGTTAGTGCTGGTTATTTGTTCTGCTGGGGATACCCCCTTCAAAGCCACTGCATTGAGTCCCTACAGCTTTTCCCTCCTCCTCCCCCCTTTACAGAGATTTAAGCTTTGGCTAGCCAAGAGTCACCTCTCTAATGGGACAGCAGACTGTCCCTAGTAGTGTTAAGTGCTTTAAGAAGTAACCATGAAGTTTCATTCATCGCAATGACACACCACCCTCCTGCAATATCAAGGCAGCAGCAGAGCTTGACCCTCCCATTCACTGTCATCTCCCCATTCCTCTATTTCCCTCACTCAGGGTTTCCTCAAAGGCTGCCAATGTTTAACTGCTGTGCCTGCTGTGGCCTTATGCTTTAGCAGGAGCAGAGCTGTTGAGGATCTTCCCATTACCCTTCTTACGGTTTTGTCTTCAAACTCACTGTCCCATCTCCAACTCCAGAGCTGCCCGTGCCTGGTACACTTCCACTCTGGTCTTTTTTCAGGTGGGATGGCAGCCAGCTTTGTGACATGAGGTTTATGCTCCTATAGAATGGGCTACATTACAGGCACTTGATAGATGATCACTAAGTATCCTCTGGTATTGAATTAACAATACTCTGTCTGCTAAGTCAGACCCAGCTCCAAACGTCTGTGAGGGTGGAAGGACAGAGAGCTTGGGGAAATGGGGCTGTGCTTCTCCATGCTGTTGCTGAACTCTTGCTTTACTGTTTGCAAACAGGACAGTGATAGCTCACACTAAAGCTCTCGATCCCTCCAGACCAGTAACCTATGTGACAGAAGCTCATTACGCTCTTGATCATGGTGTAAGTTCCCTTTATTTTCTAGCCTTTTTTTTAATTGATGTATTACATTTCCTCCTCTTGTCATTTCTATTACTCTCCTTTCCCCCCTTTCCTCCCCAAGTTTACTGGAGATACTTAATAGGGAGAGGCAGACGAGAACTTACTTTTTTGTTTCTAGTATAAAACACCTTATCCTGTAGGTGTAGTCCAGCTGGGGAAAAAGAAATCTGTAAAAAAGAACAGATCTTTGTCTTGAGTGAAGTGTGCAGGATCAGACCCCTGGATTCCATTAACATTGTCATGCTTTGCTATTCCATTTATTGCATTCACTTGCAATTAAACCAAAGCTTAAACCTCTTTAAAATGCTTAACAGGCCTTGTGGAAGCCTAAAGGAAGGCAGCTTTGCCTTAATTCCTGCTTTAAACTACTCTAGATCTTCTTTGGCAGATATCTATTAACATTGAATAATCTATAAGCTCTTCCAGCTTCATTATAAAAGTCTTAGAGCTGTATAAATATCCAAAAGGCACTTTTCTTGGATGTCTGTGCCTAAAGCTGGCCACAACATGAACCAAGGATCTTTAACACTCATCAATTTGTTTCTGGGGTCATTCCTATGTCATTTTTAAGATGGCTTTATACTACTTGTCACTACTGTACAATGAACACTTCTAGCAGGCAAGTCTGTAGGGATGTGATTCCACCACGTCCCTGCTACAGGTTACACACTGTATTTCTTTCAGGCTGTCCTGACATGGCCTCCTGTAGAGCCAAGAGCTCTCTTCCTCCCCACCCCAGGATAAAACCTGGTGGCCTTAGTATTGAAGGAGCCCAGCAGGGATCTGCTCTTGGATATTGCTGCTGCATCAGGCACACACATGCCAATTCCTGACATCCCATCCCCAGGACCGTGTTCTGAATAGCTTAAGGACACAGGAAAACAAAAGCAAAGAATAGATCTCATACACTGATGTGATATTAGAACTTTTTTGCTTTTATTACAAAACATGTTAAGAGAACATTGAACAAGTTACATACAACATCACTTTATCTTTAGTGGGCTTCGTGCCCTTTTTATCATACTGTCCATGTGGTAGAAATGGCATATAACTTGCAGAATGCTTAGTCCTAGTATTGCACCATTGATGCACAGATTTAGTTGCTAGTCAAAATATTTGACCACTAACTTGATAATCACATTCCAATACTCAAGAAGTACATCTAAATGTACCAGCAAGCCAGAGACATCTTGGAAACTCAAAAACTTCTAACAAACCTGAGGATGAAATGGGTTGATCTTGTCTAACTTTTTGCTGTGCTGTAAGAAAAATGCCAAATTAGTATGCTATTATTAAATTTAATAACTGCTTTTTTCCAGGGAAAGGTTTTATGTCGAGAAGGCCTGAGTGATGGGGGGGGAAGACTTTATTCTACATGTGATAAAACTGGATTCCTCTAAATGAACCAAAAGGAGGATTTAGCTTTACAAGTGAAGGTTGTCTACTTTGAGCTCTGTGATAAAACACTCTCACCCTTTTCTTTTTTATAGGCTCCTTATGTGGATGTCATTTGTGTAAATAGCTACTTCTCCTGGTATCACGACCCAGGCCATCTGGAGGTTATTCCACTACAACTCACAGCACAGTTTGAGAACTGGTATAAAACCTACCAAAAACCCATTATCCAGAGTGAATATGGAGCAGACTCAGTCCCTGGACTTCACAGTGTAAGTGTTATAGATGCTCAAGATGGAAAAAAGCACTGCTCTTCTTACAGGGGCAGCAAAGTTTAATTAGAAGAGGTGGGTACCACTGAGCCTGACTTAGCTTTGAGAGTTCACAAGCGTTTGAAAGACTCCAGGATTGTAATCCTGCTCCAGTGAAATCAATGAGCTGTGCTACTAACAAAGATTAGATTCTACCTAGAGAAAAGTTTTTAGCTTTGACTAAAAGCACTGAGCACCAAAATCTGCACTTCAGCATTCACAGAAAATGCTTACTTGGAAAACAGGACACTTCATGAGGCTGTCCCACTGTGAAGGGGTGGCACTCCTACACCTATCACAAAGCACCAAGTAAAACCACAACTTCCCCCCCAGGCATCCCTGACATTATGTTTGTACTGTGCTTCCCCTAGTGATTTCAGTAGTTGCTAATTGTCACAGTTAATGCAGCTGCAATGGAAAGGCCAAGCAGTTGTTGTCTTGAGGAAGCAGGTCCCAAACAAACAGGGAGTAAACATACAGAGCTTTTGCTGAGATTAACTGTCACTTCATTCAAGGCCACCTCTTTTCCCTGGCTGTAGGATCCACCTCTGATGTTCAGTGAGGAGTACCAGAAAGCAATGCTAAGGGAGTACCATTCAGTTTTTGACAAGAAGAGGAAAGAGTATGTGATTGGGGAGCTCATCTGGAACTTTGCAGACTTCATGACCAATCAAGGTAAGCTTGTATTTATATTCTAACCAACTCTCCAGCCTCCATGCAAGCTTAAAATGGTTTATGACACACAAAGAATATTGTGCTGTAGGGTAGGACAAAAGGGCCCTCTGCTTATCAAGCTGGTTTCTGTGACAAAGCCAAGAGGGAAGGTCCTGCCTGTACTTAATGCATCCTCCCTCCACGTCTCAAGCTCTTAGGTGTTCCCTCTGCAGAGATGCTCCCCAGAACACAAGACAACATGCTAGGGCAGAATGCCAAGGAAGCTTGTGAGCAGACCCAGATTACTGCTATTTCTTGGCTATCCTCAATTCAGAACTTCAGTCAGCTGTTAGGGATATGCCTCACTTGCTTCATATTTCATCTACAACTGCCCTTGGTAACAGAGCACCTTAAATAATGTATTATTAACTTGGTAGAGGTTTAGCACTAGAGGACCAGATGCCATTCTGGTAGACAACTGTCTGTCATCATTCTCCATCCCACTATTAATGTGCATTCACAAAGTATGGGGCATTACAGTGCAGACACAGAGAAATTAAACAATTACAGCTCAGAAGGAGACCTAGTAAGAAGGAACTAGTTATGCATATGCCACCTGCACTGAGTTAGGGTGGTGAACAGTCAGTGTTAATTTCAGGCAGAGAAACACCATTCATAACAACCTGTAGAGCACCAATGTAGATATTAGAAAGCTCAATCAGCACAGAGCAGCAATTAGAAAAGTGCTTGTTTCAAACAGGATGGAGAAAACACAGACAAGTTCACATACACATAGGCAGTTCCAGGCTTTCTGCATGTTGCAGTTGTATTTTCTAGTTTCCCATGAAAAAAAGAGGCAAAAAGGACACAAACACTAGTAAAGACAGCACAGTCAAACAGCACTCAACATTTTCACTGTCAAATTCAAGGTGGAACCAATGGCAGAAGGAGTATCTGCTGTAAATACAACACTGATCAAGTTAATGGGTACACCTGAATTAACTGTCATCGACTTACCAGTTGTAACTACAATAAACTGCAGCTGCATTGCTCAGTTACACCATTACTCTTGCCAAGATAACACAAGTTACATCTGCCAGGTTCCCTGTTGTACCTGACTGTGTGGAAGAAAGTGCATACATCTCTTCCATTTAACCTGATTTAGTACATACACTGTAACAGTTCACAGTAGGGGATAAGAGTATTTTATGGACACTTGCTTAATTTTATAACTTCTCTACAGGGACCACACGTGTTTTGGGGAACAAAAAAGGAATATTTACCCGCCAAAGACAGCCCAAATCAGCTGCATTTGTTCTTAGAGAAAGATACTGGAAGATTGCAAATGAATCAAGCTGTCTTCCTCCTGTAATAAAATCACATACTCTCTTTCTAGAATGACATCAAAAGGTATAGTGGCTGAGTACTATGCTGAACTTGTTCATTAAACTTCTGTTTAAATAATATTTATGCCTGACTCAAGTCTTGCAAGTCTAAAGCAATTTCTAGTCCACCTGAAGTAGTTACTGTGCTACAAAGCAGATCAGAAACACTAGTTTCCTATGCTTTAACCATGTCTGTAGGCTTCTTCTTTCCAGGTAGTAAAATGATTATTCGGAGTTTCAAGGAGCTGAAGTTAGAGATCCTGACTGAGGTATCTGGTTATGGCAAAAAAAAAAGCATTACATGTATTAAATGATACAAGTCAATGCTGAGGACTTAAATCCAAGTTACTATAAATGAACATCACATCCCTCCAACGGAAATGAGGGTCTCCAGTTATACTCCCCTAACAGTTACACTACTCAGATCACAGCAGGCTGTCTGCAGGATTACCAAAGAGCACTATATATATATATATTTATATTTATATATATATATATATATATGTTTCCCTTGTGGAACAGAACATACGCAGCTGGCTGAGAAATTCTGAGAGTTCACAGCATTCAGGCATTGTAGAAAGTACTACTGTGAGGATACCCAACATACTCCAAAACAGTACAGAATTCACACTACAGCAGCAAGGTGGAATATGTTAGATAGGTACTACATCAACTGAACTTTGCCTAAAGCTATTTCTTTTACTCACAGTACCAGAACAGCCATTAGTAGATGTGTTTTATCTTCCAGCTTGGAAGGAGGTCCTTCATGTTAAATTGTCACTACGTGTTACAGTAATAGTAGTCTAGAGGGTAAGTTTGTTCTAAACCTTTTTGATAGTAGCCTGAAGCCTTGTGGGGTAGGGCGATGTGTAAATTAATGTGCACATGCTACATTAGACAGTGACGCAGTGTAGAACCATCTCTTTCACGCTGCCCAACAGGCTCAGAGGACCCTAAAGACCAGGCTTCAGACTGCAATAGATGATGCCAACGCTCAGAAAAGCTCAGAACATTCTGCAAACTTCTTATTGCAACATGCCAGGGCTGTCCCAAGAGCAGTGTCACCCACAGCAGAATGCCAGACTGAAGGCTGCCTGCTGCGCTTTGGAAGCTGGTACAATTATGTAGTTGTTTCATTCTGAAGCACAGATACTTTGTGAAACTGTTGCTATGACTGTTCCTGCAACTGGCTCTTCTCCCATATTCTCTTTCCTTTAGATGCAGTACGTTAGATACCAGCTCCACTGTCCACACTGCTACGGGCAGAGTAAGGACGTACATGTTTACTGCAGACTTCAGAACAATTTTGCTTTTAAGGGAAAAGCAGCAGCATAATATCAGCACTCTCTACTGTGTTAGGTCTACACATTTTCTGTATAACTAGAACTCCAGAATATAGAAGTCCATCCACAGTGTAAAGAAACTTGCTCAAAGGTACCATGGGAAAAGAGCAAATACCATACTTCAGCCAACAATGAAAGTCATTGTGACTTTTCGCTCTCTAGACATAATTTCCTTTAAATCATTTTCTTCCCCATTTCAACAGACGTGACACACCACCAACTGCCACATCAGAACACAGATAAAGGTCTGACACTGTTAACTATTACAAACTAGGGCCCAGATCCCTGTGGTTACACACAGGGCTTGCGGTTGCAGAAGGAACTCTATTATCAGTCCAACACAACAGATGCAAAGTTTAATACCCACACGTACAGTAAGCACACATTTCTGTCTTAGCTCCTGCTTGTTCTCAAGAGCTCAGTGCAACCAGAAGCCCAAGCCACCTATCCAACCCTTCCCAGCAGCTCCTCCCTCCCCAAGTCCAGAAGAACACACAGCACTGTCCAGATACTTGGTCATCTTGCTGGGGCAGAGGTAAAGCAGAACTACAGAACCAAGGAAAGCAGGAAGGGATAACAATAACATACTGAACACGGGGGGGGGGGTTTGCACAATGCTTAAAGAACTGTAAACAGTTAAAGCCTCAAGTCAATGCTGCTCACCCTTTACACACCCGTGTGCACACAACATTCAGCAAGACACGATGAAGCTGCAGAAATGCTCTGAACTGGTATCACTGGGCACCCAAGTGCTTTAAATGTTCTGCTGCTAAGAGACAGTATCTCCAAAAACAATCACAGCTTAGTACATGTCTACAAACAGAATTACAGTACTGACTTTAAAAACAGTTTCTAAGGCTCAGACTGAGTCCAAAAAGGCCTCCAATTGGGTTCATTCAAGCTCTTATGTTTGGAATGAATGCAGCATAAGAATGATTGCAGCAAGACATCCACAGGTAATTTCTACATTTATTCTTTTTTTTATACCAAAAAAAGTTATGTGCAACAAATAGAATTCATACATATTTACATTGGTTTACCTGTTAGCAAAATTGGATCCTAAACCTCCAATAGAGGATCTCTCAACCTATATTGATAAAAGGAACATCTGCCCAATGACTCCATTTCAAGGGATGTTTAATTTGGAGTTTAAAGCACTATTAATAAATAGTCGATGGAACATACTATACAGAACAAACACCTAGTATTTAGGCCATGCTTAATACAGTTTTATGGTAGCAGAATACTTCATCTTTTCTGGACCAGTTTTGTCTAGATCACATTTAAACGAAGTTGGCAGAACCAAAGCTAGTAGATCTCTTTAACTTTAGCCCATATAAATTAGGAGCATCAAGTGCTGCCCGAAGCACCTCACCAACCTTTTGGAACCATTGAGAGATCTGTACAGCAGAGACAAACGCATCCTATGGTATGCAGAAACCTAAGAAAGAGATTTGTTGTCACTTTAGATAGCGAAGGTGGTAGGGAATGTTTCATTGGCCTTAGAGTTGCAAACACTTGACAGTAGGAAACTTCCAAGAACGAGACTTGAATGCTTCGTTGGCCTTCAGAGTAGCAAGTACCTTACAGTAAGAGGATTTCAGGAATGTTTAATTCCTAAGAAGTTTTTGGGTTTTTTGCCTTTGCCAATCCTCCACCCCACCATGGAATTTCTAAGAGCCAACGAGGGTGAGGAGAAGCCCAAATTCAGAACCACTGTTTGTATATTATGATTTCTCTCCCCCCCCTTAACCCCCCCATTCTCTTTGAGTGTTGAAACATAACCAGAATCTGTGTAATGCCCCCCTGTCCTGCCAGACCAGGTATTAAGTTACTGGCTTTTCCCCATAGTATCCCCAAGAGTCCTCAAGAATTTGCCTTCAGATTTGTAAGGGTCAAATTAATATCAACTACATGTTAAATATTTGCCACAGAATTAGTTTTGGCTGGGGGCAGGTGGGGGGGGGAGTTGCATGAAGCACTCCTCTGATTTCCATCACATTAACTAATCATAACCTGAGCCATTTTACTGGAAGAAATATGCTGGTCCTATCGTTGGGAGCAACAAGGAAAGAGTCAAAGAACTGGAAGCAGAAAGGTCCAGATTTCTACTACTAACATTATTTTGCCCTTTATTCAGGCCAACTGCATTTCCGAAGCACAAGGGGGGAAGTAGAAGAGTTAGGGCCATTTCTAGCAAATCACTTCCAGTAAAAAGTAACTGCAAGAGAGGAACACAAGACAAGAGTTCACAATTGAGGATCAGATTGGCAAGTTTGTGCACAAAGTGTAGCTGCAAATTCTTCCAGAGACCAAACTCGGTTTCCATTTGATCCCTATGGCCACACACACACAAGGACTGCAGACAAGACTGCACAAAATCTGGCCCTAAACAAGTTTACTAAGCAAACTGAATCAACAGACTATGCCCACACAGACAAGCACAAGACACAGTGAAGTTAGTCAACACCTATACTTTCAGCTGATGGGGCTTTTCTCCTTTGTTTTTGGTGTGCACTACACCCAGAAATTGGACCAAGTGATCACTGGTAATACTTGTCTCCACTGCTGCTTGTTCTGAGGGATCAGCGCTGTGACTAAGCACTGCAGGCAGCACGTGTTCACCTCTTCCTCGGATGAAAAAGATGCCTTAGAGTAGATCACAGGACTGCATCAAAACAAATCTATACAATGTATTAAACAGCGATAGAGCCTCAAGGCTTGTAAGAGAACGAAGTAAAGCCTTGAAGGATCAGTTTGATCAGTTTAACATCATTCACTCCCCTCATATCAAAGTTCAAGGCATTTGAGAGACAGAACTAAACATCAAGACAAGCTTTAACTATACTCTGGTCAATACAAAACGCATTTAATGAATTGTCTAAAACTGTTAGACAAGAGGGACAAGTAGTTTAGTGTTACATGCAACAGATGTTACTCATACCACAGAACTCTATACATAAAAGCAGTTTCCACCTACATCCTTGATACAAACCAGAAAATTACTTTAGTAATTTAAATAGTATTTTGTGAATTCAATCTAAAAAGTCTACTTTTCTCTCTATGGAACACTGCATGTTTCACAGTCAAGTTTATCCTCAACAACTTAGTGTTTAGAATCCACCTAGCCAGACAACATAAGTGTCTCTCTGACATTCATGTTTAAGCAAAAACATCCTAAAATTAGTTAAGCTCATTCTTTAAATAAATGGGTACGCAGTTGGAGTTCTTCATATTTAGAAGCTGACAAGGGCAAAAAGCAGCACAGCACCAATTACAGAAAGTAGCTGAACTGATACATTTTGGTGTCACAGAGTCTGAAACACAAGTACTTTACTTTCCCAAATTGCATCATCAACCTTCAATCACATTGATTTAACTGAAACAATATTGCTACCACTTCTCAGTCTAAAAACTAAAACAGATCTCTTAATACTCTTCTATCCCCAGCAAGTTTGCCTGGGAATTGGTTGGTTTGTTCATTTTTAAAGCAAGGACACTTCTGCCTGCCAAGTTCAACACAAAGTATTTGGTTTAGGATTTTAAGACAGAAGGCACTTTTAACATTCAGCCTTAGAATACTGAGTGCAGAAACAACATTTACGATTTTGTTCCTCTGTTTAAATCTGCAGTTTAATTTTGTTTTATTCCCAGTTAGTTATTAGAAAGAGCAATGATAGCACTGGATCACATTTCATTTTCAGGAGCACATTTACTTACTTATCTCACTAAACAGCGTGCCCTTCCAAGGGATCTTATGTATGTCAGGCCTAAAGTTCATTTCCTAATATAGCACAAACCAAAGATCCCGACGAAGATCAATTAAGGAACTGCTTCTTGGTTATCCTATTCAGTCAGTGGTTTCCACTGCAAATTGCAATTCTATACTGCAGCATTCATATAACATCAAGCATTAGTAACACTGGCTGGCTGACCACAGGTTAAAAATGAAACAGCTCTGCATGGAAATTAAGTCCTTCCAAAGAACTCTGGTACACCAACCCCCAATCTCCATGTAATATCCCAGTGGCAGCTTTCTATTGACCACATTAAGCTATTTCATTCTGTACAGAAATTAATGACGTTGTGGTTTAACAAACGTACTTCAGGTTTCAGCTTTAATTCCACTTCTTGTTACTGAAGACACGGACAAAAAGGAATGAAACAAAACCCAACCATCATTCTCACGACAGCACTAGCAGCGAGTGCAGCAACTCAGTGTTCTACACAGGTCACTTCTTCCATCACGTCAGTCGAGTATTAGCTGAACACTGACAGCTCCTAGGCTAGCAAAACTGATTGTACAGTGAGTTCTCCAGGGATGAAACCAGAATCTCTAGTTTTATTTACAGCATAAGTCCTAGTCAAATCTAAGTCCATCAGCTAAAAAAAAGAAAAGTAATACACATACTGTAAACATGGCAACATTAAATATGGTAAATCCTAGTCTAGAATATTTAATGTCATGATCACATCTTGTTATACCTGAATTTATATACAGGATATTTTATAGCAAGTGTTACCCACTTCACAAGTGGAGGGGGGAACAGAGTCTAGGTTTTGCTGTGGCTAAAACTCCTTCAAAGTAAAGTTAAAGCTTGTCTTTGATTGTATTAGAGCTTTCTTTCATAACCACATTGAAGATTAGCACAAAGGAAAAAGCAATTATCTAGGGCCCCTTCAAATTGATAATTAAAAATTCTGTTATGATTCTCTGGGAAAGTGTCTGATATGGAGAATAAAAAATTACTGCAAAATAAACTTAATGGAAGTTGGGTCTTCAGACTGTCAGTCAAGAGTTCAAACAGGCCTTAGTCCTGTTTGGGTTGGAGTTGCCGTTTCCAGGCCTCGTTCAAATAAACTAGTCGTTTGTAGTTGATGATAAAGAGAATGAAGTTCAGCAAATATGTGATGACGCAGACAATGCAAAATTCCTTCAGCACGAAGTACAGAATGTATGCCAAGTACAATGACCCTACTACAGACACTATGGAGGATGTCATGAGGATTAGAGCTGCTACTGCACTTGCTGTCATACCTGCAACAAGAGAGAGAAAGTTACTACCATTGCTCTCATTCCCCCCCTTCCACACAGAGCAAAAAGCCTAAGCACTCTAATTCAAACAGAAGGCTGCTCAGCAAGTTGGTATTACATAGAAGCCTGTTTAAAATACCATGAGCTCCCAAATTGCTATTTGGAGGGGAGCTTCTAGCTTCTGTACGACAGTCCTTTGATAAGAAGTATGTGTATTAACCATCTTCTGTATTCCTGAGTTATGGGAAAGTTACAGGTTGGTCAAGTTATGTCTGTCAACAGCTTTATAGCAGACCATATAGTCACAAAGAAGTATGTAAGTTATTAATTTCATGCACTTTTTTTCCCATCCCTATTACTCCTGCAAAACTCGTGAATTCCATTTTTATTTCCTCTCTTTTCTGTCATGCAAGACAATGCTAAATACACTGAAGTGAGAATACCAGTGCAGCAACTCTCTTGATGCTTATAGTATAACAGGAGAAAAATGCAATTGCTTTGGTTATCAGTTGGGGTTTTAAGCCCTTTGGAGAGATGTGTCATTAGACTGGTGCTAAAATAGATAAAAATCACATGCATTTGTCTGGTCTCCTGCAGATTACACAATGTGTAATACACTCATCGCCACAGAGCTTCACTTGAGCCTCAAAACTGAATTAATACTTACCAAGCAGCATTTGTAGTATATAAAACACGAGTCCAAAAACACTGTTTGACTGATTTATTGCACTGTCCTTTCCAAAGATGGAACCCAACAGACCGAATCCTCGACCCCATCTGTAAAACAGTGAAACTAATTAACTCTTATTCGGGTACCTGTTGCTTTACATCAGTATTTTCAGTTCAGCACTGTTGAGGAATCCAGAAAACCCACCCCTCACACACACCATATATTCTGACATGACAACCACAGTCTTATACGAGGTTCAGTTATCCTGGAAAACCAAGCAGCTTGCAACATGGGGTGCACTACATAGAACTTCATCCTGCACGCTGCTGGCCGAAGTTATTTGACACACCAGAAACTACCCAAATCATATGGTTGTGACTTCACCGAATGCCATGTCTGCTGCCTGGGGTTGGAGTTTAAAGCTCTTTCATCAAATAAACACTTGCTTCCTCCAACAACAGCCTTTGCAGTTCATACCAGCATAGTAAGTTGGACACTGCTCACCATACAGCTGAGGGAAAACAGTACTTGGTAACTGGTTGTTACCACTCTACCAGCACTCCTCTAACTGGCCCCAGACCAAGAAAAGCAGAGTATGTGTTTGCATTTAGCTGTTCCTGATCAGCCTAACACCTTAGGAGGAACCCAAATCTGTCAAGCAGACAAGCTGGAGATGGTACCATACAGGATTCACAGACCTCATTTGTCAGAGCCCTGGCACAGTGTGACATCTTGAACCTTAACCACAGAGTGACTTTCAACTTTTTAGTGATAAGACAGAAAGTGACACAAGCCCTATGAAACTGCTGCAGCAGGAAGGGGATAAGAGATTAAATGAGCAAATGCGCAAGAAACCATTAATTCAATGCCCTAAGGCAGATCATGCCATTATTTGTTAGAAGCAAAGAGGACTGTATCTATTAGTGCTTCAACATGCTACTGAACTCATGTACAAGAGAACGTTAGGATATCCGCCAGCACGTCTCTGGAGCACCAAGTTAAGTACTGCATAAAAGGCTAGGTTCACATTATCAGGTGAACTGTCATGTATCTATGTAAATAAAAGCACAATCCCTCCCTGGTGTTGGAGTAGTGAACACCAGCGTGCTCCATGTATGCTCACACAAGTGCCATTCCCAAAGAGCTTCTTGTACTAGTTAGAGGCAACAGCTCTAAACCAAGGCACAGCACAGGTTTGCTCTGTGTGCTACAGGAACATTGCTGATATACTTTGCCATACATCTGAGACCAGTGAAAGGCTACCACCACATTACAAGCAGTTTCCTCACGTGAGAAAGGTACCAATTAGTCCAGTTTAAGATGGTCTCCAAAACACTTCATGATCTCACAGCCATTAGCGGAGTATTTTCAAAACGTCTTCAAATCGATCATTTTAGTTCAACCTTAGTAACTGTCTGGAATTAACTATGACACCCAAGTCTTGTGCTCTTCTCACCTAGAAACTGAGCAGAAACTTCGCCCCTACAAAGCACGTTTACTGCATAAACAGTCAAAAACCAAACCTGCTTTCAACCAGTTTGGTCTCAAATCTCATAACTGACTGAAGTGAAACCTCGGTGCGAATATAAAGCTTTAAGCCAGGACAGAGAAGACTGACACTGCTTTACCACAGGACAACGTCTTGTATCCCGGAGCCTCAAAGGCTCAGAAAGGCACCAAGTCAATTTCTGGGGTGAGCAGTGTTGTGTGGCCTCACTCCCTGCAGCCATCCCAGTGGAAGTCTGGGGCTGCACAAGGCTGAGTGCACATCCTCCCTCCAGTATACGATGGCAAACAGTCCCGCTTAGCATCCAGTGTAGTTTGTGAGTGAAGCAGCAAAGATCTGGGAAAGCAGCTGTAGAGATGCGAGTGCAGCACCTGACAGCTAAGGAAGCCATGCTTCCAAGAGGGAGGGATTTCAAAGCAGACCAAACACCATGCAACAACAGATAAGCAAACATCATAAAGAAATATGCAAGTTCCAAAGAATCTTCGCTATGACAAGACTTTCCTCCCACACACTGGAGGTTATCTGGATCTTCGGTGAGAACTTTGGTAAGATGGCCACAGCACATGACAACCGCATCATGTGTCCAGCTACCAAATGCAGTATTAAGGAGCCAAATACATTAAAGGCATCATCATTTTGCATTGTTTTTACCGTTCTCTATTACCACATTTATAGGTGCTTCAGGTTACTATCCACAGGTGCAATTTCTTCTTGTCTCCAAGTGAGAATTCTCTGCAGGGTGACTTTAAACTCTATTTGAACACACTCAGGCCTTCCCTATTGAGAGACTAAACAGCAGAACACAAAGTGTTCTTTGACAACCATGTCAAGTGCAAGGTCCCAGGCACAGCTACAGGTTGGGCAGAGAAGAGATACAGAGCAGCCCTGTGGAGAAGGACTTGGGGGTGCTGGTCCATGAGAAAATGAACATGAGCCGGCTTCAGTGTGCGCTCACAGCCCAGAAAGCAACCGTATCCTGGGCTGCATCAAAAGGAGCGTGACCAGCAGGTCGAAGGAGGTGATCCTGCCCCTCTGCTCTGCTCTCGTGAGACCTCACCTGGAGCATCGTGTGCAGTTCTGGTGTCCTCGACATAAAAAGGACATGGAACTGTTGGAACAAGTCCAGAGGAGGCCACGAGGATGATCAGGGACTGGAGCACCTCCTGTATGAAGATAGGCTGAGGAAGTTGGGGCTGTTCGGCCTGGAGAAGAGAAGCTGATGGAGACCTCAGAGCAGCCTTCCAGTATCTGAAGGGGGCCTATAGGGATGCTGGGGAGGGACTCTTCATTAGGGACTGTAGTGACAGGACAAGGGGTAACGGGTTAAAACTGAAACAGGGGAAGTTTAGGTTGGATATAAGAAGGAAATTCTTTCCTGTTAGGGTGGTGAGGCACTGGAATGGGTTGCCCAGGGAGGCTGTGAATGCTCCATCCCTGGTGGTGTTCAAGGCCAGGTTGGACAGAGCCTTGGGTGACATGGCTTAGTGTGAGGTGTCCCTGCCCACGGCAGGGGGGTTGGAACTGGATGATCTTAAGCTCCTTTCCAATCCTAACTATTCTATGATTCTAAGTGTGCCTAAGTCTGTGGTTCACATTAGCCAAGCTCAAAGTAACTGCAGGATGCAGAATTCCTACCCTCTCCCTGCTCTAGCTGTGTGCTCTCACCTCTACTGTGTGCTCATAAGATCCTGTCATGCTCCAGAGCAAACTCAAGCTTAAAACATCAGAAACTTCGGACTGCAGAATCTGACCCTTCAGTTATTCTACAAGTGAATAAAATGCTGCTAATGGAAAGATAATGAGTTTGACCCCTTCCTGTGGTCAGGGTCCCCAGGTGAACTGCTCACAGCTGCGAGAAGGGGAAAGCTTTCTCCACATGCAATAGTTCATTAAATATCTCCTTGGCTTTGCAGCAGTGTTAAGAGCACAGAGTATTAAATTTCAGTCCATGGAGTACAACAGCTCTGATCTCGCATCTTATTCCACACACTTGAAGACAGTCGAGAAGCCTGGGGTTTGAGAGGAAGCACTTTTTCCAACCTTGCAAGGTTTGAAGTGGAAGTTTTCTGCATCAATCTGAAAAGCAAAATATTTAGACTTTGTGTATTTCCATTTCCATCTAATTTCTTTCCTGAAGAGGCTAAATCATCTCCTAATTCTGTCAAGGAGGTCCCAAAACCCACTTGGCACAACAAGCCAAGTACTTTGCAAGCAATTGGAAGAAGGTAGAACACCGAGTACAGGAATCTTCCTTCTCCCACCTGAATCATGCAAATCACACCCAAGTTTTAACTGAAAGTCTAAACATATGGAAAGAAATAGCGAGAAGACTGCAGTCCTAACCACGAATTCCAAGTAACAGATTAGTAAAAAGGACTAGAAACAGCTCAGCAGTTCTTGTGTGTCTCATAAGGATTATGATTTACAAGACCTATTGTTAACTGGGATCAGTTTGTTGGCCACAGAACGCTAAGTAAAACGAACTGCACCAATTCAAGAGCTGCCTCTGCAGCACGATGAAAGCTTAGCCCAACACCGCTCTTTCCTGGTACTGACTTTGGCTCCCTGTCCCTTTCAAGTGCTCTGTTGTGAAACTCTTGCTGAAGCCACCCTTGTGTGATTCAGAGCACTATGACAACACAAGTGGCAAGACTAATTCTGCCGCACCCCAATTTCACTCCTAGTGAGAAAAAAGCAAACTAACTACAAGGAAGTTTTGAAGTAAACCTTTGAGCCATCTTCCTGCATGGCTGAAGTAACTCCATTCCTGTCTGTTCAAGATGATGCTCCCCATGTGCAGGGACAGCTTGGAAAGTGCTTTACAAACGCTTCAAGAAATCCAAGGCAAAGTGTTCATGCAGTTTTCCAATGCCTAAAATTGGATAGTATTCACTGTACTATTCACTATACTGCAGTCAGTGACTTCTAGTCCAGTGTGCATATCCCTCTATCAAGAGGAGGAAATGCACTGAAAATGATCACCCAGGCACTAAACAGTGTCCCTTTTGGGCTGTGCCATTTAACCACAATCAGAAGCATTGCATTCTCAGAAGCTTCAAGCAGCATTTGCATGCACTTGACACCTGTTAACAGGAAGAACTGAGGTCATTTTGGTCCACAAGTGACATCTCTCAAATAAAATCCTACTCTGTTAAATCTTCACCTCCTCTGAACAATTATGAACATCCTCCATGGTCCAGAACAACGGATTGTGGGAGTACACTTAAACTCTAAACATGTTACTGTAACTGCAGAAAGGCAACCAAGAGAACCACATGAAGCACACAGTCTCTTGGTCATTTTAAAGACTAAGTAAACAAGCTCCATCTTTATGTTAAAAGCTGTAAGTTATCAGTCTTAGCTCAAAAAGCAACAGAATTCCAAGCCTGCCAAACACAGCAAGTCAAACAAAGTATGTATGTAGCCATGAGTCCGATTATTGTTTCATCCTGTCTCTGTAAGAAATGCTATACTGTTTGCTCTAGCCAACCACTTCAGTGCTTACACTTACCTGCAGGAGGTGTTTTTAAGGGCTTTTACAAAGAGATCATTCCCCAAGATGCTCTTCTAAACCTCAATCATCATTAAGAATCAGCTTAAGAAACTTCTGCACTGGGGTTTCCCCCTACTCATTCACTCCTCATCTGCAGGTACAACTCTGAATGCTCTTTACAAACATTTTTAGAACAGTGATTCAAGAAATCCAAGACAAAGTGTTTAGAACTGTTCATGTAATTTCCTAACACCCAAAATCAAATACTCCAGTGACTTTTTGTCATGCCTACGCTGAAGCTTTCCTGAGTGCACCTCGATGCTTTCTGAACACCCACTTGACCTCCACAACAACCTCCAGTGATGCCAGGATCACATCAGCTCAGTTTCACTTGGCAGTCCATAGCTCTCCTGTCAAGAAAAGAACTAACCACTGTATATTCATTTTAACATGAAAATAACCATACTGGATCAGGTCGAGGCCAGCCAGCTTCAGAGCCACATCCCTGACACCAGCCAGCAGCAGATGCCTTGAACAAAGCACACGCACTTCCCAGTTCACATTCTAGTCTCCTGAACATCTAGTTGAAAATGCTCTCAAATCCTTCAGGAGACCAGGTTATTAAATGGCATGGATGATTCAAAAGAACTGAAGTAAAGAACTCAAGTTTTGTTTTCAGAGTAACATTACTTAAAGCCCCTCATTTCAAGATTGCTTTTCATCCCATAAGCATTCTTTTGTTATCGACAGCAAGCACCATTTACCACTTTGTAACCCTGAGGAAACAAATATCATTTCCTAAAATAAGCCTACATCTGGCAAGCAATGTGCCCATTTCCTGAAGTGTCATTTGACTTCTGAGATAAGTTACAGCACAGAATGGAAGCTCTCAGGAGGGAAGTAGAGCTGGCCTATGCTCACACATCATCACACTCAGTGCAAGGCTCATATAAAGGTCAAAGGAGCTGGAGCAATGTTAAGAAACTGGCTGCAGCTTCTTTACAACTTCATTAGAGGCTTGTGGCTTAAACCTAGATCATGGTTACGAGGTTGCTCAGGCCATTCTAAGAGTTTTAATAAATTAAGTAAAAGCCTTCGATTAGAACCATAAGAAAGAAAGGAGATTAAAAACTCCCACTTGTAAACTCGCCAAGAGTGCTGAAAAGTTGTGGTCCATTTCATGTTTCAATCTATGCACAGGATTTACCCTAAGCAAATAGGATTTTGCTCTGTATCTCTTCCAGCTCTACCTCAGAAACAGACCAAAAACCTCTCAGTGTCTAGATCAGGAAGTCTCAAGCAGAAAGTGGTTAATTATTTTATAGCAGTTTTCATAGACACACTGGTTACTCAAGCTGCAAGCCAACAGCACTGTTCTACATAACCTCATCTATTAAGCTATCATAAATGAAGCCTGAATTTGAACTATAGGCACTTTGTTAAATTTACTTTGCAACAGGCAAAATAATTCTCAGCCCTACTGCAAATTCCAGTCAAGCTGGAAATGATGGATTGATGAAAAGCCAGAATACACATGTTCATGTAGACACTGTAAGGTTGGAAAGACGGGTAGTGAGGGCACTGCTGTATTATATAAAACCTGGACCTCAGCCACTATGCATTCCAGCAGCCTGAAGTGTTAAGTTATCAATTTTCTGTTAAAAAGATAAGGCAAAACTCACTTGAACCATCAGCTCCTGCTGCTTTGGGAACAGCCTCCTTTAGAGCCAATGAAACTGGTTTTCTGTAAGAGTTCCTGAAACGCCTTCCTCCCCCCCAGCACATGGAATAACCTCTGGATCCCTCCCAGCTCACATCCTCCACAATCAAGTCCATCAGCTATCAGTTGTGTCCGAGTCCTGTTTGCACATGTGCTGCCTGCCTGGCTGGCAGACCAAATGGGACAGACAGCCTCAGTTCACATGGCAGGGTTTTCCCCTCCAAAGTTACTACTTTGAGTCTCTCCCCCTGCCCTTTTAGCATTGAATCTGTTTCTATGAAACTCTACTAACTGAGAATCATTTAGGTTGGAAAAAGACCTTTATGATTGAGTGCAACCGTTAACCCAGCACTGCCAAGTCCACCACTAAACCACGTCATTAAGTGCCTGACCTGCACATCTTTTCAATATCTCCTTTAAGTTTTGCCATTAAAAGATTAAAAAATAAACAATAAATTATTAATACAGTGCAAAGGTAAAACCTCTTCTGGAAACCAGGCTAAAAAAAGCAGAATAACACAGCCTACCTTGGCCTCAAGTTGTTTGCACTATTTGGCTCACCATCCTTAGCTGTAAAATTTGTATCAGCTATACCAGTTCACCATCACCCTGAACCTGCAGCATTCCAAATGCTGCTGAAACAAAGGCCTGACATCCTAGATGGCTTCTGCCTACACTGATTTCCCTCTGCCCAAGCAACAAGCTAGAGATCTTCAAACCTTCCCTCAGACAGCACAGACAATGAACCCTTGCTCCAGAATAACTGAAGCAGCATCATTACAGCTGCTCTCTAACCACTGCAATCCTCATTTTATATGACAGGACAGATTATAGCTGAGTCTCAGGAGGCCACATTTTCATGTAAACTATTTCAGTAGCCTAAGAACCACAAATACGATTCCTGTTGAATGTAACACCAGCTGCTCCACATGCTGCCCTTCAGCAGTTTAATCAAACTTCTACCTTTTCCTAATGGAAGATGCCCAACAAAAACAACCTGGCTCAGGTTAAAGACAATGCTGACTAAAAAAGAGCAGAGACTTTGCAAAACCAGGGAAGCTTAAAAAGCACACAAGTCTCATTTGTGCACACTGGTTCACAAAAAGTGACTACACATGCTTTTCCCACTTCCTGCATAAAGCTACTTTCACCCTTTCTCCCCTTATATCAGTCACTAACAATTGTAGCTGTCAACCTCAAATGAATCTGAATGCTGGCTTGCAGGTACAGCAATAAAAAACAGCTGGGAACTTACCATTAATACAAAAGATAACCACTAAGTACTGTTCTTAACCTGGAATCAAGAAACTTGACAAGACAAAGTTTACAGGAACTGCCCCACCACAGAACTGAAGGGGATATAAACATCGTATATTCCATGCCCATGGTGTAGAGAAGTGATCTCCACCCCAGCGTACTTCTACTCACACAACATAGCACTGAAGCACGGTGTTGCAAGGACAAGCAGTTCAAATACATCATTTACACTCAGGTCTAAACTCACTGCTTGAAGTGATTGATGATGGTGAGCAGAACAATACAGTAATGCTACAGTTGACACAGGCTGCGCAGGGCAAAACCAGCAGAACGAGTGCACATCTGCACAGAGCAGTCCCCGATGCATGCAAAATGTTACAGAGAGGCATTTCCAAGAAGCACCAGTTGATTATTTTGGTGCACCCCCTCAAAGACATAATGCAGACATGCATATCAGAACAGGCGTTTCAGAGTGGCTCAAGTGCACGATGGCAATCTAAGACCCTGCACATTAGCATAAAGTTCAGAAGAAGGAACCCCTAAAATACATCATCTACCACATTATACGCAGATGAACACAGAACCTTAACAGACTCTAGAACTTCTTCAGTAAGTCAGCTAAAGATGCTAACCTAGAGCAATACTGACCGTTTCCAAACCTCTTCGGCAATATTGGGAGCTGTGTAAGGGAAGAGATGAAGTGCCCTTTGCTCATTCATGCCATCTGTCTTCAGTCTGCACTGAAGTTGTTACAGCATTAACACATGCCACGCTACAAAACTTGCTTCAAACAGAGCCATTCACTAAACTGCTCTGCAGGAACCTGAAATTAATCAGGACAGAAAGCAGAAACATAGCAGAAGGCCTAAAAGTCTCCCTAGCTCTGGGTCTCTCCATTACTACTTCAATGTCACGTTTTCTTTCAAGCCATACCGCTATCCATATTACTTGAAACTTGTCTATTAGCTTAATTCCCTCTGTGAAACTATTGTTAACAACAAGAGCAAGGGTATTTATCTGTCATGAACTGCTGTTAGCCAGTTTCATTACAAATAAAGCCATGCTTGCCACTTCATCATTCTCAATTATGAGACAGCAACTCACTTAAAAGAGCTACAAAACTGCCAAATGAAGATACTACGTGTTTCCCTCATACCTTCCCTTACATACAGCCCTTAGCTGGTTTTAAACCATTTCATGAACTTTCTCCATGATAACAGCTTGAAATATGCTGACCCTGAGTATTTTGAATAAGGAATACTAGGGAGGTATCTCTCCAACACAATCTTCTGCATGAGTCAGACTCTCCTACAAGATTTTTCTGCGCTCCTCCCTTTGCATGCTGGTAATCTTTACAACATTTCTGTTCTTGTTGTTGTGCCAATACCAGATTTGGCTTAAAAGCAAGACTTGGAAATGTTAACAGTTTATTAGTGGAAAAAAAAAAGCCCTCCCTAAAGGCCAGAACTTGATTCCAAAGTAACTCAGCCCAGGCAGGAGTACACTAATTTATCCTAATTATTCTATACAGTTAAAATTAGTTCCAACACCATGAGGTGCTTTTTAAAGTTCCGCTGTTGGAGTCAACACGCAAAATGTGAACACTGTTATATTACAAGTTCCATCACCAAGTCTAGCTTAAAAAGTCCCACAACCAGAAGAACGCTCTAGAAGCCTGGTAAAAGCCACAAAGTACAAGTTTGTCACCCATTTAAGTCTGTAGTTAACCCTGCCAATCAAAAACCAACTGATTTCTGACTGCCAGTGTAATAGTTTAATGAGAAAAGAAACAGATGAAAGTTAAATCTGCATTACATGTGAAAATGCTGGAACACAGTATTTGCAACTCTACTACACTGCAGTTACAAGTTCCTTTCAGTAACTGAGTTTCAGAGAAACTCCAGTGACGTGGTAACCAGGAATACTCTGCTGGAGACAGAATGGCTGATGGATGGGGAGCTGTGGCAACGTGGAAAATAAGATTCATTTCTTTCAGTGTTATTCTTGCTTCAAAGTTTCATAGCTTGCCCCTTTGACTTACTTTTACAGCAATAATCCTTTTCTGTCTGCCCTGTAGAGCACTGAGAGCACGTTCTTCCTCTCCAAATAAGGTTTGACTGAACAGAACTCGCACGCTCCTTTTCCACACAGTCCTTTTCCCACTTGCTCTAGTTATCACAAGCTGCAGTACTTCAGTCTTTAAGCATGACTCTCCTAGCAACGGCTAGCGAGGTTTTAGCTGATTTTATCCCTCACTGTTCGTATTACTACACAGAATTCCTACAGTAAAGATTTTACAGGTCTTACCATGGCATACTCAACATCTCAGCTGCAGTGTCACTAATGAACACTATAATTACCAAGCAGCATTCCATAATTAAAAATCTAAAGATACAATTGGAATTGTTTCACTTCTTCAAAGCATTCAGTAAACAGCCATTAAAACTATTACTTCAAATTCCCTATCTCAATAGTAGCATTACAATAACAATACAAAGCTAATGAAGAAACAACTCTACACAAGAACAGGCAACTATAGAGACTACTTAGGTGCTTAAATCCCTGTTACTCTCTTTTTACCTTGATAGCTATGGTAAAATTTACTCATTTACAACTTACTGATGGTACTCACTTGGTTTAATCTCAGTAATCTATGCTCAATTTTAAGTTATCTGGCAAGCTAACTGAAGTCTTCTTCCTGTTTAGATTGAAACTTCTCATTTCAGGACACTTCTCATATAGAGCCATGAACAAGCACCTTCACAAACTGATTACCTGACGGCAGATACAAAGCAGAGTTAAGGCCCTTATTCAATCACAAGAGCCTCCTTTCAGGCATTCAGACACACACATCTCTTTGTAGCGTAACACAACCCCACTTCTGCCACCACAGAAATGGTTTTAATAAGAGTTCCCTGTATGTTTTACCTAAACAATTTAACTGGCCCCCACCTTGATGGACAAGGGGCATGTCCCCCCTCACTGCCTTGTTATGATGATACAGCAAGTACCTCTATAAAAGCAGTGAAAGATTTGATGCAGGTTACACTGAGGGGGGGGGACACAACACAAGGGGGAAGCATCTGAAGCACTCATTCAGCTGAAAGCATCAAATATGATAATAACTAAATTCTAATTAAAAAAATGAAGCATTTAAGAACCAAACCCCTCCCCTTCCCAGCTCCCTACCTGTAGATGCCTTTGTGTATGTCTTTATATGCCTATATATATATATACACACATATATATGCACAGAGCAGCTCTGATATTGCTGAACAACTCATCTTCTTTAGTTGAAATACTTGAGAATATGCTGTTAGGATACGCTATTTCTTGGCCAAATTACATCTGAACGTATTTCCTGTACCACATTCACCCTGGTAGCACTTGTAGCTATACAGCAGGTTAAGTCTTTTCATTACTGCAACTCACCCAACTAGTGACCTGACAACAGGCCAAGCCACCAGCATATCAGAACTTATACATTGACTCTCCTAACAGAAATAAGAGCCACTGGCCTTTAGAAAGCAAGTGCTGAAGTAATTATTGACAGGAAGCCTGTCAAATAAACCAGGGTTTGGACTGGCCTTTTGCAGCTCTACCAGTTAACGCTTCCTCGGCATCACACAGAGAATCTTCAGTGCTGCCCGGTGACACTCCCATCAAACCCGCATTCAGGTACTTCAATTAAAGCAACACAAACCCAACCATCGACAGCCGCCCGCGTTTACGTGGGCCTTACCCGCCAGCCACACCTGCAGCACTTCACTGGCGCACAGGCTCACCACCAAACCGCCCGTCGCTCCGGCTAATCACCGGTCATTACAACACGCGAATTGCGGGCGCCTCGCCCTCCGGCCCGCGGGGATCCCGACAAAACGCCGCTCCCACACCAGCCCTCCAGCGAAGGCGCTGCCTGAACCCGCAGCCCCGACACCCTCCTCCTCGGCCTGCCCGCCCTGCGGTCCCCAGCACAGGCCCAGCCGCCCGCCCGCCCCTCAACGCCTCAGGGAAACGCTTCCAATGACGGGTCCCGGCCCGCAGCCGCCGGCTCCTGCCGCCCGCTCCAGCCCCCCCTCACAGAGCCGACCCGGCCTCCCAGCCCCCCCCCCGCCATAGCCCGCAGGGTTCCGGAGGCAGCGCTCCCGCCGCTCCCAGCCCTTTCCCCGCGGGGCAGCATGAGGCGGCCACGGGTCCCATGCCCGCCTCACCTGGAGGTGATGGCGGCGGAGCAGCGGACCCGCTCGCTGAAGTCGCACAGCGCCTGGTAGTGGATGTCGTGGCCCTTCTCCCGCTCCAGGTGGCAGGCGTACAGGGAGAGCAGGATGCCGGCCGCGCACACGGCGGAGCGGGCCACCCGCTCCCAGCGCGGCACCGACACTCGCATAAGCCAAACCTCACAGCCTGCAGACAGACAATGCCCATCTGGTGCCCCCCGGTGCAGAGGGACCTTGCTGAGGGCCTGTTGTGGTCCCAGAGTTTACCAGGACGCTTCCTGGGACATGGAATTTGGGCAAGAAGCATCCAAAGCACACGAAGTTTGGTTTTGTCAGCGCACACCACAGCCTCGCGCTCTGCCTGGCTCTGGAGCAGCTGTCAATGCATCCTCCCAAGCCTTGTCTTGGGAAGAATATGCTCCATCGTTGAGCAAAAAGATTTCATCATCTGTTTCACAGACCTAGGATCATCCAGGTATCCCACCTCTAAATGCAGCCAGCAGACCCAATAGTGCTGCTTGGAATTAGATGGATACAACCAACAGCAATCAGGCTGGATCTTCTTTCCTTTATACCTCTCTATCAGCACTAGCACCAACACCCGTCTGCCTGTAGTTTAAGAACCAACGAGTGTCTCTGGTCTACCAACACAAAAGTGGATGGAAACAACGGATCTTTGCTTGCTCTGACCCCCCATCACCACTGTTATGGTTTTACTTCGGGGTGGCTCCTTGCTCTCCATCCCTTCCCTGTTTCCATTGTATTGCTGGGCATCAGCAGATCCCAGAGCAAGTTCAGACAGAAGCTCTGCTCCTTTTCCCAAGGAAGGCAAGAGGAGGAAACACAATGGCAGCATTCACACTGCCCGTCACGCCATCCCTGCATGCATTGTTCTCCCAAACAAAACCCATTCAGAGAGAGACAGTTGCAAAATCACTTCAAGCCACAAGAATCCCTCTGCCAGCAAAGGGAAAATGAAAACTATTCATTAAAAAGGAGTTAATAATTATAAATATTAATATTAATAAAAAGGAGCTGAGAAAACCACTCATTAAGAAATGAGTTGTTTGAACTCTAGCTGATGTATAAACTACAGTAAAAACCTGCTCGCTACACTGTGTGCTGCTACCTGTGCGAGCCAAGGAGGGGGACAACAGGAAGGAGCAGACGACCGAGATAGAAGGGGGCAACCAAGAGATGCGCTAAAGCAGCAGGGAAATCAATCACCCAATCTCAGATGTTTGTGGCTTGGGCCTTAAATAAGATGAGGTCTGGGCATAAAATCATAGAAGAGTTGGAGTTGGAAAGGACCTTAAGATCATCGATCTCCAATCCCCCTGCCATTGGCAGGGATGCCTCGCAATAGACCATGTCAGCCCAAGGCTCTGTCCAACCTGGCCCTGAACACTGCCGCATTTCCCTCTCTGGACACCAACCGGACACCATGGGATGTCTGGAAGTGCCAGGTCTGAAGTGAATTAATGACTGGAGCGCAAAGCTCACAGAGCCTCAGGGCATCTGACCAACGCCCAGAGGCAGAGCTGCCCAGGGAGCAGCCAGGATGGAGAGAGGCCAAGAGTGACAGAACCAGAGAGGGGATGCATGCAGAGATGAGCTCCTGCGTTGGCACCAGCAGCTGGAACTGGTGGATAGCACTGTTCTGAGCATGATTGATCATTTATATTTATCTCCTAATAATTTTGGCATTAACAGCAACTGCTTTTCCATGCTTCCAAATTGCCATTGCTACATAAACTCACAGTATTAATGCTTCATTCGTGTAAGGGGATGTAACTACTGCCTGTTGAATGAGGTTGAAACGGCTGGTCTTGCACAACACCCTTACAGCTGAAGAGATGATGAACAAGAGATGTTTTATCACGGTAACGGCTTTATAACCGAGTGACAACATTATAGTGTCATTTTGTGGATGAACGTGTCTATATGTGCTCCCAGGACAAGAAGCAAAACGCTTGCTTATAACGGGAAACAGACTTGTTCAATGTCTTAGAATCACAGAAAGCTTTGGGTTGGAAAGGACTGTAAGATCACCCAGTTCCAATCTATTGGTGATCCTCCATATATCTTTTCAATGGCACACACTTGTGTGCTATATTAACTGAATAAGCAGCTATTCAGATCAATTTTACCTCTGGATTGAGGCAGTGAACTCTGAAACCGTATTGCAAGTTATAGGGCACTGTTTAACCCTTTTAGAAACCGTTCCAAACCCCATCGTGTTTGGTCTAGAGAACTCCATCTAAGCAGCGTTCCATTGACTCCATTTAAGGGAGTGCCGTGTTTACCTCAGTGTTAGCAGCCGTTTAACCCTTACAGAAACCGTTCTGACACCACACACTGTTTAATGGTCCAGAAACCGTTCAGACACTGTTTAACCCTTCAGAAACCGTTCAGACACCGTTCAACCCCAGAAACCGTTCAGACACCGTTTAACCCTTCAGAAACCGTTCTGACACCGTTTAACGGTCCAGAAACCGTTCAGACGCCGTTTAACCCTTCAGAAACCGTTCAGACACCGTTTAACCGTTCAGACGCCATTTAACCGTTTAGAAACTGTTTAGACACCATTTAACGGTCCAGAAACCGTTCAGACGCCGTTTAACCCTTCAGAAACCGTTCAGACGCCGTTTAACCCTTCAGAAACCGTTCAGACGCCGTTTAACGGTCCAGAAACCGTTCAGACGCCGTTTAACCCTTCAGAAACCGTTCAGACACCGTTTAACGGTCCAGAAACCGTTCAGACACCGTTTAACCCTTCTGAAACCGTTGAGACGCCGTTTAACCCTTCAGAAACCGTTCAGACGTTTAACCCTTCAGAAACCGTTCAGACACCGTTTAACGGTCCAGAAACCGTTCAGACACCGTTTAACCCTTCTGAAACCGTTCAGACGTTTAACCCTTCAGAAACCGTTCTGACACCGTTTAACGGTTCACCGCCACTGCTCCACAACGCAAAGCCCCGCCACCGCTCCCTTCACCCTCCGTGGCCTGCGCAAGCCCCACCTCTCCGCGCGGCGTTGCGGCGTGACGTAAGCACGCACGGGCAGTGCCGGGTGACCTTCAGCGGCAGTTGGACGCGGTCCGGTCCCGCTCCTCTCCTCTCCTCCGCGCTCCGTTCCTCGCCTCAGCCCTCCCCGCACCGCCGCGATGCCGAGGGGCGGCCGCAGCCGCACGTCCCGCGTGGCGCCCCCCGCCAGGTGAGGCCCGCTGGGCCCGTTTCCTCCTCCTCAGCCGCCCCCCGGTGTAGGCCGCGGGCGGCGAAGGCCTCTCCGCCATTGCGGGGTTGGGCGGGGAGCGGGGCCCGGGCGCTCTGGGCTCGGTTAGCGGGGCACGGGGGTGGATGTGGAGCTCCTGGGCGTTAAGGCCCGATTTAATCGGCTCCTTTCGGGTTGTATCTCGTTAACCGCAGAATAGCGCAGCGCTCTGGGTGGCGGGGTGCTGGTGGCCTTTAAAACACGCAAAAAGGAGCTCGAAAGCCTGACCTTGATGTGCATAAATCACTCGCCAGGACACTGAGTTCTTGCCGTCAGTGTGCAGGGTGTGATGAGGAGGAGCTTGTGCCTCTGCCCGGTGTGTTTGGAGCCATGAGCTGAGCTTTCTCTTCATGTCCTTGCAGTCGAGCGCCACAGATGAGAGCTCCAGCTCCGGCACAGGCGCCTGTCCCAGCAGCGGCTCCGGCTTCTGCTGTGGCTGCTCCCGCGCCGAAGCAGCCTGGTCTGATGGCACAGATGGCTACAACTGCTGCTGGAGTGGCCGTGGGCTCTGCTGTGGGCCATACCATAGGCCATGCGCTGACAGGAGGATTTGGTGGAGGAAGCAGCTCTGAAGCTGCGAGGCCTGATATTACTTATCAGGTAAGAGAAAGCACAACGGGACACCCACTAATGAAGTGCAGGTAACTTGGCAAAGCAGTTACATATAGGCTCAGGGAACTGCTGTAGACATAAAGCCTACACAAGTCATATCTTTCCATGGAGACTCAACTCTCCAAGGTGGTTACTACAATCACCATCTCCTAAAACTAGCTCCAAGGGATGCAGGGGTGATAACATGCTTGTGGCAGGGTGTTAACAGTTGTTTTCTGCTGTAGTATTCTGATTCAGGCAGGACTTTAATGTACCAGATCTTACGATGGCAAGATCTAATGTGAGATCGTCTTGTGCTGCTCAGTCATTAAGATAATGATGTTACCCAAGTGTCTGTAATGTAGGAAACTGTTCAGAATGTGCCAAGCCACTGCTGGAAGCCTGTTTTGTCCTTCAGCCCATTGTCTGTTTTCCATTTAAAAGACAACACAGCATTTTGACTGAAATGCAGGGAAGAAACACCCAGCAGCACCAGGGTGCTTATGGGGGTCTCTGCTGTTTCAGGAGCCACAGGCAGCCCAGCCTGCCTACCAGCAGCAGCAGCAGTTTGCTCCTTGCCAGTATGAAATGAAGCAATTCCTGGAGTGTGCCCAGAACCAGACTGACCTCAAGCTGTGCGAGGGCTTCAGTGAGGTGCTGAAGCAATGCAGGTTTGCTAATGGTAAGTGAGCAGTGCTCCAGGCAACTACTGAAGGAGTTGATCAGTAAAATGAATGTGGGAATAATGTCCTGTTTTTTTTCAGTCCATGCAGTAAACAGTGGGAATACTTAGAGTACATGTACAGTGGAGTCTGTTACAGCAAGCTGCTGTCCCTTTTTGGTCCCATCCATATAGTTGGAGGTGGGGTGGTGTGGGGAAGATGAATTCCCAAAGCTTTTATGCATGGACTGAAGTTGACAGTGTGAGAGAGCGGTGGCAGCACACTTGGGGGAGAATTGGCACTGCTGGTGTGTGGCCAGCTTAGCATGAGGGAGAAGGAACACGCCAACAGATCTCTCAGGGATCCAAACCTTACTACTGTTAACTTTGCCAACTCCTTACCTTTCAGGTTTAGCCTAAGCCTTCAGAACAAGGCTGCTGAATGTCATCTTGCAAGAACTGATCTGTGAATGAAGAAAAAGCTTCAGTAATAAAGCCTAAAGTTCATACTTTACTAGTTCATGTATTCACACTCTTGTCCTCCTTGTGGCTTGATTCCTGCCATAGCCGCTACAGATGTGCTACGACTTACAGCTGCAAATTGATTTAGCACAAAATGGAAGAATGAATAAAGTGGAATGAGCTGATTTGTGTTACTGGTTTGCTGATTGTTGTGTTGAATGTGACACCGTGTGTAAATAAACTGCTCTTTGTTCTGCTGTGAACACTTGAACCCTGCAGGCAGCTTCTACTGCTTAAAATGTGTAGTGACAGGGAGGTGACGTCTGGCCCCACGTATGTTGTTCCTCATGTGGTGGGCCTTGACTCCCCAGTAGCCTCCTGTTGCTCCTCCATTCAAGAGGTTCTGACAAATCCCTCCCCTTGGCCAAGATCCCTGGTAGGATTACCTAGGTAGCCCATAGGCTGCCATGCAGCTGTATGCTCCAAGAGCTGCAGTTCCTGATGATACCAGCTGAGGTTTTCTCTTCCTCCATGTTGTGACAGGAGCCTGAAACACGATGGGGTGCTCCAGCCTTCTCTTTGCTCCTCGTGTAGGCAACAAAGCTGCTGCAGGAAGAGAACAAACCATCTCCACATAAAGGGTATTTACCGATGCAGGGTGCGAGCCCTCCTTTTCCCGTCGGAGGGAGCAGCCAGCTCATGCCCTGCTGAGCCCCTGCAACCTATGGAGTAAACACTCCTGTGCCTCAGCTGGGCTGGAAGGTGCACGGAGGAGGGACCCTCGCTGGGGAGTGCGGTGGGAATGACCTTGAGATTCCTGCTAAAAATACTTAAAACGGCGTGGCCTGGTCTTCCCGAGCTGCTCCTGAAAACCTTCCTCCATCTCGGATCTGCCGTTCTGGAAGTGAAAGAATAACATCAGTGTTGGGAAGGGGGATAAGGACAAACCCACCTTTCCCTGCGGCAGGAGCCGCTTGCCTCCTGCTGCTCAAGCTCCCACCCCGGCTGCTCGGTGCTCACCGCGCTGAGGAAAAGAAGGGAAGGGGAAAGCGAAGAGCAGGAGCGCCCGCGGCGGACAGCGGGGAGGAGGCACCCGGACACGCAGGTGCCGGGCGAGCCGAGGCTTCCCTTGCACCGCCGAGGAGCGGCCCGGGGCCGGCTCAACGCGGGGTTTAGCCCCGGGCCGGCGGGGGGGGAGCCCCATCCGCGGCGCCGCCGCTGGTGCCCGGCCCGGTCCCGTGTCCCCCCCCCCCCCCCCCGCTGTATTTTTGGCTCGGCGGCCGCTCCTCGGCCCGCCCCGGCCGCTGCCCTTCGCCCGCCCGCGGAACGGGGCCGGGAACGGGGCGCTCCGCGGCGGCGGCGGACCCGGGCTGCCCGCGGCGAGGTGAGCGCAGCGGCGGTGGGGCGGGGGCCCGGGGACGTGGATCCCGGCGTTACCTTGAGCGCTTTCTGCCCGTGTTTGCTCAGCTCCGGCCGGTTCCGGGGCCCGGTGCTGGGGGGGATCTGGAGGGGGAAATGAAGGGGTCGGGGTGGGGGGGGGAGGCACTCCCGTTCCGGCCTAAGCCCTGCCTTAGCCCGAGCTCTCCGGCGGGATCCCAATGGGTATTTGTGTGTTATTGAGGATTCACCGAGGCAAAGACGCGAATCCACAGCAGCGGGGCGGGCATGGCCAGCGCCGCCTCCATTTGCGTTCCTCCATCGCCGCCTTAAGAGAGAAACCTCTCTGTGCCCCCCCCAACCTCCTTTATTCCCCCTTTCCACTCCCATGGAGCTCGAAAGCTCTGATAATAGAACCGGCTTATCCTGGTAGCGCCCGGAGCAGCTGCTCTTCTATCAGGGTATATATATCGGGATATATAGAATATCAGGGTATTATAAACAAGCTCCTGGCTCTCTCCTCCCATCCAGCAGCACCCGCAGGTGCTCCCCAGCCTCCAGCCCTTCCCCAAACACCAACTCCAGGACTTGGAGTTTTCAGCTTCAAACCCAATCGAAGCTGATGTTTTCCCCCCACCTCGGAGATCTTTTCTTCTCCCGGCTCCTGCCTAAACCCTGTTGGTTTTAGCCCCGATTGCTCTGGCGTTGCTACCAGCACCTAAAACGTTATTAGAGCAAACCCTGGGCTGCTCAGAAACGCTCCAGCCCGCGTTAGGCATCGTCCATAGCTTCGGTCCTTAACCGGGTCAGGGCACTGATAAGAAGATTTGAAGTCAGAGGTGCGAACCTGCCTGGCTGCCCCCTCGGAGATGAAGGCAAAGGGAAACCTGCGCTACTGGGGCTCTTTGCCCTCCTGCTGTCACCCCAAGGGGGCAGTTTTGCTGCTTCCCACGCGCACTGCTTGGTCTCCGTGTGCTTGCGGAGCAGCTGGACCTGGACAATTGGGATTTCAGCAATGCTGTTCCCAGGGTTTAAAGGGGAACGGCAGTGAACACCAGGGATCGGGAGGACTGGTTATTCCCCCTCCTCTGCCAAAGCACTGTCACGGCATTCCTCCTCCGGGAAGAAGGAATGGCACAGGAGCCCGTCGGGAGCTCTGTTGGCTGCTGGCAGCTGAGCATGCGAGGGAGCTCACTGATTCTGGCTTGTCTCCTCACCCAGCCCTGCCCTCAGCCCCAGCTGACCCCGCAGCACCGGCTGTCCCCAGGCACCCTGCCCCCAGCAGCACCTCACCCCCCCCCAGCTCCTCACGCTGCTTCACCGCCCCTCGCACCCATTTCCCTCCTCAGTCCTTTTGCCGGGTTGGAGGAACCAGGAGGAGCGTGGCAAAGCCCTTGGCACACGGTAGGAGCCGGAGGATGATGATGCCCCGTGAGCTGGGTGCGGATGCTCCACAGGAAGGGATGGGGTTTTGAGGTGCTGCAGCGCTTCCCGAAGCCTTGGTCCCAGCCAGGCTGCTTCTATCCCCAGTGAGATCTTCCTTTGGTTTCTGGTCCGGGATCTTCCTCCTCAATCTTTTCTCCTCCAGAGGGGATCAAGGGGCTCTGCCTCAATGCAGCGAGTGCCCATCCTTGCTCTTTTCTCCTTGCAGCTCCTTTCCACCAGCAAAGCCCAGAGTGCCACCGGACAGGAGCCAGAGATGACCAAGGAAGAAGATCTGCCCGACTGGAACTCATCCAAGGAGTTCTATGAAAAATATGAGCCAAAGGAGGTTTTGGGCAGGTAAAGCTTGGGTTTGTTTTCCTGTGTGCCCCAGTACAGTGTTCCCTGGGAATCCGATAGGAACAGGGCCCGTGGCAGCAGGGGGTTAAAAATAGCACGAAGCAGCATTTTCCATCAGCTCGAAATCTTCCATCCCAAGGGAGGGAAACCTCTTGGGCTTGAAAACACCGACCAGCCCCGGTGGCAATGGGCTGGCAGGGGGGGCAATGGGAGCCCCCATTGGTGCTGTCCCTGGCAGGGGGGTGAGCAGCGTGGTCCGTCGGTGCATCCACAAGACCACGCGGCAGGAGTACGCTGTGAAGATCATCGACATCACCGCGGGGAACATCTCCCCCAAGGAGGTGCAGGAGCTGCGAGAGGCCACCACCAAAGAGATCGACATCCTCCGGAAGGTCTCGGGCCACCCCAATGTCAGTAAGTCTGGCTCCGAGTATCAGGGCAAGGGGGGGAGTCTGCCCCATTTAGCCCAGGAAGGGGTTTTGGGATGAAATCCTTGAGGGTCAGACCTCCGATGGTCCTAAAGTGATGCGGGGCACCTGGTCCGAGCAGCGTCTGCTCTGCCCCTGCACACAGACCAGCAGTGCCCAGGTTGTCTCCCCACCAAATCAACTCCTCATTAATTGAATTAGCAATTAGATCACCAGGTTTTAGTCCCTTAATGGGCAGGAAGATGCTCTACACTGTGCTCATCCTCCCTGTGCTTTATTGCAGTCCAGCTGAAGGACAGCTACGAATCCAGCACCTTCTTCTTCTTGGTGTTTGATCTGTAAGTACCAGCTCGCCATCACCCCAAGTCCATTCCCACTCTGCAGACAGCCAGCACTGGACCCAGCTTCTTATGGCCCAAACAGTGCTCAGTGGAGGGACAACTAGCTCTTGCTTAGGGTAGAAACAAGCCTCGATTGCTCCCAGCAGTGTTTCCCTTCTGTCAGCGCTGCTCAGGTTTCCCTGTAACCTTTGGTGGGAGCTGCTGTGCATCCTCGCGGGTTATTTATATGCTCAGTGGCACTAGGGTGTATGTGACACCACAACCCCTGATGCCAGGGCAGCGGGAGGGACATCAGTGGAGGATGATGGCACTGGGAGAGCCCCATCCCAAACCTGCCCTCTCCAGGGACAGCCTTTCCCCTGCTACCTGATGTTTCGCAGCATATAAAGGCATTTTTGCACCCTTCTTATTAAGGAGCCAGCTTGTCCTGTTGTGCCATGGGTTGCTAAGGGGCACTGACCCTCCCCAGGGGCCAGTTTTCCATCACAGCTCAGCCACTGCCTCCCTTTTCCCTCCCTCCCTCCCTCCCGCAGGATGAGGAGAGGGGAGCTCTTTGACTACCTCACTGAGAAAGTCACCTTGAGCGAGAAGGAGACGAGGTAGGGCCAGATGCTGAAAACCCCTTTGCAGAAGCAGAGGGTGCGTTCAAAGCACCCATGGGCAAAACCAGCCCCGGGGCTGAGCGCTCCCTGTTCCCACCCCCGGGAGCACGGTGCTCGTGGGCATTCGAGCTGGGAGAGCTGCTGTCACCCATCCCCAGGAAGATCATGCACGCGCTGCTGGAGGTGATCCAGTACCTGCACTCCATCAACATCGTCCACCGGGACCTGAAGCCGGAGAACATCCTCCTGGATGACGACATGAACATCAAGCTGACGGACTTCGGCTTCTCCTGCCAGCTGCAGGAGAATGAGAAGCTCAAAGGTAGGAGGACGGGGAGGTAGGGATGATGCCCATGGCCACCACAAGTCATAGAATCAACCAGACTGGAAAAGACCTTTAAGATCATCAAGTCCAGCCTTTCCCCCAGCACTGCCAAGGCCACCCCTAAGTCAGTGTGGTCTCTCCAGCCCCACTCTCCCCTTGGAGCCAGTCTCGCTGCCATGGGTGCAGATTGGTGCCTCTCGGCTTAGGGCGCGCTCCTGCTCACACACGAGCCTGGCTCTGCCCGCACACGGCCCCCACGCCACACTCCTTGCCACGAGGAGGTACAAACCCAGTCAATCCTCATCACACCATCCATTTACTGCCCAACAGCAAGGCTTTTTCCCCCCAGCTCCCACCCTGCATAGAGCCAGCTATCCAACAATGGGCATCCCCTCCACTGCCTTCCCCATTGCTCTCTTCACTTGCTTTAAGCCATTGTAGCACACCAAGAAGGGTCACCAGTGAGATTCACACGAGCCCCATCACTGATCCCAGCTGGGATCCAGCCCCCTGAGCACCCATCCTGGGTGGGAATGGCACAATCCCTCCGGGGTGGCTCATGTGGATGCTGTGTCCTGTCCTGACAGAGATCTGTGGCACTCCTGGCTACCTGGCCCCTGAGATCCTGCAGTGCTCCATGGACGACGAGCACCAAGGCTACGGGAAGGAGGTGGATATGTGAGTGAGACCCCAGTCCCCAGAGCAGAGTGACAGTGGGCACATGGACTCCCATTTGAGCGTCAGAAAGAGTTAAATGAGGCATCAAAAGGCAACCTCAGGGGTTGCGAGGGGCTGTGCTGGTGACTAGGGGGCTCTGTTACAGGGCTGGGGGAGAAGCAGGCTGGGGTCAAGCCTGTCCCCCTGCTTTACCCTCTCAGGTAGGGTTGAAAGCAACACTTTGTGTTCATAACAATCAGCTCAGGCTCGGCTCCAAGACACAGGGGCCTTTTAAATATCCCCCATAGTAAGACCGGAGAGAGCAGCCAGCTCAGGGCCCTGCAAGGACTTTGCCACCATCTCTGGTGGCTTCAGGCTCAGGTGTGCAGGGGTCAGAGGTGTAACCATGCACTCAAAACACACTGGAGCATTACAGCCCCTTTTCAGCTTAAACAGGACACTTAACACACCACAGCCTGAGCTGAGACAGCGCCAGAGCTTCCAGCCTTGCTGTGCCATTGTGTCCCATCACATCCCACCCTCCTGCACCCTCTCCCTACCCTATAAAACACAAGACAAATACCTTCGACCTCCAGTTTCCTCCTGCAGCATCCGGGGCAGCAGCTCCACATCAGCTCAGCTCAGAAACCCCAAATCCCTCCCCAGCAGCGGGGCAGCCCCTGCTCCCCATTACCCATCAGGGCTGATGAGCCCCAGCAGCACGCACCAGGCAGGGCAGGCTCCTCCTGGTGTCCCAGGGAGGCAAAGCCACGTTGAGGGGAGCCTGAGCTATGCTGCTGGGTGCCCCATGGGCGCCAGGCAGGGCTGTGGGATCCATGTGGGTTACCTGCAGGTGGAGCACCGGGGTGATCATGTACACCTTGCTGGCCGGCTCGCCTCCCTTCTGGCACCGCAAGCAGATGCTGATGCTGCGGATGATCATGAATGGGGATTACCAGTTCGGCTCCCCGGAGTGGGACGACCGCTCGGACACCGTCAAGGACCTGGTAGGAGCTTGGGGATGGGAAAGCCTTGGTGTGGGGAAGTTGTGGACACCTGGGATAGCCCGGATGGAGCCATTGTGCTGCTGCAGATCTCCCGGTTCCTGGTGGTGGACCCGCGGCAGCGGTACACGGCCGAAGAGGCGCTCGCACACCCCTTCTTCCAGCAGTACGATACAGAGGAGGTCCGGCACTTCAGCCCCTTCCGCAAGTTCAAGGTGAGGATGGGGATGTGGTGACCTGGAGCCAAGAGGTGGGATGGATTTCCCAGCTGAGCTGCAGGAAACTGGGAGTCAGGATGGCTGATGGACCTGGGCTTTGGCAGGATGCGGCGGTCTGGGAGGAGATGCTTCTCCCCAGCACTATTGTGCTTGCTTTGTGGTACTTCCTAAGGGCTTTTTCACAGAAGGGAATAAGAGAAGGAATAAACCTGGCTCCCGCTACCATAGGGTTATATGAAGAAATAAGATCAGTTCTAAGGGGGAATCGATGAAGCTGACATCCCACAGGTGCACAAGATGAGTTCTAAAGGAGAATCAATGAAGCTGACATCCCACAGATGCATCAAATGATGCAAAAGCTGACAGAAGAGAGGAATCCTTTCCCTTCCTTACAGCCAGTCGATAGGGCAGTGCTAAGGCACCCAGAAGGGCATTAGGTGACACGTTTAGGACTGAGCTGTAGTTTTGCCATTAAGGAAAAAGCTCACTCCACACACACGGGACTAAACCTGCACCGGGAGCCAGGCTGCCTCCCGACTCCCCCACACAGGCAGCAGCCACATGGGATGTATGGGGACTGATCTGGTCCTGCTGTAGGACTGTGCTTACCCCCCAGCCTGTGCCCGCTGTGCCGCAGGTGATCTGCCTGACCGTCCTGGCATCGGTCCGCATCTACTACCAGTACCGGCTCGTGAAGGCCGTCACCAGGGAGCTGGTGGTGCGGGACCCGTACGCCCTGAAGCCCGTCCGCAAGCTGATCGACGCCTGCGCCTTCAGGACCTACCGGCACTGGGTGAAGAAGGGGGAGGCGCAGAACAGAGCTGCCCTCTTCGAGAACACCTGCAAGGCCATCCTGCTGACCCTGGCGGCCGAGGAGGAGCTGTTCTGATCACGCTGTGAGCAGCGAGCTTGCTCACAAGGAATAAAACCTTTGAAAGCCAAAGGGTGATGGCTTTTGCTTTTGCTCTTTGCACCGGCCTCAAATCAGGTGCAGTGATTTGCCCCTGGGGGGTGGGTGTGTGCCCCAGGGATGGGTTTGGAGGAGATGCTCTAACAGAGCTGTAATCAGCTCCTGATGGGGAAGGCGCAGCCATGGGCACTGAAGTGTGACCACTGTGGGACACTCGTAGGTAGAGGAGGGATGAGCAGTGCCCTGGGCACTGTCTTCACCCACCAATGTGCTCAGGGCTCCTGGTGCCATCAGGTTTGGTGGCAGAGTTTGTGCTGGTTGCAAGACCTAGGAGAGGTAGGTCACTGCTCTGTGCACTTAGAAATGAGCACAGGCATCATTTTGCCACTGCTCAACAGTCAGTAAAGGTGCCTTGTTCTGTTCCTGGGATGGCTCTGCAGATGGTACAGAGCTGGGAATTCCATAGATGTCCCCCTTCCAGAGATGTGCCCCCATTGGTTTACCCCATCAGCAGCCCCTCAGGACAGCCCCGTGCCCAGGGTGGAGCAGACCTTGGTCCTGCACACATGCACCCCTCAGCTCGCTTAGAACGGACACCAAGAGGAGAGCTGTAATATCAACCACACCAAAAGGATGTTACAGACGAAGCACCCAGCCTGCCATTCCCAATCCCTGCGGTGCCCCAGCATCCCGGTGCGGAAAGCAGTTCTAGCTGGAAGTATTTAATGTTTTAAACTGGGGTTTAACAAAAGCGACTGCTGGGGGTTGCTGTTCATCTCCACAGGAGAAAATGCCCTCAGCTCTTCCTGAGTGAGTGACCTGCTCAGAGCTCAGGTTTGGTCCAGCTTTCCTTGGCCACGAGAGGCGGAACATCGGCAGCACATCGGAAGCTGAGGTTGTCAGAGGCTGAGTCTGGTGTGTTCCCCATTCTCCCAGGGAAAAAGAAGAGACCGAAATCAGGGATCCTTCCTAGTGAACGCTTCCATCCTGGGGCACTGCCCAGACCTACCTGGTAGTAACACGAGCTTTATGGTTTGCAGACCCATCGGCGGTGTCAATCCAGGAGGCTCCTCTCAGGACCCGCATGTTCTGAGCGCGCTGCCTTGATGCCAGCCCCGGAGTCAGGTACTCGGATGCGGTCCATTCCCAGGTGTTCCCCAGCAGGTCATAGAGCCCTGAGTGAGACATGGGAGGGTTTGAATTCTGAGAGCCCATCTGTATGGGCTGCAAAAGCCCTTTGGTGTACAGAAGTGGGCACATCATTGCTGCAAGAGCACGAGTTAATGGTGAGACTGGAAAGCAGCAGCTCTTCACTGTACTTCAAACTGGTCCCAGGTTACATCCGGACCCTTAACGTGTCCCATCTGTGTGAGGACGTGGCATCACTGCTTCTGCTGGGCTTGGTTACTCTATCAAGATGCTGATGTGGTCCCGCATCAGACCTGAAACTCTGCCACAACTACAGGATTTTGTAAGCAGAGTTAATTTAGGAAGCAGGTGCCATTCCCCAAAGCAGGGATGCCTGTTCCGTACCATAGCTGTTCTGAGGAGGGAATGCCGTCACCGGCGAGACGCCATGATAACCATCTTCAGCCGTGTCGACCCTTGGGAAATCTCCCTGTGGGAAGAGAGATCATTCCAAAGACCACCATTGCCCCACTCTTCACAGGACTGTGTTACACCTGAACCATGGAAGTAACTCCCCATTGCAAATTAACTCCACACAGCATTTCTGGCTGAGAGAGTTCACTCAGCTTCTCCCAGGACAACCCCCTTTCCAAACAAATCCATGTATGGATTTTTGGAACCTGGAATCCTGGTTTTCCAGGGAAGCTGGGCTGAGCCTGCCACCTCCAATGGTATTTTGGATACCCCATCCGGAGCTCAATTCTGGTACCCTGTGTTGCTTCCCAGGACCATGCAGCCACTTTAGGCAGCCACGCAGAGTCTGCTCAAGTTAAACACCCCCCTCAGATGAGCTCAGTGTAGATGGGATGATTTTAAAGCTCTTACCTGCCACAGATTTGTACGGTTCGGCTGAAACTTGTTTCCCCAGGGATACACCCTTTCTGCAAGGGGGAAGAGCCATGCGTTACCCTGGGCCGTGCCAACATCTCTATCTGCCTGTTTTTAACCAGGCTTTCATGTCCACCCTTTCCTGCTCAGCTTGGGACATGGAGAAGGGTTTTCTGGATGGGGCTTGTCAGTGTCATCCCTCCAGACAGTGCCAAGGAGAGATGGGAATCAGCAACAGCTTCCCATTCACAAACCATCACTCGCATCAGGGAGTCCTGCGATCCCCTGAAGCAATCCCAGTGGCTGCTTTATGCCACCCTCAGTGTGTGGGGGCAGGTGGCTCACTCCTTGCCCCATTCCTTTGTTTAGGAACATACATTAAGACCATATATAAGCCACTTCTTCCGTAAAACAATTTGACTCCCAGGCCAGAAGAGGTGGTTCAGCCCCACAGATTAACCTCCGGAAGCATCCCCTGATGGAGGTTTGGATCTGACACAATGAACACTGCTCAATGCCTCAGTTTGGGAACAGAGCCTGGGGTACGTACGCTCCAGTCCTCCCCTGGCAGCAAATTCCCATTCCTCCTCTGCCAGGAGCCTCTTCCCTTTCCAGGCACAGTACGCTTGCGCATCATTCCAGCTCACATGCAGCACCGGGTAATGCAGCCTGTCCTTTATGCTGGAGCCAGGACCTGAGGGCTGGCAAGAATTGCATCAAACAGATTTTAATTGATTTTCTACATTTTTCAATTCAAAAGGGAACAAAGGACAGAACAGGGCATGGAACATGCAGCACCCAGAGATGCTACTGTTTCCCTGGCTTTGGCCAGCAAGGTTCAGCACACACTAATACATGCATGCTTCCAGCATGGAGAGGACTCAGCACCCCAGGTCTTCACTTACTTGTCGCCAAAACGCCTTCTCAATGGGCAGCCACCAAGGGGCAGACTGGGAAAAGAAATGACACCGGATGAAAGCTGAGCTGGTGACCACCACCCCGCAGTGTGGATGTTAACAAGAGCACTTGGTTTAGCCTGGAAATGGTTCAGTGCTGCAGTTGGAGCTGGGTTATCACAGGCATTTTGATCGTGCTTTCCAAGAGAGGTGTCTGCTTTCAAAAGGGAAACCAGATGAAGAAGCCCATGCTGGTTACGGTTTCTATTTCAAGGTTTGATTAATAAAGTACTTTGAAACGTTCTTTTCTCCCAGCTCACTGGAGCAAATCACGAGCCCAATTTGACAGTGTTTGGAGAGGATGTGAACACAGAAGCACCATAAATCTACTCAGGCTCAACCCTGCTGTTAGGTTCAGAAGCAAAACAACCCAAACCTGAAGACAAACCACTGAGAATGGCCAGGCTCTGCACTGAGAGGCAGCTGCTACTCAATGGAAAAGCAATACTAGCAAGGGTGTCCCCTCCTGTGGTTTTATTCCACTTAAACCAGAGAGATTAGGAATCCCACTTCCATGCCCATCACTGAAATTCATCCCCATGGGGTTTAGGTTTACCTCTAGTTTTTGGGTGATCTTTTTCTTCAGCTCTTCGGGTACGAAATCCTCAAAGACAAAGCTCCAGCCAAACGCTTCTGCTTCTGTTTTGTACTTCTTTTCTCTAACAAACTCCCTGGCACAAACACAACACACTCAGGTGGCTGGGAGAGAGCTCTTCAAGAGTCACACCACCAAATACAGCCACCTGCACACGCAGCAAGATCAGAGCAAGGCAAAACATACCCAACCTACAGACACCCCATCTGCAGAGCATCCTGGCTCCTCCCCAGCACAGCTCAGGCCAGTTTGATACAGACTGAACAGATAAAGCAGCCCAATTACATCTGTTCCCAGATGTGACAGGCGTTTCTGTTGCCTGTGCAGGTAAACTCACCCTGCACTCTGCTCTTCCATAAAACATAATGACTTCACAGACCAAAAATCCCTTAAAGGCCACTAAACCCACAGCTGCTGTTAATGAAGCAGCCCTACAATGCAGAAACATATGTCACATGCTGCTGAATAATCTCACCCTGCTTCTGCCCCATTTACTTCCTCACTGCCTAAGTTGCAGTAACAGCCATTACTGAGTGTTGCTGAGTGCTCAGTGGTGCGTGGAAGCACTGGCTCTTCTTAAGCAACAAGGGCTCTGCCAGGCAAATAAAGGCATTTCCCCCAATGCATTTATTAGTGCTCTGTACAAGGGCTCCTGTAAAATACATGGAGTGATCCGGTGTTTGAGAATGGAAATGGAACCTATAGGAACCTGCAATCTGAAGCAGCACAGCCCTGTACATAAGAACACACACACACACAAGTGTGTTTGCAAGGGAAAGGAAAAAAGAAAGGGAAAAGAAAAAAGAAAGGGAAAAGAAAAAAGAAAAGGGATGAGAAGAAGGAGAAAAGGAAAAGAAGAAGCAAAGAAAAAGAAGGAGAAACAGAGGGGGAAAGGAAGCATTTTCGTGAGCTATACTGGTAAGATGCTTCAGCTTTCACCTCTAGAAATGATTTACTACTGACAAACACATTCTTTTGTCCTTGTGGCAGCATCCCAGGGCTGGTTCTCAGACCTGGGAATCAGCCCCAGAAGACCCAGCGCCCTCCAGGCTACCAGGACCCTGTAACCCACACAGAGCCAAGCCTCTGCAACCCTTCACCCTTACCTGAAATCCCTGTTTGTGACTGGGTATCTGTCAACAGCAAACGGCTTCACTGTCACCTTCCTGACGGGCCCCTCTTCATTCCTCTTCTCCAGAGAGCTGGATCCCATCTGGAACTTCCCACCAGGCAGCTGCACCATGCTGTCATCCTGGGCAAACGCTGAAAAGGGAAGAAACTCGGGGTGAGAACTTTCATTGCTAAACACGACCACACAGGACAGCAAGAAGTATTTGCAGTAAAAGCCCTTGATGTACTGGAGATCGGGTTATCTCCTACACACATAACTGTAGAGATACGTTAGCGACTACGATTTGTATTTGGTAACAAGCTTTAGAACGCTTCAAGCCACATTTTCCATGTGTCTCGGCGCAGGGAATGGCTCCAACCGGGTGCAATCACCCCGGCAGCACCTTTAAAGGAGCGCTGTGGTCCCCGGGCTCACCGCGCAGCGCCCAGCCGCACGCCAGCAGCGCCAGCGCCGCAGCGGCCATCGCACCGCGATCCAACCGCAATGACACGGAAGAGCTGCGGGAGTCGGGAAGCGCTTCCGGGACCTGCCCCACGGCGGGAGCCCGCGGGGCTTCCGGGATAGGGACCGCGTGGTCGGGTGTGAGAAGCGGGTACCGACACCCTTCCTGGTGCTGGGGACACCAACACAGCCACCGCCATCCCGAGCCACCGGCGTGGCACCGGCTAAAGGGGGTGTTAGAGGGGTTAGGGTTAGTGGTTGTTGTTTAAGGATGTTTTCATGGTGGTATAGCAGCTGCACGTGAGCAGGGAAGCGTGGCTGCTAACAAAGCACAACAGGGGTTAAGAAAGATCATTTAGGAGGCTAGGAACCCACTCATCCCTTTTACCCCAGCAGCTTGCCTGCACAGGCTTGAGCTGGAGCTGCAGCTCTGCCCTAAGCCAGCTTATAGCCCTAGTTGTCCATTAGTACTTTAATGTAGTAGTGTTAAAAACTAGCCACCATGTTGTATAACAAGGCTGATGACACATACTGGGTCTTTCACCACTCCTCCAAACAAGTTAACTCGCTCAGTTCCATTTGTAAGGAAGTACAAAGCCATGAAGTGATCAATGCAACCCAGTTTTACAACATAAGAGAGCAGACTCCAGCTCTGAGCCCAGGCTCCCCCAGCAGCAGAGCCTCCTTTTTCCATGTTTTGCCTACGGTGTAACCACCCTGAGAACACCGATCTGGTCTGATTGATGGAAGCTAAGCAGGGTCAGGCTCAGTTAGTACCTGGATAGGAGACCGCCTGGGAATCCTAGCTGCTGCAGGCTTTTTGGGCAGCTGTGAAAGAAAGGTTTTTGTACAGGGATGATGTTTTGAGTCATTTGGCCAACTGGAGCACAAGAGAGAAAGGCATTCAGGCCACTGCAGAGATGATCTATTGTAGGCCAGAGGCTGGGAATGCATCTCTAGATACAGATGAAGTCAAACGTACACAATACATGTAGTGGAAATTTACTGGTTTTAACACTGCCCTTGAGAGCTAGACATCACAAGTCAAGGCCTGCAGCCCACTGGAACCAGGAGGTGAAGTTTTAAATAAGCAAGAGGCTAAAGCACAGAATGTAAGAGTTTATTGGGTAAAAAGAAAAGCAACGTCAGTTGTACACATCAGTGAAATGAAAAATAAATAACTGAGTTTTAGAGCCAAATGTCTGATCAAGTTGCTATTATTTTGACTGGCCACATGTTTACCAAAGAGGGGCTGCTTGTGACAGCAGAGGAGCTTCTGTTGCTGGGACAATCCACCACAGCCAAGGAAAACGCATCTTTGGGTGGATTTCTTACAAACATTCCATGGGGCACTTCTGGAGCTGACCACCACCCGCAACAACAGATCCAAGTCAGCCTTTAAGAGAAGAGAGTCCGGCGCGCATGATCTCATCCACCAAGAGAATGTTGCTAGCGATCTCCGTGCTGGACATAGGACAAACAGTGTTAGAAGAGCCACCTGATAGAGTTCAAAGACAACTCAGCTTCATTTCTGCCTTTCCAGACAGCTTCCCCTACAACAGATGGCTCCATTCCATGTTATCAATTGCAATGATCAAACAAAATGTAACTATTTGAAGTGAAAATAGTGTTAACATTTACCATGAATGAAGCAGTTGTTTTTTGACATTGTAATTATCCCAGATTCCAGCTGCTGCAGCGACCATTGGCTCACCTGTGAAAGATGTATAATGTTTTTTAAATAACCGACTCATAGAATTCAAAGACTTTCCACTGTCTAATCTGTGATATTGGTACATTCAACAGTGTTACCGTGTGCTTTATCTTCACAAGGACCTTAACAGAATGCAATGAAATACCCCACTGCACCAAGCCTGAAGCACCAGGAAACCTGCAGAGCTATTTATGGAAAGAGGGATAGCTGTCTGCACTCAGAGCAACTTTACTCTTCCTGCAGCTCAGCCATGACAAGTTCCTACTAGAGCATTATTTGAGGCAGTTCTTACCAGTGTTTAGATCAACCCCAGTGAGCTGCCCTGACTCTGCATGCTCTGTCTGAACCTTCACTAGCGTTTCCTGGGGATCATAACCAGCGTTCTGAGCAAGAACCTGCAAGAGAACAGAGATATTAGTTCATATTAATTAAAAGAGATCTTCAGCAGGCAAAGCAATGGGTCTTGGCATGCTTTAAAGCCGCTTTATTCAGAGTTCCTCGTACCTTAGGAACGATGAGCAGAGCATCAGCAAAAGCCTGAACTCCAAGCTGGACTCTTCCTTTTACATTAGGTTTATGCTTAAGAAGAGCACTAGCTACTGCCACTTCCAGGGCACCTGCTCCTGGAACCACACATCCTGCAAGGGAAAACTCGACGGTGAGACTTCACAATCAGTACCTATCCCAGTTTAAACAGCTAATTTTCAGTGTAGTTTGACCTCTTCCTTTATCTTTTGAAAGACAGCTTGTGTCTGATCAGGTGAATACTTACATGGTTAACTACTTGTAAATACAAGGGATAAGAACAGTAATGGTAACTGAAAGCACTTCACATTGAAATACACCAAGCTTGGTGTCTGACTGCATGGCATACCAATGAAACTGATATAAAATTTACTGATTTCAAGGTTTCAACAGAAGATCCTTAATATCCCTGAACAGAGCAGAGCCTTACCATCCTCAATAGCATTTTTAACAGCACGCAGCCCATCTCTTACTGCATCCTTGATCTGTGTGAGTGTATGCTTATTTGGTCCCCTGATCAACAGGGTGACAGAGCGGGGGTTGTCACATTTCTCAATAAAGGTGTATTTCTCTTCACCCTGTGAAAAACCATAGGGTTACATACTCATGTCATTATTTGCTCAATGTATACACCTAGTCAGAAAAATTGAACACTTTCACATTCAGTTCTGCACTCAAAGCGTTTCAGAAAGTGATGAGAAGCACAAGAACCTTATTTCGGTTTTCTGAACTCTACAGATATTAAAAGCATAATATGCAAATAACAGGAAAGTACACTACAATAACAGTAAGCATCCAGGTAGGTGTTCACATACAAGTGGGACACTGGGATGTGAAATGCCAGCAGCCTCTACCCGCATCCCACTAAAGCTGTTAAAACACTCAAGAAAAATCCATGCGTAGATATATCAAGACAAAAGAAAAAGTGGCACCAAATTAGGTGTATCCAACCTGCCTTCAGCTGAAAGCTGTGTCATACTCACCAATGTATATTCATAGACAAGCCCTGCGTGTCCCAGACAGTCAACAGTGAGATCGTCCAAGGAATTCATGGCAGTACCACCACATGCAAGGGTCAATCTGAGAAAGAATGTGTACAGCTTAGCACTTGCTTTGTGTTAAGCACTATCTGAAGTCACTAATGTAACAGCAGTATTTCAGCATGCAGAACACCACACACAGGAGCAGTTTGCTTCTATTCATGAAAAGAGCTCTTCACAAAAATAAGCTTGTAGAATCAAGTCTCCTCTACAGGCATCTAGATGTGAAGAGTCAGCTGCAATTCCTGCATCACCCTGTGTGCCAAACTGATATTCCTACAGTTTATACAAACTATCCTAAGTAACAGCAGCAAAAGCTGGTGAGACTGAAATGGACTTTTTAGTGCAAGTCCTTTAAAAGTGGATTCAAACCAGACTTGGCTCACTGCTCAGATTTGGAAAAGCATGTTATTTAACCCTCTCCTCTCCACAGAAACTGACCTTTCCATGTTCCTCCTTTTAGCTCTCCGCAAAGCGACTATTCCTTCTTTTGCAAGTGCATCCAAGGAAACTGGGTCAATTCCCTAGAAATAAAGGAAGAGACCATCAGGATAAAGAAAAAGCTAAACACACCCTCTCTCAATCTGACACTAATGAGTAAGTCCTCCCCCAGGGCTCAAAGATCTCAAATAGGAACTGTATGCATATATGCAAAAGTACATCAGCCTAAATTCAGATATTTCTGTCTGCAGAATGGTACACAAGGGGAGCCAAATAGCACATGGCTGGCCAAGAGAGCCAGCATTACAAATTCATTTTTCTAGTTAGTTATAGCCTTCATCTCACCTTCTGGTTGATCACAATAAATCCTTTATCTGAATTGCCACAGACTCTTCTTTTGAAGTCTGTGATTTTTTTCACTCTGTCTTCAATGAATTTTCTTTCTGCTTTCACAAGCTTCTCTCTCTCTTCAGCACTTTTATAGAAGAATCCAGAGCTCACCTCTCTAAAGGAGGAAAACACCCCACAACGATAATGAAAAAGCAGTAAAAAAGCCTCTCCTCTATGCTGTAGAAATAAATATCAGTCCTTTCAGCAACATTTTAAAGGAATCAAAATAGAACAACCAAGCCACTCCCCTGCCCCAGACCAGCATGCAGAATACAGCTGTTCTGTTCTCTGCTTCAGAGCTTCTCCATTGCAAGAAATAAGGCACACATCTGAAACTGAGCAAACTCCAGATTATGTATTCAGATGTTTCTTTAGAATATAAAATTATACTCAAGAAAGGAAGAACTTCCATCCTTTTTTTCTCCAATGAAATAATGAAACCAAAACCCACTACGAAGCTCTGCCCCTCAACGGCATTTTCTCAGCCACCAGCTTCCCCTTCCCAAAAGGGGACAGCAGGAGCACTACCTCTTCTACTCCACCTTCTACACTACCTGCCTTGCTGTGGAAAAGCCTATGCAGTCTTTCAGGTTCTTACTTAAGCACACCTTAAACAAGTCTTAAAAGACAGGAGCATTTTCTGCTCCTTACCTTGCTGCTGTGTACTTACGTTTTCTCATATTCTAGAGATACATTGCAAGTAAGAACATAAGCATCTTCCATTCTTTTCTTCATGTCAGGATGACGAGCACCATGGTCCAAAACCAGCCCCCTAATCAGCCTGAAAGATTAGAAAGCATTTTGTGTGTCAACATACACATACAGGAGACATGTATTTCATGGAAGTGCAGGCAAGTCAGAAAATTGACCACCTGCACTGTCAAATACAAACTGCCTGTGTTGGGAGTTAACAACCATGTATTCCACTTCCAAAGGCATGCCCACTCATGTAAAAAGCATACCAGGCAGTGTGAAAAAGGAATTTATTCTGGCATAGTGTCTGACTGCATTAGCTACTTAGGAAAGCTAGTGCAGAATTCATCCATGCCTATGGAATTTCCAACTAGATGACTACAATCCAGTTTCCATTCATCAAATGCTATTTTGTACTTGGACACATATGAGCCTAAAGCACAACAGAACTACAGGCACTATTACTGAGAAAAAGTATTTATTCAAGCTGTTGTGTAAAAGCCTGAGCCAGTGTTACTCTTTGCTATTCAAAAATCCAAACTCTTCTAAAAAGAAAACAGAACTCCACAAACTACTCAAAAGATCAGGGCACCATTAAACTGAAGCTCAAAGATAATTATTACTTACGTTGTGTCAGTTTCTGATTTGTGCTTCATCTCCATAATCTCTACCATGTGGAGGTCAATAGGCTCATTTGGTTTTCTAATTATCAAAACAGAATCTACTATAGCCTGGAAGTGAGGGAAGGGGGGTAAAAAAAAAACAAATACAAACACAAAACAACTATTAGTCTTCCAAAGTACAAGTTCACATCTTTCCATCCACCTTTCACTCAAGTAATAATCACAGCTCTGTAAAACCTCTTCACACTAAAAGAGGCAGAAGACACACACAGACCTACCTCCGTTAGGATGTCAGCAAGCTCTGCATGAACTTTAGTACGGAGGGATGTTCTGGCAACATCTATGAGGGTCTCCCTGTCCATTTCCTTGGTTACTTTCACCTGCTCCAAAACTTCGAGTGCTTTTTCCTTTGCGAACTCAAACCCTTCTGCTACTATTCTAGGGTGCAAACCCTAGAACAAGGAAAGGAAATCAGTAGACAAAGTAGTATTTTTTCCTGAAATAGAACCTGCAGTTTCAACACTCTATGTCAAAACATCCTACAAAACCAAGAAAATGTACTGTCCTTCTGAATACATGTAAAAGGAATGCAAATCCTTCCAATGCAGAGGAAAAGTACAGATTCTTCTAGCACAGAATTGAAACCAAGGGAACTACAAAGCACACTTGGGTGTTCACTGTGCAGTACAAATGCGTGTTCTGTAACTACAACATCTAAAATACCTACTATCAGGGAAGTTCTCCTTGTTAACACGGAAATAAAAGCATTTTAACTCACACAACACAGACAGAAGTAACGGCAGGTATCAGACAAAACCTTATCAAAAGCTACAGTATCAGTAATCAGTGGGTTTAGTTTTGAACAAGTCACTCATTTTAAAAGCAGAAACACAGATTCACTTTCATGTTTGACTTAAGAGTATTAAGCATCAAACAAAACAAGCTGAATGGTCTCAGATGAAGCGTCTAACTTGTCCACCTACCAAAGAAATATGGCATACATACCTCAGAGATATACAGGTCTGCCTGCTTTAGGAGCTCACCAATGATCAAGACATTCGAAGTGGTGCCATCTCCAGTGATGTCATCTTGTGCTGTTGCTGCTTTTGCTATCAAAGAGGCTGTAGGGTGTTGTATTTGCTAAACAAAAACAAGAAGCTGACCTTAAGTCTTCCTGTACTGGTGCAGGAAGCAAGTAATTTGCAACCAGCTAAACAAAATCTGTAAGAACTAGTTGATGTTTTCATGATTCATGTCTATTCTGCAGGTTTCAACAAGTAATACCAATAACTTTGACAATAAGTGGATGGAATTAACCCGTGTAACACTAATCCCCCCTCAGATTATGCATCTATACACAAAAACTTTTAAGTGCTAAGGGCCAAACTAGTCAACCATTCCCAATTAGCTTGGCAGAGCCCTTCTCTCCTTTAGGCAAAAGATGCACCATCACAACTGGACTGCTGCTGGCACTAAACCCAGCATGTTTAGAGCTAATTCAGGAATCTCTGCATGACCAGTGGTGTACATGCTCTCACTGGTTTGCTATTCCTTTGGCAGTTTACTTATGAAACTAAAGAACATTCACATAGTTTGTTTCTTGCCAGTTGCTCTGCTAAACAGTACACTTGGTGTTCCAGTTATGAGCATCATGCCTGCCCAGCCAGACTTCACAACCACCATATGTGACCTTGGGTTACTTACAGAGAACACACACATCACTTAGCATCTCCAATGGTTGCCTGAAGTGTATCTTAACATAGGTTGGAGCCTATGAACCTACAGAAAGGTACCTACAGCTGAAAAGATTGGTGCTCAGTAACTGGAGTCCTGAGTTGGAAAGGACCTTAAAGCTCATCCAGTTTCAACCCCCTGCACAGGCAGGGACACCTTCCACAAGAAGCTCCAAGCCCCATCCAACCTGGCCTTAAACAGTGCCAGGGATGGGGCAGCCACAGCGTCACTGGGCAGCCTGTGCTAGTGCCTCAGCACCCTCATTGTGAAAAGCTTTTTCCTAATATCTAATCTAAATATCCCCTCTGTTTAAAGCCGTTCCCCCTTGTCCTGTCCCTACTTGCCCTTATAAAAAGCCCCTCTCCAAGTTTCTTGTTGGCCCCTTCAGGCACTGGAACCTGCTCAAAGGTCTCCCAGAGCCTTCTCATCTGCAGGGTGAACAAGCCCAACTCAGCCTGTTTCCCCATAGCAGAAGTCCTCCGGCCTCTGAGCATCTTTGTGGCCTCCTCTGGACTCGCTCAAGCAGGTCCACATGCTTCTTACATTGGGGCCCCAGAGCTGAACACAGCAGTCCAGGTGAGTGAGTAGACAGAATTCAATGGGACCATTTATTCTGTCATTTAGCTTTTTATTATTATCCTTAAAGTACTACCTCTAGTATGAAAGAAGTGATTTAACAATGTTTTTCCTGTCTCCCAGATCACTGTGTACATTAACTTCAACACTTCACGCTGAATTACGATAGCTAATAGAGTGCAATACTCCACAGGCACTTACAGGCCCTGCTCAGCTGGCAGCACACCGCACCCCAACAGCGCCATGGGCTCAACATGAGGCCCCCAGCTTGTGAGACCCAGTGCAGTGAGTGGCAGGGGGGCATCACCCCTATGGTGTGGACACCATGATCCACCTCTTGTCTCAACATGCAAGAGCTATGGGCTGCATCTATCACTCAGTTTTAAACACCATGGCAAACTCTGCTGTCTTAAAGCTGCTCAAGCAGCACCAAAGTATGCTTTATGTAAGCAAAACGGAAGACACATAAGTGCCAATTTCATTATTTTAACAGCTCACGTTTGCTTTTAACCTGCCAAATTAGCACACAAACTCCATTCAACGCCTATCACGCTGCCCTTCTTTATCTCCCGCCCAAGGAGCACTAAGCCCTCAGCGACCACCACAGAAACGCGAACCGGGGGCTATGCAGGACGAGGTCTCCCCTCAGCCCCAGGCACCCCAAGGCTCCCTCCCCCTCGAGCACCAGCTCCAGCTCACCATTTCCTGCAGCAGCACGTTGCCATCTTTGGTCAGTTTGATGTCCCCCGAGGCCGACACCAGCCTGTGGGCGACACGAGGCGGGTGAGCAGCGGCCCGGCCCCGGCCCCACCACCCGTGCCTGCCCCAGGGCCCGCACCGCTCCCCCTCCATTCATCCCGCTCCACCAGCCCCGCGGCCTCCTCCTTTGTCCCCCGCCATGCGGCAGCGGCGCCCGGGCTCCCCCTGCCTCTCCCCTCACGCCCTAAGGGCCGCTCGGAGGAACCTTCCCCCCAGACCCCAGAGGGAGGCGCGGGGGGGGGGGGTCCCCTCACATCTTTATGGTGCCCTTAGGGCCCAGGTTGGTCCTCAGCACATCCTGGAGACCGCGGGCCGCGCTGATGTTCACCGCCAGCGCTGCCTGGGCGCGGGCCACCTCCGCCTTGGGGTTAAGGCTCTTCACCGCCATAGTCACCACACCACACGGCTCCGCTATGGGCCAAGCCGGGCGGGGCAGGCGGGGCCGCTTGGAGCGGGCATGGCTGTAGCTCCTGTCGCTCCAGGGGATCCGGGCGCGGTGAGCCTTAATGTGACAGAGACCCCCCCCCACCCCGGCAGGTTCGCGGAACTGTGAGAATAAATAATTAAACCCGGGGATTTAACGTTAGAGGGATAGAATTAATAGTTAAGCGGCCCGGATTAATAATCAAAGTGATTCTTGGAAAGATTCAGAGTTGAGGTTAATGAAAATGTGGAGATCAGTGCAACTTTGACGGGTGCTGGAAGCATTTGGCACTTGGTCTGCCAGGGCGCAGCCCATTTGTGTCTTACTGGATTTGGGCTCCGAAGTGGATTTTCCCTTGGGAAGGGAGCTCCGGCCCTGGCTCCTAACACACCCCGCAGGCACAGAGTGCTCCGAGTTTGGCTGCGAGCTTGGGCTTGTATCCCCAAACAGCCATCTGCTACCTCTGAGCAAGTGGCAGTATCAGGTGTGGCACAGCCTGCTGCTTATTTCAGGTATTGCATAAAGAAAGTGCCTGCTCCCGCAGTAACCATGGCCTGTGGTAGCAGGGGTGTGCCACGGACATCCAGGCTTAGCGTTTGTTGGTGTTAAAAACCTCTATCAGCTTGAGGGGGTGCTAACCCCCCCAAACAGGAGCGACTGGTACCCAGGATTCGGTCCATCCTCATCCACCAGGCATGGGGATGGCGCAGGGTAAATCTCATCCCACTTGTTGCAGCAGGGAGCTCTGGATGCAGCCCTGGATGCTGGGTTTGGCACTGAGCAGCGATGCAGAGAGATGAAAATGTTTTCGTGCCTCTTCCAGTAGCAAAGCCTAAGCGTGCTGTTGGGTACAACGTTGTTTTGGGAGAGCCTGACTGAAACAACTGTTAGGGCAGGTTTTGGCTATAGGCTGGGAATCCGGTGAGGGAATTGGGTGAGGAGCTCAGGTTTCTGGGCAAAACACCATGCTGTGCAGGAGGACTGCCCTGCATGGCCAGGCAGAGTGACTCAGATAGCTGCCAATACACTTGGGTTTCTGGTTTGAAATGTTTTAGATGGAGTCGGTGTTTGAACATGACACAAGTTTGGAGGCCTTTTGTTTAGCTGAGCAGTGCATCTGCTGTGTGAAATATTGTTAGTGTAGTGGCTGGGCTTTCTGTTCTGTTACTGTAATCATTAGAAGTATACATTAAGCATTGCAAAATGCAGGAAATTACGCTTGGCCTTTCAAAATTGCCTCTGAAACCCTGTTAAGGTTTAGTCTTCACTTTTGTTGTGATGCTTCCAACCTGCTGAAACCATAACACCAACCCAGCCCCAAGAGGCTGCAGTGCTAATATCTGAGGTTCCTAGATGCAATGCCTGGTTAAAACAGCAGAATCCCCAGCTCTACCCTCGATTCCATAGCCCCAAAGTCACACAGAAATACTTTGCTGATCTTGATTCCCTGCTTTGTAATGGTTCTACCTCGATGGTCTCTCTCGGGGCTGTTCTCAGTAGAGGGCAGCCTTGTCAAACCCATCCGCACACCAGCGGGCACCTTGTATGTTTTCCTTGCTGCTGTTGTGACCTGTGTGGGTGATGTCCTGTGGAATTACCCATCCTAAACACCTGCGGTGCTTGGAGCTGGCTGCTGACAGTGCTATGGCCATTGCCCCAGCACATTCAGGTTTGTGAGGGCAATTATTACTGTAGCAAAATAGAAGTTCTGGGAAAATTTACTTTCAGATGGGTTTTTTTGTGGGGAAAAAGCCATTTTCAAAGATATTCTAGTCCTCTGCTTTTTGTACAAACAGAGAGGATGTGTAGTGATGTACAAGAGTTAGGTCTGTGCTTGTATCAGCTATCACACATCCACATGAGCTGTGCTTTTCACTCTTAAACATCCTCTTAAAGCTTCCAGGAAGACTTCTCTGTGTTTCTTTGCTGGATCCGAGAATAGTTATTTTATGGTAAAGTGATATTTGTCATTGGTGTTTTCACATGAAATCCCCATTTTGCAGCATTTTTCAGACATCAGGACAAGCTTTCCTCCATTTTCAGTCGTAGCTGTAGTTGTTGAACTGTTCTGCATATTTGTTTTTAATGCTTAGTAAAAACACAGAGCAGATGCTTACCAGGCCTGAATTGTCCCTTGAAATCAATGGATTTACAACAAATTACACCAGACTAGGATCAAAATATTTAACTGAATTAAAAGCAACGTGTCTGTTAAACTAAGCCAAGTAAAGGGAATATCCGTCATGAAATATTCAGCAGCGACTCTCTCAGTCAAATCATGCACTGCTTATCTTGGCAAAAAAAAACCTCTGAGATTCTCAGTAAAAGCTGTTTTCTTTCATCTTTATCAAGATCTGTTTCCATTCAACCTTATTCACAGAAATGATTTCTAAATCCTCTTTAAAAACATCCTCCCCTGCCATGATAAAACTAACAAACAGGACCAGGCTGAGCAGGGAACTGTGTCACCAGCTTTGCAGCAAAGGGGCTCTGTACCATCTATCCCAACAAAAGAAGTTACTAACAGATGCTCGTGGTGACAAATGGTCATGTAGTGAGACCGTCTGAAAAAACAGAAAGGAAGACATGGGAGGAGAGGCACGTGAAGCTGTTGATTTTAACTAATGCATGCAGTTTTGAGGGGTGATACTGCCAGAATGGCAAAAGAGATCATGCACAGAATGTGACTGGTGCACCCAGTGGTGCAAGACAATCTTTCACGATGGGCAGCAGTCATAAGACTCCCATCACAAGTGAATGAAAGACGCTAAATCAGCTAAATCAGGCTTTCTTGACCTTGAACAAACCAACCAACTTCATAGGTCTGGGTTGGCAGTCTCCCATTTCCTAACCAATGTCCACAGTAATGTCCGAGGGAAGCTCTTCTGTGGGATACCAAAACACAGCACGGACAGGTTTTGCAGTTTTCCCATTGCCTTTGGGGAAGCAAACCTGAGCCTTCCCATAGGAACAAGCTTAATTTTACCCTCAAAACTTATGCTGAATGTTGATTTTGTGTGTATGTAACACACTCTGATGCACCGACAGCGTAAGCCAAAATGCAATAATGCAATCTTAACTCACAAACCCTTTCATCTCAAACCCAGAGAAAGGAAACAAGTGTCCCTGCCTGGTCTCCGGGAGAACCCCCTGATGGTCAGCCCTGCTCTGCTGGCACAGAGCGAGATGAGTTTGCCAAGCCCCGTCCTGCTCCTCACGCCTGTGGCACAGGCAGGCTGCAGGCGTTCCGCGGGGCCAAGCCGGGAGCGCCCCAAACCGGGCCCGAGCGGCTCCTCCCCTTACCAGGCAAGGTTACACCTCTCGTCCGTGCGCCTGTCAGCGCACAGCTGGACTTCTCTGGTTACATGTGTGCAGCCCTTTAAAAAACACGCAGCCTGGCTTACTCAGCACATTATAAAAGAGTGATTGACAAAATGCGGCTTCCTTCCAGATCAGCCCGTGCCGTTGTGTTTATGTGACTGAAGGTCTCAGCTCATCCCTTCTTTTCTTGTGCAGTGAGGAGCAGCAGCAGCAGCAGCCACGGCCAGTACAATACTGTAAGTCACCGGGAACGCTTTCTTCTCTCAGTTTCGAAGGGGTTGGTGTTTGGTGTAACACTCTATGGTTCTAGCATAGAAAACACAGAATAACTTCTGCTGGGGCTGTGACTGTGCTGCCCTGCGAGATGCAGCAGCGGTGTGGTGCCTGTTTTATAGCAGCAGCATGAATGAATGATGCAATCGTGCAGGGGGGAAGCATCATCATTTTGTCAGCACAGGCAAGAGGGGATTGGAGAGTTGGGAGGCGTATGTCAACATCCATCAGGTTCCTTCTGTCCTTTTCCAAGTACTTTTTAAAAGGTGCTAAAATAAGTTCAGGTAGGCACTGCTGTTCAGGTATTAGTGTATAGCTGCAAACAGTTCATCTCTTGGCTTGCATACAGGTTTGAATTACTACCTTTAAAAACTGAACAGAAAACCAGGAAGTGTGAAGCAACCTCAGTGAGGTTAAGGACTGAATTGTTCCATTCTCACGCTGAAACCCACAGAAACTCACAATTATAGATGGTTGGGTTAAACTTGTAAAGAGTAGTAGTACTACTTGCAGGGATATGAACATCAGTCACAATTTGCTTAAATATAACTAGCCTGTTTAAACATATCCTCTTTCCTCTAAAGCTTACAAAACATATTGCTAATACTGAATTAAACCTCAGCACAGAAAAGCTGTATCTGTATTACTCCCATTTTACAGACATAGAACTAAAACCAACGAGGATTAAGTGGTTTGTTTAACACCATGGGAGCACTTCTGAGAGCATCTTACAAGCAGGATCACTCCTGGAGGGGGAACAGGTCCTGAGAAAGGTTTGAAGAACTGTTTTCTCCAAACCCCTTACTCTAAGCAGCAGTTTCCCTTCAATGCAACAGAAACACTTTAACATAGTTTTTTGTTAATCTCACACACGTTCAGCACAGCATTACTCTCTATCTCAGAGTGTATCTCAGTGCTCACCCTCACCTTGCTAAATGGGAAAGTCAATCAGAAACACCAGAAACTGTTTGCAAACCAGGATAGTCCTGAGTGATCTGTTTCAAAAAATAGTTAATATTTCATTAAGATTCACTTAATCTTCATTTTTACACAGCAATAAACCTCAACATAATGCAAAATAGCAGTGTGGCAGCACTTCTGGGAGCTGAAACACACCACCACGTGAAGTCTAGCCGCAGTGAGGATTTTGAGATCTCATCAAGATCTCATCAAAATACCCCAGCCCAGAACACCTGGAGATCCAAGTACCATTTGCTTGTTTCTTTTGCATTATAGGTAGCAGATGCTGTGGATGTTTCAGTTTTTCACAGTGCAGCAAGTGCCCTTCTCAGCAAACAGAAGATTTCAGTTGTTTTCCTTTGACATGTGGCCTTACATAACTCCTGTGCTTGCTTCTGTGACTCCTCCCTCTCTGTTACGAAATAGAACTATTTCTTGTAGAAAGGACAGGGTTAGGGTTTTTCCTGAGTACCCTAATGAAGTACTTCATAGCCTGGAGGCAAGCAGATCTCATGGGAATTCCACTTTTCTCTCGTGATTTCCTTTTTCCCCATCCTTAGCTCAAGTTTCATTCTGTTTCTCCCTTCTGTCAGTCTCTTCTTATGTTTTCTGTAGTCACTTCTTTGGCCACTGTTTCTTCTTTTCCCCATTTTCTTATTTTCAGCTTTTCCCCAGAATATTTGATTATCAAACCTGTTGAAATGTCTGCTGCTCGGATGCTTTTCCAGCACGGAAATAGGATAGGAATAGATTATTTACCTGAAATTCAGTGGCAGAAAGATGAGAAATTTTCTACCCATGTTTTTCTCATGGAGACAGAGCTCCTTGTTTGTGGGAATTTCTTTTTTCTTACCAGTTCATTAAAACATTGAAGTATATTTCCAAGTGAAAGTTGTTCTCATCTAGATTTAGGGCTGGGAAAAAATAAATCACAAGTGACTGAAATTGGCATGTTACCATTTGTAATGGCATCTGCCAGCCTGTGGAGCTGCTGGTGACTACTGGAGCTCTGCCATCAAGGACAGAAGAACTTTATTTCACTCCAAGTGAGCCACCTTGAACTCCTAAGATTTGATTTTCCCACCATCAAGATTCCCTGCAATAGTTGAAGCTTCCTTCATAGGTTCTTCTCTTTGCTCCTGCGTGAGCTTCCCTACTTCACAGTTTATCCCAGCTGTGACGGTACCTTAGCCAAACCCAGGTCTGTTTTCCAGGACCCAGTGCCCAGCTGTAGGAGAAAGTGGAAAGATTTTAGCAGGTCACAGGCCAAGGGAGATCAGGAGCTGCATTTCAAAACACAACCTTTCCAACTTGTCATTTTTAGGCACCATAAACCACAGCTTGAAACTCTTCTGAAAGAGTTACCGCATGGAAGAAAGAGAGGACAGGGTTAATTCCAACCATTCCACAACTGGGATCCATAGTTCTTCCATTAACTTCTCTATTTGTCCATCAAAGTCCACCACAACAGTGGCCTAGTCATTGTAAGGAGTATCCAGAAGGAAAAGGAGTATGGGAAATGCAGATACCAGAAAGAAGGAAAAGTGAATGTCTCTTCCTTCCTGCTCCCATTGTGTGTTTCCAGTGATAACATTTTTCTGAGAGTGATTAAAATTCTGATGTATCCAGAAATACATTTCATTTTTTTCCCAAGAAAAAACAATCCCAGTGCAGTGTCCCCACACAGTGACATTGCATCATAATGTGGCACTGTTGCAGTGCAGCCTCAGGTTAGTATGAGGCAATGTGATGGCTTTGCATAATAAGGAGTCAGTGTTGGAACACTGTGATGCAGATGTTACACCACAGTGATGCAACAAGTTTGTCCAGTAGAGCAAATCTCTATAACTGGCTCCAAACCAATGGCTGAAGTTTTGGTGGATGTTACAATGTCCAAGAGGCTGGAAAAAATTAATGCCCTGCCACTTAAAATATGTTAGTGGGTGTTTGGTTTCTTTTTTGATCCCACTGCACAAATATATCTAGCAAATGCTGCCAAGTCTTGCCCTGAAGTCAAAGCCCTCCTGCTCAGAAGTCAAAACCTGCCACTTCAAATACAGACACAGTGAAATGGAGCCAATGTCAAGTCAAGGCTAACACAAAGCATACTTGAATTCACGTGTCACCTGTCCACTCACTGCCAACTCTTAGCTCACATCCAGTCTCTTTATGTCCATGGCCACTTCAGAGAGAGAGGTTTCTGTGACGTGCCATGCTGCTGGCCTATAACTGTGATTCTTACATGTATAGTGCAGTCTTTATAGAAAAACATAAAACCCAAGATGCTCTCTGCAGCAAATAATTCTTTAGTGATGCTTCTAAGGCTGGACCAGATCTTTATACTATATCCATGCACAGAACAGCCCTGATGTACGAAGAGCAGAGACCTGTCAAACTATGGTTCAGTCCTTGTGCCTGCCCTTCCCAGAGCCTGGGGTTGTAAAAGCCCTTTCCTGGAGTATCTCCTGTTTGCTGCATAGCCACTCACCTTTCCTTGCTGGCACAGTGGGAAGGTTGAGCCCAGGCTCTGTCCTACCTTCCCACACCTAAACTGAATGCACAAGAGAAAAGTGTGGGCTGGGTGATAACCTGCTCGCCCATCCTCACACCTGCAATACAAATGAGCACTGAGAAAGCTACTTTGGCACCTCAGCCTTGTGCAAAAGCCATGAGCCCACTTTGGTTATTACAGTAATATGTTCACACCAAAAACTCAAGAATAGCTAGAATGACCCTCTGAGGGCAGTTTCATGGCTGCTGTTGGATAGCTTTGACTTTAATGTGACTTGCTCTCTCTGTTTCTTGCTATTTCATATCACCCATTTGTGAAACAGAGATTATCTCTTACAAATATGGCTCTTAGCTGTTCACAACAGGTTTCACCACTTAGGTTTGGTGGCTTCATTTATAAACTTTTAGTTTTCAGTGAAGGACTGGAGTAGTCTCTTTTATTCTGTACCTGAACAGATCAAAGATGAGTGTGAGTTCTTGTGTTCTATCCATTTTTTGCAGTGATTATGGTAATTTTTCAGAAAGCCTTTTGTCTCCCAATATTCACCAGTTACTAGCCATTACAATAAACCCAAAGGTTCCTATTCCTGCTTTGAGCAGTAACTATTTAGCTGTGATCTCTCAGCACACAGAATTCACCTCAGGAAGCAGCACTGGTGCTTACCATGTGGATCCCTGGATGACTCCTGCCTGGCCATGAACTGTAAAGTTTTCCAAAAAAGGCAAAAAATTGGTGGTTTTGGGGGAACTTGTGTGTATAAGACTTCTCACCATCAGAATTCATGTGACATGTAGGAGGAAAATAAATGAGCTCAGTAAGGTGAAACAAAAGATGAAGGTATAGAGCACAAGGAAGGTAGATAACATGCTGATAGATGGTATTTTTTCCCCTATCCCAGAAAAGGAGAGAATCTGCTACCCAGATCAATTACACAAGATGTGTCCTGAGGGACATCTAAGAGAGTAGAAGAAACAACCAAAAACTTACACAAACATCTGGGAAGTGAGATAAATAACAGCTTTCTCTCTGAATGTACACCCTGATAAATAGTGAAGTCCGCACTGAATTCCCTCGTGAAAAGAGGGAAGCACAAGATGAGCGGGGTAGAATAAGGAAATAGTTGATTAACACCTCATGCTTCTGATCTGCAGAAGTGCTCAACATATTTGAGAGGACAGATAAAAAAGGGAAGAACATAAACTTCTGTCAGGCATTGTAATGGAAAAAGTTGGCATGATGATGTGGTGTCTGAGTTGGTTGAGTGAAATTACCAAAGCCCAAGACTTTAATGGATTTTAGACTAATTCCCAATGCTAATGGCCAAATACATTCATGGATGATGAAAATATTTAGTTTGTATTAATAAGGACAGATAAAAGAATCTAAACCTTCATGATTTAGGGACAACCACACACTGATAGGTTTAAGATAATTATGTCTGTTGTGATCAAGCAAATCCTTAAGGGCTGGGTGTCTTTTACTGTCTCCTGGGGAAACTAATTTGACGGACTAGACTGGGTCTGATGAGAAATCAAGATCAAATTGAGCGATAAGGGCAAGATGAGACAGACAATTGCATGTCCCACACAGCAGTTGGCAGTCAGATGGTTCAGCAAATGCCAAGTATTACAACCTTGAACCCCATGTGAACATCAATGGGCCGAGCCTGCAGAGAGCAAATCAGCAACTGACCAAAGCTCCACAGCCCATCTGTAACGTAATTTGAACATCAGTAGGCAGCAACAGCAGAGAGCAAATCAGCAACTGAGCCAGACCTCCACCACTGCTCCCCCTTTGATATAAGTTGCCCACCAGGCTGTGCTCGTCCCTTCTCGCAAGAACCAGAGCAGTTGCACCAATGGCTCAAGACGGAGTGCAGTGCTGCCACTCAGAGAAAGACTTTATCTTGTCCCCTCACAGTAAGAAGGTTCCTAAAAGGATGGCATCCCTCTTGGAGATGAAAGAGATCTTCCGGAATGCTGATGCAGTCTGCTTTGATGTGGACAGTACAGTCATCAGGGAAGAAGGCATCGATGAGCTCGCGAAGTTCTGTGGAGTCGGAGATGCCGTTGCAGAGATGTATGTGTGTTTGCTGTTAACTTCATAGTAGTGGTAAAAAATGAGCATGGGTAAGGGTAATCTGTGACAATGAGTTTACAATAGGGATTAATTCTGTCATAGATTATCATAGTTTAAAAAGGATTTTAGGAATAGTAAGTGGAATTAATGCATAAAATGGAATAACTTCTTTTGGAACTGTGAAGCCACTCAACAAAACTATATTGAGAAACTCTCTAATGTATATTTCTTTGACAGACTTAAGATCAGCTCTCACCATTAAACTTTGTAAGCCCTCGGGAACTGTAGTATGAGACAGTGGAGAGGGGACAACTCTCTTATGATTTCCCTGAGACTGATGTTGTTTCTGTTGATGCTTGTAGCAAAAGTTCTGTTAAATTCAGAGAAAGGCACCTCAGCTGCAGTTCAGGAATACTGGTCCCAGTGGCTCATATGCACTTAGAGAGAGAATGAAGCAGTTTTCCCTTGCCTCTCTAGTTCTCACAAGAGCTCAGATCTGTGGAGATCTTCCCCCTGTGGTTGCTACCAGTCTTTTCAATGTACCAATGTTCTGTACAGTATAACCTAGAACCTATGGTCTCTGACCTTGTTCCTTGTCATGCTTTAACTAACTGTTCTTGGGAGAAACCTCAACTTAAGTGTTGATCTTGCTTCTTCTGGCTCACGACGTAGGACCCGCAGAGCTATGGGTGGCACTGTGACATTCAAAGCAGCTTTAACAGCACGACTCGGTCTCATACGTCCCTCCTATGAGCAAGTGCAGAAACTAATATCGGACAACCCACCTCAGCTAACACCAGGAATACGGTAAGGAGAATTTCAAATGAGCTCACTTCCAAAAGCACAAAAGGGCATAAATCAGTAAAATTCAGTGACACTGGTGAGGCTGTAAGACCACAGAGCTGGTTTAGGTTCACTTCCTGCTCCATTTCCATGTTGTTTGTGTCCAAAGCTTGTATCAGGAGCTTATAATGCCTTGAGTCCATGTCAAGTGGCTGAGCATCCATGTAAAAAGAAAACTGTCTCAGGTATTAACTATCATTTTGGCTAGCAAGCTCAAATGCTGGCTTGAGGATTAAACAGTATGGAAAACAATCTGTTCAATCAGGTCTGTTTTTTGACAGGTGATGGAGATTTAATACCCAGTATGAACTACTGGTTTGGTCTGTTCTGCAATTGCATTACCTCTTTCTTACACTTCCATGTGCAGTCACATCTCTGGACTCAGCTTAGGAGATCCACTGTTCAGAGCTACCCATGCACTGAAGTCCCTAAAAACTATTAAACAGTCATTAAGGGGACAGAGACATATATGTGCATATTCATCCATCTTTGGGTTTGGAATTAACTATTTAAACTGAAAAGTTTGGTTTTTTTTTCCTATTCAAATTGTTTCAAACAATTGAAAAGGATTTCTTCACTACAAAGCCTGCCCAAAGCTCTGAGTCTAAAACACGGTTAGCACATACAGTAGTTTGAGGTGATAATGTGCTTGTATTTTCTCCTTGAAATTAAGCACATGCTCAGCTTTTTCTGTAGAAGGCATAGCTAGAATGCAACTACAAAGAGAACATTGATTGCTTGTTTGGAATCACATGATTTCCCTTTTCATTCCTTCCCTTTCTTCCTCCTTTTCTGTGGAGCCTGCTTTAAGCCTTCACTTTGCTTTATAGCATTCAGCATTTCTGCTGTTCCTGCTGCTTCTCCAGCTCAGCACAGCTGCATGCTGATCCTCCTGCTTATGAGCCAAAGCCCATAAAACTTTTAACCACCTTCAAGCCCTATTGACATTAACTTGGTCCAAAAGCTTCTTTTTCTGATTCCTTTTGTGTTGCTGGTGCCCTCTTCTAAAGATGTCCAGTGTCTGGGGAACCAACTCCAGGGTGTGCGTTCTGCACACTTCTCAGCCCACTTCAGCACTGTGGTGCAGTGGCTTTCTCTCCCCATTCCCTATCTTTTTCCTGCATTGTAGATTCATTGTCTTGGTGTTGTTTTACTTCAGCAAAAAATACCGTAAATTGGATCCACTCTCATTTGAACAAAGGCAAACAGCATGAAAGTGTAAAGAGACCACTTCTAGGAAGTGCTTGTTTCTGAGCAACTAAACATCCATATGTCTCTAGACGAGATGGGTTTGTTTAACTCTTTTCAAGCAAGTCTATGCACAAAGCCAAGGGAAAAAAGGAAAAGCTTTGGGCAGCAGAGATGGAAGCAGCACACATCTGAACTAAACTGAAATAACACTACGTAAGGACAACCTTGTTTAGGACAGATGTATTTTACCTTTCCTGTTATCCCTACATGCTGCCAGGCACTCACACTTGTGATGCTCTTTCTGTCCAGGGAGCTGGTAAGCAGGCTTCATCAACGAGGGGTCCAGGTATTCCTGGTCTCTGGAGGGTTTCAGAGCATCGTGGAGCACGTGGCCTTGCAGCTGAACATTCCTACAGCAAACGTCTTTGCCAACAGGCTGAAGTTTTACTTTAATGGTGAGATTCCCATAAAGTCTCTTTTCTCTGCTCATTAATGCCACTTTTTTGGTTCAAACTGCCAGATATTGGGCTATAGATACTGCCCAGCCTAGACCTACTTGCTACCAATCCAGTAGCTTCAAGTAGGAAAACTCCAAGACCTTACCAAAAACATGAGTTAGGCCACTTTCCAGTCATATAAAATAGAGCTGTAGTTAACTTTTTAATTGCAAGCTGTGCCAAAGGTAAAGAACCTTACATTTGCTGACAGCAGAGTTTCATTTTCTCTTGCTCCTTCAAGTTAAAAGAGTCTTTTCCACTTACCTGCTTTCAGAGGCAAACTTCACTTTTGTGTGAGGTACGTGTGGAGACCAATGCACTTTAGTAGAGCTGCTCTGGTCTTTAAGCTAGTGTAATCAAGCAGAGCTATAGTTAGTGGCTTGTTTCTTACTCAGTGTTTCATACAATCTATACATCATACTAGATGCTGCTTTTGGAATGTTTACACCATGGTGACCGGGAGTGAATTTGTAACAGCACCCATACAGGGTTTCTACTTTTGTCTTAGCATTTTGGGTCTTTAAAAATATCCCCACTGAAGACTTGAGTAAAATCCTCGTCTTCACTAGGATTTTACCAGCTTACCTTCTAATTACTTTTTTGGGATGCTGATATTGTGAGGCTTACACAACTGCATGTAACTGGCCATTTTCTGAAGTAAAGACCATAGGGATTTAATCTTTCTTCACTTACAAGAGAAACTGCTGTGTCTCTAACTTGTTCTTCTACTGTGCTCTAGGAGAATACGCAGGGTTTGATGAAACACAACCAACAGCTGAATCAGGGGGGAAAGGAAAGGTTATTTCTCATCTGAAGGAACAGTTCCACTTTAAGAAAGTAGTTATGATTGGAGATGGAGCTACAGACATGGAAGCCTGTCCCCCTGCTGTAAGTATTAAAGAACTAGAATTCTAAATTCCTTCTGAGCAAATCCTTTGCGGGACACACACACACACACACACACACACACACACACACACACACACACAGAGGCAGATGAAAACTGTGGTTTGAATTCTTTACAGGACTTCAGGGAAGATCTTTAGCACATCCCACAACCTAAAAGTGATCTGTGTAGGTAGTTTTCCTCTACAAAGCCTGCATCATGCAATGGTTCATTTCTCTCCATTCAGATAATCTCAGAAAGTATTACCCTCTAAGGCAGGATGCTCCTGGGTCTAGCAGGACTGTTTAGTAGCCAAGCAACCTATCCTAAATCAAGGTGATATTATCACGTTCTCCTTTTCCCCTGTGTCCCCACAGCAAGTGCTCACTTTGGTGCAGAGGTCATACCCTGCCAAGGTCCTAGTTCTGAACACTGATTAACGGTGCTTAGCATGAAGGTCTGGCACAGATCTGGTGCACATTTACCCAACACTGGCTTAGCAAGTGAGTTCATGTCACTGTATAGTGATACCTTTGACAGAATGACAGCCCTGACAGGGTGAAATAACAACAAAATCAATAGACAACTTTTATAAATGATCATTTTGCAGAAGAGATCTTAATTCCATCTCCCCTTTAGTGCCTTTTTCTGTGTAAAAGCACCCTGACACCCCTTCTGAGGGACAGATCCCCCAGTGCATGGAAATGCACAGGGGCAAACTCTGAGAGAGCTGCTGCTGCTGCAAGTCATGACAGCTGGTCACTTACTGTTAAACATGAGCATGACCAAAGCTTCATGCTTTCTACCTAAGGACAAACCAGCAGCAGTGGAAATTTTACACACCCCACTTTCACTGCAGATGGTCTTCTAAGATGTAGAAATGATTGCTCCTGGTTAATGATTGAAGCCATGGTTAATGTGTACTCTGGGTATCTATCAAATGAGGTAAACAGAGTTAAGGTAAACAGTATAAGGATAATTGTGAGATGCTGCATGCATGTTGGGATGTTAACTCATTCTTGAGTAGTAAGGCCTTATGCTGCATCACGGTTCACATCAGATCTTCAGTAAAATCTCAAATCTGAACAATCTTGAAGCCACTGAAACACAGCTTTCGTACTGGAACAAAACTGCAGTAACCAACGTGGTGCAAAATCAAATGTAATGAAGTTCTTGTTAATGAATTTGAAAAATGAATATGCAGAGTAAAGCAGGAGAAGAGGCAGGGAGGAACAGTGGCATTTTAAAATCAAACTGAATTGCTGAGAAGCTCCATTCCATTCCCAGTACACGGGACTGCAGTGATTTATGTGCCTTTTCTTTCTGTTTTGCCAGGACTGTTTCATTGGATTTGGAGGAAACGTAATCAGAAAGCAAGTAAAGGAGAAAGCTAAATGGTACATCACTCACTTTGATGAACTGCTAAAGGAACTGGAAGAGCGATAAATTATAGAGTAAAATAATATATTTAACCAATCTACATCCATTATACAATGCAATTAAACATTTATTTGTTTGCAAAGTTTTGTTCTGGATTTTGTAATGATTCTGGGGTTTGGGTACCCTCATCTCTGCCCTGAAACTCGTGTTGCAATTGGCACCATTCTACTCAAATCTTTTGTCATGAAAATGGTCAGATTTTTGAAGTATCTTTTCCAAGGTGAAAGAATTCAGTTGATTATTCACTCAGAGTGAAAGCAAAGGTAGAAACTCATCAGGGATGCCTCACACTAGACCATGTCACCCAAGGCTCTGTCCAGCCTGCCCTTGAACACTGGATGGAGCATTTACCACTTCTTTGGGCACCCTGTTCCAGCACCTCACCACCCTCACAGAAGAGGGGCCACAAACAAGAAGTTTAAATAATTAACAGTAATACAGTCTAAAAGGAAAACCAAATAGTACTTTCCATTCCAAAGGCTTTCAGAACTAGGCTGAACAGTGAACAGATAGGAAACATTACTAAGTATCTCTGATTTCATTAAAATACACCTATGGGAGATGTCATCTGTGACTCAACATCACTAAACTTCAAAAGGGTGATCTTGTTAACATGGACACACACCATTTACTTCACTGTTTTATTAATTTAACAACCCATCCGCATCAGCTTGTAACTGGGTGGAAGCTAATTCATCAACCTTTAAAAACATGGTCTACTGATTCAGAAAACACTGTGACACTTACCCTCTTCCTCTGCCTCAACGTGGATCGACCACGCTTGAACTGCTTGTGCTAGAAGGAAGTCTGACCTGTTCTAAGTAGGTACCATCTGAGCTTCACCTAACAAATCCCAGTTTCTTAAGGATTTGCCCTTTGTGGCTGCACTGTCTGATCCAAGAGCATCCTTACACAGAGCAGACTTAATAAATGCTTTTTTCCAGCAAGTTCCTGACAGCTCTCCTGCGTATGCCTTTATAAGCAGCTTGGCTAAGATGATGTGGCACTTTTATTTCCCTGACTTAGACGAATCTCACCTCAGATAATGTGAAAAGCTTTACTAATGTTAAAATGTATGTCACATCTCCCACGTCCTTCATTTACCTAATACCATCACAGGAGAAAGATGGGTAGATATGACAAAATTTGTGCTGGAAAAAATATATCTATGCATGCTCCAATCTTCTGGATGCTTACAAATAGTGCCAGGATTTTTCTGGGAACTGAAGATTAGGCTGAGTGTGCCAATTCTCTTTCATCCCACCACATATTTCATAGATGAGAAACAAGTGCTGTGCCTGCCTTTCAAAATCTCACACAGTCTCCACAAGATAATCCCAGGTTTGCACAACTTGCACTAGATTTCCTTCATTAATAAGGTCAAATCAAGGTGTAGTGAGAGCTCCTTGTCTGAGCATCACCAACAGTTAAACCAAATCCCAATTCTGTCCATTCTGCACCATCATTAGGATGGATATAGTTGAAAGCAGCATCAACAGAGCCCCAGGGAGTGAGGAATGGCAGCTATTAGTGATGTCACCTAACATTTCTGGTGACAAGTATGAAGCAATAACCCCTTGAAGTTACAACAGCACTTACATATGAGAGAAGTGGAAGGGTTAAAAGAAGCAAATCCAGGAACACACTGCTTTTTGGAGGCAGACAGACATATCAAGAGCAGTACTGAGTATTCCAAGTGTAAAGAACTCCACAAAGCCAAGGCAGACAATAGCTGGCAGGCAGCTCACAGAATGCTGCTGGGAGTATCAACCATGATCTCTTTTGAATTCTTCCTGAGAAAACCCTCAGCCAGCTTCGAGGGCAGCTCATGTACAATCATGCTTTTGTTTAGTCAAGACTGCATGAGTAGAACAAGTATCAACTCCTTTGGCTCTCACTCAGTGTGCTCCTCTGCAATTCCACAGTTAGGAAGCACAAGTGGTGTCTGTTAGCTGCAAATAAAACAAGCTAACATCCAGCCCGTCAGCTATAGCTACCGGCCCTGCTCTGACAAAACACCCCGACGTACTTCGGTGTGTCATTTCACTAATGGCACAGGCAGTAGACCGTGCCCAGGCTCTGTGCCACAGAGATGTTAACATTCACAGCGGGATCTTCTGCCAGTCGGAGTGCTATGGAAACATGGTGTCGTGCCAGTGATTTCACAAGAGCTCTTTAGGTCTGACTGGCTTGAAAAGAATACCACCCCCCTTCCACTGGGCAAATATCAAGCCTGACCTCTAGAGCAGGAGGCACCACAAGGATTACTTGGCTTTGAGTGGCTGAGCTCTTTTGTCTGTAAAACACTGGGAAAAACGAGGGGGGAATAAAGCAGCATGAGGGAAATTCCAATGCTACATCCAAGCTACTGATTCACCTGAACATGAGGAGAGCAGCACATGTCAGGCCAGTAGTACCTAGTCTGCAGGTGGGTCTCCTGACACACCACTTCATATAAAGCATTTCATTTATTTATTATCCAGCTTTAAATTATATACTCAATTTGTATGAGGGGACTTGTAATTTGCAGCTTTTCTAGGAAGACTACAGCACAACTAAACCTGAGTTTTAACTGTGTCTTTGTTACAGTGGAACAAGAGACCCTTCCAGGCATCGTCCCCTACTCCCTAAGCACTAGAAAGTGACTTCAGTTCCGCACTCTACAAACTCTGCTCTAAGAAATGCTGACATATTGCTCACAAAGGAAAAAGGCAGAATCAGCCATGAAATTAAGAAGGGAAAATCACCATAGTGTTTACAACAGGGCAAAACCCAACTTCAGAGAGGGCTCAGGCAAAGGGAAGCAAGAAAGATCAGCATTACTTATTTATCTACTGTGGTACATTCCAGTTTACATAGTTATCTGTAACTAAATAACAGGAACCAGTCTCTCTCTGATGACAGCCAGAGCACGAGTTTAGAGCTCAGAATGACAGGAGGCACTTCCATAATACATAACAATACCACTAGTGGGAATTCAGATCTTAGGCAGTGTATAAAGACTGAAGAGACTTGTGTGATGTTACCCTGCAGAACATCCAGTTATTCCTTGGATTCCTTATTCATGAAAAACTTGGTGATCCTCAAACAACAAGAGCTCTACCTGACTGGAATTCCTAGTGCTCCCAGCTGAAGGTAAGAAACATGGATTGCATCAGAACCCACAAAATCCTTTAACTCCAAAAATGGTCTTCACCTTTTGCCTCTGACTGAGATTGCTGGTTGTGAGGGGTAAGTTACAAGGAATTCTCTAGGAACAAGAAACAGGAGGACAAGGGGAGAAATAACCAGGACTGGAAGCTGATATTGTCATCTCTTTTTCCTTTTGCAGCTAAACAGTAGACCCAAAAGCCTGGAAAAATGACAGCCCCAGTACTGCTCAGGGCTGATTTACAAGAGGGAACAGCTGCATTGATGTACATGGCCCATGTGTAAGCCAAGCTGAGAACTGGAAGCTAATTTAGTACAGAATTTTAGTCAGTAAAATCCCATCATCAGTTGGCAGCAGGAGGAAAACCGGAAAACAGGCAAGAATCACATCAAATATTGACTTTGTACAAGATGAAATTCAAGCATAGGCAAGAGTGCAGAGTAATTCACATGGGAATACAGAAGAAATCAGACCTGAAATATGAAGTATAATTTGTGGAGACAAATCAAAAGGAAAACCTATTTTGTATTTAACACCACAGCACTTATGATCTCTAGAACCTCAGCAAAACAGCAATGGAGACCTTGTACATTTGTTTTGGGGAAAGAGAGCAGGATACTGGGAAATGCTGTCCCTAACCCAGAGAAGTGACAGTGGCTAACTGAGCTGGAATATTCTCCACAATTATTCACATTTTCCATAATTAACACTGCAAGATGAGAGGAGACATGGGTGGTGCAATACATACAAGGTGCCAGTAAAATGTGAAAAGTAAAAGGATTTTATTGACTGGTATGTTCTTCCTGAAAACTCATTGAAATGTACAAACTGGACATCGAGTAACTGATTTGTACATTCTGTAAGTTACACTGATTCTTGCAGCCACTTGAAAGAGAGAATATTATTTTCACTTACAGGATGTTCACATCATTGCAGACACCAAAAAGGTTGATACATTCTAGTCTAAAAGTGAAACCAAAATAGAACTGGACATAATGGTACACCGCTATATGCCAATCCTATTGACTCAACATGCGGCAGTTTCACACATCGATTTGTTAAGTACCTACTGTACACTTAGTGAAACACCCGACCAAGCAAATGTCTGAAGTCATGATTGCTTATTAAATTAAACCCCTTTTCCTAGACTTCCACCTTAGCTGTAGAGATAAATGTGTTTAACTGAACTTGATTCCCTGCAGAACACTCAGACAACTACGCCTGGCCAGTATCTCTTTGAAAACCGTGGGTTACACTTCACAAGATTCATTGCGGGTGTAGAGATCTACACAAAGATGTGGTTATTGTCAACAGGCTTCAGAGCCCTGGCAAAACAGAATGCCCTGTTCTCTGTCCATAAGCTATGACCTGGCAGAGAGTACTATCCTCAGTTCATGACTGCCTATTGGTAAACTTAGAGCTACTTACTGACTCAGGCCTGCTAGAACAGTGAAGGTGTATTTCAGAGCTGCCTGAGGGCTTCAGAGCTTCAAGTCTCAGAACTTCCACGTTTGCCTTTAGAATCTGCAGTCACGTAATGCTAGACAAAGGCCACAACAACTGTAACACTTAACTCTGTTGCTGTTAGTGAACACTGGGCATTGTCTATGTAACAGAAGATACTAAATACTGTATGCCATACTTAACCTGAGGAGCTGTCTCACAGAGGAACTCATGTATGTCTTTGTACTTGTTTTCAATTAACCAACACTTAATTCCAGTCCTGTATTTCTTGCTTTCTTGGTACAATCCTAAGGGCAAAAAGTCATTAGATTCTGAAGAAAAGAGGTCTCTTTTATAAGCTTAATACAGTACTTTTATATTTCAGACTATGATATACAATGTATACCATAAATTAATTTAAGACAAATACTTGTCACTTTATCTATGTAGGCACAAGTAAATCAGTGACTTTACTGAAGCGGAGATATCTTCAATGGTATCATGATTCTGGACTCCATTTCCTGAATAAGGGGCACTGAAAAAAAAGGGAGACAGGGTTTAACGTCACTAACAAAGATCATGAACAGCTCTGCACACTCGGTTTGAACTGCTATTGTTACCCTCAAGTTACTCTCCTAGCTAGTGCATGCCAAGTCATCAGCAGCCACTGACATTCCTGTAACTGATGCATTTCAGTTCTAGTCCCTTCCACCATAATCAAAGTTAGCTTACATTTTTCTGGTATATTTCCTTTGAAATGCACCCTGTGGTACCCAAATGTGTGGTGCTGAGCATACTTTGGTGAGGTTTGTTATGAAAGCTATCTTTGATCTCAAAGATCTCCTGGCTTTTAGTTCCAAAGTTGAAATTCCCCTTTCAAAGGAATGCCTTTAACAAGGCTCCTGTACTGCATAAATATTATAAAGAATAATTCAATATAAATTTCACTAGGGGCTCCCTGCATTTTGGACACAGACACAAGCACCAGAGATGCAAAAGTTAGCACTGTGCAATGCACTAAAGAAGAAAAACGATGGCATGCACAAAAGTCTACCTCCAGCATTCCAGTGAAGTTAATAGGTTACCTGTGTAGTAGACTAGCTCATCCCAGCCTGGTTTATGCCATGCAGCATTCCTTATATCTTCTCTGGTTTGGAGATCTTTGTAAGCTGGTGAGGGAAAACAACAAGCACAAAGCTTAGAAGTTACTCTTTTTCTTTCTACACATGAATAGCTCCCTTAAAAGTATTCTAGTGCATAAGTAGGAGGCTGCAAACACTGGGAAGGAATAAAGCCAGAAGTTCTTCTCCACAAAAACGAAGAGCTCCCAAAGTCACACAAACAGAAGGAACTGGGGAAAGGAGGGAATGCCTTAGACACAGGTAAGGCAGATAAAGCTAGAGCTTACACGAGTGCTGTCAGATTTCTAATGCTAGAATGTAATACTCTGAGTTGTTGAGATGTGAAGATAATACTGTGTATTTTCTAAACTAAATATTAGATGATGAGTTTCTTCAAGTTCAAACAATGGCAGAAGCAGATAAAGCATTTGTGGAGACTGACATACAGAGAAAGCCAAAACACCTGGATGTAGTAATGTAAATAAACGCTTGACTTTCCTTTTTGTAGGTGTGGTGTATGTGATGCTTGAAACTAAACTGTAAAAACCTGACTTCAGCATGAACGCGGATGGACAAGAGATGGCAGGATATTGCTTGTCATGCTTATGTTATTGAAAGCAAACAAGTAAGTCCCTAATAAGAAAGGGCCATGAGAAACTGTGGATGGAAAGGCAATGAAACATGAAATGTTCGCTTCTGCTTGCTTGTTTGAAGAATAAAGTTACCTACACAAAACCATCAGCACTGTCAATGCAAAACAAAAAAATCCCAACAACCTTTAAAGATACTCCTTTGCCTTTTGTAAAAACCTTGTCTTCTGGGCAAAGGCAACAGTCTGCTGGGGGCTGATTCAGTGAGATAAAAGCAGAGAACACAGATTTACCCCAGAGGTGATGAACCATATACAGCTGTCCAATTTGTGAGAAAAAGCCTCCAACTGCTTCATTATTATCCTGTCGGAAACGAATTGCACGAGCCCTAGAGAAGAGCAAAGCAGCCATTAAAACCAGGAGATCTGGGTAGGAAATAGGCGATAGCCAAAAGGAAAACAGCATTGAAAGCACTTGAGGTGTTAAACAGCATCTGCAGTATCCACAATTAAAAATAAGAAAAACCTCTGCAATACACTGCTCCTCAGCACTATGTATTTAAAGTATACCTGTTACAATGAGTTAAAATTGCAGGCCCATGGTTTTACTAGACTGTGCATTAGTCATTCTTCAAGGTTAGATTCAGTATAAAGATAACTGCTGGGCCAGCGGAAAGTGGCACGTCATTGTTATAGCAGGTTCTTCTAAAACAAAATCCTTGAGTTTCAGTCATATCACCCTCATTTACCACAGATTTTGGGGAAGTGAAATACAACTCTTTAATTCACACAGACCTTTGAATGCAGCTGTCCTATGCAACACTCCATGATTTGTTGTGTAAGTAAGATCAATACTTAAGTATTAATCTGCTGCAACTTCTGAAACAGATTGGCTACTACTACAGACATTAATTGCATCAATTACAATGACACGTCTGAAAATCCAAGTCCTCACCTTTGTCAAACTACTTGAAAATACTTCAAATGGTGTCACTATCAACCATTAGAATTGCAAGGACAGTGAATGTAAACTGAACAAAACTTACATTGGTTTTCAGTAAGACAAAATCAGAAGCATATACTCAACAGAAGGCTGTCTCAAATGCTTTTAACCTAGATATTAAAATGGAAATATGCTGCCCATCAGCTTTTCAAGAAGCAACTTGACTTTTAAAGATTAAAAGAGCAAAGATTTAGCCCATTCAAACCAAAAGTATGTCAGGTTCTTGTGGTTTGTGAAAGATCAACACTGTCTTAAGGAATTAACTGCAAACCTTCACTATGCTTTTTGATGAAAATAAATGGTTTCTGCTATGTTACAGCAAACTAAAAGGGTTATATGAAGGAAAGCTAAACTATAAAGCCCTTAGTGTTGTTTGCACACAGAATTCCCCTTTCTTTCCTTGAAGGATAAATTAAGGGTCAAAGAACTGTCCTACAAGTTGCTTAAGTACAGAAGCAGGCCATTAACTGGGTGACTGAAATGCACTGGTACCATCCTGCCACCTCCACTTCATGATTTTTTAACATAAGGCTCCCAAATAGGAGAAAACAAGTGCTAAAGTGACACTTACCAGTAATTTCCCCACTCAATCATTGTTCCAGGCTACAAAAACCAAAACAAACTGTTAAACTGTAGTTGAAAGAAAGTTAGAATACTTGGACAGTTTTCACAACATTTACATATGGAAAACACTATGTATTAACAAAATCACTTCCTTTGAGTGATAAACATAGTATAATCATCTGTAATTATTCTGTTTACTTACTGTATTACTTCCTTCTGCCTGAAGTTTCCTTCAAATAAGAACACAGGGGTTTCAGCCCTGCAGATATTAGTATCTTGTTGGAGCCTGCCTTCATTTTGGACCCCCCACTTTGAGACCAACTCAGACACCAGCTTTGATAAGAACCACATTTCTAAGATGAGGTCTGTATTCCATCTATATTGTATAAACATGCTTTGAACCTTTTGCAATAGCATAGAGCTTAAAAAGGAAACAGAAAACAATTAAACTTACTCTAAGTTGATAGGATCTCAGTTCATAAATATTAGGCCCCGCTCTGGGAACAGGTTCATTCCAGAAACTAAACTCCAACAACAACTGGTTCTTGCGGGACAGGAGCATGTTACCTCTTTCTTTGCGGAACTCTGTGAATTCCTAAAAACCAATGGGATCACTGTCAACGTGTGTGTTCTGTTTCAACAACAAAAAGCAGTCTACCATGTGGTGGCATAGGGGGTTTTAATGCTGTCTTGGGATTCTGGGACATGGAAATCCTTTAAATTGCAAAGGCATCTAAATTCCCCTGGCATATTTGAAGATTTCAACTGGTATGTTTCCATAGCACTAAGTGAACTTGTTTCAGAAAGTATTCAGGCATTAAACCTCAGTATTCCTAAATATGAGAATAGACCCTTTTCCAAAGAGGTTTCTTTCAGGAAGGGATGAGATACTGAAGCAAACGCAGGTACCCAAATGTGCAGCTTCTTGCTTTAACTATTATTTGTTCTCTTCTGAGTAAAATAACCAACTTTAACAAAATGAACACATTTTACCTTATTTTGACGGAGTTTATTCATGACCTCATTGAGAGCTGGATACCCTCCCTCATATCTCCACAGATGAACTGAAACAGACAAAAGGAAGCTTTTTCCGGGATGTCACAGACCTGTGCTAAATGTTACGGAATGTCACAGTATAAAATGCTGTTCATACTACAGAATTATACAAAACCCAGAAATCAGGTAACATGTTTCAAAGTAAATGGCATTAAAGAAAGCACTACACATGCTTTCTTTGTGAATTGGGAGCATTTTAAGAATAATGGAATCATCTGCTTTTGGAAAAAGGTTCTCTTGGCAAATTTTGCCATCTACTCCAAAGATAACAGGGCAATTTCTGAAAGGGCTTTTTGTTGCCATGCTTTGGGATAACTTTATGTGACTGGAGTTTCAAGTATCCTCATTTCAGAAGATAATTTAAGTTCAGAAATGTGCTTTATACCAATTTCATCTCAGAGCAATAGAGGGGTAGACTTGTTAATTCAGTAAGCACAAAAAGCAATACACTTTCTGTAGGACACGAAAAATGATGCAAATGATGGTTTTGCGGTAAACATTACATTAAAAAAGGCAGAAGGTATCTGAACATGCCAGAATTGTTACATTTGCTAGGATCTTCCCCATAAAAACATATTGAGAACACATATCCACATTTATGTTTTTTTTCAAAGCATTCTCTCTTTAATAAATCATAATCTCTTTAATAAATTATAACAAGATGTATTTACAAGCACTTAATATAGCAAGGCAACAATATTTCACCTCAAAGAGTCACAAAAGCTGTTTTCTCTCCTCTAAAGCAGTCCTGTGCCTGTTCTCTCCAGGAGAGCAAACTGGAGACTAATGTAAGGCACTTCACTATGATAGCAGATTCATGCAGTGCATCTGCTTCTGCTGTCTCATCCCCAGGGCAAATTTGATTTATCCACCTAATATTAACATAGCCTGGGCACAAATACTGAACAAATCAAAACCCAATACTCTGCTTCATTACACCGCTAGAACTGCTGCAATAACATTTTCAAGGCAAGCTATGGATGCAATTACAGATACAGTCAGTGTTAATATGTTACAGAAGCAACAGATGAGACTTGGCTAAAATATTCTCATTTCAACTGTCTTCATTCCCCAATTTCCCCTCAACTTTTAGCCTTGTTTCTCAGACATTGGTTGGTTTATCTACTGCTACTTCTTTGCATTTGTTCAGTGCCAATATTGCAATATGCTGTGAATGCAGGACGAATTCATGCGTACATGAGTGTAGTTTTAATAACGAAGCAATTACATCGATATTAGCATAGCTCTAACAATGGAGCTACATAACAAACTAGGTAACAAATATCAGTATATCACTCTGTGGTTTCCCATTCCTTCCATTTCCAAGAGCCTAGGGAGTTTTTCAGGTTTTCTCTTTACACTAGACTCTTTGTATTTACCTCTGTAGCAGCTCTTCAGTCATTAATAGTTCCAACATACTTTCAGTCTGCACACTTAGGCAGTATCCTTCTATGAGCATGAACAGAAATATTCTTACTTTCCACCAGTAAAGGCCTAGCTTATTGTTGAATCTACAATGCAATCATTTCTTTTTCAGATGACATGAATGATTTGTACTTTGGTATCATACAGCAATTACAGTATGAAAGTTAGAATAAAGCTTTTCATGCTGGCCAGTGCATGATAAAATCTGTCCTTGTAAGCCTTTGCCTTTACCCTAAATATTCAGGAACATGATCTGTGCCCACAACATACTAGAGGACCACATTTCACAAGCATTTCCCAGATCTGTTAATCTACCACCTGGAAAACATGAAAGTGTATTAACGATAGAACAAATTTTAGGAATTAATGCTTTACTGTCAAACTCAACAAGACAAAAAGCAAGCACTGTAAATGTTATGACTATTGATAAGTGATGCACACACACCCTTGCTGTATACATTGCTAAAGGTTTACTGTCAACAGAGATGATTTAAAGAGAAGAAACCTGCCAAGCACACGTTTCACTTGTATGGTTTTACATTCTGTTGTACTTCTATCTCCTACCAGCCTGATCTTGCTCTCCGTACCACGTGTTCCAAGTCCCCACCAGTGCACATGGGTAGTGTTTTTCTTCATGAATCTTTGGCAGCACCTCTTGACTTGAAAACAAGGAATACAGACACTATATTGCATTTCCTTCAGGGAGGCTACAGTTGATATGTATAATAAATCACCACATGTTTATATTATGGTATGAAAATTCATAAGCTCTACTTTTCAGAAGAGAAAGCTGAAATACAAAGATCTGCTACACAGGGGAAAGACAGCTACACCACTATGGAAAATTAAGGGAAATGTTACCATTTCTTAAGACTGTATGACACATACACAGCATAGTAGAATTCTTTCGATGCAATACATTATGTCTGTCACCTAAAAGGTTATCCAACATCACGAAAATAAATATCAGGATGTCTCACTTACAGAAAACACAGATTAACTACATAGGTGATATGCTTTGGGAAAAGCTTTTCTTTATCAAGGGAGGCAGAACACACAACAATAGCAAAGGACAGCCTTCTGTATCAGTTACAATGCTATTAACTGTGGAGGTGAATGAATAAAACCAAGTATTTTGACAGATCAAATGACTATTGTACTTCATAGTATACCGCCTTACTCCTTTCTACCATTTCAGAAAGTGGTTTTCATTTGAGGCAACTCACCCGTTGAAGCATTCGGTGGAACTGCCTTCAAAATACCCCCAACACAACATTTCTGTTTGACTATTGCCAGTATTCCTAATGGCTTTTTCAAACTTTAAAAGTGACCTACATTAGCTTCAGGAGAAGCTTCACTGATTGCTGACTCATTGAAGACAGCTTTCCTTGCACTGTACTTTGATGAATAAGGCAATTAGCCTGGTTGAACTTCACCTTTTCCTATTTTCCCCTGAATAATTACCCCTCTTACTCAGTTTGGCTCATAGGCAATGAGTCTCTACATGATATCAAATAAAAGGCTGGCCTTGGGCTGAGAGTATTAGATAGGAGTTTTCCTCTTGATTCTGGCACTGACTTTTTAGACAACCTTGAGCAACTCTTGTATCAATTTGTACCTCACCATTTTTCACTACACAGTGTAAATAAGATAGAATGACTCTCCAAGGCTGTTTCACCATCGGTTCATTTTTGCAAAGCATAGTGAAGTCCTAGAAAGGCAGCTTTCAACATCAATGTTAGATTATTACAATAACCCTAAAATATATTTTATTGCAAATTATAGAAAAAAAAACCACCACATAATACCTTAAAACTTTTTAAAAAAAGATGCCATCTTTTTCTTTTTAAAAAATAACTCTTCTTCATTTTTCTGGAGGGGTCCTTACTCACAGTTATTCATCCAGCACTCTCATAACTGTCTTCATTACATTATTTCTTTATTAATACATAATGACCAATCGGTATTCTGATTTGCTATAAAGAAGTAATCTGTTCATCTTTCCTTTAGGGAGAGGAGGGAGGGAAGTTTGGACAGGCTTTGGGTTTTTTATTCCTCTATTCTTTTCTCCTTCCCTGGAATACTTAAATTTGCTCTGGATTAGGATAAATCTAACCACATGTACTTCATCCGATTGCTGTCAGTAACTTCCTTCTTTGCTACTGTCTCTTTCCTTGAAAATAAAAGCCTCTGCTTTCACTCATTATTTAGGTAGCTCATGAGATAACACAGAGAAATGGCTCCATCTTGTATAACTGGACATGTTTATATTAAGCTTTTAGACAGAAAGCTGGCTGAATGCTAATTTTGTTTCTCTCTGTATTTTGTTTTTAAACAAAAAAGCTAAATATACCTTATGACTGAGTGTTATTCTAGTGGATTTCTATGTTTGTATAGGAAGGAAAAGAGTTTTGGGTTATCTAGCCAAAGGCTAGTACAGCCAACCAGTAACAGAGTAAAGGACGTAAACTAGGAGTTGTGAACTCCTTCCCCACCCTCCAGCCCACATGGTGTTCTCACTGATATAGCACACTTAAAAACATTGGTTGCAGTAGGGTATCATTATGGTAAGAATGTTTTGTTTAACTGACAAGATGATCCCTGTCAGTGAGACAGCACTGCTGTTTAGAAACATGAGGCTCACTGCATTTCCAAATCTAAACACACAGCTCTTGAACAGGCAGTTGTGCTGGCTCTGGAGCAGTGATTATAAAGGCAGAACAGGACCAAGATTTCTGCACTTTCATCCTTGAATAGTGAATTTAAAATTTTACTAAAATAAAGCCGTAGCTTTCTGGAAAAGCCATTAACTACTGCTCCCTTTGAAGATATGACCCCAATACCAAGATCCTATTCAAGGATTTGCACAGCTCTTTAGGAGCAGATCTCAGCAGCACTACTTTTATAAAAGGACATAGATGAGCTGAGAAAAAGTCAGCCCCATGGTTTTTAAAATCTCCTCAAAGTTATACTTCAGTTTCATACTAGCATGTAGTTTTACTTACCACTGACCTCTCCCTTTCCTTCCTGTATGCAGACAACCACTCTGAACACATTCCTACATGGCAGCTGGAGTGAGACATCCTAACATATCAGGATCTACCTGCACAGACCAGCAACTGTAAGACAACTAAGGGAAGGGGCAGAGCTGTTCCAACAAATGCCACCAGTGTGCTCACAACAGGCATCATCCTAAATTGCAGCTTAGAAAATGATACCTCCAAGAGGGAAGGCAGGGGGTGAAATGAGTAAAGTATCTATTGCCATTTCTCGCCAAGAAAAATATGATCTATTTAACCCCACACCCTGAAAGTAAAAGCAGAATTCTTCCACCTCCCCTCTAAATAATTATATTTGCCAATACAGTTTATGATCAAATCAACGTGTCTAAACCATGAAAACATAACACACACACTTACCAAAGCTTGTTGTAGGCGTCTAGATATTCTGGTTTTACATTGTGAACTGAAACAACAACATTACGTGAGGAATGCAGGAACAGAATGAAGAAATGGGAATGGGAAATATAAAGGCATCACTCACTCTGTAGTTTATACAGACTGCTGGTCTCTCTTTTGGCTAGAAGGTTGGAGTGAGCATCTTTCCTTGGATCGACTTTGCGAACAAATAGCGACTTTAACCAACTGTCTTCACGAGGTCTGCTAGCTGAAGATGCCAGCCCCCTACATGTTAACAAGTACATAAGACTGTCACTGAAAATGCCCACAATGAAGTTTAATGCAAACAGGATCATAACACACAGTTACATACATCTGTTACTAGAACTTGCCATGGAGCCACTTCCTATAAAGGTAAGGGCAGCTCTTTCCCTGCTGAGATTCACCCTCTTTCACACCGTTTTAGTAGAGGAAGAGCCAAACAGTTAACCATCCACCATCCACAATTATCCTCTGTGTGCACAGCAGGGTGGATGGCTGCTTTTGCTGCCTATTCATCTTCTTTTTAATCCCATGTCTTTACTCAAGAAGGCTGGGTCTGCTCTGATGTACACAGACAAAAGTGAAAAAGAGCAAGAAGACAGTGTGCATAAGGGAGAATGAGTACAGTGTAAATAGGAAAGTAACTGCCATATGTTCTTTAAACGTAGCTCCAAAAATGAAGAGTTGAATAGCACATCTTTCAAGACAAAAAATCTAATGCAAGTTTAATTTGGGAAAAATTACAAGTGGCAGGAAACAGCCTGCAAATATTCCAATTCCAAATACGTACACTTGCCAAGATTTGGAATTGGGTACACATCCCATTCTTCGCGCAACATCCACAATTTCCCGTCCTTTGAAGCAAAATTTCACTCTTTTTCTATATACACTTTATGCAGTTTCTATTCACCTCCAAAATAGCACTTTTCTTCACACCACAGTACACAAAACATTACCATTAACTGTGCTTTTTCCAAATAATGTGTTAACGGAATTACGCTTTTTTCCAGCTGACAGAAAAACCCTCATTCACCAAAACCTGTGTGCAGGAGGACAAGAAAGCTGATGTATTCAACTGCTTCTCTACAATGTATGACAGGGGACCCCAAGCTCAAATGTCTTCTCTGCTTTTCATAAGAAGCACCTCCTTCAATTTGCCTCTTTTGGATATGGGGTTTCTCCTGAAATACTAAAATATTTCTCTGACATACTAAAACCGTAGCACCACAGCTGGAAATTTAAACCTCTTCCCACCTCACTGTTTCACTGCTAATCACTAATAGCTCTAGAAGGTAGCTATCAATTCAATCTTCAGCTGTAAAACTGTCTTCCAGATAGCAAAAGCTTGTGACAATCATTCGAGGGGGGTGTAAAATATAGGGAAAGAAAATCTCAACTTCCTTTAGGAAAAATACCTTCATGAACCTGCTTCTCTGTATTACATAGGAGTAGCTCACAATAGCCCTGTTTTTCAATAATCAACCTTTTAGTCTCAATGTCTGAAAAGAACATGAAGAACTGGTTCACCCTGTGGGTGCAGGATGGAGGAAACAAGCTATTTCATAGCAAAGAAACGGTAACAATCAGAACAACTGCAGCTGAGCTGACCTTCAATGCTAAGAAATAATGGGTAGATACCTTATTGGTGCACTTATTGAAAATGGTGACTTGTTTGGCCCTAGGCAAACACACAAACATGTTACCGTGCTGAAAGCTGAGCAGCTATTCCCTAGTACAAGCATTTAAAAGGGCATTCCATGATAAGGCTGTTGCCTGCAGTAGTGTTGTCACAGGCGTCACAGGAACACAAGCTGTCCCAGATGATGGGGGGCAAACCCTACCCAATAAATCCAATCTTCCTTACAGTAAGCATTAGTGCTCACTGGACAGCAAACAAGGCTCTCAGAGACAGAACTCAATCCCAGTCCTGCAGTGTTTGGTTTTTTCCAACTCAGATCTGTAAATGATCACCATTTCCTCCCCTTGATTAAACAGAACTAGCAGACTAAGATTTAGAATGCTCTTCTATGAGGATTATTGTTTGCAGCAACCTTTGAGGATGAAAGAGACAAATAATCATGATGCTTTCTTTTGTGAACCACCTTCAGCAGCAGCAAGAATAAGCTGGATTTATGGGGATAATACGGAAACTGGGAGAGTCTCATGTCTTGGATGTCCAACTGAACCTAAATCTAGAGGTATATTTAATTTTCAATACAATGAAGTAATACTTTACATTTATATAAAATCTTTCACCTAGCAACTGTAAAGTTCCTGATGAACAAGGACTAACAAATCATGACTACCCACCTAAATATACACTTTATTTACAATAAAGAATGGTATTTATATATATACATAAATTTATTCAGTTTATTATATTTATGAAATATTCACTGCATCCAATCTGAGATGCTAGGGCTCTATTTTTAATGCATATCCCTAGAGAAGTCCTACACTACCAGCCTCCTTCCAGACACCCACAAATCAAGAAGTCCTGCACTGACTGCTGATTCATTTGTGTGGGCAGCATGTACCCAAGATTAGCAACTGGACTCCTAGTTGTAAGCATCAACCACAGATGAGTTCAAAACTAATCCATCATCCAAAAGATCTACTTTTAGTCAACATATTATGCCCCACAATATTATAATACCTGTACCAAATAAACAGATATTAGAATCGAATTGTTTTCCAAAACCCAAATACCACTATTGAAAATGTGAATATACACATAGAATGCATGTAGAGACTCTATATGGAATTACCATCACACTTCACAGTTTTACTTTCTGGGAACAATACTGATTAAAGGCACTGCTTGACTTGCTAACATGTTCTTACCCTACAAACGTTAACTATGGGCTTAGCTTTTTTGCTACAAAGATCTGGGGCTGTGAACACAAAAGGGTAATGCTGAATAACTTGCTTAGATTAAAAACAACGGTGAAAACACTTCTATCCCCCTTAGCTTCTGCTTTAGCACAAACTGGGTGGGAGGTATCTGGAGAATTACTTAGATTTTGTAATAACCCATGTCTGCCTGGAAGAGAAAACAACTTGTCTGTAATTGGCAGGTTTTGATCTGTGGTCTACACAATGTTTATTTGAAACTAAGACATGCATGTAACACCTCACCACATACACACTCTACAATTCTCCCCGTTCTTGTTATAAACAGCTGCTTGCAGTGATGCCTTTAGCCTTGCACAGGGCCTGCTGCCCATACTGAGGTTTGAGACAGCAGGGAGGGAGAATGCATGTAGATCCATCCCAGCTTTGGCGCTTCTACCTCCAGTGCCCAGGGAGCATGTGTGTCTGCATCCTACACCCAACACGTGTGCACATCTGTGCCCTGAGAGCTCTGTGTGTACCCCTGCCACCCAGGAGGTGCGCATGTGTCTGACCCTGCACACAGCAGGCACGTGGGCATGCAAATATCTGCACCCCAAACGTGATGTGTCTGCGTGTGTGCCCTGGCACCTGTGGGGTGTATGCACCTGCACACACAGCCCAGCTCCTAAGGGCAGTATGAACACACGTTCCCTCACACCCAAGGGGTACACACACACACATGCAGAAGTCCTTGTGTAGCTGTGCTCAAGGCAAGATTCTGGTGCCATGCACCCTGACACTGGGGAAAACATGACTGTTGGGCAGGGGTGCAGCCTGGCAGCATGTGGAGCAGCTGTGCATGCCAGCACCAAGGGGTTTTGTTGTTGAGTGTGGCCATGCACCCCAACACCAGAGGACATGAGATGCAGGGTGCCCACGCACCCTGTTGCTTTCTGGAGCTGGGATGCAGAGTAGCTGCACACCATGACCCTGGAGGGATGTCTGGGTGCAGAGCATCCTTACACCTGAGCACCAGGAACACATGTGGGCAGGGTGCTACGGCCCCCGACACCCGGCCATACGCGGCCGCAGGGTGCGCCCCATCCCTTGCAGGGGCGCGGCGCCGGTGCAGCCAGAACGGGGGGCACGGGTGGGGCGGGACAGGGGCGGACTCGGGAGGAGAAGGGGCTGGCCCTGGGGCCCATGACCTTGAAGGACACCCCGAGCGGACCGCACTCCCCGCCCCACGGGAGGGCCGCGGGCCCGGCCCGTCAGCTGCCCAGGCGAGCGGGGCGCCATTTCCAGTCAGGAAAGGGGGTGGGGTGGGGGGGGGAAGCCTACGCGGCGGGGCGAGGGGAGGCGCGGGCGGTGTCAGCTCCGTCTCTATCCTCCCTCGGCGGCCCGCTCCCGCCCGCCTCACCCCCTCAGGCTCACCTGAGGGCCAGGCCGCCGCTGGGCGGGAGGCACGGCACGGCGCTGGCTCCCGCCAGGCTCCGCCGCAGCAGCACTCTCGCCGCCATCTTGCTCCGGCCGCCTCCCTCCTGCGCCGGGAGAGGGGGGGGGGTGGTGGTTTGGGGGTCTGGGCGCTGCAGCGCCGCCGCCGGACGCGAGGGGCGCACCACCCGCCTGCGCGCATGCGCGGGGCGCCCCAGCGCAGGACCCCGCGTTGGGGTGAGCGGAGGGCGGTGTTGGGATGCGTCCCGATAAAACGGGTTTAGAATCATATGGAAACGCTTCCATATGATTTAGATTCATATGACGCACCAAACGCGTCTTTCACCCGGGTGCGGCTGAAGTGTTGTCCTTGCCCTGTGCTCAGCCACAGCCGTGTTTCACCTGGTTAAATTGGTGGCGCGTAAATTGGTACGAGCATCAAACCTTTAAATAGCTTTAAACACAAACTTGTAATTAGGCTAATAAAGGTCAGTTCTAAAAGTAACTAGCCAATAAACACCGAAAAGTTAATGAGCAAACCTTGCCTTCCTGCAGAGCACCCACATCAATCACATCACTGTTTCCATTATCAGCACTCAGAGGCACCTGTGATGTGCTTTAACATCAGTGAAATACAATGCTTGTGGTGACTTTAAAAGCCAGTTTAACCTACAGTTGCCATCATTCTTTTAAAAAACAAGTTAAGGCTAAGTACATTTAACCACACGTTGAGCTCCAGAGCAGCCCTCCAAGAGCCCACCTGTAAAGTGGAAACCACATGCAACCTTCTGTGATTGAGCAATCTTCAAACAAAAGAGTAATATTTCAACAGCTAATGAAGAAAAATCACAGGAGATACAGGGAAAGATTTACTTCCCCAATTATATGTAAATGTAACACATAAACCAAACAGGAAACTATTTCTATTTCTTACAAGCATTATACATCTAGCTATTAGAACAGTCACATCCCAAGTGCTGAGGGTTTTAAGTGCCTTTACTGCCTGCTCAGATACAACTTCAGTGTATTTCCCACAGCCCAGGGCTGCCCTCCAGCCTGGCTCACATTTCTCTCAATCTCTGCTAGGGATGGAGTTTCACATTTTACATTCGCTGGAGCTGAAGTCAGAGCCCAGATTTCCTTCCACTTCCACAAGCACCTTAATCAGCCAGCTACAGTTACCGAGTCATTTGCATCAACCTAAACCACTTCAACATACATACCAACAAGAATAACCTACAGCCATATGTTTAAGACACTTCTTCAAAGTCAGAGACCATGTTCACATTATTGATTTACTTAATTTGAAGTGTCTTGTCATCCTGGGACAGGATGTGAGGACTGGCATTCAAAGAGTGGGACTTTCTGGTTTGAAGCACTGAAGGAAATGCAAGTTTTTGGCCCAGATAATCTGCTGAGTTCAACTGGACTTTGGTAGCAGACTGCAGGCAGCTGAAACTGATTTCATACAGGTGAAAGAAACTGAAGGGCAAATAATAAAAGAGAACACAATTACCAGCATAATATGGCTCAGTTTCTTAAAGAAAGATTATTTTAGGTCAGAGGAAGTCTGTTCAGATAAACCTTGTTTAGCTTCTGATCTTAAACAAAGACCAATTCCACAGCCAGATGCTTCAAAAAGGCTTTCTCATAGCTTTGATATACCACTCTCCCCTCCATAGAGGGACATGGAATGCTGTCCCCACAGTGCTGCATTTTGAGGCAGATGCCCCTTTAGATCTGAGCAAAGAGTTGGCAACATAAAGCTTCTGGAACAGACTCACACTCTTGGTTTGCTTTAGGACCTGGAAGACAGGACACAAGACTCCCAGAACTGTAGCAGGATAAAGTTATCTTTAATCATTAACTGCTAAGGCCTTCTAGTTTTATGTTAAAGTATGCAACAAATCAGCACCTGTACCTCTCCCCAAATGTGTTGGTTTAATCAGCTTTTCTGGCAAGACTAAATCTAACCATCTTTATGTCTGCTTTTTCGGCTTTGTATTCCCATCAGCTTCTCTTTCCTGATGGCAGCTCAAAGAGACCAATCTCTTGCAGAACTAAATACTTGCTTTGGGCAGGTTACAAAGGTAAGCATGCTAAGCTATTCAAAGTTTTTATTCTCACCTTACTGCCATTATAAAGGCAAATGACAGTGATCCTGAGAGTCAGAGATTTTGGAATTCAGAAGATACTGCTATGTGGTATGAGCAACTGTAAGAGGAAATGAGGACACATGCAGGTAGCTTGTTTTAAAATTCTACACTTCCTTTTAAAAGGTTTAATAGCATTATCTTAAGTAATCCCAGAAACCACAAAAAACTGTCTGAAATACAGATGAAATAGTATAACCCTCCCACCAAACCTAAACATTATACAGTTATATTCTTGTCTTTCTCCATACAGAAGAGTCATTCCAGGTGAGCAGTCAGCTTTTAGACCTGTCAAGGCTTGGGGCAAAACTACATGCAACAAAATGAACTGTTAACACTAAACTCATGTTTTCTCTTATTTTAATTTAAAGATTTGAGGTGCCTATCAATCTGTATAAGATTGATATCTCTTGTTATAAGCAACTATGTTTACTATTTATTTGGGCTACAGATCTCACTGAAACATGTAACATACAACAGCAGGGCTCTCGGTTTAAATACTTCTCCCCTATTTGTCTGTTGAGCAAACTTTAAGTTCCTGAAGTTTTTCACTGAGATACGTAGTATCTGCCTCTGTCAGATTTTCTGAATCCGACAGATTTTCAAGGAATCTCGTTCCTGCACAGGGTTTCCCTGTTATTGGATCTATGACTTTTCCAACCTTGAAAACAATTTCAGCCAGTTCATGTTTCACGTGTTTGCTCCTTCGCTCAGGCAAAGCCTTCAGAAGAACAATGTCTCCAACAACACACTGCTGCAACGGATCATGGGCAAAATAGGTTTTTCGTTTGTTAAAGAACTGTAGAAGGAAAAAAAGAAACAGTGGCATTAGATTTCAAAATTAAGCAATTGGCAAATATATAGTTAATATAAAACAAACTATATTTCACTAAGGAGTAAAGCTTTATATAGTTTTTAAAATTAGATGCTCTCTTGTTCTGCTGTGTTAGCTCTTCCTCTCCTCAGGACACTTCACATCAGCACTGCTTCAGCAAGACAGTTGCCTTGGCTCTTCCAAGCTGAATGATTTCCCTGTGCAGTCCACAATTCAAGAAGTAATGTTAATTTTTATTCATCCTACTATGTTTAAAGTTCACCAGTCCTGAAATCAGTATTCTGATGTTTGTCATTTGAGTTTTCTTGTTCAGTTAGTTTTCTTTCACATAAAAATTCAGTATTTATTCTTACTGGAGTGGCAGAATTCAGAACCTTTCTTTTAAGAAAGAAATTAACAGGTTCTTCTGCTGCATAAAGTAGCAGGCTGATTATCTAATCCTGACTCTACCCTTAACCTTCTGGTCAGAAAAGGCAACTTATTCCACCCACATGTACCAAGGTTTCTGTATCTAAAAACGGAGAAAATAATAATTTTAACCTCCCTGTTTGAAATGCATTAACAAGAAGTGATAAACACAAAGCTCATGTAACACATCACAGTATAGATTCAAATACTAGCTATGCCTAGGATTATGCATACAAGGAAAACTGCTACAAAATTCACTGTAAAAGCGACTAATGTCAACTTTCCAAATCAAAGCATACTCCAATATGAAAAATTAAATCAAAGTGTGAAACAACAAAAACTTACCTTCTCAACTGAGATCAAATGAAGTGCATTAACAAAGCACTTCAAATAAATACATTTAGCAGTAATTTGTAAGGAAGTGCCCTCAGAACACACTGCTTGTCACCGTTTGCAGTCATCCCCACAACTGACAATCATTAGGCATGTTCCTTAAGGAGTTTGCCTTGTAAAGAGCTATCAAAAATCCACATCAAAATCAATGAAACATTCCTCCAGACAGAACAAATATTAACATGCAAGACAAGTTGTTAACCATCTTTTACCTTTAGGAAGTACGGATCTAGCACAAGCCTTGTCACTCTCACTTTGGCAGTTTTCTGCATTTTAGTTCCTATTACTCTCCCTACTATCCATTTTGCATGGACAGCTCCACGTGGTACAGACATTGTTTAGGTATGGTCATCCAGCGCCTGGCAACAAGCAAGCAGACGTGTTATTTTAACCAAAATCCTCCCCAAAATCAGTTTCTGATCAATATCAAAATTATGATTTCCATTTCAGACTAACAGCTTAATTAGGTCATTTTGTTGGAAAACCAGGATAGATACATGCAGCTCAAAACTTCATATATTGCACTACCTCTGCCTTTACAGTATAAGAAGGGATATCAACATGTCTCCATTACCAGGGAAAATTACTCCAGGATGACAGTAAAAATGGATGTAACATAAAGATGGATCTTATCCCACAGATTCCACAGAACTCCTTCGGAATGTGCCAATTGCCACATGACCAATACAGAAATGTGTAGCTGGGGAAGCTAGGAATTTAACTCTCACTCCAGCAGCTGTTTTTGCTGGAGACCTATGCATCAGGTCTGGGTATAACCAAAGTTAACCCAAACGGGGAACGCTCTGCAACTCTGGTCCAGCAAGCAATTTGCTCCTGTGTGTCTCACTATTATCTGAGCTGATGAAACCTAAGGAAGTTAATAAGCTTCTCAAGGCATAAATGACATATCAAAGAGTTGCCTGACCTACAGTAAGTGTAATCACTTTTGAGCTAGTTCACTCCTCTAAGTAATTACACTCCATTACCTTATTTGATTTAATTAGGGTGAGCTTTCTATATCACTTTTGCAAGAGTCATGGGCAAAATAGATTGGTAAACATTATAAGACTAGAACCAATATTAAAACTGACAGAGACTAATGACCCACCCAGCTGTGTCCTGTTAAACACAACTGACCTGTTCAATCTCCTTCTATCCAATTTCTAAGATTATATGACACTTGCTTTGATGTCACAACACATCAAAAGCAAAGTTTAGGGACACAAAAACACTCGCATAGAATGAAATGCTCCAAGCAGCAATGCTCAGGGTAACTTTTATCATCCTTGACTCAGTTGTGTGACTCACAGGGCTGGAGCAGGGACTGAGAGGCCCTCCTGTACAACAGGGCTAAGCACCCCCAGTCACAGCGGCCAGGCCGGGGAGACGCAAAGCCCTATACAACACCCTCAGAACACAAGGGAGCTGCCGGGCCGCCAAGAGACAGACAACATCTCCACAGCAGAGGGAGTTCAAACAGGTCTGGAGCTTTCCGCCCCCCGGCTCTCCACAGCGCTCCGCACCAGGCCCTGCCTCAGCTACCCCCCGCCATCACGGCTGAGAGACCGGCGCTGTCCCGCGGATGCCGGGCTGTGCCTCAGCACCCTCCAGAGCGCGGCTCCAGCCCGCGGACCGCCCCACACTGCGGCACCCCATAGCCCGGCACCCCACAACCCCTCACCACCGCCGCCGCCGCGCCTCAGAGGCCCTACGGAACCGGAGCCGGAAGCGGCAGACCCGGAAGAGCCGCGCGGCAGCGGGGCGGGGCCAGCGGGCGGGAAGGGGCGGGGCCTCCTGGGAGCATTTAAAGGCGCAGGCGGCAGCGGGCTTTATCAGTAGAGGGATAGGGGCTGAGGTGGTTCTGGGGGGCTGTGTGATCGATCAGTGAGAGCTTAAAGACAATAGAAACGAGGGCTTTATCATGCCCTAGGCAGAGGGGAACCTGCCTGAGCTTATAGCTAGGGGAGACCGCTGTAGGGGGTGCTGGCTGCGGGCTCTGCTGCCTTAGGCAGCTGCTGCCTGTGGAGAGACTTGCCCTGCACCTGGTCTCTGGGTTCGCACAGCTCAATCCAGCCTGGTTTCTGCTATAAACGACTGATGTGGGTGTGCGTTCAGCAGCGGTTGTGCTGCAGGGCCGGACACAGCTTGCAGCACGGCTGGGGTGGTAGAAGGAGGAGGAGAGGAGGCTGAGCTGTGAGAGCTGAGGTGCTGTTGTTCACCCTCAGGGTGAAGCTGGTCCCCAGCACAGTCCCTGTGTGGAGGTGCCAGGAGGCACCTCAGGAGGCAGGAGATTTGTGCTCCTCCCCCTGCTGTTACATAGATGAGCCAAATCTTGAGGTTTTGCCATGTAAATACAGAATGATTGTAGCCTCTATGAAGGGACAGCTGGCCTGCTCTCCTTGATCATGCGTACCCAATTCAGCTTCTGTATCTAAAAATGGAAGGGGGGAAAAACCCACCAAAAAATCACTAAATAAGGGAACACCCCCCCACCTTACAAACTAAATAATGGCAAAGAAAAGGTCTTTGCTCTGCTGTTGCATTTGAGGTAATGTGCCCTGGCAGCTCATGGGGCTGGTGGTTTCTCTTCCTGTGACTTCAGGCTACGACCATCCCTTCGGGCAAGTACCTTCGCCCCTCACTTTTCAGGCTCCTTGGGTGGTACTGTCCCATCAGCACTCACTATAGAAGAGGGCAGGTAGGGAAGCGTGTTTACTTCGCAGGACAGCACTGTGCGGCTTCCTTCCCTTTTTAAGGTGGCTGGGTATGGTGCGGCCAGGCTGTGCTTTGTATGGGGGGAGACACTGCTGAAATCCTTTGTTCAGATACGCTCAAAGGAGTTATTTGGAAGCTCATTATCAGTTCTTGCAGCTCTCCAAGGCAAGACTCGTGGGTTTCTCTTATTTTAGTGCCTGACTGGGTGAATTGCAGTGGCGAGAAGTTGGGAGGAGTCTTGCTGGCCCAGGCAGGAAATGGTTAAGAGCCTTTCATATCACCTGGGAAAGCAATCCTTTGATTTTTCAGAGGGCGCTAACATGCTGCAGTTCATAGGAAACAAAGGAAAGGGGATCAAGTATAAAAGTTATTCCTGGGTTTTATTTTCAGTGGCAGAACTTGTGAGGGCTGGATACTGATGCCTGCTGGAAAAGATGGACATTTGGATTCAAAAGAACTGATTTTTCCTTATCTGCTTTCTGAAAATGATCTGTGAGGTAAGTTCTGATTCCAGCTGGTGACTTCAGATAACTTCTTTTGTAGATTGGGAACTAAGGAAAAACCTTTATGTCGTTGACCCATTTTAAAGCAGCAAATTCTTTGCTTAAATTGCTACTTGGGCAGGGCAGGGAGCGCAGGCAGAAGTGTGAGTCAACAATGGTAAAAAGCCCACAGAGCTTTCCTGTATTGTCTGCATTCAAATGGCTTGCATTAATTTCTGAGCTTAAGTATAAAAATTCAGGAGCTGGGAGAGTGAGTCAGGGGAATTTGGGATGAAGAGGAGCAGTAAACACCTCAGCGATGACAGGAGACTTCCAAACTGTAGTAGGAGCTGTGTTAATGTGCTTTTGCAGTTGAGGCTTCAAGCATCTTCTGTTGGTGCCTCTTAAAACACTTCTCAAACCTTGTTTCTCTAAACCATGCTGCACTCCAAAGGGGTTTTTTGTATTTCTAGCTTGTGTAAGGACTTTGCTAGCAGCTGGTACAGTTGCTGCCCCTGTGCAGTACTGGTCTTTAAGGGCAGACTGCTTTTGGAGGGGTAAGAGAGGGGTTTCACAATTGCTATTAATTCCTAACACGTCTGCAGCTGAGACTAGGGAGGTCTCACCTTAAAAAGCGTGGTTGGCTTTTCTGTTGGTGTGGGAACAGTGTGGCTGACCCAAGTGTGATTGGATGGTAATAGCTCACTGCTGTCCCTGACAGTAAGTGCCATGTGAAGGGAAATGTTTATACCCTATAGAGAGCCCTGGAAAGCATCCTTGGGAATGTTAAACTGAAAGTAAATAGTACTTTTACTCTTGGGAAGGTTAATTGCAGCTTGCTCACTGGTGTATTTACCTGTCTCTAATGTACTGAATTCTGGTGAATTCACTGAGCTTGGCCTGTGTGTGTGCATGTGCTGGTTTATTTTTTTCCTTCTTTGTCATTTTAATACTGGAAGTGGCAGCTGATGTGTGGGTTATTGCCCATATTGATAGAATGCAGCACAGTGATGTAATACCACTGCCCATCTAGTGCTGTGATAGATAAGCATCAGTCCTTGCAAGAGTCGCCTTGCCAGTTCTTCCAGCTATTGCCTGCTGTTCCCAGTTTCCCTTGCACCCCCATGTTTTGCTCAGGCATTAGTTTGTCATCGTCAAGACTGAAGAAGACTGTAATCGAGTCAGAGCTGGTGGATGGCAGCTCTTTCATCTTGATATGAACACCCTAAAAGGCAGAGTCAGGACTGTTTAGCTCCTGCAAATTATATTCCTCAGCACTGCACTTCTGTTCCCCTCATCAAGCAAAGCTTTTATCATCTTTCTGCTGGTTTTCATGAGGTGCAGGAGAAGCTGTGGATGTTCACAGCTTCTGAACTGTTCCCAGATTCTGGCTGGACAGGAATCTTTTTATCATCCCACCTTATTTTGGATTAATGTGTTACTTGGTAAGGTTATGGCACACTCTGATCTATCGCATTTCACTGCTTCTGGGTCTTGAGCTTAGGTCCCTGAGGCAACTGCAGAAATAAATCACTTGGAGCTCAGTGACAGAAACTCTATCTTGAAAACACGTTGCACATGATTCACAGTTAAGTGTTGTTATTAGCAGGGATCTAGAGGGTAGATTGCTTTTGCACTTTAACAAAAGATTGCATACCCAGATTGTCTTATTCGGCAAGACTCCTCTTACTTGGAATCTTAGGAAGAAACTTAGGAAAAAGTTTTTTTCCTAAAAAACTTGACTTTTAAGTGCTTTTGCTTATGTTGACAGTATCTGACACTCATTTAAGCTATTCAGTGTGAAAACATTTTCTGTTTCTTTACCAGTGCTATTGATTAAAATGCAGTTTACATTTCTTGGGAAAATTTGATATTCAAAAATGTCTTTTCACTGTGAGTCAGAATGTACTTTTCCATGGAATAAAAATTCTGGAAAGGAAAAAAAAAAGCTATTGGAAATGTTGAACAAATTATATTGTCATTTCAACCAGGTTATAGAAGAAAAAGGAAGTACTTCAAAGGCAAAGTGAAGGGCTCCAGTATTTTTGTCATGTTTTGAGAAAATGAGTACATTCTTTTGCAGTTCAATTTTATCGGTTCAGCATTTTCCATATGAAACTCTTTGAGAATGTTCTGTACTGGCCCTAAACCCAAGTTCCTGTTTAAATCCTGTTTCAAATTACATCTTAATAATGAATTGTGAAGCTTTTTTCTTCTTTGTCATCATCCATTAGTGTTTCTTCTAGAACTCATAGAAGGAGTTGTTTCCAGTTGGTAGTTCTCGTGCTTCAACTGCTGTATCCAGTGGTACAATTATTGACAGTAAATCCCAGGTTTTGAGGAAAACTGGTCAGGAAAGACCTTTGGAATGTTACAGGTTAACATGGATTTTTCCTGGTAGCTGTGCTGCAGCTTGCAGATCAGAGATCAAACGACATTACTGGAATAATTACTGCTTTTGGGTGCCTTCACGTGATGCTCTCCTTGTTAATATTACTGTGGCCACATCACACCATTCTACCATGGTAATTTTCTGGGTTTTAAATACTCCTTTTCCCTTAATTGAGAACACTTGAAGTTGGGGAGAGTGCTTTAGGGGCATGTGGTTGCCTGCGTCTTGAGGTGGGGAGCAGATACTGTCACACTGTTTGGATAGAAGTTCAGAAAGATAGAAATTCCATCCTACGCTTTCCCAGCATCATCATACTGTTATTAGTGAATTTCCCTCAACCTGTCTGCAACTTAATTAAGCCTATTATTCCTTGTTCTAACCATTGTGGCCAGGAAGAGCAGATGTGTTTTATCACGCCTGTCCCTTTGCTCTCTACTAACCACGACTTTCATTTTACCACAGATTATTTTGTAGCCCTTGGACCTCTCCTTTGGATTTTCTCCAGTTCACCCATTATCTTTCCCAAGTGTGTTGCCCCACAGCTGGACAAGACTTCAGCAGAAGCTTTACCACAGCTGACTGGAGGGAGAGGACTCCTCAACTGGTCTCAGTGGTGTCAGGAAGATGGATTTCCACCTGAGCCTTTCTTCCCTACTCTGAGTTGTCTCCAGTACTTGTTCTGAACTCTACTGCGGATGTCCATATGATTTGGTAACTGACTCATCTGTTCTCTGCCTCAGATTCCCTACAATTTGAAAAGAAAAACTTCCATATACCTTTTACCTCCTGTTTAGCTACTTCAAATTCCTGGTTGAGGGGCACATACAAGGGTAACCTCAAAATAATCGGTACATTTGCAATCCAGTTTTGAGATCAGCAGAAGCAAAGAAGGGGACAAGATAATGTATAAAATCCTGGCAGGTTCAGATAAATGGAACCTTTCAGTTTAAGCTAGAACTTTATTTTGGAATTCCTTAAGGAGAGACTGGAAGTCTGCCACAGTGTAATAGTCTTACATTGTAGGAAACCAAGAATGCCTCAGCCTCCTCTTGACCTATATAGTTCACAGATATTAACTGGGTTGTGCAAGTCTGAGCTGTTCTTTTTATAAAGTAAAAAGAAGAAAACTTTGCAGGCTGATTTCATGTGCTCAGAAATAAACACCTGAGACCTGCATAGTGCAGATTGTCACTGTCATTTAACCTCAGCTTTTAACATTTGGTTTGAATGGTATCCACAAAACCCTTGTGGCTTGTGGAAATAGCACATATCAGTTTTCTTGATGGCATGCAGTCAGTAGCTCTTAGAATATTAGATTTGTGAAGGCATATTCTGTAGGCTTCTGCAAAATTAAATTCATTTCACTAGAAGCCCACTGGGAAAATTAACTTTTGTCACAATGAGTTAGTATGCCCAAGAGAACATGGTAAATTCAGCTTAATGTCACTGCAGTTATTCTTGGCATTTGTATCATGTCGGGGAGTGAAGATCTCATGTTGTAAAGAAACTCAGTAGGTTAGTGGCTCAAGGTGCCATAACTAATGGAAAAGGACTGAATTGGGTTTGGCATCATAAGGTTTTGCTGTGTGATGTAGCACTTTACTGTTTTACAAGTGGAGCTTCCGCTGGTACATGCCACACAGACCTTTGAGAAAGGAAATTGTGCTTAGATACCTAAAAGGGATGAGGAATGTCATATTTCTGTTGGCATTATTCAAAAGCCAAGTATTGTATCCATTGCAGAGTCTTGTTGTAAGAGACTGCTGAATTGCATGGATAGGGGTGCTTGTATGGAGCATGAGGACTGGACTGAAGGTTCCCTAGATGTCTTCAGCCGTAATGAGAGGCAAGCCCCTGGATCTTGCAATATGAGGTCTGAATGATGTTCTTTCTAGTACTGTAGGAACCCAGTGTTTGCCAGGGTCTGAGGAAAGACTGGAATGACATTTTGGAGCAATTTATTTTCAGGTGCAAACTAAATTTAAAGATCAAACTGAATTTTAAATGCATATTTAGAGGTGACTTTATTCTGCAAGTTTGGATTTGTCCTGCTGTGGAATCTAGCCAAGAAAATGTTACTGGATTTCCAGCCCTAAAGGTAATGCATGTTTGATTTCAGGTGTGGCTGTCCTCATAAACTAAAAAATATGTCCATCCGAGGCCTGAAGAAGAAACAACCAAAGACTTTTAAAGTCAAAGTTGTAACAGTGGATGCTGAAATGGAGTTCAGCTGTGAGGTAAGAGTCCTCAGCAGTATGCCAGAAAGATGGAAACTGACCTTTGTATGAGCAAGACATACATTTGAAATGTTCAGGTTATCAGTTCATGGATGGCCTTAAAACTGATCTGTTATTTTTAGAAGCAATGGATTACTCAGGCTGAGATGCATTCTTTTAAACAGCACTGGTCAGGATTTAAAGCTGTTCCATGAAATTCATTTGACTGTGACACTGCTAAGTTAGCAGTAAGCCTGCTTTCTTCATAAGCGTTCCAGCACATGATGCAGGACTTGTTTGTGTATATACTTTGTGTATATACTTTGAATCATAGAATGGTTTGGGTTGGAAAGGACATTAAGATCACCCAGTTCCAACCCCCTTGCCATGGACAGGGACACCTCACATTAAACCGTGTCACCCAAGACTCCGTCCAGCGTGGCCTTGAACACTGCCAGGGATGGAGCATTCACAGCATCCTTGAGCAGCTTTGACAGAGAACTCTGGTCAGAGCTGAACCTAAGATGTTGCTTGTAAAGTAAGTTATAAAATGGTACTTTTGTGCTCAGCTGATATGGGGTGTTCTCTTCAAATTTCCCATTTGTAAATTCCAGTTTATTTAACTACTATGGCTGTTTTGTATCTCTGGGCAGACGGCAAAAATGATCAAATGAAAAAGCTAGCTTTTCTTCTGGTAGTTATGGCACTCTAGTAGATTGGATAGACAAACCATGACTGCAGGAAAATACGGAAGAAAATAAATGCAGCAAGTGAGGAATTGCTAAATGAATTGGGCTGCGCTGTTGAGGAGACAGAACTGTGCCTGATTAATTCCTAATCATCCAGCAAAAGCAAGAAGACACACAGTTACTGGGAGAAGAGGATTTAGAAAACTGAGGTCCAATGGGACTGGCAATTCTAGTAAGACACTTGAGTGTCTTGTGGGGCATTCAGTATTTTCATTTACTATGTCCCTCAGAGACAGAACAGATTACTCACAAGCAGCTCACTGCTGTGACCTACAGCTCTCCCTGCAAGTATTCTAGATCAGTGAAAATAAAGGATTTGGAAAACTTGATTTAGAGATCAAAGTTCTTGTTAACAAATCCAGCTTAATGTATTCCTTCCTTTGCTATCTCTCCCTTCTCCCCAAGTATTGTTCTTCTGGGATGATTTCCTGCTTTCCATTCAGATATTACCTAAAAATCCCCCCCCCCCCCCCCAGTTTTCATGGTGCACCAAAGCAAATAGACAAAATCATCTTTTTAACGTGTAGCCAAATAGAAGAAACAGATGTGCAGCCTCCTCAGTGCAAAAATGAGGCCTCATATGTGTGTGAATTCTGGAGCCTTCAAGAAAGTTTGATCTGGGTGGAGCCTGGCTACTAAATTACTCTAGAAGAGAGACTTCTGTTCATTTAAATCAGAGTAGCATAAAGGCTTGGCTTGATGCCACAGAAATAACTAAGGTATGTGAAAGGTGGATTTGCTTTCACTGTTTGGCATTTCTTCCCTGTGCCCTGACACTCCTTTGATTTCCCCTGGCCGCCTCTCAGTCTCTCCAATTTGTATAAACTATTGAATGAGATTTTACAAATACTAATGAAGCCTTGCCATGTCCTAGGACATCAGTAGTACAATTGTCATTCCCCATGCTCGGAAAGTCCTTGATGCTGTGGTTAAAGGACTAGCTGCTCTATGAATGTTTCTGTGGAGGAGAGGAAGAGGAGAGGTGGAGCGTGGTAGCTATTGCACCTTTGTAGACAGCAGTAGGCATATTTCATTGAAAAGCTAAAGGTCAAATAAGAGTTCATAGGAGAAAGGCAAATGGTAGCCTATTTGGCCTGGCTAAAATGAAGGAAATTCAAGACATACCTGTTTTTCTGAATTTTCTTTTCTCTTTTAGATGAAGTGGAAGGGAAAGGACTTGTTTGACCTGGTGTGCCGAGCACTTGGTTTAAGGGAGACTTGGTTCTTTGGCTTGCAGTACACAATAAAAGGAATGTGCACCTGGTTAAAGATGGACAAAAAGGTATAGGAAACAAAATATCAACGTGGCAGTTTTCTTTCTTATAAAAAGATTTACTTATTTAAGCACAGGAGCTGAAGGGGAATGTATTACACGAAAGCTCCATTTTAGATGGTATCATTATTTTAAGAGTGAAGTTTGTTCTGGTCTGATTGCTTTTGTTATATGTGACCTGAAGGATCACAGAGCAATCACCATTAGATGTTCTGATTGCTAGTAGATTAAAGCTCAGCATTGCCCTCTCTTCTAAAATATGTAAAGGTTGCATTGAGTGGGTTATTGTCTGCTTTCTGATTTTCCCCTGGAATATTATTTTGAGGCACTTATGTACTATTTTTGCTGCTGATTTTATTTTATCTGTAAACAGGTTTTAGATCAAGAAATCCCTAAGGAAGATCCCATTAGCTTTCATTTTTTGGCTAAATTCTACCCAGAGAAGGTAGAAGAGGAACTATTACAGGAAATTACCCAGCATTTGTTCTTCCTTCAGGTCAGAAACAATTTTTAACCATGAATTCCTTCTGTATTTACCCCAATGCTTTTGTACGGTCTTTGGTCTTGTTGGCAGCTTTAGTCTCAATGATTTTGCTGGCTTCAGCGGTATCAGTGTCTCTGTAAAGATCTTGTTTTTATGAATACAAACATCTCTCCTGACTGCTGTGCTTTTGTGTCCTGGTAAAGCTGAATGTTGCTTGCCTTCTTCAGGTTTTTGTTCTCTTGATGGCTTCTCTTACTGTTTGTACTAGGAATGGGAGTTAAATTGCTGAAACCTGTAGTTTCATGTAAAATGACTTTTACACGTTGCTTTTTGGGTGATAATTCCCCAGATGGACATTCCAGACTTGTTTTGCTCCTGTAGTATATATTTAAAAAGAAAAACCATGCAAGGTTGGCTCTGAAGAGCTGTGTGGCTTCTGCACTAACTGGTCAGTGCTGGGAAAGGATGAAGCCATCATTTTTATCAGCTCCAGAAGTTATCTTGAAGACTGTGTCACCTGGTCTGCTCTGGCTGCAGCTAAATTGGATGAAGAGAGTCTCAACAGCTCCCTGTCATTGTTGCCTTAGCCCTGCTGGTGTAACCTCTCATGAAACCATTCCCTAACTTAGTTCTTTCAAAATGAGCAGGATTAGAAGAGACCTGTTATTAAATGTACACAGTGTGGGGGAGTGCCTACACAAGCAGTCGTGGTGGCAGATGTGAAGGTGGAGCAGGGGGAAGGAATGGTGGTAAGCAGTTGGGCGTGAGAAACTTTTTCACCTGTATCAGCTGCAGATAGAGCAAGACCTGTGACTACAGCCTATCCCTGAAAATAAAACTTGCCAGTTCCTAAAAATAGCCCAGGGGATTACTGGGAGATCTTGTGTATGACTGTAGAAGGCACAATCACTAGAAAACAAGAACTCCTCACCTGTCCTCCAACTTTCATTTAGGACTGGGGGGAAAAAAGAGCATAGAATTTGATAGCCATTCTGAAATGCAGGTTTGTTCATGTAGCAAGTTTCAAAAGGAGTGAAGCAGCACACACAGCTAGGACTCAAACCAGAAGACTGACCATAGTGTGTGATCCTTTGCAAGACAAAGTATGGAGGCAACATCATATTGTCTGATAGCCCGTGGATGAGAAATGCTCTTCCCTTGGTATAGGGTTGGTATTCTGAACATCCAGACTTGCACACACTTAGTTGTTGTCAGTGACATTAGCCAGTTTGAGTTGTCCTTCCTACCCCATTGAATTGGATGCATGCTACCCATGCTAGCAAGATAAATCCCTAGCTCTGAGAAATCCTCATTACAGATAACCCATTTCAGCTCTGCCATAGGGGCATCTACTGAGGAGCTGCATGACAACCGTGCTGTCCTCAAGAGCAGAGCTGCTGCTGTGTGAACACAGCTTGGTCTATAGGCTGTGGTGGTTCTTACAAATTCGCACAAGATGAAAGCCAGTAAAACCAGTAATTAACCCCACACATGCACTGATGGTAGTAGCTTTGCAGAGGCAGCTTTTTTATTTGCCACTTGTTTTCTTTTGTGCCAGAAATTGTTAGGGATCTCCATTTAAAAAACAGATGAAGGAGCAAATTCTTGGTGTGTGGTGCTTTGTTATCAGAATTAAGATGCATCAATGACAAAAAGCCATGCTGTGGCTCTATAGCTGCAGAAAGAGGCTGTATCTGTAGCAATAGATAACCAGGCATTGAGTTTTGGATGGTCACCTCTTGGTTAGCTGTTTGTTCCCATGTCTGTGACATCCAGCTTCTCTGCTGAGTTGCTGTGGTCCCTCTGCCAGTTACAGCCTCCTGGTTTGTTGCTTTATTCTGATAGCTTTCAGCAGTATGTGCTTGTGCAAGTAGATGGAGTGTAAAATCAGTTTGCATGTGTAAATAAACACAGTAAACACACTTCTTCCCTGAGGAGGATGTGTTAATGAAGTAATGGGAAAATGCTGTTGTTCTATACTATCTAGAACTTCATCCAGAGCCCTTAACCACTTGGCAGTTTGCTTCTAAAGCTAATTTTGGAAAAGAATGAGGGGCAGAACTCTTTTCCTAGCCTTTTAATCCTGATTTTGTTCACTTTCTTCTCCTCAAACCTGCCTTGACTAGCAGATATGCAATTAGCAAATTCCTCTCATTCCAAAGGAGAAAAACAAGACCGAAACAAATTTGAACTTGCAGCGTTTCCTGACTATAAGAACTTCAGATCACACCTGGATGCTAATAGGAAAAACATGTACAGACATCTGGATGCCTCCACATTTCGGCTCTTCCTGACTATTCAGACCTTTACAAATTAATGTGCCATAACAGCTTTTTGCAAAAAGGTGTGAATAAATGTAAATGACTAAAGCTAAACATTGTCTGTCTCTACATCAGGTAATTTGCTTCTTCATAAAGAAGCGTAACAAAATGCCCTTGTAAGAACTGATTTATCTGAAGTTGTTCTGAATTCTCAAATGTATGATTTGCACCATGGAGTATGAAAGTTGGAGCTTTCCAATTTGGAAGAAAACTTGTTTCAATCTTTTCATTCTTTCCATTTTAACAGCTTACAAAGAATTTTCCCTGTACTATTACTCAGGTTCATATACTGTGCTCACAAGAGACTACATTTAAAAGAAAAGCTTTCTTGATGGTTCATTTCGGTTCACAATACCTACAGTGCCAAAGTGCATTTATAAAGAGAGCTCCGTGCTATCGCAAGTGATTTTTCTTCTTGGAAATGTTTAAGACTGTGCATTATGCAGAATTTCCTAGTCTTGTGCTTGTTAGTAGGCTGAATACATCACACCTGAGAGGAGGATTTGTGAAGATTAATTTCTCCTTCCCCTCTAGGTTTTCAAGTAAAAATTACACAGCTGATTTAAAATCAAGCAGGATCTTCCAAGCTATTACACCTCTGATCGTGGTAGCACCATGGTGTATTAAAATGAAATGAATGTTAATAGACTCCACCATTTATACTGGGCTTTTGGTTTTAAGCCCGTATGTTTTTGTTGTGCTTAGGCCACTGTAACTGGTCTGTTGTGGGGTCTCCTTTATTCTCTCAATCTGAAAAGCTTGAGAACATATGACATACTGAAAACTGTAGTGATATGACAAGGGGGAATGGGTTTAAACTTAAACAGGGGAAATTCAGGTTGGACATAAGTAAAAGCTCTTTACTATGACGATGCTGAGGCACTGCAACAGGTTGCCCAGAGAAGTGGTAAATGCTCCATCCCTGGCAGTGTTCAAGGCCAGGTTGGACAGAGCCTTGGGTGCCATGGTCTAGGGTGAGGTGTCCCTGTCCATGGCAGGTGGGTTGGAACTGATGATCTTAAGGCCCCTCCAACCCAAACTTTTCTATGATTATGGTTTTCAGTATGTCTCTGGCCTTGGCAGCATTAGTCAGGTGGATGGCCCTGGATAATCTGGTCTAGTTGGACCTGCTTTGACTAGATGGTCCCTTCCAGTCTAGAAGCTGATGTTTTACATGTGGTACAGGTAACTTTTTCAAAGCAGGAAGAGAAAGAATTGTTGAAATGACTTAAATTAATAATAATTAACAATTTTATAATCCATTCTTTTTCAAAAGGTGGGATTTTTTTTTTTTTCCCCATTAAATGCAATACTAAGTAAAAGCTTCCTGTGTTTGTGAATGCCATTTTGTTACTGTTATTAATTTATAATGGTGATGTTTGCCAAGTTATAGTCTGGGCATGTCTAGTTTCATTTCAAGCCTCACATTAAGTTCCAGCTTTGAGCTTCTTTAACTTGCTCCCTTTTTCTCTTGATTCAGGTTAAGAAGCAAATACTGGATGAGGAAATCTATTGTTCTCCGGAAGCAACAGTTTTGCTGGCTTCTTATGCTGTTCAGGCCAAGGTTTGTGCATAGAAGTGCTCTTTTTAAAATAGATTTTTTTTGTCCTTTTTTAATCAGCACATTTACATGGTGGTGTGTAAAACACAACAGTGCTAAAATTTGCTGTTAAAGAAGTTGGTCATCCTGGGAGGCACAGGCTCAGCTAGAAAAATAAGCATTAGATGCCACTACAAGGATTTTGCTAATATATACTATGCTTTTGCAACTTAAGGGATTTCTTTGGACCTAATGGTGTGAAGTAATCTTTCTCTCAGCTAGAATTATTTCCTGTTGATTTAAAAGCTCTCCATGGATACAGCAGGTACTGACATCAGAGCTCAATATAGAAGGATTTAGGATCTCTCAGTACATAGCTCACTTCGTGCCACCGAGAGCCAAACTTGCACAGTGGCAGGAGGTGAACACAAGTTCTTAGCATCCCAATCTATGTAGAGTAGCTATAAGAATGAGTAGGGGAACTTACGCTCCTGAACGTAGCCTGTAGTTCAGAGGAGGGTATGAAGTCATGGAAGATTCCTTCGTATCTGCAGTTACCAAGAGCAGCAGTCTAAGGCTGAAGTCTAAGGTTACAGACCACCTATGCATGGAGCCACATGCACAACACAAAGATTGGAAGGAACTTCCATGGACCTGTTTATTAGGTGTTACCCTGTCTACAAAAGAAATAAATCATAATTTGTCTCAAGCAATTGCATTAAACTGTGCAAGTGACAAGTTCTTCAGCATTCTCAATCTAACAAACTAAAGTATGTTTTCTTTTCTTGGGACAGTATGGTGACTATGACCCAAATTTTCATGAGCCAGGCTTTCTAGCCCATGATGAGCTTTTACCCAAAAGGGTAAGTCTTTATTCTTTATAAAGCCAAATCTTTAAGTCTACTCTTTGCAACACAGCTATTGCTGTGGAATTAACCAGAGCATTAGAAACTGTTTGCATCTGCCCCGAGCTTGGTAAAATGACCACGCTGTGAACTGCATTGCTGCATTCATGTTGCTTGGGAGAGGCCCCACACGTATATGTATCTTCAAAGGAAACCAAACTCCTCCTTTTCTCTGTAGGTCCTCAGGCAGTATCAGCTGACAGCAGAGATGTGGGAAGAAAAGATTACTGCTTGGTATGCTGAGCACAGGGGTATCGCCAGGTACTGAAATTATTTCACTCTTTGTAAATCCCATGCATTTCAGTAACTGGTTACTTGCTGTCTTCAGTGAAGTTTGGCTTTTGTAGAATGAGCAAAGGCATTGTGGTTTCAAAGCTGTGATATTAATAGGTTAATTTATAACTAAGGATGAAAACACGCACCATTCTGGGGTAAAAAGCATCTTTACATCATCTGGTGTAAAAAGTGTCTTGTGTAGGGCTCCAGATGCTTGTAAACTGGGTTTGCTTTGAAGTGAACAGAGAAGCTGAGGGCTCTTGCAGAGCTTCATGACCTAACATACCGAAACCAAGAGTCCTGTCTCATCAGAGTCCATGTATGCCAGCAGAGGGAAGTTCCTGCAGAAGGTCCGAGTTGTGTTGAATTTGCAATTAGCCCTAAGAGTTTCATTTAAGGCCATTAGCTGCTTGGAGTTGCTGGTGTGTCTGTCCTATGCAGCAGCTGCCTTTCTGGAGCCTTATCACACCAGTCTTCCCCTAGGATAAAAAGAATGAATCTGATATATTTTATACCTTGTGAAAACTGTGGCTCAAAAGTTGGAAGTGTACTTAGCAGGGAATCAAAACAGTAAAGACACAGCATCATAGTTCCAGGACTGAGTTTTAGTGCTACTCCGTGTGGACATACAGCTACTTTGAGACATTCAGCATGTCTGGAAATTCAATTAAACAAGAAGTAGGAACTGCTGGCTCCCAGAGACAGCCTTTCCTAGCATTTCGATTCAGTTTCTCTTTGGCTGTTCTAGATACTTCTTAGCACTGTTTTCATTGAATATTTTCCTCAAGACTTACTGATGCCTCACCTCAAAGGGAGAAGAACGGTGGGTGGAGAGATTCTCACCCTTCTTTGGCCTCTGCCCAAAGCTCTGTTTAGAGTTTGTTCAAGACTCATTTCTCAATGAACTCTATTTCCTGAAAGAAATACCCTCACGTCATGGAAAACAATGGTAGGGTAGGTTTCCAAGATATAATAATGATGGAGTGGCAACATTAACATGAGGATAAGACTGGACTTGCATTTTAATAAAGATTACACCATATATATATATTCAAAATGGGTACAGCTTGACTGTATTCCTTAGCGATGCTCATTTTATTATCCTTTTTTCTATTATTGAAAGTAAAATGGGAAAACTAAAGAAAGTACAAAGGAGCAGATTGGCTCTTCTTTTCTAAATGGGAAACGTAGAGTCAGCTAGGAGAGGAAGGTTGGAAAGGAATCTCCAAGTATAACCATGACCTTATTCGCTAGGGATGAAGCTGAGATGAACTACCTGAAAATTGCCCAAGACTTGGAAATGTATGGGGTCAATTATTTCCCAATTGCTGTAAGTGCTTTATTTTAGCAGTTTTCGATTGCTGTAGATGATGGTACTGTCCTGTGAAAACCCTCCAGTGAGTTTGGATCTGGGATTCTGACTTCTGGTTTTCTGTGGTGATAGTGGGTTGTCTACTGATTGTCCTGGCTTGGTTGACTTGCCTGCTAAGTGAGGAGGTGAATAAACCAGTTAATGTTTTACAGTCTGACAGAGGTCTTGGGTAGCTCTGGGTATGTAAAGGGGAAGAAGGAGAAGCAGACTAAAAGTTTGAGCTGCTTTAGGCAACCTGGAAGACTGGGTTTATTAGCTAGCAGTGACATTATTCACAATAGTCTGTGGAAACATAATTTCCTAAAAATCCTGATAAATATCAGTGTATTAGAGTGTGGTTCTTGTGTGTGGTTGTTTAATGTCACTGTAAATGGCATTTACTGGTATCTGTTGCTTTTTTTAGCAAAATAAAAACCACACAGATCTCTTACTTGGAGTTGATGCCAAAGGTATTCATATCTACAGCATTAATAACAGGTTCTCTCCAAATAAGTCGTTTGAGTGGAGTGCTATCAGAAACATTTCCTATAGTGAGAAAGAGGTATGATGGCTTTGATATATTATTCTTTTTATATGGGCATGGGTGTGGACTGGGATTCTTGGAACAGGCTGAAAGCTGTCTCTGTTTAAAGAAACTGGGAGAGAAGGGGGAAAGCCTGGGGAGCTTTGTTACAACACTAGAAATAACAGACCTGCCTTTCTGATGTGCTGTGTGTATCCTCTGCTCCCCCAGGAGACAGAGGCTGCTCTGAGCTTTCCAAACTTGCAGAGCCCTCTGTTCTGGTTCCCTCCCTGCTGCTTGTCCTTTGAAAACAAGTGTGTTGCTGTCTAAAAAAAGATAGATGTTATGAATGCCACCTTCCTCAGTTATCTCAGCAGGAATGAGATGATCTGTTAAAACTTAATGCCATTTTCACATGCAGAAGCTGTCCTTGTAGATGAGGTTTTTGAAGCACAGTGGCAAGAGGAGACATGCAGGGAGATCCACATGTTTTCCTGCCTGAATTCTGTCAGATTGTCAGTGAATGATTTCGGTCGTCAGCACAACCCTACCATTGCAATTCCACTGTCATTTCAGAGTTTATCTTTTACTTGTAGGAAGTACTGTGGGGAGCGGGTGAAATTTAGGCTCATTGCAAATCATGTGGCTACATGGAAGGCTATAATCAGAAAAACAAAGCCAGGAAAACTACACTGGTACTGGAATTCATCAGCCTAAGGACAGCACAGCCTGTTCCATTTTCTGCAGGCCTTTCGAAAAACAGTGAGGATGAGGTTTGCTGTCTGGAGTTAGACGTGCACACATTAAATCAGGCAGGAGTTCTGTCTCCAAAAAGTTTGATCCATACCTGACATTAAACTTCCCCTCTGGTCTTTAAATGAACTGCTTTAGCTCCCTACTGCTGGGAAGTTGCACAGCCCTATATCAAAGCTCCACTATACTCAGTGACACATTCACAGCCTGTTCCTCACCAGGCAACATATTCAACCAGTTGTTACCTACGAGGTGAAACAAGCTGTAGGACATTATGATCTTGGTGACTCAGCTGGTCTGAAATTATACATTGCATTGTAAATGAATTGTAGGAATAAACTGTAGTGCTAGCTAACCCATGAGTCACGGCAAACAGGATCTTAAAGTATAGAGCTGTATTTGTTATGCAGCCAAACTGTGCACATCTATCAGTGAAACTGTGTGCTGACCTGGCAGCATGAAAGCTCTTCATGTCCTCTGGAAACAGCTTGGGAGATAGGACTGAAATGTGAGGAAGCAGGAGCTCCAGGACTGTTATGGTCAGAAGAAGTCATCCTTCAGGCCTTGATACATTTGTTTACACCTGCAGTGATTGCTATTCAGAGATGTTTGGTTTCTCCCTTTTAAGTGTATGACTGCTTCTGGGGTTTAAATGTATTCTGTTTTCCTGATAACCTGTGCTTGTTCCAATGTTCTCAGTATAGAGTGCAAGTGTGCAGGTGGGTTTATTATGAAAACCACCATCCAAACTGGCACCAGGGTGGGTCTGTGGGAGGCTGTATCTTCTAACATAGCCAGCTGTGTGAAGAGATAAGGAACCTGGGTAGCAGCAGCCCAGGTTCTGATTCTTTTGAGCAAAAACATTTCTGCATCACTCTCTCCACACTTGTGCCATAAATCACTGCTTCCCTGGAGAGAAGTGGAGATGGCCTAAAGTTTGCTTTAGTATTAATAGTTTCAGCTTTGTTTTTCCTCCTCCTCACTGTGTTTTCTTTTTCTCTTTTGCCTGTATAGTTAACTATTAAACCTCTTGACAAAAAAGCAGAAGTCTTCAAGTTCTTTTCCTCTCAACTCAAAGTAAACAAATTGGTAAGTGTCCTGCTTTCCTTCTTTAAAACTGAGTCTGGTAATACTGACTGATATCTGAGTAAGAAATAGTGTTTGTAAAATCTATTGAGCTTCAGCATTTTTTTCCTGAGGATTGTTTTGTCCAGGAAGTCAGGGTGCATACATTTGTCTTCTCTGGGAAGGAGAGATGATGGGTGGAAAGCAAGATGTGGAAGAAGGTCCAAATCACAAAAGGAAATCCAGATACTGTAAGCACAGGGTGTAGCATATGGAAAGGTGCAAAGCCACTCTAGCATCTGCTTATCTGTCTGCTGTAGGTTCTTAATCAGCTGCTGCTTCTCCTTTGCTGCAACAAAGAAGGGACCTAATCAGCTGGCATCAGCACTGATTGCTTCCTAACACAACCACAGGGGCTGGGGCACTTCTCAGTGAGCTTGTGGAGGGCCCATTGCAGGTGACTGTTCCCACAGCTACATCTTTTGTACTTATGGCCTAGATCTATTGCCTGTTCTTATTCAGGAAATGGAAGAAGGACAGAAGGAACTCTTCCTCCTATTATGAACTTTTCTGAGCTGTTATGTACGTGGGTATGCCTGCCCTGCGTGCTGATTTGCTTTGAAGGGAAGCAACTGCCAGTACTAGGGCTGAAGTCAGAATAGGGAGTTTCTGTCCTGTGAGGCCAATTTGGGGCTCTTCATATCTCTGGCTGGGGCACAAGTACATCAAAATCACATTTGCTTTGCTTTTCATATTCAGATTTTGCAGTTGTGCATTGGAAACCATGATCTGTTTATGAGGAGAAGAAAAGTGGACTCAATAGAGATCCAGCAAATGAAAGCACAAGCCAGGGAAGAAAAAGCTAGGAAAAAGGTAGGTTCTTTCTCCTCCTCTATTGTTGAAAATACTGATTATTTTTCCAGCTGGTGCCCTTTCTGTCCATGCACTGCATCAATGTGTGTGGGAGGTTAGAAAGTGCAGCAGGATTGGATGTGGGAACAGCTCTGGTGTGTATACAGCATCTGAGGATGTAAGTGATGTTTGTGAAACCGAATTGGTGATCGCAAAGATGTGGGGTATGTAACAGATTGATCCAGGTGCTCTTCCAGAGGTCTGAAATAACCAGTATTACTTGTTAAAGGAGTTCAGTGCTGCAAAGTGCAAGCAGCTTCAGCACTGCATCTCTGGTGAGTATCAGTCCACCAGGTAGAGAGCAACCCCTTCTTCATTAGATTCATTTGCTGTGCTGCCTTGGGCCAAGATGAGATTCTGCTGCGAACCCACAAATGTGGTATTGCTCATTCTATTTCCAGATGGAGAATCAAAGGCTGGCCAGGGAGAAGCAGCTCCGAGAAGAAGCTGAGCGAGCCAAAGAAGAGCTGGAAAGGCGTCTTTTCCAGCTGGAAGATGAAGCCAGGCAGGCCAATGAGGCCCTGGTGAGTAGCACATTAGTCTGAATATTCTCATGCTTGACAGCCTTTCTTGGTTTAGGAGCTTTTTTTCCTTATGGTTCCTGTGAGACACCAGGAATTATGGCTCAGACAAGGCTGGAGAGTTTCTGACCGCTGGTGGAGAAGGCATGCTGGAATTCCTGGGAAGTCTTGATCTGCCATAATCTCCATTTGCTAGGAGCCATTTGCTCCCTGTATTTGGTTCAGAGTGCTTTCTTCATGCAAAGAGGGAAGAAAGGAAGCAACCTTGGAGCTGAAACTGGGAGAAAGGGGCATGGTGTACTGGCAACTGAAGGGGCCAACTTCAGTTTTTGGTTGATGTCTTTGTCCAGCTCCTTGCTTTGTAGAGGTGAGCAGCAGGAAGGAAGTGAGGCAATTCTGGATGGGAGGAGGAACACCAGACCCTGTAGTTATGTTTACTATAGTTTTAAGGAATAATATTTTTATCACTTGATCTTTTGGGAAAAGATATCCTCTTCTGACTGTTTCAGGGCTGGTTTTGTAGATGCTAGACAGGGTGACTAAGAAAAACGGTTTCTTCTTAGCTCCGATCCCAGGAGGCAGCAGAGTTGCTGGCTGAGAAAGCTCAGATTGCAGAAGAAGAGGCAAAATTGCTGGCCCAGAATGCTGCAGAAGCTGAGCAAGAGCGACAGAGGCTGGAGATCACAGCTCTGAAAACCAAGGAGGAGAAACGCCTGATGGAGCAAAAGATGCGGGAGGCAGAGCTGATAGCAGTGAAGCTGGTGAAGGAGTCTGACCGGAGGTTAGGTTTGCTTGAGTGAGGTTGTGTGGTTGTACAGGGATGCTTGGGTGGAGAATGTGCTGCTTTTCTCAGCTAAGCCTTGGAGGAAGAGTGACTAAGCCTTCCTGCATCTTATTTGTTTCACCTGGTACAGGGTGGTTGTGGTGCAGGTTGAGAAGCTTCCAGAGGATCAGATACAAAGCTTTAGAGATGTTTAGTATTACAGATCCAGAATGCAGATGCATTTGCTGTGGAGTGTTATCAAAAGAGCACTGGCTACCTAGCTATCTACCTTTACCAGTCTGTATACTCTGTGAGTTAGGAGGCTGTTCTCATTTATTAGTACCAAGTGGTGGTCTCTTATATCCTTTTAAGATCTCTGAGAACTGTAAATCAGGTAAGTTCCTGTGGAACATAAACCACTTGGAGTTTGTGTGTTCCATATAATGCCTGATGATTCAGAGCAGACTCCTGTTGACAGAGGATGTTTAACTTGCTATTAAGGGCCTTCTGCTTGTTTTTAGGATACTGCCAAAAAGTTTGCCAAAATAAAGAGCAGATTATGTTGCACCTCTCCCCACCTTGGGAAGGATTTCTGACACCCTGGAGCATCTGTATCAGCAGGTCATAACTGAGCCCATGGAAATTAGGAGTAGGAAAAACATGTTCCTTCAGCCAGTTTGAGCAGGATTGTCTTTGAAAGCAATCCTGCTGTGTCCACTTAGTTCTCCATCTGAGCAACCCACTGCAAGTATGTTTGGGTAAAGGAATAACTCACAATAATGGATCTTGTTCTCTGGAAGCTAGTGAGGTGCCTAGCTCTGAAATCCATATCTTGCTTTATACTGGAAATCATCAACCATTCATGACAGGGTATTTGTTTTACAGAGCCAAGGAAGCAGAGCATCTGAAACAAGATCTGCATGAAGCCAGAGAGGCTGAACGGAAAGCAAAGCAGAAACTCTTAGACATAACCAGGCTTAATTATCCTGTAAGTTCCTGCTCTATTGGGTACCACTTCATCTTCAGAGATTACATTTTTATAGCCCCCATCAAGCTGAGTAGTGGCATGTCTGCATCCAGCTGGGGGACAAAGACCTAAAGGACCAAGTGGTGCTTAAACACAGTGTAGCTAGGATGGAAATTGTATTTGTTCAGGGCAGTGAGTCAGGATGAGAAGAAAGGCAAGACAAAAGTTAGATGCAGGACTGCTGTTGGGACTCGGGGAGCAGAGATTGTCTTGCCTTCATTCATACCCAGTATTGACTTTGTGCCATCTCAGTTGGGCAATACCTTGTGGAGGTTGTTGTTCTGAGCCAGCTGTGTGGTCCTGGCATGGACATAGCTCATGAGTGTCTTTAGGCAAAGCAGATGAAACTGTCACCAGCAAGAAGGCAGCTGTGTGCCCCAACTCCCTCCTCTGCTCCAGTGTTGCTGAGAATGGGTTTCCATTGTCTGCTGAAATACATAAGAACACTGCAGTCAGGATACTTCTCAGCCCTTGTATCTGTGTGTTATGGACTTCAGCAGTTCATCTGGGGCCACTCAGGTAGAGGGGAAGGGCTGCAGGAGCATCCGTGTGTCTCAGAATCTATAGGTAACTTATGGAGTAGCTCAGCATGGCGTTTTTGCAGAAACTGGGGAGATAAACCCCAAATTGAACAATCAGATTTCATTGACAGTGATTGTGTCACCTCTTTCAGCACATGGTCAAGTACCCACAATACTCGCCAGTTGACACCAGAGATGCCAACTTTGACAAAGGATCCATAAAGCTGGATTTGAAGGACATTGACCTCAAGAGACTATCCTTTGAGATAGAGAGAGAAAGGTATCATTATGCTTATGGTGTAAATAAAGGAGTATGCTCATCATGGAAAGTACAGAAAGGAAAAATATAGTATCTGGGAATCACAGTTCACCCTTTTAATGTTTCAGGATGGCCTCCTACTTGCACATACGTCTGGAGCCTTTCACTGGGCTGGTGTGGATCATGTCTGTGTAAGACTAGCTGTTTACACAGACAAAGAGTGTTCTGGTGGCATCAAGCCCTAAGTCCAGAACCCTTCTGGCTTGGAGAACTTTATGTCAGGGGCAAACTTTGCTCGTTTGACAGCACGTTAGAGGACAAAAGTTTCCCTCTAGTGTTAAAATATGGTATTGCTTTGATCTCATACGCGGAGAGGTTTTCCCTCTTTTGGTCTGGAAGGACATGCTTGATAAAAAGTAAGTGTGTGAATGCTGAAGGGTGGAAGTGAACCCCCTTCTCCCTGGTTCAGGGGGCTGCCTCTCAAAGCCCCAAAATGTAACTAAGACCTTCCTCTGTCCTCCTTCCGCACACACCAGTTCTTGAGCTATGTCATGCCAATAAGCTTTTTGTCTCTAACATGTGGACTGCAGGCTAGACTACTTAGAAAAGAGCAGAAAGTTTGAAGATCGACTGAAAGAACTGAAATCTGAAATTCATGCTTTGAAACTAGAAGAAAAACAGTCTGGGCTTTACTCTCACTGGAATGAAGTCCTGGGATCATTGGATCGCTCCTTAGGAAATGTATGTATACCCCAAATACCTGCCACCTTTTCAGCATGAGCCATTAAAGAGAATAGTATGTGTGTGCCAAATATAATTGCTGTGTTTCAGTTCAAGGCACATGCTGTAGTACCCTTGATAGTAAAGTAGTAGAAGTGTGAACAAAGACAAGGAAAATTTCATGTCAAAACATCCAAGAAGTTTTTCCTGGGCAGGATACCAGTACCATAAGCAAGAAATACCTTATTTTACAGATTATGCAATCACAGTAAGGGCTTAAGGTCTTGGAGCAGCCTAAATTGTTGTAACTGAATAACACATTTAGATGTCTTTCCTCATCGTTTGCATCACATTCTCATTCACGTGCTTTGTGGTTGCTGAAAGTCATGAGTCTTGGTGTGTGGTTTTTTTTTCTCAAGGCAGTGAGGAACTAAACCCAGATTTCTGTTGGAAGTTTCTTGTTATTTATATAAACATTCCAGCCTCTTCGTGAGCCAGTGCAAGAATAGGGCTGGATTTGTCTTTCCAGATTGTTCCACATGTAGCAAAATGGCTCCAAGTCAGTGGTTTTAGGGAGAGAATGGAGGCTTGGAAAAATGATGAGGGAAGATGGCCTTTATTTTCTGTCTCTGTATCTGATGTTCTTTTGGGCTTTATAAGAGTTGAGATAGAGAGGGTATTAAATTTCCATGTGCTCTTTTAAAGACCCCATTGTGGATGAAAACCTTTGAAACTGGAGATTCATTGGATATAAATCTTCGAAGACCTTTCCCTGCTTACTTGTTAAATACTACAAGCAGCTGGCCTTGTACCAACAAAATTCAGCACACGGTGCCAGTGGAAAAGTCCTCTTTCCAAGCCAATTCCTTGGTTGCCAGCAGTGTGGGCACAGGAACTAGAAAACAGATTATAAAGGTAATCAGCTTTGTAAGTAAATTCCCAAATGCTCACTGAAAGTGTATTGTTCAGAGAGGTCAATAATGCCTGGCTTTAGGGACCTGTTTTGTCACAGCCTCTGAAATGATGTGTCAAGGCATGGCTGTTGAATGAGTTTGGAGACCCCGCACTGGTGTGCACCGTTTGGGACTGTTGATAACTTAAGGCCATCTGTTTTTTTGCATGATCTAAGCTGGAATGCAAAGCTGTGTTGGTAACTGAACCAGAAATGCCCTACTCCATAGTACAAAGATCTGTGTTAAATTTTATTTGTGTCATCCAGGCTTGGAAATGAGAATACACTCCCAGGTGCAGAGAGTTTAAAACATATTGTGCCTGTATATCAGGTTTATTGGTATCTTAAACCAGGTAATCCCTCTTTTAAGCACAGGGAATAAGATACCGGTAAGTGCCTAGACTTCCAAAAGTTCAGTTCTCTTCGAATGTGTTCCCTGTCAAAGAGTACTGAAGCACTAATGAGTGAAAAGAACTGTAAGGACATGCAGTCTTGAACAGTGGGAAGGAAGTCACCTTTCTCTTGGCAATAGCTAATTGTGCAAGGTGTTGGCAATAAGGAAAGCTTGATGTATTTTGTTGTTGTTCTATATTAACAAAACTGAGGGGTTTTAGGATTATTTAGAGGCTCTAGTGTATAACCTTCAAGACCTGAATCTTCAGGGTTGTGTGCTTAGAACTAGAAGGAGCAACTGAATGTAGCAACAGATTAGGAAGCAGCTCTTTCTAATGCAAGTTACAAGCAACTTTTTAAGCCTAACCTATCCAAATAGCAGAGGTGCTTGGTTTTGAGAAAGAAGAAAAAGTTATTGCAGGGCATCTTGCAAAAGACTTCAGGGCTGGAGGTAAAGCAAGTACAGGACCAAAGGGAATTACTTTGTTTTACGCAGGAGTTCAAGATGGAACTAATTCTTCCTATTTGATTTGTCTGTAGGTTCAGCAGCACGACTCGGATGTGATCTACATTTGAAGCCTCTCATTTCCTTACCAGACTGGTAGGGCATTGTGGCCATCTTTTTTGGCTGCTGCAAACTGCACCTATATGAGGACACTTGCACAGCTCTGTCTGCTGACAGGCAGCAGCTTAAGAGACACGGTACTTTAGCTAGAGAGGTGCCATTCAGCTTCCAAGCAGGTAATGTAAGCTGGGAGCACTGAAACTGCCAGTGTAACATGGAGTCTTTGGGTACAATGGTAAACATACAAACCCAGAGGAGGGTTGTTTACTACTTATGCACTTTGAAGAAACACTTTATACTTCAGTAAACCTTCCTCCCCCAGGTGTTTTTGCGCCCTGACTTCCCAGTATGGTACTGATGTAGAAAGGATGCTAGGCAGCAAGTGGCCAGGAGATGTTTGGGATGAGAAGAAAATTGTCCACGAGCTTGGTGTTTACCTACACAATAGACTAATTATGTTTTCAGTCACGTCCATGGGACAGGAGTCCCACAGAGCTGCTCAGCATGTTGGTGTCTGCCTGCCAAATCCTTTCTTTTGCTCCCCAAACACTTCTTGGTTTGCTTAATTGATTTGCATTTCTCTGTGAGAAATCTCAGCTTTCAGTTCCAGATGTAGAGGTGGACATCTTCAAATACCTCTCATTCCTGGGGGAATCCTTTGTTTGAAATGCAAAGCTTCTCTTCTCTCTACGGTTTCTGACTCCATCAAGCACTTGCTGTTGCTTTTGCCGCTCCAGCAAACTTTGCATACATTAACTTGTTTCCCCAGTTCTGTGTAATGCAGCTTGCAAATTAGACAGAGACAAAAGATGCTCTTGGTGTCTGCTAAAGTTGGACTTGTCTCTGATGGAGAGGTGCACGCAGCAAAATGTCTGCCTCATTAGTAAAACCTACTTGCATTTTCTGGTTTTGTGTGTGTTTAACTGTCTGTTTCACCATAAATCTTCAGCCTGGGGAAGCAGACAGTAAGCAGCTGTAGCTGAAGTAGTAGCACTGTTGAGCATGTGTTGTAAAAATGAATAGTAATGTTGTTAAATATCTTTTTCTAAAAGCTAAGATTAAAAAAATACATTCAATAAAAAGCTCCCATTTCCACCTGCTAGTAAGAGCTTTGAGGTAAATGTTGTGTCACTATTGCAACAGCATTAACAAGGCAAGTTCCAAGAACAAACACACAAATCTCCCATGTACACATCTGCAACAGACTGAGAGCACAGTGGGGGATAGTATCTGTAGCCTGCTCTGTTCTCAGACCTCTGCCAGTTGTGACAGTTACATGGCAGGATGCACATAACAGCCAACTGCAGTGGTGTCCTGTTGTCAATTTTCTCAGCCCTGGGAGTAGTTGCTGCCTTCGGCTGGTGGGGTGTGATGTGTGTTAATTCTCTTCACAGCTCTGTCTGATGCGAGATGTTTGCAGACTATTGGCTATTACATATACATCTTCAGATCCATCTGGGAAAAGCCTTGTGTGTGAGGTGGAGAAGCTGTCAGAGGTGTCAGGCTGAAGAGGCAGATCCGGTCAAGGTCTCGGGGTTGGGTAGGTAACATTAGCCAGAATCTGGAAAGTGATGAGATAGGAAATGGTCCTAGAGAAAACCAGTACAAACCAACTCTGAACATGGCATTCTTAGATCTGGGGTTGGGGAGGAGCGCTGGAATTTCCCTGGTCCTTATTTTCCTGTTTCCTTTTTGTGTGTGTGGGTGTCTTGCCACAGGTAACTAAACTTGTACCTTTGTTCAGCCATATATGCTGGGGCTTTCTTTTGCTGTTGTAGCTGAGCTGCATCATGGCATTGGGCACAGAGAAAGAGAACTGCCCCACAAGCAGGACGATTTATTTCTTTGGACTTGGTCCAGTATACCACAATGAAAGAAAGGACAAGGTCACACTGTAAGCTTAAAAATTAAGTCTATGTGCACAAGCTGTTCTCAGCCTGCTGGCTCCCAGCCCTTCTTGCTGTGCATTGCTCATGTGCACCATGTTCCTGCATACGTGGATGCATGTTTGAAAGAGCTGGTATCTACTGGAAGGTTGCTTGTTACAGCCACAGGTGAAGTCAGATGTACTGGGCTGTTGCTGGGAGGCAAAGAGAAGTGCCACCTGGGTATTAGTTTGCTTAAAACCTAAAGAAATATTTGCTACAATTAAACTTTATATGTTAGTGCTTCTGATGCTCATACTCAGTTGCAGAATTGACCACTTACAACAGGCAGCTACAGATGTGCTGAGGATGATGTAAGATTGTCTTTCAGTTGAACCAAGCATGAGAAGTGTGAACCCTGGTTGCCCCAGAGCAGGGAAGAGAACACAGATAGCTTGTTCTAATCAGTAACTGCAAGGTTTGTCACCCTAAAGAGCGATTTATTTACCTGATGACGCTGTTAGCACATTAGAACGTTCGAAGCCAAACAGAGAGCTGACTGCGGTGAAGAGCTGTGGACCAGCAGTCAGCAGATGGTGCTGCAATGCTGTTCTGCAGCACAGTTTAAACTGCCTCTACCACAGAGCGGAAAGACCTGGCTTGGAAACCCTGCATCGCTCCTTGGGAATCTCTGCCAATTTGTAAGTTCCCACACTAGCCTGAACTTGCTCGTATTCTCTTCCTGGTGTTTAAACTGACAGGATTTTTGATGGGGGATTCAGAATGTGCAAGCAGCATGCTCTGGGAAGTGATTACTGCACGAACAGCTTAATCCCATGGGAATGAGCTGGCTCCCTGTATTACAGCAACAATCCTGTAATAGTTCTGACACGTCATTGTCACCATCAGACTGTGAAAATGGCCAATGGCTGCTTGAGTGGATTTCATCCATGACTGCCAAAAGCATGTGGGACCCCACAGGTCCAGTGCTATGTGATATTTTCCTTAATGCTATTTGAAACAAGCATAGGCTTGTTAAATTTGCAGAGCATGGAAGAATTGTGGTGTGTCAGTGTAAAGAGGGTGGGAGAGGCCTGAGAACAGTCTGCAAGGGTCGTTGCAAGGAGGAAAGAACAAATTCATCCTTTGTTTTCATGCTGGGTAAGACACAGTGTTCTGGTCTCAAACTGCAGCAAGGAACAGAAGGAAAAATACTGCAGCCATGAGGAAGTGCTAATGGATCACCTGGAGAGCAAGGAAATAAGTTCCTGGAGTGAAACAGTGAGTGCTGAGCTTCCATGTGGAAGTTGGTGACTCTCCCCAGCCCTATTTTCTGTGTTTCTCTGAAAACCTACTTGCCTCAAGGGGCTCTCTTTGCCCTCATACAAACCTTGCTCAGCAAGGTGCTCCTGAGCTGAGCTATGGGAGTGGGCAGATGCTGTTGAGGCCTTAGGGGCAGCATGTCCTCTCCAGGGACCTGTCTCTTAGAGACCAGCCACTTGATATTCACCAAGCCTGGATCCAGGGTTAACCCAGCCCTGGAAGGCAGGCACTGCAGTGCATGTGGCTCATCCCCAAGACAGCTGCTCTTGACCTGTTCCTCCCTGCACTGCTTGCTGTTAAGGAGTCCAGTCACCAGCAGCATGATGTGTTCACATCTTGCCTTCATGGACTGCTGTTGCAGAATTACCCACAAGCAAGCTTCTTCCTCTTCTTCTTTGGAAGCAGGGTGTCCTCCCTGCATCTCTCTGTGTCACTGCCTCACTTCTCTGTAGCCTCATGTAGTCTGAACCAGCAAGGTCTGCTGTTGTCTCTTGTGCCAAGATACTTGTTCTCTCTTACTGGAGGCAGCTGCCAGCTTCCTGTGTCCTTCCCAGAGCATCCCTGGCACTTGTGCTCAAACCTCGGGAGGGTCACTGTTACATGTGCTCCCAGCCTGCTGCTCATGGTGATGGGACACAGTCCTAGTATGGGGATAGCTCTGATAAATCCTTGGTGGCAAACATCACCAGTCAAACTGTTTTTACTCGGTATTATGGGCAAAAGACAGACCCAGATGCAAGACTTGGCTCTGGGTTGTTATTTCTGGTTCTCTGTGCTCTTTGAACTTCTTTCCACCTTCCTGCAAGGCATTTTCAGGGCTAGTAGGGTCAGTTTTGTGGAGGGGCTCTGGGCACACAAGGGAGCCCACCCTTGGGATTGCACTGAGGCATTTAGAATGGGGTAGAAAATCGTTTTCACACCAAAGAGCGATTTGAATCAGGAGTGGTGCCTCTCCTGGGAGAAGGCTTTGTCGTATGTGGAGTCTGCAGGAAAGAGCCATCTCTTAGAAGGGTGGTGAAGGGCTAATTAATGGTTGCCGTTACTCCAGGCTTGGTCCTAAAAGCAAAGCCAAGATATGATAGAATAGAAATGAGAGGCCTGGAGGGACCCTTCAAAATCCTGCCTAGAGTGTGATTCCTCTTCATCAGCGACTGTAGTGGTAGGATAAAGGGTAAGGGGTTTAAACAGGGGAAGTTCCGGTTGGATATAAGGAAGAAATTCTTTACTGTGAGGGTGCTGAGGCCCTGGAACAGGTTGCCCAGAGAAGCTGTGAATGCTCCATCCCTGGCAGTGTTCAAGGCCAGGCTGGACAGAGCCTTGGGTGACATGGTCTAAAGTGAGGCATCCCTGCCCATGGCAGGGGGGTTGGAACCAAATGATTTTAAGGTCCTTTCCAACTCTTAACTATTCTATGATTCAGTCCTATGTCCTGTAGCTGAAAGGAGCAAGGCAAAAGGGATACAAGCTGATCCCAGAAATAGGCTGGTGCCAGTAAATTCGAAAGGGAGATTCCAGAGAAAGAGGAAGTAATAGATAAAGCCTGGAAACTTAAAATAGCATTATAAAAATCTTTTGACTCAGCAGAGGCAGCCCAGGAAGCGGTGATCAGAGCCCAGGACACAGAGGAAACTGAAAAAAGAAATGGAAACTCATGATAATCCCAAAGGAGATTGGATGTGCTTAAATACTACGCTTAAGGTGACCATGTTCCTGGGATGTGGCAGCAAGGGCACATCCAGAAAGGATACTCAAGGAAATTGGTAAGCAGTGCTGTTACTCAGTGGTTGCAGACTGAATGCTTGAGCTGAGCAGGCTGAGGGGTTCAGAGTGAAGCAGTTAATCATGTACCAAACCCCACAACTGCTGAGATCACTTTCAGTCCTGGAGGGGAACAAGTGAATCCAGCATTTGTCCTGGGAATAAGAGAGCAGGTAGCTGCCACCCACCCGGGCTGAAGGTGTTTGTCCAGCCTTGTAGAGCATTTGATTCCAAAACAGCATTGTGGTTAGTGACACCTTTAAACTGGACTGAAATGCCTCTGGGAATTGGCTCCTATAAAGACAAACCAGTTCAAATTCAGAAGGAAGCTTGCACCTCTCCTCTGACTTCTCAAACATGCTGTTTGCACAAGAGGACTGAGACACACCTGAGTGATGGTTGTGTTTTATCTGCCCTGCTTGTGTCAGAAACCTGCACATGAAACTTTCCTTTCATACAGAAATGTCATTTCCCGTCTAACTTGTATTCCCAGCCACTTTCTAGCCATTATACCAGCAGAGTCCACTCTTTTCCACCCCTGGTGTTGGCTCTGATACATTCACACACATCAGTCCTTCATTTTCCTAACCCTTCAACCCAAACTCTTTGCTTTTAACTCTTCTCATGTTGTATAACACCAAGGTCTTGTCACAGTCTTGTGTTTTGTTGCATGGGTCTTTCCCTGCCCCAGCTGTTTCCAGTCCAGCTGACAGCTTCCCAAACTGGAATGTCTGCTCCTGTTTTCACTTGTCCCCAGCAGCATGACAGCACAGTCTGCACTGCTGAATCAAATCCCTTCTCCATTGCTCTAGTCCTCAAGGTCATGATAATTCTTCTGTGTGATATCCTGGCCTCTTCTAGATTGATGACAGCATCTCATTTTGCCTCATCAGCAAATTCCCTTCGCATTCTCCTGCTTCTTGTGCCAAGACCGTTAATGCAGATGTTAAGCAGGATAGTTTTTGAGGCAGAAACTCAAGGAACTGGACTGGTAAAACCCCTTCAGTCTACACCCCACCCCACCCCCCCCCCCACTTCAGCTGAAGCAATTACCATGCCCCTTTCAGGCAGCTCTTTACCCACTTTACATTTCATATGCCAGGCACATCTTCATGTCTTCTGTGTCTTAGCTAATAATTTACTGTGTGGCACCATTTCAAATGTCTTACTGAAGCCCAGACGAGTGAGAACTACTGCATTTCCTTCACTGCAAATACCTGTGAAATTATGAAAGGAAGCTATTAGGTTTGCGTTGGTGTGTGTCAGGACCACTATGTGGTGCTGTATCTTGTGTGATACCTGAGGATCAGGAGAGGGGACATCAGTGGGAGGCATGTCTCTGCAAAATGTGAGGTTATTTACATTAATGGGGGTTGGAGGAGACAGGGGTTTAACAGAGTGGGTTGATGGAACAACATGCTAGTGGATGATATTCCTTCAGGAGTAACGTGAAATACCCATTTCTGTTTCTAAGATCAAAGAAACTGCAGCTACTTGGGGTAGAAGAAGACCTGTGCTAATGTTTCTGAGTTTAAGGCCAGATTTTAAAGGTACTTGGGTCCCGAGTATTTTGCCTATGTGATGAGAAGTCTCTGTTCTGTTCCTCTTCAATCACATTCAGGTCCCCCAGTGTCATTTTCTTCAGAAAATGAGACTTACCATCTTATGTTCTAGAGTTGATTTTTGGTGCTGCAATGCCATGGATTAAGCAGAGTATTGGAGTGCACGAAGGATGGAATGGAAGCTAATTCTCCAAATGCCTAAATGTTGTAGAAACCATCAGGATGATCTGAAATGCCACAGTCAGCTCTGCTAATTCTGAGTCAGAAGTGGATAGAACTGACACAGGAGGCTTCGAGTGAGATGATGAAAGCATTAAGTGATGTGGAGGTGAAAGATTGGTAAGAGTGGGGCAAATAGATGAAGGGAAGTTAAAAATAAGCATTCAATATTGATATTTTACCCTTTCATGCAGAAGAAGAAAGGCACATCTCCATTTAAAGAGAGAAATATTAATAGAGAGCAATGTTTTGACAAGAGGCATAATCAACATGTGAAACTCTCTGCCATAAGGTCTCATGAAGGGCAAAAAGTGGAGAAGAAAGAAGTAATTGCTATGAGATAACCCCAGATATGTGAGTTTAGATAATTCTTTTATTTTTAGCCTGTTTTCATGGAAATAAGTCTTATGCAATCTGCTGTCTGGGTGCAGGAGGTAATGAGAGCTGGTGTCTGCAAACTCAAAACTGAAATCACTTCTTGCAGTCACACAGCATCTTTTTAAAGCCCCATCAATGTGTACATGTGGGCAAGCACAGATCTCTGCAGAGGCAGAGCCACTGGCTCTACCAGATTGCACAGATGGGTTGTAGGTCAGTACCTCTGGAGGTAAGTCCATGTGCTCTTGCAAAACCAGACCCAGCCCTAGTGAGAATTAGCCTTGAGCCCTGAGTCCTGCTCAGCTCATACAGTATTTCTCTTCCCTGGTTTTCTTCACAGAGACCACAAAATCTTGCCTTAAGGAGCAAGGGGTGCTTGAGGCCTTGGAGTTAATATGGGGAGTGTGGAGAAGGTGAGAGAAGCAGAGGCTGCAGCTATCTCTGGGTGAAGTACATCCCCTGGGCTGGTCTCTAAGCTCTCAGCTATAGAGCTGAGGGTCCTTGAGGTTTGGTAGAGCTGTGCTGGGTGGCTGCAGGACCTGCAGTGTCAAGTTGCCCTCCTTTTGTTGGACCTCGCTAATTCCCTGATGTTTTTCTGCAACCTCTTTCTTGGGGAGAGTTTCTTTTCCACAGGATGGTTTGAGTTGGAAGGGACCTTAAAGATCATCTAGTTTTGCACTTGCCACTCTCTTTCCTAGGGTAGAAGCCAATCAAGCTGGGGGAAGAAGAACTCTGTCTTTGATCCAGTGCCATAGAAACATCCCTGTCCCAGGCTGTGGGTCTTTGTGCAGGATCCTCTGAAGGGCAAGGGATGTTCAGGAATTTGAATTGCAAGCTATCAGCAGGGACTGATTTAGGAATTCCACTTGGAGTGTGGACTTACTCTCATAAAACAAGGGTCAGTGCCAGCTCACTGCAGGGTGAGGCTGGTGGCTCATCTGTGCTTTCCCTGTAACCTTTAGCCACGGGATTCCTTTGCATAATTTTTATCAGTGGTGAGTGTCACTTCCCAGACTGGGGTTGCATAATGCCCTGTGGTTTTCTCTACCCTTGCTTAGGACTGTGTTGTTGGCAGCTTCTTTCTGCCTGTGGTTTCCTTCCTGCTGGTGCATGGTGAAGGCAGAAGGGCTGCTGTGATCCTTTTAGTGCTGCACAGCGCAGGGCCCCACGTGTCTGGCAGCCTCTCCTGAGGAGATGCGGGCAGCATCCCTCTGCCCTGACCCAGGGGCAGAAATCAGCCTGCTTCTGCCAGCTAACAGGGCTTTGGCCTGAGGGTAAACCCTCTGCAGAGCTGGGGAGGCTTTCCTAAGGGAGGCTGCAGACTGAGGCAGTTGTTTCCGCTTTCCTTAGGCCTGGGGGCCAGAAGCAATGCTGCCCTCTTCCAATGATAGAGATTGGCCTTTGTCTTCTCCTCTGGTCCAAATGAATCTTGCAACATTGGCTGGCTGCCCTGTCTGGACACAGGACTTTCTTGCTGCTCTCTTCTCACTCTTGTATCACTTACTTCTTGAAATGAGAGGCCCTAAGAGGCAAGTTCCCCACCCCAAGACTGAGCAAATCTGGGTGTGTGATTACACACTGTCCATGCTGTTCCCGGCTGCGCTCTCAGTGCAGCCCTTCACGTGTTACCATGCCTCAGCTTGTCCCCCTCTGCCTTGCCAGCAGCTCTGTGACCACTCTGCTCTTTTAATCATGCTCGCAGCCCTTGAGGTAATGTGGTTTTTAGACTTTAATTCCCTCATCTTAAGGAGACCCATGTAAGGCAGTGCCAAAAGCACCTGATAATGCAAGTCTAGTGCCATGTTTGATTATCACTGGCTTTCTGATACCTCTCCCGCTCCACGTGAGTTTGCCCTGCTAATCACCAGTGATTCAGAGATGGCCACAGCCTGGCTTGGGAGAAAGTTAGGGGAGTCTTTGGGGTCTTTATGTTTGACTACCCCTGCCTTATCCACCCCTTCCTTCCTTACTTGTTCTTTTACCTTTTCTCACCTGTGTGTACAGTTTATTGTGTTGAGTACCTGACCATAATCTGTTGTTTTGTTCATTCAAAGACAAGCCCAAAAGAGTTTGCATCTTTGACTGCTTGCTCCCCTTCCTAGCTACTGGGTTTTTACTTTCTTCTGGTTTTCAAAGCTGGGGTTTCTGGTCTCCTGGGTTTCCTCCTCTCTTGTGGTTCTCTGCTGGATTAGAAAGTCATCTCCTTACAGAGATCTTCCATGGCAGGAGAAATAAAAACCGTAAGTCATTTCTTCACTCTCCCTTTACATCAGTTCCTTATATTTAATTCCTTAAACACACTCAAATGCAAACTGTTTGCTTTTGCTGAACTGCAATTTCGTAGAATTTGTTGAAATATCCTGGATTCCAGTTACAATGAAAAGTATTTCATCAGCATCTAGGAAGAAGTCCCATCCGGCTCTCATCTAAATGGAGAACTGAAAGCTTGACCAACCACTTCTGCACCAAAAAGGAAATATTTCTGTCATTTCCAGCAGAAATAATCTGTGCAATTGTGAGGTTTCATCTGTGGTTCCTACCGGATGACAGACTTTCCTCTGGTAACTGCTAAAGCTGATGCCCACAGGTCATCATGCTTCTCCTTGTCATTGCAGTGATCTCAGGGTGTGAGATATTCCTTACATCCTGGCATTTGTTGTTTCCCGTTGCTACTCTCTTGCATATCCCATCCCAGCCCTTTTCTCTCTGCTTGGGCAGGCAAAGGGGCTCCCACCAAGCATTGCCTACTGTCATAGCTCATCCCTGCCTGTGACCCTGTGACTTGGTTCTCCTGCCCAAGCCCAGCTCACCCCTGCCTCAGGGCTGCTCTCCCCAGTAGTATCCCATGGGGTTTGGGTAGCTCAGCACCTTGTTCCTACGGTGGACCCAGACAGCAATTGCTGGTTGCCTTCATTATAACAGCCTGTTGCATGCTGATGTTCTCCCTCACACTTCTCCTTGTTAAACAAAGCAAAGCTGGCTCTGGTAAGTGCAGGATTGATGCCAGAATGGGGTGGTTGGAGGGCAGAGGTCTGGGGCAGGTCTCTGTGGGAGACAAAAGGGCCTTAATTTAATGCAGTGGCATTAAACCAGAAAAACTCATGCAGATCTTCAGTCCTCTGAGAAACTGAGCCTTTTCCTTCTGCTCTTGTGTATCCAGCGGCATTTGACAAGCAGATGTATTTACAGCAGGTACTACCTCTCCTGCAAGCCCTTCTCAAATGCCTCAGGTGAAGACACAGGTCACCAAAGGATTTATTCATTTGTAGCCCTAGGTACAGGGTGGCTTAAGCAGAAAGAGCTGAAACATGGCCAGTCGGAGAAGGGAGCTGGAGGGGTTGTTTCTGTTCCTTCCACTGCCCACCTCCTCCTGAAGGTCTCCAGTGAGATGATTTACACCCATTCTCATCTCTGATTCATCTTGCCTAAAAGAAGCAATCATGATTAGGAGAAAACCTAATCCTACACCTCCTCTCATACAAGAGATGCTCAGCATGATGCATTCTTCAGACAGAGACCCCCTGAAAGCAGGAAGTTTATCCCTGCACATGAACAGCGAGCATTGTCGCTGCCATGGAGTGAGGATGAGAGGATGGGTACAACTATTGCTCAGCATCTCCATGAGTTAGACTTTTCCACTGAGTCAGGGCATCAGGAGCTAATCATGCCAGAGCAAAGGTCAGGAGGCAGGGGTTTGCCTGGGAGCTGGGCAGCAAACCCTTTGTGGCACCACAGAGCAGCATCAGGACAAAGCCAGTAAAAAGGGGGGAAAAAAGGAGGAAGGAACAAGTTGAGCAGCTCTTTCTGGATGCACACCAGTGGGATGCTTGGGAATTATCCTCCGGGATTGCAAATGCTGCCCCTTTTCAGTCATGCTGCGATCTCCTGGAGGTTTCATCTGCAAGGCTGCAATGAGCTGATCTCAGGGGGCACCACCAAAATCCTCTCCTCCAGCTCCTGCTTTTAACTCCCTGTCTCCTGACACACATGTATCTGCTTTGTGGGGGGCTAAGCCACTAGAGAGAGCTTAAATTGGAGGAAATTCTCCTGCATGGGAGGACGTGGGCAAGCAGTAACTGCAATAACTTGACTGTCAGGCGGTTGCAGACTGCAGCCTAAAACTGAGATGCCTAAGGAGGTGTAAATCCTCTGTTCACCCTGGGGACAGAGGGTGGCAGGCTAGGCTGCAGCCCGAGCCTACTGCTCCAGCCCTGGAGTGGGGCATGAGCCCATTCCCTACAGGTCATCTGATCCTCCATGTCTCTGCAACCTCTGCAGCCTGAGGATAAAGCTTTTGACCATATTACCAGCAAAAAAGGGGCTAAATGTGAGACACCCCCCCCACCTCCAATGACTTCCAGGTCAACACAACCTCAGTCCTACATGATCTTCCCTTGCACATGTGTCCAACCAAGAATGAGGGCTTTCAGGGGAAATAACTGTGTGTGCAATGCATCACTATGGAGCTAACTCTGTATCCCTGCTGGGAGCAGGGTGAGAAGGGCTGTTTGTGCCAAAATGGGGGCTAAGCTGGGAGCTTTCTCCTGGCAGTGGTTTTCTGCCAGCACCAGAGCCTGGGGGTGTCCATGCACAGAGTTAGCTCCTCAGCCCCCCAGTGCAGCAATGCTGCAAAGCAAATCCCTGCCTGGTGCTTGCTGCCTGCCTGGGAGTGCCACTGGGGCTCTGGCCATGGAGCTTTGTGCCCCAGCCTGGCTCATGGCTGCTGGGGGATCCTTGCGGCAGTGGCAGCGTTGGTGCTGTGGAGTTTGGGGCACCCAAATAGAATCTGAAAGTTGCAGCTTCCCTCTTTGCGGTTTCCATCTCCAGCTCAGCAAATCCGGGTGCTCTGACAGCATTTCCCTGCTACCATGGACTCATTTTCCTTCCTTGAAACCCTGCGCCCGCCTCGCGGCCGGGGATAAAAGGAGGGCACGGCCACAGGGCCGAGCACAGTGCAGAGCCCTGCAGAGCCCAGCTCCAGCCCTGCTCGCAGATCCCTCAGCTCCACAGCACCATGAAGGTCTCTGCAGCCGCTCTGGTCACTCTCCTCCTCGTGGCCGCCTGCTCCCCATCCGAGGCCCATCTTGGTGAGTCCGGCACCGCTGCATCCTCCCTGGGGCTCACTGTGCCATAGGAGCTGCTGGGGCAGACTGAGAGCTCCAACTCCATCAGCAGGGGGAGGGCTGGGAGCAGGAGGCCAACGCTGGCACCCAGGGAACAGGACACAGGAGGGGAGATGGGAGATGGCAAGTCCCCTGGGAACCTGTGTGCCTGGGCTCTCACCAAGGCTCTCTGTCTCTGCCCTTACAGATGGTGTCCCCACCACGTGCTGCTTCACCTACCACCAACGCCCCATCCCACGGCGCCTCATCACCTCTGCCTATATCACCAGCAGCAGCTGCAGCCAGCCAGGAGTGATGTGAGTACCACTGGGGGCTAAGGGGGCGATGGCTGGGGCAGAGGGATGGGGACGTGGCTGGGGACCTATTGCGGGCACCCTGCTGCCCCGGCTGAGCACTCTAACGTGGGACTTGTCCTGGCAGCATGGTCACCAAGAAGAAGGAGCTGTGCACAGACCCCCGGGCGGCCTGGGTGCAGGCACATCTGCAGCACTTCCAGAGCCTGAAGAACTGATCCCTCCCCACTGCCACCCGTGATGTCCCTGGTGCTTCCGCAGCCCTGGGTACACAAGAGAGCACTTGGACTGCAGCCTTCCTCAGTGGGAAAACTTATTCTATTTAACTTATTTAAACAAAGTATTTTTTGCTAAAAAAGGGAAAAAATCCCAAAAATAAATTATATCAAAGTCCTAATTTAAACTGAAAATAATTTAAACCAGATCAATTTGCTTGTTAATGAGGAGTCAGGAGTTTCAATGCCTGAATAAAGTGTTTGTGTTATCAACCCCTTTGTGTGTCTCTGAAGTCCCTGCTGGAGCCCCGACGCGAGAGACAAGAGCCACGGTGACCCCATTGCTCTCCATGCATCCTGGGGTCACTGCTCTCTCTGGAACAGAGCAGCCTCAGCCCCACAGCATCCCCCACAGTGTCCCCCCTGCCCAGCCTGGGTTCAGCTGCGGTGCCACCCATGGGGTGCCACCAGCATCTCAACTGGGTGACCAGTGCCAGCTCCTGTTTGGGAAGCAGCCCGGCATCCCCTGTGGTTCCAGGAGGAGGTTGGGGCCACGGCAGCGGCTCTTGCCCTGCAGTGCTCAGGCACAACCAGCAAAGCCACGTCTGTGAAGCTCCAAGTTGTCTTAGCGAGAACCTGCCCATCTCTAGGGCAGGGCCTGGGAGGGCAGGTTGGTATTGGGGTGTCCTGCAGGGATCCTGGCCTCTTCGTCCCCAGGGCAGGCATCAGGAGCTGGGACACTGCACGAGGGTCCCTGTGCCAGTGGGTCCAGCTCCTGGGCTGGCTGCAAGGGGCAGGGGGATGATGAGCACAGCCAGCCCGTGCCACGCTCCCTCCCTCCATCCCTGGATCACAGCCCTGAGCCTGTCCCCGTGTCCCAAATAGCGGTGATGGCCACATGGCCCTTGGGACCTTGTGTGTGTGTCCCCCGCCACCGGGACAACTGCAGCCCTCACCAGTGCCCGTGTCGCTGCAGCCACAGCATTCCCAGGAATGCACCTCTTCTCCCAGGTTGGAGCAGCGCTGGTGGGTCCTGTGGGAGCCACAGGAGTGGCAAAGCAGCAGTCGCCAGGGCCTGGGGGGGGGGACAATGGGACCCATTGCCACCAAAGGCCCCTGAGATGGATGGGGGGTGCCAGCCTGGTACCTCCATCCCCAGCCAAAGGGGGGAACCACCAGCACTCACCCGTTCTCCTCTGCCCCCTCCCATCCCACGGGGCACAGGCACTGGCTGGTGTCACAGGAGCTGTGCCGCCGATAAGGGTCGGCAAAGGCTCCACCCTCCTCCCAGGCAGCATCCCTGAGGGACCAGGGGAGCGCTCATCCCTGGGGACGTGGGGAGGCAGGAGGGGATCTGCCGGAGCATCGCAGAGGGGGAGGAGGCAGCGGGAGGGCACCGACCTCTCCGGGATGCTGATGCCCAGGCGGAACATCTCTTCTTGAAGGTGACCGTGTCCCGGCAGCAGAGCGGGCAGCGGAAGCGGTGCAGGGCAGAGCGCAGCGCCTGGCCCTGGGGCAGACACAGCATCAGCACCAGCGGTGCTGGGGTCCCGTTCACCCCCCCGCAGCTTGGTGCTGGGGTGACCGCGGGTGCTGCTGCCTCCCTGAATACAGCGGCGGTGGAAGCAGGAGCTGGGGCAGGTGGGACAGAGCAGGGTGTCCGCCACCGCCTCCTGGTAGGTGAGGCACAGGGTCTGGTCCTGCTGCACCGGCCGGTGCTGCCCGCAGAAGGACCTGCGGACGGAGGTGATGCTTCAGCCCCAGCTCTCCTCCATCCCGGCCCTGGCTCTGGTGCCCCGGGGGCGGGGGCACTCACTTGAACTCCCCACAACTGGGAGACGCAGCCCCGCTCGCTGCCGCAGGGGGAGTGGAAGGTGCTGGGACAGCGCCGGGCTCTGCCGGTGACCCCATCGGCAGATGCAGCACCTCTGGGGATAACAGGAGCTGAATGGTGTCAGTGCCGCATAGAACCATAGAGCCTGGAATCAACCAGCTTGGGAAAGCCCTTTAAGCTGACCCAGTCCAATCTTTCCAACAATTGCCCTTCTCTGGACCCATGCAGCTGGGGGCTCCTGTTTGCCCTCATCCAGCACAACCCCACCGCGTTCCAGTGACACCGGAGCACTGATAAATCCACTTTGTCTCTCCCAGTGCCCATTTCCAGAAAACAGGACTTTTTGGATGAAGTGCCATCTGGGTGGTTGCTTGCAGGCAGCTGCCAGAGCATCCCTGGGGGATTGCTGACCTGTGCAGTGCTGGACATAGGGAACGGGGACCGTGATGCTCTCAGGCCTCACCTTCTGTGCCACCCGCTTCAGCTCGTTCTGGCTGTCAGGGCAGAGGAAGCCATAGAAGCCCTCTTCATCGGCCCCTCTCTGGCTCAGCCTGCTGGCGTGGTACTGCAAGAGGGGAGAAGAGGGGATGTGCCAGGGGCTGCCGGCAGTGCGGGGCCGGGGAGCGGCGGGTGCCAGGAGCAGGCATTCACCAGGCAGTTCTCATGGGCGCAGAGCCCACCCTGACGGCAAAGCTGCCCCAGCACCTTGGGGCTGCAATCTGCCCGCTGGCAGAACCCGCACGCTGCAGGGGGACAGCAGCATCACCCCTGCCCTGTGACAGGGTCCCAGCGTAATGCTGGGAGCAGGATGGGGCAGAGACCCCACCGCCTTCCTACGGTGCTTGCATCCACAATGCCCTCTGGCAGGGTGCTGTGCAAGTGGCTGCAGCCAAGGAGATGGCTGCGCCTGGGGATGTTGGTTTGCTCAAAGACCCTCCTGCTCTGGGGCTGTTGGTGGGGCACCCTTGCAGTGTGTGGGGTTTGCGACGCGGCGCCGCACGACGGTTCCGCAAGGGGCATCTGGAATGCGGGGACAGGTGCAGGGCTGTGATACAGGGAGGGAGGGAGGGAGCATGGCACGGGCTGGTGTGTTCATCATCCCCCTGCCCCTCGCAGTGCCCGCATTGCAGCCAGCCCCAGCGCTGGACCCACTGGCACCGGACCCAGCAGCACAGGGGGATGATCACTTCCCTGGCCCTGCTGCTGCACTCTTGCTGATACAAACCAGGATCCCATTGGCCTTCTTGGCCCCCTGGGCACAGACTTGGCTCGGCTTTAGCTGCCTTTTGACCACCACCCCAAGTCATTTCCACCAGGCTCTTTTCCCTGCTGCATGGTGTTGTTGCGACCCAGGTGCAGCATCAGCCCTGAGCCTTGGTGAACCTCACCTGGGCACGGCCTGCTTCACCTTGGAGGGGATCAGCCGTGGCCCTTTGGGTTTCCCTGCCCTTCCAGGGACTCCTGGACTATTCCTGGGTCCCCGTGGTGATAACAAACGCTGATGTGACCCATTTATCCCACAGGATTTATCCAGTCTCACTCCAGCAGCAGATGTGCATGAGATGTTTTATTAAACCTATTGAGCAATGTACAGTAGTGTGCAGTGGGTGTGAGCAGGGAAGGGAACAGAGCCAGCTCCATAATTTCACAAGAACATAGAGCTAACCTTGGGATGCAAATAAATAGAGCTTATGGGGAAGAGAGCTTCACTTGGAGGTCCAGGTTGACTGCTGCTGCTGCTGGTGCTGCTGGAACCAGTGCTGGTCCATGCAGAACCTCTTCCCATTCCGCAGCTCCACGCTGTGGGGAGAGAGGGGCTGTGTTAGATGGGGGAATGTAGGGTCCAGCCATGCCCTGGGGTTCCCTGCAGCATCCTTTCCCCACATCCCCCCAAATCTGACTTTAAGCAGTCTGGAGCCTTGGCTTCCTTCCTGCTTTTCTTGCTGACAGCTGAAATGGGGAATTTTGGGGGTATTTGGGATAGAGCGGTGAGAAGGGAAGTGCATGGGAAGAGCCAGAGCAGTCCTCCCAGCATGGCACCCTTTGGGGCTTGCTTGTCTTGGGGCATCCTCAAACGCAGCGCAAGCAATAGGGAAGGCGGGTGAGTGAGGGTGAGGAGCGGGGAGCCAGGGAGGAAGGCTGGGTTGGGGCACTCACCGCACAGCCCTGTGGGAGCAGTGGGAAGGTGTCTCCTGGTAGCTCTTGATGAAGAGGGCAGGGATTTTCTTCCGGATGAACATGTCCTTGTAGCAGCAAGCGCTATAGGAGCTGCGGACTGAGAGGAGGCGAAAGGGGTTGGTGCTTCCCACCCTTTGCACAAGGGATGGGGGGGTCCCCCTGGGACTCTCTTGCTCCCTTCTGCTACAGGGGGTCCCCTCTCACATCCCTGGCAGTGCTGCTTTGCTCCAGGGTAGGACCCTCCTGTTTCCCTGCCCATGGAGGGCTTATTACTGATCTCCCCAGCCTGGGTGCTGGGTCTGAAGCCATCCCCAAGCCTGGTTTTGCTCATTTGGAACAAGACCAGGTCACCCCTGTGCTTGAGTCACTGGTGAGGCCCCTCAGCCCCCCAGACCCATGGCAGAAGCAGGAGCTGAAGCTCTCATCCCCCTCCCTGAAGTCCCAGCTCCACATCAGTGGAGGAGTCAGGAATGATGCTGGGGCACCCGTGGGGAACGGTTCAACATCCCTACTTACAGGATACACACAGGCTTCCAGTCCAGAGAGCTGCCAGCAGCAGGGAGAGCAGGGCCAAGGAGGAGAGCTTCATGTTCAACCCGGGGCTCGGTCAGCTCCAACAAGCTAGCAGCTCTTGCTGACTCAGGGCCACCGAGAGCTACCTGCCTCTGCTGCCTGCGCTTCGACATGATCTACCCCCGGCCTGGCTTTCCATGACAGCTCTGGACTCTCCCTGGGGAAAGAACCGCCCCGAGGTATTGATAAAGGGCAAGCAGTGAATGGAAATTCCTTGTCCCAGCGCCTCCATCCCCGCGGTACCTGAGGGCTGCTGCAAAGTGTGATGAGCAGCAGCAGCAGTGGGTGATGCGCCGGGGCCAGCAGTCTATTTTGGGGTTGGTTAAACCACACAGGATGATGCTCATGCCTGCCAAAGCCCCGGGTGAGTTCATGTTTCAAACCCAGCCCTTGTCAGCTCGGCTGCAATGCCTCTGCTGTAATTCTGCACTGGGTGAATGGCTTGGCAATGGCTGGGCTTTAGCCCAGCTCACCGTGAGACCCATCGCTGTCTGCCCATTGTGGTGGCTGTGCCCATCATCATGGCACCCATCACAGTGTCAGCGCCCATCACATCTCCTTGTGGCATCCCAGGAGCTCTCACTGGGGACCAGGCAGGCAATCCTGGTAGAGGAGTCTGTACTCATTAAGGTACCTGACAAGGAGCATGGGCTGTGCCTCTTGCCCCTCTCACTGGTGGCTTCCCCAGAGCCCACGTGGATGTGATTTGGCTCCATGCACCCCCCCCATTTCCCTCACTTCAGCTCTTCCCAGCTCCTTACTGACTCCAGCGCTTACATATATGGCTTAATACCAGGTAGGAAACCCAGCAGCAGGACCTGCCTGCTCCCAAGACACTTGCACAGCCAGATGTTTGCATGCATGAGATGACATTTAATTCCCTTCTGTGTGTTGTACAACAGAGAACCATGGAGCTGCTTCCCCTTAACCCCCCTGCTGCTGCCAGGCCAGCGAGCACAGCCTTGACATGCCACTGCTGCCTGTGAGCGGTGCAGGCAGCTGCCTGCATGGAAAGCAAGGCTGAAAGCATGGGGCTGACAGCAGGGCTGGACCCCAGCGCCCCACGGGGTCAGCACACCTCATCCCAGTGCGATGCTGCCCTTTGCCTTTGGGAAGGTGGTGGTGGTCGTCATAACGTGATGGGAAGGATATCCCCGATGAGCTGCTATACCCAAACATGGGGTCCCTGCAGCCACCTCTGCTAAGGGGTGACCTTTGCAGTGTCCTGTTCCCCATGGAGGGGACTCCTCGTGCTGCCTCCGGCCGCCCCGCTAGCTGGGAATGGAGAAGGAGCTGACCGGGAAGCTCTGCTGGTACTTCTTTACCCAGGCCCTGCTCGCCTGGGTGCAGATCTCCTTCCCACTCCTCACCCTGAAGCTGGGGCAGAGAGAAGACGTGGTTAGCAGGGTGCTGGTACAGGGACCCCAGCGCTGAGTCTCTGAGGGGCTCAGGATTGAACCCCCCAAAGCAAGGCACCGGGTCTAGAGGCGTTTCACCCCCTGGGCTGGGTTTAGGGTACTCACATCACTGCCTTGTGCGGGCACTCGGGGCTGGTGGGGTAGCAAGCGACAATGTTGTCCCTCTTGATCCTTCTCATCTGGAAGTTGAAGCAGCACTTGTCCGGCACGGCCGGGGCTCCTGGGGACACAGCACAAGGTCAGCTTAGCTCAGACACCCCCCTCTCCATCTCATCCCTCCCATCCCCACTGCAGCTCCTTAGGGGGACCCCCCCGTCCCCCATGCACAAAGCAAACCCACGTCCCCAGAGCGCTCACTCTGTGCCGGGCTCTGGCAGCAGAGACAAGCGAGGAGGAGGAGGAGGAGGGCGCAGAGCCCCGCGGCTGCCTTCGCCATGCTGGGCTGCGGGAGGCTGCTGTGAGCGGGGTCAGGGCCAAGGGGCTGCCTTTATGGAGCAGCAGCGGGGCCGGCTTCCCCCAGGGCCCGCAGTTACGTGTGCAGGGGGAGGACCTGGTCCCCGGCCACGTCCCAAAGCACAGAGGGTGAGCAACGCTCATCCCCTCCCTGCACAGCCCCAAGAAGGGGGGAATCTGCTCCCAGACCATGCTTTGCCCCCCGCCCCGAGTGGGATTTTCCCTTAGCAGTGTGCAGGCTGGTGACCAGGCTGCTCCCAAGGTTTGGCTCCACATCCCCGTTCCCTTGCCAGGCTGAATGCCCCATGGTAGGAGCCCCAGGGTGGGCAGAGGGTACAGAGATCTCCTTTTGGATGGGGCCAGGCCAGATTCAGCATCCTGCAGGGTCCCCAGCAGCCACACCCCCCCACAATGGTCCATGTCCTCCCCTTGCACCACAAAGGTTTACATCCGATTGCTTTGCACTCTGGCCCTGGGACAAACACCTAAATATCCCCTCCCAAAAAAAAACTCATAGAAACCAGTTCCTGTCTGGTTGCAGCAGGCATGTACGCAGCTCCGTGCTGGGTCTGGGGCTGTTTGGCAGGGCTGGGAGAGGCCGTGCAGGTGGTTCCGCTTCTCTCCCCCCGGCGCCGAAGCAGCAGCTCATGTTCTTGGCCACGCTGAGCTGGGAAAGGCAGGGGCCAGGCTGGGGCTTCCTCAGTGGATTTGGCCTGGCTGCAGCTGTCCACAAAGCCCCCTCTCCCCCCCAGCCCCGGCAAATCCCAAGCGCATCCCAGCTGCCGGCAGCTGGTGAGTGGTGGGAAGCAATGGGAAGATGCAGATGTGCATCCCCGCCAGCCCGGCTGTGCTGCATGAGGATGGGGATGCTGCTGGCACCCCGATGGCCTTGTAGGTACCCTGGTCTGCAGTGCACCTCTATTGTAGAGACTTGGCTGGGGAGGGCATGGGGTGCTGGTCCAAGCAGGGAAAGGTGGGAATGGTGGGGTCATGTGTGTGCTTCCATGTGTTGCTCTCCAAAGCCACTTCCCAGAAATCAGCCTCTCTTTCTGGTTGGGCGCATGTGGGATAACAGTGGGATAGAGCAAGTGGGGCTGGGTGATTCCCCAGGGCTTGGGGGTGCAGACAAGGTTGTGTTTCCATGCTTGGCTGGTGGAGCGAAGCACAGTCACGTCATCATCCCAAATCCCATTTAATCTCTCCCTGGGGAGACTGTAGGAAGTGGAGGAATGTGGATGACTCTGGTCATGGTCCGGCGCAGCTGCCTGGCTCGTCTTTCTCTTCCTGGATCCATTCTTTCCTCTTACCCCCTTTCTCATCCCCTTGCACAGAGGAGGTCCTGGCCCGACTGGGATAAATGTGTCCCTTTAAGGGCAGCAAATATTCGCTGCAATAAGAAAATGAAACAGGAGCTCAAGCAAAAAGGTTCCGTTGGACTGGGAAAGGCCCCTGTTAAAGACTCCCCGGCAAAATGCTGGGATGCATCGGGCTGGGGAAGTCCAGGGATGACTTCCCAAGCACCTGCAGCATCCCTCTGACCTGCTCCCAGGCACCAGCATCTGTCCCATAGGGCAGGTGAACCCTGTGGACAGGGGATTTTGGAGCACAGGGGATTTTCAGCCCTGACTGGGCCCTTGACCCCACTGGGCGCTGGTGGATGCTGTGGCCCCAGCCTCGCATGGGCACCCCACATGGCTGCTGCTCCACACGGCTCCTCTGCACTCCTGGACGGAAAGCAAAAGCAGCTCCTTGGGATGACCACCACCTCCTCCAGGAGTCTCTCAGTGATTAACCACCCTCCGTGCTCACAACCAGCCCCGTCTCACAGGGCACTGCTGGGGCTGCCAGAGGGAGCTGCTGGAAACTCCAGGATACCCGCCTGGGGGCACAGCTCCCATGGGAATGCCGCTTGCCCTTGGGTGAGAGCTGCACTTCCAGATGGATGTGCAGATGTGTTGTTGGTTCTGGGGCACTTCAGCTGATCGATAACCCCGGGGGCGGGTGTGAAGACCGAAGTGCAGCATCCTCATGACGGGACGGTTGCTGCCGCTGGGGCAGCCAAAGCCATGAACAGGATCAAAGCAGCTTTTCCAGGTCAGGTCTGCTTTCCAGGCAGGATTGTTTGGTTTATGTCTCTGTCAGATCAGCCTTTCCGTTACCTCGCAGGGGCTGATGGTGAGGTAATCACTAAATACACACCCCATGTGTGCTGTTTCCTTCTGTAAGGTCCTTGCCTGGCCCCAGCTGCTTGCAGAGATGGTTCATGCTGCGATGGGTGATGGGTCTGCCCTCATCTGGCCCCAGGAAGAGGTGGCTCAACGTCCTCCCCTGCCACCACCTCCTACCCCTGTGGAGCTGGATCCTGCCCAGGTGCCATCACCTTCCCCAGAAAGCAGCAGAGGGCTTTGGGGTTTTATTTGTGTGCCTCAGGCTGGGAATCTGCATCTCACCCCCAGAGCTGCTCGCTGGGATGGAGTGGGTTGTGCTGAGGCATCACCTGGTACCTGGCTGCCCTGGGGCTGCGGGGATGGGCCCATCTCCTGCTGTCAGAAGATGCAGGCTATAGAAATAAGGTGAATGGGATGCTGCATCCTTGTGCAGGAGAGGTTTCACCAGGAAAATAGGGGCCAAGCACCGATTTCAGGCACATGAATCCCTTAGGAGCAGGCACTGCTGGAAGAAGCTCTCCTGCCTCACCCGGGCAGGAGGAAAGGCTATGATGTTCAATGGCTGCAGGAACCCAGTGAACCAAATGGGATTGTGTGGCTCTGACGTAGATCTCTGGGGTTTTGGAGCCCTCTCTTGAGTTTGGAATGTGGTGGCTGTGCTGGGGCAGCCCCCCTTTCCTGATGGTGCCAGGTTGTCCTATGTCCCAACAGCCCCATAATGGGGATAGCAGCCCCAAAGGTGAAGTTTTTCAACCTAAAGCAGTGGATGAGGGGCTCAGAGCATCCATGGCAGGGCTGATCCCAAGGACTAAAAGCTTTCATTTGGGACAATGGTTCCTGTCCACATCATGGGAGGAAGGAGCCCTGTGGTACCGGTCACAAGGCTCATCTCCCAGCGTTCCATCATCATGTTCCATCATCACTTGGGTGTCCCAGGTTGAACTTTCCCCCTTCCTCAGCATCCCCCGTGTGCTGCCTGACTCATTTCCTGTGGTCTTTGGCCCTGGTATCCTGGCTGCTGCCTCCGCACCAGGAGCAGCCCTGGCTGGAAAGCTGATTTCACACCAAACTCCTCTGCTTGCCACTGCGGTCGGGGCCGCGCTGCTCGGTGTGAGTGATCCCTTCCCCTGCTCCCAACCTTGGCCTTTGAAACCCAAAGGGTAAAACTGAAATAAACCCAAAGCACCACTCTGCAGGCTGCACACGCCTCACCATTCCCCAACAGCCTGAAAGGCAAGAAGTGGCATTTAATGGTGGAAAAAAAAGAAAAGAAACCCTAAAAGAGCAAGTAAATGCTCATAAAATCATCTGCACCCAGGAGCTGGAGGCAAAACCAGTAAGAAATCAGGTTAAGGACCTGTTGAGCTCTGGGTTTTCTGCAGGCACAAGGCTGAAGGCTGGGCAGTGCTGGTGGGATGTGAGGAGGTGGTGATGGGCAATGGAATCAGCATCACCAGGACTTGAGGGCTCTGCTGCAGCACCTCAGTTCCAACCATGACCCAGCCCCAGCTCCGTGGGCTGCAGCTATCAGCAGCTTCAATCTGTGGTGTTGGTGGCTGGTATTTTCACACATATACGTTGTGAAACCACCTCCCGGGGGAGGAAAAGACACTCAGTGGAAGATGAACTCATTTCCCTTGGGACCAGGCTGGGGTATTTCCCTTGCGCATCCCTGAGCTGGGGGAGCTGAGGGAAACTGAAAGCGAGGAGCACTGGATGTGACAGAGGTGATGGAGATGAGCATTGGCTGTGTGAGGTTCGGCTCCACCAGCGGCCTGACCATGGCTCCATGGTGAGGCTCCAGCCCATGCTCCTGCCGGATGGATGTGCTGGCTCTGCCGGGCTGGGCATGGGAGGGCAGAGCAGGGTTTGCGGGGCTGGCCTGGAGCACAGCATCGCTGGAAGGGCTCCTGCATCCCTCCGAGCCTTGGCGATGTTTTTCCTCCGATTGGCGCAAGATGTCAGTGCTGCACAAGGAACAGCAGCCGGTGCCGTCCCAGCGCATGGGTGCTCCTGCTCCATCACCTCGGGGTCCTCAGCATGGGGGGCTGCCGGGGTGCTCTCGGGGTCCGGGCGTGCCCGCATCGCTGTCAGGGACCTACCAGGGCTTCTCCTGCCCGATGGAGATGCACCAAGAGCAGCAGGGCTCAGCCAGCCCCATGGCCTCGGGTCCTTCTCCTTTGGAGACCCCGCAATGCTCTCAGACACCCCCAGCCCCATAGGAGTCATCTGGGGAGAAATCCAGATGGGAGAGGAAGACGGAGGGGGATCAGATCCATTCCCCACATCCTATAGCACCACCATCACTGCCACTGGCCATCCTCTCCATCGCGGTGGTGTGCAGGGGATGAAGAGCAGCTCTCCTGGCGCCAGCATCCCTCGAGGGGAGACGAGATGCTCCATGCTGGGGGAAAACAGAACAGAAGAGGGGATACAAAGGGAAAAGAAGCTGGGCATGAAAGAACTGAAACTCTTATCAGCCACACGTGGAACGAGGGTGGGGGGAACGTCAAGAGAGTGTTGACTTGTCTGGAGGCTCTGGGGACCTGGGGTGACCAGAAAAATAACACATCAAAGACCTCGCGTATGCCTGAAGACAGATAAAAACCCGGAGCCAAAATGTTCTATGAATATTTAAGTGCCATCAATATTTAATTAGCAGATAGAGAGAGATTAAGAGCAAAGGGATCCATCCTCCACGTGGGCTCCAGCGCTGCGCTGTGGGTACATGGGGGCTCGTGGGGGCCACGGTGCTGCCTGCAGCAGGGCTCAGTACCAAGACTGGAGTACTGAAAGAAGGGAAGGAGCCCCCTGAAAGGAGAGGCTCTGCTTCCCTATCCCTCTGCTGTGGAGCTGCGTGGGAGAGGGGAGGGATAACTTGTGCTTGGCCCAAGGGCTGCATCTCCAAACCAGCGATCCAAGAGAATCTCCAAGAAATTCTTTCTGGAGATTCAGGATGCTCCAAAAAGAGCATCTTTGCCCGTTAGCACCGCGGCCTCCCCACCACGTTCTGATGAATTGGCCACCGAGGGCAGCAAACGGAGCCCTGCATCCATCCAGCTTTTGGTCCATGCTCGCCCTCCTCTGGGCTGGAAATCGCCCTCCTGCCCTGGTGCCTGTGAAACCCTCTTGGCTGCAGGCAGTGGGGCAGAAAGCTGCCTGCCTGCCCCCGACCTCCCCCCGGACTGCCCCACACTGCTCTAATATGTGGGGCTCTGTGTGCTAATGCTTCACCCTCGGTGTTTAAAGCCACATGTGCCTGAGAGTCTAATCCACTATTAATCCCCAATGACTTCTAGGTGACAGCAATGGCCAGGGGTGGCAGGAGGGGAGGGGATGGGCACTCGTGTGCCACTGTGGTCCACTCCTAGGCCATGTCCCCATGTCCCCTGTGCTGGGGGACATCCCCAGCCTCCAGCCTGACCACACGGCTCCCACCCTTTGTGCAAGGCTCATCCTTTGCCACCGCGGTCCCCAGCACGGGGATGGGCGCGGGGAGAGGGTCAAGGATGGGGAGGGCTCGTCTTGGCCATCCCTGGGGCTGGAGACAGAGCTGGGGGTCCCAGCACAGCTCAGCCCTGGGCTTTGAGCCCCTCTCTACCGCGCTTTGAGGTTCTTTGCCTCTCTGGGAGCTGCATTAGCTGGAGGGGGACTGGAGAGGGCAGTAAATGCCAAGCCGTGATGGGTTTTCCTCGCCTGCTGGGCCAGGCGCTGGCAGGACCTGGGGGATGCGGGACAGACACATTTGCAGCATGTTCGCAGCCCCCAAAACGCCTCCTGACCCCTTCCTCAGGCAAACTATTGCTTGTGCTGGATCTGCTGTCTGGATGTGGGCACTGGGTCTGGATCAGGTCTTGGAGGTGAGGATGCGATGCTGGGGTTGGGGGTGATGCCAGGGATGCCCTGCACTGCTTCATCCCCTCTCTCCATCCCGACAGCCTATGCCAGCAGGCCGACGAGCTGTGGTGTGCCCTGTCCTCTCGCAGCCAGGGACATCCGAGTGGCTTTACCCTCCCAGCCAAGGTTTTGTGGCCAACCTGGTCCTCCAGCACCTCCCGAGCCAGGGATGCTGTGAATCCGGGAGGGCATTTCATGCCTGCTGATGGCTGCTGGCAACCTGCAGCCATCAAATTGCTTTGCCAGACACTTTCCCACCATCCAGAAAGGGAATTTATCTGTCCCCCCCCTCTTGTTTGTGATGTATTTGCAGCAAAAGCCCTCCATGCCTTTCCTCCCCTCTGCAGCAGAGCTGGAGCCTGGGCGAGCAGTGGGAGCAGGCACGGGGGGGTCCCCATTCTCCATCCCCTGCAGCAATGAGTGGTACCCAGAGAATAAAACCATCCTCCCCAAGCCCATCTCGGTGTCTTTAACCACCAACAAAGCCAGTGTGGGACCCGACACCCCTGTACACCGCACAGCATTCCCTGGCCCCGGGAGGACGGGGATTACGCCGGATCACTCATGTATAAAATTGCTCCTGGTCCATGGAGGAGCCTGTCAGCAGGGAAAGCCGGGATGAGCTCCGCTCGCTGCCTCGGCGTGGAGGCCTGCCGGGCCCTGTGCCGCGCGGCGATGCGGCGGCTGCAGTTTCCATATCTGGGCCATTCACCACTCGAGACTTTCAGTGCCCGGAGCAATGGCATGTACTGCTGATGAGTTCTTTCTGCTCCAGTAATTACAGTGAGGAATTTGTCAGAACGAGCTTTCTAAAACCTTCTTGTCTTGTTCTGATTTTACCTGGAGTGTAAAAAGTCATTCGTACGGTGAAACGCAGGCTGTGCTAAGCCAGCAAGCCATCCACGTAACGCAGTTTACATCCACTGCACACTCAACATGCACACAGGGAGGGGAAAAAAAAAGGGGAAACCAAAAACTAATATTATTGCTGACTTTCTGTTTTACCCAGGTGGAGTTTTCCATGGTTGAAATTAGCAGGGTGAGGAGGCAAGTGGAGAAGGTGGCAGGCCTGTGGGATGTGCTGGGTGCCGGTGTCTCCTCTTCCCCTCATTGGCTGCATCTCTGAATGGTGAGGCATGGGACCACTGGTTTCATCTAACACAGGCCAGCCCTGCAGTTTGGGGTGAGTTGGGTTTCACCCACAAACCCTGTTTCAGGAGCTTCTCTCCTGCCTGCAAACACAAGCCTAGATTCATTGGGTACATGGATTGGAGGGGTTCCTGCCAGCCCTAAGCCTGTGATGGGACCGTGCTGTCCCTGTACAAAATGGAAGTGGGAAACTCACCCGGATGATGCCCCGGATCCCTTGGGTTGCTGCGAGCATCCCGCTGTGAGGCATCGAGCTCAGGGTGGGAAAACCCCTCCTGATCCCATCATGGCCTGAAAATAGCATCATTTGTGGTTTCAGAGCCTCCCAGCTGCTTCGGGCTCCAGTTTCAGGGATATCAGCAGATGTCAGGGAGCGTCTGGGGAACTCAGGCTTGAAATGAGCCAGGAGGAAAATCGTATCAACAGGGAAAACCCAGGAGCTGGGGTCAGGAGGAGTTGTGAAGTGGGTGTCAGCACCTTCCCTGCTATTACCGCAGGGATCTACAGCCCTGGTTTGCCATCCGTGTGGGCAGAGCGCGGCCCACAGAGGGTTGCCACCCCCACCGAAAGGAGATGGATGGGAATGACAGGACCTGGGTCTGTGTTTGAAGCTTTCCAGCCAAAAAAGAAAGGGAAGTTAGCAAAAGGTGGAATGTGGCAGAGAGGATTTCACTTACAAACCTCTCCTCCATCTGCCCCGGAGGATGGTGCCCGGCTGGGTACCACATCAATCCATCGCTGATGCTGCTTCATCACTGTTCTGCCTGGAACCCAGCAGGAGCTCCCACACCCCCATGCCCTTTGGGGGTTTTTTGTTAATAGGAAGGTTTTAAAAGAAAAAGAATCTTCTGTCTTGGGCTCTAATCAAAGCATTTTGGTTTGGATTTAATTAAATTATAACTTTTTAGGGGCTGAAAGGAAACCCTTTGGTGGGGGCTGCTTGGATTTCAGGGTATTTCCAGCATCCCTGAAGGCCACTTCAAAGAGAAGAAGTGATTGCAAGGCAGAGCATCTCTCTCTGCTGATGCAAAACCCAAATCTGAGCTTTCCTCCCTTCTTACTTACTTTCACAAGCAACTCGGAGAAGTTCAGTCAAGTGTGGGGATGCTTCTGGTGTCACCAGATCTGTCTTTTGGGCCCAGAAATACTGGGGAACAGGGAATATTTCACCCCAGTGTTATCTCCAGGAGACACAGCTCCTCCCAGGTGCCAGAAAGGTATTTTGGTGCTTGAATGGGTGTCTGGGGAATGATGTTTATAAGCCAGGCAGCAGATTATCCTTGTGCACAACACAGCTTGGCTTCTGCTTTTCCCTTTCCTTTGAGTTACTTTGGGGTGCAAAGACGCATTTTCCCCTTTGCAGCACCTCTTATTAATATGAATTATTCCCTCTCACTAACAATGTGATACCCCATATGTGTGCACCCCGGAAGGGCTGCTGCTTCATGCTCTGCTCCCAGGGTAAATGGCAGGTGAATAAGATTAGGAGCTGCGTGTGCACTAAGAGCCTTAACTGGCAATTCCCAGAAACGGTGGGGAAAAAAGTCAATAGCACTTATGTGATGCTGCTGTGTTGGAGCCAGGCTTGGATCACTTGGAGCCGCTTGGGACACACCAAAGGGGGTCCTTGATTCCTCATTCCCCATCATGATTAGGCTCCAAATGGGGTGTCAGCATTAAAGGGATGGATGTGGGACATCGGAGGTGATGGAATGGGTATGGGTGCTCTGCTTCCACTGCTCCTGGGTGTCCCCAGCCAGATGTGGCACACGCGAATCTCCCCCCAAGTCTGGGGCCATAGAGGCAATTCAGAGTGCTTTGGGTACCAGTAAAGCTGCCTTTGCTCCAGTACTGGAGAAGAACAGCACTCATCCGGCTGCTATTTCTGTTTTGCTGAAAACCTGCAGTTTTGGGTTGGAAACAAGACACTGGTTCAAGGTCAAGCTCCAGGGGCTGTAGCCAAAAACCCAGAAAAACAACCCTATGTGGGTGATTAAAATCATCCAACCTCATGGTCCCAGAGGGGGATTTTCTTTCATCTCTTTGCCCAAACCCAGAGCCAGAAGCCGGTTGCAGTCACGGAGCCACATGTTCCTGGGGGACTCTGACGCCCCACACTCACTGCTTGGCTCTTGCCTGGCTTTCTGCCCTTTTTTCTCACCCCATTCCCAGTTTCCAGTATTTTGTCTGTTGCCCCGCTCTGCAGTGCTGCTCTTGAGCCTCCTCTTCCCCCCTCCATCACAAGGATTGAGGCGGGTCTGAGGGTGCTGCGGGATGGAGCATCCCTTGGGGATGGCTGGAGGCTGCAGTTTACTGACTAAAAGAGGACAAATGCCTCCTGTCAAGCACATAACCTGGGATGTGGACAAGAGGAAAGGGCATCCAGTTATTTGTCAGAGTGTATTCCCTGATACTCGCAGTGCCATGTGAGGGCAGGGTCCAAAAGCTGCCCCAGTGGGATGCACCCATCCTGTCCCTGTGCCACCCAAATGTGTACCCGCTGCTTGGGGACACATTCCTTCACCAGTGCATCCCAGTCCACTGAAGCAATGGCTTTACTGGGCTGGGATTTCTTAACCTCCCCATCCTCTGCCCAGCCCTTTCAACATCCTCAGATGAAGCACTAGAGATGGGTGAAGGGAGTTAAAGTGGCTGGAAAATGATTTTAGCAAAGCCTTAAAGCCACTCTGCATCCTCACATTGCTTCCAGTAATAAAGCTGGGTTATTACAAAAATCTATTACCATCAAAAGCCGCTGATAAACCTGCAATGCATCCGTCCTGAGGTTTAATATTCCTTCTGGAGAGCTTCCCCTTCTCTGCAGCACCGGGCCCTTATCTGCCATCGCCCGCCTGGACAGGCTGCGCCGTGATCAAATTGGGTTTGCCAAGGAAACCCGATGTGTTTTGGAGGTTGTTCCAGCAGCTTTAGAGGGGTCCAAGCTGCACCCCTGAGATGGGCCAACAGCAGAGTGATGGGAAATGGGGTTTCTTGCCCAAGTTTTTGCCAGTGTTAGAAAAGGGCGAGGAAAAATCTACTTTGGGATGGTTGGAAACTACTGCTTGTTCCCCCTTCCTCAAATTATGGCCTGATGGACATGAGGAGAAATGAGAAAATCAATAAGGAATGAAGAATGAGAAATTAGAAATAAGGAATAAGGGATAAGGAATAAAGAATAAGGAATAAGGGATGAGGAACATAAGGAATAAAGAATAAGGAATGAGGAATAAAGAATGAGGAATAAGGGATAAGGAATAAAGAATAAGGAATGAGGAATAAGGAATAAAGAATGAGGAATAAGGGATAAGGAATAAAGAATAAGGGTTGAGGAATAAGGGATGAGGAATAAGGAATAAGGGATGAGGACTAGAACAGGGTCCTATCCCAGCCCCATGGACTGGGACCACCCTGAACAGGAAAGCATCCTCCTCATAGGCAGGTTTTAGGGCTGCTTATGCAGGGGATGCTGCCGGATCCGCTGTTCACCTCCTGCCCGGGTAAGTGGGAGTCTGGGATGGAGACTTCAGTAACAAATTGCCTGCTTTTTAGTGGGATTAAAAGCAGAAGGCGGGCTCCTGGGATGGCACTAACGCTCCGGCAGATCTGGCTTGCGGCTGGGCTGATAACGCTGGCGCCGGTGTGTTTTCCAGAGAGCTCTGGGGAGGCAGATGGGGAGACAGCGAGCCTTGTGGTCCTGAAGGAAGCAGAGCTCACCACAATGGGGAGGTGAGCCTCGGGCCCAGGACCAGAATTGATCAGGGGTCACCACTAATTACTACTAGAGATGCTGGGCTGGTCCTGGTCCTGGTCTGGGGGTCCTATAGCCCATAAGGAGGATGGGGGCTGAGGGGTGGTTGGGTCCTTTCCACTCTCGCTGAGCTCTGCTTTTGGGGTTAGGAAGGGCTTTCCTCTGGGTTCATCCAGGACCAGCGCATCCATAGGGACCCAGTGCTCAAATCACAGATCTGCAGTGCAGACAAACTCATACTGGGGTCCCTCTGCTCAGCTGCAGCCCTTGCTGCTGCTTATGGGTCTCAGAGGCTTATAACTAAGTGCAGGTAGTGCAAGAACTAATTAAGATCACTAATGGATGGAGCAGGACTGGGCAGGTGCTCACATACCCACTGGCCTGGCTTTTCCCATGGGAATCAAGCCACTGAGAGGGCTGGCGTTGAGCACCTCCAGGGAGCCCACACTGGTTTCTGGAGGGGGACCATAAATCTTTCAAGGCTGCAAATGTCTTTTTAGTTTTTTCTATTCTGGGTGAAGAAAATGAGGGTTTTTTTCAACTCCTTTTAATGTCACTGGTACAGAGAGATGGGAGCGATGCTGTTTGTGCAGACAAGCAGAAACCCGCTGCCTCCCTTTGCCTTTGCAACTCCTCTTTTTCTCACTGCCTGGTTTGGGAGAGTTCCATGTGTGCCAGAATGATGCCTGATGATAGAGAGGAAACCTGGGCAGCAGCAGTGTTGTGGCATCCCATGGGCCAGCCTGGGGTTCCCCTCATGGGCACTCTTCTAAGGATGAGCACAGCTCTCCTGATGGCTGAGATCTGTGCTAAAAGGATGCTGTGGTGGTAAAATGGCATCACCAAAACCCTGGGGGATGCCAGAGGGAAGGCAGAGAGAAGCCTGCAAATAGGGTTCAGCCTCTCATGCATCTGTGCTCCGTGATACAGGGGCACTTGAGCCTCCGCCCTCATTGAGGATGGAGAAATGCTTTCCCATGGGAGCAAGCAGCCTGGTTGCTCACCCTCCACACCCCACTGTGGTGGGATGTGATCATCTCTCGGACACCCCAAGAAGGCTCAAAAAGGGCTGCAGATGTCATAAAAAACACCCCCCCCCATCCAGCCCCATTAGCAAGGTCGATGTCGAAGATGCATTAGAGAAGTCACTGAAGACATCAAGAGCTTTAATTGAGATGTGACCACCTGTAGCCAAATACTGCATCATCTTTGGCCAGATACCATCAAGGTCAGGAGTGTTTTGTTCAAAATAGTGCTGAGCTGATAGAAATGATTGCTAGAAGCCTCAGACACTGGCTTTTGCCACAGAATTGTGACCCTTTCCCTGCCTGCTTCAGAGACAGCCCAGCAGCTATCCCACTGGAAGATCCTCCCTCTCCCCTGACCATTCCCCATCCTTCCCTTCCACGTGTGGACTTTCTAGGGGCTTTATTCTGTTTGGAATGGCTGCTGCATATTGAGCAGAGAAATGACGTTGAAGGAAGCTCTTTTGACCCCAGCTCTATAATTATTCAGGCTCCAACAATGCATAGGGTTCAAATGCTGTTTGCCTTGATGCCTCCCAGCCCTGGCCTGCAGATGCTTTCTGTTGGATACAGGATAGCCTGCTGTTCCAAAGGCTCAGCGTGGGTGATGGGGGATGCAGGCAAAGGCCTTTGCATGGGTTTTGTGGTAGGTTTTTGCACCCTGTGAATGCCCCGATGCAAAATGAATGATTTTCCTGCTGGTTTGGGGCATATTTAAGGTGAAACCAAATTGCTGCTGCCTGCTCCCTGCCAGCTTGAGTCCACGCTGATGCAGGCAACATGTTGCTGTAGGTCCCAGAGAGCAAAGTGAGGAGCTGAACCCAAGAGCTCCTACCTCTGCCTTCCCCCTGTACCACCCCCCAAATCACAGCAGCCCATTCCCACTCGGGCTCTGCCTCCTCCATCCTCACCCGGGGCTCTGGAAGGGGTTAATCCCCTTGGCACAAAACCAGATGGGAAAACATTTGCTGCTAAATGAGCTCCTGAAAAATTCATGGCCCTAAATGGTCTTCCAGGGGGTTCTCCTACCCCAGGAGGGATGGGAGCAGCCCAAATCCCAGCTGGGAGCTACTAATGGCAGGAAGGAAAGAGCTTCAGTGGGCCTTGCTCCAGATGGAATCTGTAACCCCAGGACACCTTGGCCATTACTGGGATGGCCATTAGCAGTGCTGGGGCTGACCCAGATGAATTAGCAGCTGCTCCATCATTATCCCACTGAACACGCCAGCCGGGAATGCGGCTCCGAGCTGCGGGGTAAAAGCCTGGCTCCAGTTTCGCCTCCCAGCGTGGTGGCCAGGGGAGGTTTCCATTAGTTGGGGTGGGCAGATGCCCATCTACCCATAGCAGAGCCCCAGTAGCGAGCCTCTGGGGGAAATGAGGGCTGTGCTGATGTCTCCTTGCTTGCAATTAGTGCTCCAGCGCTTGAAGGGAGATCCCCCAGGGAAGTGTCTGCTGGTGTTGAACCACATCCCATGGGAGGAGGCACAGAGGGGGTATGGGGGAACCCCCCCTCCTGCTGCTGGGGTCTGACACTCTGGAGATGTTCAGGTGCCTTTTGGGCTGCAGTGATTGCCCAGCTTGGGGCCATTCTGCAATGGGGGTCCTGTAGGAGATGCTGGTGGGGGTGAGACCCTGGAGGTGCCATCACCCCATGCCCGGGAGTAAACTCATCCCAATGCACTGCAGTGCCTCCAAAACCAAGACAGGCTGTGGGATGTTCAGCTGGCATCAGCCCTTCTCCCAGCACCTCCCCCTGGAGCCATCTCCATCCTCATGGGTGCTGTTGTGACAGGTCCAGTAAAGGGGAAAGGGAGGCCTGGCTGCTGCTTGGCTGGGATGGATGGTTGGATGGATGGATGGATGGATGGATGGATGGATGGATGGATGGATGGATGGATGGATGGATAGAGGGAGAAGGGGATGACGACATGGGTGAAGAGATGTGTGGAGGGACAGGGTGTGGGATGGAGAGATGGAAGGATGAAGGGATAGGAGTGGACAGGCAGGAAAAGGATGGAAAGGGATGGATGGATGGGTGGATGAATGGATGGATGGATGGGCAGACAAAAAGATGGTACATAGGGATGGATGCATGGATGGATGGGTAGGTAGATGGAGGGACAGAGAGAGGATATACAGGAGGGAATGGCTGCTGGCTAGACAGGTAAGAGCTGACCGTCCCAGCAACCAGATTCAAACAGACCTTTGCTCTCATCTGAACTGGCCATTTTCATGCTCCCCTGGTAAGTTCCCCAGCTGCAGAGAGCTGGTGGGATCTCATCCTGCTTGGCCACTGCCAGGCTGTCAACCTTGGGCCAGGCATGAGCCCACACCAGTGCTGTGCCCCACAGTGAGCTCATCCCTGCAGCACCATGAAGGGCTCTGCAGCCCCAAATCCTCCCTGAAACAGTGGTCCCTTAACCGCCTGAGAGGGGGTGACTGGGAAACCAAAGCAAAGGGGCTGTTCTCATTCACCTAAGTGCTTTTCCCTGTCTGTCTTTCCATCTTGGCCAGAGAGACAGGGAAGAGGGTGGAGACAGGGGTGGAAAGATGCATCCGGGCAGTTCAGTGTCCCCTGGTGAGAGGGCAAGGATGCTGATGGGGACCCATCCTGGGGATATGATCCCTGTGGGCTCTCCTGCATCCTTGCTAGGACTCAGAAAGCCACAGTATGTGCAGTGAGGCAGGAAAAGAAGCAATTCTGCTCTTTTCATATGTCTTGTATATAGGCATAGGTGTTGGTGAGGTCTGGGTGGAGGTAACTCCTCCAAGAGCAGAGTCCCTTTGCAGGCAGGGGCTTGCAGACACCTACCCTGCACCTCCTTGCTGCCCTCCAGCCTGCCCCATATGGGTATGTATGCATAGGGGCTATAGGGCCGTGGGCACTGAGCCTACCAGTGCTCCCACCTTTCCCATCAGCATTCCTGCACCTCCAGGCACCACAGGGGCTTTGGAGATGTGCAGGTCAGGATCCAGCCGTCACCAAAATCCCAAGGCTGGGGATGCTAAATGTGCTTTTGCTTAAGGCAGAACCTGTTGCCTTTGATTTCCCGGCGTCTGATGATGCCTCGCTCAATGGTTTGGCATTTAAGTGCTGCAAATCCTCTCATCCCCTCCAAAAGAACAACAAAACGACAGGCTGGCCCTCCCCATGCTGCTCCCCGCATCTAACAGCGCCCAGCATCAGCTGCTCGTGGCCTCAGCGCTGCCGTCAGCCCACTGCTGATTTCGAAGAAGCTGCTTTGTGAGCTCATCCAAAGGGCTAAATCCTCCCCCGAATCTCCACCGGGCTTTGTATTTTTGGGGACACACACACAAAAAACCCACCCAGCAAGCAAACAGCAAGGCAAGAAAGGAAACGCTATTGCTGGCATCCCTGGCTGCCAAGATAACCGCCCCCTCCTAACGAGCTGCTGTAATTAGCTGCTTTGAATCCCCAGCGCTGGGGGAATGCGTTCGTCACGTTTCTGTGGGGATGCTGGGATGCTCCGTTGTAACGCGGGATGTGTCAGTGTGCGATGGATGCTCCCATCCTGCGCCCGGAGCACAGCCTGGTACCCGGCCGCAGCAGAGCTTTGGCATCAGCATCTTTTCCTTTTGGGCTTGGAAATACAGGGGGAAAAGATGGAAATGGAGAAATTTCCTCATGGAGTAGGGATTTTTTTGTAAGGAAAAGGGGAAAAGAAAATCACTGCTGCTCTATTGAGATGTTCCCCTCTGAACCACTGGGCCTGCAGGGTTTCCTGCTCAGGGGACCCTTTCATTTCCCCCATTCCCCCATGCTGAGCCCCAACAACTTTGATAATGTTGACTTGTTATAGCAGATAAAATATTAAAGGCCTATGATATAGGCTGGAATTAATATTTTAATAGAATGTAAAATTCGAGGCAAAGACGAATCCAAACAGTAAAATTGAAATGAAACGTTTTTATCTCGCAAGAAGGAAAGGGCTTTGGTGCTACTGCTTTGATTCACCCTTCCATTACTTTTATACGCTATTAAAATATTCATTTTAATATTATAAATATTGCATTCGATATCTAATGCACCATTACACTCTTTGGGGCACTGGAAAGTCAAAACAATTTGTGGTCACGGGTGCCGTGGGGTGTGCTCTGGACCTCCAGCATCTCAGCGCTGAGATATCAGCCTGCTTCTTGCTTCTCCCACCCGTTGCCCTCTGCCAGCATCACCCCAGGAGGAGAAAAGACCTATGGGGAGGCCCTGGGGTAGGGACAGTCCCCAAGTGGGTCGAGATAGAAGGGAAGAGCAGGACAGAACCATGGAGCCACATAACAAGCCATGAGCCTCACGAGGAAACCAGCTGGACAATTAATTGCAATAACAGGCTTTTTCCCCCCCTTATTTTATAATAATATAATATTAATTGATGGCAATTACAGGATTTCTATATTTGTGTCTTTATCCGAGCTCTGTAAGGAAAGGCAGATGATACAAATGTATTTCGGGTGCTGCTTTGAAGGGGAGTGAATTGATATATATATATTTAATCACATTCCAGGATCAGCCATTCCTGGGCAGAATTAGCTGTGGGGCCAGGGTGTGAGTGCTCCAGCCGCTAACAAGGCAGCTGCTGTCGGAGAGAGCTGCTTGTGGGCAAGGAACTTCTTTGCCTGTATTAACCTTTATTGGAAAATAATGGGAAAACCAGAGGCTTGGACTGAGGGTTTCACTGTCCTGGGGCGTTCCCAGGCCTTTTACAGTTTGTTTCCTGCTGGTTTATAGGTGGTTTATTGTCTTTGGAGGTTATGGAGTGAAAAATAACAGCCCAGGTTGTCCCCTCCTGGTGCAACCCCCTGGCTCTTGGCTTTAAACCCCCCCAAAATGTGGGATTCAGTGCTGTGTTTTCCCATGCCCCATTCCCCGTTGCACCCCACGGGCGCTCCATGCCTTTCATGGCTCCACTGTGTCATCACAGTGGGAGATGCAGTGGAGCTGGGGAAAGCTTTGATGAGCTGTGGTGGGCATCATCCTTGTGGGTGCCTCAGTTTCCCCAGTGTGAGGGGAAAGATGCATCCCCCTGGACCCCTTGTCCATCACTTGTGGTCCCTTCACAGCAGCCCCTGCGCCCTCTGCCTCAGCAGCTCGTCTCCCCCATGACACCTCCATAAAAGCTCCCACAGGGATTAGGGCTGGATTTGGTGATTACCACCTACCAGGCACTGTTATCCCAGTGATTAGTGCTGCCCCAGGATTACAGGCAGGTGAAATGCAGGCCAGGGATTACAAGGGGAGGCCGGGCTGTCCCGGCACTGTGGATGCTTTCTGCACAAGTGCTGCTGATTGGGGTTTGCTCCCACAGCCAGGATTTATCCACATGGAGGTTGATGGCTTCAAAGTGCCCCCAGCCCATAGGGTTTGCACCCCAGAATCCTTCCCCATGTAGGGTGATGTTGTGATGGAAGTGGATGTGATGGGAGTGGATGCAATGCCACTGGGAGTGAATCCAGTGCCGTTGGGGATGAACAGGATGTGTAGTGGGAGGTCACTGGTGCTGGGAAATCCATCCTTGGGTTTTCCAGTGCTTTGTATGTCTGAAACAGCAGGAGATGCTCAGGTGGGTCCCCGCAAAGACAGACAGGACCCTTCCCTGGAGTCACATTTTGACCTTCCCTGCCCAGGCTCCCACTGCAACAACAGGATTTGTCTCCGGCATCTCCCCAGTACAAGCGGCAACCCCAGCTTTGGTCCTCGCTTGAGAAAGAGAGATTACAGCTTCCTTCCCACCCCAGCCCCTCTGTCTGCCAAAGCAGGAGCCATAAATAAAATCCAACTGGGGTAAAAATACTTATTTCTGTAAGAGTTGAAAAATATCCCAACAGTGGTGCCAAGAACCTGCCAGCGGCGGTGTGGGAAGGCGGGAGGGATGGCACCCAAACACCCGGCTTTAAAAGCCCTCATCCATCAGCAGGAAAAGGCTCCCATGACAGGGCAGGATGCAGCATGGTCCCAACGTCATCCAAATCCCTGTTTTGGAATGGGGAAACTGAGGCTCTGCGCCTTTGCTCTCTGGGGAGGGATGAATCACTGCCCGGCCGCTGCTTCCCTCTGTTTGCTGCTCCAGCATCCCTGGGGATTCAGGCCCGTGAGTCAGCCCTCCCGTCCCCAAAGCAATCGGGAAATTGGCTTATAAATCATGGGGGTTTATGTACACAGGCGGCGGTCACTGGGTGGTGGCACAGGGCTGCTCCTGCTGCAAATGGACCTTTTCTGTCTGCCTAAAATGATGCTCTGCCCTTCCCACAGGGCTCCGGGAGGTGGGTTTTGGGGCAGACCCCATCTCCCTCCTCATCTTGGCCTCTGCCAACCTCCAGCATCATTTGCAAAGACCTCCCAGCAGCACCCAAAGGTGTTGGGGATACACAGGGGCTCAGTCCCCCCTCCTCAGCACTACCAGGCTGCAGCTTCTTGGGGTATCTTCAGCTCCTGTCACTGCTCAAGGTCAATCCCATTAATTGCTGTGAATTATTTTGGCATTAATGGAGATGTCTTATGCACTTCCACTGTAAATGAGGCTGCCAGGATGAACGTGCTGGCCAATATTTCCTGGTGAAGGGAGATGGGGGAATATACAGCAGGAGAGCAAGAAGGGTGCTCCTGGGGCTGGTGGGGGCAGGAAAACCTACCCTTGAGCTTGGGCACCAGACCCCAGTGCGTGTTCACAGGGATGTGTGAACCATGTAGGGAATGGGTGCAACGGGGACTCGGTCCCCAAATACTGGCATCTCCACTGTGTGCCATGCAGTTGAGGGGAGTATTCCCCTCATTCCCAGGGTGTGAAGTCGGTGCTGCTCCCAAAACCCCATCTCTCCCATGGCTCCGTATGGTCAGTGAGAAGCCAGGACAAAGAAAATCCCTGCGCAGCCCTGCTTACAGGGTCCCTGGATGTGTGGTGTGGAGGGGACCGGGCAGCCCATAAGGGACAGGGGCAATGCAGTGGCTGATCCCCCATCCCCAGTGAGGACACAGGGGGTCCCCAGCCACCTGCAGCCATGTGTGGGGGCTGCAGCCTTGTATGCACAGTGCTGCAGGGAGTGGGGTGACAAGGCTGAACCCCCTGGGTGGCACTTGCAGAGGGAGACAAGGGGCACCCTGGCTGCAGTGGGGATGGGGGAAGGACCCAAGCCCCCCAGGATGGTGAGAAGTGACCAATCCCAGCTGGATGTGTCCATCCCGGGGGTGACAAAGGGTGTGCTCCCCATGCTCCTCACCTCTCAGCTCCCCCCAGCCACCCTGGGGGGCCCTCAACCCCCATTTTTATTACCCCCTTACATTGCAGTGCTGCTGGTGGCACACGGCAGGCAGGGGAGGGCAGGGCCGGCAGTGTAACCCCCCCGCCGCACCCCAGGGGTGCTGGGTTGGGGGGGATCAACTGGGAATCTGCTTGGGCAGGGGGGGCGGTCCGGGGCTGCACTGCATTGCACAGCATCCATTGCCATCGCATCACATCGCACAGCACCGGAGGGGAGCGGGGCTCTGCTCCGCTTCCACCTCCTCTCCCGAAGAGGAGGGGGGGCAGAAGGAGGAGGAGGAGGAGGAAGGCGCCTCCCTCTGCCGCCCTCCCCTCGCTGGCACCCACCGGAGCCCGATGCGGCTCCGGCCGGGCGAGCGGCCACGGGAGCGCCCGGCTGCGGGGCCCCCCCGGCGGCAGGCGGGGGGGGGGCGGCCCGGATAGGGGGCAAGGAGCAGAGCCCCCCAACCCTGCAGCTTCCCTCAAGCCTCCTGCACCCCCTCCTTAATTCCCTTTGCGAGCAGAAGGGGGTGCACCCCCCGCTTTAATCCGACGGAGGGAGCAGAGGAAGCGGGGACCCCCTTCCTTTGCTTGCTTATGGCTCGATCCCCCCGCTTCCAGCCGTCGCAGGGAGGCAGCGGCTGAGCCGAGGCCCCGCTCCCCCCAAACTTTGCCTTCGGATGCGGGGACTCCGCCGTTGAGCTGCTCCAGCCGCTGATTAATTGCATCTGCCTGGGATTAATTATTCACCCGCCTGCTTCGGGTTGTGGTTTTCGTTACGGTTGTTTGTGTTTTCCTGGAGGGGGTGTGGGGGGGAGCGCTTTAATTCGGGTTTTTAGTCTGATTTCTTCCTGAAGAACCGCTCTTGGAAATCTGATGCTCATCCCCGTGCGAGGGGGGCCGGCGCCCTGCAGCATCATCCTCCAGCAGCACATCGGGGTTCTACCCCGGGAGGGGTTACACGTGCTCTGCTCCCCCTTTCCCACCCCGCTTTGAGGAGGAAGAGGAGGAGGAAGAGGAGGGGGACCCACCCCCACCGGCTGGGCGCTCCCCGGTCGCCCTGCAGGCACCTGGGGGGGGGGGGGAATTGCGGCAGGTTTGGGGTGCGGGTGGGGGGCCGGAGATAGGGTGCTCTGCTCGCTGAGCTGGGGGAGCAAAGCCGAGAGCCCCCCAACCCGATCCGGCTTCTCCTTCCCCCCCCCCCCCCCCCCGCAATTCCGCCGTTGGCTGCTGCTCCTGTCTCGCACGTGGTTGGATTTAGGGATTTCTGCGGCTTTTTGGTGCTTGGTTTGGATTTCTTCTATTATTTTTAACTATTTTTGGTTACGGGGGTGTCTCGGGGTTCGCCCCGCTCCCTTCCCCCCCCCCCCCCCCCCCCACTTCGCAATGGCCTCTCCGGAGAAGATGCACCCAGGGCCGGCCGCCCTGCTCTGCTGCCTCTGCTCCCTGCTGCTCCCCGGTAAGTGCCGCCGGCACCGGGAGGGGGGGAGCGATCCGTGTGTGTGTGTGTGTGTGTCTGCAATACTTGGGGGGACTTGCACCCATATTCCCCTTCCAGCCCCATCTACCCCCCCATCCAGGGCCAGCCGCTGCCCCGTTGTGCCTGCCTGGGATCCCCCCATCCTCCCGCAGCCGGTTCTCTGTGCCCCCCCCCCAGTGAAATGGGTGAAGATTAGAGTTTATTCCTGGCTTAATAAAATGACAGCTTGTGCTATGCGAGCGCTTGCCGGGGGCTGTTTCCCGAGCAGGGAGCGGCGGCGGGGCGGGGGGGAACATGGGGTGAGGAGGATGCTGTCGTCCTCCCCCCTGCCCCTTGTCGCCTTAATGCAGAGCTGCTTTAGCAGGAGGATCAGGGGCTTTATCCGCTATTATCCACTCGCTGATCCCCCAGACCCGCACCCAGGCACTTTCCCAGCCTGCGCTGAGTTACGAGGGAGCATCACTTTGGGGTGTGGGGATGCGGGTGCAGCCCCTGCCATCCCTCTGCTGCTTCCTGATCCCCCCCCCCCCCATGGGTTTTGGGGTGAGGGTTTGGGGCTGGTGGTGCTGCCCCTGCCCGCGGCCTGGGCAGGGAGGGCCCCCGCTGCCTGCGCTTCACTTGCCCTGAGTTGCATCCAAATCACTGCCGTGCCATGGCCGAGCTGCGGTGACATCCAGCCCTGGGGGCACCGGCACCTGCTGCTTGGGGGGGGTCTTACCGGCGAGAGGGGCCGCACAGCCTGGGGGACACGGGGCTGGATTCCACGGGCGTTGTGTTCGGATGGGTTCATTGTCAAACCACGATGCCCCGTCAGAGCTGCTTGGCTGGGCAGAAAGCGGGGGCTGCTTCCAGTTTGGGGGGACCATCCGGATTCCTCCTGCCAGCCCAGCTCTGGCTGTGGGTTCGGAATGTCCTGGGGGCTGAGGGCTGGGGTGCCCAGCTCAACTGAGACCCCCCCCCCCCAGAAGCCACGGTCTCTGGACCGTGCCCAGCTCCATTTCACCCCAGCAGCCCACGGCTAAAGCACTCTGGGGTTCAAGCAGGGCTTTCTCAGGCATCTGCAGCCCCCCAGGTTCTTTGAGGAGCTTGGGAAGCTGCTCACCCACAGCGATGAAATGAAGGGGGGGGACATTGGGGGCCTTACAGGGAGCTGGTGAGGGGGTCCACCCTTCAAAGCCTCTGACCTCAACAGAGGAGCAGGAGTAGAGATGCTCCAGACTGGTGAGCACTGCAACTTCACACAGCATCCTTTGGGGATGCAAATGCTGCCCCCCCCGGTACCCCAGCACTGGGTGTTTCCTGGGGTGCTGCCCGGGCAGGGATTGCTGCAGAGCTCTCCTTGGGACCACCAGGTCTGGGAGACTGGAGCCGGTAGGGGATTGCCATCTCCTTCCTCTCCTCAGTTTGCCTGCATGAGATTCAGCCGTCTGGGTCGGCACTTCCCCACGGCGGCTGGCGGCTGCGCTGGCGGGCGACGGGAAACATCCCTGTGCAAGCGATCCATCGGGAATCGCCTCTGGTGCAGGGGCTGGCTGCGGCCCCTGCTCCCCATCACCCCCAACCCCGCGCATTTCTTAGACCCCCTGTTGCTGCTGGGACACGAACACCCCTGTGGGTCAGGCCTCGGGTTTGTGCCAGGGCAGGATCTGGCCCCTTGAATGGGAGTGTGATGGGTTTGGGAGTCCCCATGGTGGCGATGCCGGCATGAAGCAGGCAATGGGGTGACTGTGCTGGGTGTGGGGCTGGGGCTCGCTGTGCTGCTGGGGAGGATTCTTGTGCTGGTGGAGAGAGAAGCCTCTGCCAGGAGTTTTTTGGCTCTTTTAGGATGTGCAGCTGCCTCTGTGGCCTTCCCTGGGCAAATGAAAGTCTTGGAGGGAAGCAGAGAGTGGGAACAGATTGTTCTCCCAGTGCTTCTGACAAACCACTTGGGATGGTGGCGGGGATCAAACAGCGGCAAAGCAGCGCCCTCCTCTCCTGCCTGTCTGGGGTGTTTCACTCCCTTTTCCCTTGTGTTTTATCCAAGAGCAGCCCTCAGCACCAGCCTTGCCCCTGTTGCACTGCTTTGCCTGCACCGGGAGCCACTTTGCCATCGGCCCTGGATCAGCTGCTTCCAGAAAGGGGCTTTTTTAGCATCTCCAGAGTGGGATGCTCGCAGGGATGGATGGCTGGGCCCTGTGGCTGTGGTGTGATGGGGTGTGCTTCGTGTGCTTGTACTGCAAATCGTACTGCGAGGGACGTGTTGGGATGTGGCACAGGGGGATTTAGCCACCCACTTGCAAAATACCTTGCGCTGCCCATGGGGCTGAGCCTGGATTCCTGCACCTTCCCTGTGCTGCCTGCTGAGCCTTGTCCCCACAGCGTACCTCGTTCTGCCTTCTCCCAGAGGCAGCTCTTGCCCAGAGGCAGTGGTCCAGGGGTGCTGGGGTTGTTCAGCGTCTGTCCCAGTGTAAAAGCCAGGCTTTGGGTCCTGTGCTGGTCCCGGCACCTCCATCCTGCTGCTGGCGGGGATGGGGCTGTGCTACTCTCCCCGTATCTCCCACCATGGGCAAGTCGCAGGCGCTGGGCTGGGGGTGAAGGATGATGCTGTGGCCATGGCTCCATCCCTGGTGGGGGCCTCCATCCAGTGCCTCCCAACCCCAGCAAGGAGCGGGGGATATGGACCGATGTGGACCATCCCCATCCCTTGTTCCGGCGCAGAACATCTCCCAGCTCCGCGGTTCTCAGGCCAGCAGGTGGAGATATGCAATAACTCGCTGCTGAGCCCGGAACGTGCGCCCAGCCTTTGCTCTTTTAATGCCTGAATCGGGACCGTGCACCTGGCGTTTGCTCATTTAACAGCCCCCATCCCGGCCGTGCTGGTGGGGTCAGAGCAGCTGAGCAGCCTCAGCTCCAGCCAGGAGCACAGAAGGGGCGATAGGATCATTGCTCATCCTGATGGGCAGGTGAGAGGACAGGATCCAGCTTCTGAGCTGGGTAAAACCTGGCACAAGTTCTGCCTTTGGTGCCACAGAAAAGGCTTTCAGCTCTGGGGTGTCCTTGCATGTCCCACAGGGCCCACTCTGTTCCCCAACCCTGATACCTTGCAATCCCAGCAGGATGCTCATGCTGGGATGTGGTGATGCTTCTTCTTCTACCCCTTTTGTCCTCTTGGTGTTGCTGAGGGAAGAGAAGAGGATGAGGGATGCTGTCCGTGGCATGATGGAAATCCTCTGAGTGATGATTTTGGTGAGCATCTGTTGCAGGCTTTGGCTTTGGGGATTTCAAGATGCATTAGGTGCCTCGATACTCTTGGCCAGAACCATCCTTTTGTGTGTGCACTTCTCTGTGTCATGATGCTGCACCCCAGGCTCAGCCCTGCTGCATCACTGGGGAAACTGAGGCAGGGAATTGGATGGCAGCAACCCCCTGGCTTGGGATTGCACAGGGATTTTTGGAAGCCTGGCTTTTTGTCTCTTACTCTAAGTGCTGCTATGAATTGCCCTCACCAAGTCTGGCTGCTGAGGTCGCTCCTCACCCAGCTTCTCTGCATCTTAAACAGAGCAGGAAAGCAAAAAACCAACCAAGCTGTGGGGTCCCTGCAGAGCATCCCTAGCATTGCACTGGCACATCCCAGCTCCATGCCCTCCTGTAGCTCCCCAGACGCTAACAGGGGGGTGGGCAGCCAGACATGGCCTGATCCCAGGAGATGATGGGTGAGGGAAAGGGTCCTTACATGGCACAACCCGATTTTATTTGCCTCCTGCAATTCCTTGTCCAAAATAGCCCATGATGTGCATGGAGGAATGTTCCGGTGTGATCCCCTCCTGTGTGGTGCCCGTGGTTGCATCCCATCCATCTGGAAAAGGTCACTCTTGCTAATCTAATCAGAGTCTCCTATTATTAAATACATGGCTCTGCTAACGAACAGCCTCCGGGAAGGGAGGGAGGTGGCTGCTCCTTGGGGTGGGATGCGCTGTGATGGGGACCCCAGCAGTGCCTTTGGGGACAGGGAGTTTGTCCGTGTGTGATGCCAGAAAGAGAAATGGTTCAATGGTGTGAAGTGAGGCAGCTCCTGGTGCTCCTCGCCAAGGGAAGAGGAGGTTGGAGCTCACTGCTTCCATGCAAACTGGGAGACATGGGGTCCTCCTGCCACAACTGATGGTGGCTCAGTGGTTCCCACCCTGGGGGAGGCACCAGCCAGGCTGGGGGGTTCATGGGCTGTCACCTCTCCTGCAGACACCCTGGGGTTGGGATGCAGAGGCTGCTCCTTGGGATGTGGCTCTGCTGGGGACCATTCCCTTCATTTTCCTTAGGCTGTTGCCTGACCTGTTGCACAGGGTCACACGTCCCTTGATGCTGGCTGGGTGCTGAGCCCCTCGCTTGCAGCTCTGGCCTTCCAGAAGGATACCATAATGAAGGCAATTCCCAATGTTCTGAAGCTGCCATCTCCTGCTGGCGAGCATTTCCCCATCACTTACACAATGTTTGCTGCCCTTGATGTTCCACTAGCCCTGCTAAAGGTGCTGGCGTGGCTTTACCCCTGCTTGCAGGTGTTGTCACCTCAGGGCCCCTGCAATGAATCCATCACCCCATTGTCTCATCTGGGTCCTGCCTTCATCTCCCTGATTCAAGAATTAAGGGGGCAGGTTTTGCCCTGGTTAAACGGGCTCTGGCATGTTGGGCTCTTCCCCAGGACTGGCAAAAGTTGAGAATGTATTCACTTTTAATCCATTTTTCCTTGAGGAAAAGCTGAGTTTTCCACCTAGAACATAAATCAGATTGAAAATGCAATACCCTCTGCTGCCAGCTCGGTGCAGCTGCTGGATGTGCTCCTCTCTGGGTACCAGGTAAATCAAAGAAAGGAAGGGGATGCATTCAAGCTGTGTGTGTTTAATGCTGTGCCTCTTTGCTGGGTGGCAAAGTCCTGAGCTGGTGAAGTCCTTGGCTCAATGCCTGTCCCCAGCCCTGATTCTGGGGGTACTGGGTGAGCTCTGGGGGTGATGCTGCCCCAGTTGCTTGGGTTTATCTACAGCTCCTCGGGTGCCTTTGGGATCGAATCCCGTTCTGGCGCTGAACGCAGCCTGACACACATCACCAGGGGTGAAAATTAACCAGGGTCTAATCAGGCTGAGACGTGTGGCTCTGCACAGCCCAGGCTGGTGGTGGCAGCAGGGGGGGGCACGGTTGGTGTTCACATTAAAGGGTGCTGGGAGCATGTTCCTGGGAGGGGATGGAGAGGGCACAAGGAGGATCCAAGTGGGACACTTGGCTTTGGGAGCATCACTGGGTCTCCTCTGGCGGCTTCTCCCTGTCCCTGCTTCCCCAGGGCTCTCCTTTGCTGCCTTTCCCCCCAGTTTTGGCTCCCCAGGGTATGTATTTGGTAACCATCTATGCCTACTTGCTGCTGGCATGTGGGGGGACCCACCGCAGCATGTGCTGGGGGAGCCACTTTATCCCAGGGCAGCTCCCCCCTTGCTGCCTTTCTGAGCCCCCGGGCATCCCTATGGACATTCACAGTCAGGCCCTTCCTTGTCCTCCTTCTTCTCCCTTTAATTAATTCCTTCATTTTTCTTCCTCCTCCATAAAGGCCTTCTCCTCCCTGTCCCCCAGCCTGTCCCTTGCTGTGATTTGTGGAAATTGCTCTAAAGTAGCTGCCACGTAAAAGCCTTCCCGGCTCCAGGAATTTATGGCAGGCTGTGCCTCTGCACAGCACATCCCATTTAGGCCATATTTATTTATTCTTTTAGGTTCCTTGCTTCCCCTCCTTTTAATAATTTCCTGGAGGAAATGCAGACCTCAGCACCACAGCCTGTTGTGGAGCTGGGATGGGTCCCTTTTGCTTTTGCTGCTGGCGCTGCAGTACAGGCTGTGTGCTAGCCTGGGGCTGAGTGCCACTAGGAGTTCTTATCATATTTCTTCTACTGATGAAGCCAGGCTGGACGTTTTGGATGGGGAGAAGTCTTAAGGACCTAAAAGAAAAGAGAATCTAGCAATGGCCCACCAGGCATAAACACAGCCCTGTATTAGACACTAGAGAATCCACTTTCGAGCCTGCACTGCTGCTCAGGGGAAGGCTTGATCCGCTTTTCCTTGCCAGCACCCACTCGGTTCCTGCCCTAGGCTGGTTTTGGGAAGCCTTGGACCAGTTATCCTCCTGGTTGAGTGCTGTGGTCCTTGGCACCATGGGGCTTCATGGCTGCGGCCATGAGCAGAGCTGGGAGCCGGGAGCATCCCGATGTCCCTCCCTTCCCTGCGGTCACAGCCAGGGCATCTCCCTGCTGTGCACTGGGGGAAGGTAATTTTACATTTGTAACAATTACTCACTTAATTGAGTTCCAATTAGCTGGGATTGGAGACAGAGGCTCTGGGCGCATGGGAGGGCAGGGAGAGCCGCTTGTCTTTTATGGCGCTGCAAAGAGTTTTCCAGGCTCTGCCTGCTGGGAAGCGTTTTGGAGGTTCCACAAGGGGCCCGTCTGTGTTCTAATTTTGGCCTGGGTTTTATTACTGGCTGCTTCTTTTCCGTGTGGAAGAACAGAGGGGGGCTCACGTTGGGACTGACTGAATTCTGGGTGGAGGGATGGAGGCCTCTGTTTCCCCTTTCTGTTGGCTTTTAAGGTGTTTGGAGGTGCTGACCCCGGTTGCTGGGAGTGTAATGTGGTGGGGAGGCAGCAGCCAGCTGTTGGGTCATCCAGATGTTGGGGGCATCCCTGGGAGCTGCAGATGTGCCACATCCCTGGAATCTGGGACTGTTGCTGCCCGTGTTTCTCCTTCGCTCTGGGTCCTGGTGGCTGTGGGGCAAAAATCTGTGGGATGCTCAGGAGAGCATGGTGATTTTATGCAGGCTTGAAATGAAGTGGCAACTGGGACATCTGTGCCGGCGGCTTGGTGAGGAATAGCAGGGTGGGCCTCCTTCTTAGGGGCTGTGGGGCTCTGAGTGTTTGGGATGAATCCATCCCCCCATTGTCTCATCTGGGTGCTGATCAGTGTGGGTAAACAGCAGCATGTCCTGCCCTCATGTCCCTGATTCAGGGCAGGATCTTCACCTGGTCACTGTTCAGGAGCTGGGTTTGAACAGGAAACCTGGAGAGGGGCTTTGGACAAGGGCCTGTAGGGACAGGCCAAGGGGAATGGCTTTAACCTGCCCGAGGGGAGACTGAGATGAGCTCTTAGGCAGAAGCTCTTCCCTGTGAGGGTGCTGAGGCGCTGGCACAGGGTGCCCAGAGAAGCTGTGGCTGCCCCATCCCTGGCAGTGTTCAAGGCCAGGTTGGACACAGGGGCTTGGAGCAAGCTGCTCCAGTGGAAGGTGTCCCTGGAACTGGATGAGCTTTAAGGTCCTTTCCAACCCATCTCGGATTCTATGAAGCCATTGCTTTAGGGACAACTTTCCTGGCTTGCTCCAAGGAGGAACCACCCTGGAAGCCCAGCTGAGGTGGGCTGGTGTTATCTATGGTGTTATCTATGGAGACAAGGGGCTGGGGTCTTGCATCATCAGTGTTTCAGTATCTCCCTCAGAGCTGTGTTTGGTCCATTGATGCACAAGCCCCAGTGCTGCCTGTTAACATCACGAGAAGTTTTAACCTTCCTGGCACAACCTCAAACCTCCTTTCCCTCTTCTCCAGGGCTTTTCCTATATGCTTTTCTCCTGCTAAGTGGGGATATATGTGCTGGGAATCCCCTGCTGTGTCCCACGGGATAAGCTGGGATAAATATCCACCCCTAGAGCATCACTAAAGTGATCCCTATGGCAGACAGCTGGGGCTGGGGCTAAGCTGGAGCTCAGCACTGGCTATCTATGATGGATAAAGGGAAGGGGAGGAGGCTCTTTGGCCTTGGAGCAGTAGGTGGGAGCAGGGATGGGGCTGGTGAGGCTGCAGCAGGGGCAGGATGGAGGGGACAAGCAGGGAAGGCGAATGAGCTGGTGCCTCCCACCAGCCATAGCTATGTCCAGTCTGTCCATCAGCCTCTCTTCCCTTGTGTCCATCAGTCTGTCTGACCCCAGCATCCCCAGGCTGGGGTGGTCACTGGTGACTGCTGGGGACCACAACCCCATGGTGGGGCCCTTGCTAAGCAGGACCCCTTGGCCTGGGGAGGGTGGTCTTGATTTGAAGGCAGGGCTGCTATCTCCATGTGCCCTCATGGCCAGGGGGAGCAGCTTGGCACATCTGGCCACATGGTTGTGGCCAGCACGGGGCACATCTGGCCGGGCAGATGTGGGGCTTGGTGAGGGGGTCACAGCAGTTGTGTGTTTCCATCTCTCTTCTCCCCACTTCCCACAATGGGTTGTAGGTCATCCCAGCTCCCCAGTGTGCTGCTGTGGGGTGGGAAGGAGGGGACGCACATGGGGTCCCATCCCACCATGGGGCTGGGGTGGTTCCTTAGCCCCAGGGGGATCCAGGCAGCCCCAGGCTGGTCAGAGCCTGGCCCAGGATGGAGATCTGCTTTGTTGCTTGCAGTATCAAGCTACGAGGGTGGAAGGACCATATGGTCCCGTCTGCGCCGGTCTAATAAACACGGGATGCAGGTCAGGCACTGCAAATCCCATTAACTGGAGCCAGAGATCAGGGTTTAACCCTTCTGTCCCCCCACATCCACCCAGAAGTGCGGGCATGAGGGCCATGTTCCCTCCTGGGGGCTGCTAGAAACCAGGGCAGGGGCTGGGGACAGTGGTGTGGGCACTGGAGTCCCCTGAGCTGTTTTGCTTGTCTGCCCATATTTCCATCTATCCTTCTCCTTCCATTCATTTTCCTTCCATCTCCTAAACTGTTGTACTGTCCATTCATCTGTTCATCCATCCATCCACCTCCTGAGCCATTGTGATAACCTTCCATCCGTCCTCCTATCAATCCCTTCTTCTCCCTCTTCCTAGAGCTATTCTCTTGCTGTCCAGCCATTCCTGATCTGTCTGTCTCCTTCCATCCATCCATCCATCCATCCATCCATCCATCCATCCATCCATCCATCCATCCATCCACACATACTCTGTTCTCTCTGCTGGTTCAAATATCCTTATCCACCCTTCTTCCTCGCTACCTAGGCAGCAGCCATGCATCCATACATGTGTGCATCTCCTTCCTCCCTTCTCCCTCCCTCTCCTCCCTCTGTCCCATTGTGGCGCAGAGGCTCGGGCTGGGCTGTGATCCTGGCATCCCCCTGGGCTGGATGCGGCTGGATTGGCCCTTCTCCTGGCAGGATTAGTTTATGGCCAAGGAACGGAGGCGCCGGTCCTGTCCCCCTTCTGGCGACAGATTATAGCATCATTTAAATGCATTTTGTCTGTGGAACGAAATAGCTTCTCTGGGTGCCAGCGATCCTCCTGCACTGAACTCATGATGACCATCACATTAATCTCCATCCCAGCTTGTCCCTGCTGCTTTTCCCTGTCTGGCATGGCCAGGGTGCAGGTCTGTGCATGGGCTTGGTGATGGAGCCACCCGGGTTTCCCCATGGCACCGCGGTGCTTTATCTGAGTTGAACAGGTCCCCAGCTGAGAGTCCCTTTCCTTGCCCCTCCTGGTGCACAACCCTTATTTGCCATCAGAGAATCCTCACGGCAAGGAGGAAAGAGCTGATGGCTGCAGGTCTGGTTCTAGGGGTTAAAACCTGGTGCTATTTCAAAGCCTCTTTCCCCGGCTGTCGCCTCCTCCTCCGGTCCCGCCGGTACCTCATGAAGGGGTCAGGTTCGCGTTGCTCCAGGGGGTAAATCTTACTCCACAAATAACGTGGTGCCTTGGGAAAAATCCTTCTCTAATGGATAGGGACGGCGGGAGCTGCCGTGCCCGTGCCAGCCGGGATGCAGGGAGGATGCAAACCTTCACATGCCACAGCAGAAAACACCCTCCACGAGCCAGGGGAGCAGAAAGCCCCTTGCTGAGGGTTATTTCTGAGCAGAGAGGCACCCATGGGAGCTTCCTGAGGCTCGGCATCTCTCCTACAGCTCCCGGCTCCCCAGGAGGTGGGAAAACAGAGCGGGAGAGCAGGATGCTCTCAGCAGCAGGCAGGGTTAGCGTGGCAGGCACCGGAGCGGTGCCCATGGTGGTGCCGCCGGTGATGCTGGCCGTGCATCCCCAGCATCCATCCTGCCCCAGGGAATTCTGTGCCTGGCTCGCAGACAAGTTCCATCCCAGGCAGCTCAGCAGCGGATGCTGCCCCCCCCCTCCTTATCGAGTGCTAATCCTTTTATGAGCCCTTTAAGCTGCTTAACTCCCCTCAGCAGAGTTCCCTGGGTGGGCTGCGGGGTCCTGCTTCTCCTTCAGCCCCGGGCTATGGTCCTTGCTGGGGAAAGCCTTGATGTCCCGACATACTCCTCATCCCTGGCTGGGAATGGGGCTGAGCCCCTCCCAGGAGCCGAGCCATCACATCTGCACCTTTCACCGCTGTTTGACACGGGTAATTTGGGCTCTCCTGCTCGGGAGCCGCTTGGGAACGATTACAATCAGTGCAGGGAATGGGGCTGGCGGAGGGCGGGGGGGGGACCCGGGGCTCCTGGGAATTGCTGGCAGCCGCTGGTGGATGCAAAGACCTTGAGATGTCTTCCAGGCTCCCGCAGCTGCTGGCACAGTGCGTGCCGTCGGCTCGGCTCCGCTCCGGCCGCCTTCCGCAGCATCTGCTTCAGCAGGAAGATGCTCGTGGGTTTCCGTCCTCTTGCTGCCTGTGGCATAGGGATAAGCGGCTCCCTCCGAGGGGCTTGGGCAGCTCCATCCCTCGGGAGGCAGTGGCTGGCACTGGCTGCCTGCTCTGCCTGCCTGCTGGTTGTTCTGCTTTGGTTTTAAGGCAAAATGGTCAAAAAGAAGGACCAAAATGAGGTCTGGGTGCTACTGGGGTTAGTGCAAGGTGGCACCAACGTCATCTTCAGCACTTTTCCACCAGGTCATGTCCATGCCTGGAAAATTTGGGGCTAGGCCAGCTTTGGCACCCAGGGACGTTACCCAGCTGCACCCCTGGTTGGATGATGGGTGGCAGACTGGCCATGACACCACCCTTACAAGGATCCCGTGGGGATGGAGTGGGTCTGGGGTGAAGGAACTGATTTAGCCACCTTCCCTGTGTGATCTGGGAGCTCAAAGCAGGAGGAAAGCCTTGATCATAGATACTTCGTGGGAATTGCCAGCCAAAAATTAGCCTGGACCTGCCTAATTTTTGGTAGTGAGCCTCTGGAGAAGCTCAGCATCCTTTTCTCTGCACAGCTGGAAGCAGGGATGTAGCTGGTTATGCCTTATTTCTGTGAGTGTGTTTGTGCTGTTTCAAACTGGTACCTTGGCATGGATGTGGGGTGGGAGACCAGTGCTGTGGGCACCCCAGTGGCAACACTGAGGTTGGATGCAGCTTCAACACAGCCTGACCCAGCCTCGGGCAGCCCCTGAGCATACCTCCTCGCTGGACACCGCATCCCATGCTCAGGGTGGGTTTGGTGAGGCTGGAGCCACCCCCTGGGAAGCACAATGATGCCTGAGGTCCTGGGAACATCTTGTGAGGCTTTGGTTTGCAGGGGAGAAGGGCTCTTGCTGCCTTTATGATGGGTCTGGGGGCTGAAGCCCGCACTCCTTGCTGCAGGCCTGGACCACTGCCTGGGTCCGCTCTCCCTGCTCTGGGGCTCAGGAGATGCTCTGGAGGTGGATGCCCCACACTAACCCGCACTCTCCATTCCCTTCACAGCCCACGCCAAGGGGCCACCCCCCAGCCCGGAGCCCGCCGAGCCCCCCGGTGCTATCACACTGCCCGTGAGCTACCGCCTGTCCAACACCCGCTTGGCCTTCTTCCTCAAGGAGCTGGGAGCCAGCCCGGTGGGCAACAGCAGCACCCCGCTGCAACGGGCAGAGCCCTTCGTCGTCTTCCAGACCAAGGAGCTGCCCGTCCTCAACGTCACCCTGGGGCCCTTCAGCACGGGGCTGGTGCTGCCCAAGGAGCAGTTGCAACCCTCCAGCACCTTGGAGGTCCCCGACCGCCTCACCGTCAACTGGAAGGTGCGCGCCTTCATCGTCCAGCCCCGGCTGGTGGCCAGCCAGCCCGTGGTCCAAGTGCTCTTCTACGTCACCGGCCGGGATTGGGACGATTTCGATGTCACGGACCGGCTGCCCTGCGTGCGGCTCCACGCTTTCCGGGATGCCCGTGAGATCAAGAGCTCGTGTCGCCTGCGGGGCAGCCTGGCCATGTGCCTGGTGCAGGCAGAGCTGCCCCACGCCTGGTTCGGACCCCCGGCTGTGCCGCTGGGCAGGCGGAAGAGCCCCGAGAGCCTGGAGGTGCCGGGTGAGAGCCAGCAAGCCGAGCTCTACTACACCCTGCATGCCCCCGATGGGGCCGGACAGTGCCTTGGGGAGATGGTTCCCCGCCGTGGGGCTGGGGGAGCCAGGACTGAGGGTCCCACCCAGCACCCGCTGCTGCGCATCGGCAGCGTCAGCCTCCTGCAGCCCGGCCCGGGGCAGCCCATGCAGGAGCATCGGCTGGATGGCAACGTCTTCATCCGCCTGCCCGACAAGCCCCTCAAGCCAGGCGAGGTGCTCAGCATCCTCCTCTACCTGATGTCCAACTCCACCGTGGAGCACTTCACCCTCAGGTAAGGTGCTGGGGCTGTCCCCACTCCATCCTTTCAATGATGGGGTTGTTTTGGCAGCGCTGTGCAAATGCAGCCGCGGGCAGGAAGGAGAGGATGGAACGGCATATTGCGTGTATGGAACCTGCTGGCAGGGCTTTGGGAAGCTGAGGGAGGCCAGAGATGCACCCAGCACGTGGGTTTGCAATGTTCTGGGGCTTTGCAGTAGGACCTTGTTGAAGGGAAGGGCTGTCCATCCAGGGTTTTCATCTCTGCGTTGCCACTATGGACTGCTGCCTTTGCCCAGTTGCACTGGGATTAGGGCCCCACCAACAGATGTGGGTTTGTTCACAGGCACTTTGGGAACAAGGTGTGGAATGACAAGGGGGCTGCTGCTACTGTTCTGTGGGGCAGCACTGGGATGGGGGACAAAACTGCTGGATGGTGTGAGGCAAAATCCTATGGGAACGAGGGGCTGGGGTGGGCTCAGCCCCATGGCTGCTGCTGACAGCCTGGATGGTGTTTCCTACAGCCAGCAGGGATCAAGGGCAAAAATCCCCCTAGGGGAGGGTCCAGGGGTGCCGGGGGTGAGGCTCCATCCCTGACCATCGCTCTCCACAGGGTGAAGGCCAAGAAGGGTGTCAACCTGCTCAGCACCAAGTCAAGGAGTGGGCAGTGGCTGGTGAGCTCGGAGCTGCTGACGGGCGGCAAGCACTCCACTGCCACTGTGGATGTCTCCAGGGTGGACGGTGCTGGGCCCAGGTAAGGGCCCCCCTGTGCCTGCCCCCCATAACCAGGGGATTGGGGGGGAAATGGCTGGGGTTTGACATGGAGCTGTTCTCCCTTTGCCCTCGCGCCGGGTGTCCGGCTGGCTGCAGTGCCAAGTGGGTGCTGGTAGGGGAAACTGAGGCACGGCTTGGACTGTGGAGGCACTGAAGGGCAATGAGCAGTGTTGAGGTCAAGCCCTCAAAGCCAGCTGAGGTTGGGGCAGGCCCTGCACTGGTTTGGGAAGGGGCTTGATGTTGTGTGTGGTTTTTAACCATCCGGCACCTTGTAGCAGGCTAGTGGGAAGGTGAAGGCGGGAGTCATGGCCCAAGGTGGGCAGGTTTGCGGTCAGGCAGGCAGCTGCCCAAGGGCTGGTGGTGTATTCAGGTGGGATCTGCTCCATGGTCAACACAGGGAACCAAGCTGGGGCTCAAGCAAGTGCTCCTAAATCATGGGTACCATTGAGCAGCCGCATTGAGCTGGGATTACCTGGATGCTGGAGGATACAGGCGGTGGATTTGGAGGCTGAATTGTGAAGCCATGGAGCATCCCCAGTTTGGAGTGGAAGTGTTGTGGGTTTAAAAGAAGGTCTAATACCATGAGAGGCAGCAGCTCTTTGTTGACTATCCTGGTGTCTCCTCTGGGAAGGAAGGGGAGCAGTCCCCAGGCAACGTCTCTCTGGATGATGGATGAGTGTCAGAGGGGGAGCTTGAACCAGGGCAGCACCTGAGATGGGCAGAGCAAGTTCTGCCCTGCTTAACACAAAGATGATGCTCATTGATGGGGCACCAGGAAAGGCTCGGGTCGGTTGAGTAGAGACCGGGGGATAGAAATGAGATTGGTCCAAAGGAGCAAGGACCCACAAAGCCAAGGTGAAAACCCAGAGGTTGCTCAGCCTGGAGAAGGGGAGGCTGTGGAGGCTGCAAGAGCAAGCGGCAGCTTTGCTCCTTGCATCCATGTGGGTAGGACGCGGTGAGCAAGGGCAGGGGTGGGCACAGTGTCAAAACCATTAACAGGAGTCTCTGAAGTGCTGGAAAGCAATTGTTCTCCATCACTGTGCCTATGGGAAAAGGGAGACGAGTACCTCCAGGAGCTGGGTTAAGTGAGTTGATGTGATTCCTGCTCTCTGCATAGGGAATCTTCTGATATCTCTGCCCCACACTGAGGGAAGCAGGGGCTGACCTCCTGCAGAAAGGAGAAGCTCAGCTCTGACCCCTTTTAAACGTGAGCTCAAAACCCATCTGCAGGCCCCCCTCCATAGGGCTTACCCGGAGGGTGGATTTTCCATTGCTTCCAAAACGCAGCCGCAGCATCCCAGCCCGCAGCCCCAGGATGTGATGTCCTCTGGGGGATGATGATGGACACCAGAGTGTCCCCAGAGCCATGAGCCCCCCCCTCCTCTGCATGGCCACCCCTGTGCATGCTGCCAGCAGCGAGCTCCTCTCCCCTGTCCCTTCCCCCTCTCCCTGCCTGCCACCGCTGCTTCACATCAGGCAGGAAAGGTTAGAGACGGAGGATGAATTTAAAGTGATTACAATCACCTTTTAGACAAACAACTCCATCAAATATTAACGCAACGGCAAGTAGGAATGACTCAAAGCCGTGTTGCCCTGCGGGCTGCGCTGCCGGAGGAGGTTGCCTTGCTGGGGCTCTGGGGGCTTTTGGCTGTGCAGAGAAAGCCCTGAGCTTTGGGGTGATAATAGCTAATTTGGGGTGTTCTGTTGCACCCCGGCTGCATCCTAAGTTATTCCACCAGCCTGAGCAGCCCTGCTCTTGTCTCTGCCGTGGCTGAGTGCAGATGATGCTTGGGGAGGGCAGAAGATGGTGGCATCCCATGGGCACCCCATGTCGAGGAGTCCCGGTGCTGAACCACCTCTGGCATGCAGCTGCAGCTCTGGTTTGCCTTTGAACCTGGCTCTTCCTGGCTGTACTTAATACTTATGCACTGAAAGAGGTAGAGAGCAGCCCAATCCCCTTCTCCAGAGTGGGTGGCCTTTGGCGATTCCCTTGCACTCCCATAGGGTGACAACCCTGGGGGCACAAAGTCCCATCAGGACCTCACCAGCCAATGCAAAGCCCATTGTCCCTGCTGTGGGAGCACAGAGCAGGGCTTGCCGTGCCCTGGGGTAGCCCCGTGGTTTTGCTCTCCTCTATCTCTGCTCCCTTTCACTCATTAGATATTTATCAGAGAGAAACCCGAGTGCATCCTGCATCCCCCGATCGCTGGGACCTCCTTAACGGCTGCTGTGCTGTGAGATGGGAGCGGAGCCGATCCCGGCTTCCCAATCCATAGGGATTTCACCTTTCCTCACCCCACTCCCTCCTCCAGCTCTGGGAGGGCTTTTGTTGGCTCTGCAGTTTGTGGGGGCTCTGGGGTGTCCCCTGAAGATGCTCTGGTTTGGGGGAGCAGTGGAGAAGTTTAACCTGGGGAGGGGTTGATCCCTGGGTCCCCTTAAGGGATTTGCAGGTTGGACACAAGAGATAGGAGGGCAGGGTCGCACTTGGGGATGTTTGCTCATAGGGGTGAGGTGTGAGAGTGATGATTTATGCTGCTGTCAGACCGTGTCCAAGCTAGGATGCAGAGGACAAGGGACACCAGCTCCTGAGTTCCCTGTCCCCTTAGGCACTATGTGCTGGGTTTGGCAGCACCCAGCCTCTCCAGCCTGTCCTGCCTTGGGATTGCCCCACAGTTCATTCCCTGTCCATTAGCTCTGGGTCCTCAGTAGTGGTATTAAATGTGTGGGGGTTTGATGAGCTGATGGTACTGGAGCTGTTATCACCTGCTGGTCCTGTCTTACCTCACCCATCCCCTGCCCATCTGCCCTCTGCATCCCCATGGCTGTCCATACAGGCTGAGGGACAGCCCTGCACTGTGTCACAGCTTGGTGTTCTCTCACCTGCTGTCTGTGATTGAATCTCTTTCTCCCGTGCCTCAGTTTCCCCATATGATCCCCTTGGAAAGTGCTGTAAAGTCAGTGGCTTGGACTGGGCTCTTGTATAGAGACTTTATGTCGTGTCCTTGAGCATGCTGCCCTCCTGGGTGCAGGGGACCCCTGCAGAGATGGGCATGGAGGCAGGAGCAGTGTGGGGTGGTAAATCCAGTTCTGCTCATGGGAAATACAGCTCTGCTGCTGGGAAGATGGAGCTGGAGAGGCAGGGAAGCACCTGCAGCCACTCACTGTCCCCAGGGCCATGGCCACACACTCACCCCGTGATAAGCTATCACCCAGCAGCCTTGCATGTTCTGCATCCATAGAGGGTCCTGGTCCCCGGGAGCCTATGGGACCTGGGGCACCCGGCTCACTGTGTCCCCTCCTGTCTCCTGCCCAGGGACGGGGACTCCTCGGAGATCATGCAGCTGGATTTCGAGATGGAGAACTTCACCAGCCAGTCGGTGACGCGCCGCATCATGTGGCACATCGACTACCGGGGCCGCAACCCGCCGCCCGACCTGGAGAAGGTGGTGACGGAGCTGACGGTCATCCAGAGGGACATCAGGGCCATCGTGCCCCTGGCCATGGTGAGCGGGTCCAGGTCCTCTGCTGAGCTTATGCTGGGGATGGGTTGCATCCCCCCTGAGGGACCTCCCTCAGCCCATCTGCCCCCTAGCACCTATACATCCGTACATCCCACCCCGCCTCCCACCCACAGGTCCTTCTCTGCCCCAGGGCTGGAGCAGGAGAGGGGCCAGCCAGGATGTTGAGGCTGCCCTCTAACGTGACAGTCCCCTTTGCACCCCAGGACACGGAAATCATCAACACGGCCATCCTGACGGGGCGGACGGTGGCCATCCCCGTGAAGGTCATCGCCATTGAGCTGAGCGGTGTCATCGTGGATGTCTCTGCTATGGTTGAGTGCAAGTCCAACAACGAAGACATCATCAAGGTGGGTGTGGGTTGGGGGCTCCTGTGACCCTCATGAGGGGCTGAGCCTCTTCCAGGGGTGCTGAGCCCAATAGTGATGCGAACTGGGACTGGCGGCTGAGCTGACGGGCTGCACAACCCCACAGCATCCAAAACATCATCCCCGCAGTGGCTTCAGTCCATGTGTGCCTCTCCCTGGGATCTGTTGGGAGAAGGACAAGATGCTTTGTCACTGTCTCCAGAGAGGCTGTGGGATGCTGGCACCAGGCAGCAGCAATAACTATGGGTTATCAGAGCACTTAGTGCTGATAAGGTGAAATATTGTCACCTCGCGGTGTAAGCTGCAGGTTTCCATCAGCAGCTTCACTCGTGCCTCCAGGTGACGTTTATCTCATGTTTGGATTGGGTACCAGGCTGGCCCCAGAGAGGGATGTGGGAATGAGCTGGGCGGCTGGGGAGGATGGAGGGAAAAGGGGGGCTGAGAGAGAGGAGCACCATGGGCTGCATGGGAGAGATGCTGATCAGGTGAGTGCAAAGGGCTCGCTGTTGCAGCAGCAGCTGAGGCAGCATTGTCCTCAAATCCAGCCATGATTTTTCCATCACCAGACCCATCCATCCATATGCATTTTCCTTCCCTTGTATGTATCCATCTCTCCACCTGCCTGCACTATTCTGTCACCATTTCCCCCCATCCATCCACCCCTAGACATCGTTACCTTCTCCCAAACACCTCCTGCCCCTCTCCCTGCATGCACCCCCCCAGCCCACCCTCTCCATGTCTCTGCTGGACTGGGCAGAGAGCCGTGCTGGGGGTTCATAGCCCCTTCTCCCCTTGTTCGCCAGCAGCCAGTGGCCAAGCCAGGGGTGATGAGCAGAACCCCAGCTCCATTGGGACTTTCTCTCCCTGCTGGTCCCTGGCTGGGTGACAGGCAGTGTCACAAAGTGTTTACCCAAGTTCTTGACTGAAACTCCAACCTGTGCGATTTACAGCCCCGGCTCTAATTTATGGAGCCCGCTCCTCTGCAGTGTGATAAAACACTGGAGCAATAATACACTTCAGGATGGACTCCAAGACACTTAAACTGTTTAATGTGCTGCCTTTCTACTCATAAATCTATTTACGCACTGTCCCCAGCCCAGGGTGTGGGGTGGGGAGCAGACACATGCACACGAGCCGGGATGAATAATGCATGGAGCAGCCCTCCGGCCCCGGCTCGCCTCCCGCTCGCTGCTCGGAGCCCCGTGCAATTGCTTGCTGAGTTATTTTGTGTTTGTGCTGGAGCTTCGCTTCCGAGGGAGCTCTCGGTTACCTGCTGAGATTGGGGAGTATGATTGCGGTGTCAGGGCTATAAACCTGTTACATAAATCAGAGCTTACATAGTGGGATGTGCTATCTGTTACCGTAAATAATTTAGCATGAATGAGGGCTGGGGAGACGCTTCTCCCCACGCTGCCTGTGGCTTGGTGCCGCTCGCTCTCATGTGGAACGTGGAGGGAACGTGTTCTGGATGTGGCTGTGAAGGTGCCAGGGCTGCTCACGAAGGGCGGTGGGTGTGAGCGTGGGTGGCAGTTGTCATCCTCACCCCCTCTGTGATGACACAGGGTGAATGCCCGTGCTCGGCCCATAGAGGAGGACCTCGTCACTTGAGGTAGTGTAGAAATAACCCCTGTTGCCTGCCCATGCGGTGGCCTTGGGGGCTCTGTATGCGCTAAGGGATGCACAAGCCACAAGCCCACCTCTGTTGCCAGCAATGCTCAATGGGAGATGCTCACCATCATTTGCTCTGTGAACCTTTCTCGGGACCCCACCATCCACACCTGCTTGAGGACGCACTAGGAGCAAGTGGGACTGAGCCTCCGTGACCCACAGCCACCACCAGGACCCCCTGGGCGCCATCAGCTGTGGTGCCTCTTCCCACTCCCCAGGCCCTTGGAGCAGATATTGCAGCTTGATTGCATGCTTGAGGCTGTGCCAAGGGGGAAGCTCCTGGCCACAGAAGCGGAGCCAGCAGTGCCTTGGCTCGGAGCCCAGGCAGACCTCAGCCTCTCGCTTCCCGACGCCGCGCTGCAGATCCGGGAAGTTTCTCTGAACAAGCGTGCGCTTCATTTAGAACCTCATCTGCAGTCACTCCATCATCAGGACAGCCCTGACGGGCTGGGATATTTTGTTGTCATAGCTGTAACCCTCCCCGCCTTTCCCAATTGCAAAGCAAGCGCTCCCCAGAAGTTGCAGGGGGAGGGTTTATTAGCTAAGGTAACGCAAGCAGCAACCCACCGTATGTATTGTGATAAATGGCACAATATCCAGAGCCCTCCTTTGCTGGAGGGTTCACCCAGGAGCTCATCTTTATTCAGACGCTGCCCTGACAGAGATGAGATTGTCTTTTCAGACGTGCTGAGCTGGTATCCGATAGGAAGACAAGGAACAGCCCCTCCTGCATTGCACTTCCCTCCCGTGCCCGCGGAGCAGGAGCTTCCCAAGGCTCTTGGGTCCTGGGCTCTGCCTGGGGAGCACAGGCACCTTGCAGGAGGTTCCTGCAGCCAACACGTGGAGCCTCTGCAGGAGTCAGGCTTGCGGGCTTGGAGATGCAAAGCTCCTGCAGCTGAATGACCACAGGTGCCCAAAGATAAGGTGGGGAGAGTGGCAGCGACGCTTGCACCTCTGCTGTCAGCTACCGTGCAGCACCGACTCAGCCCCTTATCAGCCATCAGAGAATCCACGTGGGAGAGTGGCTTGTTGGAAATAAGTCCTTCTGTGCTGTTGTGAGATGCTTGGTGCATCTCCAAGTGACTGCGCTGCTGGCTGGGCCAATGGGTTTTATTCTTCTCCAGCAGCAAACAACTTGGATGCAATCCCTGATGGTGTAGGAGGGGAAAAAGGGAGTCAGTATTGAGCCATGGGGCCACTGCAGATGAGAGGTTGGAGTTCCCTTGGCCCGGTTGTCTTCTGCCTTGCTGGGAAGGAGCTGTTGACTCTGATTGCCTAAGCTGAAACGCAGGTGATGCTGCATTGGCATCCTCTCAGCGGGTCGGGTTGATCAGTAATAAGTGGTCCCCTGTGGCATGTATTTGTTTTATAGCAAATTTAACCAATGGCATTTGCATAGATGGGAATTAAAAGAGAAAGGGCGAGAAGATGAAGATGAGGATTCAGATGAGCTGCAGGAAGCTCTCTGTGGTGTTAGCAGGAGGGACAGGGACAAGGCACTGGGGGGTACCTGCACAGGGACACGCAGTGGGTCTGTGCTTGCTGCCTGTGCCCTCTGGGTATGGGTGGAGGAGACTTCGGGGCAGATGTCCAGCATGAGCAATGTGTAACCCCTGTGAAGCACCCATGGGTGCCTCCAGCTTGAGAGCAGAATAAGGATACAACTCAGTGCCAAACAGACTGAGGCATCAAGTGAAGGTGTCTGGTTGAGGTGGCAAGAGGGAAATTTGCATTATGGACATGGTGTGTGTGGGTCTGTGCTTCTGAGCAGGGATCTCCGGGAGCAGAGAGCGTCTTTGCTCCTGGGGCCACCTTTTTCTGGGTACATGGTGGTGAAATTCTCTTGTTTCAGCACTTCCCATCCTCTGGGCAGGCTCCTTCCAGGATCTCCGGTGTGTCTGTAGGGCTGCTGTAACCCTCCATCCTCCCTTCTCCCCCAGGTCTCCAGCAGCTGTGACTACGTCTTCGTCAGTGGGAAGGAGTCGCGGGGCTCCATGAGCGCCCGGGTCACCTTCACCTACGAGCACCTCTCTGCCCCGCTGGAGATGACAGTGTGGGTGCCCAAGCTGCCGCTGCACATCGAGCTCTCAGACGCCCGCTTGAGCCAAGTGAAGGGCTGGAGGGTGCCCATCCTGCCGGACAGGAGGTGGGTGCTGCGGAGTCACCGTGCCGGGGGGTCTGTCCAGCCTGAAGGAGGCACAGTGAAGGTGGTGGTAGTGGTCGAGTTGCCTTGTTTGGATCTTTAATGAGGGGAGGATTTGAGGATGATGGAGGCAGCGTTGTCTCAGGAGCCCTATGAAATGGTGAGAGAGTGTGGCTACAGGTTGCGTGTTTGTATGGAAGGAGGAAAATCTCACCGTGAGGTTGGTCAATTATATTGATCAATAAATATATTATATTGGGAGAATTATAACACCCAGGGACCAGCACAACAGCTGGAGCTGGTTGGGAGCATCCATCCTTGGCAATGGTCAAAACATCCCTGGAGGAGGCCAGGAGCAACCAAGCTCCAAAGTTAGCCCTGCTTTGAGGTCTAGAGACCTCCAGTTGTCCATCCCAACCTGAGATCATAGAATCAGAATGGTTTGGGTTGGAAAGGACCTTGGGATCATCCAGTTCCAACCCCCCTGCCATGGGCAGGGACACCTCACACTAAACCATGGCACCCAAGGCTCCGTCCAACCTGGCCTTGAACACTGCCAGGGATGGAGCATTCACAGCCTCCCTGGGCAACCCATTCCAGTGCCTCACCACCCTTACAGGAAAGAATTGCCTCCTGATATCCAACCTAAACTTCCCCTGTTTAAGTTTTAACCCGTTACCCCTTGTCCTGTCACTACAGTCTCTAATGAAGAGTCCCTCCCCAGCATCCCTATAGCCCCTTCAGACACTGGAAGCTGCTCTGAGGTCTCCATCAGCTTCTCTTCTCCAGGCTGAACAGCCCCAACATTCTCAGCCTGTCTTCATAGGGTGCTCCAGCCCCCGAGCATCCTCGTTGCCCTCCAGATGAGATGTCTGCTCCTCCCAGCTGGTTAGGGGGCAGAGATGCTGGTGACCCTGTTACCATGTGCTGCTAAAACCTTATGGGCAACAGGCATCTTTTGGTGACCTGGTGTTTGTCCCTGCCTGGCCCCCCTTCTCCCTTCCTGTGAGGGCAATGAGGAGCTCGGTAGCACTGCCCACCACCACTGCCCCATCCCGCAGGTTGGTGCGGGACAGCGAACACGAGGAGGATGAGGAGGAGCGGAGGCAGAGCCGGGGCTGTGCCCTGCAGTACCAGCACACCACGCTGCAGGTCTTCACCCAATTCCACACCACGGCGGCGGAGGGCACGGAGCAAGTGGTCACCATGCTAGGGCCCGACTGGCTGGTGGAGGTCACCGACCTGGTCAGCGACTTCATGCGTGTGGATGACCCACGGGTGGCCCACATGGTGGACAGCTTCACGCTGGCCGGCAGGGAGCCGGGCACCACGCTCTTCAAGGTACCCCATCTCCCCACCTCTGCCAGCTTGGCTTGGGGTGGCAGGAGGTGATGGGTACCCTGGTCCCCTGCAGGTTGTGTCCCCGCTCATGGAAGCGGTGCTGGGTGAGACGCTGGTGACGGTGGCGGAGGAGAAGGTGAGCATCACGGACCTGAAGGCCCAGGTGGTCTCCAGCCTCTCGCTGTCCCTCCACCCCAGCCCTGGCAACAGCCACACCATCATTGCCCGGACGTCCGTGCAGCAGAACCTCAGCTTCTTCAAGCAGGTGAGGCCAGGAGGGTGCACGTGGGCTTGGTGGGGAGCTTGGGTTGGGTGAGGGCTCCAGCTGTAAACCTCCCCTCCCAAATCCTGCTCACGGTCATCCCGGACCCTCAGAGCACCCCAGAAACCTTCACACACTTGTGAACCAACCCTGCCCCAAGGGCAGGATGCAACCGTGGGGACAAAGGGGCTTGGAACAAATCCTATAGCTTTGGTAGCCGCATCGGGCACCTCTGGGGCTGGGGTTTGGAGTGAGCCTGGACAAACATGGGGAACACTGAGGAAAGAAGATGTAAAAAGGGAAAGCTAGGTGATGTTTGGTAGGAATAAGATGGATGATGGAGGGATAAAGGGTGAATTGGATGGGGAGAAGGATGAAAAGGAGGAGAGATTGATGGAGGGATGGACAAATGGGTGCAGGTGGGACTGGCATCCTGCTGGGCAACCGGTGCCTGTGTTGGTCCCGCAGGAAGCGCTCCTGAGCCTGTGGATTTCCTACAGCGACGGCACCACGGCCCCCCTGTCCCTCTACGACCCCAAGGACTACAACCTGGTGGTGAGCAGCCTGGATGAGAAGGTGGTCTCGGTGACCCAGGACCGGGCGTTCCCTTTGGTGGTGGCACAGAGCGAGGGCGCAGGGGAGCTGCTGCGGGTTGAGCTGGTCATCTGCGAGAGCTGCCAGAAGACCAAGCGCAAGAGCGTCCTCTTCACAGCCTTGGCCAACGTGCGGGTCCACTTTGGGTCCGAGGAGGACCCAACCTATGACTATGACCACGTCCCCAGCAAGCCAGGGCTGGCGGAGACGGGGGCAAGCACCACCCTGCGGGCAGAGGTGGAGAGGAAAGCGGAGCCAAGCGAGGACAGTAGGATGTCCAGCGCATCTCATCCCACCGAGGACTTCCCCACCATCCCCACGGGCTTTGTCCAGGTGACCAGGGGGCTCACAGACCTGGAGATAGGCATGTACGCCCTCCTGGGTGTCTTCTGCCTGGCCATCTTGGTCTTCCTCATCAACTGCATTGTCTTTGTGCTGAAATACCGGCACAAACGTATCCCGCCTGAAGGCCAGACCAACATGGACCATTCCCACCACTGGGTCTTCCTGGGCAACGGGCAGCCCTTGCGGGCTCACAATGACCTCTCCCCCCAGCCCGAAAGCCCTGGGAACCCGCTGGAAAACGTCCAGACCTGCTGCCACGGGGACCACCACAGCAGCGGGAGCTCACAGACCAGCGTGCAGAGCCAGGTCCATGGCCGTGGGGACGGCTCCTCGGGGGGCTCCACACGGGACCAGAGCGAGGACCCGCTCAACTCCCCCACCTCCAAACGGAAGCGGGTGAAGTTCACCACCTTCGCCACGCTGCCCTCCGACGAGCTGGCCTACAACTCCATCCCCATCGCTGATGAGGAGGACTTGGAGTGGGTCTGCCAGGACATGGGGCTGCAAGACCCCGAAGAGCTTCACAACTACATCCGCAGAATCAAAGAGATCGCTTAGCGCAGGGGCAGAGGGGATGGGGCGGGAGGGAGGGGGCTGCCACGCTGTGCCACGCCACGCCACGCCGTGCCACGCCACGCCACGCCACACCAGCCGTGTCCCCGGGGCTGGAGACCCACGTTCAGCTCTCTTTTGTGCGTCCCCTCTTCCGCACATCTCACGTCCTCACCCCGTTGGAAGGCACCCACTGGGGCCTTGTTCTTTCCGTGCCCTTTATCATCTGGTTTTCCCAGAGGAGGCATCAAGCACACGTGTGGCCCCCCCAACCCGCTGGCTTGTGGTGGGGGGCAGAAAAGGGAGCCGGGGTGGGGGGCAGAGATGGATGGGGTTAGAACCTCTGTGCGTGTCCAGTGGTGCACGGGGCAGGATGATGCTGCGGGTCCTGCTGTGCAGGGAGCGGAGGAGAAGAGATGCTCAGCGGGAAGGTGGCTGGTGGGGGCTTCCCGAAGGCACCCCCCTGCCTTTGCTGCACTCGGTGGCACAACTGTGGAGGTGAGTGCTGGTTCAGGGATCTGCTGTTGGAGTGTTGGGGGGCTGCCCCAGCCAAAGCCTGCTGCCCCGTGCTGTGAGTGATGCAGGATGGGGATCCGAGACCCACGGCCACGGGGCTGGGGCACTGCTATCACCACCACCTGCTGTATCAGCACTAAATGCTGCGAGTCCTGTGGGATGCTGACACTAATGTTTGCCACATGAGGACCTCCTGGGGAGCACGGCAGCTGCCTCTGCCCCACCTCGCTGCCTGGGCAGGGGCAGTTTGGGGTGGCCGCCAAGCCTGCTGCCTATGAGCTTGCCTGTCCTTGTGTCTCTCTGTGCTCCCAGCTATGGGGCCACCCAACAGCCCTGCTGGGACCTCCAGGGCTGGTTCCTGCGCCGCTGCTGATGGGATGTAGCTCTGGGACTGGGAGGTGCTGTGGAGGCTTCCCGCTACTGCAAGTGGGACACAAATGGACCTGGCCTGAGTCTCCCAGTGCCCATTCCCCAGTGCCAGCCCAGTGTGGATGCCCGGAGCCAGGCTCAGCCTCTGTGGTGCCTTCTGACTGCCATAACCCAACACCTCCCCGCTCACCCCATGCTGGTGGCAGCTCCCAGCCCCTCTGGCTCATTGGAGAGGCCTCTGCCAGCCCAGGGCAACCCCATGTCCAGTGAGAGCATCCTCAGCCAGGTTCACCCCATGGTTACCAGGGCTGGTGGTCCTATGGTCACTGATGGCTCGGGGATGGGGACCCCCTCCAGCATCACCCAGTGGAGGGGGAGCGGAGGCTGGCAGGGGATTATTTCTGGATTGGAAGTTACCCACCACTGTGTCTCTTTATTTTATTTTTTTTCTTAAATAAAAGTCCAGAAAAGAAAAAACCAACGAAAACAAAAAGCCAAAACCAAACGGTATTGCAGCACTGTGAGGGGCTGTATCGCTGCTGGGGTGCCCGGGGAGGGGATGCTACCAGTGGTTTGGGATGGACACACACACACACACATACACATACACACACTGACAGGGTCCTGGGCCCCCTTCCTAAGCTCTGAGCGCTTTGGGGTCAAAGCTGTGGATGTGGGGCTTCCCCACTCCAAACCCCCCCTCCCTTAGGCAGCCTGATCACAGCTCCGGGGTCAGGGCCAGGCGATGCTGCAGCCCCATCTTTGCTGGCCAAGCAGCAGCCTGTGGTTGTGTGCTGTGTTTCAGAAGCCTCTTTAAAGAGTTTATCAGAGGCCTTAGAAGTTACCTGCTAGCTCTGTGCTGAATTTATATATACATATATACAGGGGGATTGAGATGTGCTCAAAGGCCAGGAGGATGATGCAGTTGTTAGGTTTTGCTGTGCCCTGTTATCTAAAGGACCCAGGTCTGGCTGAACAAGCCACTAAGCCGATAGCAGCTCCAAGCAGTGAAATTAATACAGCTGACTTCCCTGCTTGGAAGTGCCAAACCTCCCTGTTACATTAACATCTATGAATAGCTGTTAAAAAAAGGAGTAATAAATGAAAAAGCAGAGGGGGAAGGTAAGAAAAGTATGTAATAAAATCTCATCCTTGTAATAACACAGCATCCTGCTCCGTGAGCACATCCCAAGGGAGGTGGAAGGTGGTGGGTCAGGGATGAGGTAGCTTGAACAGAATCAGCATGAGGTGTCCTTGTGGCTGAGCTGATGACAGGGTTTGCTCCTCGCCCCCTTCTTCTGGCTGCTTTCCACCAGCCCCCCTTGAGCAGTGCTCGATGGCTGTAGCCAGGCCCAAGATCTGACACCAAGCATCAGCACTGGTTTTCCAGCCCATTGCTTCCCATTTCGGCTGATGGATCTGTCTTGGGTCTCCACGAGCCCTTGGGAAGGCAGCACCCATGGGCCCAGGGGAGCCCAAGCTGTTGGCAGGGGTTGATGATGCTCTCATGCCCATGTCCTACCAGCAGCTCTTGCCACCCAGGCACCTCCATCCAGCATCCCTGCTTATGGGGATGGTGCAGTGCTGGGTGAGGGCACCAGGGAGGGCGAGAGACCTGCTCAGCATGGCTTTGCTTTTCAATGAAGAGAGCAAAACCTTCTATAGAGCTGTATAGCTATCTATATATTGATATATAAATATGTATATATTGATACTTCATACATATGTATATATTTATACCTTATACAAATGTATATATATGCATATATGTCTATGCATATATATGTTTATATATTTGTATAAATAAATATATATATATATAAAGGATGTATGTGTGCAGTCCGTGTGTACATTGATGCAAAGGGCTTCGCTAGGGTGCAAAGGTGCGTGTATGCACATACAGACACCTATAAAGGCACACACACACACTTGCACCTGAGCATCACCCACCATCCCATTAGCTGAAGCTCACCAACGTGTATTTGGGTTCCTGATGCCCTTGGAGCAAATGTACCAGGAGGCAGCAGGCAAAATGCTGGGGATAAAGCCCAGGAAAACGGGAACACTGTGGAGGCTTCGCTGGAGCCTGGTCCCTTTCCCAGCTGGTTCCCTTCACTCCAACTGCTGAGATTTCGTTTTTCCCCATCAGGAATGATCAGCTGGAACATGGGATGAAAAAAGACCCAGGAAAGCAGTGGGAGATGCTGTGATTTAGGATGCTGCAGCCCACACTGGTGCTGGGGGCTGGTGGCACCCACTGGCACAGGCCACCCAGCCAGTCTGAACCCAGCGCCTTACTGCTTCAGCTCCCATTAAACACTCCCTACCAAACAGCCAAATCTCACTGAAGGGAAAATAGGCAAACTAATGGAAAAGGAGGCTCTGTGGCAGCTCCCCTCTCGCGCTGCCCTCTGTTTGTTCCCTGTTTGTTCTCCACTGCCTTTTTCCTGTTTAGCTTTTACTATCTGCTCCCAGCAGGCAGGGACCAATTTGCATTTTAATGCAGCGTGGTGAGGCTGCACAACCACCTGTGAGGATGGGGCAGAGCTGGGGATGCACCCCCATGCCTCTGCCTCCCAGAGGGATGCTTGGTCCCCCCGCATCCTGCCTTAAAGATTCCTTAAAGAACTGATACACACTTAACCCCCCTCCCCACCAAGACAGACCTCATAAAGCATCCGACCCCTTTGTGCAGCACAAAATCAGGGAATGAAAGAGGGGGAAAACAGGGATTTTTCTCTAGAGGTCAGCCCCAGCTGTGCCCCACTCTCCTTCCCCATCCCCTCCTCATCCATCCATCCATCCATCCATCCATCCATCCATCCCTCCATCCATCCCTCCATCCATCATCCCTCCCTCCCTCCCTCCCTCCCTACATCCATCCATCCTTCCCTCCATCCACCCCTCCCTCCCTCCCTCCTTCCCTCCATCTATCCATCCCATTCCCTCCCTCCATCCATCCATCCATCCCTCCACCCTTCCCTCCCTCCCTCCCTCCCTCCCTCCCTCCATCCCTCCATCCCTCCCTCCCTCCCTCCCTCCCTCCCTCCCTCCCTCCCTCCTTCCATCCCTCCCTCCCTCCCTCCCTCCCTCCCTCCCTCCCTCCCTCCCTCCCTCCAATCCATCCATCCCTCCCTCCCTCCATCCCTCCCTCCCTCCATCCATCCCTCCCTCCATCCATCCATCCACCCATCCCTCCACCCATCCATCCACCCATCCCTCCATCCATCCATCCCTCCATCCATCCATCCACCCCTCCATCCATCCATCCCTCCCTCCATCCATCCATCCACCCCTCCATCCATCCATCCATCCCTCCATCCATCCATCCCTCCCTCCCTTCATCCATCCCTCCCTCCATCCATCCATCCATCCCTCCCTCCATCCCTCCATCTCCCCCATCATTTTCTCACGCTGTGGGTTTTCTCCCAACCACCAACAGCTATCAATCAGGGCCCTTTTTCCCCCATCCCTCCCCAGCACATCCTTGTTGTGCTCCCCTTGAGATGCCTCCAGCCACCTCCCCTCCCCATGCACCGTTGTCCCTGTGATGGGACTTTCAGACAGGGACAGGTACCACAAACCCAAGGGGGTGTGGAGGACCCCATCGCTTTCCATCCCTCCCCTCTCCACCACCGTGGCCCAGCGCATGGAGCTGCCCTACATCACAGGGGATGGAGGGATATTCCCGGCAGCGGGAGACCTTTATTTTCCGGGAATACAGGCGGTAACAGGAGTTGTCTCCTCCGACTGGCTGGGAAGGTTTAATTAAAGCAGGCCCCGCTCACTGCCCCCCCCCTCACTGTTGACACTAAATGGGCAGGATTTGTACAGCAGCCAGGATAATGACTTTAGTAATTGCACCATTATTTCTGGGGGCTCTTGGCTGCGGTTTTGCCTGCCTCAGCAAAGACATCTCCCTGCGCAAAGAGGAGGGATGCTTTTCCTCTCCGCATCAGCCAAGAGCTCCAGGGAGTGGGAACAGGAAAGCCCATCAGGTCCCACACTTCTGGGGGGCTCCTCCGATGCTCTGGGAAGCTGTTCCCCTCCTGCCAACTGTGAGTGTTCCCATTCCACCCGGGTCGGGGCTGCCCATGCAGGGAGAAGAGCTGCAGCTGTATCCAGCATCCCTGTGCTGGGAGCAGGATGCAGATCCCTGTTAACACTCGGGAACACAGGGGAGTCTCCACACGGTTTTAGGACCCTGCTATGAAATTCCCACTGTTTTCCAGGAATTCCCCAGTACTTTTAAAGGGATGGTGGGACTGGAGCCCATCTAGGAGGTCTTTAGGGCTTGCTGGCAACTTTCTGCTGCTCTCCAGACTGCCCTTGGCTTGCTGGGAACACTGGGACCTTCCCAGGGTTTCTTTGTCCTTTCCTGGTATTCCCATTAACTTCTCATAAATTCCCAGATCCAGAGCTGGTTTCCAAACCCTTGGCTGCACCCTTGGATAACAGCTTCAGCGAATCAACAGCTGGGTCCAGTGATGCCATATCCCCCCTCCAGCCCACCACAAAAGGGGTTGACTTTGCACTGCCACAGATCCCGCAGCAATGGAGCAGGATCACTCCCCACGGAAGGATGCAGCCAGTGCCCAGCTGATGGTTTGCTAAATAGAGCTATTCCCAACCATGCAGCAGATGCTCCTGATGGTCCCAGCCAAGGAAAGGCCCCAATTCTGTTAGTTCATGGATTTAAAGGTCACTAAAGAGCATCTTGTCTGACCTCAGCCAGCAGTGCCCAATTACCCATCTGCTGGGGCTCTGCATTATGTCCTGTTAAAGGGTTTCTCTTGACCATGACTGAAAACAAGACTGGGGCCCTTTGTTTTCCTCATGGGATTCTTCCCACCATGTGTGAGAGCACCTCCTGGATACTTGGCTTTTGAGGAGCACCTGGAGTCTCCACACTGCTGGGGCCAAAACACTGAGTGTGTTTTGGTGCTATTTTATGCCTTTTTGGTGTTGCTGTGGCTCTGTATCTTCATTGGGAATCCAAAGAAGGACCTGCTCCATGGGATGGGGACCTCTGTGGTGGGAGAAATCAGCTCAGCCTTGAGGGAATATGGCTTAAACTGGGATGCAGCTGGGAAGACCAGACTGGGGATGGGAACAGCATCTCTGTCATGATGCTGCCCGATGGGGACAGGACAAAGAGCCCTGGTCTCTCAAAGCTTCCCTAGATCTCCCTGCAAAACAGCTTCATCCATCCATGCCTCAGTTTACCTCTACACTAATACATCCAATACCTCACATACAGTCACAGGGAAGCCTGTGACTACGTAGACCTCATTAATTAATGAGGTCTACATTCATGAAATACTAATTCATTAATGAGATAGCAATTAATTGCTCAGTAATTAAATCACAGCCAATTTTCACACCACCTCTGTCCCTCTTCCTTGGGTTGACAGGAGATAATTCTGTCCTTTGCAAGGTGCCATTTAGGACCCCCTCAGAGCAACCAAACTCCTTCCTCAGCTCGGGCAGCTCCCCAGGGAGCTGATGTCCCAACACAGCAGGACGCCTTTGCCCTCCCTGTCCTTGCAGGGGTTCAGGTCTCTTGGCTCCCTGTCCCCGTTGCAAGTGGTGGGTGCCCAGCTGAGGCTGTGCAAAGAGTAATTGGAGGCAGCATAGATCACACTAACGACGGCAAATCCAATTAGCCAAGGGTTAAGCACTCTGCTGATGAAAACCTGGGCTTCAAACTGCTGAGCCAGCAAAAGCTCTGCACTGATCAATGTCCTGTAAGTAACTGTGCTCGTTCTTGGGAGCCTGTCGCTTTCTGTTTCAACACTGAAATACATTTCACTTGGCAGGGCCCTGCTGAGCATTAATAAACAGCATCATCCCGGTTTAGGTCTGGTACCTAAGGATGCTGCTCTTCCAGGCTCTCCCGCACACACAGTTAAACACAATGAGGAATAATCTGCACTCACGTCTTGCTGCCAGCTGCTAGTAAACGGTCCTGGGAGTACTCAGTGAGCGAGGAGGATTCTCGAGGTTGTATCTGTAGTGTAGGGGGAACAATGCTGTGTCTGGATCAGTGTAATCCAACCTCTGGTTTATGGAGCTGGCCTGGGAGACACGGAGAAGCAGTCGGTGAGAGCTGGCTCCAGCTCGCCTGCGCCCATCATCACCTCTGCAGGGTCCATGGGTGGGTCTCAGTGTCACCGTGGATTCTCTAGTGGCTGCTAAGGGTTGTGGCTCTTCTTCATGTGCCCACCCCCATCCTGCCCCGTATTGCTGATCCTAATTCCTCCCAGCCACTCTGGGCATGCACCCAGAAGGTTCAGAAACATCTAAAAGCAGAGGCAGCTCCATGAGGAGTCAGTCTGTTCCCCTCTCCCCACCCCTGTTGCCTACACGGGACCTGCTGAACACTGCTGTTTCTTGGGATGAGGCTGAGCAAATGCTGACAGATAAATAAGCAGGGAGAAGAAACCCAAACCAACAATAAAACCCCTCAAAACACAACCCCCTTGGAAAGGGCTCTTCACTACTCCCCATTCATTGCTGGATACGGCTTGTCTCGGTGCCATTTAAACCCCAAAAGGTGACTGCTTCCAAACAGTGAAGCACAAAACTGGCCTGGAGGTGTGAGGAGCTGAATGCTGCCCAAGTGAATGCTGCCTGGAGGGGGAGAGGGGCTGGAGAGGATTGGGGACCATGGTGGTGTCACCCCAGTGTCCCAGGCTGAGCCCAGGGGCTTGAGGCTGAGCCTGTCCCACCTAAATGACCTGCTCCATTGAGGCTCTTCATCAGTGCTCCCATCCTGCTGCGTGAGTTCAGCTTCCCAGGACACATCCTGCAGCGTCACATACATAGGAGCAGGCAGTGGCAGGGATGCTGGGGAAAGCATCACTTTGGCTATTCCAGAGTGATGGGTCTGCTGCACCCCAGGCCTTTGCTCTGAGTCCCTGCTCATGGAGACACTAAGACACTCCAGGAGAAAAAGGACCCCAAACCCTCACGTTCAGAAATGAACATCTTTCCTTTTGACACGTTTTCTTGGCTCGCCATGAGCCGCTTCCATCTTTTGATCTGAAGTCTATTCCCCTCTGACACATCCTTTGATTGCATGCATTTATTTTTTGCCTTAAAGAGCTGGAAATCAACCCAAGCCCTTTCGCTTTTGACTGGAGCAGAGCAGGAGCACAGATGATGGCTCTGGAAAGTCAGGTTTTTTACTCCCTGAGCCACTCCAGATCTTGGGAAGAAGAAAAACCCCCAATAAATCTGTCATTGGCACAGCTGAGAAGGAGATATTGAGTCTGTGGGGGTCCCCAGGGGGGTTGGCCTTGGTGCAGCTCTACCAACAGCTAGAGATGCCAAAATGCCTGGGGGGCTGGGGGGGGGTTGCATGCAAAGGGCCTCAGGGTGCTTTGCAGAAGGAGGATGAAGGAGCATCCCTGAAGCCAGAATGAAGCCCTGGAGCACGGAAATGATCCCATCTGCAGAAGCTTTCAAGGACTCGATCTCTCAGCATGGCTCGGAGGGATGGAGAGGCAGCAGGTCCTGCAGCATGGGGAAAGCTGCCTGGCTGCACATAACAACACTGCCATTGAGCTCTTCCTCTCCCCCTCCAGAAACACTGGGCCCTGGGGGATTTTTACAACCCACAAGCTTATTGTTGCTGAGCTATTTCCTTCTGGTACTTTGCTGGGTTTTGTCTGGTTGGGACCACACTGGGCACTGCACTGGTTAACCACACAGACCCAGCAGCGCTTGCTTGGTGAGTAGGAGCCCACATGAGAAGCCTCCCAGGTCATCTCCATTTCAGCCAGGCTAAGCAGAAGTTAAGGGCTTGGAAAGCTTTGGAGGCGTGAGAGAGACAAGCCAGGGGTTTCCAGGAGTGGCATCAACCAGTTCAGTGCCATTTCACCAAGAACATCATTTCTGGTCCCACCACAGCTGACAGCATCGCCTTGCACCATGTGAATACAAACAGGGCACAAGCACGCTCCAGCACATCTCTGCCCCCGTAGAGCAGCTCCCAAACCCCCTTGGAAGCAGTTGAATCATTTCATCAGTGTGTTTTAAAGCCACCTTTCCCACAGCTCTCAGTTCTAGAACGGGTTTATTTGCTCTCCGCACTCAAACACAATCTGCTTCAAATCACTGCAGCACCCACGTTTGCCAGGCCCTCTCTCTATTACCTGATTTTGTATTGAGGCTTTGCATTGTGGGTTATGAGCAGGAGAGAGCTCTCCATCCATCAGTGTGGAAGCAAAGTCTCTCTAGGGGAGCTTCCTTGGGCTCTTATGACTAGATTCCCAGCTAACGGCTGTGGTTGAAAGGACACAGGCATCATAAAACCTGCCCTCCTTGTGCTTTTGGGTCTGGGGCATCTCTAACTCTGAAGACCCAAAAGCACCCTCCTGGGGTTGTGAAGTTACTGGAAACCTGTTGCTAACAACTACAGCTGCCAGTGCAGGGATGCCCTAGCCTCTTCCTCAATGGCCCTGCAAATTGCCTGATGTAGTCAGGGTGAGTTTGTTTCAGAGCCCATTGGTGCAGAGATGGCAAATTCCTCTGTAACCAGGTTGTGAATTCTTCTGTCTTTCCCCAGCAAACCCCTCAGTGCTTCCAAAAAGGTGTTTTTCTGAAGGAGGGGATGTGGCATCCCAGGTCCAAACCTTCCTCCCCAGCAGAGAGTGGAGAAACCCTTGCACCCAAGCTGAAAAAGAACCGACACCAATGGTGCACAGGGGCTGTGCAACGCTTCCCACAAGTGCCCTGTCTGTGATTGTGGCTGTGGCCAGTCAATGGCAGGAAAATCCAGCTCCTTCCCCCTTCCCTGACCCTCAGGAGCATCCCACCTTTCAAAGCCCCTGCATCCCAGCCTCATCTCACGCTCTTCATGTGGGTTAAATCCTAATAAAGGGAACAAAGGCCCTTTTCCCCCTCCTGGACCATAACACACAAAGCACCACCCACCCTTCCTGATACGCAGAGCGGAACCGATCCAGGCTGGCTGTGGGGAGCTCCAGCCAGTTTTTGTTCTCATTTTTCCTCTTCTTCCCCTTTCCCCCCACTCCCAGCACCATGTGATCTATAGCAAGATAACAGCTTCAATTGCTCCAAATTGCTTATTGAGGACTCTGTGGTAAATCGATGATTTTAAATGGGATCACAGAATAGCAAGCCCAACAACAGTGGAACAGAAGAAATAAATGGAGCCAGTTGGCAGCGAGGAAAGCTGAGCTGAGGGTATTTATACTGCTGCTGGGGATGGGCACTGGACTTGTATCCTGTGGGATACAGGAGATGGGATCTGCTTTGCTTCCTTGCGAAGGGCAGCGAAACTGAGCGCACACCCCAAGCTCTGCCCATTGGGCTCCATGGCCATAAATTGGGTTAAAATCCCCCCGTATGTGCATGCAGGTCCCTGTGCATGGTCCATGTCCCAGCATGTGATTGCAGACAAGGCCGAATTCCCACCGAATCCATTACTCATCCCCTCCAAATTTAACTTCTGGGTGAAAATACCCCCAGTCCTCTCAGAACAAACAGCTTGTTGGTTGCTACCAGAGAACACGAGTTATCATGTCCTTAAATAGCCATTCTCCTGCTTTTAAGTGCTCAGGTTCTTGCAGTGAGTTAGTGAGAGCAGAAATGCTGTCACTTAGCAACCTCCCCACTTTGGAGGATGCAAAGAGAGGTGGCGATGGGGTGTTTTTGTCTTCCTTCTACTGGATATTCCAACTCGCCTCGGTCCTGAAATTTCTGCCTGTGTATTTGTGAGACAAGACACAAACGGAGATGCAGGCAAACAAAAGCACCATTAGACCTGTCTGTGAGTGGATGAATGGACGCTTTTCCCTTCAGGTTTTTCTCTCCCCCTTGATTAATGAATTTCATTTACCGCACTAACAACCATCCCTTCAGCTGCATGGTCAAGGCAAGAAGTGGCCCTGCCTCAGCGTCTCTATAGGCAGAGATGCAATGCATGGAGGAATGGACAGACAAGCCTTAGTGCTGCTCAAACTGTCCCACCACATCAGTTTGGTGGGCATCCCTTGTGCCTTTCGGGTATGGGATGAAAGAAGACCTACAAAATCACAGGACAAGTTTTCTGTTGCTCTCCACGCATTTCCAATCTCTGCCACCTGAATCTGGAGCACTTCGGTCCTTACAAGGCTACTGTAAAATGACTGGAAGAGTTGGGCACGACATGTGAGAACCCAAAAGCAGGCTCAGGAGAAGATCACGGTAGTGCTGGGGCCATGTGGGTAAATTGACCTCAGTTAGCTGCAGGGTGGGAGAAAAAGTAGGTTATAAAAAGCATTTAGAGACTCAGAGTCTTGTGTGGACACGGGGTGGGTCTGACGTGGGTTTCACCCAGGGAAAGAGAAGCTGGATGGAGCTCAGGTTAAAGGCAACTGAGGATGAACATCCCCAGTGGTGAAGGATGAGGCTGTCATTGCAGCCCCAGGTGGGACATTGGCTCTGCTACACCCCTGCTGCCTGAGCATCCCCAGACAACACCACAACACTGCCCTCAGACCTGGGACACTGCTGGAGTTACCAACAGGAGCAGCCCAGGAGTGCAGGACAAGCGATGGAGGAGAGGGATGATGCTCTGGCCCCTCTTGGGTTTCTGGCTGCTGTGTTGGTCCCACTCCAACACACCTCTGTGGGAGATGGCTCTAAAAGAGGTGTCTGAACCGCAGCCCCCGTTCTGCCTTAGTTGACCACTTATATATAGGGAGCAAAATGCCAGTGACCTTGCAAGTACAGCTGGAACAGACACCACCGCAGAGCACCACCGGTGTCTCTTATGCTACTGCTAAAGAACATTGCTAATAATTACTTGTTGGTTCAGAGGAAAGAAGTTGCCTGTTACACACAATGTGCAACAAACTAGATTAAAAAAGCTCTCTGCAGGGCTGGATTCAGCAAACTTGGGCCATCCCAAAGAGCAGTTAAGCTCATGCTTAACTTCAAGCAGGTCCTTCTGCCTCACTGACTCCAGATTTAAGCGTATCCCTAACTCTGTGGCCTGCTCTGCACTTGACTGATTTGTTTAAAGATGTAACATAGCATTTATGGCAGTTTCAGCTTCAGAGGCCTGTCCAAGAATAGTTTTTATGAACAGAGACAGAGACAACATCTAACTCAATTATAAACTGACCTTAGAAAAGCATCAGCTCTGCAGCACGTGGAGATCTCACCATGGGCATGCCTGTGCCTTCTCCTGCAGCATCACAACCTGGTTTGCACTTCCCCTCATCGCCAGGGTGGTTTTTCCCCTCTGGATACTTGATGTTGGACCTTAAAGAGAGGACTGGAGGGACAGAAAGGGTAGTGGAGGTCAGAGAGCATCCCTGCGAGGAGCTGCACCCACAGCAATTTCAATTCCCACCCAAAGGAATGGCCTTAAGGCCCAGGAAATGCCATAGTTCCTGCCAGGGCTTCAGGTTTTTGCTGGTGTTGAAATAAGCTCCTCGACCTGACAGTGAGCAGGATGGGTGCCACCATGGGAACAGCCCCATGTGCCAACCCCTGAGCTGCTGCTCACGATGGGGACAAACTGAGCCAAGTCTCCTCTCACTTTGCTGCTCTCCTTGCCTGTAAATACTTAGAGAGAGCAGCTGTAAAAGCACCTCAGAGAGAAGGCAGTAGTGAAATTACATCAAGCCTTGGGGTTAAACTGATTGAAGGATCCATTTCCCAAGCTGATACAGCTAAAACAGCAGCAGAGTCCTCATGCACCGAGCAGCCAGTGGAGTTAGATCAATTTTTGCCCTTTTAACTGGCCAGAGAGCTGGAAAAAGGCCCCACAAATGTTTTGGGAATGTTTTCAGGAGAACATGATGTGATGGAGGGGGGGGGCAAAAGGAAAAGTCTCTGAGATGTTCTGTGCAAACAACCACTGCTGGAAGAATATCAGGGCAGTGCTAACCTCGGTGTGAGGCTGCAGCCCATGCTGCCTGCTGGCCCTGCTGGAGGCTTCTGCATCAGGTAGTGAGAGGTGATGGTGGTCCTGGAGCTGCTGCTGTAGGGATAGAGAGGAAGAGGGAGACAGTGATTGTTGCACAAGGGCACAGCTCAAATATATAGATCTTTTAAAAAAACCCTAAACTTCAGCAGAAAACAAACCAACCTTCCCCCCCCCCCCCATTGATTCCCAGCCTCTCGGCCCCTTCCCAGGGGGCACATCACATCCCCCCCATCCCATGCAGAGCAGCCTGATGTGGAGCACGGATGGGCTCAGCCCCGGGGCACCTCGATTCGACAGCGAGATGAGCTCGGGTGTGTTTGCTCCAACCCGCCCTGGCACTTCTAATCATGATGAATGGCTCTGATCGTTATCTGGGTGACTTCTCCTCCTCACCCCAGCCGGCGCTGGGGGCGCGGATGCCTGACCTGCCCCGGCACACGGGGGCCAGCGCTGACACCAAGAATCGATCACGGCGATTGCGGCTATTGCTATCGCTGGGAGCAGGCAAGGGGAGGGGAGGGAGGGCTTTGCTCTTCAGCAGGGATTTCCGCAGGGAACACGAGTAAATGTGCTAAAAAGCTTCCTCAGTTACCCCTGTTGCACCTTCGCTGTGCTTGTCAGTGGGATGGAGGGAGGGGACAGAGTGTTGGGGGGGTGGCTTTGGACCCCAAACCTAAAAGCCAAAATGTTGAGTGATTTATGTTGTAAAGCTCCCAAAGCTTCTCACCTCCCCGGGCACAGAAATCTGCTGTCAAAGGGGTTAAACATGCATGTTCCTCCTGTGAGAGATGGCAGGAGGGAGCGGGATGCAGCCTCACCCCCAAGTCTGATGGACTCACACCCCAGAGCCCTTCCCCAGGGCAGAGCCTGCCATGACTCCCTCCAGACACCCTCCTTCTCCCTGGGCCTTCACAAAGACAGAGCAGGAGGGTGCCTGAGCTGCTTCATGCTCCACTGTGATATAAATGGGCTTTGGGAGTAACAGCCTGTCCCGTCCCAGCTCACCCCATCACTGCTGCTGACACAAGGGGAGGGAAGGCAAGAAGAGAACAGGAGGGTGAATATAGACTATGAACTGGTGGCTGCAGCTGAATGTGGGCACGGTGCTAGCAAGATGCTCCTCTGGTACCCAAACTGGGAGGAAAACGGATGGCAGCTCACTGCTCCCCAGCACAGTTCAGATCTGCAATAGTTCTGGGTCATAATGAGGTACAAGGTGATGCTGGACTTGAACAAACAACACAGACATGGCAATATGCTAATAAATGCTGATTTGAATTTGATGGAAGCCAGGAAGCATTATCCCAGAACGTATTAATTAGTGTGATTATAAGGTGTTTGAAAAATGGAAATGCAGAGCAGAGGCTATAAGGAGGAAAGGTATTTAAGCAGAGAGAACCTTTGAAGCTCTTCCCAGGGGGATGTGCCCATATTCCCACACCAAGGCCGGTCCTCTCCATGGGACTCCCTGTGGCATCTTCCCTGTGACCACGCCAAGCCCTGGCCATGCTCCCAGCTCTGAGCAACCTGCATCCCTGCACTCCATGTGTTCGGATGCGATGGGGGAGCAGGCACTGCCAGCCTGGCTCTTCTCCCCAAGTGATTCAGCACTGCAAAACCCCGATTTGCTGTAAACACACCGGCAGCTCCTGCAATCATTTACTTCCCTGCCCAGATGCCTCCCCCAGGGAGCAGGATGCTGGCTTGGCTGCCGATGGGGCAGGCACGTGTTTCCCCTGAAGGGGAATAGGTTTTCAAAGTGAATCTTAAATCAGCAAGCTGACAGGCAGCCCCAGCTAATTCCCTTCTTGCTCTCTCTCGTTATTGATGTTATTTTACCCCCAATAATCCTAGCTGCCATTTCCTCCACACATACCCCCCCCCCCCCCGCAATTCCCCAAATCACACATCAAATTCATTCTTCAATCACAAAACTGAGGTTTCCTCTCTGCTGCAGAAACCTTCCCAGTGCCTCTCCCTGAGGGTGGCAGCTCATGAAGGAGGGGAAGATGTGGCTCTGCCATAGAGACTGTGAGCATCGCACTGGGACAGAGCAAACCCAGGCTTCCCCCTGCCACAGTGCAGGCACGGAGTGCTGTGGTGGGGTGCAACACCCCAGGCTCCTTTACAACAACATCCTTGAGCTCCTTCGATGCAGATCTGAGCAAGGGAATGATGCTCAGAGGGCTCCCATGCCCAGTAAGGGCCATCCTGCCCTTCCCTGATGATTACATGACCATCCCAAAGCAGGTTTCTCTGCCACAGAGACAACCCTGATCAGAGCCGTGCTCACCAAGGGTGATGCTACCTGGGCATGGTGCTGCTTTGCACCCCATGGAGTGATGCACCATCAGGGTGGGCTTGGGACGGGGAGAAACAATCAGGTCTGGGATTATTCCCCCAAAAGCCCTAGGGTTTTAGGCATTCAGATTCATAGACATTTGCTGAGGAGGAAACGGCAGGGGAAACTCATGGCTGGATAAATGGCTCTAGAGCAGGGTGCAGATGGGTTTTTCTGCTTGGAAATCAATACCCACCTCCCTGCATGTGGCTTTTAAGAGCCCAGTTACCCAGGCTTTCACCATCAGAAACACCCACCCAACCAAGCTGGCATCCTTCACGCCAGAGCTGCCCCAGTCGCAGGCATCGCCTTCCTGTCCCTGTCCTCCAAAAGGGTTTAAAGATAAACCGAAATGTTCCCAGCTGCCACCTCCTTGGAAAAAGCGGATGAAGGTTAAAAATATCCTCCTGGAAGGAAAGAAAAGCCCCATCCTATAGAAAAACCAACCCAAAGCAAACCGAACCCATCAAGTCTCCAATCGCATCTTCAAAGCAGAAGGCATCAAGGGCGCCTTTCCACTCCCTGCAGTAAGTCCTTACCCTTTGTGTCTTTCCTGTGAAGTTCCCCATGCTCAATTCATACTTATTCCCCCTCCACCGTGGTTTTGCCCCCCTCATTTTCAGGCAATGCCTCCAAAAGCAGAACTTCCATTGCCAGCCAGCATGTAGTGAAGAATCAACCTGGGGAGCTTCCGTGGTCAATGCAGCCCCTCATCCCTCCTGAAGCTGTGCCCACCCTCCTCAGAGGGGATTGAGCTCACCAGCATGAACTGGGATCTGGAATGGTTTTCCAGGACTGGAGTCACCATGAAACCAGGTCTGGGTGTCCCCTGGGGTGGCTTCATCGCTGCGTCCTGCCTGGGTTTGGGCAAGGTGAGGTGATGGATCCTCCATCCTCCACTGGATAGAGAAAGCACCTGCATTAAAAGAAGCAATTCTTACTCTTTGAATATCAAACAAAGAAACCTTCCCTCAATGGCCAGAGCCAGCAGCTGCCCAGGGCCCCATGAGCCACAACGGGAGGGCACTCAGGGGTGGCCCCACAGCTCATTGCACCTTGCTTTGCCCAAGTCACATCCTGGAGAAGTTAAAAGAGAAACGTGCAATATCCGCCCGAAGCACAGCAGCCTGTATGGAAGGGCAAGATCGTGATGCAAAGTGACTGCTCCTTTGGAACTTCCCTTCCGCTGAAGGAGAAGCACAAACAAAAACCCTTTTCTTTTGGGGAAAACAACAGGGAAACCAAGCTCAGATCAGAAGGGGCCATAATGGGAGCAGACAAGGTCCCCTGCCACGGCTGAGCCGACTGCTAACAAATCATTTCAGGTCAGTGCAGAACAACACAGGCTCTTCCCAGAGCCACAGAGGCCACAGAATCATGGAATCAGCTGGGTTGGAAAAGCCCTTTAAGCTCATCCAGTCCAACCATTGCCCAGCACCCCTAACCCATGGCACTGAGGCCTCCTCTCCACGCTGTGTGAACACTTGCAGGGACGGTGACTGCAGCCCTGCCCTGGGCAGCCTGTTCCAATGCCTGAGCACCCTCTGGGGCAGGAATTGTTCCTCAGCTCCATCTAAACCTGCCCTGGTGCAGCCTGAGGCCGTCTCCTCTTGTCCCATCCCTTGTTCCTTGGGAGCAGAGCCCAGCCCCTCCTGGCTCCATCCTCCTCTCAGGCACTTGTAGGAACCTCTCTTCTCCAGACTTCCCTCAGCCGTTCCCCATCCCACTTGTGCTCCAGGCCCTGCACCTTGCCCTTCTCTAATACCTTTAAACCACGATGGAAAAGCAACACTGAAGCCCTCACTGCCTCCTCTTGCTCCGGGCATCTCGGGTCAGCTCAGCCCTGCATGGAGGTGCAAGGAGATTAAAAAGGAGGGTGTTACCTTGCAGAGACGCTGCATTGGATGCTGAGGTCGGAGCATGTGAAGGAGAGAGCTGCACCCGGAGCAGAGAACCCAGTAATCTCTTGGGCACCCCTAGCACAGGCTCTGCAGCAAGGCTTTAATAGACTTATCTTTCCCACAATAATGTATTTTACTTTTCCAGTGCACATTCATTATTCACAGACTTATTTCCCCACAGATTATGTGTGCTGCCTGAGCTCTGCTCTCCTGCCTGATTTTCATGATGTTGGCACTGGTACCTACTTATTTTTACAGCATTGTCACCTGCAAACAGGTTTCTATTTAATTGCCAAAACTAATAATATGGCTCAGTGGAGATGTCAGAGGTAGGATGCTCGTTCCCTTTCAAAGTCTCTTGTCTGAAAAACACCAGCTCTTGGCACTGAAGCATCCCGCGTGCATGAGTCTGGGGGCTCTCACACCACCTCCTGCACAGATCCTCCACCACACTGAGGGAATGCTGGGGCTGCAGCATCCAAAGCCCTGAGATGGGGTTTCCTGGAGGGAAAGCGAGGGATATAACATGCATCAACCCTGCTGTTCATCCCAGGTTTCAAAGAGACTTTAAAAGGCCCCCAAAACCCCACCTCCCAGTCAAGCACTGGACTGGAGCTCCCCAGTGCCAGCAAATCCCTTTGGCTTGTGCGGGCCTACATGGTCCATTCCATTTTTGAAGCACTCAGACCTGGGATGACCCACAGCACAAGGCTAAAAGCTGCTTATTAAGCAAAGACATCTGTGAGGCGGGTGAGTGATGGTGTGGTAGGATGAGCCACATCTGCTCGGAGGCACTGAGCTCAGCCAGTAGGGTTTCTGCACAGAGCATCTGCACGACCTGCACTGTGGAGCACCATTCCCATTGGGGGAAATTCCCATTTCTAGCTTTCCAACCTCTTGGCATGCTAAGGAGAAGTGTGGTCCCTTTCCATGCCTTTAGGGGAAGCCCAGCGCTCACGTGCAGTTATAAAGGGTGCACACAACCACTCCGCGCTCAGAGCTCCCGTGCACAAGCACACGCACACACTGCGGTATCAAAGCACCTCACGCACTGGAGCTCTATTTCTGAGCTGGATCTTGGCTGCTTTGGGCATTCGGGTGTTTTGTGGAGGATGCTGATGTAGTTTCATTGCTTTCCTTCCCTGGGAGAGGAGGCTGCTTTACACCAGAGGAAGCGAGGGCTCGTGTTTGTGTGCTTGCCTTCCTGTGTTAGGGGGAAGCAGCACATGCGACTGCAAGCTGCTAAGTGCTCCAGAAGAGATACTTGTTTTTTCTCCCCACATAGCTTGTAGGCTTTAGATGAGCTGCACACTGGGTTCAGGGGTGGATCCTCAGGCAGCGGAGGAGCTCAACACCTTCACCCCAACCATCACCCTTCTCCATTTGCTCAACTTCAGCCCTGCAACCCAGACAGCGAGGATGGGGTGAGAAAAGCAAAGCCTCCAAGTGCTCAAGGAGAGAGTTTTCCTTGCAGTTGCTTTGTCAACCCCTCCACAGTGGCCAAGCAGCCCATAGGAGCTGTCCTCCACACATCAGTCCTCATCCATCACCTTCCACTCGGTGCCCTGGTACCCTGCAGGACACTGCCGCTCATGCTCTCATGCCCAGGCACAGCCTGACCAGGGTCCTGCTCTCAGCTCCCAGCCCTCACTTAGCACCAGATCCCTGCTTTTTCTTCAAGCTTTCTCTATTATAACTCCCAAGGTGCGCTTTGCCCTGAGCCATGATGCTCCCCACCCCTGACAGGCCCCTGTCCTGCTCCCCCCAGCACGGCCCTGGCTTTGCTACGAGAAGTTATCCTCACCCATCATTTCCCTGCCTCACCTTTAGCCAGTGCATTATTCTGCCCACGTCCCTGCCCTGGCTCCCTGCCTTCAATGAGAGCCATAAATAAGGCATAAGGCACGCTAAAAAGGAGAGAAAGCATTTAATATTTCATTCTAGTTTGTTGCAGAGTCAAGAAGGATCCAGGCGCTCAGGATCCCTCCTCCAGCCCCAGCACTTGCTTACAGAGACAGGAGGGTGACAAAGGATGGACGCTGCTCCCCTGGGGTTAACCCTCTAAAGCAGTTCTTCTTCTGCTTTTCCTTCTTGCCTGGCAGGTGGCAAGTGCCAAGCTGCACATGAGCAGGGACATCGGTGCATCCCGGGAAGGGACGGAGATACCCGTGAACTGGTGAGCCCTCAAAAGAGAGATGCTGCCAAGCCCTGAAAGCCCTGAGCTCTGCACCCCACAGAGGTTATTTGGCAGGGGAGGAGAGGAAGAATTATCCTGTTGCTAAAACCCATTTAACCCCCTGGTGTGAGGGCATCTCCACCACATGGTGAGAAGTTTAGGGCTGGCTTTGGTCATTGTGACTCAATGGACTTCTTGGCGACTCAAGGATGGGTCATTCATCGCAGGCTTCTCCTGGGAGGGGTTCTGAGGTTCCAAGAGCATGGGCAAGCGTCCCCAGAGGGGATGCTGCTGGAGAGCTGCCATCGCTCAGCAGCGATGGGCTGAGGGAACGCAGCTCCCCAGAAACACTAGGAAAAGGGTATTTTGACTTCTGTAAGCCTGCTTTCCTGAGGAAAAGAGCTTTATGCAATTGCACGCCCCGTGCCCGACACAAGCAGCGTGTCTTCCCTTGTCATTTTATACCTTCGCAGGCGAGCTGAACCAAACTTGACATAATAATAGGAATCGGAAGAGAATTATGTCCTGACAGGGGTGATGAGAATCCTCAGCCTGGCAGAGGAGTGAGAGACAGAAGTAATGACTCTGCTGAGGAAAAGGCCACCTTGGGGGTGTTTTCCTTACCAGACATCAGAGACTCCACAGGCATTTAGGAGCAGTCCCCAAGGGAAAAGCTTTTGCATTAAGCATCAGGGAAGCCCCAGGTAAGGAAACCCCAGCCTGCAGTGGGTACACTGGGGTCTGCTGGGGCCAGCCTGGCAGAGGCAGCTCTTCCCCTTGTGGGACATCACACCATCGCTCTCCCTTTGTGGATTCACCAGCTTAATGGGTTTATTAACACCACAAACAGAGCAATCATCCTGTCCTTTTCCTTAGCAGTTAGCTTACCTGTGCCCACCCTGGACATCTGATAGTCCCAGATACTCCCATCCCCAGCTCCTGCTTTTCTGTTCTGCTTTTCTCACACCTTTTGTGCTAAGGTCCTGAGGACCTGAACCAAGCACCACAGTTATTTTCCATTACAAAGCCATCAACCTTAACATTACTTAGAACTGATTACATTTTGTACTTTTGTGCCTCCTTGTCTCAGTACACTGGGGTCTGCTGGGGCCAGCCTGGCAGAGACAGCTCTTCCCCTTGTGGGACATCACACCATTGCTCTCCCCTTGTGGATTCTCTGGGGTCTGCTACATGGTTGTGCCACTGGGCAGCGTTCTCACCCACCCGGTCACCTCCTGTCCCATGCTTATGGCTGGGGCCAGACACAAGGTCTGGACAAGCACAGACCTGAATCCTTCCCTCCATCCACACCCTCCATCAAGGCAGCCCTGTATGTGCCGCCCTGCACTGCTCCAGCACAGAGACCATCTACGTGTGCTTGGAGGACCAATGTCCTTGTCCTGCCGTCTCCACTTAGCTCTGTCCAAGCACTGTACATATCTTTAATCTTAAGATATCACTTGTTACACCCAGAATCCGACTGAACGTTGCTGCTGCAGCCGAGGAAACACGGGTGTGAATGCTCAGGAGATTTAATAAAGGCTTGTTTCAAACCTAAGCTTGAATCTTCCTGACATCTTTTGTTCCTTATTAAATTGTCTTAAACAGCAAATGCAAGAGCTCCTGTTTCTGCCGAGTTTATAGCAAAGTGGGTCGTGTCCCCCCGCCCCATTTGAGGGCTTAGCTGGACCGTGTTGGGATTCAGCATCATCTCCCAGAAGGAATTTGGCTTTCTTTATCCTTACAACCTACATGAGGTCGCCTTGGGGCACAGCAGGCTGGTGAGCAGCTGAAAGGCATTTGAAAAGCAGTAGCAAATTGTCCCATCTGCTGCCTCCCTCCTGCCATCTCACCTGCATCAGCTGGAGGGAAAGGCTTTCTTTGCCTCCAAGATTACAAATTCCCTTTCTTTCCCTTCATGCCCCTTATTTCAGTAGCTGGGAACAACGCTGCTCTGCAGTGATGCATCCTGTCTCCTTTCCATTTCCTTCCAAGTTATATAGGAAATAACTTGCTGATGCTGCTGGCGGTCCCCAGGCAGCTCCAAAGGCTCCGTTTTGAGGCCAAATTCCCCCTTTAACGGGGTGAAGGACCAAGGGGCTGTTGGGATTTTGCTCCAACAAGTGGTTTTCACCAGAGAAGGATGGAGCTGTGCATTTACCATGGATCTGTGGGGCTATTTGGGGGCCAAAAAAGGCTGGAATAGGTAAAACCCCAACAGCCTGCTCTGAGTGGCCGCTGAAACGCCAACCACCCCCTCACACATCACTGTGGGTGAATGAAACCCAGCACTGGTGCTTCCTGCTTCCCCTTCTTTGAGACATGCAACTGATTGCAGATAAAGTCCGATAGCACCTGGGTATCTCAGCATCCAGAAAGCATTCCAATCAGTTACAAGGGCTGCTCGGAAGAGCAGAACCAGGGGCTGCAGCTCAGTGCCCACTGTGCCAGGGGGAAGTACCCCAGGGATGGGAGAGAACAGGCAGGGGGTGGGTGGAGGAAAGGAACAAAGTCACCAGACAGGGTGGATTTTCCTGAGGGTCTTTCTCTGCATCACAGCCACCTGGGTCCTCTCTTTTCAGGGTGGGAAGCAAGAGGAGATGATTGGGAAGCAGTAGGATATGATGCGATGCCTCAGTTTCCCCCAGGGATGACATGGAGGAAAGGCCACCACATTCCTACTTGTCTTTCCTACTGATCTGTATCAGCTGGTGAAACAGAACTACCCCAACAGGCCATCCCAAAATCCAGCCTTTCCCTATATTCTGCTTCTGACCATGCCCAGCAGCCAAGAGGATAAATACAGCAGGAGAGCATCGTGCTGCTTCCCAGGATCAGTATCTTTGGCACCAGGATGGGGATGCTCCAGCTGCCCAGGGCAAATGTCCTTGTTGGCAGCTCAGGATGGATCCTGCATCACAGCCAGTGGAGAGGATGAGATGAATGGGAAGAGAGGAGGAAATGGATGAGAAAAGAGGAGTATTTCCCTGCTGGACCAAGCACAGCCCAGGGCTGGTGGAAATGTGGCTGCTCCCAGGGGTCATTGCCCAGCTCTGACCCACTGCGTGCTGCTCATCACTGCTCTCCCCACCAGCCCCATCCATCCACACATGGAGGTGGATGGATGGAAATCCCTGTTAGAGAGCAGGGAAGCTCCTGCAGCCTCACTGTACAGGGAGAAAGCAACCAAGTGGAAACAAAAAAAGCATGGAAAAAGCTCAGAATAAGGCAATTTGAGACCAGCACCTCCAAGTTTCCTGAAGCATTTTTAGCATCAGGTTTTGAGCTCAAGGAAGCGGCTGGATGAACTCTGGCAGCAGGAAAGACAGGAGGTGGGAGCCAACATCCTCCTGTTTGCATTGCACTTTTCCTTAGACCACCCTGAGTCATGCAATTGGCTTCATCCCCTTCGGCTGCAACGAGAGCGAAGCATCCCCAGCATCCCCCAGAAAAGCCTGTCCTGTTGGCAGCACCAGAAGGCAGCACCAGAAATAGGTCTGTTACTGCAGTGCCAAACATACTCACCAGCACCCAGGAGCCAAAAGCCCACTAAGAATCCAAGGAACCCTCTTATAGGGAGCTGCCAGCAGGGCCTGATCCTGCCCCAGCCCATCACCAGGTAGGCTGCAGGTGAGGCTCAGCCCAGCCCTGTTCTTACAGGACCGGTTTTCCTCATGAGTGCAGTGATTTTAACAACTGCCTTTGCTTCTCCCTTTATATTATGGCATGTCCTGGCTTTGCACTAGACTTAGGGAGAGGAGAAACCCTTCCTGTGGTTTGGGGAATATGAAGCCCGGCTCAGGGAGGAACTGGTGGTCTCTGGCTTCAGCCTCTGATCTCTGATCTGGAGCGGGGACAAGCGGTGACAGTGCGACAATAAATCAGAGGAAGGGTTTCTGTGGGGCTTAGCAATGGAGATGAGGCAGAAACATCCCTGAATCCAGAGCATCTGCTCCAGTGAGCACCCTCCAAAGCCCTGGAGGAGATCACTGGGAGCTTTGATAAATCTTGTGATGACCCAGCCTGGGGTTTAGGGCAAAGGAAAGGGAAAAGGCTCCTGAGCACACCCGAGTGCTTCATCGGCTCCATCCCTTGCCCTGGGCTCCTGCAGGAGGTGTTCTCATCCTGGGGCACCCAATTTCTGAGCCCTGTTCCAAGGTGGGAGAAGCAAAGACACTCCCCAAGGATGCGCATGGCACAGAGGAGGACTCTGATTTCAGCCACAGGAGCCCAGGGTCTGCCCCTGTGGCTGAGCTGGTCCCCAGCTCCCCAGCTGAGCAAGCAGGCTGCTGGTGCTCAGGGCAGGGATTCTGCTCTGGTACCAGCAGCAGGGAGAGGATCTGAGGCTCGTTCCTACAACGAGCTATGAGGTACATGGGATTTGGGGACAGAAAACTGTTCATCTCCCACCAGATCTGGCTCTCAGGCAGTCAGTACAGAGGAAGAGCTCATCCCCGCATCACATGAGGATGCAGAATTAGGACCACGAGAAGATAGGAATGGTGACTCAGGTTGCATCAGTTCTAGAAAGGCAAAACACCGCAAGGAGGAAACTTTCTGGTGTGGCTGGGAAAGTGAGGGACTGGGCTTGTGTTAGCTCAGGCATACGGGCTTATGTTAGCCCAGGAGCTGTGAGTCCATCAGTCCTCTGAGCTGGGCCCATCTGCAGCTACAAGCTCAGTGCAAAGGGATAAAGAAGGACACCCCATCTCCCAGAGCAACTTCTGGGGTGCTGTTCCCATTACACCTTGGTGCCAGCACCAGACTACCCCGTGCAGGACTACAAGAGGCAAAGAGCATCCTGAGCTGTCATCCGGGGGTGCGATTCCTTGGATGCAGATGTAACCCTTGGCAAGGAAGAGAGCTGCTGGCCACGAGCCACGCAAGCACAGATTGGTGTCTGGTACCAGGTGTCATGGCTCCATGAGCTAAAAATCATATGTTTAAGTTTCAGAGGAGAAATTGGTTAAAAAGCAAAACTGAAGGGACTATCGCCCTGTAACAGCAAACAAAGCTTGGTGGATGAAGTGGAAAAAGAATGGCTTTTCAGAAGGAATAATGTATTGGAGACGGGAAAAAGCAGTCAATGAGGCTGGTGGGAATCTGCTTTTCCTCTGAGCTGTGTAAAAAGGATTGTTTCCCCAAGGAAAGCTGTCTCTGCCCAGGGTTTGGGCACAAAAGTCCCATCTCCTGCCATACCATGGCACACAGCACTTGGTGCAGTTTGCATGAGCAGTCAGCCAAGGCAAAGTCTTGATCCATCACCTCCCTTAGATCCCCTTTTTGCTCGTTGTTATTGGATCCTTCACCGCTACTTACTCATCACAGCTACAAGCCCCAGCCCTTTTTCCTCAACCACCAGTGAGAAACACATCAGTTGAGATGCAGTCATGGGGTTTCAGGCATTTTGCCTCCCAGGGCTGCGAAGATAAAGCACAGAGAAATTGTTCTGATGGCTCAGATGTGGCGGGGGATGAGAAGGGGAGCAGGAAACGCAGGGGTGATGGATGGAGAAAGGGTCACTGCGGGGTGGCGAGTCCCCATGAGCACAATGTCCCGGGGCTGTGGTGGGGTCGGGGAGCAGAGAGCAGCTGAGATCTTTGCTGGTTGCCATGGCTGGGCTGGCTCACAGGGAGCTGGGATGCTGCAGACAGCCTGGAGCACTGGGACAAGGCACAAGGTCACCGGGACAGGCTGGGAGCCAGGACCATTCCTCACTAAGTGACCTCAAGAGTTTGGGCTCTTTGGGAGCATGAACAGAGCTGTGCCCCACGTCTATGGAGGGAGGCAGCTAGCCATGGCCCGAGTCCCTTTGTGTTGCACTGATGACTGATGCACCCAATTGCACCCTTCATTTGCACACTGCAGGGATGCCATCGCTGCACTGATGCCCCATCAGTGAGAGGACACTGCCGCCCTCCAGATGGTCCAAGCAGCTGTGGAGGGACCGAGTGGGGCTGGACTTCATTTGGGCTCCTCTCTTACCCTCCGCACTCCTCCCATTCCCCATAAGCCTCCCAATTCCTTGCCTTCAACATCATGCTGAGCCCATGGAAGCCATCCCAGGGCAAGGTGACAATAGCTGGATCCTGTTGTTAGCAGCAATGCGATGCAGGATGAGGCTTGCATGGAGACCAGAACTGGGTTATTTTAACATCAGGAAAATAGGGATGGAAGTGGGAGGTGAGTTAAAGGTCTCCATTCACCCCTTTCCACAGAAAGCCTCTCCAGACCCACCAGTAAAACCCAAACTTGTGGCTCTTGTTAGGAGAGGGAAGAAAAGATTCTTGTTTTGCACAAAACCTCTTTGGGAGTTCTGTTTTTCCTGGGAGAAAATGGAGCTCCTGCAGCATGGAAGGGTCTGGGACAGCTCCCAGCAGCCAGGTCTCAACTTGGAGCTGAGGCATGGGGCCTCATGCTCTTGGAGCAGTGGGGACCGGCATGATGCTCAGAGGAGCATGTGAAAGAGCAACAAGAGAAGGTGATGCTAAGACATCCCTACCTGTTGTTTATGCACCAATCTCCCTTTGATGGGCACAAAAAGGCATCTGACTGGTCTCCTACCACTGCTGCTTTCCTGCTTGATGGAATTCAACCAGCTCATGTGTGGTGTTTTGTTCATTGAAACAGGGGCTGAAGATGAACAAAAGCCACAAGCCACTGCCTTCTATCAAGGAGAAAGTGAATCTAAACTCAGCTCTTGGACTTTCTTTCCCTTTGTTGTGAATGAGGACTTGCAAATTGCTTTGTACTGTGCAGCAGAGGAAAGCTGGGATCAGGGAATGTGGGATTCCCTCCTGCCTTGGGGGCTCTTTCCAACTGAGCTCCATTTGCCTTGAGTGAAAAGGAAATGCTCGAAGAGTTGGCTTTGGCCTTGGGAAGAGAGTGGTCTTTAATAAGAAAATGCATTAAATAAATAAAGAGACCTGGACAGCTTCTGAATCCTGTAGGATGGTCCAGGAGGAGCTCTCAAAAATCAATGAACATAGGAGAGTGGAGTTGGTGTTAACAGACTGCCAAGTGGGTTGTGAAGGGTCGAAGAGGGTCCTCCATACCCAGCTGGAGATGCAGTGCATTTCTCCTCTCATCCTGGTGGGTACTGAGGAGGAACTTGGGAAGGAATCCATTCCTCACCAATGGGAAAGCTCTCCTCTCAGTCAGCGCTGGGAACTGGAGTCTGCTCGAGTGTGGAAGATTAACCTAGTGCAAAAGAGCATCCTGAAAATCCCCAACTGAAGCAATGCTTCAAGGCAAACTTCCCACTGGCTCCATGGGAGCACACACATGTGGGAGAGGCTCAAGGCCCCAGCCCAATGCATGATGATTCCCAAGAGCTACACAACGAAGAGGAGCAAACAGAGATGTCAGCCCTGCTCCTAGCACCATTTATCACTTGCCATGTGGCAGAGGATGCCTCGCAGATCACCCCAGCTCGGCAGATGCTGACAGGCTCCTCACATCCCTCTTCCACCCACCCATCCCGCTCCATATGGCTCTCACATGGTGGGACTCAGGAGGCCCTTTCCAGCAGCTGCTCTGCTAATGGCCCCTTATTAACAGCAGGACTCTAGAAGGGCAGCAGTGATGCCTCTTTTGAAGGTGAACCTGTCAGGGATGGATTTGGCTTCAGATCTTCACCTTCTCAAACAGCCCAGATCACCTCCACCATCGGCAGCGGTGGTTTGGGTGCCATCGCTTGATGCGTGCTGAATGCCTGGCAGTTAATGGCCACTGGTGTGTCATTTCCCAGCCTTTCTGGGCCTCGTACATCCGGGGTGCCAGCATCCCACAGAAACTGCAGGTAGCCTCAACAAGGATGGCCTCCAAGAGGAATAACATCTGAGTGGCTTCTTCACCACCACCATCCCACATCACCTGCTGGGAGAAAGCATGGGATGCAAACTGGAGAGGCTGTTTGCTTCCCTGAGCTTTTGGCTCATGGGCCAGCTCACCCAAACCCCTTCCCTCCTTGGGCAGCTTGCAGAGCTGTTAACGACAGAACCTGGGATGGGGAATCCAGCTGTCCAGGAATTGCATGGGTGATGGGTCCCAGTGAAAGGAGCAGAGAGAAACCATTGCAGAGTGGTCTAAGGGACCATTCACAAAGCTGGTTTCCTGCTGATCTCAGCAGATCCCAACTGAAAAGCACCAGTGCTGTGCCCAGCAAGCCCCGGAGAGCCCAGGTTCATTGCAGCCTGTGTATTCAGGGAATGAGGTTTGGGAAGGCACCCCATAGTGACCTGTGAGCTTGGGATTTTGGGGATCCTTGGGGATGTTTGGAGTATGTCAGGAGGACACTCCCAGGGCTCACAGGACTACCTGGCAAGGCAGGGGAAGAAGGAAGGGTGGCTGGACCGACACCGGGGGCTTGGTCACCCCTCCTACAAGCCCCATCAGACAGGGAGAGATGTGAGAGCATCCCTAAAGCAAACACCCCCAGACTGGACCAGGTCGGAGCATCCCAATGGGAGCCCCTCTCCTCCCAGCACCCTTCCCATGCAGTGGGGTCCCCCCTGGAGCCCCCGTGCCCCACTTTATCCTCACTGGGCACCCCAAACCCACCTCCACAAGCAGCAGTGAGCAGCAGCGCGTAGGTGCGTGCAAGGTGAACATGTGTGTGCTGAGAAGCAGGAGCATATGGTGACTCCGTTCCTGGAGGCACCCAGAGCCACAGCCATTAATCTCTATAAATAACTTTAGCCATGAAGCCTCCAACGGCCGCTTCCCCATTCCCTGCAAAACAACAGCAGAAAAGCTTTGTGAAACATCAGCATTCCTCAAACAGCCCGACCCAGACTCGAGACTGGAGAGCAATTAAATCAGGCAACTAATTGCTAACAAGGGGGGGACAGGGGTCCTGAGCTGTCTGATGGGCTGGGTGCTCCCCTGGGGTTCAGCCCCAGAGGTTTTCTGCCCTATGTGGGAACAGTGGACATGGTGGGGATGGTGACCTGGAGACGTGACCACACCGATCCTGTGCAAGCACGATGGATGTGCTCCAGCTTCCCAGAGCTCAGATGCAAACTTGGGCCCCCAAACCAAAGACCCAAAGCACCCAGAACTACACCTGTGCATGGAGCTGCACGTCACCTCCTGAGGTGAGGGCATGCATCACCCCATCGCTTCCCAGCTGCCTTCTCCTGGCTCCATCATTCCTCTTGTGCAGGCTGTGACAAGGAGAAAGGTGCTGTGTTGGAGTTACGGCTCCTGTCCCTGTGTCCCAAACCTGCCCGGCTGGATTTGTTCCAGGTCCTCAAGTCACCATCTCAATTCAGCAGGAGGGGCCACACTGGCCGTGGGCATGGACTGGGGCTCAGAGCCCAGCACCATCCTGACCAAGTGGCCAATTTGCAATTACAACAAGGCACAGTGGCCTTTTCTCACCGCTGGAGCGAGTGTCCTGGCGATGGCAAAGTGAGACAGGGAAGGCTCCCCCACGCTCCAAAAAGCGGCATGACTCTGCATAGTACTTAAGGGGAGCATCGGGATGCTACGGAGCTGATTCACCATAGCAAAACCTGGCCCAGAACCAACAGGATCCGTGGGAAGCAGCAGCTTTCACACCAGACCTTGTACCGGGAGGCACCTTGGGCCATGCTGGGTCCTCCCCTCCCCTGCAAGGGTTAAGGCAGGAGCCATGTGGGTTGATGGGAGTAAGACATTTCACTCTGCTCCTATTTGTAGTTAGAAAAAGCACTAATTCATTCTAAATCTGCCTGAAAGAGCCTTAAGTGGTCATACACCGATAAAGAGGACTTTATTTGGCTTAGCATTTAGAAAGTTTTATGTGTGTAAATGGGTGAGGATATTGCAAAAGCTCATTTTCTCTCTCTTTTAAAGCATGGAGCTGCCTGGCTTCCCTTCTGCTCTCTTGCTGGCAGTGTTCAGAGCATCCCATCCCCTTTCTCAGCAGGGGATTATTGCTCCTTGCAGGACCAGCACCTTGTTTGGTTGATCCCCCCTTGCCCCGTGGTCTCCCTATGGCCCTAGGACTTCACGGCTCCTGGGTGCTGCAGCCCCAGGAGCCTCTATGGGTTTTCAGGGTTGATCCCCAAGCACACTGGGGGCAGAGGACAAGGCAGAGCCTTGCACTGGTTCAGAGTGGACAGGGTGTGCAAACCCTCCTATGAGCCACAAGGCACGCAACCATCCCTCCTTGCAGCTTCCCAGGTATCACCCCAACAGTCCTGGGGAACGGACATCCCCATCCTCACCCCTCAGCCAAGCAAAGGAGGAATTTTGCTCCCCACAGCACCACCAGCCTTCCCTCCCTGTCCATTTGGTCACTGGGCTTGGGGATGTGACTGCCTCTGGCTCGAGGTTCATTTATCCCCCTTCTTTCAAGTCACTAAAAAGCCACCAGCTCCTTCCCCAGCCTGCCCACGCTCCCTTCCTTCTTCCAGCCCAGCTCCTCACATCCAAGCCACCACCGCAGGCAGCTCTTATCCAAACCTCCCTATTTCACAGTGAGATCCCCCTGTTCCTTACATTGTACGATGGCAGCAAATAAGGCTCATGAAGTGCTCTTGGCAGAGGTTAGTGTGGCTCTGAAGAGACTGATCATTAGGAGCAGGGCGCTGGCTGCAGCAGAATAAACACCACAAAGTGATGCTGGGCTGGGTGAGCTTGGGCAGGGCTCATAAAGGTCAGGTCTCAATGCATGAGAGGAGATGAGAAATTAGAGCAAAATGCCCCTGCTTTCTTGGGAGTGTCTGATTGAGCACAAGACTTGATGGGCGCTGTAATAGGCTCCCTTATCTTAGGTCTGTCGTGTCTGGAGTTGATTGTTGTGCTCTGAATACAGAATCACAGAACGGGTTGGGATGAAAGGACCTTAAAGCTCATCCAGCTCCAACCCCTTCCACTAGAGCAGCTTGCTCCAAGCCCCTGTGTCCAACCTGGCCTTGAACACTGCCAGGGATGGGGCAGCCACAGCTTCTCTGGGCACCCTGTGCCAGCGCCCCAGCACCCTCACAGGGAAGAGCTTCTGCCTTATCTCCAACCTGAACTTCCCCTGTTTCAGTTTGAACCCATCACCCCTTGTCCTGTCACTGCAGTCCCTGATGAAGAGCCCCTCCCCAGCATCCTTGTAGCCCCCTTCAGACACTGGGAGGCTGCTATGAACACATTGGTGGGGTTTTGGGTCTGTGCCTTGGGTCATGAGCTCTGCCAACAGCCAGGCATTGTGTGGGCTTCACATTTATTCCTGAAGAGCTCATTCAGGAGGTAACAGCAGCAATGATTTGCAATTAACCAAGTTAAATCAGTGCAAATGCTTGTGTCAATGAGAAAATCACTCATCCCAGTATCAAACAGCATTAACTGGTGGACACCCAGCAAAAGGAGAACCAGGGGAGTTCAGCTTGAGCAGGCTGGAGGCAGCCAGGAACGCATCTGGAATGAGCTGAAATGCTTCATTCCAATGCCTTCAAATAAAGATATTTCACTTCAGGACACTCAGCTCCCTTTGGATCATTTTCAAGTGAAATGTTTTGACTTCTTTTTAATGGCTTTTTTTTTTTTTGCAACCAAAATTGTCTGATTTTAAAGAAAAAAAAAAACCTTATATAGGCCCTAAAATGATGCTTATTGGAAGGAGCGTGTAAAAACCTCCTTTCTCACTGAGCTGCAGTGGCGTATTTTATATTGCTTGGCCATGGGGACAATGGACCAGGACCAGAGCTTGTCCTGGTGATGGACAGGGCTCAGGCTGCAGCAGCCTCTGGGGCAGCAGCTGGATGGCACCTGGGCCTGTGTGATGCCACCAGGGAAGTCACACAGGAGAAGCCACACTTGCATGCAGCATCCCAAGGAGGAGCATCTCAGGGGTTGATCCTACCCTGCAAGGAGTGGGTAAAGCTCTCTGTGGACCTTAAGGTCCTTTCCAACCCTAACTTCTGTGAGTCTATGATGATGGGAGCACGTCCATGGAAGGGATCATCCTCCTGGCAGTCACGATGCCCTGGGTCTATTCACTACCAGGCTTTAAGGGTCGGTCTCTCTTGGGATGAGCTGACCACAGCACTGGGGAGAGCAGGGGCTTAATAAAGGAATACAAAGCCCAGAGGTGATGAGCCATGGTGAGGAGAGCTCCGTGCCTGCACTGAACAGTCTCTGACAGCCCAGGAGGAATCTGGATGATTTCAGTTTGGTTTTAGCAGTATTCCTATCCCATTTAGCTAAATAAATAGAGGCTGGCTTTAAACTAATTTAACTGTGTGCACGCAGCCAACTTGCACAGCCTAAAGCAAATCATAATTTGTATTGAACTGGTGTGATCTGAGTTTCGGGGAAGAGTTTGCACCAAGATGGATTTTCAGAGGGTTTCCTACCCTCTCCAAAAGGGTGAATGAATAACTGCTCCATGCAGGCGAATGAGGGCAAATACCAAAGGGAAAGGCATCCAGAAAAAAAGGTCAGTTTTCAAGGAGATGCCAGGATTTACAGCACGGTTTCATTTGCCCTGGGCTGGCTTTAGAGCCATTTCACCAGGAGATGTGCCTGCATCTGGGATTTAACAGGAGCTTTCTACAAAGCTCCAAGAGCAGATAGTTATTAAAATAGCAATTCAGGTGAAAATAGGTATTAAATAGATAATGTAGATGCTCCCATCCACTCCTCCATGACCTCTTTCCTCTCCCCCATTATAACAGTACAGGAACAGATCCCATAGGCAGTGTATCCACTTGGGGTGGCACAGGAGGGCAGACAGCCCCTGGCACAAGCTTCCCAGCTTTTCCCATCTAAAGGCTGCTGAGATGATCTCCTTGGTTTATAACCAAGCCTAATCCATCTGGATTACGGACAGCAGGGATACCCGCAGCATTCCGTATGGATACCCATCCAGCTCCCTACCCTTGCTCACAGCTCTGTGAGGAGCAGATCCACATGCCTTTGCCTTCTACCACTTGCAGGAGTGACTGAGTGCTTTGGTGGCCATTCCCCTTCTCCCCCCCCATCAGAGCCATTCAAAAGCAGTGATTTGGCAGGAAAGCTTTTACCCTCACAGCCTGGAGCTTGGCAGGGATGCAAGGGGCTGGCCTGGGGTCCATCCCATGGATCTGTGGTGGAGCTGCTGGCACTGCCCTTGCTCAGCTGGTGGGAGCTGGGTTCCTCGCCACACTGGTATCCACGTCTGTTTGCTGCAGGAAATAATTCATCTTTGCAGCTCATGCTGGGAATTAATTAATGGTTATGGCTTCTGTGACCCTGTGATTAACTCACTTGCACATAATTGCTTGAAGACAAAGCGATGCAGTAGGAGCTTTTCCCCCTCCCAATCCCCACTCGCCATAGTCTCTGCAGGGACCAAGCAGTCAATAAGAACTTGGATTTTCCTTCCCTCTTTTTGTCTTTCCCTGCTTCTTTTGCACACCCCTTAGAGATCCAGAAGGAGAAAGCTGGTAAGAACCGGAGCTGAGAGCATGTCCCAGTAGGAGAACATTTGGCCTTCGGCTGGACACATAGACCTTCACTGGAACCTCCATGACAAATACTGGCCACATTTATAAGGTTGGCTATCCAAGGGCCACTCAGCACAGAGCAAAGGGCTTGGCTTTGCACTAAGACTGCTGCAATCGGGAGCAAGACAAGGGTGATGCCTTTGCAGCCTCCTGATGAGATGGAGTGAGACTGCCCACCAGTTTTGTGGCCTGCAAGACAGGTCACCCAGAGAACAGTAAGGATGAAGCTTCCTCCTCTATCACCATTGGGCACTGGGGCCGTGAAGTCTTGGTGAGGAGGTGAGACAGAGATGTAGTGAGTGGGTAGGATCCATCTCCCCCTGCATGCTGAAAGGAACCTGCTCTTGCTAAGAGGCCGGAGTCATAGGCAAGGTGGACATGTCTCAGTCCTTCCCCGGGATATTTCCAGCATGTCCTGCCTAGAAACTGCTCTGCACTGAAATGGGAACAAGGAAACCAGGCTGGCTGCAGGACACAGTCCCTTGCTGTGCATGGAGGAGCAGGGTCACCCTTCTTGCATACCCATCAAGAACACTAACCACCTTTGAGACCACGCAGGCATACTTGTGCCCAAGCTCTTAGCAAGCAGAAAAGCCTCCCCTCTGCAACACAGCTTAAAGCACTGCTGGATTGTGCAGGATCTACAGAAACCCCATTGTCCTTCATGGGCCCCAGAGGAGAGGAACTACCTACCAAATCCTCATGCCTACCAGTGGGCAGAAGCTCACCTTTAGGTACCTTCACTTCCTGAGGACCAGCGATAGCCGGGATGGAGAATGAGGTAGGGAGCTTGGAGATCCATCCTGAGGTGACCTGTTTCACCCATTCCTCTACCAAACCCAGGGCTCTGGCTCCATCCCACCTCCAGGTCAGAGATTGCTTTTCACTGTCAACAGAGGCTGAAACTTGCTCTTTGCCCAATCCAGACTCTGCAGGAGCAGGCCCTGCTCCCCCGCTTCCTGAAATCCATTTCAATCTGAGATTACGCAGTTAAAGCACTCACTTGACAGAAATAATAAGCACTCAGCAGGCAGCCAGCAGCTCTGCTGGGCTTCCCTCTTCCTACGCCCTTAATCTATCTCTCAGAGAGTCTTCAAGCAATTTAAGCCAGCCTTTCAGAACCAAGGAGCTTTAGCTTTGAACACCAAGAGTTGTCCCTGCTTGTCCTCAGCCGGCAGCAGCGCTCCATCGCTGGGCACCAGCAGAACAGGGGACAGGGCAGCAGGGAAGAGCTGTGATTTCTTATCTAGGGAGATGGGATGGTTGGGAGATGGAGAAGTAAGGGTGAGGCCATAAGAGATGCCAGAGCTGGCAAAGTAGATGTGGAAAAATGGGACTATGGGATCATGGTGGTAAACCCAGGTTTCCTGCATGGAAAGTTGGCAGCCTGCAGAAAAGGAGCCTGATGTGCAACACTGCCTCAGGGTCTGCCTCTAAGCAGGAACATCAGATTACATGAGAGCCAGACTGAGCTCCTTCCTCTGATGGAAAGGAGGAGCACTGGAAAGGCAGTTTCCATCCACACTCTGCCCCCCTTGTGTGGGCTCAGCAGGAATGAGAATGAAGTTCAAACCAAGCAATTATTTCCTTAATTTCTCTCAAGCTTCAAATGTCTCAAATTGCCAGAGGGTTTTTTGGGGATTTGGGTTTGGTTTGTGCCTTTTCTTCCCCCCCCCCCTCCTTTTTCATCTTGTTTTCTCTACCCCTCTTTAGTGGCTCTAATTGTGTCATTAGGAATTAATGACTTTGGAGGGAGACATTTTCTTCTTAATTAAAGGAAGAAAAGAGGGAAGCTGAAGCCACATGCAGGCATCATCCCACCTCTTGGCATGGACTGGATTCTCCCAAAGCTGCTTATCTCAATTCCAGTAATTCAGGAAGGGGCTGGGACCAGCCTGGAGATGTTTTCTGTGCTGATGTACCCCTGTTTGGAGAGTTAATCCTTCCGCCTCCTCATCCATGGCAAGGAGCTCTTCTGTGCCTTGGTTGAAGTGAGACAGTGAGCAAACTTTAACACCAGGAGAAACACCGAGTGCAAATTCATATGGAGAAGGCAGGCTGGATGGTGCAAAAACCCACTCCAGTTGTGGCTTTTCTCCCACAGAGACCATGGAGAAGACCTCAGGCTCACCTCATCCCCTCCAAACACCTGGAGGCTTTGTGGCAGCTCATCCCACTGCTGCTCTGGAAGCTGAAGAGGCACTGTTTGGAACCCAGCAATGCTACACTGTCCCCACTGCTGGCTGAGGAGCCTTTCCTCAACCACACTGGAGACATGGCAGCCCCAAGGACCCCCAGAGCATCACCTGCTAATGCCTCTCCACCAGGATCTGCATTGAGGAGCCTCTCCCTGCCTTGTCCTGTCTGGCAAATGGGTGATTATTCCTCCTGTGGATGCTTGCTGCTCCATCCACATCGATGTGGTGCTCCATTTGTCATCATTTGGGAGAGCAGGACGGGAGGGCACGGTGCTGAATGGGAATTGATTGCTTGGATGGCAGCCGGGCTGGGCAGGCAGCCTGGGCTCTGGGTAACTGCAAGTGATTCCTTTAGCAGCTCTACATGGGAGAATCACATACTGGGATCTCTCCCAGGCTACTGGGAGAACTGGTCTGCTCCCAGAGAGGGGGAAGAGCATCAATGAGATGCGGTGCAGGTCTTGGGAGAACACAGCAACCGCGCACCTTCACTGTGGGTTTGCTCAAATGACTTCCAGCAGTCAGTAAAAGCAGTGAAGGGGGTTTTAGAGGGGCCTGTGGGAAGCAAAGTAACTGGGAAGGAGAGGAAGAATGAAGCCCCGTGTCTGTAGATGTAGCTCGGCAGAGGATACAGGGAAACACAGCGGGAAAGGAGGGATAATTGGCCCTGAATGAGCAGCTGACATCCAAGACCAGCTCTTGGGGCTCCTGCAAACAGCCAGGAGCAGACACCTGCCCGAGAGTCAGGGGAATTAAGGGAAAAAGTAATACCCCCCCCCAAACCCTAGCACAAATGTCAAGGCGGTACAAAGGAATGAGCACAAAATAGCAGGAGACACCTTCTAAGGCATTATCTGAGATGCACAACCCCTCCTGGGCCATGGGCTCAGCCCCCGCTGCCTCTTTGGAAAAGCTTTGCAGCAAGGGAACGAGGGAGAAGAGAAGCAAAGCAGCCGCAGTTAACAGGGGACCAGGGAGCATGTTACAGCAGGGAGTGCAAGCCAGAGACGATCCTGATGGCCAGCAGGAGCTGGTGCGGGCTGCAGCCAGCCCAGAGGCACCGGGCTTGGAGGGGAGCAGGGCTGAGCGCTCACCTTTCCTGCTGCTTACAGGCTAAAAAGGAGGGATGAGAGGGAGATAATCTGCTGTGGCTTGTAGGTGGAGAAGGGAATAGGAGCTTGGCTGTCCCCAGCAATGGGGGAACACTCTCAGAGGAAGGAGGAGAGGAGGGAATGCATTTTGTGGTCCTGCACACTCGGTTGAAGAGCTGCTCCTGGCTGGGGTAGGGATGCGCGCCTGCTCCTGCAGGGTGTTATTACAGCAAATGCATTAAGAGAAGTGAGGTTTTACTATTCAAATATGCTGAGCTCTGCAATGGATTCCCACCTCGGAAGCAGGAGGGGGGTCAACTTCTGGTAAGGAAGAAAATCGGGGATCTTGAGGGATCCTGGGACATCCTGAGCTCTGGCAGTTTTCTTGACTGACCCTCGACGCTGGGATGGGGCATCCCACCATGGTCTTCCTCCTTCCCTTTGGTTAGAGCTCCACACAGCATCAACATGGAAGAGACAAGAAATCGAGACACAATTCGGAGCGAGCCAGGAGTTTAAATACCATTATCCACCCAGTGCTGTGGGAAGAGATGGACAGGATCGAGTGGGCCACCAAGTCCAGCCCCACCATTCCACAGGTCCTTGTGAAAGGTGACTGCTTCCAGGGAATAGGGGACTGATCCCTCCGGTCACACTATGCAGGTGACAGCCAGTGTCCCCTCTCCTGCCCCACAGCACCTCATACTGGAGGCAAATCCATCTTCTACCAGGCTCCATCCTGCCCCTGCTCCTTCCTTGCACTCCCATTTTTGCCCCCTTTTTCAAACTCTCAGAGAACACCACATTAACTGTAGCTTGGAGAAGGTAATCAAGCTATTTCTAGGCAGAGAACTAATTTAATGCATGGATGACTTTAGCTCAAAAGAAGAAATAAGGACACTCAGGCATCCTAAGGGAGCAGAATAATAGGGTAATTTGCACAAGATGAGGAGAAAGGGGGGAAAAAAGGGCCACTACTTCCTTTGCATAATCATCTCTATAAATCTCATTCTTTCCCCTGTTTGCTGGTCACCACCACCGAGTCTCCAGCCATCGAACACCCTCACATGCTGCTGCTTAAAAGGGACAAGAGCTGGGTTCAGCTCAGCGCTGTTGTGCTTCCAAGGGTGGGAGGAGTAGATAAGGGGCAAGGTTTGGTGGCAATTTGGGATGCAAAGAAAGCTTAACGTGCCCTTAGCCTGTGCTGGAGGCAAGGAGGCAGTGAAATAACTAGTGCCTGAAGGAAATTCCACTATTTCTAATTGCTTAAAGGGAGGAAAAGGAAGGGAAGGTGGGAAAGGTGGGAGATGGCGCTCAAAGTGTTTCTAACACTTAGAGCTGCCTGGCGATATGGAATAAAAGAAATGTCAGCATGAAAATCACTTGGAAGTGAAAAATGGAAGCTTTCCATTCCAAACGTGTGGAAACAATGATGTTTTCACTTCACCAACCCCCCCAGTGACACATTTTTCCTTTCCCTCCCCCCTCCCAAGCAACATTTGATTGAAAGCTCCACTTTCTTGTGGGAAGTTTCCATCTTGAGAAAACCGCCTTTCCTGTCAATAAAACTGCTCCTGCTGAGGATTTCCAAGCAGCGTGTGACTCCACGGAATGGTCAAGTGCTGGGAATAACCAATTCAGCATAGCAGAGGCACACATGGTCACAAACCTGTGTCCCCAGGCTGGGAAGGGATGGGTCCATCCAGCCCTGCTGCCCCTGGAGAGCCCAGTAGAGCAACCAGTAGCACCTGGAGCAGCCTTGGGCTGCAGGGCTGAGAGGGATGCTCTTGCAGCTGCAGAAAATCATTCACCTCCAGACTGGATACAGCAAGTTCTGCCATGGAAGTGGATGATTTGTGCTGCTTTTGTCCTGGATCCCTCCCAGCAGCATTTTGGTGAGGGTGAGGAATTGCAGTAGGTGCTGTAACTCTGTGCAGGCAGCACGGGATCAGCTAAAGTGAAGAGGAGCCCAGCTGTCCCCTCTTCTTCTGATCCCCAAGGAAGCAGGCTCCAGACACAGACCCACTGCAGACACCTTCCTGCATCCGCGCCTTGTTCTCTGCCCGGCCGCAGCCGTGTTGCACTGATGGGAAAAAACCATATAAGTAGGTCAGAGCCCCATTTGTCAGCTATTTTGCACCGGGTGGAGTGACTGGAACCGGCAGCTTAATGGATGGATCTCACTTGTGAAATTACCCAGCACAAAAACATATGTACCTGCAGGGCAGAGAGGCTTGGTCACACCAGGAAGAGAGGAGATTTGATCCCATCACCCGCGAAGAATGGAAGAAAAGAGCCTGTTTCCTCTCCTCCTCCCTCCTGTTTTCCCCTTTCCTGTGGCCAGGGCCATGTGCTGTCCCAGGGACTGCTTGCTGGCTGTATTTCTCCTCCCTGGCTGTGCCATAAGGAAGCAGGAGACCAACCTGGCTCACCCAGGAGTCGATTGAGCCTTTTATTACGCTAGGCAGGAAGCTGTATTTACAAGAAGCCCAGGGATGCTCTCTCTACGTTGAACCCGCGCCTGTTCAGACAGAGAAAAAGTGGGGGTAATTTCTTACCCCTTTTAACAACTGCAAATGGATAGAGGAAAGGAACACACACGTGGGAGCAGCTTCGTTCTCTGCATAAGGTCTTAATAACCCAAGCTTCTACTCAATGCTGGATGCCCATGCAGAGGAGCATATGGGTGCTGAGAAGAGGACCGATGTGGACACGCATCCTCAGGTGGGCTTGGAAAGACCCTCTGGATGGAAAGTGAGAACGCTGGGAAGGAACTGCAGCATCCTATTAGTAAAGGCCATCTGAGCCTTTAATTAAAATTTGCCTAATGACCTGGCTGCTTCATCATTTTCACTATCAGAGACCTTAATTTAAAGTGACGGGTACTTAGGCAAAGGCAAAATTCATTTAGCTTCCAAAAGGCATTAAAGGGGCAGAGTGTGGATTCAGCAGTGCCCCTGCCCACTGTGGGCAGAGGTCTGTGTCCACATCACGCTGGGGAATGGCTTGGTGACAATGGGAGGAAAAGGAGGAGGAATGAGCCACACAGAGCAGATGTTTCTTACCCTTAATCACTGCTGGAAAGGGCCCAGATGATGGGATTGTACTTCCACAGAAGGCCCACTCTGCCTTGGTGGCTCTCTTGAGTAGGGTGGTCCCAGCGTTGCCAGCAAGTGATACATCCTGCAAAATGCACACAGACACCATTGATCCAGTGTGGGTTTTCCTCAGGGGGAGGATACAAAGATCCATAGTTCTTCCCCCAAACCTTATTCCTATTCTCCACTTTTTTTGCTGCAAATAGGACATCAGATGCTCTTCGTCCTCAGCAGATGCCCTGCCCCATCCCCAGAGCCACTTGCCACCTCCACCCCTCATCACCCTGCCCATATTCAACAAGTCCACTTTAAATGCTCAAACCTCTCCCAGCAAATTTGCTTCCATTTCCCCACATCACCCAAAAGTGGAAGGAGGAAGCTACCTGGAAAACAACTTACGGGTCTCCCAGCAGTCCCCATGCATCCCTCCCACACCACCAGCCCTGCCCCTGCCCTTGTTCCCACCTGAGCAGCGAAGATCTCTGAAGATCCCATATGCCTTGGCTGGGTCCCAGCACACAGGACAGTGATGCTGAGCCATCCCCCAGCCACCTCCTGCCTCTCAACACAGTGTGTGCAGCCCAGGAAATCCCAGCTGCAGTATTCCTCCCCATCCCTCTCTCTTTGTTAAAGCAGAGGCTGCAATGGATTTAGTGTTCAGCGTTGGTAGTCCAAACCTCATCGTTCATGCCACATTGATTCTCAATTCCAGCCCTGCAGGTTATTTAATTGGGCAGATATCCCTTCAATTTTCTCCTCCAGCGATATTATTGATGGCTGAAGTCTATCCATTTCTTTGCACAGGGCTTCAAAAGGAGCCTGTTAACAATTATAACAATAGTCAAAGACTTTGCTTTCGATTGTACTTCACAGCCCCAAATCTCAAACAATCCATTAAGCCCATCTTAGAGGTATTAATTGTCCCAGGTTCAGTCTAGAGATAGCTTGTGCTGCCCTTCGGGCTGGAATCATTACTCTCCCCTCTCCACTTCTCTTCAACAAGTGCTTTTTAGTGGTGAGCCAGGACTGTGCTCCATGTAAACCTTCCAGCAGGAGCTCACAGCATGGTCCTGCTGGGGTCAGCTGGTACCTCAGGTCTCCAGGTCACCTAAATCACACCTGCACCACTGCATCCGAGTAGGGTACCAGCCGTGGGCAGCACCGGGATGGGTCTGGGTGTACATCAAGCCCTTGCTTTTTAAGCCCTGTGAGCCTGCACTGACCATGGGAATCAACAGGCTGAATACCCCAGCAAATCCCCACTGCAGCACTGGGCCATGGTGGGAGGTGTTGCATGGGAATGCCTTTTCCTGGGCATCTTGTATCCTGGATCCCAAAACCCAAGCAGTGTTTTTTAACAGCCTGGGGGTTATGTGAGTGGGGAAGCTCTCCTCTAGGCTGGTTTGGAGCTTGTTTTATTTTGTGTATTAACAAAAACAGCTTCATCTGTATGTGATGGTCACACCAGTGAAAAAAGAGCTCTCTTACCCCAGTGACTTCCCAGAGGTGCTGAGACCCAATCCTGGCACTGGGAGCATCCCGGTGCTGCTCCAGGGACCTCCCTCTCCTGCAGTGCTGCACAAGGAGTTCTGCTGTGCTGGTCCTTTGCTATCCAGTGGAGGGGCTAAGCCTGCAAGGAGCAAACTGCAGTAAATCACCGTGGCTCCCATTTCACCTCTCCAACATCCAGCGTTGTACACGGGAGGAAATGCTTTAAGTTTTATCCTTTTTTTGTAACTTTTGATGGGTGTAGCCTCAACCTTTATAGTATCTGAAAATGAATATTTTACTGTAGCATAAAAGCTGAAATTGCATGAATTAATTGTATTTAAATATTACGCTGAATAGTTGATTCATGGGGCAGAAGAGCTGCTGGTGGAAGGGAACATTTCAGCCACGCTGGGCAGACCCCAACTGATTTGACCCATAGGTACCATCCCAACAGCCCCAATTTATTTCATTCACGCTTTTCCTTCTTCTTTCTGCATTTTCATGCAGAGGGCTGAAGAACAGCAGGTCTGGGGCTCCTGCAGTGAGCTTTCACCCTGGTGTCTCTCACGCATCCACCTCCCGAGTCCCACAGACCCGTTTCCACAACACCATGATGCCCCCGTGGCCGCATCCACCCTCAGCACCACAATGGGGCTGCTGCTGTGGCAGAGACACGCACCTTGGCAAGTGGGGCTCCAAGAGAACACTTATTGCTGCCGCTAATTACTGTGGCCCTGCACTGCCTCATTAATTCCCCACCGGTCAGAGCAGCGATGCTTCCCGTCTGCAAGCTGCACCAGTGATTTCATGTTTCAAATGAACTCCAGGAGCAGTCGTTCTTTGCAGGAGAATAGTGTGTAATATCTATAATTAAACACAACAGGGATGGGCTAACAAAAGCGTGTGAGGAGCTGAGCAGGGGCAGCTGCTCCATTTGGGATACCCGGAGGGATTCCCTTTGTTGCCAAGGTTTCGGGGAAGGAGTGAGGAGGTTTGCTGGTGCAGCACTGAGGTGGGAGCCACCACCGTGGTGATGCCAGCTTCAACAGGGTGTCCTAGTCTACCCAAAGTAACACCATGAGGTTACTGGGTGCAGGGAGGGGATAGAGATGCAGGAGCAAGGGGATGGTGGTGGCCACTGCATCTCTCCTGCACACTAGCCTTGTCCTTTGCTCTTCTGAATGCATCTAACCCACCTGCACAAGGCGCTGTTCAGGCGCCACCATCAGCCTCACACTGCTGAGAGCTGCCCCAGGAGCTGAGGATAAGGCAGTGAACCCAGGAAGGTCTGGGCTGATGAGAAGGAGGAGGATGGGGAGTCCAGGACCGCAGTAACCTCAAGGTGACTTGAGACAGAGGTGTTTTTACAGGGAGCACAGCGTGAGAAGCTTCTATGCCATCTGCTCCTGATGCCCTGCATCCAGCGAAGCAGGGCACTGCTCCTTCCTACATGCTAAAAATACTCCATAGAAAGAAAATAGAACAGAAAAAGAAGGGAAAAAAGACAGGGAGATGAGAGGAGTATAAACAAAGACTCCATGGAGACCAGAGGCTTCATCATGCTCTTCCCTCTGTACCAGGCCCTTTGCCCCCTTTGCTCCATCAGTCTTTACATCTGAGGGCAGAAACATGCTATTACTGGGTTTGTATAGCACTGGAAGGAGGCACACACATGCACACACATCCCAGCTTTGGGTACAGGCCATCTGCACTGTTAATGGAGCAGAGAGAGTTGAGCTGCTCCTCTCGCTCCACTCATCAGCCAAGCCCAGGAGGTGGCTGGTTGCAGGCGATGGAGAGTCGGGGCTGGTTTTTAGATGATCACCTCCATCCCTGCCCTCCTGGGGTACTGACCTGGGTTAAACCACAACAAGCACTCACCAGAAGCCATCATCTTCACAGCAGCAGGTCCCCAAACCTGAATGATTTTGCTTCAATGGGACCACGCTGATGTCCGTGGGGTGGGCAGTAGGTTAGGACTTGGGCACTCGGGTCCCTGCCTATCTTTTGCCAGGAACTCCAGACAACCTGGGCCAAGCTGCTTTTTCCCCTCTGAGGTTCTGCTTCCCTCCCCATCCAGTTCTGATTCACAGCCTGCACTCTCCAAAGCAATGCTGGCCTTTTGCAGGGCTGATGCACAGTGCAAAGCCCCAATACACAGACAAGTGGGTGTCTGTGGCTGGGCAGGCTGAGAAAATCCTGTCTGAAGGAGGCACACAACAGCTCTAAGTGATGGAAATCCTCCTTCCTCAGGCAGTGAGAGAGGGAAGGGAAAGAAAGAAAAGCTCTTTCTGGGGAAATTAAATTGGACTTCAAATTTACAGGGTCTTCATTTTCTTCTGGTGATAATGAATTAAGCTCTTGCTGGCAGTTATATTGCCGCAGAAATAAGTGCCGGTTAAAAGCACTTTTGGAAACTATGACTTTCATTTTAAAGCTGCCACAATTTACATTTAATCCATTCATTAATTCATTTATTTATGCTGCTCAGGTACAAACCTTGCATCTCTCCCGGGATCCACTGAAATGCTGTTTTTAACCCCAAACCAGTTTCCATGCGGACCTGAGCGCTGGCTCAGGGCACAGCTCCCTGTCAAGAGTTATGCTCAGCATCATGCAGGGCCCTCCGGGAGCTCTGGCTTGGAAGCACTTGAATGAACATCCCTCCTGCCCCGGACCAAAGACACATGTAAAGAGGTATGGCGGGCTCAGTGGTGACCACCACATCTACTGGGCCTCCTAACAGCACTCTGGATCAGATGAGCCAGAAAACTGGCTTTGCCTTTGCACAGCAGGAGGAAAATCCCAGTGATCCTGTATTAATTGATGTGGCTCCCTCTCGTTAAGGATGTCCCTGCTGATGTGGAGCGAGCTCATGCATCTGTGGGCATGGAGTACTCTGGGCTAGAGGAACCAGACAGGAGTTTCCAGTAGCCATAAAAACAGGCAACCAACACAGCAGTGGCCCTCAGGACAGCCCCGAGCAGTGCCCATGGTCCCATCCCACCAGGGAGAGCTGCTCCCTCTGACCCTGACTTACACATGGATCCAGCCCTCACCACCCTTACCTCTTGCTTTCCACAGCCCCTCACATGGCCACAACACCGATGCTTCACTTCCTCCTGCATCCCAGGTCCTCCAAAAGCATCTCTGATACAGGTTTCTGCTCTGCAGCAATCGTGCACAGAAGGTTAAGCAGGGTCAGGCTTTCAGACACCAAAACCTCCTCTTCCATCACCATGGATCCTACCATGCCACCTCGGGCAGGCTCAGCACAGGCAGCTGAGCTGCAGCAGTGCGTTGCAAGGATCTGCTCCCAGCCTAGGAGGGCACAGACAGGCTGCCTTGTGTGGCTGTCACCTACATCTCACCAGGTGGACATGGAGAGCAGCAGCGAGGTCACAACCCGGTGGTGGTGTCCCACAGAGGGAATGTTACCTCCTACCAGCACCATATATCCACTTGTTGCCTCTGGAGCTCTGCGGCACAGCCTCGTGCTGGGAGATTGAACCCAGAGCTTCAGAGAGGTTCAAATCCAGCCCATGGATCGCACATCACACGTGATGATTCCTGCATGCATAAACATTCTGTAATTCCTCCTTAGTCCAAGAACATCACAGCCACATGCTCCATCACCACAGAGCACACACTGGGAAGGACAAGGCTGAGCCTGGGAGCAGTGGGAGTTCTGCCTGCCCAGGGCAAAAGATGCAGAAGAGGGGTAACAAAAGGGTCTGGCTCCACAAAAAGGCCCACACAGCCTCTCTGTGCCAGGGGCTGTTGATGCTACAAGGGCCAATGAATCCCCCCCTCCCATTTCAGGACATGCAAACACTGTTTCTGCAGGAGATGCTCTGCAGTGAGCATGGCTCCATCTCCCAAGACATCACTGCTGGCTTGATTTTGGCAGCCCGGGTGCCATTTCCACCCTCGTGGCTTTGTGAAGCTCCTCAGTGTGTCTCGATGCAGACACCAGCTGCACTGGAGGTTACAGAGCCACTGTGCTCCTGCCAGCAATAGGATCCCAAAGGCTCCCATAATTTATATGGCAGTTTCTATTACTTCCCTTCTTCAAAGGCTTGTTTAATAAATTACCAGTTTATGAATTCCAAAGTGCTCTGTGCAACCCTGAACAAAAGGGAAAGGATAAAAATACAGCCCAGCTCTAATGCATTGCTTTCCAGGATGAAAATCTCTGCCACTATTACAATGATACCCTCTCCCTCCCCGTGCAGATAACACTGCCTGCACAAAACAGAGGACAGCAGCACCCTCTGTCACTGTAGTGCCCAGAAGTACCAACTAAGCTCAAGGCATGGAGCTCCTCGCTGACCAAAGTGCCACAAAGATGTGCAAAGATTCTCCTTGAAGAGCCGAGCCATCCAAGAATGTGGGAAGTGAAGGGAAGGTCTTAAGAAAAAGTTAAGCAAGGAGAAAAGTCCCATTTCTTAGCACTCTGGTCCAGCCACAAACCCATGGCTTTGCCCACTCCTGTGGGCTGGTTTTCCTTTAGCAGCATCTTGTTTGTTCATGGGACACCCTGTGCTCCCCCTGGCACTGCTGCTAACTCCAACAGTGGAGAGCATCCCTCAGGTCAGCCCTGCGTAGTGCAAGGTTTGTGCTGTGCTGTCCCTGCTCAGAGCAGCAGAGGCACCACAGAGGGACCTGGCAGGCCCCTTAAGCCACATCTGAGAACTGCAAGTGACAGAGAGAGAAAGAAGAGAAGAAAGGGACTGATGCATTCATCAGAACATGATGAGTCAGAGACGAACAGCATGGCAGAGGGAAAGCTGCTGCCTGGGTGAGATGGATGGTGGCAGAGTGGAGGTGGCTTGCTGGACACGCTGACATGGGACTTCATCCAGAGCTATGGTCTGCCCTTTTTTAGCCTCCAGCCTTGATTTCCCCTGAGGCTCAAAAGCCGCTCCTGGGATGCTGAGCCCAGCTCAGGCACCGCAACGCAGGCGGGCTCCATGGATGGATGTCACTGGTGCTGCCACTCAGGAGCACTGCTCTCCCACACGGCAGCCAGGAGCAGGGAGGGAAGGTGGTCGAGCTGCTGAGCAGAGAGAAAGCCCCTGCAGTGCTGCCTCTGGAGCCTTTCCACTCTGCCAGGCAGCAAACAGGGGGAACAGAAAGTAAAGAGAAAAGAAATCGATACCCACCACCCATTGTGTCTCCATCTGCCATTGATTTATGGCCCTGCTGAAAAGCCTCGTTGTCCACAATTATTGGGCAGTCAGCTCCTATTTGCCCTGATCTCCTCACCCCTCCTTTCCACCCACCTCCCCAGCAAACCTCATGCTAGCACACAGGGCTCCGTGCAGCAGCTCCCAGGGTGCTCTGTGCCTGGGTACCAGCTGCATCCAGTCCCATGGTGGGGTGGTGACTGCCACCCTCCAAGGGCCTGGGATGGCAGCTGGAGTGCAGAAGCAGGGATGCAGGCATTGAGGACCCAGAGCAGCCAGGTGGACTGCAAGTAGAGCCGACCAGAAAATTACATCTTGCCCTGAGCTGCTGAAAGTTCAGTTTTATCTCACAAGAAGCCACAAGCTGAGCACAAGAAGATTTCCTTCCTAGCCTTGACAACCTTCCCAGCTCGATTTTGCTCTTTTGGCCATTTCTATCATATGTCACGCTGACCCAGGAGGTCAGATTGATCCAGTTAACCCAGCCTTGCAAGAGGCTGCTGGATGAGTTCCCCCCAAGAGACACATTTCATTACAGCAATGTTTCCTGAAGGGGAAGGAGCAGACCATGTCAGAACATAATCAAGTGTCCTAAGAGTCAGCAGTCTGGTGCCTCCATCTGCAGAACCCAGCCCAGCCACCTCCACCACCTCACACTGAACCAGGGGCACCTCAGTTGGATTAAGAATGCTGCTAATCCCAGTCCCCTGGCTGAGCTGTGCCTGCTGGCCTCCTGCCCTCCTCCAGCTCCTCATGCTGTGGCTGAGATAAGCAGCCCTGAAAATTGAGGAATTAACATTGCCTCCCCAAGGCCAGGCTCAGCTTTGGCAAGGGGAAGCAGCCCAAGCAGGCAGAACTTGGATGGGGAGATGTGGGGTAGCTCAGGTCAGGGCAAGTGCTAAGGACCAACCCTTTAGCTGCCTCGGTGATGCTGGGTTACAAGTGCAATGCAAGCAGTGATGGTCTTCCCCAAAGACCTGCTGGAGACCAGTGTCATGGAGAAACACACATAGGGAATAGGTGTGCTGGAACAACAAGGCTGGAGTAATCCTCCTTACAGGGGACCAAGCTGTGAGCTCTTCATGCAGGAAACCTCCCCTTTGGGAGATGAAGCAGAAATTCTTGTTAGGGCACTTCGATGGCTTTGGTCTATGGGGGAGTCTGGAAGCAAAAGCTGCTCGCAGCCATACAGCAGATGAAGCTGATGGGAGAGCTGGTAGGTTTATGCTCCCCTGAACCCATGAGGCAATGATTATTTAGCCTTAGTGAGAAAGAGAGATATTATGGAATGGCTGATTGCAGAGATGAGTCCCGAGTTGAATTTTTGACCTAAATGAACTTGTGATTAAGCAAACGGAAATAAGCCTGCAAGTGAGGATTTTCATTGCAAGCAGAGTGGGCATCAAGAAACAAAAAGGAATTGGTTAGTGAAGCCAGCTGGAGAGAGGTCATGGACACAAACACGCAGGATGCCTGGAACTGCACCAGGTGCAAAGGTGTCAGAAGTGCAAGAAACCCCAAGCAGGAGGAAGAGACACTAAAAATAAAAGCTCACAAGGAAGAGCTTGCAAGGTAATGGGCTGAGCAGTCACTTGAAGAAAGGTGTTAGGAAGAAGCAGGGACCCTGCACAGATTGGAAGAGAGGAGTCCTGGAATGGAGGTCACGGAGGGCACCAAGTTTTCATGAAGTGGAAATTGCATCAAGTCAGTTAAGGTATTGAAACAAATAGGTAGTTACGGAGCCTCAGCATCTGGCTGCCTGAAAGGGAGAAAGAACAAGGGCTGTTATGTGAGAATAGGAGGAAAGATTAAAGGATAACTCGGAGCACATTCCAGCACTACTTGACCTCTGTTTTCAAGCAGGGTGAGGTTGTCCATGGAGGTAAGAGACATGTAAGGATGTGGAACAGGGAAGCAGGAGACAGGAGCAAGCAATTCCCTGGGGTGGTGAAGAAGAGGCACAAGGGAAAGCATTTCTGCTGGCAGTTATTTTTATTACATCAAGATAAAGTATTATTGGTTCAGAATTCAGCACATGTGGGGGCTGTATTTAAACACGAGACACAAGCCCATTAATCTGATCTCAGAGAGGATGAGGCTTCACAGCAGATTCACACAGCAAGGCTAATTGAGAGTAAGCAAACAGTGTTCCCAAGGCTTAGGAAGGGGAGAGCACGCCAGGCTAAGTGGATTACCACATCCCCTTTATCCGCAGGATCAACTGTTCTCATCCACCTGGATAGAACTAAAAGCACCTGGAGATGGGACTACAGGAATGCATAGAAGAAACCTTGCATGGGGCACAGGAGAGACAGGGAGGCACTAACAGCGAGGCACAAAAGATGAGAAACTTCAGCAACCTGACATCAGACACTGCATCTCAAAGGCAGCTTCAGAACATCTGCAGATGGGAAGCACCGTGACACCACAGCAGCACCAGAGGCCCACTGCCTCCGTGTAGGAGCCCTCCTTTTATTTGATCATTAAAATGAAACTCTCAATCTGCCTAAGGCATACAGCGAGACCAAGCCTGCTTAGCACTTTGAACAGAGCCCTCGTTCCCCGAGGGAATATTCAGATGAGACTGGCTGCAAAATAGGAAGATGGGATATTGTAATGCAAGGCCTGAGTGTCCTACAAGCAGAAGGAAATCGCAGCATAACAGCATGGGGTGTAAAATCAGGGACTTGGATTAGAATCCTTCTTCTCTGCCTTTTTTGCCAGTCCCTCGGAAAAAGGACCACATTGAATGGAAGAGGATTATGGGGCAAATCTGGGACTGAGACTAACATAGTCCAGGTACACAGCTGGGAGCAGTACAACCCACTGCTAGGGTAAGGAGTAATGCTGCCGTAGGGAGGAGACAATGAGGAATCTGGCCACCTATGTTTGGGAGACAGGGAGAGCATGAGAAAGGAGCCTGTGTTAGTAAAACAACAGCCAAGAGGGAATATCACCGTCAGCTATAAATACATCAGGGTCTAAATACACAGAAGGGAGAAAAGCTGTTGAAGCCTGAAGACAATGTTGGCACCAGGACAATCAGGCAGAAACTGGCTGTGAATAACTGCAGAAGGAAATGGCCAATTATTCCCATGATCCAGCTTTGGCACTGCAGTCGCAGAGACTTTGCCTGAGGAGCCAGGCCATGGCTGGGGCTGGGAGGGACTGTGTCCATGGCAGCACAGGACCCAAAGAGATGTCCCACGCTCCTCTCCAGCCTCATGCCCAGGAGCTCTTTACCTACAGGAGGTACCAGCTTCTGGGGTCTCCTCTGGGCAGAGGAAGACCTGTTACCATGCAATACTGGAAGCCTTGTCCACAGATGCTCTGCATGCAAAAGCTAACCAGAGCATCTGCTTTCTTCAGAGGTCTTTGTGCACTGCTGTCTAGGGGATGAAGGGTGAGAAGATGTGACATGCAGGGTAGGGGTCAGCAGATGCTCTTTCCAATGCAAAGGGGCAGAAGGACAGCAAGAACAGGCAGCTGTCATGCAAAATCCCCCATCTCCCATGTGGCATCCATGTGCAAAGCTCCCAGCCCTGCTGCAGGAGTCAAACTGCCCTGAAACTTGTCCTTCCAGCCCCTGCCATTCCTAATGGATTAGGAGGGTAAACCCAGCTCTTCCTGGACCAGAAGAGTCAGGACTGCTCTTGAAAAAGGTTGAATACTTCTGGCACAGGGCATGAGCACAAGTTCCTCCTTTCTCTCCTGTTCTAACCCTTACCGCCCACCTGGGACTTCATCTTTCCTTGTGTCTGCTCTGATCTGATCCCCACAGAGCCACACTGCCAACAGCCCTGCACCAAAGTGGCTTTCATGATCTGAGAAAAGCTGACTTCAGCCAGAACACCCCAAAGTGTCACGTGCTTTTGGATGATGCTCTAAGCCCAGGGTTACCTGGTGGTGGAGGCTGCCCAGGACCACATCTGCAGCTGACACAGCACTCTAGATATAGGGTGCTGTCAACTGAGATTTCAGCCAACTGGAAGAAAAAGTAAGGGGCTGTTTCTCCTCCATGCTGACCAGTGCTCACTCCGTATCCAGCAGCCAGAGCAGGGGAACACTGTGTGCCAAGCAGGCCAGTGATTGTGAATAAGAAAGACTGGCCACAGAGGACCTGGAAGCCTGAGCAGTTGATAACCTGCGGAGAGGGCAGTGGTCAGACACAGGCCTGTCTCACAGGCTCCTTTTCTGCCTGACTTCTGCTGTTTTAGCCTTCAGTGACTCCCTGCTACATGGGCAAAGGCACCCAATGATGCTTGCCAAGCACTGAGCTTTCAGGCTGGCTTTCCTGAACCCCTTGTGCACAGGTCTCATGGTCCACCAAGGCCACCGGCTTCCTGCTTACCTCTGTGCACCCAGCTGCACCTATGGCAGAGTGAACTCCTGCACCCTTTGCATCCCTGCACCCACAGACCCATGTAAAGCTTTTGGGCAGGGGTGCAGCTCAATGAGAAGCAGTATCTGCTCTGCTTCTAACCCCCCCCCCCCCCCCCAGTTCTGCAATCCTACTCCATTGCCATGGAAACCCAGCAGTGGGAGACAGGTTGCTTGGCAACACGAACACCCAGCTGGACCATGCTGCTGACCCCAGGTACAGCTTTGGTGCTGGTAGTGATGCTCCTCCCTGTGAAGGGGCTGGTGGGAGAGCAGTCCCAGCCCCAAGAGGTGATGGAATAAGTGGCTCCCACTGGTGCTGTAGTAGCATGTCTCCAGGGATGCCCTGGTCCACCTAGGATCAGAGCTGATCCCTCCCCAGGCCTGGGAACAGCTCCTCTGGTGGGCAGTGGGGAGCTGGTTGCATCAATGCAGTCACATAATGACTTCAACAGCCCCCTAAAGTAACCCTGCTGATGCTTTGGGTTCTGTTTGTACCCAGACAGCTAGAGATAGGATGCACAACAGCCTTCCCCCTTCCTCCTCCTCCCATGGTCTCATAAGTACAACTTTTTTCAGGGAACCCTCAGGTCCACAAGGCACAGCAAAGTTTTCCATGAGAAAATGCAGAGCCCTGGAAAAATGAGGCAGTGAGCAACCCCATTACATCTGATAATGAAGGCAATTGCACGGTGCATATCCTTCAGCACACAGTCTAATCTTGAACAGCTGAAATACAAGAAGGAAGATCACCAAGGTAAGAAGCTGGCATTTGCAAAAGCTGTCTGAAGAACCAGACTATCTGAGATTGCCAAGAGAACAGATAAAAGCAGTCATTACAACCTGCCAAGGTGTGTGTGATAAAACCAAAGATACAGCTGCAGTCATGCACAGAAAACCACTGCAGCCCCTAGCAGAGGCTTTGCCATAGGTGCAAGTTGCATCATACACAGCTAGATGACAGCTGGGGATACAGCCCAAAGTGGGACACACTGATTTTGCATGAACATGCACAATGGTACAGGGTGTACAGAGCAAGCAGCTGCAGAACTTCGCAGCGCTCACTATGAAGCCCTTTTGGCTCTGGTACAAGGCAAAGGAACACAAATGAGTGTGATAAAGCACACAGAGCTCTTACCAGGGTCAGCAGAAACGCAGGGACACGTGGAGCTGACAGAGCTCAAGCAAAACTGCACCTCAAACAGAACATGGAGAGAAAAAGAGGAGCTGCCATCACAGGCAGCGGGAGATGAAAGCAGGGTTAAATGCCGGTGATGGGAGGTTTGATATGGCAATAAGCACAGCAGCACAACCAAAACACTGTGGCAGCAAGTCTGGGGATCACTCGAGGGGATCAAAACCCTGATGGCAGCAGGGAAATCATAAAGATATTTTGCAGTGGAAGAAAGTAAGAGTCTGATGGGAGGCACATCCCGAAAAGCGTTAGCTGAAGCCACCTCGTTTCTGGCCCACCAATGGGAGTGCCAAGGAGCCAGCATGGCCTGCACATGGGGTTACTGCAGCACACAGGGACCCAACAGGTATATGGGAGCTGGCTGGGACCCTGGCATTGCCTTATGGCCAAGGGCATCCTAGGGCACCAGGGCTGAGCTGCAGCAGCTCACTACGGCCACACAGTCCACAAATCACTGAAGCTGGGGTGTTTCCTCCAGCTACTGAAAGCTGGGTCTGGATAGCCCATGGCTGACAGTGAGCAGCTGCTATTGTAAGCCATGGACTGCTGAGTATTCCCAAATCTGCTGTGAAGAGCTGGAATTACTGGCCAGACAACTGGCAAGCTTGATTCAGCTCTGGCCCTTCCCCAAGCTTCTTCTCCCATGGGAGCTAAAGGCACATCCAGCCACCTGCCTTCACCCAGCATCTGCAGGCTGAGGCTTCTCCTGGCTGACCTCTCCCTGGATGCACACACAGATGGGAATCAGGGATCACCATCCTAGGGAAGCATCACACAACACAGCTCCGGCTTCTTCCTTGCCAAGGCTGCTGCAGCTGATCTGAAACGCTGCAAGTGGATCTCAGGCCTGGGGTAGAACCTCTTGGAGGAGAGGCCTCAGAACAATAGGGAAAAGGGAGATGCGTGCTCCAAGTCTGCAGTAAGCTGTACAGACACTTCATCAGAGGAAGCAATCGGGATGAACTGCACAACCCAAAGCTCCTCCAGCTGCAAGAGAATGGAACAAAGGGGAAGAAAAGATTGACCCCAGAGACCAGACACATATTGAATGAAAGAGCAAGGCCACAGATAACACAGCTGGAAGGGCTGGATGTTATACAACACCACCAGAGATGGTGTGGCATCTCAGAAAGCAAGCATAAGTACATAGGATTGAGATGGCCCCATCCACATGAAACACCAGAGAGAAGAGCTGCGACCCTCTGCTCCTCTGTAACCCAGAGCAGCTCCCTGACACCAAGGACACAACCTGTGAAGAGCTGATGATTACCATCATGTTTTCCCTGTAGGACTTCAACCAGAGCACAGGTCAGCACCGCAGTGAGTCACATCACGACACTGCTCTCCAGGTACAACATCCCTGATGAGCTAATCCCAGTGAGCAGACGCCAGCAAAGACAACACAGCGCAGAGCAAGTGTATTACTTATCGGCCACTGGAGTAGCTCACAGACCAGCTAAGCATCCAAGGCAGGTAAACACACCAGCTGTGTACATCCATTCAGTGAAGGCCCTGCCCAGGGTGTTGCTGCTCCCAGAAACAAGCCAGAAGCAAGACTAAGCAGCTGCATGGACAACCAGAGAACTCCATCAAGCAGTTTTTCCACGGAGACTCCCCTTCCACATTGCTTGGGCAGGTACAGACACATGAATTGAACCAGAAGGGGCAAGGAAAGGACAGCAGCAACAGTTGCCAATTCAGACCATTTTTTCCCCCCAAAGCCACCCTCTACTAAGCCCCAGTGGGATGAGAAATGCCAACTAATGGATGGGGACAGCTTTCCCGGTGCCAGCAGAGATGTCCATCTCACCCAGCTCTGCCAATGCAGCCATACAGGCAGGTGGATCCCCAGCAGGGTTTGCATCCCCAAGAATAAACTTTGAAGGGCACAAAGACACACAACCACAACAGAACCATTTTAAAGGCACAAGAAGGCAGCAACCCCCCATGTGAGAGTGTGTCAGTTTAAATACAGCAGCTCTGGATGCCGGGCTGGGAGAGGTTAACCAGATTCCCCAGCAAGCTGTCAACCCCATCCCAATTGACTTAGATCAGCCTTCTAGGGACTGCCTCTGGGCCTTGACCCAATTCATGCACCACGGGTGAGCAGCACTATGGGAATACCCCACTCGGGAAGGGAACCTGGTATAAAGGGTCACCAGAGGGTGGGTTTTTGTTTGCAGTGAGGAGCTGCTCGTGTTTTATTTCCTTGCTTCAGAGTAAGAGAAGCGGGATTTTCTCCATGGAGGTAAGCAGCTAATCGCATTCAGGTTCTCCAACTAATGAAGAAATAAGCTGAATAATTAATTGTCTGAAGATAAATTATTCACAGCCAGTGTGGGAGCAGGGGGCTCAGGGTGTTGTTTACCTATTTTCATCTTACAGAATAATACATGTAACCGCGTCCCTCCTCAGCCCCTTCGAATCACGGCTGTGATGAGAGATGGGCAGCTCAGGGGACCAGGCCCGTTGTATCCCAGGGGAATGGGAGCAGCCTGTTTCAATGATTAGTCACCTTCCAGTAGGAAATGTTATCCAAAGCGAGCTGGCGCCAGATCCTTATATCGCCTTGGGCACATACAGGGATGCTGATGGAGTTGAGTTCATGGGCACATCAGCGCTGTCTCCTAGGCCAGCTTTCTCCCTGAAGCCACCCAAATCCCCCTTCAACCCCACATTTACACATGGCACAATGGAGAACCAGCCCTCGTCATTCTCACCTCTTGCTTTTCACAGGCCTGACTTCTCAGCAGCTCTTGGAACAACTCACTTGACCTGGTACTGCACTGGATGATGAGCCATTAGCCACAATGATAACGGCGTTATGACAGATAACAGTGATTCCAGCTGACAGGCTTATCCTGGAACCCCCCCCCTGCAGCTCAGACCAGGGCAACAACCTTTTGGTAAAGGGATCAGCTGGGACTCAGGCAGCCCTTTGCTTGCTGGGTGTTGAGAGGAGCCCCCATGGCAGTTATCTTATTACTCACCATTGCAAAGGATGATCTTTCACCTTGTGCATGTACATAGAAACAAAGTGGCTTTGCTTGGTTTCCAGCAACTTGCAAGGGCAGCTTTGTGTGGCCCTGTCTGACTGAATGGTGGGATCATTTAATCCCATCACTGCCACTGGGGCCTTTTCTGCTCCGTATTTGCTCCCCTTGTCATGCCTCCCTCACAGCACACCAGCAACTTCACCTTTTCCTCACCAAGTTATTAAATGATACTGAACCAAGAGAGAATCCATAGGAGATCCCAATGGAAACAAGCATTCATTGACCCCTCCATTAATACCTACATTTTGAAACCCCTCAATGACTCACCCAGCAAAAAAAGGCCCTCCTAATTCTCCACAATACACCTGAAGGAAACAAGAGGCCATGGGCTGCTAAACCAAAGGTCTTGAGAAAATCTTAATACACCCTAATCTTAATGCCTGTAGCTATGCAGATGCCTCCACCTGAGACCTGCCATAAAGACCCCACTTCAGTTTGACCTACCCTTCACCAAGCCATGCGGACATACCAAGATATTCCCAGTGCTTCCTCTTTCCCCAGTAACATCTGGAATGGATTTCCCTGTTACTTTGCCTCAGGGTGACTTCATTTCTTGCCCAAGAGCTGCAGTAGTGTTGGGACCCCTCCAGCCCCCAGGAATCACCCAGCTCTTGATCTGGGTGGAAGAAGCAGCAATTTGGGGGGACCGCCTGGCTAAGTACTGTAGCATGCCCTACACAGGCTGATGAACATCAGATGCTCTCCAGGCTACCACAGCCTCCTCTGTTATGGGGTTTATATGCCAACCACAGCACTGTCTGTGGCAAACACACCCTCCTGCCTCCTTCCTTCTGCATTTGGAAGATCTATGGAGCATTCCTTCCTTTTCCACTCTATTTACAATTTTACCATCTGTCTCTAACAACAGCCCCATTTTTGACACAGAAATAAATCCCCTGCTCTATTGAAGTGCTTTCTCGTTGCCTTTCACCCTTCTGATCATTCATAGTCCATTAGTTTCCAATCTCTTCCAACTGCTACCTGTATTTTTAGGCAACTCATTCCTTCTTTTAGCCTTTGCCAAGACTTTTGTCTGTTTTCTCCTTATACCTGTGCACTACTGAGGATGCAACAAGAGCCCCGTTTCACAACACCTGGAATATAACACATTGCTCACTGCCGTCCTGGCAGACCCACACAGTAGGCAGGAGCTGTAATCAAGTTACATTTGCTCCTACTTCAGGCAAGCACAGGTTTTCTTTTCATTGCCTGTTTTTCCCAGCCAGCAATCGCTGTTCTCTGTCAGTGGGGATGAGGTTTGCTCCCAGGTTGGCCTGTGGTACACGCAGGCGCTGCGCTATGAAGTCATCCATTGTTTTGGGTTGGTTGAGGGCTGGTTTGCTCTTCAAGACACAAAGTGTTCCTGGAGTCGCCCCTCATTCTACCCCCGGCTCTTGAATCATCTCCCTAAAGCTCACAAACAGATGGTTCAGCAACTTATCCTCTTTGGCAATAAAACCTGATAGCATTTAAGCAGGCTCTCACCCATTTTCCAGCTTCTTAGATCCCTGGATTCCCATAGGTCAGCATCGCATCGGCTGTGCCTCCACACACCTACCAAGGTCTCAACCCTCACCAGTTTTGCTGCCAAGGGCTTTTAGCGCTTCCTTTTAACACACTGATAACCATAGGAGACACTCAGGCAATGCCAACTCATCAGCACTTCTCATGGCCAGACATGAGGAGCTACAGATGCTGCATTGCCTCAGTCCTCAGTTAAGCAAATTGAGGTTCTCCTAACAGCCTCCAGACCTTGAGAAGGGCTCATATCTGCATGTCAATAGGACTGCTCGCTATAAACTCCCCCTTTAGCCAGCTCAGAGATTAACAGCTCTGCAAGACAGGCTGAGGTACCAGCCTGTTCAGAGCCATGGCAGGCTGCAGCTAGGACCTACAGCAGGGAAGACCATAAGGTGCAGGACCCACAAAGATCACTGTCGGGCTATCTACTTGCCACTGCTGCTCTGCAGAGGTGTGTGCCCATGGCACTTGTTCAAGCCCCATCCTGAGGGCCACAGGCCAGTTCCTCTACCACTATAGCTCCAGCCCTGCTCTAAGGGGACCCCCACAGCCATTTTGGCCCCCATTTCCCTGCCATCAGGACAGGGAATTTGCAGGTGGGTGCAGGAAACCCAAGTCATTGTGTCAGCTGAGTTGGGAGATGCTGAAGCACATCCAGGAAGGGTCAGGCAGGTTTGCACCAAGCCCTGGGCAATGTCACTAACAAGATCTATTGACGTCTTCATGTCCCCTCATAATGTACTGATGCTTCTCCACTTGATCTGGGTCACCTTATGCTCTTCCTAATCCCTCTTCTCTGTGGGGATGCTCAGCGATATCTCTTAACCACACAGCAGTTGCTTGGTTAGGAATCATCCAAGGACTGGAGAGGGAGAAGAGCTGAGGTTTTCCATGGCTGCACCACCAGGAACCTGCAGATCACCAAGAAGCCACTCAAGCTCCTGACCCAGCCTAGCATGAACATGGGGCACACACGAGCTGGTCTGTGACAACCATCACTGAGCTTCCTTGCTGAGAGCAAAGGAAGACGCACCTAAAGGTTAATGCTTCATCTCTTGTTACAGAGGCTGAGAGAGCTGCAAAGCAGCCACACATCCAAAAGATATTCCAGGCAGGGATCAGAGATGGGCAAGCAGGAAAAGGCAAGGCAGGGCTGGCAGGAGGCAGAACCAGAGAGACAGTGGTAAGTGAGTGAAAGCACTTCACTGCAGGAGGGGAAAGAAGAGTTCCACTCGAGATGGAAGTGTGCAACGCTTCTGCTTGCCCCCACCAGCCCTCCTGGAGGGGAGGAACACAGCCCAGGCCAGCCCCCTCATCCCCATGGCAGGAGGGATGCGATGCTCCAGGACTGATGCTCCCTCCACATCAGGAAGGGAGGGGCAGCACGAACAAGCTGTCCAATTCACTCTCCCCCATGCAGTTGTATTTAATACCTTAGATACCTTTTCCAGCAAGACAAACCTCTCAACCCCTCAGATGCAATAGGTAGCTAAGCCGCTCCAATATATCACCTGAATGTCCCATCACTTCCTATGGAGCTGTCCTCAAAGTCCAGCAAAGTACCTTCAGGTGAAGAAGGCTTTCCAAAGGTCTCAAGGAAGCTGGGATGGAGCAGATCATTCGTTGGGCTCCTCCAGTTTGAAGCCGAAAGCTCTGTAAGCCCTTCCTGGGACACCTGGGATGTGAAAGCCACCAGTGACCCCACCAGGCCGCTTGGGTACTGCAGTGCCTGCACATGGCCTCTCCGCTCCCTCCCTGCCCCAGGGAAGTGCTTCGCCAAGAGAAGAAAGTTAACAAATTTGATGTTTGGGGTTCTTTGTTCTTGAAGTGATTGAATTACCAGCTGAGAAAGAGGCACTTGAAAGCAACCTGAGCCTGGTTAAAGCTGGTTATCCATCTCAATTTGCATAATGCTTATGCAAATGGCAGTTTGCATAATATTGTTGTGATCTACCATCACTTTAGGGTTTTATTGCATGGCAAGACCACAGAGGAGATATTGAGCAGCTGCCCAAGCCCTGACTGCAGCTCCGGCACCACCAGCCACGTGTGCCAGAGATGCAGATAGTTCCCCCTCTTGCCCACAGCTTTTGGTCCCTCACAGAATCTGAACCTGCCATTGCCCCTGGGTGATTTCAGAAGGAGACACAGGGCTGCAACTGGCTTCTTGGCATTAATTCCTCAATTAAAACTGATTTGGTGGCTGCCTCGGTGCCTTTTATGAGCCCTCCAGCAGAAGCGATGCCTTGGGAGCAGAGCCAGGCAAACCCAGGAAGAGGAGACTCAGACTCAAGACCAGGTCTTTCCCACTGCCCATCCATCATCCAGCTTCAGCAGATCTGGATTAGGTATTTGGGGCAACTGAACTCATGACCACCCTTTACCCCTGCCCCACGCAGCACCCAAACGTAGGCTGGTTCAGACACATTCCTTACCTGGTAGGACAGAGCTGGCTCCTGGGGTGCCTCCTAAATCCTCCATACACCATCCACATGCCAACCACCATGGGCTCCAGCACTGGGCTCCTTGCAAGGAACAACATCACACAGCTCTTTCAGTGAAGCAGCTCTGGGAGGAGCAAACACTAAAGTCACCCATGGGGTAAAGGCTTCCCTATGGCACGAGGTGCAGCTCTCCCCACAAGCAGGAGCACTGCAGCAGCAGCAGCCACCCCACAGCAGCCACTCTAAAGAAACCCAATTAAACCCAACCAAAAAAAGCCATTGCCAGCCTTTCCTCCACAGGAGCAGAGCCCCACAACCACAGACCTCACTTTGCCACTGGCCAGGCTTTTATCCTCAGCCACCCACCCAGCAGCCATTGCAAGGAAGGTGGATCATCTGCCTGACTGACAGCTGGTAGAGCCATTGGGCTCCCTGCCCCATATTACCTCTGCAGCCCTTCTTGTGCCACTCCTCTAGTGTTGCTGGTGGCTGAGGGTGCCTTGGAGCATGTCACCAAGAGCTATTCTTCATCTCTTAATGCAAAACCATTTGAAAGATGAGGTGAGGTCTAGATTTATCCAGACCTTTGTCCTGCCCCATTTTGCAAGAGGTCTCAGTGCTAAGTTTGCTGTTGGGTCAACCTGTGGTGGTTCCACAGGACCTTGGTGACCCTCATGGTCATCATCATGGTGGTGATGATGGCCACCCTCGTTGCAGCTTTGCAGTGGTGTCACTGGTCCCCCTGTCACTGACTGGGCTGAGGTCAAAGACTGCTTCTGTGAGCTGGGGGTACAAAGCACGGCTAGGACGGAAGGGTGGCTTCCTTCTCCTACCTCTGGGATCAGCAGCACACAGCCTTCATGAGGTCCACATGAGGAAGAAGGCATCATCAAGCACTGCCATTTACATCAAGCAAAAGGCTGGATTTGACCCTGCAGCCCCACTTGTGTTACAGTCACACCATACAAACACTTTTGGACAGCAGCATCTAGCTGCGGTGCCAGGGCTGCGGCCATGAGTGGCACCTTCCCCACTGTGTCCTTGCTCCAGTGCCAGAGCTCGGAGTGGTTTTACCTCCTCCTATCTCCAGGTTATGAAAGCTACAGCAGGGGGATGGGAGGCAGCATCCTGGAAAGAACCCCAAAACTGGCAGAAAAGCAGCTCTTTAGCGATCAATCCGAAACCACGGGGATACAAACACAGTGCGAACTGGCTGCTCTGCCTCAGCCTGAGCAGGACCTTCCCGGAAAGGCTGAGCTCCAAGTGCATTTAGCAACATCATCTTCTTGAGAGAAGTTGTGCAATGGAGGAAGAAGGGAGGCTGATGGGCTCTCGGGGTCCCTTCCCTGCCTCAGGCTTTCCTGCAGGAGACATATAGAGACATAAACAACACGGATCAAACAGAGCAGTGGTGAGGAAAAGCTCCCCAGCTCTGCATTGTATTTGGGTTCAAATCCCAACTCTAGTGAAAATTGAGTTGTTCAGACTAAGTGGAGCAGCTTCAAAGGAGACTGTGGGTACCCACCTGTGGCTGCAAGGCCTTCCCCTTGCAGCCCTCGATGCTGGTCTCTCCTCTGGAGCTTTCTCCACCAGCCGGATCTGTGCCTGCATCTCTCCCTCCCCTGCAGGTATCTGACAGACAGCGTGATGGATAGAGCTGTGGAGGGAATACCACCATGAGCATCAATACCCAGCAGAAAGCCATCACTCCCTTCAATGCACACTTAGGAGGCAGATGAAGCTTTGCTTCTTACCAAGGACACGATTCAAGACCCAGAACAACTAAACCCAGCTCAGCTCTGGGCTGCAGCTCCCTCCCTGGGCCCGCTCCTAGGCAGCATTTTACGTACCTGAGTGATCCATAGGGATGTCAAACACTGAGTGACACACTTGGGAGCTGGAAAACATGAAGAGGTGCTGCCACGTTCAACTGTGGGAAACTGAGCCAAATGGGAGCTGCTGTGGTGTTCATCTCCTCTGGTTTGTTCCCTTCCTCATCGTGGCTGCTTACCTGCATGTAAATGGCTTTATTAGGATTTCCTAGTCTACTTTGGCTTTCCCAGGGCTGGAAGGATCAGCTGACAGTGCATTCCATGCAGCCTGATCTCACAGTGGCTCCTAGCAGTGATGGCTTAGGATGCGTGCAGACCCCCTAAGCTCTCCTTGCAAGCAGTCCCCATACACGCAGTCGCAGAGCGGTTACTCCCTATTGATTGGGGTTGGGGGGGACATGACACGAGGTCCCACAGGCCAGCGAGTCCTGAGCAGCCCCGGCAGGGGAGGGACCCTCAGCAGAATGAAAACCAGATGGTGGTTTCTCTCCATGACATGAGAGAGGGGACCCAAAGCCAAGTGGGAGACCACAAACCAGGCTGGAACCTGGGAGTGCGCTTGCCCTTCCCTTCTGCTTGTTCTTCCTCTCTCACCGTTTGCTGTGGGATCTCTAGCTGTATCCCTAATCATGAACCACACTCCAACAGGACCACCCTTCTGCATCCCTGCACTCCATGTGTGCATGACCCTCACTTCAGCCTATGTCGCTCCGAATCAGGAATGACACCAGGAGGGTCTGGAAAGCAGCTCATGACCATACTGGGGATGGAGAATATGGGCAAAGGCACCTTCCCATACCCAGGACAATCCCCGGCTCTCTCCCAAGTCCCTACTACCCTCCCAGCCTCTTCTCCCTGCTCCCCCCACTCTGGGTGCCAATGAGGACAACACACAACACTGAGACCCCTTACCACCCCAATCAGTCCCAACCCATCGGGCCCCTGCTCACACACCAGGCTCAGCTCCTCTCTCCCACCAGCAGCATCTTCTGCCCACTCGCCTTGGCAAAAGCCACACTTCAAAGCTGTGCAAACAGGGCTGCTGAGCTCCCCAACTTTCCCCGACATCAAAAGCTTTACTGAGTTCTGTTTTGCACCACACCAAGAGCCCACTGGGATATGGCAAGTTTGCTTTTCCTAAGAAGAAGCCAGACCACGGGAGCCCCAGTATAAATTCCTCTGCAGGACCAGAAACTCAAGTAAAAGGAGGAGGAGAAAGCTGGGGTTGGAGACATGAGCTTCCTCCTTGCTTTGTTTCCTTCCCTTATGGGTGTCCTTCAGCCTTGATCTGCTTCCTGTTCCCTACTCTGTTCTGGTAGAGCTTGCTGAACATACGAACCGGTGACATCCATCAGAGATTTCGGTTCAGCCAGTGGAAAACTGAGGTTCTTGGGAAGAGGATTTATTCATAGGCCTGAGCCTGACACATGCGAGGCTGCTGCAGGGTGGATGGGCCCTGCTGGGGGCTCTTGCTGGGGACATGCTGGGAGGACGTGTTCTCTTCTACGTGGCTGGAAGGAGCATCTTGGCTGGCTGTACAAGGTGCCCCGTGGCGAGTCATGCTGCAGAGCAGGATGAGTGGCTGGAGAGCTGTCGCTGGAGCATCATATAGCAACACTGAACTGCTTGATCCCCGCTGACACTGCCCCAGGGAGGCACAGGGACCATAAAGGGATCACTTACACCCACTCCTTGGAAAGGATGTCCTGGATCACGCCAGTTGCCTGCTGTTGAAGGCAAGCAGGTTTTACGATCATCTATTACATTGATGTATCAGCCTCTGTCTCAAAACTGCATAGGCTGCTTTCCTCCCTAATTCCTGAGCCTCCTTTACATCTACATTTGAGCTCAGATGTATCACTGCCTAGTTTCTACTGAGTTTTCCACTGCAAAGACAGTCCTTTAACCTGAAGAGCTCTTCTCCTTTCCTGACATGTTCTTAACCCCCTTTGTAACAGGCCAAGGAACCCGTTCTCTGTGCTTCCTCTCATCAAACAGATACTCCACTCCCTACAGCAGCAGCAGAGTCCTTTCCTGCCCTCCCTCTGTTTGTCTGTTTGCCTTCAGGAAAACAGCAGAAGAGTAAGGAGTATTGCAGATGAATCCCTCCAGTGATTCCATCAATCAGAGGCATCCATTCTCCCTTCTCTACACTGATGGTGCTTCCCCGTGCTGTCACTCACGCACTGAGCTGAGGTCAGGAACCAAGTTACTCTGTTGTCCTCAGGACTGATCTCCTGTAAGCCAGGCACCACGGCACACAGCACACCAAGCTGTCAGCTCCTCTTCAGCAAGCTCCTCGTGCACTTTCCACTCTCCCATTAATCCCTGTCCTCATGAATAATTTCCCACCAGGCACTGTATCAGGTACCTTACCGGAGCAGGGAGAGACCTACAGCATCCCCTCTGTCCAGCACCTAACGTGAGATGAGCCTGACATCTCCTTTACTGCGCTTCATGTCATCTTCTAACTAGCTCTGTGGTTTTAATGACTCCCTCCAACCTTGTTCTAAAGCCTTGCATACTCGAGGGGCTGGACTAATGTGTCTGCAGTGGCTCAGATCATTCATGTTTCCATTTCCCAAACAGGGAGTGAAGAGCTTGGGTCAGGAAGTATGAGATCTAGAACCACGTATCCTCTGCTGTGCCCATGCCATGGTTCATGGGGAAGGTGGGGAGTCCCTGCACAGGCAGGGAGGGAGAGGAAAGGGCTGTATTTGGGTCACACCAATCCATCCTTCACATCATGGCTGTGACAGTGGCCAAGAGCAGATGCCTGGAGACTGATGACAAGGACAGGGAAGCATCCAGTCCTGCTTCTGTGTTCAGGGGGAAGGAAATCCTGACTCAGAAATCACCTCTTCATTCTGGGGCTTACCCGCCTGTGATAACCTTCTCCCCAGTTAATGTTCCTGATCACTCACTTACATTACACAGTGCAGGATAACATCCATGCTGGGAGGTGGATCCGGGGGAAGTCACAACATGCCTGGGCATGGGAAGTATCTTACCTAAGGAAGGGGTGGTTTTGCCCAGAGTCCACTCTGCAGCATGACTTGAACTGGCAGGATCCCTCTGAGCTGATCTTTAGTCAAGGAGAACTGACAGACAGCGCTGGGCTGGGAAATGCTCCAGGCAGATTTCCTGGAAAACAGAGGAGGGCTGTGGAGCAGGTCCTGAAAAGGAGCTCTTGCACAGTGCTGGTGATGCTTATGTGCAGGGCCTGCTTTCTGGTACCATCCACAGAGCTCAGCATGGCTGGGGTAGGTGCCGGGCTCAGTCTGAAGTGAGAAACTATTGTTGGTTGAGGATGCTCCAATACAAACACCTGAAGACAGAAATGCTGCTCAATCCCACAAGTCCAAGTCCTTCAGGAAAATGGCTTGTTAGGGTCAGAGGAGTTTTTGCAGTCCTTTCATGCCCCTCATCTTTGCTTCCTCTCTCCTTTTTAATGCTGGTGCAAACATCCTCCTTGCTTGCAGCACTTTGTGATGAGGAACCACTCTGACTGCCAGTGTTGATGTGTTTTAGGAAAGAAAAGGGGGAAAAGAGGCTGGGTGCACTGGGGATATCTCATCCCTGGCTAGGGTGCCTTCAGGAGCATGGAGAGTGGTCCAGGGAGGCTGTGGCACAGCTCTGCCCTGGTGCGATGCTCAGCGTCCCCTTGCTGCTCCCCCAGCTCCAATCAGTTCCCCCCACTTCCAGCCCCAGGGAGGTGCAAGGCTGCAGTTCACACTCAAGTGATGCATCCCAGATTGAGGGTGGCAGCGCTGTCACCCCCACGCTGTCACCCCCTTGTTCCTGCAGCCACCCAGCCAAGACCAAGAACCACTGCCCTGGGTGCAGGGAGAGCGCAGGAGATCTGCAGCCTTGGAGTGATGGGCTGTGAGGCCAGAGGGAAGGGGACCAGGGATGGGATGGAACTAGTACATGAGGGGGCTCCCAGGGACCCTATGGGGTAGGAAACCCCACAGCGTGAGCTGCCAGCACCTGAAGGGGACAGTGACACAAGGTAATGGTGACCTTTCCAAGAGGAGACCCATTGTCAAGCACTGGGCACGCACTGAGTTTCGTTGGGGATTCCTGCTTGCTGCTCGCTCCTCCACAGATGGCAGAGCCCAAACCAGCCCCAAACATACTTGCCTGCATCCTGTCCTGCTTTGAGATGTTTCCACTCTGGAAATGACAACCATGGGACCCAAACTTTCCCCCCTTCCTTGTGCCCCATCAACAGCCTGTGCTTGGTGGGATTTGTCCAGGTGAAAGAGCCCCAGCCTTCAGCATCCCTGGGCAGTCCATGGCAGGAGGTCATGGGGAATTTAGGAGAAGACAGCAGCATTCTCCTGGTCTCCTGGGACCATCACCTGCACCGGGACATTTGTTTCTCCTCTTTCCTTTTCCCTCTGTCTGCTAAGCCTGGCTGGAAAACAAGAAAAACACCATTCTCTTCATCAAAACCTTCCCACAAATGAACATTTTCTGTCTGGTCTCATTTTTGCTAATATATTCTGTTATTTTCTCTTGCTCTCCATAGGAGACTTTCCTGCAGCTTCTCTGTTCAGTTTTATTTCATCTTAACTGGGAATCCCTTTTAATTAAAGGCAGAGGGAAAAGCCCTTCAGTCCCATTCATCTCCAAGCAAATTGGTCCTTCTCTCTTTCGAAGAGACTCAAGATACAGTTTAGGCTTGGATGCATTTCACAAAGCGATCAGCAAACTCCAAGCAGCAGGATCAGCCCCACACCACAGTTTCTCATTTCCCTTTGGCTCCTATTCCCCAGACCTTCAAATCACCAATTCATTCCAAACCCAGTTCCCATCACTTGAAGGAATCAGCTGCTGTGCAAAACTGAACACGAGCAAATAACATCGCTGACAACTTTCCAGCCCGGCACATAAAGCAGCTCTTGGTGTCCCCAGATCTGTGCTGCTCACACAGGGTTTCTAGAAACAATATGAACTGATTGTCAAGTGGGCAGTAACATGCAACTGGAGACACAGCAGCATGCCCTCTGCTCACAAGAGCCCATTTCCTTCCTGCATGGCCAATTCCCACTGCCCGGCGTAGGAGCGTGGTGCTGGGGTGGGATGTGGTGCTACACGGTGCAGTGGAGCCATCGCTTGTGGTGTCAGGGCTGGTGCCATCGCAGCACAGAGGCACTGATGGGGCTGTACCCTGGCAGTGCCATGCAGGCACCCCAAACCTAGCAGCCCCCAAAGCAGGGAGCAGGGGCTGAGTATGGCACCCTGTGTCTGCCTTGCAGCACAAGCTAGACTAATGCATGGTGGTGGCTTAAGTGCTCTCCAGGGAGATTAAGTGCCAGTAATTAATCTTCAGTGCTCAGATAACCAATTATACATGTGAGAGACACAGGCAACACGCTGGATTTGGGATAGGGGCACCAGCAAATGGCTGTAGGGGATGCTGGTGTGCCCGACACCCAGCCGGGATGGGGATGGTTCTGCTGCATCCCCTGCTCTTACCTAGGAGTAGGGCAAGGGCAAGGGGCGGTGGACAAGGAGAGGCAATCCTGAGCTGGGGACTGAACTGAGGCTCAGGTTCAAATAAGCTGTCTGGGAGCTGGAGCACAATGTCCCCCCGAAGCTGGTGCTTTCCCAGCTGGATCCGCTCCCCAGGCTGAACACCGTGGGGTCTGCGTCAGAGATGGAGGCACCATCTCTCGTTAAAAGGCCTCTTCCATTTCTGATTTCTCTAATACAACTGAGTAATAGTAGTGACATGTCAAAATGGTCTTTTATTATGATCCATTTATGCCATTAATGTGATATCCTCCTCTTGGATTGCTTAGTTATGTATTAATACTGAAAGAAAGCCGACGTTTCTTTTAGCTCTTCATTGTCTAAAATGAGTCCCAAAGCCTCCGTGTGATGGATTGGCATTATTTTTAGCTGTGATCATGCCTTGATGCTCTGAAATTAGGAACATGTTTTTAAAATATTGTACCACATGCATTTGTCTTATTTTGCTGAATCTCTGTCTCACCAGTTATCAGTCTGGTTTTATTGTAGAATCATTAGTGCTAGTTAGAAGTCTGATGTATGTATATGACATCATTTATTTGCTGTTCTTTGCATAACAAGGAATGGGAAGATAAAACATGAACCTGGGGGAATGGTCTGTTGATGTTTTAATAGAGAACTTTCATAACGAATGGCTTTGCTGGGGCATCATTATGTCCAGCCAGTGTTAGAGGTCTAAGGGAATGCACTGAGGATTCAGGAGAGAGTTACAGGAATGAACCTGGGGAAGATGCTGTGCAGCGACAGACTAAAGGGATTTGACCTGTTTGATTCATCAAAGAACATCAAAAGCTGAAAGTGAAAGGGACAAATACCCTCACCAGGAGGAAATATGAAAGGGTTTATTAAATCTCACAGACCAAACAATGCTACCACCTGGAAATTTAGTCTGGACACTGCAGGTCAGAAGCTGCCAGCACAGGGTTTTAATAGAGATCAGACCAAGGACTGATGCTGGAAGACCCGGAGCCCTGCATCCACTGGCACGATTTCCTCCCTAGATCCCATAGTGCAGGGCTAAGGGGTTGGTAATGGAAGCTTCCTCCTCAGCAGCCCAGCAGCACTGAGTCCATCCCTGTCGTTGTGCTCAGCTGGGAGCACACGCTGCGTTATTTGCCGCTTTATATAATGGGATGCTATGAAGAGGTGCATTAGCCCAACACAAATTACTGGGCTGGGGAAAAAACCTCCTGTTGGTGTTGAATGAATCAACTCCTTCATGTCATGGCTTCAGCTGCCCTGAAAAGTGGATGAAATGATGGCTGTTCTGCTCCCTATTGCAAGGGAGTTTATTGCTGTGAATGCGAGGGGTGTTTCCTGCTGGTTTCGTCGGCAGAAGCGATGGAGAAGCCTTCATCCCTGTGTGGAGTGAGGAGCCGGCCATGGAGAAAAACCACCCTCAAACACAAAACCCCAATAGCAAATCCCAAATCCCGGCCATCTCCTGTCCAGGCATGGGGTCCCCAGTTAATGCCTCCTTCTGCCCCCAGCTCTTGCCTTTGTCAATACAAAAGAAAGGCATAAAATGGACAAAAATGGTGCTGATCATGGGGAGAGGATTGGTCCAAAACATGGGGACATGAGACCATCTCTTCCTCATGCTCACTGCTGGGGTAGGTAACAGCAGCCGCTCCATTCGGCTGATGAACAGGAGCCCTTCTCCTCTAGACATGTGATGGATGGTCCCAATTATATTCTTCCAGCACTGATTTAATGCAATGTTTTATTAATAGCAACAATCAGAGGAAAGCAAACAGCTTATTCTGCACACACCATTCCCTTTCTCCTTTTATGTTCCCATGTTCACCTACACTCCAAGTCCCCGATGCCGCAGCATCAGGAGGAAGAGGAGGGTGGGGAGAAACAAGCAGAGAATCACGGAGCAAGGCAATAGCTCATTAGGATATCCTCAGCAGAATTAATACGATTGTGACAATACTTTCTTCACTCATTCCTGATGGATCACTTACAGGAAACTGCAGATTGCTGGTTTGTTTCTTTGGGTGTTAAAAGAGCATGTGCAAGGATGGGGAAAAATAATCCACAGTTTTGCATTAGTGGTTTTAATACTCTTGTTACAGGAGTGATGGGAGGAACATCATAAATCCATCAGAGGTGTCCCCAGCACAGCACTGGTAGGACTCGGTCCTGGCTGCGCTCTTTGCTCAGGGCCAAGTTCCTTCCCCAACCTGCCAAGCCGTGTTGCCAGGGAAGATGCTCCTAGCTGGAACTGCAGCTCCCACCTTGGCAAGGGAGGTGAAGAGGGAATCCCTGGGAGCTGGGGTGTTGGTGGGATCAGCAGCTCCGAGATGTGTGGGATGGACCCTGCAGCGCTAATGGGGAAGCAGCATGCTTCAAAGAAGCACAACACAGACCAAAGCATCCTCATGTCAAAGCTTGCCACGTGCCAAGACTAAAGCCAATCTCCTCCTTCTTTCGCTCCTTGAACCCTCCCTTCATCAGCAGCTCTCCATCATCTCTCTCCCTGTTTGCTTTTGTATTTGGGAGCCTGTTTGTGTATTTACTCATTCGATTGCTTTAACAGTGATACAAAGTCCCTGTGGCCGGTGGTGATAAACCCAGCAGCCACGTGCTCTCTTTACTTTGTTATTCCAATTGTCGCTCCTGGCTCCAACATGGAATTTAAAGTTCTTTTCAATCAAAAGCGCTCTATATTGTGGTTAAATGATTTCCTTTCCCCCCGGAGAATCATTAATCAGGCACATGATCTAATATCTCTCGCTCCTTCTCAACCTCTTTTGGTAAGTTCTTCAAAGAAGGCAAGGGGGGGGGGAGAAGGAAAAAGGGAGAGAAAGATTAAATGGAGCAGGTGTCACGTTTATCTTATTTCCAGTGCAAATACAACCCACAAGTGCCAGGCTCAAACCAGACCCTCAACAAAACCTGCAGAATGTTCTCTAAATGCATGATTCTTGGCTCTCTTGTGTTTGTTTGCAATTTGCAGTCATCCTCCCAATCCTCCTGCCAAGTAAAAGCTGCTCTGGGAATGAGCTCATCGGAGCCGATTCCATAGGGCGGAGGAATCAATTGCCTTGCCATGTCCCGTCTGCATCCCCTTCCCAAGTCACTGCCCTGCACAGCCCTCATCCCAAAGCAGCCCAGCATCCCTTCCCAAAACACAGCTCTGAGATGCACAAAGCTGAACTTTGCCATTAAAACCTCTCCTCAGCACTGGCTCTGCAGCAGTGGAGAGAGGGATCTCCAGATGCAAATCCTAAAATAAACCCTAGTTTAGCACTACTGTGTTTTTCAACGCAATTAAATTTATGATTTGGAGCCTCCATGGCTTTCCATGCTCGCTTTCTAAGGTGACTGTGGCTGGATTGTGCCCTTTTCAGTGGCCCTTTTCAGGTGCTGTCCCCTGCACCCCAACACTAGCCCATGACCTCTGGGTCACATCCTGCTGAAGGGCAGCCTTAAATACACGGGAGCTGTGCTGGGGTGCTGGGACCCACGGGGGTCTGGTGGTACAGACCATTTCCATGGCTCCTTGGGAATGTGGGGAATATCCTGTGGGGAATCCCGTGTATTTGGGAGTGAGGGTGATAAATCCCCTTTAACCTGCTGCTGTAGGAAAATGCGGCTCATCCACCATGTGGGGCCCAAGCCATGCACCCATGGCTGGAGCAGAATGACAGCCCAGGGGGTTCTGAGCACCAGCACCAGTGAGATGTCCTTAGTGCCCATCAGAAACCCCAGCTGCACCCCAAGAAAGAGAAAATAAAGCTGTTTTTCAATGGAAAATTGGAGATTTTAACCAAGTGGTTTCCACTGATAACTGCAATGCTCTGAGCGCATCAGTGCACATAGCCACTCTGCTCTGCCCCGCGGCTGGGAAGTCCTGTTTGGCTTGTTTTACCATTGGAAACCACCAGATACTGCAGGAGATGGAAAACGCAGCTTGTGTGCAAGCCCCTGTGCCGTGTGCATCCATCCTAGCTCCAGGTCTCCGAGCTCACCAGAAGCAGCTTGTTCTATTCAGCACTGGAGATCCCAGGGTCAGCCCCATCCTGTTTCCCAGATGGTGGCTGTCGCGTGTCACCGAGTTACACAGGCAGGAGCACAGGGACCAGCCAGTGCTCTGCAAGGCTGCGCAAGGGCTTGGAAAGGGTTTTGTGCTCTTTGTGTTACTAAACCCAGGTAGAATCCAAAGGGGGGTCATCACCCTTGACACGTGGGACCGTAATCATTTGTGATGGGGACAATACAACCAGGCTGCTGCAGATGCTGTCGCCGGTGCTGACCTCTCAGGTGTTGCTTTTAAGGCTCTTCAGCTTTTAAGAAGCTGCTGCTGTGTTTTATTCATGCACCTTGCCTGGGGATGGAGGTTTGGGCCAAGAACAGGGGGAAATCAAAAGGGAGAAGGTGCCAAAGCACAGGTGTAGCACGCTCGGCTGTGGCCAGGGGATTTCAGGGCTGCCTTTCCCTTGGCTATGTGGGGTAGCAGCATGGTTCCCACACCTCTCCCTGCTCCACACTGTACTTTGCTCCTGTAGCACATTCACTGGTTTTAAAATCACTGCAATTATTATTCGGGGGGGGGGGTGTTTTCAGTTGCAAGTGTCTGATGTAAGGCAAGTGCAGGGCTGCTGCAGGGCATGGTGGGTTATGAAGCACAGGTATGTGCCTCATGCCCTGGGACACAACATAAGACCTGAACTTGGCAGCAGAGAGGATCAAGCTGATGGCAGCTGAGAACATCCAACTCATTCTGCTGATGCAGACACAAGGGGCACAGGAGGGGGAAAAGGGCTGTTGATGCCCTAAGTGCCCTACTGAGTTGGCTGACAGCAGCAGATCTACCCAGCCCATAAACTGTATGACTGCACTTACAGTTATGCTCTTCCTAAGCTACAGGCAAGGAGGAGATAAATCATGTGAAGGAGGAAGAAGAGGATGAGGGTAGCACAGGGATTCAAAATCCTGGGAAGCTAAAAAGGAAAGCAAGGAACAAACCCTGCTCTACCACCACTGCCTGCCCCATTCCATCAGCTCTTGCAGGTCTGGAGATGCCCACAGGACCCCCTCCTGAATCCCCATCCCATTTAAATGCTTCCTTCCCTTTTCCTTTCCTTTCCTTTCCTTTCCTTTCCTTTCCTTTCCTTTCCTTTCCTTTCCTTTCCTTTCCTTTCCTTTCCTTTCCTTTCCTTTCCTTTCCTTTCCTTTCCTTTCCTTTCCTTTCCTTTCCTTTCCTTTCCTTTCCTTTCCTTTCCTTTCCTTTCCTTTCCTTTCCTTTCCTTTCCTTTCCTTTCCTTTCCTTTCCTTTCCTTTCCTTTCCTTTCCTTTCCTTTCCTTTCCTTTCCTTTCCTTTCCTTTCCATCCTTCTGCCCTTCCATTTATTGACACAGCTAAACATGGACCATCCCATCCTGCTTGAGGAGCCTCCTTCCTGCTCTCTTTACCTTTCCAGGGCTATAGGGAGCTGTTTGGGTGCGGTGGAAAAGCCCCTGATTTACTCTGCTACCTGGGCGGATGGTCAGGAAGGGCTCAGCTCCGCTCCAGCCCTCATCAACGCTCTCCCAAAGAGGCTGTGTTTCCAAAGTCAAAATGTTCCTTGCAGGGGGAGGGAGAAGACTTAATAGGAGAGGTGGCAGGAGGAAGGGAAGTGCTTTTATAGCACAGGATGTTAATTGCTTGATGGGCTCCTGTTGCACAGCATGCCTGGGAAGCAGCCACATCCCAGAGATGTGTTTGTCACCACACACAGTCTGTGCTGTGGAGCAGATGTCAAGGGGGGACAAACACAAGAGGCCTCTTACCTGCACACTGAAACACTGTAGTTACCCTTGTCAGCCCTTCCTAGAAGAGCCAAGCTGCTTGGGTTTGCTCATGGTTTCCTCACACCAGGAGGACTCAGATGGGAGTTACTATGTGGTGACAACCAGGGCTGAGCTCCCTTTTTCTATGCTACAGCCCCACAGGGGCTATGGCAGCACAAACCAATCCCGATGAGGATCACACAGGTGATTCTATTAAGCTCTGGATGAGGTGATGCCCTGTTAGACATAGGGGAGAAAAGAAAGCTTAACACACACGGGATAAAAGGAGGGGGAGCCTGGGATGGAGCTGAGTTTGTCAGGCAGCAGGATGGCGACTGGGGATGTGTGCACCCTCCCAAAGCTGCCATCACCTTCACAGCCCTCACCAGCTTCACACCAGTGCCACAGAGGCAGGGACACCTCAATCCCTGCTGCTGGAAGGTTGATGGATGGGGAATGCTGCACACATGTGGGAAAACCCCTGTGAGCTTCTCCCAGCAGATCTCCTATAGCCATTAACAGGTTGGAGGGGGCAATGGAGATCCAGGGCAGCGGTTCCCTGCATGTGCAAGAGCATCTCCTCTGAGCACCACACCTCAGCAGCAGTTCCAGACATCAGCGTGGCAAAGCTGTGAAGGGTGAGAATGCAAGGGAACGGAGGCATTATGTAGGAAATAAAGGCAGTTACAGTTGCTTCAAAACATTTTCGCAGCGAGGGCTCAGGGCTTTTAATCAACTCCTTTTTTTTCTTGCAGGTTCTTCTTCCTGACAAACATTTGCAGAGGGAAAAAGAGACGAAAGAAAAGAGAGAAAAACAGTTTTAGCTGCCAATCTGTTGCTTGCAAAGCCATGAAAGCACCTGGAGAGAGACGAGCGTGTGTTATAGATAAGGAAAAGCATTTTGTGCATTCTCCATGCGGAAAAGTCTTTCTAGGACCCTTCCGTCCTGAGACCTCCCATGTCCCTAACATGCTCCGAGCTATTAAAGAATCACAGGATCATAGAATGGCTTGTGTTGGAAGGGATGTTCAAGCTCATCCAGTTCCAACCCCCTGCCACAGGCAGGGACACCTTCCACTGGAGCAGGTTGCTCCAAGCCCTGTGCAGCCTGGCCTTGAACACTGCCAGGGATGGGGCATCTTCCCTCTTAGTAAAATCTGCCTCCTTCCCCATTTACCTCTTCTTTTCTTTTGGGGAAGTTGATGATTTCTACCTTTCACCCCACACCACAGGGCTGGAAAGGGGATTTCTCATCTCACACAAGTCAGGGATAGCCACAGAGCCCCGTGACACCCGGAGAAGTGCACTTGGGACACCTAAGCTACAAAAAGACTTATGGCAAAGCTGCCACAGGAGACAACGTTGGGTTGTCTCAGGAAGACAACTGAGAGGCCTAAACTCACCCTTTATTCAGTTTTACTTGGCCAGGCGTGAGCCCAAGTACGTGGGAGTCTCCCCCCCCTAAGGCACAGGAGCAGAAAGTAAAGAGATATATATGAGCTTGTCAAGCCAATCGAGGCCATGGGAACGGAGAGCCGTGCCAGCCTTCCGCTGCTCCACCATGCAGGGAAGCAGAACTAGAGAGGCAACAAGGAGAGAAAGAGAGAGAACCATCCTCTAAAGGCTGTTTTTAAGACAACCCTTCCACCCTAGGGCTTGTTTTAACAGCCCAAGCTGCACACTACATACATCCCCTTTTACTTACGATGATGATTACGGGCTGCTGCAGGGTTCCCTGGATCGCAGAGAGGCAGTGCCAGCGCTATTAAGGCATTTTGTCTTCCTCTAAAATCACATAAAGACCTTTCCCGTGCTCCTCTTGCTGGGCAATAAAAAGGGAAAACCAATCCAGGGCTGAGCCAGCTGCTCTGCGGCTGGATGGGCAACGCGCCTTGTTAGGCACAATGAAGTGCTCTCCGCTTAACCCCAGGCCACCAGCAGGGACAATCAGGGCAAGGATGAAGGGAAGGGCTGGGAGCAGCATCCACTGGCACACAGGCACCAGCTCAGCACACACTGTTAGTGCATCTTAGGGATGTGTCCCTGTCCCGGAGCAAAAAGTGGGAAGTCTCCACTTGCCTGGTCCCTGCATGAGCGCCCCACTGCCAGCCCTGGGCTTGGCTTTGCTCCCTGGGGATGGAAGCGCACAGCCAAGCCAGCCAAAGAAGTATTCTGGGGAATTAATCAGTTCAATTGAAGTGTGATTGATTGAGGACTGAAAGCCACAATCCAGCAAGTCCTGGAAAATGTAATAGTGCTAAAACCCAATTAATTTTTCATGTTCTTTCTGTTTTGATTTGGTTTCCTCCCCCCTCCCCTTTCCCTTCTGGAGGTGGCTTTGTGCCAGGATGTTTATGTGCAAACAATTCAGCTCTTTCCCAGCTGACTTGGACATGGGGTGCAGGAGGCTTTGGAGCTGGTAAGACCCACTGCCCCAGGGCTCTCGATGGAGCTGGGATTCCCATCCACGCTCTTGGTGGAGCTGGGATTCCCATCCTTCACCCACTCCCCCCAGAACCAGTTGCCAAAATGCACCAACAAGGAGAAAAAGGAAGGGAAGAACCCGATGGTGCTGAGCCTGCCAGCTCTGCTGATCCCAAACCTGGAAGCAGGAATCCTGCTCCTCCTAAGCTACTATGTGTCATGACACACGTAAGCATGTATGGCCTCTTTGGCCAGCACGACTTTCAGAGCCGGACAATGGAGAGGAGCAACATGAGCATTAGGCTCAGAACTGGCATCTCCCTGACTTTATGGATTGTCCTCTAATGTGGTCAGTAAATCAGTGCCCTGAAACAAAGGGTAAATTTGGTGTCCAGAAAGCCCAATGTACTCCTGAATGCACCTCAACAACCATTTTGTGCAGCAACAAACCTAAACTAGATGCCACACATGGAGGGAGCAACGTGGTTTAGCTGCTTGTTTGAGATCTGGTCCAAAGCAACCTGTCAAGCACTGTGCCAGTGGCCTGGCTGTGTAATTAGCAATTGATGGGAGCATAAGTTGCAAGCAGTGCCATTAGCATGGAATTATTTGTGTTTTCAACAGATCTATTTTGATTCTTGGTTCCAAAGTGAAAATGCCTCTGTTTGATCAACATTCCTCGTTGGCCTGTATTTTTCGTTGTGGGTTTTTTTTTGACACGGTGTCAACATTTCTCAAGTGGGAAAAAACCCAACATAGTTTAATTTAAAAGGGAAAAAAAAGTCCATTTTTCTGCCAGCAGCATCCGTGGAAATGTTTCAAACAGGCCCCTGATGAAGTAATCTGAACATATGCCATCAGACCCAAGATCTGACCTCTTCCAGTAGCCCTTGTTGGACTGCTTCCCTGGGGAAAGGAGGCTGTAAAATCACACCTTCTCTCTGTTTGTCACCTTTCCACCATCCAGCTTTGGCATACCTGGGCAGATCTCGAGCACAGATGGGATGAGATCTTGGAGATAATTGGGTTGTGACAAACTTCTCAAAACTCACAGTCCAGGCTCACTTATAGCTGGTTTTCTAAGTGAAGAAAAGGCGCTAACAGGGGTTTGGCTCTTACTAGACAGGAAAGTGCACAAACACCCTCACTATTTCCCAGCTGGTGGGCGCCCATCAGTTGGAGTTTGCCCCTTTCTGGCCTGCAAGCAAACCAATGTGCTCAGATGCACTTTGAGCAGGAGCAACCCCATTCTCCTGCCTCATCTAAAGTGCTCTGCCTGCTGCATCCATGCAGTGACTCTCGGGACAGCATTTCCCATGGTCACTTGCCATGTGTGTCTTCTTTCATGGCGGCCTTGGAAGCGCTATGAAATGAGGATGAAGACAGTGACTGACCTTCATCCCAGGGCCAGAATACTGGAGGTCCAAAGCTCAGCTGGATTCTTTTCCTATGGGACCACTTTTCCCAGTGATGCTACGCCATGATGTGCTCTTCCCAAGAACTCTCGGTGCTCCCAGAGCTCTGGTCACAACTCGGATCAAACCTGGCTGTGCCTTTAAGATCCCGTGTGCGTTCATCACTGCGCTGGGTCGCTCCAGATGTTATTAGAGTGTTTCTGTATGCCCTGCTCTGCCCCCCGAGCCTTCCCGCAGTGTCTTTGCTACCTCCGTCAGCTCCTGTTACATCCAGAAGACAAAGTGTTAGTTGTCTCCACGAGGGTTTTTTATTTTTAATAGAACTTGCCTGTGCTTTTCCTGAGGGATTTGTTGGAGCTGTGAAAGTCAAAGAGAAAATGTTCTGGCTGCTGGTTCCTGGAGAGCGATGCTGTGTTTTCTGGTGAAACAACTTTAATGAACATCTGTAAGGGGCAGAGATGGGACCAAGGCGCAATCTGTGGTCTAAGTACCTCTGACCTCTGGAGATGCTGGCAGCTATGTTCAAGTCCATTCTTTGCAGCTCCTCTTCCAAAACGGTTCCTGATGGGCTGAAAGAAAATTTGGAAGGGAACAATTCCAACATGGGAGAAAAACCAGAGCCCGTTTTCCTTCCCAAGTCTGTGCTTTGTGGCTGTCTTCCAGCTCCCTGCACACCTCAGGGCCTTCATGGGGCAACAGTGAAGGTTCAGCCTCATCAAGGGACAGGCTGATGGTGCAGAAGCTGTAAAGGTGATTTCTACCCCAGGCAAGGGGCAAGTTCCCTGTATCAGGACCTAGCATGCAAGGAAACAATACTATCTGCAGAAGCAGCTCTGGGTTATTCATCACGGCTAACAAGCCACAAGCTGGGCTAAGGAAGCTGCACTCTTGCTGGTCCTGGAGCGAGCAGGATCTCAGGGGGCTCTGCCCTGTGCCACACAGCGCACGAGGGAGGGAGGCACTTACAGACCAGGGCTCCCTCACAGACCGTTTTGACGGGGAGAAAATGGATTTCACCCTCATGAAATCCTTGGCAGGAAACACTGACTTGATGCCAACAGGAAAAAAACCCTAATAAATAAAAGGAAGTGCTGTTTGCTTTCGGATGGTTTGAATTGCCCATGTTTTCTGGGCTGAAAGTTGAGGCTTTTGTTACTTTTCAACTCTTCTGCTACTGGGACTAAGCAACACCCCCATTAATTACCTTCCTACCAGTACCCATGGGTACACCCCATGGGTAGCAATTGCTATTGCTTTGGCACAAAACCCACATCCCCAGTGCCCAGAGCAGTATGGGGACACGACCCTGTGATAGGGGCTGGCCATGATGTCAGGGGGATGCGGTGGCAAGGGGCAGGGGAGCTGCCAGCAACACTGATTTCTACCCTGCCCACAGGGGGCACATCAGGAACTGACTGACCCCAAACCTTCCTTTTTGAGGAGGAGGACTTACAACGAGATAAATCACACTTCCTGTGAAAAGCAGTACTTTACAAACAGACATAAGCTTAAACCCAGCTCTAGCTTTCTACCTGCCCCACTCCAAACTCTATACAGGCTCCAGCCCCAAACTCTCACCCTACCAGGACTTCCCATTCAGTTCTGAACAAGTTCCTCCTCATCCTAGGAAGCAGCTCAAAGGCTGAGCGGAGAAATGGCTTTCTTGGCATGCACATCTCCTTTCTGATTATTATTCTGGTCATTCACCCTCTTTCCCTCTCAATCTTGAGGAAGAAGCAGTGATTTTGTGAGTCGGAATTTGGATGTATTCCCAGCTCCTTTCCCTGCCCCCTCTCCCCAACTCCTGTTAATTAAAACTAATAAATCTGCTCAGCAGAGTTTGAAGAGCAGGAGGACAAGGTACAGTTCTCTTGACACAGCAAGGCCATCTCGCCTGCTCTCACACACCTCTTATTTATTTCATTTATTCACGGATTGACTCCGTTCTTGAGCCTGTTCCAGCAATACGCTGCTGATCGGAATTTCTCGCCTGTGCTACGTGCGGGCTCTTTGCCTTCCTTTCACAAGGAAGCAGTCCCCCAGGAGCTGCAAATAATCAACAATTATCGTGGCATGCATCCCTAGACGTAATTACAGACAATCCAGACTAACCTGGAAACAAAGGGAGTCCGTGTTATACAAGACCTACTCAGTCCATTCCTCTGCACGGGCCCCATACCGTCCGCAGGGTAAAGGGAGATGAAAGCACAGGGTCTGGGGTGTGGGGGGTTAGTGCAGTGCTCAGTCCTTTGTGCTGATTTGGGGGATGAAGTAGGAAAAGCCAGAAAGAGGGATCAGCCCCCACATATCATAGAATGGTTTGGGTTGGAAAGGACTTTAAGACCATCCAGTTCCAACCCCCCTGCCATGGGCAGGGACACCCCACACTAAACCATGTCACCCAAGACTATGTAGGTATTTAAAGCCATCTGAGATGCTGCACAACCCCTGGCCACCCCAGAGAGCCAGGCTGCACCTGCCAGCCCCAAGAAGGTCCTGAAGGGCTCTGTGTAGCTATGAACTACCCCTGTGCCCTTCTCCAGCGTGGTAAACCTGTCCTCCAGGAGGACAGAAGTGGCCTCTGCATTAGGTGCTTGGTGTGAGATGGACTGGAGATGCTGCCCATTGCCTCTTTGCAGCCAAGTCCTCCTTGTCCATAGGGAGCGGGTGGTGGTTCGTCCTCCCTGGCACCAAGCTGCTGCCAGAGGGGAGGACTGAGGAGAAGCGTGACCCAAGGGTGCCACTGAGCCTCTGGCTGACTTTCAAAGGCAGAAGTTGGTGCAAAATGGCTTTGGTCTCCTCCTCCTCGCCGGGAGGAAGGCAGTGCTGGTAGCTATAGCAACCAGGCCTCCTGTGCTCCAGCCGCCAAACTTCAGGCTTGGGCGAAGAAATGAAGAGGGACGGGAGAATGCAAATGACCTGCAGTTCCTCCAAACCCTTCCGATCAATATTATCTTCATTTGAAACCATGGGAGCTGGGGGAGACGTGCCTAAGGATAAAGGAGAGAATCCTGGGCAGCGTGGAAGGGCACAAGACAGAGAACCAAGACAATGATCCATCTCTTCCACTCTCCCCAGCCTCTGAGCAGGTTCAGAAGAGGCCGTACTCATGTCATGCAGAGGGTAAGAGCTTTACTTAGTGATGTAAGTACCCTCCACAACAGACTTCGCTCTCTCTGTGCTCTTGGGAAATGGCTATGCTGCAGTTATAGAGGAGAAGCATGTCCTTACCCTGCTCTTCCCCGTCTCTGGCACATCAGCACGATGCAGCAGCAGGTGTGTGTCACCTCTGGAATGGTGCTGAGCCCTCTCAGTGCACAAAGCAGAGCTGGAGAGGGGGGAAGAGCAGCAGCCAAAGAGTCGTGAACATCAGTGGCTGTGTCTGTCACACAGTGCTCCACATTCACCTGACCCAACAGCAACCACTGCACTCAAATCTGAGTCCAGATAAACGGTGTCCAGTTATGGGACAGCACATCCAGGTTGCCCATCTCACGGTCCCTGCACCTTCCCATCCCCTGCCCTGAACAGCGCTGGGGCTTGTTCCGCTTCATCTTCATCCCCACCCTCTGCACAGGACTTCCTGTGGGTGTTATTCCAACCTTTGGCTTTCTGATGGTTGTTCAAATAAGCCCACAGTCTATTTTAACCCCTTTCCCTGAACTGCTTGAATTCCCTGAACTGCTTTACAGATGGGGATATGTAGGCAGGGGGCAAAGGACTTGCTCAAAGTCATCTATCGACAACTGGTGGTAGATGCAGGAATTGACTCCAGGACCCCGAAGCTGAGTTTTAGATCCCAGCTAGGCTGCACAGACTGGAGATTTCTCCTATGAAACATTCTCTGTCTCAGATGGTTTGTCAGCAAAAACTAAAGGGGAAGAAAAAGGAATCTGACTTCTGGAGGAAAAGTCACCATTTGCTTTGCACTGAACCCCACTGAAATCTCCAACCCACTGAAACACTTAAATGTTGGTTTTTAGAAGGTTGATCATTGCTTTTTGGAAACAATCACTTCTTAAAGAAAGCTGTTTATACAGATATCCACCATCCTTCCCTCACTGGAAGCAGCAGCTGTTGTGGGAGACAGCTGAAATGGCAAACACGCTCCTGTTCAATCCATCACCCAGGCACAAGGAGAGAAGAGCTACTTAAGTTAAAGGACAATGTTTGCATAAGAGGAGCTGGGCCACAAATCAATTCACACTGGAAGTCAGGAGAAGGGTTTAAACACAGTGGTGGGCTCCTGGTGATCTGATGGCATCAGGAGGTAAGAAATATGACCCTTTCCTAAGACAGAGCTGAAACAGGGGAGTGGGTTCGCACAGCATCGCACACCACGGCGCTCACTTCGACTTGAGCAAAGCAGAAAGGTCTGATTTCCTCTTTGTTTCACACCAGAGGTCTCTGGGCAGCTACAGCTCTACCTAATGATCTGTTCTGTATGGAAAGAAACTTAAAGAACACTTGCTATCGAATCTCCATAGTCTTCCCCATCCTATTTGCATTTAAAACCAGCCTTCAGATGCTGTGCGTGGGACAAGACACATTTCTGCTCAATACCCATCCAATTTTCCCTGTTGTGGATTCATGCTGGCGGCCCCGATTGCTATTGATACAGATGGAGTTGCGTGAGATTCCAGAGATTTCTGGCCCAGACTCATCTAACAGGGAAATAGCTGCAGTGGTTTTGAGTGCTCTGGTTGAGCCAACACATATAGGAGGGGGAGTGTGGTGTGCCTGGTTACTGAGGAACAAAATTAGGGGGGAATCTAGGGGTTGAAACCTTTCCCTTTCTTAAATGGGGACAAACCCCCCAATTTCCATCCCAGCCATTAATAGTTGGGATTGATCTCAAAAAAGAATTGATCTCAAGTAACAAGAAGCATTTTGCTCCAGCTATTTGTACGCATTATTTTTCGACCTCTGCAGCCTCGCTATTAAAATGCTTCTATGTTTTTTGTAGAAGACATTATTTACATTTTAAAACAGCAGAAAAAGTCACTTTGTATTTCCAAAAAATGATAAAATAAACCCATTTGAAAATGTCAGAATGACAGAAGAGGGAAAACCATCAACAGAGGGTGCCAGAAAGGCTAAAGCCTCTTTCAGTTTAGTCTTTACTAAACAGATCAGCTGCGAGCTGGTGCCTGACACAATTAACACTGAGGAGTAAGATACCAGCCAGGAAGGGACAGAAGAGTTTTGAGCGTACTTAGCTATTTCTTAGTGATTTTGGAGCCAACCCAGCGATATCTGAGGATATGACAAGGCACAAATGTAGAAAAGGGCAGATGCAACACCCGCCTTTTCAATGGGGAGGGAGGAGAATGAGTTACTTCCAATTTCCAGAAGCACGCTGAGAGCAAACAAAGCCCGTGCAAGCACCTGCGAGAGCACAGGCAAAGGAATAACAGCCAACATGAATCTGGGAAGACCAAATTGGGTCAAACCAATGTAATTCCCTCCAGTGACAGGGCGGGTGCTGGGGGAAGATGCAGGAGATGTCATCTGTCTTTCCTGCAGGAAGGCTTTTCAAGCTGTCCCCCATGACATTCTCATCAGCGCGCTGGGAAATGGCCCCGCACTGCAATTTGGCTGTACCTAGAGAGGGGTTATCAATGGGCCCCTGTCAGAAAAGAGGGATGCATCCAAGGGGGTCTCTCTTGACGTGGTAGGATTCAATATTTCAATTACCCTCCCGGATGATGGAAGAGGGGAGATGCTTATGACATCTGCAGAGGGCTCATCCCAGGAAAGGCTATGGACACTTTGGGGGACACAAAACCAAATTCAGACCAGACTTGAGACCCTGGGAGTGATGGGAAACTGGACAAGGGGCCTGTAATAGAGATACCCTATAAAACTGACGACATTCCGAGAGGACCAGCACACAGCTCACACAAACACCAGGTGGGCTCCAACGGGCTGGGAAGCAGCTTCATGGAGAAAGATGCAGGGCTGTATTTGAGGAGAAGTGGAACAGACCGTGGCAATAAAGGCAAAGGGGTGACTGCAGCCTTGTCTAGAAATAGCTCAGAAAGAGCCTTCTCCAGACAGGGGAGTGAAACACAGAAACCCTCTGGGGCTTTCTGTCCTCGTTTCTGTTCAGTGGTTTGGGTCCAGCAGAGACAACTTTGGCTGCCATTGGGTTTGGGTTAAATACATGGCCATTTCCACCAGGAAGTTTCCAATTCCCTTTCTTCTTTCTGCAGAGCATGATTCCCATTCCACGCCTGACACTGCCTCCCTGATCCTTCATGTGGAGCCAAGGATTAATATCATTTCAACAGCATCCTCCGAAAAATCAGCAACCTGCATTCACATCTCACTGGAGGATGCAGGCTCCAGAGCAGGCTTCTCCTTCAGGGAGACACAGAGTGATGGGGCCACTCCAATGGGCTGTGACCACAAACCTGCCAGCAGAAGGAAGATTCAGGGTCTCTCAGATCTCCCTGATGGCTCTATCTTTTACCAGCTCTGCTGTAAACACACTCTGAGCACTAACTGCAGGCTGTTGCTAATAGATTGGATGGCTTGTTGCTACTCTACTAAGAATGTCCTGCTAATTTTTTGTTTTCACCAAATTTTCCACTTGAAATATGAGAGTGGAAACGAAGCTGTGAGCTGCATCACTAAAGAGAAGCAGAGCTGCTGCTTTGCCTTTGGCTCTGGTGGGAGCTCGGAGCCTGCTGGCGTCGCCTGTGCACCCCATGCCATAGCTCGGCCTTGCACCCAGAGCCTCATCCCAGGCTGCGACAGCCATGGAAAAGGAAAAACGGGGCTGAAAATGGTCAGACCAACCCATTCATCCCTGTGGAAAGGCCTGCTCCTGGTGGCCTTGCAAATAACACATAAACCCAACAAATAACAAAATAAGACCAACTAAACCAATGCAGCCTTGGAAATAAGGAATGATGCTGCCAGTCTTGGGAGACAGAAGCTTCTTTGGAGAGAGGAAGAAAGATGATAAGGGAGCAAGCACTGCCATTTCTAGTGGTGTGGTGGCTGAGCTTCAAGGTCAAGCTGACAAAGGCCATTTGTTTCACTCAGAAGCCAAACTTTTTGTCTCCCAACCGCACCTTCCTCCAGGCCATATTTCACACAAAGCCACGTCCTTGTGCCATCAGCTGCAGTGCAACGTGGGGAGGACCCAGAGAGCAGCACAGCATCAATCTGGGCTGCCATTCAGCAGCACCCCGCAAGGAGATTTCAACAGCCTATTGTGGAGAAATCCTTTAAATCCATCCGTGTAGCGCAGGAACAAGAGAAAGGCAAATGGGTAACTGGGAAGCGTTTTGACACTGGGAAGGAATATAAATCAGAAGGGCTGCTGGAGCTTTACTGTACAACTCTAGGTGTGGTGTTGTCAAAATCCCTCAATCCTGCCGTTTTCTGTTGACTAAATTCTCTAGGAAACAGCAATAGGGGCAGCTCCTGGCTCCAGCATCCTCATTCCCACCTGCTCATTTGGCCTCTGCAAGAACCTCCCCTTGGCAGGGGACCCAGGCAGCCCCATAGCCCCCTTCTGCTGCAGACACCCCAGTCACCCCACGATCTGCAGTTTGGGATGCATTGGGGACCTTGGTGTTGGCTGAGGCCTCCAAAAGAAACCCAGCAAGGTCTTGCACAGCAAAATGCACTGATCACAGAGGAAAGCGAATGCAGAGGGGGCCTGAAATCCAGAGCTGTCAGAGATCTGGGAAATGGGAGACTACGAAGATTCCCCTTTTGGGGAACCACCAGAAACCTACCCAAGGCCCAAAGGTGGGGAGGCACAGAGGGGCTGGATGAGTGTGCACGGGGATGCGGGTGAGCATGCACGAGCAGCTGCTGCTGGAGAGGGAGAGGCAGAGCCTAGAAGTGTTTAAACATGCAAACACACAAACCCTCTTAACAATCAGCGCCGATGGAAATATTGATGGTTGCATTAAAAGTAAATATATTTTTTAATTAAATAATTTTCCCCTTCTCCATTCAAGGGGCGTGAAAGCACTCGTCAAATTAAACTGCTGCTTCCATTTCTCTCTCTCTCTCCCCTCTGATACACACCAAGACTGTCATTTCCCCCTCTGCCTTCCCACCATCACCACCACCCCATGGCACCAGCGGCTTCGGGGCTCTTTAAACTCCTCTTGGCCTCCCAGGAAACAACCACAGGTAGAGCACAGAAGCCGATTTCCTCCTCCTTTCTCTCTCCTCCTTCCCCTCAGTCCCAGCTCAGGCACATCTCTGAAGGGCTCATTAATCAAAAGGCAATTAATTCCTCATCATGGGGGCAAATACCAGATATAGACGCTCAATAGCTGCCTTCCTCCATGCTTGAGTGTTTCTCTGATTCCTGCAAACTGAAATAAAAAGAAGCCAATGCAAAAGAAACACCAAATGATTAAATGCTTCATTAACATCCTGCAGAGGGGGGGTGGCCACAGCTTATTTATCTGTCTCTGCTTCCAAAGAGACCAATAGTTGAAACGGGGCCCCAAAGTGAGATGTGAGGTGGTGAGGTCCCCTTGCCCTGGAAGGTCTTGTGAGATGGAACATCTAGAAAATGGGACTGATTCCCCCCAGAATGGGGGAAAACCATCCCTTTTTCTTCTTCCTCCCTTCCCTGGCCCTCAGGTTTGAGATGGGGCACTGCTCAGTCTTTCTCCATCTCATCCTAGTATCAGAGCCCCGCTCTGCTCCCAGCATGAGGACCATTACACATCTCACCGATAACCCACTACCCTTAAAATATGACCAGGTTCATGATGGGGAGAAGCAGCTATTGCTCCTGTTCATTTTGTTGCTGAGGAGTCAAGAAGTGACTAAGAGTTTTGATACATAAATCTATAGGTTTGCCCAACCTTTGTGTCCGAATCAATGAGCTGATGATCGCTGCCTACAGCAACTGTTATATGAGTTATTAAATCACAGAATTTACAGAAAACAAGGTACACGATTTACACCTCAGCTGCTATCATAAATCACAGTTTGTAGCAGAAAATAATTCTATATTATTAAAGCAATTACCACGTAATCATTTAAGTTTGCAAAAATTCATGAATCTTTGTTCACTCTTCAATGGGATCGCCGCATTTTAGCCTGTTCCATCGACCTTGCCACTCACTGCAGTGCAAGAAAGAAAAGGCAAGAAGTAACAAAAGGAAGTTTTTATAATACTAAACTATAAGGCTTGGCAGAAATTACTTCTGAATGTAATTAATGCAAAGGCATTGTGTCTGCAGGAGGGACGCACAAACACTGTCCTCCACTGCATCTAGCTGCTCTTTCTCTCTAGCTCGGGCTGGATTCCCAAGGGCGCAGCGCTCACAACTTTGAGCAGGGTTTTCTCCCTTCCCTTTTCTTTCGTCACCTGAATAAATTGCCAGATTGTGTGTTCAGAACCCAGCAGCTCACTGGAGCCTGATGGGCACATGAGCAGAAACATACAGCTGCACGATACGGGGCAGAGCAAAGTGTGATGCTCCCCATCGGGAAGCAGCCCCAGCACCCTCACCTCCTTCCACCCCAAGTGACGGGCAGCTCTTCCTGCGGTTTGCAACCTCCAGGTTCAGGGTCTGACAGCCAGAACTAAACTTCCCCCAAGAAGGGCTCTGCCAGTCTGGGTCAGGCTCTTCTCTCCTGGCAAGCAAAGAGAAATTGGCCTGGCTTATTTGTTGTTATCTTCCAAGATGCGTGAACCTGCACTGCTCATTATTGTCATTATTTTGCTTTAACAGTCAAAGAGGTTACCCAAGATCTTCTGATTTTATATCCATGAATTTAGCTCGGTAGTTTTTCCTCTATGGGAAAGAAAGGAAGGGGAAAGAAAGCAAGCTTCTCCCAGGAGACGGCAGTCTGAGGCTCCTTAGCATGCCACTTAGAAACCGGGTGGCTAAACCCTGCTTTGGTTGGTGAACAGGTTTTCCTCTAGTCCCTCTCCCCAGGGAAATACAAATCTGTCTTTGAAACATCACTGCAGTAATGTTAATGCTATTCTGCTGCAAGGAGAGCATGAGCAATTTGCCCAAGGTAGTTGAGGGAGTGTGTGATGGATCCAGAAATAAGACCTGGGTCTCTCCCCCCTTCCTTGGCATGCTCTGGAATCAGGGGCAATAAAATATCCTCTTGGGCCATGTTTAGTCCCGTAAGGGTTTGGGCACTGGCTGTCCCACACAGCAGCATCGGTCTGGTGCTCAAGCTCCTATTCGCTGCCTCAGAGCTGCTTTTGGTGCCAGGTGGATGCTGCTGGAGACAGTGACATCCTTATCACCCCCCCTTCAAAGTCTTTGTGCTGTAATTCTGGCTCGGATTCTGCCCTTTTGTCATTATTTTAAGTTATCCTGATTCTCCTGGTAGTTTTGGCTCTCCCCACTTAGAGCACAGCCATGGCAAAACACAGTCTCTTCCAGGGCTCCATGAGTGCTATCCCTTTCTAAAGACAGGATCTCACCTTCATTCACTCTTTTTTTCCCATAGATATAAACTGCACCTCCTGCTTCCTCACCATGTTACTGCAGGTTTGCATCACTGTGATATGAAACTGGAGCATGAGGAGGGTTGTCTGGTCCCATTGTTTCCATTTCCCCCCTTGCTGGTCAAGGAAACTCAAGTCAGTTCCCCCCTGCACACGCTGGCAGAGCACCCCAGGGTCAATAAAAAGGACCAGTTCAGCCCAGGGAGGGAGTGACTCACATCACCCCGAAAAGTCACTGTTTGGATTCAGGAGGCAGAAGCAGCAGCTTTGGCAAGTCGGTCTCAATGTAAATAGAAGAAAAGAGCAATATTGTTTTCCTTTGGAGCATGTAACAGGTTGTCATGGGGAAGGTGTGGGGGCTTTTTTGCAAAGGGAGCAGTGCTGATGACCTTTGGAGAGTGTTTGCTTGGAGGCAGCTGCTGTGTTCAGCACATCCCTGAGCTTCCCGAATCCACAGCTTTGAGAGAAATGCTGCTCAGCCCTGTCCTCCCTCTTGCTTCAAAACCTGACTCAGATCTGCATCTCCATGCCAGAAGAAACCTCCAATATGCCATCCTGTACTATAACATACTGTGCCATTGCAGGGGGTAATGGTTTTAAACTAAATGGGGTAGATTCAGATTTGATCTTAGGCACAAGTTCTTCCCTGTGAGGGTGCTGAGGCGCTGGCACAGGGTGCCCAGAGAAGCTGTGGCTGCCCCATCCCTGGCAGTGTTCAAGGCCAGGTTGGACACAGGGGCTTGGAGCAAGCTGCTCTAGTGGAAGGGGTCCCTGCCTGCAGTAGGGTTTGGAACTGGATGAGCTTTAAGGTGCCTTCCAACCCAAACCAGCCTGGGATTCTAGGATTCTATCACCCTCAAGAGCTGGGGCTGGAGTGTCTGAGCCCCTGGAAAAACACCCATTTGAACAAGAAGTCTAACAAGCAACTGGAATTTGCCCCAGATCAAGTTTGTAACAGCCTATAAAATGGTTCCTAAACTGTAACTGAGCTGGAGCACTTACACTCACGAGCCTGTGCTCCTGTAACTGCAGCAGTGATCCGTGCTTTGCTTGATGGATAAAGCAGAGGATCAACAGCTCATGAGTCTTCCCCAGTTTTGGCAATGATCCACGCGATGATTTCAGGGCTTTAACTACTTATTCCTTCAGTTTCTGGGAAAACTGCAGGAGATAAAGGCTTACACCCGGCCTCCACATGCAGCTTGGGATACAGAGGTGGGATGTGCAGTTTAGACACAGCAGCCAGAGGCTGGTGTGCTGGGGCACGTGGGACAAGTCACACGAATTAGCAGCAGTGGCAACTGAACACAGAGAAGCCCCAATGCCCAGAAATCCAGGAACTGAAGCCATCTGGGGCAGGAGGATGAAGCTCTAATGCACGGGGAAACTGCTCCAGTCCCAAGCAGATCTGCATGTCCATCTGCAGAAGAGCAGGGATGCTCTGCACGTTTCCTCAGAAGCAGAGCCACCTCTAGGACATGCTCCTGGGGCATCTCAGGAGGGAATGCGGGCTCCTGCATCCAACAGGCACGGATGCTGCTCAGCATGGGGTTGAGTCGGGTTCGGAGGCTGAGGCAGGAGGTCTGACTGCAATCACGTCTCCCACCCATTTTGCAGGCTTGGTTTAGTGCATCTGTGGTATGCTCTGGAAGCAGCTCAAAGAGATTTTGATAGCATTGCTGGGAGAAAATGAACCTGTTAATGCTGCTATTTGCTGCAAAAAGGATTCACGCCCAGAACACTTTCTCACCGCAATGATCATTTTTAGCTGCGAGAATGAATTAGCCTTCCACTGAAAAGCTATTTGCATGGGAAAGAGGTCAGCTCGGAGCAGCAAACCGATTATTTGGGGGTAAGGCCCTGCCCCAGCTTCCAGGAGACCTGGGTTTAATTCTCATGTTTAACTCTCCATTTCCAGCCACCCTCTGTACCCTTGAAATCTCTTTGTCCCCAGCTCTAATGATAAAGGGTATGCCATGCCGAGGGCTTTAAACATACCTGCAGATAACCCGCTGCTCCATCCTGCCAATAAAAGCCCTGGGTTATTCTGGCAGGACCAGTTCATTTAATCACCTTCAGATTACCAGCTTTGCTTACAGCAATTTAACAACAAATAGTGTGAGATCAATGTAACTAACAGCAGGCATTCACTCACAAGCAGCCTGATCCCAAACCACCCCTGCACCCAGTCCTGCCCTGCAGCTCGATCCAAGTGACTCTGAATGAGGGCCAGGGTCTGCCTGGCTCCTCCGGTAGGAGTTAATTGCAGGCAAGGTTTCAATAGGAAGGAGGCCAAGAAGATAATTATCCCTCTGGCCCTGGTTCTGAGCATATCAACCAGCCCTTGCCTCGGCAGGCCGCTGGAACAGGGCTGCTTTGGCCTCCAGGGAATAACACACAGGATCTGCCTGAAAGGGATTGATCGCATCCTTTCCCCACCAATGGTCACACAGATGCTGGTGCTTGCTCCGCTCACCCAACCCTTCCATCCCAGGGCTAGAATCCTGTGCATAGAATCAGAGACGGTTTGGGTTGGAAAGGACCCATCCAGTTCCAAACTCTTGCCATGGGCAGGGATGCCCTAGACCATACACCTAGACCTAGACCCTAGACCACGTCACACAAGGCTCTGTCCAAGCCGGCCTTGAACACTGCCAGGGATGGAGCATTTGCATGGGGGTTTTCATCAGGGGGTGGGTTCACCCAAGACAGGGAGACCTTTGTAAGGCAGGAGCTGACATCTGCTCCTGATGGGACAAGAGGCTGGGACAGCTACTGTCTCCTCCACTGCCCAAATCCTGACCGGGCACTGGGAGCAGCATCTAAAGCTGGCTCCTCCAGGCTGGGCACGATGACATGCAGGTCTTCATTGCCTCTTCTGCTGGCTGTGGTAGCCCCCGTTGAGGGGCGAGCAAACTTCCCTCAACCACACCATTTATTTCCTTCTCCAGCTTCCTGTGTTACTAATTCCCTGAAAGAGATTGATAAACCCGCCATCGCCGCTCTGGTTACAGGTCACTTGCTGCGGTAATAAGTAGTGCAGAAATCAATAGCCATAAATAGTGGCTGGGAATCAAATGCTCTGAACAGTACTTGAAGTGAGGAGAAGGTTTAATTATGCCATTGTCTGGCTTGCTTTGCCTTGGAGGAGCAGGACAAAGATGAGGGAGGCAAGAGGCAACGTGCTCCCGGAGTTGAGCTGATCCTTTAGTTTGGGGCCAAGGCTGGAGAAGCCCATAGGTGTGAAGGGATGTTGAGGACTTTGAGAGCCTTCCAAAGGCAGCACAGCTTCACACCACAGTTAGCTGCAGGCAGGATTTTAACAGTGCCTGTGCAATCCAGGGTGAAAGCTGTGTGTGATTAAAGAAGTCTGGTGGCAGCCAAATAGGAACGGGTGGAAGGCACAGAAAGAAGTAAATTGACTTTTTATTAGGGCAGACAAGGGTTTAGACGTGAGACTGATTCAGACAAGTACTGAGCTCTGGGAAGGTCCATCTGAGGGTCATCCACAGCTTTTGGATGCAGAAAGAGGGAGGCTGTTTGCTCTTGCAGGGGTTTGGGATGATGGAGTTGAAGGCACGTGCATGAGCAGCTCTCATTGCTCAGATATGCCGCTGCAGCAGGAGAGGGAATGACTGCTGGATGGGCTGAGCAGGGAAATGGCAGTGTTAGTTGCTATTAGTGTTAGTGATAAAGTACTACTGTGCGTGTTTAGCAGCTCTTGTATGCTTCTGAAGTTAGCAAAGTGCAAGGCTTTCCTATATCCAGATAACCGATGGCCTGTTTGGAAGAGGCACAGTGGTCAAACACGTGTACCCTAATGCTAGGGCAAGCCTGTGGGATGTTCCACAGGGCTCAGACTTTTCTGGGTATAAAAATCTATGTCTTCAAAGGCCTTTCTCTTCCTGGTGGAATGAGGTCTAGAGATGGTGGTTGACTCCAGCTCACATGGGGTGGGAAATAAAGGAAACCTTCCCCAGCCCTATAACCCCAGTGCCCCTCTCAGCTGCTGTCCCGTGCTTTCAGAGGAGCCGACTGCTGCAGGACCATGGCATGCCAGGTCTCCCTCACCCTCTCTGCTCTGGGAAGGCTGATGGACCCTCCAAGCAGAGCGCAGATGCCAGGCTGGAATGGGAAACCATCCAGCCGGTTCCCACCACTGTTTCCCAACCAGTGTGACTCCAGCTGGAACGAGGAGGAGTTTCAGCCCAGGATAAAATACTGAAGAAAAAGCCAAGGAAGATTGGCAGCTTTCATGTTTCCTAGCTCAGCTTTCCCTGGAAAAGGGAAACATCTGCTCCCACACCTGGATCCAGGCTTCGGCTTGGGCAGCCCCATCCAAGTGCCAAAGGTAAGCGGCTTCCCCTCCTCGCTGCATGGGGCTGGTGCTGCAGTAAAGCAATGCCCAGGCACCAGCCTTGAAGCAGGAGGTTTCCTCCACGTTGTGCTGGCTCCACTGCTCACACCCACGACTTAGACCACATCCACCACAGCAAAAAGCACAGGAACACTGCAAGCAATGTGGGGAAATGCTCCCAAACCACCCCTGCTCCTGAGCCTCTGCCCTGGCTAAGCAGCTCCTTCCCTTGGGGCTGGGTTCTCTGCTCCATCTTCCTTTGCTGCTGCCCCTCAGGTCCCCAAACCCCTTTGTCCCCCCCCGAATCCCCCTGGCACTGCACCCATCTGCCTGTCCCCTTCGCAGCACCCGCTCTGCTTGTGGCTGCTCCTGCAGAGCCTGGCTGCACTTCTCCAGCTACCAGGGCATAAATATGGGACAAGATAAATATTGTCACGGCACATTACCCTGGTCCTTCCTCACCAACACACACTGCAGACAGACTTATGCTTCTATTTATATGTGTATATCAATCTAATTATGCTATATAAACTGCATATTCAACTGTCTATTGTGTATATTTAATATAAATGCCAGCTAATTGCCCTCAGTAAATATATATGGGGATTAACGGTATTGAAATTAAATTTATTGGTAATCCCCTTGAAAATAAACACACCAAATAAAATAAACACATAAAATAAAAGCAGGGGACATCACAGTTTTATGCCTGGTTCTTTTCACTGTATATGAGGTTGGGGCTTTGCCAAGAAAGAGCATCAAGGTCTCAAATGCCTTTTCCAACCCCCCCCCCCCCCCAGCAGCACCGGCTCACACTGATGGTGTTTGCAGCCACAGGAGCCCATGTTTCTCCCAGGACGCTGGTCTGAGCCCTGCGTGTGGCTCTGGCCCGCCGTGGCTCGCTATCGTTGCTGACAGCTGGCCCGGCAGATTGGCGATGGGCTCCGGTGCTTCCCAGCCGGAGGTCACCGCCTCCAATACGGCCCTGGTCGGCAGTGATGGGGAGCCACTGCAGCCCAGCAGATGTTTGATGGCATGTGTGAAATGGGCTGGGGGTGCTGGGGCCAGCGCTGGTGTGCGGGCGGCCACGGCTCGGAGCGGGCAGACCCCGTTAACCCCATCAGCCAAGCGCGCAGGGACGGCTGCGTCGCGCTGCATCGCATCGGGGTCCCTCCTAGCATCAATCATATCCTCCCCATGGGAGGGACAGTTCAGCCCTCACATCCCTTTCCCCACCCTGGAAAGAGGTGCCAGTTGGCAGCTCTGTTACTTGGTGGCTCGGGGCGCACAGGGATCTGCACAGGTCTGCCGGCTCAGAGCAATGCTGGCGCAGGATGCCGGGGGGACCAGGATGGGTTTAGTCTCAATGATCAGAGGTTTTAAAGAAGAGGGTAGGCAAGCTTCTGCTGAAAGTGGTTTATGCCAAAAGAGCCTCATACAGCAGGTTATGCAGCAGGTGTAGTGTGCAAAAGGAGTGACAGAGCCTAGATCAGCCACTGACAATGAGGCTGTATGAGATGTTCCCCCCTCAGGTCTTCCCCTGCTCTTTTTGGCTCCAGCAGAAAACCCCTGCCAGTGCTGAAATCTGCTGTGTCGCACTTTTGCACCATTCTGTGTCTGTGCAGCCCTCCCGGCTGCTGCGCTGCTAATTACTTGGTTGTGATCATTTCTGCCCTGCTCCTCCATGCTGGCAGTGAATGTGCAGCCACTCAGGGATGGGGGACCCCGTGGAGATTTCAGCCTGGTTCCAGAAGGGAGTGTGAGCCTTTGACCCCTGCCATCAATCCTCACTTTCTGTGGTTTGCTGTATTTTACCAGCAAGACAACAATTCCTCTGCACCTTCCTCACATCATTAACTTATTTAATCCCACGCCTCAGCAGTTTGCAGGCCTATGGTTTGCTGGGGGGGCACTGGGGAGGGAAGTGATGCTCCAAGGCCTGCCCAGTGTGCCCCAGACTGCATGAGGGGAAGTCATATAGAATCAGAGAACAGGTAGGGTTGGAAAGGACCTTAAGATCATCCAGTTCCAACCCCCTGCCATGGGCAGGGGCACCTCACACTACACCAAGGCTCTGTCCAACCTGGCCTTGAACACTGTAAGTGATGGAGCACTTATTGCTTCTCTGTGCACCCTGTGCCAGCACCTCAGCACCCTCACAGGGAAGAACTTCTGCCTTATATCCAACCTGAACTTCCCCTGTTTCAGTTTGAAACCATTCCCCTTGAGAAACACCCTGTGCTCTCTGTCCCTCCTGTCACCCTTTATGCCCTCTCCTCTACCCTAAACACGATCAATGGAAGCTGGGCAGTCATGTTTCCTTTCCTTCCTTCCCTCTTCATCACTTCTCCCTGCCAGGTGCCTCCTTTCTGCCTGCATAGCCCTCAGGGAAAGGCTGTCTTGACCATTTTGAGCTACTATGTTAAATTGAGGCTCTTGTTAATCTCCTGGATCCTGGATAAATGACAGGAGCAGAAAACAGAGGGAGAAGGTGCTTCCCCAAACACACACACACATGTGGGTGCACACATGGTCCTTCATGCAGCAGGACAGATGGATCCTGGGTCTTTCCTCTTGAATTGGAGATCTGTCTTTGGGAGTGAAGAAAAAGAGACATGGCATAAATGAGGAGAGAGGTGCTGCATGGTCCAGGTATTTGGAGAGGCCCATGGTCGAGTTGGATGCTCATCTCGGTTGCACACCCAGTTTGCCCTGTGATGGACCTGTGCTCATTCTCCTTGGACAACTACAGCAGCTGATTTGGAGCTGTCTTTTCCCATTTGACACCCTCTTTCCAAAGTTCAGGTATCCTGGGCTGTCTGTGAAGCATCTGGTTTCCAGGTGTGGAAATGGGCTGGTGCTGCTGTCATCCTTAATGTCCTCCTTATCCTCAATGTCCTCCTTATCCTTAATGTCCTCCTTATCCTCAATGTCCTCCTTATCCTCACTGTCCTCACATTACAGCCTCTGTAGACCACCCACCACAGAAACACTTATACCCAGAAACAAGCCCATGTCCTACCATATGGCCCCATGTGGTGGTAAACTGCCTGCTTCCAGCCTCCAAAGTGAGCTGCAGTGAAATGCATCCATCATTCATAGAAGCCTCCTCTCCCTTTAGACCAGAGCAACTTATTTGGCAATGAAAAAGAACCACCACCCCTTGGATCTCTTCATCTGACAGGGCTGGGAGCTACCAGATGAGTATCTTAAATAACTAATGGTGACTCAGAGGAGCGTTAAACAAAGATAACATTGTCACTTCTTCTCTGTTCCACTTTGCTTTCTCACTCTTCAGCTTTCCTGCCAGTTTATTATCTCTTCAGTTTTACTTCTGATGATCTTGTAACTCTTAACAGGATGTGTATTATCTTTGGCAGGCTCTTGCAAACGTATGACCCGTTGTATCAATGCACGGCAGGAATAAACAAGAGGGATGCAGGCAGAGGAATAAAAGCACCTTATGAAATGCTGTGATTGAAAGAGGAGGGCTCTGTTTATCAGCTCAGGGGGGGGATGGGTTATGTATGTGGGCTCCCCACCCTGTGTGAGAGGATCACAGAATCAAGCCCTTTAAGCTCATCCAGTCCAACCATTCCCAGCACTGCCAAGGCCACCACTAACCCATGGCACTGAGGGCCACATCTACACACTGTGTGAACACTTGCAGGGCTGGTGACTCCAGCACTGCCCTGGGCAGCCTGTTCCAATGCCTGAGCATCCTTTGGGAAATGAATTGTTCCTTGTCTCCAATTTAAACTTGGGCTGGTTCCTCTTTCCACTTGCCTGTTTGGAGAGATTCTGAATCTCCAGCAGTCCAGCATCTCTGCTGCCCAACTCATCAATCTGTTGGGCATTGCTAAACACTTCCTCAAGCTCTGTCCCGCAGTAGTTGTGTTTCACAGGGGTTAGGGTGATGTGTGTGCTGAGCCACATGAGATCTGCAGCTGAAGGCAGCTTTAAGCAGCTCTGGATGAACTGGTAATACCAGCAAACGCCACTGGCACCACCAGAAGCACTCACATCAGAGGACTGTTGGCTCATTTATGACAAGGACACGCTGATTGCAAGGTTACAGTTTCACACTGTTACTTGGGTCTGCAATCACCACCCTCCACATGTTGCACAAAGCCAAAACTCATTTGGATCATCCCAGCCTTTACTAAACTACATGCAGCAGTGAGGATTGCCCACTGCAGGACTGAGCCATCCCCCTCACATCCAGGCTCATGCTCCCAAGGACCAGAACTCTTCAGTTCTGCCCTATTAGATATTGGCAATACTTGGTATTGTAGAAACTTCTTCAAAGGTGAGGAATGCCTGGATTAAAAGGTCTGCCTTTTTGTATACATCATGAGAAAGCCTTGGGGAAGTAGGAAATCTCATTAGGAATTAACTTGGGATCAAATATGACCTCCTGGGTAATTCTGAAAGGCTGGCTTGATGAACAGAGCCACCTCAGACCTCTCTGAAGAAAAGAACCACATCAAATTTTGCTATGACAAAGTATTTAATAGATCTAATTTACAAAGCAGTGCTGCTCCCAATTCCCAGAGTGCTACAAATCCTGCAGCCTATTTCTTTCCAAGAATGACTTCAATTCATTCATGGGTTTTAATGCAGCAAGCTGTTTAACAGCTGCAAGAGATGTTTTAGGACAGGAAGCCTGAGCCCTACGGAAGTGTACCAGGCTCTGCTCTATGCTCAGCAAGCCTGGAGAGTTATGTAGCTCTGATATGACAGGAGGTACCAGGGTTTTTTCACTCAGCCTGGAAGCAGCATCACCACAACCTGTGAAGTCAGGTTGCTACATGATCAGAACCACTGGCACTGTAGCTTACAGTGATACTTGGTTCTATCAGCAGAACAAGCAACTTAAAATCCCAGAGAGCTCCCCAGAATTCCCCTTTGCAAGCATGCCACTGCCATGCGTGTGCAGCTGGATCATGTCACCAGGATACAGGTGTCCCTTTGGATGCATGTCTGGTTAAAGGGAACTGGGATGTGTGCTGACAGTGGCTATCACACTCTGGTGTGAGCAGGGCTACATCCATCCTGTGACCGCAACACATCTGATGAGACAAGTGCTCCCCTAGAGACCTTTAACTCCTATGCCTCAGTGAGGGGGCAGAGACACCTCTAGTCTGCGGTGGGAAGTCACACGATACAGACGGTCCTCAGATCCTTCCCGTTCTGCTCGTGTAGAGCATCCCAACAGAGGCAAAGGCACGTTGAGTTCGCACTGGTGCCGCACTTGAGGGGTGGGGCCTTTGCGACCTGGAGTCCAGGATTCCGTTGCCTGGGTGACAACGGAATGTCACAACCCGCGCCAGAAGCCTGCAGAGCGGGGCTGGACAGCATCTCTGCAGCATCACTGGCAGCAGTGCTTTGAGGAGGCAGCAGTGCTTTGCGGAGGCAGCAGTGCTTTGAGGAGGAAGGAGTGCTTTGAGGAGGCAGCAGTGCTTTGAGGAGGCAGCAGTGCTTTGCGAAGGCAGCAGTGCTTTGAGGAGGAAGGAGTGCTTTGAGGAGGCAGGAGTGCTTTGAGGAGGCAGCAGTGCATTGTCAGGCAGGCTGAACAGAAAAGTAGCCAGGATTTCGGTGAGTATCCCAGAACACTGGGGTTCTTAATGAACATTTGAGCAGCTCCTGCACTCCTGCTGGGTCCAGGGAGGCCAATGCTGAGTGCAGAGAAGTCTCCATAGGACCAGATGGCCTCAGGAGTGAGAGCAGTGAGACAGATTGCTGACTAATGCAAGTCAGCTATCATCACCCATCTCGGCTTTCCTGCACACAGTTCCTTGTTGAGAGTTTTTCAGGTTGCTACACGATCAGAACCACTGTCACTGTTAGCTTAGCTTACAGCATTTGGGGTTCAGGAGATCTTGGCTTTGTGTCCATGCTGGTAAGCACTGGACACAGCTCACAGGGATGTGTGTGTGGTGCTGTTCCTGCACCCTCTGCTTCAAAGCCTACTTGGCCATGCTTCTCTCCTGGTTAAAAAGAGCTGCTCAACAGCTCAGCCAGAAGCTTTCCTACAGCCTTCTACCACAGCACAAGCCTCACACCGCTCCTTCTACCTGGAAATGTGTTTAAAAGCCAGACTGTTTTCTCAGTGTATCAACAGGAAATACCTTGCCTCTTGCCCTGCTGAATCTCTTATCTGTGAGGGATGCAGGCACCCACAAAGCGTTTACACAAGTGCCTTGATCAGTCAAAGACACGCAGTTTCAGAAGCTTTCTCAAACCAGAGTCTCTGAATGCACCACCCGATAGAGACAGGTAAAAGAAGGTAATAAATATGTTTAACAAAAAGTAATAAAACCCACACACAGCCCAAACCCAAGGACTCTCCCTTTCACACCAAATACTTAGGAGGAATTTCAAGAATCATTTCTGTGCAGGCTGGAACACAAATAAGAAGATAAAAGAGAAACCCCCTGCTTTTCCCAGTTGGATTTCATTCTGACCAAAGAACAACCTCTTATGATTAATCCTCCCTACCCCCTCTGTTACAGTAAGATGGGGAATGGGAAAATATAGAACAAAGAAGATCACTGCTTGCTTCACTTTGATGGCTGTACTGGGCTTGCATTTCTTTTGGAGGTGGAAGCAAACACCATATGCAGTGCAATAATGGGATAAGGATGGTGAGAAAGCAGTAAGGAAGTCAGGAGACTTTTCCCTGTGATTTGCTGCTTCTCTGCTTGCAAGGTTGAAGCTGTGGAGGCACATCCCAAGGCAATTTCAGTTGTATTCCTTACCCCAAAAGGCAGTGCAGGAGCATAGGAAGTGTCTCTGTCCTCGAAGCTACTTGCTAGGGTTGGCCACCTGAGCTGGACACACTGCTGATCAGCTCCAGGGTGGTGGAAAAACCTCTGGGAGCAAGTTCTGATGCCCTGTAGGAGGCAAGGCCAAAGGCATGCCAAACTAGGCTGGCTGGAATGGTCCCTACCTCTGTGACTAAGGGGATTCATAAATATTCAATGTTTCTTGGCAGCTGGGAGTGCTTCAGTTGTTCCAAGTATCTCAAGGGGGATGGGAAAGGCAGAATGAGCCTTAGTATTTCTGACACCCCGCAGAGAAAATGAACCAGGGAAGGAGAGGGCTCATCTTCTTGCAGAGAAGTGTTTCACATAGGGTGATTTCAATAATTCAGCCTTCAACTGGTCTGTTTAATGCCTGTTTGATGCCTGCAAGAGGAGCTTTAAGATCTGGCCTCCTGTGAATCCAAGGAGTTGGGTGCTGTCTGCCTTCCCCATCAGCGGTTTAAACACGTTACCATGCTACGGCCCAAGTCTAAGTGAGAGCACAGATTTCCTCCTTCACTGCATGAAATTCTGGCACTCTCACGCCATGGGAAAAGAATCAACCACCCCATTCTGGTTTGTGTTTGGAAGGGAAGAAAAGAGCAGTCATGAAAACACATGGAAAGCAGGTAACAATCGTGAACACATTGGTAGAGCAAGAGCAAGCCTCCACCAGCTGTAATCAAACCATGGTGTAGGTGAGAATGCTGGTACCTCCGACCACCTCTGGGTGAAGTTTACCTTCTGCTATGAAGGTAAACTGGGGTCTGCGATTGGGCCCTACCAGTGCAATGTTCTTATTGAGTGCTTTCTGTCTTGGGCATTGATCCTGAACCTGATCTAATGGAATCCCAGCTGCAGTTGTCATCTGCTGGGAGATGGTCCAGTCCCTTTGGCAGTGTCATCCTTTTGTAGGGTATAGCTGGGCATTTGGACTGCAGAGGATTTCTGGACAAGCCCCAGGATATTAGACTTCCTGCTTCCACACACTGGAGTTGGGATGCTCACATCTCCTTTATCCAACGTTGGCCATTAGAGATAGGAAACTGTTCCAAACACATTTTGAGTTTGGCCAGGTTGAGAGATACCCACATCCAGGGAAGCACGCCGTTTTCTGCTCTCTCAGGCATTGGCATATTGCCACACTCACAAACTGTCCCACAGCTAGAGCTTCCCATCAGCTTTGCTCACAACAGAGCCTTCACTTCCATGTGAGATCCTGATCTTGTAAGCCCTTCCCCTAAATTATCCATGAAATGTGTGGGCATGAGTTATGCATGAGATGAATTATCCATGAACTGGGTTGGTCGCCATCCCTCCTTGTCAACTCTGTAGGTCTCTGCCAGGCACCAAAGCACAGAGTAGGCCACATCTCTTGGGTCTTTTCCCCTCCCAGAGAATCTGTATTTTACACAGCCATGTACAAAACCTGGGAGAGAGCTTAAATGTTCACTGGGTCACTCTGGGAGAAGACAGAAGGCTGCCTGAGTGCGCGCAGGGCCAGCCTTTCCCCAGAGATGCAGTTTCAGAACCTAAATCCATTCAGTGGTTATTCATTCCTGTAAAGAGGAATAGCTCCAAGAATGACAGAGACAACTTGCCTGTCTCTGACAACACACTCCCACACTGCCAGGCTGGTGGTAACTGTAGTCATCTATGAACTGGAGCTTGAGATTCCAGCCTCTTCTCCATGACAAACACAACAAAGTCTTAACTTTGGTGGATACCTACTTCTGATTTTGGCACGACAGTTGATGATGGAGTTGTGTTACTGTTCTTGAGGTGAGCGTTGTCCAAGTTGGTCTGTTTAGAGAAGGGAGGGAAGAGAGGATTCAGGAAATGGAGATCTGTCAGGGTTATTTTTGAGCGTTCCTCCCCAGCTCCTCACCTTGCCATCTGTGTGATTTACCCCTAGGTGAGGCCAGTAACAATGTGGGAAACAGCTCCCCAGTGTGCAGCTGAGAGATTCTCCGTACTGGCTGAGTGCAAGCTCCTCCACACCTCCAGAAACATCGAATACGTCTTCCTTGATGGCTGCAAGAACATCACTGCATCTCACATCCTGGCAGCTGCAGGCATCCACAACATCTACAAAGGACCTGCCTACTGCCCTCTTCAACTCAAATACCCCACCCCCTCCTTTTTCACCTTCCCCATGCAGCTGGAGGAGGAAGCCCAGGGCTTGGAACACTTCCGTGCTTCCAAGAAAAGGCTGCCGGTGTTCCGCCAGCTCTGCGGGGAGGCTGTGCCAGGCGTCCATCGTCAAGACTCAGGCCAAGGGCTGAAGAAGCTGCCTGATGCCGAAGCACCAAGGGAGGACGTGGAAGGTGGCAGTATGAGGCAGGCAGCAGGGTGCTCCCCTCCCCAAAAGGCACAAATTGACTCTGAGATAGCTTCTGAATAAAATGTAAGATTACTGGTGTCCTTACGTCACCAGGAGGTCAGCAACGCTGGTGTGAGCTCACATTCACTAACAGCCGAGGGCTGGGAATGTGGGAGGGAGGAAGGGGAGGTGTGATATCACCTACCCTCATATCCCTTCCACTCTCCTGGGTGCCACGGCAGTTTGTGCAGGTTGGCCATGCAACCCCATCCCTTTCACTGAATCCCCCTCCAGCATGCTAGAAATAAAGGAAAACTTCCTTCTCCACATCCTGAAACCCAGCAACACCTCCTGCAGTCACACCCACAACCCCTTCACCAAGCATCCTCTCCAGCTGCTGATCTCTATTCTTGAATAAAGCATTGAGTACAGGCTGTGGCACAGCGAGTACCAAACACTATGTGGGAAAACACAAAACATGAAAGGGAGAAGAAAGCAAATGAGCTCTCATGTGAGAGTGCCTAGGAGGGAATCTGGGAGTTTCACTGCTTAAGTCTAGAGACTGGAAAAATGGTGGCAGTTAGAATTAATGCCCCACAAAGAAACGGTAATAAACATAACAGGATTCAGGGGGGTTGGCATCTGTACCAGCCTCAGACGTATTCCTGAAATAAACGGTTTACAGCTGGAAGATCCCAGCCCCAGACCAACAGGGATCTTCTGAAAGGGAATGTAAAACCAGTCTCAGCAGAAAAGAGGCAGTCAGTGGAGACCGCAATGGTTTGAAGTATAAAGAGGGATAAGATGCTACTCAGAGGTCTTCAAGGAGAACAGGACAAAGAGAAAACAGGAGGAAGACCGCATGGGGGAACAAACCAGATCTGCACAACCTTGGAAACAGGCAGGTATCTGTGAGCAGGGACTTGTTAGGAAGGAATTATGAGCCTGCTGCTTATCTGGGACTAAAGAACAGAAGGCTGCTGAGGGGAAACGAAGAGAAAAAAGATGATCTTAAGTGAAAAGATATTAATTGTCCTTTACCCTGGGGCAGTAACAGTGGCAGAATCCCACAGGAACTGATTGCAGGTACCAGCAGTGAGCTGTAAGGTGTCCGAAGAGTGACTGTCAGAGGTTGTTTCTGCCACCCGAGAGGATGCAGTCCAACAGACTCACCAAGGGCTGATGCCACGAGAAAGGTTTGAGGATGCTGAGCTATTCAAGGGGAAAGAATTCTTTCCAGAAAGTAAATTCCCCCTGGTTAGCTCTGGGTTGTTGCATGATGAGATTACGGCTGACAAATCTCAGCAGAGCACTCTAAGAACCAGAGGGACCCAGAGCAAGACGAGGAGAATCACATAATCCATATCTACCTCCACAACACAGGCAGTGGAATCAGACAAGGACAGACCAAAGGACAGGGATGGGTTAGGCTGATTGAAAGAGAAGTTTTCTGGGGGAAGATCTCTGCAAGGAGTTTGGAAGTCGTGCTGGAGAAAGAGTTTAGATCTTCCCAGTCAAAATGGGACTGAGTCATCACTGAGTCATCACAGAGGCTTTCATTTTTTCAGGCACAGATTGCAGAGCAAATGTTGCTTATTGCAGGCACCACTTATTCCTGAGCATGATAATAAACAGATTTTGTCTCCAAATGGTTACTGATCCAGGAAGACACAAGGCTATTTTAGTAGTATTTCAGTGAATGTGAAGACACTACAGAAGAGCTTGACCTAGAAAATAAACATGGGTCCAGCAGTCAAAAGTTGATGCCATTTCAATTACATGGAAGGAGATATTAAACCAGGTCAGTAGCTGAGGCTTTTTGCAATGAATTAGCATATGAAATTGCCAACATGGCAACAAGGAATTTTACTGCATGTAACAAACTGGGAGTGGAACCATATGCCTGGAGTTTACCAAACACAGCACCCACGCTTAAGGAAATGGGGCAAGAGTAATCGTGACAACTAAAGAGCCTCTATTCTGATCTCAGTAGTACACTTCCATTTCTAGCCAATGTTGAAGGGGAGCAGAGAAGAGAGTCCAATGTAATATGGCTTTATGGAGGATAGGTCGTGCCATATCGGCTCTGCAAACACACCACCTGATGGCCATAACCCCCACCCGAGGCCACATTCTGCAAACAGCATCCTGATAACAAGCCAACAATTGGATAGAACCCGAATCAACAGCCAAAATTTCCTCCACTGAGCAGCCCAGGAGCAAACACCACCTTCACGGAGCTGGTGCCCTTTGCAGACAGGCACTCAGGGCTCCTACTCCTGTGATAAAATGAGAGTTGAACTGACCTGCGAGGACGTCCATCCAAATCTGTGACATTAACTGGCACTCTTCCTCGAAAAGGGAACCGTTTCTTTTAGGCATGAAAATCCTGGAACATCTACTTCATGTGGGCATCAGCGCTGGCTCTGCAGAGCAGGAGATGGATTCAGGGAGTACAAGTGGAGTTCCTCAAACAGTGGCCAAGGGACTCATCTCTTTGGCATTTCCACTGATGGATTTGGCACAGAGAGACGTATTGGATTTAGGAAGACTGCTGATTCCTCAAAGCTGAAAGGAATCCATTTCTCCTGTGGGAGAAATGAGGTGACCTTGAGAAACAGCAGTGGCACAGAACCTCCTGTAAAAGGAAGTTCTGCTCTGAGCTGGAAGCTCATCCGTTGGAAGCAAGCAAGAGGGAGAAAAGCAGAGAGGAACATGCCAATCATGGGCTGATGATACATCTCGGATGTAAGGTGGCTCTGAAAAAGGCAAATCCCATAGTAGAGGGTGTGAGGAGAGACAGTCCCTTTAGGGAAACAGAAGTGCTCCTGTCATTGCATGGAGCCCTGAAGAGGCCTTGTTTGGAGTCCTGCTATGACTCCAATCAACCACGTTCACCAGAGGTTAATGGACAGCAGACCTGGTGGGAGAATGGGTGGGATGAAGATCCTTGTGGACCCGCAAGGGTTTGGCAAAGGCAGACTGCACGGGGAGGGGATGGAGCTGCTGCCTGAGCGAGCAACCGCAAGAGGAACAGTTTGGGGGACAGGGAGAAGAGTTGTTTGAGGCTGGCGTTAGAAGAGATGGAGATGAAAAGCATGTTGGTGTGCATCTGGGTGTGTGCCTCCCTCCGTGCTCGACTGACTGGCTTGAAATCTGCTCAGCGGTCTGGATGTTCTCTTGCTGAAAAAGGCAGCTTGTTTCTGGGATCTTGCACACTGGAGGAGCAAGGACATCTCTCCTTTCCCAAGCACAAACCAGACACCTGCTCCTCTACCAGCTGGCTGGCCCAGCACTGCCTCAAGTGAAGTGCCAGCCTTGCCGAGATAAATGAATGACAGAGACCTGCTAGCTCTCCACAGCTTCACTGAGGGGACAAGAGCTGGATCTGGATCTGCCAACCTTTCCCCATCAGGTGTAGAAGTAGAACAAATGCCCCCTGCCCCAAGCTGAGTGGTACAAACCCACCTGCACAGCTTGACGTGGTGTGGTACCGACTGACTGCACTGCCCCTGTGCTTCCAGCTATAAACTGGTGCATGACAGAGGAGGAGTCAGAGTGTGTCTGCACTCCTGGTCTCTGCTGGGCACGTGTGTGTGCATCCGGGCATGCCAACCTACCCCTCTGCAGCCCTCCTGGCCTGCACGGAGTTTGCTCCTCTGCTCCCTGTGAAGGCACTCAAATCCCAGCTTTCCTCACCTGCAAACAGATCCCCCTGTTTAATCACGTGCTGCCAAAATCCTCCAGAACCTGGCCCAGAGAGAGCCTCATCCTCCCAGCCACAGCTTTTTAGCCCTTCTCAAGTAGGTCTCTCTCTCTTCCCCTGCTTTCCCTCCCTTCCCAGCTATCAGCATGCAAAGCCCTCTCCCTCCTGCTATTCCCCACACCTCCCACCCCCAAGGTCTTCACGAGTGCCTTATGCATGTGTGTGAAGAGCAATCAGTGCCTCACCTCCAATAATTGGGGTTGAGCCTCCAGAACCGAGAGATGAATTTGATCTCCGCTGTTCTGTATGTGAGGTATGAGCCAGCTGAATTCCGCTGTATGCAACGTGCTTTGGTGTTTAGGAGGCTTTACAGCACACCATGGAGATCAGGATGTCCTGCCAGGGATAGGGTGCAGGCACACACCTCTCCCTGCACTGTGCGCTCTGCTCCTGCCCTCGCTCCAAGGGGGAACGTCTGTCCTGCTCCTTGTGAATGGAAAACACAAACTGCTCTACAGCTATTTCACTCCTCTAGCCTTTGTCCCTGATGTGAAAGGTGTTGGTGCACAGCACAGGACACTTTTGGATGCACCAGTGCAGGCGCATGGCGATGAGCAGCAAAGGCCCCTGCACCCTTGCAGAAAACCATGGAGTGTAAAGAATGAGCATAGCAAAGGAGCACTTGTGCACATCTCTGCTGGCTTGTATGTATATGTGAGCTGTAGGTTTGCCTCTAAATGCTCCCTGAAAGGTGATCTCACCTGCAACAGGCATCTGAAGGTGTTTTATCAGGATGCTTCTCTCCCAAGTGCCCAAGGAGCCAGTGCTCCCAGGGAAAGGTAAATCACCTTCTCCCATTCAACAACACCTACTTGTAAGACAGGCTTGATCCTGAACACGGCTGGGATCCATATGAGGAGGGGAGACCTATTCCCCACAGGTGTCATCACATTTAGACAGGCGATGGTGTGCGCCAAACCATGTTCATCTGTGAACACCAACTTATTGTCCTGTGATTATTCTATGCAGATGTGCTTGTGGATGAATTACTGGCTGGCCTGGGGGGGGGGGTGTGTGTGTGTGTGCTCTGTGTGCCTCGAAACCCAAAGCAGCAGATTTACACTTGCAATAGAGGGGATGACGACATGAGAGCATCAATAGCAGGCAGGGGCTGGCGGGCCAGGAGTCAGCACTGGGCATGGCCAGGCCAAATCACACTGTAAATGAGAAGAGACAAGAAGAAACACCCAAGAACCAAAGAAAGGCAGGGGGAAGGGTCCTGGAGAGGCAGAGAGTATGAGATGAAATGAGAGAGTGGAGGAAAAGAATAACAGCTTGCATTATTCCTTTTCATATACGGACAATATAACGCTTCTGCACAGAAGGACTAATTTAGCCCTCCGCACAGCCCCACTGACCCCTCCTAATAGAAACCATTTAAATCTTTAAACAATTTACATGAAAATGTAACTTTGCTGCAAATATATCTCTTCCCCCTCCTGCTCCCATCACAAGTGCAATCCTTCAAATCTCTGACAGCTTCCATTATCTCTTAATGAAGTGAGAGCATCTTTCTTAGGAGACGCGCCGGCCCTGAGGTTAATCGCCGAAACGAGGTTCCCAAATAAAAATCAGGGGAGGGAAAAGAGAAGGAAAAGCAAACACTTAGAAGAGCTCCAAGGGGTGGCTCCACCACCCAGTGACTGAAGATCCTGGAGGGCAGTGATCAAATCCTCCTTGGGAACCTCTGTGGGCTGATGGGTGACTCCATCCCTGCATCCAAGGGGACTGCATCGTGCCTGCTGTTGGCTGAGCCACCCTCATGGGACCCGGGGAGGGTAGACCTTCCATTGTGCTCTATCTCATGCCTATGCTAAGAGTGGAGGTAATGCCAGCAGCACGTAAGATCCAATGAGCTGCTGAGAGCTGCAGGAACCACCACCAGCACTGATGCATGGGTGCATGGGCTCCAATGGGAGCCCTGGGAGGTGTGAGGGCCACCAAGGCCACGCCAGAGAAAGCAGAGCCTAGAGGCTGTGGGGAGAAGGGCAGGAGAGAGAAGAGCACAGAGCAGCCTATTTGAAATGTCACCCTGGGATGTGCAGTGCTGCGGGAGAACAGCGCTGCGAGCACATTCCCACGCAACAGGGAGAGCTCCACTTGTAGCAATGACCCAGTTGTTCCAACGCAGGCACCAGAAGACCTCCAGTCCCCCCAGCACAGCCCTCAGGCACAGCGGGGTTACATCCGAAAGGAGGATGGCATCAGGGTCATCCTCAGAACCAGGCTCCACAGCTACAGAGACAGTGAGCTTGAACAGGGGGGCTCAGGAGCATCCTCCAGAGCAGCCAGGGTTCTGCATTGCCTTGCAACACCTCAGCACACGGAGCAGGAGAAACCATCTGCACCACCCTGACAGGGCCAGGCTGGGGGCAGTGACACACAAACACTCTGGATGCTCTTTAGATTTTGCAGGAGCGACACACATTTCCAGCCCAAGCATCAACAACAGCCCTGCAGGTGAGCCTGCTCACTGGGGCTGCAGCATGCTGTGGGACTGCACCATGTTGTAAAGCCAGAGTAGAGGCTCTCTCCATCAGTTGCTCCCTGTTCTTCTCGAGGCTGGAGGGCTGCTTTGCAAAAGGCTTGATGGTAATGTGGGGAAGGTGTAAGAGAGAGGACATACTGACAAATACATGTAAAGGGCAGGAAATGAGGAGAGAAAGGCTGAAAATCTATTGAGCTGCCAGGAGATGGGATGGAAAAGGGGATAAAAAATCAGGAAGGTCTCAGGGGAAAAGAGATTCACAAGAAGGGGGACTACTGACTTGAACAGAGGAGAGATGAAAGCAGAAAGCCATGCAGAGGAAAATAAACAGCTATTCCCAGAAAAACAATAAAGTTTGAAATGTGCTGGGCCAGAAGGAAGAAACAAACCCAACCCAAGCCCACCAAGAGTTAACAATTCTGGTTGCTGAAGCTGCTTAAGTAAAGAAAGCAGAGAAGGCGAAGGAAAGTACAAAGCACAAGAATAAGGAGATGAGCAATGCAGCAACAGTTTGTTCCCTGCAGTGCGCTCCGCTGTGCTGGGACACGGCAGCATCAAACCCTGGCTCTGTACCTCTGAACACAGCATTGTGCCCAAGCTCAATACAGGAACTGATGTCGTGTGGCCTCAGCACCCTCCCCACCAACTCACCTCCAGGCCACAGGATCAATGATCCTTTGGCCATAACTTGAGGATGTTGAAATCCTGTCTCAACAGGACTCCACTGCTACCAAAGGAGCTCACATTTGAACACACTGGTACTGAAGTCTGTCACCTGCAGGAAAGATAAAGTCCCTGAAGAGAAAGAGCAAAAGGTTTCCTTTGTCCTGGGACACTGGTTTCTCCTCCCACTCTCCTTGACTCCCTGCTCTGACCTGGCAGACAGGCACAGGCAGAGGATGCATGCTCCAGGCAGGCCGATGCATTCCATGGGCCAGGCTAAAACCAGCCCCTAGCTTTCCTGGAGAAAGAGCATCAGCAAAACGCTCTGCTCACCTCCAGAGAAGGGGGGACAGGGGCAGGGAGGTGTGAAGATGTCCTTGGCTGCCCCTGCAGCACGGGCTGGGGCTGTGGCTGAGTGTGCCTTAAATCAAACCCTCCCACTGCCAAACCTGCAGCTCTTGGGGGGGGGGGGGATGCCAGCTCTCCTTGCTGATAACTGCACCAGACAGCTATCAATCACACTAAGTGAAGGTAAATCAGTCCTTATCTGCCCAGGGGAAGCCTCATTTGCTGCCTGATGTCAAATAACATGGGAGCTCTGCTTGGCATCTCCAGGCTCTTGGTGCTTGACAGGTCACGCGTGTGCTCATCCCATGGGCTGGAGCTAAGGGAGGGCACACACTGAGCCTGAACCACTGGCCCAGGTTTCATTACTGCACACAATCAAAGAGAGGGAGGACATGGACGGGGCTGAAGCCTGGGAACACTTAGTGGATGCCCAGGGCTTGGCATCACCTTGGCATCTAACCTAGCCCTTCCCTGTCAGTCCCGCAGAGACTGACTTCAGCAGTGTCCCCTCCTGAACAGGACCCATCTGCCTGTCCCCATTCTGCTCTGGGACTCGGGGTATCCCATCTCCCGGAGGTAGGTGATCCAGCATGGAACCAGTGCACCCTGAGCAGGGAGCAGGAGGAGCATGGGGGAATCAGCCTCTTCCTCTGCTGACTCCTCACAAAGCTCCTCTCCTCCCAGCCTGGAGAGGCACAAACAGCTCTTGTAGGTGAAGAGGTTTTGGAGGGCGAGTGGCATGGTGGATACAGCCGCATGCCAGGCCCGAGCACCCACAGCCCAGCAGTCATCTCAAAGCAGGGCTTTTAGCCCATTCCCTCCCTCCCACCTTCCACCTCTCCATGGTGAGCGGGAGCCAGTTAACCCCGTAACCTTTAATCAAGGGCTTGTGTACATGGGAAAGGATTGATGGAGCTTGTCTCCCTCATGGCCTCACACCACAACTACCCCATTAACTCCCCAGGTTGAGTCCCTGGGCTGGTATCACAGCCAAGAAATGATAGCCCTGGAAAGTGCATTATAGAGCCATTGCTGGGGATGCAGAAATGGGCATTGCCACCCTGACGTGCTCTGGGGAAACCAGGGCCCTGCTGAGCATAGGAGCAGAGCAGGGGGGTCCTCACTCCCCTAGGTACATTGTGAGAGCTGGGTACAAACACCACTTGCCTGCATCACTTGGGGCAAGTTAGAGCCTGTCCAGGCCTGATGGAGAAAATGCACCCCAGGGAGTGAATGGTCTAGGGGAGATCCCACATTCCATGATCAGGTGAGTCAATAAAGCCAACGGGCTGCAGAACTGAGTGGTCCTTAAGGATGTTGTGCACCCAGAAGAGGGATCTCTCATCCCTGGCAGGTCCAGTGGGTGCAGCCAGGACATGAGATTCCTGCACGGGGAAATAGGGAAAGCAGGAACAAGCACATCTTGCCAATGAAAGCCAGAGCAGCAGCCCCACTTCAACCTAAGGAAAGCTGAATTAACAGCAGATGGAACAGCTCCACCAGGAGATACGCGGAGGACCCTCCCTGCAACAGGGGGAAGCTCTTTAGGCAGGTCTTTAGGTGTGAAGACAGTGGATCAGATCCTGACTGTGACTGCGGATGGGGCTGCAGCTACAGCCACTGCTCAAGTGGGTGCCAAGATTACGGATGCACCAGCTGTCCTGGGGCACAGGACTTTGTGTTCCTTACGGTTTGAGCCAGAAATGTCACCCCAGAGGCGACACGTCCCTGTACAAAGTTTCATTTTAGTGAATGGTTAAAGGCTGGGAAACCCACCCTGCACAATCAGAACATCACCAGCCCGCTCCATCTTACAGGGCCATGAGCTTCCTTCAAGCTGGGGCAATGGGGGAGAAGGGGTATGTGGGGTGGGAGGGGTGACACAGACAGTGCAGGGACAGGTTTAGAGCAGAGCCAGGGCTCCTGGAGCTGCAGAGAAAGAGGGGGCAGGAGGAAATCCCATGTTTGGGGCCTGCTTGTGAAAGTGTCCAAACCTTGGCCAAAGCAACAAGGAGCACAGGGTACCCCACTGCTCACAGTCTATTGCTGCAGCTCCTGGAGCAGGAGCATCCCTTCTTGTAGCTCCACGGGGTGGGAAAACCCAGCCAACAACCAGCAATTCCAGTGATGGGGATGGTACCACCTTTACTTGGATGCACCTTTCCAAGTGGGTGTGCAGTGGGACCTGCTCCCCATGAAGCAGCAGGTGCTGGGGGAAAGCTCTGCTCTCCATGGAGGAAAGCTCGCCCTCCAGGTCCATGAGCTGGCAAGTGGGACGCTACTGACACCCAGTGGCTCCCTGCATCCTGCAGGTGGGGACTGGCTCCTTTGCTGGTGGAGGAGACATCTCCATGCTCTCCCCATGGCCTATTCAGGGGTCCTGCCTCTTTAGGGACTCTCCTGTGGAGGGTTGGAGTCCCTGGGTCACCATGTGCTTGTGGCATGGCCAGCAGAGAGACCCTGGCTAAACGGTTTTGCAGTGTGGCAAATGGGACCCAGGGGACAAGAGGCTGCACCCTGGAGCGTTGTGGCTCCATGTTCAGCTCAACAGTGTCTGCCTTGTACCATGTGCCCAGGGAGATGCTGTGCACGGGTGATGCTCTCTCCTCATCTGTATCACAGCCACATCCACCTCTGCAAACAGTGCTTAATTCTAAAAGCTAATCCGTGCTGGATGAATCCATGCCACAAGTTGCCACAGAAATGCTGGAGGATGGGAGGAGGAGAGAGGTTGGAGTTAGTTGTGGTTGCTGCTCCCCATATCACCCTGCCAGCTGTGGGTGGTTGGCTCCCACCTCTGCAGACCATACATCCTGCAGGAGTGAAGCTGGGATTTTAGGATGGAGCCCCACAGGCTCAGGTCCCTCACAAACATTGTGGCTCCAGGCAAAGCAGCAGGTTAGAACTGGAAGTGAACTAAGCTACATCAGAAACCCCCATTCACGTTCCAGAACACTGTCTACACAGGGAGTTATTTAAGAGCAGCACCAGAGCTTTTCAATGCACCCTGCATGTTGTTTCAGAGCCAAGCCCCAGTGAGCCAGTAAACAGTACAAAAACATAGCAACAAACTGCCTGCGTTTGGCACCCCACCATGCAGAACCGGAGAAAATCCAGCCTCTGACCTGAAGAACAGCAACAGATAAGATGGACACCAAGTGGAATAAAAAAGGCTTCAGGAGCAACAGTTCCCAGCTGAGAAAAGCACGTTTTCCTCTGGCCCTGCACACTGACAAGCGCATTTTAGCCAGGGAGAGCACCCAGAGGCTGCTCAAACAGAAATGCGTTTCCAATTATGTGTGATTATCAATTGCTTTGCAGACAGAAGCTGCTGATAACAAAAGCCCACTGCCCTGAGCACACAGAGACAGCTCTTTCAGGCAGGGACTGTGTGAGCAGACACCAAGGCAGGGACTTACCTAAGGAAGATGATCTCAGTCTCCTAGTGGACCAGCCATCGTCCCTGCGGGATGAGAGGAAGAAGGGATGCTTCCTCTGCAAGTGTATAAATCAAATGGTGGGTGGGGAAAAAAAGGAACAGAAGCACTAGATGAAAATCACTGTGGCCACAGCACATGGCGCACAGATTTTGTGCGCAGCACACAGATTTTGTTTGTGCTCTCCCAGAGAGAACTGGTGCTTCCCTGCTTACAGAATTGGGAAACACTGGTTGAAGGCACAGCACCAAATCTGGGCGACAAACAGGGACAGAAGGCAAAGTCTAGAAGTTCGCATCGGCATCCCATTGCCAGGTCTTTCTTGCCTCCTCTTACCATGCAAACTGGGGACACGGGAAGGCTGGGTGTGCCAGGCTCTGGGGGATGAGTCTGGGTGTCCAAGGAGTGCAAGGGAATGCACTGGCTGTATGAACGCAGCATTTCCATCTGTAATTTCTCCACCCAAATAAGCCCTGCTGGCAAACACACACATCCAGCTCTGGAAACACAGGGGCTGATTAGCATCGACTCTATTATCATTATTATGGGCACAGACAGCTGATCAATGTCTACTCAGAAAGGCAAAATCAGGTGGCAGTCACTCCAGCAATGCCTGCTGCCTGCTCCGCAGTGATTCGTGTGTGCTGGCTCCCGGCCCGCAGCCCGAACAAGGAAGGAAAGGAAGTGCGGTCCCACTTCCGTCCCCAAATAAGTGATGACTGCTTGTGTGTCAGCAACAGGGACCTGATCACAGCAGTCTTCTTCATGGCAGGACTTTTGCTGTCCCTTGGCAGAAGGGGACTTCTGCAGGGCACAAGAAGGATGCATCTTGGAGCAATGCCTGAGCACGCTGTACCCTGTGATGAGGAGACATCCTCTCCCCTGCCCAGCTCTCATCACACCCCATGCATGCTTCCCTTAGCCCTGCTCAGTAAACATCCTGCACATAAGGACTAAAACAAAGGTCCTGAGCTGACCTTCCAGACCATCTACCTTCTGCCGTCTCCAGCTCCGCGCAGTAATCAATAGCTCTTCCCTCTGTTCCCATTCTTCCCAACCTGACACTTTTTCAATAGCCTTATTTCCTTCAGTTTGTTTTGCTCCCTGCAAACTCCTCGCTCCTGTTTCTCCTTCATAAATTGGTTTTCTCTTATACACTGTCTGGAGAGAGGTGAAGGAGGAGTGGAAGAATCACAGCCCCTGCCTCATCTCAGATCACCCACTTTCCCTCTCTCCAAGTGCATTCAGAGCTGGGAACAAAACCAGCTTCACGGTGGGGCTGAGGACCATCGCAAGGCTGTAGTGTGCAATGACTCTCCTGCTTCAGAGGTGGAATGTCCGGTGGAGCAATGTGACCAAGCGAGAGGTGCTGGGGGGCAGCACTCAGTTCCCTGCTCCCTACTCTGTGCCTGCCAGCAGTGAGGAATGTCTGGGTGCAAGGCAATGAGCTGTGGCAGCCAAACGACAGGTGAAGAAGGTGTTGGAGATACGGGGCTGTCTGCAGTGGCTCTGGCTCTCCCTGTGAGAGGTAAAAGGCCCTTACGCACCCACATGTGAGTCCTGGACTTTGATTATGGGAAAACTCAAGATCGGCTTCAAACCCCAGCGCAGGCACAACCAAAACCTCTGCGCTGCTCTAAGTGACCACTAAGTCCTTGCTCCTCATGGCTGCACACAGAGCTTCTGGAGCTGGGGGTGTCCTGTGTGGATGTGGACACCTGAAGGGCAGGAGCAGCCCTTGGGCTCAGTGCTGGCACAGTTATATTTCATCCAGTTATTCCCTGAGAGCCTGTCATCCTGCTTTGTACAGGAAAACTGATCAGCTTCAAACCCCAGGGGCACAACCAAAACCTCTGATGACCACCAAGTCCTTGCTCCTCACGGCTGCACACAGAGCTTCTGGAGCTGGGGGTGTCCTGTGTGGATGTGGACACCTGAAGGGCAGGAGCAGCCCCTGGGCTCAGTGCTGGCACAGTAGGAGACCGCATTGCTGTAGTCTGGCCAAGGGGTGATGAAGTCATGAATAACTTCAGCCAGGATGAGGTAGAACCTCTTTGCCAGTTAGGGTTTACAGAAAGCATCCTCACATGGCCGTTCCCATGTGAGAGGAATCCAGAAGCACAGCAAAAACCAGGCCCCCATTTGCAGGTGTGAACTTTCAACTACAAAAAGCCTTTCTTGGGGGAAGCTGCCAACCACCCAGGAGCCAGCGTTTCTAGCGAGCAGGGAGCTGTGCCACCCTCACATCCCACCGACCCAGGGCTTGTGCCATGCCTGCAGTTGGCATGAAGGGCTGAGCCCTGGCCATGGAGATCTCCTCCTGAACATGACCACAGAGAGCTGGCCTTGTCCAGCGTGTTGCCTCAGCCCAGTGCCACTGCTCCCAGGTGACGTACCAGCACCCTGCTGATGCAGAGTGATGCACAAGGATGCACACGAGTGGACAGAGGGACGCAATCCGTCGGTGGCACTCGGGCTGCTTCAGCTCGTGCTCTGGCTCGGCTCCAGAGCTGGGATCTTGGCTCCAGTCAGATGAGCTTGTAGCTGGCCTTTGAATAACATTTGAGGTGCCAGATTTTAGGCACCTGTGCAGTTTATTACTCTCCAAATAAGCATAATATGCATCACACCCCGGGGCAATCTATGCACCAATAAACCCCAATCCTCTACCTCCAGAAAGCCATCAAAACCAGTAAGATGCCAGTACCCACTATTGAGCTTGGATTGTGCTGAGATCACAGGCCGGAAAAGGTATGCTCTGAAGCACAGTGCATAACTTGTAGTGCTGAAAGCACATTGAAGCACGGTGCTTTCTGCTGATGCGAGACAGGCAATGCTGGTGCACGGTGCCTACGCTGCACTCCTGAGCAGGGTGCATGGGCACAGGGCCTGGGTCCAGCCCCAGGAGCTGTCAGGGCTCCTTGCACCGACTCCCTGGCTCTGGCAGGGCACACTCTGCACCTCTGTGGTTCAGAAAGCCCTGGGAAAGCTTTGCTGTGTTGACCCTTGAAGAGGGAATAGCCCCCGGCGGTGAGCAGTCAGCACATGGCACGGACTCTGAGACTGAAATCAGGGAGGGAAAAGGTAGAAGCAGACATCACGGGAGCCAAAACTCTGAGGTACCACGTGCAGTTGTGGGGCAAAGGCGGAACAGAGCCCTACATAAACTTGTCATTGATGTAGACAACACTCCCCGTTGGGATTCCTTGGCTGGGAGCATCCCAAGGCTCAGCTTCCACCCCACGGCAGGGCCGGGTGTCCCCATAAGCGAGGCTCAGCCCGCGATCCGGGGCTGTCACTCTGTCTGCCACGGTGAGTGGATTTAATGACCGAATGAATCCTGTTCTCAGCTGGGTGCGACATGAAAATAAATGCCTCCTTTTCCTCATTTCCCGTGTCCCTTTTGATCTGCCCTGCACACAAGTTTGTGTGCACGGTCTCTCCCTATCTCCCCACCAACTGGGCCCTGCATTCTCCATCGCCGCAGAGATAACCAGCAGACCCAGTATTGCTGCACCGCATGTCTCCTGCCATCCACATCGCTGTCTCTGTACCACGTGTTGCTCAGGAGCCCAGAACTGATACTGCATCTCTCCTGTGGGACACCACGGCCAAAGACAATCACCTCCCTCCTCTGTCAGTAGAATCCTGTTGCAGTTTCCATCTGAAATGCATTTATGCCCATTTCCAACCATGCCAATTCTATATTTAAGCGTCTGTATCCTCCCTCCATGGTGCTATTCAGTGTGATATACACGGAGGCAGTGATTCAGTTCCCACTCAGCTTCTGTTTTGCTAAGCTTAATAAGCCAGGAATCTCCACTGAAAAACATGCTCCTCACTCCTCTGGCCAGCCCTTCTTTCCTGCTGTTCCAGTTTTTGGATGGATGCCACAAGAATAGTGACCATGAAAACCTTTTAACAAACCACTCTTAGGTGACTAAACCACAACCAAGCGCTTTTATAGGAGTAAAAGACTGTAACTATACCCAAAACTTGGATATTCAACTGTGGCTCTTCCAGTGCCCTTTCCAACAGGCAGGAGAGCCAAGTTCTAACTCCTACGCATTTCCAAGCAAACACCTCCTTTGCCTTTTTGAGCCACAACCTTGCCATATAAAGCCCTGGTGCTGTGAAGCCTGGAAACCAGTTAGTGCCATTAAGAGTATCTGCAATTCCAGGTATTTTCTGTCATGGCATCTTTAGAAAGCAGAGCAACACTTGAATGGTGAAGAGTAAGGAATCAACTGACAGCGCTTCCCAGGGCTGAGCAGAGAGTTTCACCCCCAGCATTAACATTTGCAATCCCTCCCATAATGAGAGGCCACAGGCAGTGTGCTGGAACAATCTCTCACTGAACTGTCCCAAACCAAGGCAGGAAGCTCATGAAGAAGGAGTAATTGTGAAGATTTGGAAAATCCATGGTTTTCCCCATTGGCTCTGCAAATCCAGTTTAGAATTTGTAAATCTGCAGGACTGGATTTCTAGGTTTCATGATTTATGGACCTCTGCTTCCCTGTCACTCTCCCCTTGACTTTAAGAAGCAGTTCTACACTAGCTCAGTTGAGATATCAGAAAGAAGTTCTCAACCACAGCAGTTCTGTGGTACATCAGAGGGGGAGATTTCCCACCCAGAGCATGAGGCATCCCCAAAGGGTGCCAAAGCCTCCTTACAAACAGGATGCTGACGGTGAGATGTATTAACCAGGGCTGGTGCCTCTGGAACAGAGAGTGTGTGCCATCTCCAGCAATGCAACCCAGCAAGAAGTCAAGGTCTTGCTTCAAATCACCCAAAAACAGAGCACCACCAGGCCCGACCAGCCATCTCCGAAGCAGAAAAGCACAAACTTGTGGTGGTATTACCCGGAATATCTCACAAACGCCAACAGTTTGCAGCTGAGCCGATGATGAGGAGTTCATATTCATTAGCCCCTAATGGATTTGTCTTCTGTGCCCATGGCCCAGAAGAAGGCCCTTTCCTCTTGGCTACAGAGAGCCCCAGCATGACTGCTGCCCTCCTATGGACATGTCTATGCTTAGTGCTGACTGCCCCGCTGCCCGAGCGTCCCTTGGATATCCCATTGGGATCAAACATGACATCCCGACATGAGAGCAACAGCAAATCTTAACTCACTCTGGGATCTTTACCTACCAGACCTGAGGGAGCAAATCATTTATCAGACTCCAATAAAAGGTCCTGCTGAGTATCCCCGAAGACATTGTCTCTGCTCCACTTTGCTCAGTGGCCACATCATTCCCAGCCTGGGCTGATGTATTCTTAATTAGCATCTTAATGTGAGCAGCATATGCAATGAAGCATGAAAAGAAAATCCCCATCATTTAAATTCATTAACAGTCATCGAAAGCCTTCAATGCAGAGGTGGAATTATCTCTGAACTCCTTCTGAGAGACCAGCTGTGCTCACTAAACTGTGCTGGGTGTTGCTGCACTGCCTTATCTATTTAGCTGCTAAAAGGAGGCTTGTCCCCTTGGATCCTTACAGATTGCACCCCCCACATCACCTGTGCTAGGGCACACAGACTGTAACCACAGCCATCGCCCCAGGTCCACACTCACAGGTTGGTCATGGAAACCCTGGCAGCGCATCCCTGCCGAGGCTGTTTACCGGTCATGTTTACCACACGGATTACTCTGTCTCCACTATTTGCTTTTCTTCTCATCCTTGCCACAGGGAATACCTCCAGCTGCTACTGCCTTTAATCTCTCCCCCCGCACTTGTCGTGGTTGTAAAGCCGTGGCAGCAGGATGAGAGCAGGAATGGGCTGTGGCTGCCCAGATGTGCTTGCGTTCAGATGTGCCAGGCTCCAGCATCGGGCTACATGGAGCGAGAGCTGGTGACACACCACAGGGCTGCTGTGCTGTGTGAACCCACTCCCAGTACACAAGCAGAGACAGGTATGTCTGTCTCTGTGCAAAATCCACCTTGTCTTAATAAGGCAGGGCTTTTCCATCTGCTGGAATCACACTCATTCTTCAACCCTGCTATCCCAGCCTCTGCTACCTGTTTGCCATCATCCCCCCAAGGGCTGCTGGCTGCAGATCCTCCATCGCCAGGCTCACAGACACCCCGCATGGAGAGTGAGACCCCTGCTTGGAGAACCAACCCCTGGCACTGAGCACACAGCTCTCATAAGCGATGATGGGCTCAGCCTTGCCATGCAGGGTCCTCCTGACACAGGTGAGGAGCTGGTCAGATATAAGATGGAGTGGAAGAAGAAGAAAAGCTTGTAGCAGCAAGATTTGCACCGAGCATCCCCTGCCCTCCTCTGCTGTTTGTCTGCCCCGAGTGTTTTGATGGAGGCAAATTACCAGAACCAAAGAGGCAAAGAAATCAGAATAAGCTGCTCCAGAGCAATTACACTGAAGGTCTCATTTAGAGAGAAAACCTGATTTAATGCAAAACGGGCTTATAACCTGGTGCAAACTAGGCTGGTTTAGTGTATTTGAAGTTGCTTGAATTTCTTGCATTCAATTAAGGACTGGGTTTAGATGCCAAACCCAAATTATCCTCACAGAATTTTGAGCAAGTGCAAATAAAATGGATCCAGATCCTATTTGCATTCAGTGTGCACCACTTTCCGAGTTCCTGAGGTGGAACTACCTGTGAAGGAGGCAGCAGCCACAGAACCAGAAAGCCTGTGGAAATGTCAAATTCCCCACATCCTTGTAGGTCAGGCTTCATAGGCGGGTTACAATCTGTGTTGGGCTTGCATGGCAAGGATTCGGTTTTATTTCCCATTACCCTGCTCTGATTGATCGGTAATAAATTAAACTGATTTCCCCAAGTCAAGTCTGTTCTGCCCATGACAGCAATTGGCGAGTGATCTCTCCCTGCCCTCATCTCAATCCATGAGCTTCTCATTGCATTTCCTCTCCCCTGTCCGGCTGAGGAGGGCAGTGATGGAGCAGCTCTGGTGGGCACCCAGCCACACACCCCACAATCACATCCCAGTGACAGAGCTGGAGGAGGAATGACAGGAGTGTTTGAAGACTGCAGTGATCTGAGATGCTTTCAGCCATCTTTAACAAATGACAGAAGAAGGCTTTCTTTTTCCCTCTATGCCAGGAGATTTTCACATTGGGTTTCAAAAAGATCTTTTATTCCCAGAAGAGGAAAATAAACCCATTTCCATTCAAAACACTGCTCTAAGAGTACATCTGCCTCACCTTAATTTTTAAAATACTTTCAAAAGTGAGAAAAATGAGTGTAAAACAAAAAGAAACAGAAAGCTGTTTAGGTTTGGATGATACAGACCCTCCCACTGAATCGCAAAGGCTTTGTGAAGGTGGAGAGGGCTTCTCTAAGGCAAGAAACAAGCTGAAAAACTTTCTATTTTGGGCCATTCTGAAAAAGAAATCTCATTTTGCATTTATTTCTGGTTAGGCAGTAAAAGGAAAAAGCAATTATTCATGCAGTTCTCATTAACCATCCATTTGCAAGTTGTTTATAAGTGATTAGTCAATCTTAGCCGCCTGTCCTAGACAGGAGCAGCGTGTGTTTATTAAACCACGGGTGGAAGGTGTTGAAGGCAGTTAGAAGCAGTGGCTGAAAAGAATCAGCTCAAGCCTTCAGCTATTGATTAGTGATTCATTACAATATCTCTTCGTGCTGTACTAATGAGCACTCAGGAATACACCTCTAATCTACAACTGAGTCCTTAAGCAGCCAACTCTGGTCCAGCTCTCAACTACTGATGGGGTTTAGGTTGACCTTGCCCGGATCCGGTGTCAGGGATCGCTCCTGGGCAATTTGTCTCTAGGCCTCCTTGGAGCAAGCTGTGAAGCATTTTTCATCCAGGGCTGTATCCAATTGACTTCCCAGGGATGGAGCGACCACGCTATTTCCCATTCAGGGGGGAAAATAACCTCAGCACTGATTGCACGGCCCTGACCTGGGAGCATGTGTGTGAAAGGAGCAGATCCAGACTCTGCTCAATACCACCAGGAGGATTTATCCAGCAAGGAGTCACTGCATTCTGCTCTCTCCTACTCTTGCCCTCCTTTTTCTTTCCTAACAAAATAACGATATGACAAGGACTGAATTCTGCAGCAGGAAATTTTTCAAGCCAGGCCTCCTCCCAGGATAATCTATTATCTTCACAAATTACTGCAGACAGTTCTTTATTGTTTAAAACCTTTTATCCAAATAAATGCATAAACCTTTAGGATGGGGAGAAAGGGTGGGGGAGATGGAGGGAACCAGCATTTTAAATTAAAACCTCCTTCCCTCATTGACTATTGTATGCTAAGAAAATGAAAATAAGATGAGAAAAAGGAGAGGAAAGGAATGAGCCCAGGGGAACAGAAACTGGTGATCTGCAATGGATTCCATTAAAGTCTTCCCCCTTTAAATATTACAAGTGTTTGTTCTCTGCAGCCTGATAAATATCTCACTGTGTTGAGATTGAAAATTGATAAGCCATGCAGCATCAATCTCTGTCAGCTTCGCAGCCTCCCTGCAAACTCATCACTTTGGGATGGGTACCAGTTTAATTAGCTGCTGGGTAATGCCATGTCGGGCAGCTACCTAACAGCCTGAAAGCATTTCCAGTGTTCTGCTACATTAGGTCCCTTTGGGCAGATATTTCACATACATCCAAACACAAACAGGAATGTGAGAGGCCAAATGAAGGAGCAGGCTCCTCTCCCTCCCCTGCCTGATGTGCTTTATTATCCTCATTTCAGTATTAACTCGCTGGTGGCGGGTGATGGATGGGGCAGAGGCAATGAGATGGGAGATGGCAAAGGCAGAAGGATGCTCAGAGAGGATGCTTGGGAAAAGGAAGGGCAGGGGGCTGGGGAATTGTCGCAGCCTGGGGGCAGGCACCTGGTTTCTGGCAGCACAAGCAGAATTGTGGTGGTTTTTCTGCAACATCCCCTTGGTGTTTTCTGTCCCTGAGGGCACAGTGAGGAGCATCTCAGAGCACCAAGTGTGTGTTTATAAGTACAGGTGACTGGGAGTCAAATCTTAACGCCCCACTATCCCCCTGGCCCTTGTTGTACCCACCACAGGGTCAGGGCACTGAGTAGGTGAAGGCTCGTCAGCGTGGGGAGACAGCTTGGCTCTGCACAGACCCACTGCACTGGTCCTTTCTTTATGGGACCCTCTGCAAAGCCATCCAGCAGGAACCGAACTTCACATGCCCCCTTGAAGACTCTCCTGGGGGCATTCATTGAAAAGTAACCCGAGAGCTTGTGGCAAACCACCACTGAGCCCTTGATTTGACTGATGGAGCCTCCTGCATCACCTCTTCCTGCACCCTGAAGACCAACTCTGCCCAATTAGCGCACCACAGTTACCACCACAGCAAATCGGGGCTCCCTCGGGCTTCCTGGGAATCACATCCAATTTCTCCCCTTCTTCTCCTTCCTGCATCTCTTCCCTTCCCAGACCCAGGGCCTCACCACAGCGTTGGTCTGCTCTCCCCATGCTGCAGCAAGAAAAGGGAATGGGGCCACCACTCTTTCATCCAGCGTGAGGGAGGCGAGCGCGGCTCCGGAGCGGGAGGAAATGACTCGGAACCGTACACAGTGAAGATGTGGCCCAGGAGAGCAACTCCTCTTGTCGGGGCCCCGGTGACTCTTTATCAGGGAAGCCTTGTTCAGTCTAACAAAGCACAGCTAATGTGCTCTTTATTACCTCCGCTGCTGCATTTGGACTGTCAGGAGATGAAGAAATATCCCCAGAATTAACCACAATATAACAGAGGGAAGAAGAGCCAGGGGAGAGGTTAAGGCAAGTGCTGCTATCTAAGAAATAGGCTCATAAACCCTCCTCACTAAAAACGGCTTGTGCTTAGATGGCAGCACCCCTCCTGGCACCCGAGGGGGGAACGGGGGTTCCTGAACACATGGCAAGCTAGGTGCAAGGCACCAGAGAGAACCAGGCTTCTTCCCCCATCACCTTTGCCTGCATGGACACTACTGCTCAGACAATAAATATACGTCTAGTCTGATGTAGAGCATTCCCAGAGAGAGTTAACATTAAGCCCTCGAAGGCTTGAGTAGTCTTTGTGTATGTACAGTGCTCAACATGACAAGCTCCATGGCCCAGCCACAGGGACAAGAGGAAATGCTTTAGCACTCAGCTCCAGACTGCAAACACTCAGCAGGAGAGGTTAAAGTCTAGACAGAAGGGAGCCCATCACACCAGAGGCTGAATGTCTGAGCTGCAAGAGGTGTCACCCAATGCAGAAAGCACCCAAACGCAGGGGACACAATGGGGGAAAGCAGGAAGGTCAAAATGAAGGCATAGGATGAAGAACTGAACAGCTCAGGAAGATGAGACTGGAAAAACCTTCATTTTTGATGGCTGAGGTATGGCATGTCCTATAGAGAGGGGCTTGTCTGGCTGGGAGCTTAGAGAGAGGGCAGGATAAGCTCAGTCAAGTGTATAGGACCTTAAATAAACCAAACCCAGCCTTGCTTACAGACCTGGAGCCATCAAGTCTCCCAGCTTTGGGTGAAGAGCCTTCCAGTGGCCAACAAGGCATCTCCACTTACTTCAGAGAGCTTCCCAAGAGGCACACACTGAATATGCTGCTTGATCACTGCACACCCATGCTAGGTGGAGACAGCTCCACATCTCCCAGTGGGTCTTGGAGCCATCCAGGCTTTCATGGGGTCCCAGCAAGCCCTTTTTCCTTTTGTACCTCCATCACGGAGCCCATGCCGGGGTTGGAACAAGGCAGCCCAAGCGATGCTTGCTGGTACCCGCAGGGGGATGGCCTTCCTTTTTCATGCCTACACACAAGCAATTACAACGCTTTCACTGCAGCAGCTCCCCAGGCCCCTCCACACCAGCTGCAGTCCGGTGGAATAGAAATGACACATCCAGCTTTGCTCCCTCCAAGGACCGGCCTTGCTCTCCCTCTCCCATCTTTTGCATAACAGCTCATGCCCATGGAGCAGCCTCCAAGCAGAGTGCTTGGGGCTGTTATTATATGAAGGGGCTCACTCACCCCTTTTCCAAAGGCCATGCAGATGCCTTTTGGAACTCCAGGGCTGCTTCTAGCTCTAAGCACCACTCCCAACTCATATCAGCATAGCAGTGATAGTCACATCTGCATGAGGCTCCAAACCCTGAGATCTTAACTGGGGTCTTACTAACTGCAGTCCTCATTGTACCAAAGGTGGGGAGATGGAAGCACTACTACCATGTATCCTTTAATGCTCTGGAGCTCCTGACCCCTGGTGCTGACTGAATTCATCTACAAGAGGTGAAAGCTTACAAGGAAATGGGGAAACTCGAGGAACACAAAGCTTATTGTGTGGGGAGGTGATTGGTGTGTCCTCTACTCTCTACTTTAACCACTGTTAACATTGCTGCTGGCTGAGGAGCAGCCACAGCATCTGCTCTGTCATTCACCCTGGGGAGGTGAAGAATCCCATCATAGAGCCAAGAGCTGGGGCTGACCCACCGAAATCCAGCAGGACACAAGAGGCCCATCACAGCAGAATCCCATTTGCAAGACGCTCCTTTGGGTCATCAGTGTGATGCTGCCAGCACCTCCTGACATGGCACATCCGTGTGGGTTTAGCCCACCTGGAAGGAAGCATCCAGGGCTGGTGCTGGGATGAAACACTCCCTGAATGCCACTTCACAGGGAGGGTGAGCAGCACTGTCAGAACAATGCAATTAGCCACTTACTTCTTCATGTTAATTAACTTTGCTTGCTCTAGCACCTTTGTCAAGGTATCACCCTGCTCTCTGGGGTGCTCTAGGGAAAGCACTTATATGGTAGTTACTTTGCAATTAATTACAGCTTGAAGAAGGCTGTGGGAGGGCACCTCTTCCTGTTTGATCTCCTAAATGCTTCATTAAAGGCCCAACATGGAATAGATATTTCTGTAGTTCTGCTCTCCTGGCAACCCTGTCCTCCTCCCCTTTGAAGAGGAGCGGTGCCAGGTATTTATTTATACCCTGTTTTAGGCAAGAAGAAAGACCAAGCCCAATGGAGTTCATCTGGTTTGGCACAACATCCTTGCTTCTTTCCCCTGACTAAAAGGAAGGGTGGGTGATGCCTTCCTAATGAAGCAGCTTTGCAAACTTCCTGCACTGTTTGCAAACCTGGCAAAACGTTGAGGTCCAAAACCTGGAGTGTTTTGACTGAGATGTCTGAGGTTTGACTACATTCAGTCACTCGGTAAAAGCTTTTAAGCCAAGAAAGGGAAACTTTAGGGTTTACCACTGATAGGTATTTAATGAAAGATGCCGAGGGATTGATTTTTCTAATTAAGCCATTGGAAAAAATAATCCTGTTAGAATTTTCCCAGAGAAAGTGCCCTTTCCAAAGCCTGTTCTGCCGGAGAGATGCAGTTCAATTATACAATAGCTCCTTTGTTTTCTGCATTCTCACCCTGTTTCACAGTGAATTGAGCAACTGCTGCTAAAGAATGTGTTAAATGAATAATTGACACGTCGGGTTTTCTGAAGCAAGGAGCAGGATCTGACCTCCTCTACAAGGCATATGCTCGGAGTGAAGCACCACGATGAAGGGGAGCCGTGGTGGATGGGAAGAGGAGATGCTGGGTGCAGACACCCCTTATTTGAAGCTGTATCTCCGTGGGCTGGTGATCCCTTCCTGAAGCTATCCACTGGCAGGGTGTCCTGGTGTCATCACATCCCTGACTCCATCTGTCTGTGGCCAATCTGCCCAACGACCTGGACCCCTTCGGCCCATCCTCACCAGCCCTTATACAGCCTCCTTCTGCCCCTGCTTGCCCCAGCGCAGGAGGGTTAGTGCCATACGGAGGGCTCCTGCTCTCCAGCTGGCACTCTCGCTCAGAGGAGCTCAGCTTCTCCACGAGCATCCTCTCGGGAAGGGGAAACAGAGCAGCTCAGATAAACTCCTTGCTTGGATTATTTTGGATACTGCTGGCAGCTGGAGTGCGTCGAGGTGTGAAGCCTGGCAATGAAGTGAGGGAGGGAAAGAGGAAAAGAACAGATGAGGAGAAGAAGAAAAGAGTCTATTTACTGAGGGCTGCCTTTGCTGCTTCTGCATCTCTCAGCTATCTACCGGATGCTGAAGCATTTAGCCTTTGTTATGCTAATATTGCTTTTGTCAGCACAAATCCCATGGCTGTTCCCACCCTTTCCACCTCCCGACTCGAGTGGAAGCACCAAGTCAGCAGAACATACGGGGCCATCTCTACCCACACAGCCTGCGACTGCAGGGACTTTTTGTCTGGTATTGCAGCTTCCCACTTTCTTCTTCTCCCTTTGAACTGATGAGGGGGGAAATGAAAGCAGGACTTGAAAGGCAGGAGCACACATGCGGGGAAGGCTGGGAGGTAGCTCGGGTGCTGCGGCACTGCCCAGTCCCTGTGGGCAGCGTTGGCTGATCTCCTGCCCTGTTGGCCTGGAAGGGGAGGATGCTCAGCCCATGAGTCAGGGTGCAGGGTGTCTGTCAACTCAACTCACGGGGCTCTATGGGACTGCAGAGGAATTAAACCTTCCCCCTTGCACAGAAATGCTGCACACAGACACAGCATGGCAGAGCACAGAGCTGGAAACGGATGTCTCCATGCAGCAATGTCCACCACACTCCATTCAGTTCAATTCTGTGTCAATTCAGCCTGACAGCGAGCAGACACCACCAACTAACTCAGCAGACCGGTGATGCAGACAGTGCCCGGGCTGACTGAGGGGGCCATGGCCACCTCCTTGGCCTGCTGCCCCGTTCCCAGTGCTCTCTCCCTGTGAGGGCTGCCTGTGCCAGGGAATCCTGCACACCCGCTGCCTGCATGGCAGGGATAAATGGGAGCTGTCAGTCAGCAGGGCTATCAATCTGCCAGGCTGCACCAAACCTGCCATAAAAGACATTTAAAAGGAAAATTGACATTGTGTTTTACAGCACTGCAGTTTAACAAAGGGGGAATGAGGGCTGGAGGAGCTGCGCTTCCTCACACGCCTGCTCTGAGTGCGTGGCACTTGTCCTGCTCCTAGCCCCAAGTGATGCTCTCCCACTTTGTCCACCAGTACACTGGGGATGAGGGACAAGCTTTGGGCATGAAGGTGATGCCCAGCATGGGTTCATGCTGCCATGTAAGGCAGAGCTGAATCCACCACTCTGGCTCTGTTCCACTAACCAAACCCTGTATCTTGTCCTGGGGCCAGGCACATCCCATCCCACAGTAACTCATTTGGAGAGCAGTAACACTGGTAGAAGTGATTTTCCCACTGCCAGTGAGGCAGAGATGCTGATTGAGCCTTTTCCACCAGTTAGGGCAATCAAATATCTTGCTCCCAAGTGGGTTCTCCAGTGTCTAATAAAGGTTGAGCACGCCTGCAACCTGTCCCTCAGTAGCAGTGCTAACATATCCGCTCTCCTTCTCCTCCATCAACTTCCATGGATTGTGCAGAGCCTGAAAATGCTGGTGACTTGTGGAGGTGCTCAGCACTGTGTGGGAAGGGACTGCAGGCAAATAGATGCTCCTTCTTAAAACAGGAAGCTTTTTCCTTCCTCCCCTCTTGACTCCATCCTCCCTGCCCTGACCAAGGACAGCCCATGTTCTTGGGCTGGCCCTGATGCATTACACCGTTTTTATAGAGGGGGAGTCCCTATGTGGCACGTTCCCATAAATAACAGTAAGCCATAAAACCCAGGATTTATGGAGTGCCTTTCACTGAGACACTGCCATGTACTTTATAGCCACTGATGAATGAAGCTGAGCAGTGCCCCGCAAAACACAGCAGCCTCTGCCTAATATGGAGGAGACTGAGCCACAGAAGAAGGCAGCAATTCCATGAGGGATGCACAGCCAGCCAGGAATGGGGCTGGCAGGAGGACCCACAACCTCCTCTGAGCTCCTGTACTGAGCTGCAACCTCAACTGCCACCAGTGACATGGGGAATGACACGTTTTACAGGCCAGATCCTTCTTTTCCCTGCCTTGCCATTTGGTACATGGTGCCTCCAAGCAGCCCCCATCCATGCTGCTGCCCCACCACAGACACTGACTCCAGGAGATACTTCCACACCTCATTTCAAGCCTTAGCTTTTCATCTTCAGCTCTCAGTTTCTCTCTCCTCTGCCTATTAATTAATTCTACAGAGCACTTTGGGATACATTTATTCTGAATGACAGAGTAGCAAATAATCTCTCCAGTTTTATTACCGTGTGACTACAGCAGATCCCTGCGATTGATGGCTACTTATCTGAGCAGGAGAGTGACCAGCAGCCAACACGCGTTAACCCCTCGCTTACAAGGATGTAGGTCACGTCAAGGAGTCACAGCACTGTAATGGAAAGCTGGGCACCATCCAGGAGGACTGGAATGCTGTGTTCTCAGCCATTCGCCTCTGTTCAGGACCTGATGTACCCTGGGAATGGGGCTCAGAGACACAAAGAGCATCATTGGGCATGCAGGGCGCTGCCTCCTGAACCCGCTGGGCACGGGGTTTCATGCCTTTGGCACTCCACGTGTGCCTTTTGGAGATGAAAGAGCTGAAATCACTGCATGGCTGAACCAGGAGGACTCCTCCTGGCTTGGTGCAGAGGATGCTGTCAGGCGGGGTGAAGGTGATGCGTGCAGAAACCACATCAAACGTGGGATGTGCAGGAGCAGAAGAACAAGGGTGGCTGAGACAGCTGGGATTAAAGCAGCAGACCTGAGCAAGGTGCACACCACTGTGGCTCCAGTTCCCATGGCCTCAGCCTTCACAATGCCACCATCCAACAGCACTGAGCTAACACCTTGCCAGCAACCACCAGCCATGCAGGGGCTCAGGTCAGACTCGAGCTGCAAAGTCCTGCTAGCTCAGTGGCTGAGCTTTGGTGAGCTCAGAAGCAGCAATGTTGGTGCCTGAGAAACTTTAATGCTGGAAACTAGGTTTTAGGGAGCTCCAGGGTTAAACAGCAATTGAGAGGCATTTATAGGCTTCAAACGTTTATCTTTGTTGTCTAAAATGGAAACCGAGTGCCTCTGTCCTCCAGGAGATCTAATTCATGGTCTTCTGTACCTCAGCTCTCTATCAAATGAGTAACACTTCGTATGTGCTAAAGAAGCTGAGAGGATGGGATGCACATTTTGCAAGCACAGTAATTACCCATGGGGATGAGGACACCACATTCTTGTCTTGATCGTAAGAGATTAAGATGAAAAGCAAGGAAGGGCCCAAGATTCAAATAAGAAGTTCCATCAGCATGGGGGAAAACAAAGCCAAACGATCATTGTCTTGATGGTAAATCTAATGAGACTTGTTGCTGATAGTTTCCTTTTATTCCCCCAGCACTTTTTCAGGCAGAGGGACAGATGTCAAGACCAGCCTCTTAAATATCATTACTGAAGCAAGCATGGATATCGGGGAGCAAAAACTGTTTATGTTCTTGCCATTTAACGGCATAAAACAATACTCTTTACAGCAACTATTAGCTGGCTAATGGCATCCCATCATTCCTCATATCAGTTAAGTGACAGATGGAGCTGATGGCATAATTAAGCTACTAAGAGTCTCATAAATTACAAAACTACCACTGAAGCACCAGCCACACCGAAGGAACCATTGCAAATATGATGTATGAGGGGTGTGAGGGAACGGTCTTCATTAAGAGACTGAAAGAAAACCATTATGGGGTTTGGTTGTGCTGTGAAGAAACCTTAAAGTCAGGCACAGTGCGTCACTAATGAGACATCTGCTGCTGCCATTAGGTCATGCTCCCGCTCCCAGCTGAGGGAACTGGCTTTGTCCTGCTGAGGAACACAGGGAACGATGCAAATCCAACATCTTGACACTGAAGGTCAGGGTCCCTCAGCAGGAAAACCCTGCACCACTGCAGCAGTCCCTGCCGGTGGAGCTTGGGTGGAGGAGAGGGTGGCAAAGCCTTTTCTCCATCATCTCACCATCAAAAGGAGGTGGCAGGTCTGTGCCTCTCGTTCAGTTTATTAAATCACCCGGTGCTAAGGATGGGGGAGACCAGGAACGCTTTGTGGAAGCTGGAGCACATTTGGCACCTGATGCTTTTGTGTTTCCAGACACAGAGAGTGACAAAAGACTCCTTTGTGCTGAACACATTTTGTGGGAGTGGAGCTGGTTTTGACAGCGGCAGAATTTCCAGCTCATTACAAACCTAAGCAAAGTTGTTCTCTTCAATCTTTGCTTTTCACTTCATTTGGATGTGTAACAGGCAAAAGAAACAGTGAAGAAAATTATCCCCGATAATCCTGACAGGGTTCTTTGCTGTTTCTGAGGCAATCGGAAGGAACAACTTTTCAATCCCCTTCCACAAAAATCAAGTTTTACACTCCTCAACCATTGTGTATTGAGGAGCAGATCCCTGACATGAAAATGGCATGTGGATCTTCTGCCTTTCCTCCTGGATTTGCCTCCCGGTGGTGTTCAAGGCCAGGTTGGACAGAGCCTTGGGTGACACGGTTTAGTGTGAGGTGGGGGGTTGGAACTGGATGATCTTAAGGTCCTTTCCAACCCAAACCATTCTATGATTCTATGATTCTAAGGGGATGCTCAAACAGTGCATTGCATTCTAGAAGTCCACTTGGAGGATCTTTTGGATGCCACTGGTCCAGGTTATGTGAACATCTCCACCTGGTTATACAGGAAACGGACAGACAGCTCTACCCACCTGTCGTGGTTTAAACCCAGTCAGGTAATTCGTTTGCTCACTTCCCCCCCTTTCTTGCCCTCCCCCTGCTCTTGGAGGGACGGAGAGGAGAATTGAAAAGAATGCAACTCCCACGGGTTGAGATAAGAACAGTTTAGTAACTTTGGTATAACACAAATCACTACTGCTACCACCAATGATAATAATGATAAAGGAAATAACAAGGGAAGAGAATACATCATCTCACCACCAGCCGACCGATAACTTGCCCCCCCAGCCCGACCAAGCTCTGACCGATACCTCCTCCAACCCCGCAGTCTCCCAGCCCTTCCGGCTAACTCCCAGTTACCTCCTGGGCATGACGTGCTGTGGTATGGAATACCTCTTTGGTCAGTTTGGGTCAGGTGTCCTGTCTCTGCTTCCTCCTGGCCTCCCCTCCTCCCTGGCATAGCATGAGGCTCACAAAGTCCTTGGCCAAACCAAAACATCGCTATCAGCTCTGTTCCCAAGCTGAAAGTCAAAACACTGCACTGCACCAGCTACCAAGAAGGGGAAAAATGACTGCTACTGCTGAACCCAGGACACCACCGCATTGCTTCCGGGGGAAGAAAGCCCTGTAAATGCCAAGTTATAAACAGGCTTTCATTTTACAGTCCAGCACCATGACCTGCAACACCACAGCCGAGCATTTTAGCAGCGTATTATCCCTGTGAATTTTAAATTAATTTAATTTAAAAGACTAAGGCTAGAGGAGGAGAACTATCCATAGGGCTATTAGCTACTCAGGAAAAAAATCACAGAGAGGAATGTGCAGCTCAGACAAACAGAAGCACATTAAGACCGACAGTGACTGATGTGAATTTATCAGGGAATTACAGAGAGAGGGGAAGGGAAGTGGCAGAATTTACATTTGGTGCCTGTGTTTATTGCTTACAGCTGAGCATTATAAATAACCAACTGGGTTCTTACTGCCTGTGCTACACAGTTTATTTCTCCCCTCTCCCCCTCTTCAGATCGTGTGGTTTCTGTGACATGCACAAAGCACCTGGGAAAAGGAGCCCAAGGAAATGATTTGTGGGACAGCAGGAGAAAGACAAGGAAAGGAGAGTCACAGAACAGTCAGGGGGAAGAAACCCCACTTCTTCCCGAGCAGAAGTTGCCATTGGGGTTGTCCTATTGAGCAGGGACCTGGTCTGCAGGAGCAAGTCCAGGGGAGGCCACGAGGATGCTCAGGGGCTGGAGCACCTCCCGTATGAAGACAGGCTGAGAAAAGTCAGGGCTGTTCAGCCTGGAGAAGAGACGGCTGCGTGGAGACCTCATAGCAGCCTTCCAGTATCTGAAGGGGGCCTCTAGGGATGCTGGAGAGGGACTCTTCATTAGGGACTGTAGTGACAGGACAAGGGGTAACGGGTTTGAACTTAAACAGAGGAAGTTTAGATTGGATATAAGGAAGAAGTTCTTTACTGTAAGGGTGCTGAGGCACTGGAATGGGTTGCCCAGGGAGGTTGTGAATGCTCCATCCCCGGTGGTGTTCAAGGCCAGGTTGGACAGAGCCTTGGGTGACATGGTTTAGTGTGAGGTGTCCCTGTCTATGGCAGGGGGGTTGGAACTCGATGATCTTAAGGTCCTTTCCAACCCAAACCATTCTATGATTCTATGATTCTAAATGTCTTGGAAAAGCGTGCCCTTTGGAAGCTTCCTATATCAGGCCTCCAAAATGGCTGGGTTTTCCTAACCAGCTGTGTGCTGGCTAACAGCTGTATGGGACATCAGGCCCCTTCACCCCATCCGAAGGGGTGGTCGGGAACCCTCCAGTGACCTCCTGCCTTGGGTATGTTGGAGAGGGGTGATTCTGACCTGGCTGAGCCACCCCTGCCTGGGGCAGTGCTTTCCAGCATCCCCAAAGCACCTTGTAAATGAGATCAATGAGTTTGTCATCCAGACAGGAATGCTGAGGCTGAGGTGTGGAGAGGACAGAGGGGCCAGAGACACATGGAAGCCTGTTCCATGAGCCAACCAAAGTGTGCCTGGGGATAGAGCTGGGAGGAGGGTGCTCACAAACACCAGGGTCTCCCAGATGCACTCAAGCTGCCAAGCAGAAAGTCCCTGACTCACAGCAGCCCAGCAAAACCCACATTTGCACATCTAGGCTGGTGGGGGCACAAGGAACTCCCCAACAGTGGCACACAACAGGACCCTCCTGTTGACTTTTCCAGCCTAAACATTGGCCTCAGCTGTCTCTGCCCATGGGGACCCTGCTTGCAGGCAGCTTTTACCCCAGCATCAGCCTCCCTGGACAGGATCCACAGGACAGGAGCCGTGTTCCTCACCTGAGCCCAAACCTCACAGAGCCACCCATGCAGCTGGCCCTTTCCCTGCCTCCGCTTCCCAGTGCGGGAATGGAGACAAGAGCACCAGCCTCCTCTGTGAGCTGGGATGGAACCGGAAGAGCCATGCACGATTTCAGGGACATGAAGCAGTGCAGTCGCTGCTGCACTTCATTGCCATCCTCTGGTCTCTCCTCTTTTCCACCCCTGATGCCTCCCTTGGCATGGCACTGCTGTGCCCCTAATGCTGCTCTTCCAGCTCTCCCCCTCATCCCTATGGCCTCTGCCCATCACAGCACACTGCAACCCCCCTGCAGAGCTCCCGTAGCTCCTAATGGTGAGTTATTTCCCTTCTTCCCTATGGCAAGAAAGTAGAAGGAAAATTGATACCTTTCCAGCTACTGTCTGCTCCTCCAGCAGTGGCTCATTTGGAAAGTCTGATCACTAGGTAGCTTGTTCTGCCTCCTCACAGAGCATCTTTAGTGCTGCAAGACACGTTGCATTGTGTTCCTCCCCTAATAGAGTTTTCATGGAGCGAGCTTTAAAAATCATTTTCCTTGGCCGCTTTTCTTCTTGAATGTTTAAAGCACCTTTTCCCTGTCAATCCCCATCTCTCCTCCCTCACACCTCTGCTGTTTGTGATCCGCCTTGACCCTGCATGGTCCACGCTAAAATTCAATGCAATCAGCTGGCAGAGCTTTCAGTGGCAGCAGGTTTGGGGTCAAGCCCCCAGAGAAGCCAAAACCTGAGATCAGCCCAAACCACGGCATGCAGAGAGCTCTTAGTGCATCGCACTCCTGCCTACACTGAACTCCTTCCAGTCTAGACTGGGTTAAAAATAGGAAAGAAAGAAGGCAAAATCAGAGGCCACTGCACTTTGGTATGCAATAACTGCAGCCACAGAGAGAAACTACTCCAAAAGCAGCAAAGACAACTCCTACTCACGTGATTCACACAGGTGTAGGGAAGTCTGGCACATCCGAAATGCATCCCAGCACGCACTTGTCCCCATGCAGCAGATCCTGCCTTCCCTGGAAGTTCCACGTCCATTGCATTACATGAGGACACACTTCACTTGGGAAGCCCCAGAGAAGGCAGCCCTGCTGTGGGATCTTGCTAACCCTGGCTGGAGTACATTTACAGCCCTGTCCATCTGTAATCTATCTGGATTTCGGTGGCTGGGCATGGCAAACAGTCCACACATGTGTTCATGTGTGTGAAGAGCTATTCAGACAGTGTGTACCCAGCCATGTCTCCTGTACAATGGCAGTATTCCTAAGGTCTCAGAGATCATTTAATTAATTACACAGTACCTTACACGGTACCATCTCATCTCCATTCATTTCAACAGCCCTGACTATGAAAACACCATTCTCTTTCTCACTGCGACAGGAACAAAGGGACCCGTGTGAGAGGTCTTTTTTGAAAGGCTTCCTTTTAATTTATCTTGTTTTCTTTTTGCTTCAGCAGTGTTGAGAGGATGCAGTGGGGTTCACTTCAGGTAAGAAACAGGAGGAGCTGTCGAGGATGAAGCTGTACGTGACAATAACAGACTTGGAGCAAGCTGCTCTAGTGGAAGGTGTCCCTGCCCATGGCAGGGGGCTGGAACTGGATGAGCTTTAAGGTCCCTTCCAACCTAAACCAGTCTGGGGTTCTGTGACCAAACTGAGGCAGGCCAGAGGGTGTCTTGCCTCCCAGCTGAAGGTCTGGAGACGGCTAAAGCAGTCAGGAGGAGGCTGTGAAGTCAAAGGAGTGTGCACAAACCCCGTGTCAAGGGCCTGTAGTTCAGTGCTTTGACCACACTGGAGCTGGGTGACATTGGCATGAAGGCTGGGCTAAAGAAACCTCCCAGGCTTATCTGCATTGGCAAGATTCAGTCCAAAAGGCAAAGCAGCAAGCAGCATTCCCCTCCACCCCAAGTCCGAAACACTTCACTGTGACATTTTTCTTAGGGACCACTCTAATTTCTCAGCTCACACGGCTCATTCTCTTTTCACACTCATGCCTGTTTGTATGGGACCACATCTGAAAGGGTAAACCCCTCCCACTTCTCATTTGGGGTTGAACAAAGCGTTTCCTTTAGTCCCAAATGAAATCATTGCTGATTTCTCCATCCACTAAAAATACAAACCTACAAAAGCAAATTACCCGCTCTGGCTTGGTGTGAAATGAATTCATTTCCCGGCTTGTTTGGGAACGGCAGGCGGTGGAAACAGATTGCGATGCAGGTAGCAAATGAGCCCATCAAACTTTAGTTAGCAGAAATTCCACTCTGGACTAAACGAATCCAACCTTGACTCCTTCTATAGTCAGCCAGGAGCAGGGGCAACCCGGAGAAGCTCTGTGCAGGGAGCTGCTAGCTGGGAGACTTGATCCTGGGATTTCTTGTTACACCAGAGATCCCTATGGGCAGGAGATATCCCCCCCACCAAAGATACCTGGAGCAGGGGACAGAGCCCAGCACAGAGGAATGAGAAACCCCCCAGTAAGGCAGAGGTGTGCCAGGCACCAGCTGGAATCCTGGGCTCATTAATGACGAACACAAGTGGCACCTCTTGAGTGCTGAGCATCCTGACTGCCTCTGCTCCTCTTTATTAGCACCTCCAGCTTTCTGCAGGAAGAGGGGAGAAACACACAGAGGTGCAGCTCGCGGATCCGCCCGGCTGATCGTGGGAAGGCAACAAGACCTCAGCTTGTCTGTCTAATGAGGCAACCACGTAATTACAGCTGTCTCAGAGACACGCTCCTAAGTCCCAGGGATGTGAAGTGTCACCAGGCAGTGGAAAGCCTCTGCTCAGGGTGGGAGAGGCTGTACTTGCACTGGAGGCTGAGGGATGCAAGTGGGAAGGGAGGAGGAGGAGGAAGAGGTAGGAGGCAGGAGGCTGAATTTTGGCTGCCTCTGTGCCATGGATCCACTTCCTTTGTGCCCCAGGACTGTTGTTTAAGGACAGACCCACCTTTCTACCCTAACTCCATGCACCTGGGCTCCCTCTGCAGCTAAGGCAGAGATGCTGGCTTGCAGTGGACCTTCCCTGTAGATGGAGGGGGTGAAAAAGCCTTTGAGGAAGGTGCTTCAGCCTCTCTGTCTCCTGTAGAGAGAGCCCAGCGGGCTACCTTGGGTGTGAGATTTGGATGGTTAAAGAAAGGACACATCCAGCTAAGCCCTTTCACACAGCCTCAAGTGGGAAACCCTCTTCTAAGAACGGGTCTCTGTGTCCCACAGCCCCTGTTCTCCCCCTGTCCCCACTGCACTGTGTGGCACTGGGACGAATGCACCAAAGGTTTTGCTGTGCCATGGAACATCAATAAGCAATCCCGCCCTAGGGGCATCACTTTCCAGACCCAAGGCCTGGACTCAGGAAGCTCAGGCTCTGCCCTCCTCACCAGGAGCTGCCATCCCATCGCGTGCGTGCAGGGCAACGTGTCTTTGTGGCTGTGCTGCTGTGAGCAGGGTAATGCTGCCAACCCTGCGACCTCTGCCTATTGCCACGACCCCACCAGCAAAATCTTTGCTCCTGCCGATGAAAGGACTCTGGAATTTGCACGTGATGCCATGTATTTGCCTTTCCTTACAAACACCCCCCCCTTCCTCTCCCCTCCCTCTCTCCTTCCCTCAGATAATATTGACACCAACACCCATAAAGGAGAATATTAAAATAACCTTTTCCATTACATCCTAATTTAACTACTTCCCTGCGTTGCACGACACACCTGGCTGTCTATGGCTGTTTGTAATGTGCTCCTTCATTCCCTTCTTGAGAGTCCCTCTACTCCATCAAATCCCTCCTCCTTGCACACTAAGCTGCAGATTACTTTTTCATAAGATGCAATTTCACCCAGATCTCATTACTTACTCTCTTAATGTATTTTCTGTGTTTGTTTCATCTACGATTTCTCTTGTGCTCTGTTCTGATGATAAAATAGTCAGTTGTGGTGCTGTGGAAAGCAACTTGCTAGAGCACATTAACTACAACTCGTCTTCTTCTTGATTTCATATGTGTTCTCTGTGCCTTTGACCTGCCAGGCAGAATTAGACCCAGTATGTGCTTGGTGCAGAAAGGGCCCTAGAATGTGGCCCTCTTGATTCACTAACATCTGTCTGACAGTGGCATTTAAGCTGGCCTGGAACGAGGGGCAATAGGAGATGAGGAAAGAAACTCACTGACAATGCTGCATTTTCAAGCCAACCTCAAGATCATAGAACCGCAGACTGGTTTGGGTTGGAAGGGACCTTAAAGCTCATCCAGTTCCAACCCCTACCGTGGGCAGGGACGCCTTCCATTAGAGCAGGTTGCTCCAAGCCCCATCCAACCTGGCCTTGAGCACTGCCAGGGATGGAGCATTCACCACTGCTTTGGGCTGAAGTTTCACGGAATGCTCCACAAGAGGTGGAGTTCACTGTGGACATCCTTAGCCCACAGTCTCCTCCCAGCCTCAGGAGCCAGGAGTGGCATAGAAATGGCAACTGCAATGCACCACTGGAGAGGGGAGCCCCTGGCCCACAAAGGACACGAAGAACCAGCTGCCTCCAAATTACAGGTCTTGCCCAGTCGACAGAAACTCTCCCATTCAGCCAGATTTACAGCAGTGTGGGCTGGACATCTTCCTTGACTTCTCAAGTGAGCTGGTAGAAAAGGGAAAGCGATTTTTCTGGGGTGAGATGACACTGTGCAGGAAATGAGCTATTTTCTAGGAAAAGAAGGCGCCAGAGGTCTTAGATGAACCCTCCTCATCCATCAGAACTGCAGAGGAGCATCATCTGCATTGGCCAGTCACAGCACGTCTGCCGGCCCACCCTGGTGCTGACATAAACCTCTCCCCAGGCACCCCATCAGGGTGAGAAGTGAACAAGAGAAGAAAAGGGTAGAAGAAAAGAGACATCTGTGACACCAGGGAGACAGAGAAGATGAGGAGGGTCCTTCTGAAGTCAAAGCAGGAGCCAGGGAACACACTGATCTCTAGTACATGTGTGAATCCCTCAAACAGCATCCTGATGGCCTTGGGTTATCCCAACCTCATTGGGTTTGCATTTGTTGAGCTCCTGTGCCCAGAGCAGATCTAAACCCAGAACTGGTTTGGCCCTTCCCTTCACATTCACTGTTGGGCCCACAGCCATGTGTGACAGTGGATGGACACAGCACCCCTCTGTGCTGGGACATCCAACTGACGGGGAACGTAACAGCACGGCCTGGCTTCAGAAAAGGGGTATTTGCCATAAGAGGCTTAAAGTGCAAGTCTGGGGTCTGGCCTGAACTGAAGCCAAGCAGGGAAAACCCACCCCTCTGCACAGAGAGGCAGTATTTTTACCCTGCAGATTAACAGGCCAGGAGAGGAATTTAAGTCTCCTTCTTTCCTGAATTCCAACTTCAGAGCAAATAATCCCACCCCTGGATGCAAAACCACACATTACCCTGGAGAATCCCGGTGCGGTCCAAAGCAGGTCAGACAACAGAAAGGTCCAAAAGGTAACAGATGGCATCTGTATACACACAAAAAGTGCTCTGCCTTCCTTCTCCATACCTCCACTCCTCCCCTGCCATCAAACACCGCATATATTCCCCTTCCTGTTTGTTGTGTGGCTAAAGCAGGCGCCACCGCTCCCTACCCTTCAGACAAGCACACCGTTTGTGATGTGTCTGGAGGGAGGAATCTATTAAAGAGGCACTGCATTAGAAACATGCAAATGTTCCCAGTAACTCCACAGGCCCATGAGGAAGCCAGAGGAAATGTCATCCCTCTCTTCTCGCTTGCCCTTTTTTATGCACTGCGATGGTTTATGGCTCCTCCTGGTTTAGACTGTAACTGGGAGCATGGCAGATATTTAATCTGTTTGGAAATAATTACAGCAATAGTGATTATTTTATTGGGTTTAACCAGGTTCTAAAAATAAGGGAGATGCTGCAGCAACGACAGGTGAGGCCAGAAGATGCTCTGTGTGTGAGAGTGCAGAGGTTTGCAGCCTCCTGTTTGCACACCAGTGGGGATGCCTGTGGAGGGCAGGGAGCACCCAAAAGCACCCCTGGTTGAGTGTGTGATGGACGTACATGGAGCATGGGCCCAGATACTCCAATATGAACCAAGCTGCCTGTGACCTCCAAACCTGACTCCATCTTGGAATTTACTTGATCACCCCTTTACAGAGTTCTCCATTTGGGAGTGCAGGAGGGAAGGGAGGCACAGGGAGAGGAAGCACCATTCAATCCCAGCTTCTGTAGATTGCCTCTTCGAAGCTGCTGTGTTACACAGCCTCAGGGCAGCCAAAAGCCCCACTGAGATGGACTCTGTGGTCTTAATCCCAGAGAAAACACATCTCTCAAGTTCTTTCTGTATCTTCCCAACCTTCCCAAATCCCTGCCTAAGACCAGGCTTCACAGAGCTTTCTTTTTCACATTTCCTCTGATTTCTCCATCCTCCCTGCTCCCCACCTCCCTTCCGGCTCTGCAGTGGAGCTGGGGGGTCAGAGGAGCCCTGTGAGGACTCGGTAAGGGAAGGGATGGCAGTTCCACATACTGCATCACATCCATATCTGACAGTGTTTGATGGTGCCAGTTCCAGGTCAGGAGGGGCTGCAGTGAGCCCCTCTGGGGCTCCCCATGCTGTATTGAAAGGGTTTTGCCAGGGTGATACAAAGAACTCCAGGCCACTCCAACCACAGCTCCTGACACCTTACAGAAGGCAGTGAGTTGTTCTTTCTCCTCCCCTTGCTTGCAGCCTCTCTTCCAATGGGTGTAAGTAGCACCCTTCACCTGCACCTCTTCCCTCTCAGGAGCACAGCTCAGCCAGGGAGCACTGGGGTTAGACCAAGCAGGCACTGAAACAGAGACACCTCCTGACATCCCCTGCATTAAAACCAGCCCTTCTGAATGCAGCCGCTCCCCATCAGTGGCAGTCCTTGCCATGGCGCACTGACACTGGCTAGCAGGGGAGCAGCAGATGCACAAGGTCAGGGCAAATTTGGGATAGGAAGGAGGAGGAGGATCCCACAGGGATGCCGGAAGCAGAGGATGGCATCAGTACCTGCAGCTGCTCTGCCCTGGGGATGCTGAGCTTCGTGTCCAGCATGACTCTCGGAAGAGGAGGTGAAGCTTTTCCCTGGACCTCAAGGCTTTCACCAGGAGGAGGCAGATGAAGGGGACACCTGGCTCTGTGTGATCCCTCATGAGCAAGGCTCCCTGCGCTTTGGAAAGAGCAGCTGTAGCTCCCCTTCCAAAAAAACCCTTCCATTTCCAACAGCTCTTATCCAGTTGTGCCCATGAAGTGTCCTAAGCACCAGCTCCTGCCCCTCCCTGAGGTTTAGTGGGTAGCTGCAATGTGTGAAACCCCACTCACTTCTACAGCATCTCTTTCTCTTTCACATTATCAAACCTCCATAAACATGTTTTCTGCCAGCAACTGGTGCTTAATTATTATATAACAACTGCCTTAATAAATACAAACACCTTATCTGAGGCCCTTCATGTAACAGAGATCCATCACCTTCCCTCCCATAAACCCTGGAGCATACCGAAACATCAGAGGGTCTTGAAGCTGGGATGGGAGCTGAGGCCAACATCCTTGCATACAGGGAGAGGGGGAACATCTCCACCAGGTCTCCTCAGACCAGCTCAGCACCCGCATCCTGGAGTTTATGATGGTCTTTGAAGCCCATCAGACCAGAACAATTTCCCCAATCGGAATCCATACAGTGCAGATGTGAAGTGCACAATTATCAACATGTGGAACAGAAAAGTTTGGGAAGAAGGATATAAGATAATTCAATCCCAACTGCCCTTTCCAGAGAGAATAAAGAAGAATCCCTCCCTGTCCCCAGATCTAGAGCACGGATGTCTATGAATAAGACATCAGAGGTTTTCTGTGCCCACTGCAGTCACTGCACCACTTGCCTGGGCTTCACCAACACGCATTAACCAGAGCTTGTTGCTTGGTGTCATTTCCTTTCATCTCAATTAACTCCCCTTCTTTTCTCCCTCCTGACTACTCAATTAAAAGAGTGGCCAAAAGTTAATTACCCTCATTCAATTCAGCTGCAATTCCTGGCAGGGAATAGAGAAGAGAATGTTGGTGAGGGGCTGGAGAAGGGAGCCAAGGCAGGAAAACTGGGATAGAGACTCCTGAAGAACCAGCAGGTCTTGGGAGCTGAGCTCTGCTTACACCATGTTCAGCACAGCTTGCTCATGCCTGATGCACAAAACCTGGGAAGCAGGATCCCAGATGGTGCTCCCATGGGAAGAGCAGTAAGATCTATGTAAGAACAAGAGGTGATGAGCAGGACAACCACGATGATGGACAGACACAGTCAGACAGCTCTGCAGAGGGGCTGGTAGAGCATGGGATGGGTGGACAGAGGAACAGCCAGAGAAACGGGGAGTAAAAGGTGGATGTAAGTCTGAGTTCCCTGGCAAGCTGTCTGAATGCACTCTGCTAATGAACCTCCTCCTCACAACACCCTGGCAGGGCTGCAGGCTAATCAGAGCCCCCTCTCCATGCTGGAAGCCATCCTGACTCTGGCCCTCACGGCCACAGCCCTCAGATTTGGGCCATACGGCAGCTGAATGTGCCAGACGAAGCAGCACGGCTTGTCGGAGCATGCCGGCAGCTGGGAATGAGCAGTCCAGCTCCATGGCAAGCCCTCTCCAAGCTGCTTCCACCACCACCTGCAAACAAAAGGGCCTTAAGTGCAAATCACAGGCACTTCTTGGCAGCAGAGGTGGGCCAGCTTCAGGCGATGGTGGAAATCAGGACACCAGACTCCAGCTCTGTTCAAGTTCCTCTCCGCTCCCTTTCAGTCTTGATAGCAAATACAAACACGTGCCATCAGCAAAGTTCCCTACCTCACTACTCAGCCCCAGCCACCACCATTAGTAAATACACTGAGTAACATTCCCATCTGATGCTGACCTGCAAGAACCCCTTGACAATCACCATTTCCCCTGCTGAGAATTGCCCGTTTCTTCTTATTCTCTCCAACAGCATTAATCTATCTCAGGGATTTTAACTTGCACCCCCTGGTCACCATCATGCCTTGACAGTTCTCTGTCAGGGTCTTTATCAAAAAAGGCTTTTGAAATTCAAAAGAAGGAATGTGTGTATATATATACTCTCTCATTCCCTTTTATCCACTGGTCTCTTAACTCTTCCAAAGGATTTAAGCAGGTCAGAGAAACACAATTTTCTTCAGCAGAACCCATGCAGTCTATCCCTTATCCTATAGAAAAGCCTAAATATAGGCTCTGAAAGTCCCTGCAGCTGGGAACGTGAATGCAGCCATCGTGCTTTGAAGCTGCCTGAGACTCATGCAGCTCCCAGATGAAGGGCTTGCTGGCTCTGTCAAAGGAAGAGACAAGTCTTTCAAAGATGCTTTAAGATAGGAGGAACGATGTCAGTGGCACACAGATTCTCCTTTTCCTCCTCATTTTCTTAGGTTTTCTTTAGCCTCTTTAGCTCCTTGTCTCTGCCAGCTTGTGCTGAGGAGGAGTGAGGCAGTTCTACACCCACTGGGAAAGAACTGCTGTCAGATGGAAACAACTAAAATCTCATGGAAGTGAGGGTCCTTAACTGGCTTCTGCTGGGACCAGCCCAAGAGCATGAGGCTGTGGTCCTGGAGGTCCCAAAATGTGTGGGTTTTCCCCACTTGAGGCCATGATTCAACGTAGCACCAGCCCAGTGCTGCTCCACAGATGGTCTGGGGAGCATCATGGTTGACTGATGGCTGTGCAGCACTCATTCACCCTGTGGCTCCTGGCACCCTCCTGCCTGTGCTCCCTGCCCAGGACCCCTCAGAGCCCGATGCTGTACAGCAGGTTGTCTGTACAAGGTGCTCAGCACGTGGGCTCCTTTCTTGCTCCCTGCTCCCTGTGCTTTCTCCATCAGGCAGGCTATCAGATGTGCCCTGCCTCCAGGGAACAGCTGAGAACAATGGTTATTATCGGATCCTCTGACCACTCAGTGACACATCTGCCAGAACAGTGCACCTGGATTAAACCTCCTTCTCTACCCACAGCTCAGATGTCTCCAGGATCTGCTATCCATTTTCTTAATGCAAGTGCCTGACAGTTAAATCCATGCCTATGTCTATTAGGGAAATGCATGTGTTATGAACACCATGAATTCAGGCAGCCCTGTTAAATCTATTTGATGTATTCACTTCAATCCTAAACCCCCTTCCCCAAAAGTTACCTATTGGCCAGGCACTAGAGCTGTCAGGTTGTGAAGGATAACAACATTACAGGACTAACAGAGAGCAAACCATGAGGGAAAGCAGGCTGGCTGCACGCTGCCTGCATCAGGCACAGGACAGCACTTCTGCATCAAGCGCAGGGGAAGCTTCTGAGACATCAGGCTCCACACACTGATCTGGAAGCACTTTGGAGACATTCACGAATGGAGATCATTGCCCTGAGGGGAAATGAGAAGGCAAGGAAGGTAACAGCTTACATTTGCAGCTGATTTTAAGGCACTGCAGAGAGTTCTACATTGGCTTTGATTAAGCCAGACCCAAAGCAGAGTTGCTGCATTGCCCCTGCCCAGAGCACAGGGGATTCAGCCCACGACTGGAGCCATCATCTCTGCACTACTGACCTGCCCTGGGGAGCTTCGGTCTCTGGGTCCTGGATCCTCTCTTGATCTCGGGATGCAGATGGACCTTGGAAGGCTCCAACACGCGCATGGAGCAGGCAAGGCTCAGCACTGAAGTGCTCTCCAGAGACACCCCTCACACCTTCTGCTGGCTGTAAGGAGACAGACCTGAGCTGTTCACCACCTCTTGTGGGACAGAGGGGTGAGATGGTGTGAAGAGCCCTTCCCAGAGCCCCTCTGCCTGCCCAGATAAGTGGGTGCAGGAGACAGGGAGGTCTATACAGAGGGGAATGCCTTTGACTGGAGAGCATCCACGTAACGCTGTCATAAGCTGGGGCTTTCAGCAATCACTCGCAGACTCTCTGGGCTCCACTGACAACTGTTTCTTATGCTTTAGAGCCTAAATGAATGTCCCACATCTTCACCAAATACTATCATGGTTAAGAGATGGCTGAAATCCCCTTAGGCCTTGGCTGGAATGGGCCTCGATGCAGTGATTTCCACACAAGTCACACAGCCTTGTCTGGAGCCTGTGGGCTTCCCTCCCACTCCAAGCTGCTACCAGAGCTGGGATTTTGGTTGTTTCTATTTATTCGCCCCCCCCCATCTCTTTCTTCTTTTAACCTTTCTTTGAGCTCTCGCTTGATTCCTCAGCACCTAGTGTAATTGCTTGCAGTCTCCGAGGAGCCTGGTGAGGATTTATGTAACGCGCCAGGCAGCAGTTTGAAAGGCTGCTTTTGGATATAAGAACTTAATGCTACACCAGCCTTGGGGAAAATGAGCTGAAAGCCTTGGGAGGGCTGTGTGGTGTTTGCTGCATGCTGCTCCAGAGCAGGGCTCGGTGCAGGAGTCTCTGAGCATCCCCCTCCTTGCATGGTGAGAAGGGGAAGGAAGAAGATGTGTCTTTAGCAAGTGCGTTGCTCCTTCTATATGTCATTATGCTCTGGCTTTATCTAGAGGAGCAGTTGGAGGCAGGCAGCAAACACTCAGCACTGCTGAGCAGTGGAGAGGGGAGCAGAGACAAAGGGAAGGGGTTATTTTTCCAGCAGATAGCATGGTTTTGCTGCTCCTTCTTTCTCTCCTCTGCACTTCTGGTTGTATCAGGGTCAAACTGTCCCTTGGGGCATCTCTGTTGCTTTCAAGATTGCCACTAGAGGAGGGCATCAGGACTTTGGTCTTACTGATTATTTTAGGGAGGGATTAGGCAGGGATGGGAAAGGGGGTGATTCTAGGAGGCAAAGGAGAGAAGCAGTGTTCTTGTAAGGCTCTTCAGCAAGATGGCCCTGCGGCAGCACTTGAGTGCCTGTGTTTGAGGGCTGCATTCCCCTGCTTGGACAGCACAGGCTTTGCCTGGAAGGCAATGAAAGCAGAGCCCTGTGCACCAGCAACCAGAAGAAACCACCTCAGCCAGCCCTGCCATGCTCCAGCTCTGCCTGTGCCTCCTCCACTCCCTGCCTGAGTCCAGCAGAGACCTGAAGAAACAATGTGCATGCAAGGAGGGCTGAAAGCTTCCACTTCAGCTTTCCTTAAACTGGAGTTTATAGGTTGTATCCCCTTCAAAAATCATATTTGCCTTCAGTCATTTTCCAATCATGTTGCTGATGGAAGTAACACAACAGCAATCAAACCGTTTGCATGTGTCAGTCTGACTGCCCTCCCTCCCTCCCTCCCTCCGAGCTTTTGAAGTGATTGCAAGTACATTCAACACAGATTAGGGACCTTAAAACTCAGGGGTGCCACTGAGTGAGGTGATCAGATGCAGCTGAACAGAGGACAGACATCCCCATGTGCCTTCTCCGAGTATTAGGGAACCAGCACGGGATAAGAGAGGCAGGAAATGGGATACATCAGTCAAGGGAACAAGTTCTTCACTTAAAACTTGCTAGCTTTCTAAGCGTTAAGGATGCAAAGGGAAAGACTTACAGAGGTTATGCAACCTGCAAGCTAAACAGAGCCTTGCACTCCTGGGCAAACAGCTCATGCCTGGTCGGCTGGGGAAGCCCTCAGCATCCATGTCGTGCTGGTACCTGCAGGGTATGGCTGCAGGTAGGAGCTGCCCTGCCTTTAGCAAGAGGACTCAGGCTACTCCTGACTAACCAACATGGAGCCCTAAGGCTGTGCTGGACGTGGTAAATGAACCCAGGCTCTCCTGGCTTTGATATTAAGACTAGAAGAAGATGTGCCACCCTACTGCTCACCTCCCTGGCTCTACCCTCATGGTCCCATGAGGGCGATGTGTTGCCTCCCCGTTTTACAGGACTGCTTCCCACATCCTTACATTTATGTGGGTATTACAGCAACACCAAACCCTCCTGAGCCACCCTGCTCCCCACTGCTACACCTTGCTATTGAGATAGCTCTCACTTTCCTCCCTCTGAGCCACAGTGTAGCCCTTAAGCTCCCACCTCCCAAGCAGCATCACCACCAGCCACAGCCTGCCTGGGAATTACCAGTGCTAATCCATCATTTGCAGCATCAAATAAGCACGTTGACACTTTCCTTTCTCATCCTTCTTGTATCTGTGAAGTAATGGGAAGGTGAACAACTAACACCACACCAACAACCAAAAAAAACCCCGACTAAATTAACACTGCAGCTGAGGCTTTACACGCACAAAAGTCAGGAAGTTCAAAGTTATGGTTCCCCCTCCAGCTGTAATTCTGGCACACTGCACATATATATTAAGACATTAAAGTTAGCCCCATAAACAGTAACACAAAATACTACATGCACATGAGGGGGCCAATCTACGATGGCCAGGGGAGCCATAACTCCAGCTGCCCTGACTCCTGTGCGTGCGCTTCTCCCGCAAAGAAGGAATAAGTCAGCTCTCATTCACTTGTAATTCAAAGCTCAGGATGCTGATAGGGAAGAGAAAAGAGAGATCATTCTGTCTGCTGCTTCTTCCTCCTCTTTTGTCTTCCCTTTTCTTTATGGCACAGGCTGTTGTGTAGCTGCCTGCGATCAATGCTCTCCCTCTGCCTGACTTTGATATATCAGCAGAAATCTCAGATCTCCATTCCCATCCTCTCGCTTTGCAAGCAGCACGGCACACACATGCAATAGATAAGGGATAGCCTTTGACTGAATTTACTTAATTTATACAATGGGACACCAGAGGAATATTAAAATACAAATTAGCAGCTTCATATTTCACGTGCATTGAAATCTCCCCAGCAGATAATTTGCTGCTGGAAACTCCTCTGCCAAAGGCCTCTCCTCGGTCACACCTATTCCCTTCCTCCTGGGAAAGTTGATAACTGGAGAGTTACACTTTTAAGTCCTTAAAGGGTCAATAACTCAGGCCAAGATTTCTAAACAACTCTGCCACTGGGGAGGAGCTGTACTGAGAAGTCACAAAAGGTTTCTCAGCACCTTCACAGCAGGATGGAGAGATGCCTCCGTCTCCATTTCCATGGGAAACCGGCAAACTTGGGTCCATCGTGCAGGATCTCTGCTCCCCTCCGCTGGGAGCTGAACCAAGCAGCAGGTTCCTTTTGTGAGCTGTGTGAGACTCTGGCAGGGCAGAGCAGCAAAACCTCCCCGGGCAGCTTTAATGTCAGGGCATTGCAAGTCTGCGGACTGGGATTCTGCCTGGATGATCCCACCAGGGCACCCCATTACCTGTTTCTGATGCAGCCTGCAATTACCCGGCATCTGTGGTTTGGCAATGCAAATGTGACACATCCCTCCTCATTCTAACAGCATCACTTTGGAAGAAGCACGTTTTCTGTTAGCTGTAAGAACCTAAACCCATGCCTGAAGATGGTATCTCTCACCATTCAGCTGGCCCAGACTCCCATCCTACCTATCCAAGTGGCAATGAAGTCCTGCTATCCATAAGAGCATCCTTTAGCAGTCCCAAACAACCCAGTGGCTTTTCTCTTACTACCCCCAGTAGATACCCCCCCTCCATTAGATAAACCCCCCCTTTGGGTGGAGTGTTTCATTCTGCTGCACCTACTTGTATCGCAGCTGTATAAATCAGAGGTTTCTGTAGTACTGTGATACCCTTGGAAGCTGCAGGTGAAGGGATAGAGAAGTGGCAGAGCAAAAGGGCCATCACGGTCCACTGCAGGAGGGATGGGAAGGGTCATCATGTACATGTTTTCCTCCTGGTTGCCCCACGGATCATAGGTAGGAATGCAAGGGTACAAGCAGAGGAAGCCTGAAGAAGCTCCTGCAGTGTTAAAGTGTCTCCCAATGGAGATCATCAGCTGGATTTGAGCAAGAAGTCTGCCGCCAGACCTGCTTCTGAAGTGGTCAGTAGGAAATTCCTGTAAGGAAATCAAACCAACAAATCAAGCCAACCCAGAGGTCCAACTGACACTGTGTGCTTAAACTAAGCTAAAAAGGACCCTGTTGCTTCCAAGTCTGGGATCTTTAACTCTGGTAGTAGCCATAGTCAAGCAGAAGTGAAGAGATCTCTCTGATGGGATTCTCAGAGACAAAGATGTATTCTGAAGTTAGGCCAATGAGTCCTCAGTTCTGTACACGAGCCCTGATTCCTCCTGGAGAGGCTCCTGAGATGATCATCTTCATTCAGCTGAAGGCATCAGTAACAAGAAAACCTGATCTGCTTTACCAGGGATTAGACACAGCTTGACCCTTGTGAGGGGCGGTGATGGCAAGGGTAGGTGATATTCCCCATATCCCTCCCTCCGCAGGGAGGGACACCTCACACTAAACCATGACACTCAAGGCTCTGTCCAGCCTGGCCTTGAACACTGCCACTTCCTTGGCTAACCTGTTCCAGTGCCCCACCACCCTCAGAGGGAAGAACTTCTTCCTTATCTCCAACCTGAACTTCCCCTGTTTCAGTTTGAACCCATCACCCCTTGTCCTGTCGCTCTAGCCCCTGATGAAGAGTCCTTCTCCAGCATCCTTGCAGGCATCCTTTAGACACTGGAAGCTGCTCTGAGGTCTCCATGCAGCTCCTTTTTTCCAGGCTGAACAAATGGCTCAGACTTCTTCCTTGACAAGAACCAAGGGGCAGTTTTGCAGGGGTGTTCTGCTCTTGATTTCCCACTGGAGAGCTGAAAAGCTACAACACAGTGGAGAAAAAGATCCCCCTTGCCTTCCAGCCAGCACTTACCCAAGTCCCACTGCCACCAAGGCTGGCTGTTTCAATGGAGGCTCTATGCAGCTTCAGAGGGCACTGACACTTAACAGCATTTTGGAGCAGAAGGATCTGGCTTTACCCAAGCTGCTTGGCACAAGTGAGGAACAAGCAGTGTGTGACTTTGAACCAACCTCCCGACTTTCCTGAGTACAGCCCTTTGCCAGTGTCACAAAAGAGCCGGATAACCAGGACGCTCTTTCTCTGTTAAAGAGCAGTCTGATCCTCTTGACTTTTCTGCCCATTAGAAAGTAAAATGAGGCAGGGAATGACAAACTTATGCTGTCAAAACCAAGACAGTCACTTTGAAAATCAATAATACCCCAAGGTGTTATTGTGAGTTAACAGCTCTCTCAGGCCTGAAGCACAGAGCGGGTATTAATACTGTTCTTGCCGCCTTTCCCACCACAATCCCTGCTCCTCGAGAAAATCCCTGACATGGAATTCTACTTAAAGCAAGGGCACATTTTCCAGCTCGGTGCCCAAATGAAAAAGAATCGAGAGAGATGAGAAAAGGAACGTGCTACAGGGCCCCCCTGTGCGTGTTATGTACGGCAAACCCCAAACATCAGCTCGTTCTTTTGGGGTGCTTTGACAGGCAAGTGACTCCCACTCCTTTATTTTGACTTGTTTAGTTAAAAGCAGCGTTGGAGGGGATGTGCAACTTCAGAAAGAAACACTGGAGCTGGGGAATACTGACATGAGGTGCTCAGCTCTCCGCTTCGCCCCCCTCATCCCTTCCTGCTCCTCAGCCCTTGCTGCCCTGAGCCCTCACTGGGATGGCTCATCCCACAGCTATGAAAATGCACTTCCCAGCAAGCTTAAAAAGACCCCCCCAAAGTGATCAGCTCCCAGCACACGGGTGCTTTAAAGAGAGGTGGGAAGGCTGCTGAACCTCCACAGGTTTTGAGGTGCCCTCCAGCTGTGTCCCTGTATTTCTCAGTTATGGAAATGCATGCCCCTCAGAGGGCAGGTTGTGAACAAAACAGATCTGAGCTGCCGTGGGTACCCCTTGTGTTTCTGGTCTGCTCAGGGGAGCTAAAACCCAATATATACAGGCGGTACCACTGCACCAGGGGAATACAGACAATTCAGGAGGTGATGCTTGGCACTGGGAACCTATTAATCCCCATTCCTAGGAACAGGCATTTAACTGTTTGGAAAAGCAAGCCTGATTTCTCCCGAACGCTGCAATTGCACAATCAAATCACACATCAGTTGACAACTTCATTTAAAAAATTAGCGTTTAGCAGCTTTGCGGGCTCTAAAAGCTCCGAGGACATCTGTCAGCAGTGACCCCTTCTGCTAATGGCAAACAGGCCCAGGCTGTGTCCCCACCTCCCAGTCCTGCCTGCAAGCTGGCATGCTGAACAATCCCCTGAGAACAAAACCCACCCCGAGCCTCAGGGCATTCTCAGTTTGTATCTGCCACAGCTGCCTGCTGCTTGGCCTTCCCCCTCATGTGTCACTCCACAACTGTGAGTGTTACAGACCTGTCAGAGAGCAAATAGATCCTGCTGCTTGGAGGGACTCGGATGGACTTGCATCAGGCCCTGTGCTTTTGCTAAGTTACAAGGGAGCTGATGTGAAGCTGCCACCCATGATATCCAGCATCAGCTAAGGCTGGACCCTGGAGTCCCCTTGTGAGCTCTTGCTCACCCTGGGGCAGGTGGGTGGTGATGGAGGGATGGATGGGATGGAGGTGATGGATGGAGGGATGTACGGATGCTGCTTCTGGATGGAGGTCAAGCACCTGCAGCTGAGCCTGCAGTGGGTTTCCCAAGGTGCTGACCCTGCAGGCTGGGTTTGGATCAGCTCAGTGTGGCAAGTCTTGAGTTTGCTTGTGCTCAACAGGCTGTCAGGAATCACTTCCAGCAAGGGGGAGGGCAGAAGTACCCACTGGTGAACACTGAGGCCATAGTAATGTTCACTGCAGGCTTGGCTTTCTGGAGCAACAAAGAAGTGCTGGGGCAGATCCTGGAGGAGGATTCTGAAGGGAGGAGTGATTTACCTGTCCTTTCCAGGAGCTCTGGGGAGAAGAAGACATCATACACCTTCTGAGCAGGGAAGGCACAAACTGTGTCTTTCTTCTAATGAAACAGAAGCCAAAACTGGCTTCCCCTCCTGGCTTTATCTTGCGGTTAATCCCAAGAGCCTTGCTCTCTAGGCTGGAGGATCTGCGATGGGAGCACAACTGATCCTTAGGCTGTCTGAATCCTCCATGTTCCCATCAGGTTGAGTCAATGTTATCCTTCCCTTGGGAGCCCACCTTTCCAAGGAGGACTGGGAACTGGGGTGGCACCACGATGACAACACGGCATCCTGCGTCCTCAGACCTCCAGAAACCCCACCAACACCATCTGAACTCAGACCCTGCTATGAAGCTCAGAAACCGGCCTCCATTGCAGATCTTCAGCAGCCTGAGACATTGATTCTAATGAGCCGCACTAATTAGATGGGTTTAATTCAAAGGCCAGCAGGCTGAAAGAGATGTGAATCAGGGGAACCTTTGTGAGGCATCTGCTGGGATTTCCAGCCAGCATAATTCCTGCAAGCTGCCCACTGATGAGTCCTTTAGCAAATGTCTCCTCTCCCCAGAAGGAGACCTTGGCCAGGAAGGTCTCCAACTTGCCATTCAGACCCCCATTATTCCCTCTGTTCTCCGGCAGACCCCTCTGGGGGATGAAATGACAGCTGTTTCCAACCAAATAAACCTTCTCTTGTTCCCTCTTCATATGTTTGCTTCAACTGTTTCTCAATTGCACAGATGAAAAAACAACTCAGGGAAAAAGCTAATTAGAGGAAGACAACAGAAGCAGATGAACTGAAGTGGAACAGGGAAAGGAGGCGGTTCACAAGGGATGGGAAGCTCAGGTTAGATATAAGGAAGAAGTTATTCCCTTTAAGGGTGCTGGCACAGGGTGCCCAGAGAAGCTGTGGCTGCCCCATCCCTGGCAGTGTTCAAGGCCAGGTTGGACACAGGGGCTTGGAGCAAGCTGCTCTAGTGGAAGGTGTCCCTGTCCGTGGCAGGGGCTGGAGCTGGCTGAGCTTTAAGATCACTTCAACCCAAACCATTCTATGGTTCTGTGACCCTACATGGAGGATGAGAAGAGCAGTGTGTGTGCCTGGTGGCTGATTCAAACTGGTCAGGAGCCACCAGCACACAGAGCCATGCACTCTGCACACCGCCAGTGCTGAGATGCTTGGACAGCTTTCCCAGCAGACCAAGGCTTGACGTGCTCTGGGCAGTGTGGTGGAGCTGTGCTGCAGCAGCTCCTGTTCTACACATAAATGGAGATCTCCCAAGCCTTGGATGCAGTGTGTTGCAGATGAGAGGTGCAGATAACCCAGGTATCCCTGTCTGTGGCTGGCTGCATGAATGCTGTCCTGCTCCTGCTGGCTAAACCAGCCTGGAGCCACATCTTTTCAACCACAAATACTGCATAATCCTCCAATGAAGATAAAGAGCGCAACCTGCCAAGTGCACCTACCAGCCTCGCTAGAAAGGTAAGGAAAAGCTAATGGCAATTTCAATTGGAAACCTCAACTTCCTCGGTACTTACGTGCCTATGGGAAGCTGCCACCGTACCTGGGAGAACTGATTTCAAAAGGATATCACACAAAGAAGCAGGACTGTAGTGATAAAAAGGAAAGAAAGAAAGATAAAGGCTGTTTTGAATCATTTGCTGCTAACGCCCCAGACATCTGGATTCCTGCAGCACGGGACAGGACAACGAGGGACAAGTAGAATGTGGCATCAGGGTTTAAATAAGGGACCATACTGAGCAATGTCTTGAGTGCAGGCTGGTGACGTGGCACCAGCAAAGCACCCGTCAGGAGGGGAAAAGCAAGGATGTACATGAGCTTGTAAGCCATCTCTTAACCCTTACAGTAAAGCAAGCCCCACCACCCATCTCCTGGTTGTGCCAAGTACCTTGGGAACTCCAGGACAAGCAGCTGATCCCCTCTGGGTCCAAGCTTCTCATTGTGCAAGACTCATATTCCATTTCTGCTTGTGTTCAGGAATGCTCAGTGATCGACTTAGGAACACCCCGAGATGTGCAAAGGGACTCCAGGAGAACAAGTCTCCTTGCAGAGTTGCTGTTTGGGAGCTTGGGAAGAACAGACAGCTAGGAGAAGGACAAGGAGTCTGAGATATCCTTCGGGAGAGTCTGTGGCCAAACCACAGTCCCCAGAGACCATGGGAACTACAGTGATTGAATTCATCCGTAACTTAGCTTTCCATGTGGAATACCTAGGAATTCATCACCTCCAGCTTGGATGGCTGGGAGAAGATGGGTACTGGCCTGTCATACCAGCTCCCTCCTTTTAATGGCAATATCTCCTTCTGTGTCCCATGCTTCTCTTCATTACCAAAATCCCCCGAAGACACCATTGATGATGGAGAGCCATCGGAGAGGTAATTAGAAAGAAGTTAGAGTGAATTACATATGCAGGGTTTATTTTCTGTTTCCTGCTCTGGCTGCTCCCAATTATTGTGCAATTAGGCTGCCTTCATTAGCAAATGAGATTAAAATTAACATCGTTAATTACTCGTTCTGTTAAACAGGCATTTAAGGGGAAGATGCAGAGAAGGTTGTTCTTGGAGCAGATGCAGGAGCGTTCTCTGGTTGCAGTGCTGTTTCTGCACAGGTTGCATTAGGTTATTCAATTCCAGCTAATACAGTGGGATAAAGGGAGCATTCAAATTGAAGCCACTAAATCAAGGCCTTGCAGGAATGCTTTGCTCAAGAAAATCATCCTCACATGCAACAAAACAGGCTGATGGGCACAGTGAGCAGCTCCTGGATTGCTCCCACCAGAGGCTGGAAGGAATCCTCTCCCCTCAGCTCCTGGTGCACCAGACTATCGACAGGCATTTCCAATGGGATCTATAACCCAGCAAGCTGGGAGCGTGGCTGACACCTCCAGTGAAGGGGCAATAAAGTCACAACAGCTATTGGTATTTATGGCAGTGTTTTCTCGTGCTGGATGCCGCTTTCCTGCGCTCACAGACAAGAGAGAGAGGTCAATGGAAGAGCAGCAGAGCTCCAAACTGATGGCGTTGTCTTTGCAAGGCAGCTCCATGGTACTGCCTGCTGCAAAGCTCAGATGCTGAGTAAGTACAAAGTGATGCCAGTAATCTATGAGGTGACACTTTGAGGGTCCTGGATCACGGGGCTGAAAGGATCTCAAGCAGCCCCTTAGCCCAGCCTGCTGTCTCCACACAGAACTGATGTGACTGCACCACTTTTACCAGCTGTCTCTCTAGATGCTTCTCAATGGTCTGCACCGATGCAGGCTCTGCCTCTCCTGAGCCATTATGTTGAACATTTTGCTTTCTTTATGCTCAGGAAGGCTTTTCTAAGTGTTGAATTCGCCCAGGACGAGCTGTGCTGCTCCCCACAGACAGGAAAAAGTGATTATTCCCATTCTGTTTGCATCAGCCTTTTTCACGTTTAAGAACTATTCCTGTCTTGCCCAAGGCCAGGTTGGACAGAGCCTTAGGTGGCATGGTTTAGTGTGAGGTGTCCCTGCCCATGGCAGGGGGTTGGAACTGGATGATCTTAAGGTCCCTTCCAACCCAAACCATTCTATGATTCTATGAAGTTCCTTTTCTTTGGACTAACTCATCCCAACTCCCTCCATCTCTCTCTGCAGACCATGTCAGTCTTCAGTCACTCCTCCTTGCTCTGGACTGTCTTCTATTGCTTTGCAACTTTCAGGATGAGTTGTGCCCTAAACCCAGGCATCCAGCTGAGACCTCTGTAGCACTGGGCACAGCAGGAACCCTATTCTATGTGTCTTGCTGGTGATACTTCTGCCTAAGACTCTCCTGTTTGTCATTTTGCACATCAACTTGACATCTCTTCTGTGATGACACAGTGATCAAAACTGAGCCCCGGTCTTTCCTGCAGGATTGCTGCCTAGTCAACTCTCTATTTCTGCATCCAGCATGTGAACAGCTCATTATTCCTGCCTAGATGCAGAATCCGGTACTTATCTCTATTAAATTGCATCCTATTTCTTCCAAACCATTTTTCCAGTTTGTCAAAATCATTTTGAGATTGAGCAATAGAGAGATTGCTCAGGTCCCCTGGAAAACATGGAGGATGGTAAGAGAGCCCTGAATTTCAGCTTGGACCTTGCCAGGCTGAATGCTTCTCTTGGATCTGTACCTGTCACACCTTGCTCTACAACACCTAAAAGCAAACTGTGGCTCCTGTGAGAGACGTTGTCACAAGCTGAGACACAGACTGACTCTTCAAAGCATGCAGATGTGCCTACAGTGTCCTGAGCACTGGCAAACGTCAAGCTATGGCTGCAGAGCCATTCTCTCTACATGCAAACCTCAGTCTGTACTGCAGGCCTTGCGTGGTATCTCCTGCCTGGCCAAGTACCAAAACCTACGAGTGCCTTCAGCAAAAGCAAAGACTCCAACATTGGAGCAAAGACAGGAAATAGCTGCTCAAATGGACTCCCAAACTGACAGTCAGGATGTGCTGTGTGGGTTACCTGCCAGCCTGCCTGCTGGTGCTTCTCCTAATGGGCTCACTTTCCATGTACACCAAGTAGCGGCAGGACAGCGGCAGCAGAGAGCCTCTATGGGTGTGGGTGAGACGAAGGAGGGGGAGTCTTCTATTGGACCTGCTTTGGAGCACACGGATCTTTGCGTTAGGAGCAGAAACAGCAGACTCCAAGTGAATGAAAGCTGAGGACTCTGATTGTCTGTCCCCTTGCTTGCACGTTCCTCCGCTCTAAAAACGCCCCCTGCTCCAGTTCATAACACACATTTAACAAAGAGAGAGCCCTGCCTGGAGCACACCCCACTGACTCCAAGCTCTGAAGAAGCATGCGGTGCTCAAACACTTATCTGTTGTGTTTGGACCTGCTGCCTGATCTAATAGAAACCATTTCCTCCCTCTGTGAGCCTTCCCTCATGCACAGAACAGGCTCTGGCTGTGAACAGCATCACCAGCAGCAGTGACTGCACAGCCCAAGCTGAGCATGCACGGGTTGTACCCCTTGCTGGAAGCATTTGAATGCATCGCGTTTTCTGCTTGCCTAACACTCCTGTGAAGATGGGAGCAGAAATATTCCCCACCTCCCAGGCTGGAAAACTTGGGCAGAAGGAAGAGATTTAACAATCTACCCATGGTTAGTGATGAGCAGGAGGCCACCTGGGGAACTAACACTCTTTCTTTCTAAGTCAGGGGAGATTTTTGGTGTCGATGATCTGTGAAATGTTTGCCTTGAATTTCCTCTGGACCCAGCACAGAGCAGCATCTTATTCAAGAGCTGTATTTAAGAGTGGCAATGAACTTTATTAGATGTGTGCTGACAGCTTCACGGACCTCTTCCATAAGAAAAGCAATCAGATTCCAAGCAACACGATACCTTGTGCATAGCAACAAGCCAGCTGGCTCTGAACACCCTTTGCTCATGCAGACCTCATCAAAAAATGAAATGAGAAAATAAGTAGACAGGACTAGGCAGGGAATTCTTCTGCCCTTGTGCCCCAAGGGGAGTATATCCAAATTAATAGGCCTTTTCCACTGCTAATGACTCAGTGAAGATATGGAGTCACCAGCAGCTGGTGTAAATCAGTGTGTACCTGGAAATACTGCAGGAACAACATCAGATGACATCCACCTTAGTGTACAGCCCATCTCACCAGGCAACCCACTTCCCCCTAGCACTGGGTTGAGCCAGAACCGCCTCAGGAGGCTCTGAACCCTACCTGGCTCTCTGCTGGGACATATGCATAAGGACAGGGATGCTATTCAAATCCTCCAGTTCAAAAGCCACACAGTATTGTGTTGCCACTGGTGAAATCCTTACCAATGCCAAATCGTCCAGCACCGGCACTTCCATGCTCCTCTCCTGGGTTCAGTGATTCCCTGGAGAAAAGCTGAATTGAGAATGGCAGAGGAGAGATGCACGAGGGGAAAACAAACAGTGGGATGGGATCAACGGGCTGGAAGAGACTGAGCAAAGGTGCAAAGAGGCCCTGAGGTGTGCAGAGGGCGAGGGAAAGATGGATGTATGGGGTCAGGAGAGGAAGATGAGAGATAAACAAGAGTTAGGAAGTTTTCGTGTCAGACTCCTCTGTGAGGGCAGATTTATCTGCTGCCATTCTCTAGGAAATTCATTAGGCATTTGTGCCTCCCTCTTCTCCTGGCAACGTGCTCTGGCTTTGTCCAGGAATGAAGCAGTAATTCATGTCCATGCGCTCTCCTCTCCCAACAGCCGTGAGGATACAGCATCCTCCCACCCCAGGGCTGCTCTTTGCCTCAGGCTTCAGCAAGGGGATGACAGGGACCAGCATCCTGGGAGCCTGCAGCTATTCCCTGAGGAACATTCAGACAAATAGCAGAAACTCTTGGGTCACACCAGAGGTTGCTGTGAGATCTGACCCATAAGCATAAATGGGAACAAGAGAGGCTCCAGGCGCACGGCATGCTCTCTAGCTAGCTTGAATAATTCATCTACAACTGAAGCTAAAGGAAATGGAAGTGGCCTGTTCCAACACTGCTTAATTTGCCAATGAACTGGCTATGGAAAGAGATAAGAAATAAGGTCTGAAACCTTAAAAGAAGCCATTAGGAAAATACAGAAGTGAAGACCAGCCAAACTAAAGCCAAAAGCCTGTGTGTGAGCCGATAAGATTCTCAACACTTCTTTCAGCAGCTGATAGCCAGAGGTATCAACAAGGTAGACAGATTAAATTCCTACAGGCATTAATTAAAAGAAGTCTGATGAGGAGAGAAATTAAGGCCCAAACACTGGGCAGAAACAACTCTCATTTTTCTTCTTCAGAGAATATTTAGCTCCAAACAACTGCTGGGGGGGGGAACGGTGGATGGAAGGTGTGAGATGCAGATGGGGGACGTGGAAACACATCATGAAAGGATAAAGGCGACAAGCCAGCTGAAGCTAAAATGATGTTGGGATCAATGTGGTGGGGGTGAAAGAAAAGAAAGACGAGAAGGAGCTGGCCACATGTGAATGTAGAAAACACAGTGAATTCCCAAAGGTTTCAGCAGCCAGGGAATGAGGCTCTCAAGACAAAAGCGAGTTCCGTAAAGCATCTCCTGGTGTTTGGCTCCTCTGTGGGAACAAGCACAGTGTGATTATAGCTGGAACAGGAGAACAGGAACCTGCTGAGATTGGTCACGCAGCTCTGTGTGCACAGGGCTCAGGAGAATGGGGGGAAATCTGTCTGTGAATTCTCATCTGCTTCTAAAATTGGCTGCAGGGAGCCAGTGTGTGCTCTGTGCAGAGCTGGCCAGGCAGGGAGGCATGGGGCAGACATCTCATGGACCTGAAGACATCTCTAGGCAGTGCTATCCCATGACTATACAGCCAGAGAGGCCTAAGAGGAGGAATAACCTTGTGGTTGAGGCATGAGCATGGGGATCGGCACATCCTGGTGCCTACCATGGCACCAGGCAGAAGGGAGGACCTGGGGTAAGTCACTTGCCTCACCTTCCTTTCCTGATGAAATCAAAGTGCCCTTCCACCCACTGTCCCAAACATTTTCTTTTGTACCAAATATTATCTGACACTTAGCTGGTACATGCACAGTGCCAGGAGGTCTCCGGACTCTATATTAAAACAAATGGGGCTTACTACGCTGCAAAGCTCAGGGGAGACCTTACAGCAGCTTCCAGTGTGTAAAGAGGCCAACAAAAAAGCTGGAGAGGGTCTTTGGACAAGGGCCTGTAGGGACAGGCCAAGGGGAATGGCTTTAACCTGCCAGAGGGGAGACTGAGATGAGCTTTTAGGCAGAAGCTCTTCCCTGTGAAGGGTGCCCAGAGAAGCTGTGGCTGCCCCATCCCTGGCAGTGTTCAAGGCCAGGTTGGACACAGGGGCTTGGAGCAAGCTGCTCCAGTGGAAGGGGTCCCTGGAACTGCATGAGCTTTAAGGTCCCTTCAACCCAAGCCATTCTGTGATGCTATGGAAGACTTGTGCCTGCCACATTTACTGTTCCTCCAGCTGCAGTGGCACGGGAGGGTACCTGGCTTGTCTGTAACAGCTGTGCAGGTGAGTGCTTCCCCAACAGGAACCCCAGCCTGTCTGCAAGTTGCGTTGATCCACATTTAGCTGCGCTCCTGTTTCCTCCAGAAGACACACATAGCTGAAGCCAGACTGATTCCACCCACCACAACGCAGCACAAGTGACGTCCTGCGGCAGTCCCTTGAGGACACATCACACAGCCGCTCCTCTCAGCTCCGAAGCCACCTCTTCTCTCCCTTTTCTTGCCTCTTTTGCTTTGCTTTATTTACATCCTTTTCCCCCCAAACAGGTTGACAGGGACAGCAAAAGACTCCCAAACCACCGGAGTGGCTCAGCAACACCCGCGCTGCGCAGCCCCATTAGAATGCAGCTGCAACGTGCTACGGATTAAACACCAACTTGGCAGCTGAGGAGTGAAATGTCAGCTCCGAGGTTGATTTCATTCACCTGACATTCCTGTTAAGAACAATGCCTAATTAGAAAGGCTTTTAAGCATCCGTTACATTAATTTAAGGTGAAAATCTCACGGAGCTTTATTGGGATTTTTTTTTCCCCCCTGTAAAATTAACCCTGCAGGCTTGTTACACATGTTTTCATTAGGGACTCTGAGCACTGGGGATAGTTGATGAATTAGAATCAGCCCTTTAGTCTCTGAGTTTAACTTTGGATTCCAAGGGGTTTTTTATGCTGATAAAGCTCTGATTTGACACACACATTCCCATTAGTTTTAATACATGCTACAGACTCCTCGCGCTGTGGTTGGGAGCTAGAAACCCAAACCCACTGCTGCTGATCCCCATGCTCTGCAGAACAAAAGCCTGTAGCAGTTCACAGCCTTTCACCCCAGCTGCTGTTCAAGCTCCATGGAAGCTCACAGGGCATTCCTGCCGCACTTCCAGCCTCCAACCCTTCCCCAAGGGAGCTGCAAAGCCAGGGGCAGGACTGCCTCACTATTACTTATAAGTTTGATGCTACCTTAGCCAGGAGTGAGGCTTCTACCTCTAAGGGCACGAAGTGCCCCAGCAGGAGCTAAAGCATCACCCTGCTCTGCAGGGAGGGGATGAACAGAGGCCATTAGAGATCCCACACACTGGGCTCAGGGGTAAAGGTGCTGCAGTGCTAATGGCCTCCCCGTGACACACCACTAATGCTCCTGCCACAGCCTCCAACTGCTGCAATTACACATGGCCAAGTGCCCCCGGGACAGGCCTAATGCTCTCCTATACCTGCAGAGCCCAGACCTTTGAAGAACATCCTGGGCTATTCTGAGCACTGGGATTCATTAAACTGTGTCATTATGTTAAAATCCGGACCTCCACTGAACCCCCACTGAACCTCGCAACTTGCCGGACCAGTGACTACACCAGAATGACTTTAATGATGGATTCACTTGAGGATTTGAGGGAGAAAAGCTGGAGGAACAGGGACATCAATCTATGGAATTGTTTGACATCCAGTGGAAATGTGACATGAAGGCAACTCCCCTGTTGTGCAGAACCCGTGTTACCAAAATGGAACCTAAATGGCAAAAGAATCACAGTGTCACAGCGATGGAGGAGAACAGACACATCACCTTGTTCTCCAGCAGGTTTCCCTTGTTACATTTCACATTCCTGCTGCATCATCAGCTCTCCAATTCCCAGCAGATTTCATCTCTCCCCCCAGTAAACCACCCCACTGCCTAACGCAACAGATGTAAGAGTGTTTACCTGCTAAGCACAGAGATTCCTCCTCTTATTAAGACTTCCCCTTGAGTCACTGAGCATTAATATTACCCATCTGTGGTATTTCTTCTTTCTCACTGTGCAGGCGCTTCTCATCCCTCCTCGCTGTCACTTTGCCAGGCTGCACATAATGAGATTTTTTTAATCTCTCCTTGTTAATCAGAGCCTTTGAACTCTCCTACCCCCAGTCATTTTGTTGCTCTTCCTTGAACTCCCTGCGTTTGTCAATACCCATCTCATAATGAGGTGTGCAGAGCAGAATGCAATATTACAGCTGTCTCGCAGAGAAAGGGAGGGTGACCCCAGCCTCTGCATTAAGCACCATCAGTCCTTCCCTGCAGCCGCAGCACATCGCCGCTTTTCCCCTCTGCGATCCCCCCATCCCTCCTGACCATCTTCTGGCTCAGAAGCATTCCAAGGTTCTGCTGAAGATGATGGAGATCTCTTCTGCCAGCTCAGTGCCCTGCTACCTCCCTCCTACCACTTGTCACACAGACCAAGTTATTAGCTCCGAGCCCGATGGGCAGGAAAGGGGATATACGAGGATAGGAAATGAACGGAATGCGGAGATTGTGCATGCAAGTTCAGCTCCTCTGTACACTGCTGCATTGGCACTGCCTAAGAAACTGGTTCGGTTTGCTCCCTGCTGACGATTTGTTTCTGGAAACCTGTCCTGCCTAATTTCCTAGAATTTCCAAAGCTGTATCCTTTGAAAACCAGGCTCCTCAGCTCCAGCTGCCCTCTGCTAAACAGCTTTGCCTTGATTCTGCACAGCAACTGCTGCCTGGGTTAACCTCTTTCAGGCTGTCATGGGGCAACATCCACCCACTGCTCTACAGAGGAGCAGGCTTGGGCCAAGAAGCATCAAACCTGATGTGAAAACTCGGTTTGGATTGAGATGCCGAGTGAGATTCCCACTGAGTAAGATGTATTCCAGTTGTGAATTCCTACGAGGAGGCTGTTAGCAGCCTCTGCTGAGGAAATCCCAACACACAGACCCCCCCTCCTTTGCCTCTCCCTATGTCAGTCTGACGGAAGCACTGGAGGTCTCTCTTGCTAAGAGCAGACAGGGGCTGTAAAAGGATTGGAAATGGTGCTATTAGAATAGCTTTGGAGTCTAGAACTGGATAAAAAGCACTGCAAGGGGGGCTGGCTGGGTTGCCCTGTCATTCAACATCCTTCTGATGATGCTCATCTCATCCCCACTGTGCATGCTCTATGCTGAGATTTCTCAGAGGCTGGATCTCACCACCTGAGCTGACAACGCTTTATCTCAGCAGCTCAGCCGAGCAAGAGGACTCAGAGCAGGTGACAGGGCCTGAGATGTGCTGCTAATTGCACGTGTGCTGCTTTTCCATAGGATGGCAGGGCCTGGGAAGTGACAGACTAAAAAAAGCTGAAACCTAAAAACCCCACTTGACCCAGAGATTTCTAACAAGGCTGAAGTTATTTAGAAGGGGAAAGAAGTGTATTTGTAAGGATTTCCCCCAGATCGGGGAAGAAATTAAGTGTAAGGGCATGCCAGAAACAAAAGACGTTGAGAGATGAGAGAGTAGGAATAATCCAGAGGCTGAACTTCTCATATGGGGCATAAACCTCTGAGCTCAACTCCTGGTACAACCCGTTCCCTGTGCAACAGGGATGCTGATCCACCATAGAATAAATCCACCTAAGGCAGAAGGAGGTGGCTTAGCAGACTCTCCCACTGACTCAGAACAGAAGATGGGAGGATATCCCTCCCCTAGGGACCCCCACGGCCAAGCCAGGGTGGCTTTGAGGGAGACACAAAGGCAGCTCACTGCCTGTGTATGCAGGGGCTGGAGGTGCACAGGGTGAAGGGCTAGTGCTGGGGCAGCACAAGGCTTTCTGCTCCTCCTGCCCTGGACAAGGGGGCAATGACAGTGGGGCTCCTCGTGCTGTCAGCTGGCAAAGCAGCAGCCCTGGCCTGGGCTTTCTTAGGCCTGTCTTCTCCCAGCAGGCTGTGAAGGGATTTACATAATGTGCCTATCTTAACTGCGCTTCCTTGAATCCTGACAAGATACAGTATGTTTGATTAAACAGCTCCCTAGGAAGGAGCTCCTGCCGTAAGCCGCTCACACCGCCTGTACCCCCATGTGATGGCCCATCACACACCAGCTCAGGGCATCTCAAATGCCACTTTTCCTTCTGCCTCTTTGAGATAGGGCAGGGCCCTCCTTACCACTGCCGGGTGTCCGGCTCCACAGGTCCTCACCCTGACTAGGGCATCCTGCCACAGTCATGGCATCAGCCCTTCTGCCTCCCTGTTAGTCCTGAGACAGGCTTTCTCTCCAGCTGCCTCCATCACTCACTCCTTCTCCTCTCCTCCCCCATCTATCTTTAGTCTGCCTTTTCAGTTTCTCTCTATCTCACACCATCTGTCTCTTTTCTTTCCGCCTTCTTTTTTTCTCCTTCCTCTACTGACCAGCCCAACAGAGACTGATAAATCTTTCAAGCCAAGGAGACCACGTCCTCCATATATATTTGTACAACAGTCAGATGCTACAGCAGCAAAGATCAAAATCACCAGCAAGCTCGACAGAGAGATTTAATAAAAGCAGCGAGTTCTATTGATAGGAACAAGGCAAATGGATAGTTTTGATTTTAGTAGATTATTGACTGCTCAACAGGAGCATAAAAAAGGCTTCCCAGCAGCATGGCTTAGAGAGCAGCTCTTCCTGCTGCAGCGCAGCCAAACAAGAGGAGTGAAATATGCGACCGGGAGCACTCTGTGGCATCCCTGACAGTCCCATCAGCTGGGTGAGGAATGGTCCTCCCTGCCGGATGAACCACGTATGGAAACAGATGAGATCTGCTTTCAGCTGAGCCTGAAGTGAGCTGTGCTGTGCAGAGAATCGGGGTGCACTCCCACTGAACACCCCTTGGGCATCAGAGAACCAGTCCGCACCTCTCAGCAGAGTCCTGTCAGCATGGAGATTGCTGCTCCAAGGCGATGCAGGACTGTGCAGGGTGCAGGGTGGTGTTTCTCCTCGTTCTGACTTTAAATATAGGGGTGTCTGATACTTACACAGCACTCGCCAGTCACCTCGGTCTCCAAATGGCCACAGTGAACATACCCTCACTGCTCCTTTGTGTGTTTAATGTTGGGAACTGAAAAACTATGGGATGTGCCCATGGTTCCCAGAGGAAACTGGGTCAGGGCAAGAAATCATCTTTGGTTATGGCTCTTTACTAAATCACTCAGCACAGCTAACTCCACATTCCTCCATGATCCCATTTTGCACACAGCTTATTTGCTCACAGCCCTTCTGTAACAGAGGAAGAAATTCAGATGCAAAGCTCAGAGAGCAAGAGTTTACCTGCAAATACATCCCCAGGAGGTTCAGTCACACAGGGAAGTTGGGGAGGTAAGGTGTGCATAGGGAAGGATCAGGTATGAGGATACGGGATAGCAACAAACCCCACAACCCACAGCAGATGTGGAGAATCAAAAGCCAGAAGGATCTCTCTCACTGTGATGTTCCCCCTAACAATGCTCATGGGGAAGTTGGTTTCATGGCAGGGAATGTCCTGCAAACAGCAGCCTGGCAGAAGGATGCAGACTGATCTCCAAGCACAGTCCTGAACAAGAGCAACCACACCAGAGGAGTGAGGATCAAATCACTTCACTTCAAGACCAGCAAGAACTGGCAGCATTTAGCAACTATTAAATAAGCAGAAAGGACATCGGGTTGCTAAAGCATCTCTCTGAGAGCCTGGAACACTGCAGATCGGGTCAGGAGGGGTGCAGGGCCAGCCAGCACATTGAACAGGATTAATCCAAGCACCCACAGGCTGCAAAGCTGGGCAGGGGGCATGAGTGTGGGGTGTGAAGGGTATTTCAGCTCTCTCTGCTTAATTTTAACTCGTCCAAGGAAGGAGGGAACTGTTAAGTGCTAACTAGCAAGAGTGTGAGCTCAAGTGTGAACAGGTACACGCAGGAACAGAGAGCAGCAGCTTTCAGCAGCACCTCTGTTGATATTCAGAGATGGAGCAACACCATGAAATGATTTCTTCTGCGTTCTGGGAAAGGAAGGAAATCTCACAGTACAAACACACTAATGGGCTACACAGGGGTCTGAAGGAGGATTGTTGAGGTATTAGAGCAGGCTGCATTAGGGAAAAGCAGAGCAAGAAAAGAGACAGGATTTTCAGGGAGATTGCATCCAAATCGATTAAGTGAGAAAAGCAAAGGGGCAGCATTCCATGGGGATGGAGCCTGTAATTGGCTCATGCAAGTCCCGACAGAGAAAAGCACTCAAAATGCACGCTGGAAGGGGAGCGCGTGGCTGGCAGCTTCCCTTTGGGCAGGATCCAGACCACAGGAAGAAAAGTTTCTCCTGTGCTAATCCTCTGCACAGAGCTGTGAAGCCTCCCTTCACATCCCTGCTTCCAAACCACTGCAGCATGCAGGTCCCCAAGGTGAGGGGAGGAAACACAGCACATGGGCTCTCCACAAGCAAGGGGAAGAGACTGCCCCAGGCAGGATGCAAAACTCTGCTTAGGACGGAAGCAAGTCCAGAGGGAACCCAACAGCACACAGGGTTTGTGAAAGCATCACACAAAGGCTGTCACCCAAACTCTGCCTGGTTTTCTTGCACCAAGATGTTTCTGACTTCTTCCCCAAGGAAAAGCAAAGCAAATACTTGTCCCTGGTTTTGTATTGCCCACTTTTTACCCAAGAAATGAAAACTCAGACCAGGAGGTGGAAAAAAGCATCTGAAATGGCCAAGTCCATTTGTTTTAAATGCATTAAGAAACCCCACGTGAGTCACAGGGAAGGTGCATGAAAAGCAGCTTCTGACTGCTCCCAACTAACCTCAGCGGGCAAACTTGGGAACGAGATGGGACAGAGATGAAGAAGCTGCACTGTGGCTTCATCTGTCTCCATGGGCCCACGGGGAACACTGGCTCATTTTACAGCTGCAGATCTGGACAAGACAATAATTACAGGCCTAAGGGCAAACAAATCCTTCTTTGTCACTTGTTTATTTCAATACAGAAACGCGCTGAACAGTGCAAAACTGACTGGGAGCCCTGTCCTGTGGAGAAGTGCAGAACCAGCACCCCTCATGTGAATGGAGCTCTGCAGGCATCCTGGCTCTGCCTGGGTGAAACTCCAGCCATCCTGCAGCACACAAGGTCTCCTCAGAGGGCTGCTCAGGATCAGGGATGTATTTTGGCACCTCTGGCTCTGAAATCCCTTAGGGCTGACTATGGAAGAAAGGGCTATTTTCACACCTACTGTTTCTGGTTGTGTTTTCTGTCAACAAGTCACAAATGAGGTGGTAAAAGGTTTGTAAATGATGAATAGGTGTTTTTATGAATGACAAAGCAATGCTTACAGATTACTGTAAAGCCCAAACAGTCAATAGGTTGCTTATGATATTCGGTAATACCTTCTCCTGACATGCTTATAATCACCTGCTAATTTATGCTGCTCATGTCCATAATGCCTATTAATCATTTATTAATCTCTTATAAGCCACTCACAAATGAAAGTATAATGTAAACCCTGAGATCCTTTACTTCCTGCCATCCATGAGCATCACAATGTCTGGGGTTTAGGGAAGCACCAGTCAAGAAGAGACATGACTTGAGCCCAAAGCTGAGTCTTTGCAGCACTGCTGGGCTATTCGCTGCCTTGTGCAGGATTTGAGAGGAGCAGGGAATGGTGAGGCCAGTGATGGGTCTGTGGTTCAGGTGATGCCAAAGTGGTGCTCAGAAAACATGAAACAGTCACGCACACAAAAGCTTCAGGAAGAAAATCCTCGCAGAGAGAGAGGGAGGAATTAACTTTGAGGCTTAAAGCAAGGGAAGGAAAAAACCCATCACATGTGTGAGGACAGAGACTGAAGCAAATGGACCACAGGTAGGTGAAAAGAAAGAACCAACAAACGTTCCAAGTAGTCACAGTAAAACCAAAGGATGCTCTGACACAAAGCATGAAAAAGGAGTTCATAACACAACAGTCACATATTTCTCCCCTCAAATAGGACCAATTTTCATAAAAATAGATATCTATTAGCAAGACCACACCAGGTTAGCTGCAGCCCCGAGAAGCTGCCTCTGCTTCAGCACCACAGCCCCAGCACTGACAGCTTCAGGCTGCCATTAAACTCTCTTTCCAACAACTTACAACAATCCATTTTAACCACTTCCAGTGCAAAGCTGGCCGCAGTGTGTTACAACAGGACTCATCTCATCCACACCACCACCCATGCGGGAGCACACTGTGCAAACCTCTCTCCTGGTCCATGTTCCTGGAGGCTGCCCAGAGGACACAGAGGCTGCAGGTTGGATCAGGTGATTTATCCAAAGAAGCCAAGTGATGAGGCTCTAAAGCAGTGCCTGGGTATAAACCAGCCCAGCCCCGTGTCCTTCTGCCTGTAGACAGCTATTGCCCTTTGGCTGTTCCTTGCTATGTCTTCATACAGCACCTACCACTGCCCAGCCCTGCAGTAGTGGGACTACTCAGTGCAAGTGGGAAGACTGAAGAAGCCTCAGTAAATGCAGAGACACCATGGGGTAGGAGGAAGCACTGACCCTGGTTTCACACAGCGCCCTGCATGCGGATTTCCCAGGGTCTAATAATGTGGCTCAGCTCCAAAGACTGCCTTGTCCTCAACAGGACACTCATTTAGATCTTTCCTTTTCACATTTCAGCCTTCTTTCAGATTTCCTTGAACCCCAGCAGGTCCTAAAAACGTGTATACACGGGGTGTGCTAAGCAGACACACATGCACACAAATCACAGAGTCACAGACTGGTTTGGGCTGAGGGGACCTTAAAGCTCATCCAGTTCCAGCTCCCTGCCATGTGCAGGGATATCTTCCACTAGAGCAGCTTGCTCCAAGCCCCTGTGTCCAACCTGGCCTTGAACACTGCCAGGGATGGGGCAGCCCCAGCTTCTCTGCAGTTGGTTCATTCAACAGGTCTCATCATGTGTCACTCCTTGGTCCAGGGTTTGAAATGCCCTAATTGCATTCATTTCATCCCCCCGGTTCATGCTCTGCTCCCTTTGGGTGCCCTGCTGTGCCTCCCACTGCAGGCGTGTGCTTGCAGCAGCAAGGGCTGTGAGGAGGCAAAGAGATCTGAGTGAGTCTAAATTAAACCCAGATAAAAATACTAAAATACAATCCCCTTGATCAGTATGTCTGTCAGTGCAGCGGCATTAAACACATTCAAATGGGATCTGCACACCAACTTAATTAAATGAGCCAATTGAAAGTTGCTGCCAAGTATTAGTTTAAGGTAGAAAATACACTTATTTTGGAGCTTATGCAGATTGAATCTGGAGGGCCTGGTGGGAAATGCTAAGCTTTTTTTTTTTCCCTTGGAAGACTCTGAGTTTGGAAATTTACTGCGGTGATCTGAATTTGCTTTCATTACGAGTGTCAAGCACAATCACAGTTAGAGAAGTCTCTTGGCTGCTTCCCAGGTTACAATATCCCTTTGAAAGGGATCTTTTCCTCAAAAGTACTGCCGAAACCTATCCAGCTCTAAGTGCCCAGAGGCAGAAGACACAGATTTGCCCACCAAAGAGGCATGTGAGGCTCTGAAAACAAAGCCCTTCTGGCATGAACTGTGAGATGGTATTTCGTGTCCAGTATCAGCGCTTGATCTTTGCTCTTAGGTGACGTACAGCCAGCTGCAATGTGACTACCGTGGTGGAGAGCCTGGAATGTGGAGCAAAGCTCATCATTTATTCCGGGCCTTTCTTCCCCATGTAAGGCTGCAATCAGGAATTAGTTGAACAGCAGAACAATTGATTTGAAACCACTGCTGTAAATGAAACGGCCAATTTCAGCGCTTTCACCCAGAGATGTGTCACCTCATTGTCAGCTCTTGGAGGCGCAGCAGGAACCCAGGCTGGTGGAGAACTTGGGGACAAACCTGATTGCAGACCTGTGCAGTTGGGGTTTCAAGCAAGCTGCTGCAGAAATGCTTTTCCAGCTGGACTAATAGCTCTGCTAACAAAATCAAACCAATCTGCCCCTCTGTTTTCTTACTGACACTTTTCGACCCAGAATTAAAGTGGTTCTTATTTTGCAGTGATGTATTTTAAGACCTGGATGTGGTTTTTCTGATGGAAATGGAGCAAACCTTGAAATACAAATGTAGTTCCAAGCTGATGAGTGCAAACCTTTCACTTTGCAGCTATCAGATGCTTGGGCTTTTTTCTTTTCTAATGTTTTATTTCCACCCCGCTCTGAAAAGAATCATCTGGGGAGGCATGGATTCAATCATTTCACTAGAGCCCTTGTTGGATGCCAGAGAGGGACTCTTCATCAGGGGCTCTAGTGATAGAACAAGGGGTGAAACAGGGGAAGTTTGGGTTAGATATAACAACGAAGAAGTTCTTTACTGTGAGGGTGGTGAGGTGCTGGCACAGGGTGCCCAAAGCAGTGGTAAATGCTCCATCCTCGACAGTGGTCAAGGCCAGGCTGGAGCAACCTGGTCTAGTGTGAGGTGTCCCTGCCCATGGCAATTGGCTGGGATTGGATGATCTCAAGGTCCTTTCCAACCCAAACCACTCTGGGATTCTATGACTCTACGAATGATGCCCTTTTTCTCAACTTTCAGCATTTTGATACAATTTCAAAACTGGGAGGCTGGTAGGGCAAAACCAAGGGAAAAACGTTCATGGTGCTTTTTTCTGCTCATGTTCTTCATTATGCAGCAGACTGCAATCTGCACTTTAAGAAGCTTTGCATGAAAACTTCACTTGTAGCTACCCTGCCTGAGACAAGCAACCACAGTGATCTCCATTCAGACACCAAAGAACCACAGGGATGAGGAATGGACCAGCTCCTCAGAGCAAATCCCAGTCCCAAGGTGAGCACAAAGCTGCCGAGAGGTTACTCTGGATAATCCCTGCTGTTGACAGCCCCGAGGGCGCTGCAGGCTGAGGTTTCCACTAGGGCGCAGATTCATTCCAATGGGACATTTCAATGGTGAAACCTGAGCTAGACAGACTGGGTGCACATGGTGGGGAATGGAGGGGGATTTAATCTCGGGTGAGAAAAGCCACTGAATTGAACTGTATGATGCTCTATACACTGGATAGTATTACTCCCATGGCGGCCATACACCCATCACTGAGCTGGACACCTCATGGCACCCATCTCCACTGCCCTGCATTTGAGCATCTGAACCTGACTCCCTTTTGATCACCACATCAAGGAAGCAGGAACCTTGATCAAACCGGACAAGGGCAGCCCTGATGGCATCGCAAGCAGCTTCAGCATCCAAGAGCCCACCACCACCACCACACACCATCCATCTTTCCTGCCCAGAGACACTCATCACAGATGGAGCCCAAGTCACAAACTGAAGGAACTCAAACAACGTTTGTAGGGATGGTCCAGAGACTACGGGAATGATATCTGTGTGTGTTTGTGTGTGTGTTTATATATGTATGTGTATATGTAACACATACATATATATATGTATGTATTTCTCAAAGGACAGGAAAGGTGATGGTGGAAAGCGTGGGACCTGGCATGACGTGAATGGGTATGGAATAAAGGTGGCTGCTGTTCTGGGTTCAGCTGGAACAGAGCTCAGTTTGTTCCTAGGAGCTGGTGCCGAGCTGTGTTTTGGGTTCAGCCTGAGCACAACGCTGATAACACGCGGATGGTTTAGCTGGTGCTCAGTAGCACTGAGGCCAATCAAGGACTTTTCAGTCTCTCATGCTCTGCCATGAGGAGGGACACAAGGAGCCGGGAGGGAGCAGAGACAGGACACCAGACCCAAACTAGCCAAAGGGGTATTCAATACCGCAGCATGTCATGCCCACTACAGAAACGGAGGGGACTTAGATGGGAGGGACCAAGCACTGTTCAAAGGCTGCACACAAACATTCTCAGGGTTAAACCTGACATTTAGGACCCGAACAATAAAATTCCCATCATAACCAAACCCATCCTTAGCGGAGATTCTGATTTCTGGAGAGACTTTGACCATGCAAGAAGGAAACGAAGGGTTCAGGGATGCTCTTCATTTAGCTGTATGTAATGTGGCTGCAGCCAACAAGCTTGGAGAGCCGGAACATGCCCCATCCAGCAACGTATTTTTACTCCCTTGCTCCACAAACAAGAGGCCCTGAAGCAGCTTTGCCATTTAAGCTTCTCCTTCCTCTTGTGCTCTGCCTCATTCCAGAGAACTCATTGACAGCAGTGTCTTTGCTTAAGCACAGCCCACATGGGGAGCCAGGGAGGAGGCAGGATGGCCCTGACCCCCAAAAAACACTGAGCAGTCAGGAGCTGGCAGGTCAGGAGCCAGGTCTGCCCAGAAACAAGGCACTGAGGAGACTGGGCAAGCTGACAGCAGGCAAGCAAGAGCAGAGGGGATTCATACAGCTGTTCTCTGCAGTGGTGGATAAACACAGGTATGACAAGAGCCACCAGAGGCCATCCGGGGAGGGTCAGCCTCCTCCAGGGATGAGATTTGCAGCTGCAAGTCAGACACCCTCTCGCAGCACTCAGGGCACAGCAGGACCCTGCCAGAGCTGTCCCACAGCCTTCCACGGCCCTGCTCCCTGCCACCACTTTGCTCTGCTTGAACAAAGTGCCCAGGAAGAGGCCCATGAAGGTCACAGCTTCACTGCCCCGACAGCGAGACCGAGACTGAGCTCTGGCCCACACCAGAGAGGGCCAAGGGCAAGTGCCTCAAACCCACTTCCCACCACCACCACTGGGAAGACTGGGAAGCACGCACATCATCATTGCAGGGACAGCGGTGCGGGCCCCATCCTTGACCCTTGCACGCCAAATTCACCTCCCCAACAGACATCATTGGGATGGGAAAACCATCGTGGGCATGGGAAACCATCATTTAGGACAGGGAATCATTGGCAGGGGGAAGCTGATGGGGTCCATTGACTGCGCAGCTGCTGCAGCAGCCACCACTGGTGGAACCTTGGGTGGATCCTGTTGCAGAGGGGCTGTTGGCCCAAGCTCAGCTGATACTGACCCACGGTCATGGCAGGTACAGCAGCAGCTCCCGCTCCTCCCGGTGCTCCTGCCCACAGGTAACCCCCAGCCGGCTTTGCCGGCCACTTTCTCACCCCAGCACCTCTCTCTGCTTCTCCCAACAGAGAGGTTTCCCCTCCACCTGCCAGCACCACTGCAAGTGTCTGGTCTGAGCCCCAGCGCTCTGGCCATGGCGAGACGCATCACTACCCGTGAGCTACCCCTGTCCCAGGGCTGCCGCTGCCCTGGGGCCTGCCCAGGACCAGCCTGGCCCCCCGCAGCTGGTGCAGGGGGTGCCAGGACCCCTCGGTTGGGCACTGTGCTGCCGCCACCGCTCCCCCCCGCAGCACAAATCCCCTGCGCCCATGGGCAGGAGGCGGCCTCCACCAAGGACGGGGCAGCCATGGAGGACACCATCCCCTCCGCCGCTCCCCACCAGCCACATGTAGCGCGCAGGGATGGCGCCGTCCCGCGTGTCCCCGACTGGGCCGCCTTCCTCCAGGAGCTCCCGGAACTCTCCGAGTACGTCGTGCAGGGGACGGCGTGGTGGGGCTGGGCTGGGGGACAATGAGGACGCTTTCCCCAATGCCTTCCATTGCCCCAACAGCCTCACCATCACTGCCTTCCTCAAGGAGTTCTGCGCCTTCTTGGAGCGTGTGGCCAACGGCGACTGCCCGCTGGACCCGGCGGTGCTGGCGCAGCTCCCCGATGTCGAGGACACCCCCGCGAGCACCAATGGACCCAGCTCTCCTGCAGAGGTGCTCCACGAGCTCCCAAACTGTCCAAGTACGTGGCGGGGGGCAGCTCCCACAAAGAGCCATCGGTGCCGGTAGGGCTGGGGGCTGGTGAGGACACAGCCCCGGTGCCCCCAGCGTCCCCATCCCAACCAGCTCCCTCACATGCTCCCCCTCCTCTTCCTGTGCAGGGCAGAGGACACCTGCACTGTGGAGATGGAGGACAGCGATGGCACCTCCCGCGATGGCCCCCACAGCCCTGCCAGCGCCCACCCCTTCACCCAGGCTCCTGACCTGCTGCAGCACTGGGTGCACATCAGGAGGAGCAAGGGCTGCGCGGAAACACCGATGCTGGGGGCTGCCGACCCCTTCTGAGGGGCGCCGGCCTCCCCCTTGCAGGACACACAGCGGGAGCAGGGCAGGGGCTCACCAGACCTCCCCCCGGCCACCACTGAGCCCCTCTGGCACTGCAGAGGAGAGCTCTCGGCACAGCTCTGCCCAGAGCTCCCAGGACACTGCAGAGCCTCAAGGGGACAGAGCTGCCCGGAGTCCCCGGAAGGAGCCCCTGGCAGCTCCCATGGAGCATCCCCTGCTGAGCCCCCGCTGGCAGCCCAGGGTGCTTCTGACCCGCCTGCAACTGCGGAGTGCCCAGGCCCCGGCTGCCCCCAGCACCAACCACCACACAAACACGCACTGGTGCAGGAGGCACTGCACAGGCAGCCCAGGGTACTTCTGAGCCCACTTCAGCTGCCCCTGGGCCTTGTCTCCTGCCAGGGGGTACCCACACTGCCAGAGGCGGGCAGCAGCCCGGCCCAGTGCCCTGTGCCAGCCCGCACCCGCAGCCAGCAAGAGCGCTCCCAGCAGGACCATTCCCCACCAAGGAAGAGGAGGAAGATGGAGCTGCGCCGGCTGAGCAAGCGCTAGGACACACTGTGCCGGGGCACACACACAGGCCCAGCCCAGCTGTGGGCACCAGCGCACAGCAGGCAGGAAGCAGCAAGGGAAGAGATGGGGTTTCCTTGTTCTGCTGCCCTATCTTTAATGTTCTGCTCTTAACAAGAGGCAATGAGCATAAACTCAGGAAGGGCCACCTGAACTTGGGGAAGAACTCATTTACTGAGAGGGTGACTGAGCACTGGGATGGAATGTCCAGAGCGGTTGTGGAGCCTCCTTCCCTGTTGCCTTCCAATAGTTTTGTTACTTTTTTTTTCCCACAGAAATTGGGCAAGTCAGTGAGACTGGTGGATGCAGCTGCTAAAAAATGTTTATTTAAACTACGCTCCACATGGGATGGTATTTTTCCTTTGAAGAAACTACTTGTACCAGATATCAGAGTCAACACATTAGATCCTGCTTGGCCAATTGAACCTCTGCCCTCAAACCTGGATTTTTCCAGCATCCTTGCGAAACGCAAGTTTCCAAAGAAATCGGTAAGTTTGTGTGCCTGTGGAGTATGTAGAAAACCTGATGCTGTCATGAGAACATGTGCCTGGGTGATGTATTTTGCAGTACTGACTTTGTATTACTGATTTTGCAGGAACACGAAAGCACAACAGAATCTTAAATAACAGCGATGACTACAGAGAGCTCAGAAAATCAGAGTGTAAAACAAGGGAGTCCCAGTCCCAAACGGTCACAGTCATCATGTACACAGGCGAGGAGCTCACTTAAGAGGAGATGTGGGAGTTTCTCTCCCACTTCATCAGCTCCTAAAATAAGGAAGGTATGTCAGACAGCCCTAAGCAGCCTCACGTCGAAGAAGGCTTATGCAGTCCTTTGTGGACCTTTCAACACCAAACTGGCATGGTTCACTCTGGGAAGGAGTTTGCCATGTATAAAATCATTGAGAAACTTGTACATGAATTTCAAGGAAAAACAAGCACAAAGGAGGGTTCTTCCACAAGAGACATTGCTCCAGTCTCCACTGGACAGCTTCAAAGACAGAGTGGGAGGGCTGAACTTACACCTCCTCCTGGAGTAATGAATTTGAACCTGGTTTTGCAAGGACCAAGTGGAGCATCCTATGACTGGGCCAACAACCACATGGAGGGCAGGGACAACCACGGTAACAGGACTGGGTGGTTTAGATGGCCTTGACACATCAGAGACACAGAATCATAAGGCCCTACGAGACACACCAGTAGCGCACCCTAATACCATTGAGGGTCACAATCTATTTGCATTTCTGGAGTGACAGGGGCATCCCAACTCAGATAAGCCTGGCTGGGAAGGCGTTGCAAAAGCACCCCACTGTCACTGGCCCACAGGCATTTCAAGCACCAAGAAGGGTACCTCTGCCCTTTTGACACAGCTGCTTTAGAGACACAGGAAATGAAGCAGCTCTCTGCCTTGCCTGCTCTCTCTGCTGGGGGGTTGCTGAAGCTCAACCACAACAAGTGCCAAACGCGACCACAACAGTGCTAAGCAGAGATCAGCAGCACCCACTCGCCCTTCCATGGCAGCCATACACCCATCACTGAGCTGGACACCTCATGGCACCCATCTCTGCTGCTCTGCATTTGAGCATCTGAACCTGGCTCCCTTTTGATCACCACATCAAGGAAGCAGGAACCTTGATCAAACCGGACAAGGGCAGCCCTGGTGGCATCGCAAGCAGCTTCAGCATCCAAGAGCCCACCACCACCACCACACACCATCCATCTTTCCTGCCCAGAGACACTCACCACAGATGGAGCCCAAGTCACGGACTGAAGGAACTCAAACAACGTTTGTAGGGATGGTCCAGAGACTACGGGAATGATATCTGTGTGTGTTTGTGTGTGTGTTTATATATGTATGTGTATATGTAACACATACATATATATATATATATATATATATATGTATTTCTCAAAGGACAGGAAAGGTGATGGTGGAAAGTGTGGGACCTGGCATGACGTGAATGGGTATGGAATAAAGGGTGGCTGCTGTTCTGGGTTCAGCTGGAACAGAGCTCAGTTTGTTCCTAGGAGCTGGTGCAGAGCTGTGTTTTGGCATCTTTCTTTTGAGAAGAAACACAAGATTTCTTAGGTGCTGTGGGCTTCTGGAGAATGCACATCGCAGATTACAGCCTGACTGTGAGCCCTCTCTAGCAGCGACCCAGAAGAAGGAGGATTACAGATGGGACCCTGGGCAACAAGAAGTCTTGGCACAACCAGGGACAGGTCATGACAGAGCCCTCGGGCCACTCCACACAGGGCAAGGTGGGAAAACCGGGCTCTGCAGTGCAGCCAGGGAGAAAGGTCCTGCCTGCAGCCTCCTGCAGAAAGCTCCAGGGGAGACTCCAGCTCCACCCCTTGGCTTTTGGAGTCAGGGACACAGAGGACCCTAGGCTGGCTGCACCCCAACTGAAAGAGACACTGGCAGCCTATGAAGGGGTTCGAGCCTCTGCAGAAGGGATGGGCACTGAAGCACAGCTCCTCCTGGCACCCCGCTGGCTCGTGCTGCGGTGGGTGTTCAAAGGCAGGCTCTCCTCTACACATCATGCAACTGATGCCACATGCAGGAAGTGGGCTGCAGTAATCACACATCGAGCTCAGACAGCAAATCCCCGTCATCCAGGAATCCTAGAAGGCATCGTGGACTGGGAGGGAGTAAAGACTTTGCAACGTCACCAGAGCAGGAGGTGACACGTGCTAAGCTTCACATTTGTGACCTAAACAGTAAAATCCCCATCATAACCAAACCCATCCTAAGTGGTGCTTCTCATTTCTGGAGAGAGCTTGACCATGGAAGAAGAAACGCAGGGTTCGGGGGTTCTTTTCATTTAGCTGTTCATACAGCACCTGCATAAACCAGTTCTCTGTGCCTGCCCCACCAGCTCCTCAGAAACTGAACCAGGAAAATCCTCCACTGAGGATGCATGGAATTCCCAACCAACACCATGGCGAGAAACAGAAAAGCATCCACCTGCCTTACATGGGATGGGATCCAGCACGAGCAGCCTCTCAAAGGACCCCACAGCTCTCACCCAGAACCTCACAGTCGCACTTAAAGCCCCAGAGAAGCCCACACCTCTGGCCAAGAACTCCAAGCCCTCTCTAATTCTAGTCCCTGGCAGCCCAGCCCAATTCTCCTTCATGAGCTGGCAGCACTGCTCACCTTTGCTGGGCAGGAGAGAGTTCCCTCAGTGAGACAGACAGGGAGTTTGGAAAGCAGGCTGTGTCATACAGCCAGCACATGGCCTCAAGTGGGATCCGGGCACAACAACATCAGCTACAGAGCTGCTTGCCTTGGACTCTTCCTGTCATTTAGAAGCGAGGAGACAGAAGCAGCCCCAGGTTGCTGCAGAGCCCCTTCGGACCTGTCTATGGATGCAGAGGCTGGGAGCAGCAGTACCTGTTTGTGTCACATTGAGACAGGATGCACTCAACAGCATTGCCAGCACGCTGGGAGAGCTGGAACGTGCCCCCTTCAGCAATGTTTCTGAGGGCAAAACACAAGTGTCACGGACCCTATAATCCTACACTTTGCAAAGAGCAGGCTATGACTTACAACACATAGGTCTCAAGTCTGACTCAAAGATCTTTGAAGGATGGTTCTGAAGAAAAATATGGTTTACTCAATCTTGTTTTCACATCCTGGTCTGTTACAAACTGACAGCAAAGTTTGGATTCGCATTTGTACTGAGAGTCTGTTGGAAACACAGGTTTGTACAGGGTAAATGTTTTCCCTGCTTGAGTCACCCTGGGAGTCACAAAAGCACCTGTCATTGCTAGTGCAGACAGGAGAGTGATGGCTCTCCTCTGAAGTGGGCATCTGCAGCTGGGCACATGAATCAACCCTCAGAGTGCCCATTTTTCTCTCCAGAGGACGCAGGGAGTGTGAGCAGATGGATCAGAGGGAGATGCTGACACTCTTCTCCACTCCCTTCCTCACCTCAGCAGGGCTCAGCCACATCAACAGCATAAAACAAGCACTGCTTCAGTGCAGCCTTCAACCCTGTGCGGTTCTGGGAAGAGTTCAGGATCCCTCCATGAAATACAGGGGATCTTCCTGGCCAGGATCTGGCACCAGGACCAGTGCAGCAGCTGTGTCAAAGGAGTCCCATGTACCCTAGAAGTCTAACAATCTTCCTCTTACACTACCAGGACAGCCAACACAGAAATGATGGAAAAGAGAAAGAATTAGAGAGTGAGGAAGGCTACACACAAGAAACCCAGGGCAAGGCACAGTAAAATGCCAGACCTGTGTATTTTCTCCCTGTTCTCTACCTCTGTCAGGTCTCTTCCCTTCATTGCTCCTCTTCCCTCACTAAGCCCCACTAGCGACATATCCTCATAGGTTATCTCTACAGCACGGTCTGCTGACCTCTCAAGGGAAAAGCCAGCTTGAAGTCAGGTACAAAACCCAAAGCAGCTCCTTTGATCCCACCTGTCTGGGTTTAGTCCTCCAACCAGCTCAGCACGTTCATTTTACCTACTTGCTGCGGATAGCTGACTTCCCTGCTTGCTGCGGATGAGTGAGCACAACTGCTCACTCCAGGCCCAAAGAAAACGTGCAGAGAAACCATAAGACTGTGGCCTGACCTTTCAGACACTCTGCTGCTAGTAAATACCAGCCAGTCCCTGGAATATCCAACAAGCCACAGCCAGCCCTGCATTTCCTATTACCCCAAAGTCCTCCAGCCTGCACCCCGAGCCCAGCCCCGCAGCTGCACTGACCTGCCATTCCCCATACTTCTCTCTTGGACTTTGGAGGCTTGTCCAGCCCTGACACAGGGATTCTGTGATCTGGCTCCTGTCACAGCTGCAGTGGTGAGCAGTGCAGAACAGCCATGAGAGCATGCAGCACTGGGGAGACCCCAGCCGTGTTGCCCAACGTCACTCAACGTCATGGAGCTGCCCAGACCTGCCGTAAGGCCTGGGGCTCTGCTCCCTTTCCTGGGAAACCCTCCAACAATCCTCCTTGTGTTTTCCCATAATTACCTTGGAGAAGGAGGTTGATGGACTCCAGGCAGCCGTGAGAGGGGAACATCACACAACAGCCCTTGTATTTTGAGAGCTTTAGGCAATCCTCCCATGTCTGAGCCATTAGAACAAGCTGAATCCTCACTACAGAGTCACAGCTCACCCCAGGGCACCTGCAGGTCTCTTCCAGACCTATATGTTATGCCATGTGCCACGTTACACCCATGCCATGGTGCCATTTCTATCCACGCCTGCTCCCTCTGCAGTGGGTTTATGGTAGCCAAGAGAGAGCTCGACACCCACAAATGAAACAAGCACTGAATTCTGATGCAGCTTTTTCAGTCTTGCTCCCTAGTTGTGTGCACTGATTTCTATGCTCTGTGCAGCCTGGTAGGCAGGAGAACAGGACCAAGCTGAGGATCAGCCCTGGGGAGCCCCCATTTCACCTCTTTGTGGCTTCCCAGGTACCTGCTGCTGCTGCTCCCTTTCATTTGCCACAGAAGATGTTTTACTGATGGGTGTCAGCATCTCCTCCTCGCTGGCACTGACGGATGCTGAGGTACCCCTCAGCCCATCAGCAACCTCACACACAGCCTCCCTGTGGTCCTGATCCCCATGCAGGACTGAGTAACAACCGCACAAGAGAAGGAGGCTCTCCTGAGAGCAAGCTCATTCTGCAAAGGCTGGGTATGAACTTGGAGAGAGCCCCTCACTGCACCCTCTTCTCCGCTCTGTCGGTGCATAGCCCTCACACCATTCCAGGAAGGAATGCACAGGCATAAACCAGTGACATAACCTGCCAAACCAGCCTTGGAGCTGGGACCACAACATGCTCCTGGGGAAAAACTAAAGCAAACAGCAGCTCCCAGCACCCAGCACAGCTCTCAGCCACAGATCCCCGCTCACCAATTAGATTTCCTCCACCAGTTTGCATGGGGAAAAGCAGGGAGGAAATGCCAGCTGCTGCTGGGCATGCAGAACAGATTCATGTGTGTGTTTAAAGCACTAATAACTCCCTTCCTGCTGAAAGAGGGAAAAGACTTTCTCTTAATCCTTCCTTGCATCAGTAATCAGAGAGAGGAGCAGATGGTGCCAGAAATACAGTAATACGCCCGTTAAAATAGCTCAGTAGCTGATGACTTAGCACCAGACCCCATGCAGCAAACACCTTTATGAGAGCCCTGCTCCAGCAGAAAACAGTGGCTCATGCAGTGAGCCTGAGGAAAGAAGAAGTCTCCGGGAATGAACCCAGCTCCATTTAGCAGTAAGGCCAGGGCTCTCACCTGCAAGCTCTTTGCCAGCAGATGTGCTCAGCAAGGTTTGCTCTCCAGGCACATTCACACAAGGTACGTGTCCCATTCTGCCCCTCAGTAACATCAGTCTGTGCCTTCCAGCTGAGTGGTGAACATCCCCAGCCCTGCTGCTAGGCTTCCCAGAGTCCATTCATCCCTCAAGAGGAATAAGCAGATGGACAAGAGGCTTTCCAATTATGGATTTCTCCTCTACAATTCCCAGGGTAAGGTCTGTACATAAGCAACTCTCTTTCAATCAGACACAATACAATGAATTCCTCAACTTTCTGTCTTAGTGCATCTGTCCAGAAATGATATTCTTCTACACAGAGCATCTGAGCAGCTTCCTCCAAGTTTTCTCTGGCATCCATAAAGAGAAACACCAGTGTCAGCAGTCACCATATTGCTGACCTTGCAGCCTTGCATGGCCAACCCATCTATTCCTGCCCACAGAGTAATGATGTTTCAATCACGCCACCCATCCTGGCTGTGAAGGACACAGGAACCAGCAAGCGCTTGGGGTGAGAACACTTTCCAAGGTCTTCATTTACAGTGTGAGTGCTGCCACCTCTGAGAGCAGCATTGCATAAGCAGCACCCTCCAGCTAACAGCCTGAGTTCTTCCTCTGACCTCATAAATCTTCCCAACACAATTTCCATCCAAAGAGATGCGCTCCCACAGACATTTATGCCAAGTCACACTTATGCCAAGCGGTGTTTCTCAACAGAGAAGCACTGCATCCAAAATGCTGCATCAACTCCAGCTCCAGGCCTCCACAAGGGTGAACATTTCTATGTCATTAATTAACTCTTTATATGACATGACATTTATTTCATTATCCCACTGAATGTCACCGTCCAATTAGCTCATCCCCAGGGAATGGGACCTGATTAACTGAGACAAGTAAACTGAACTTTAGCAACCTTCCTCTCCTGTAAATAAGCTGCTAGTATGAAATTACTAAGCAATAACGAACCCCTTAAAGCTTGAATAAAGATTCCTTCTCCCTTCCTTGGCTTGATTTTAGAAGAAATTTCTAACTGCCCTATTTCCATCTTGCTTGTCACAATGCCTCAGGAATCTTCAGGGTCAAAGCATGCTGCCTCCCAGCACCGACTGTATGGAAGCAGTCACACTTAACAACGCATCCTCCTCCATGGTTAATAGACTCCAATCTGCCCATAGGACACTGGAAGCTTCCACAGGCTGAAAACAAAGAGTGTAAGCCCAAACCTGTGTCTGAAACACTCTCCCATCGACTCACAACTGCCTGATGGCCCAGAGCAGCTGAATTCAGCTACATGAGGAGGGATGCACACAAAGCAGGAGGTCTCCTTTCAGTTCACTTGAGAGTCTGATTTGGTTGAGGATGCTGGAAACCTGAAAATGTCCCTCCTTGCTTTCATTGTATTTTCCCTGATTGCAGGTTTTAGCTTTTTCAGCAACAAAGAGCCCCCCTCTGCCCTTACTGAACCACAGAGGGGAGGAGCAGAGCTGGATCTTCACCAGCTGAGACATCCCTTCTCTGGGCTGCGCTGCTCTGGGATGTAACTAGACCGCCCATATAACTACAAAGGACAGAGAGAAATGAATAACTCTCCCTAGGCTGATGCAGTGTGCAGCCCTTCACTTGTTTTCTTTGCTATTTTTTTCCACAGGTAGCATGCTAGGGGCTCTATCTTCCATGGTACTTGATTTGAAACACAGAGATGAAGGGTCATGAGATGAAAGAGAAGCATTAATCTCCCATGTTGACTCAGCATCACAATGAATTTCATCCTTCAACTGCTTTTGCTCTTGGCTGGAGGTCAGCATTTTCAGGGAGGAATACTCCAGCTGGTGCAGGAACACTAATGTGCCACTGCTCAAACCTGTTCCGGCCTAGCACTGCAGGGCTCTTCCCATGTCGGTGCAGGGACACTTGGGAGACATCCCACAGGCTCTGGAGCAAACCTTCCACAAACTGAGTCTGCAAATCCCCAATTTCTCGTCATTATGGTTGGCTTTCTACAGAGTTATTCTGCTAAGTGGCTTTGCCATGAGCTATGTGAAACTGGCTGCTGCAATATGCAGTGCACATGGCACTGCTGTGCAGGCACCGCTCAGGCATGGGACTTGCCAGGTCTTCCCCAGCTCCTGGCTCTGAGCACGCACTGAACAGTGCAGCTCTCCCCTCTTAGTGTAACAGGAGGCAGCCTGGAGCCATCCTGGACAGAGCAGTCTCATAAGCATCCCAGCCTTCCTCACCCATGCCACGCTGAGCTCCTGGCTAATGGGATTCAGAATAGGTCATCAAAGACCATTTAATATCTGCTTTAAAAACCACATCTCCATATGTGCAATCTTAAGGAGGCCAAAGACACAAGACCATTCTGAGCAGGCATCAAGCAGCAACAAGATCTGCCTGAACCCCCTTTCGGGCCATCTCACCCCTCAGGGATATGCTGCTGCCATGCAGCAAGCCCAGGGCCCCACTGCCAGAGGAGCCATTAGGTACCAGCACTGCAGCAGCAGGATCAGCATCCCCTTAGCACAGCTTGTGATGGGGATCACTGGGTGCCTGGAGCATGGAAGTGTGTGATCCACAGAAAGCAAAGGGAAGAGGTACCAGTTCCCCTCCTAGCTCCACTCATATATTATTGTGGTGTTATATGTTTTCTCCTGGTGGGAAGCAGTCACCCATGCTGAGGCAAAGCAAGTGCATGATGGCTGCCAGCATCACTGGGATGGCAGGGTCAGAGTGATCAGATCTCTACATATGTTATTTCCTTGTTCTTCAGCTTAATGGGGCATTCTACTCTATTACTGTATTTTTATTCTTTTTTTTTTTTTTTATTATTTTTAATTTTCTAAGCCATGTTTCATTAAATCTGAATTATGGCAATTCAGGGAGAGAAATTAGCCCATTAAAGTTACAATGAAAACATCTAAAAAAGGCTGTCAACTGCCATTTCTGCTCTGCTGGGTGAGGGAATAAGGAGGAGAGAGAAATGTGTCATCTCTGAGCAGGGACACACTGGGAAAGTGGGATCTGTCTGCCTGGTGCTCTGCACCAGGAGCCCATATCCAGGGGAGCCAAAGGGCTCCTGGGGGCTGGGCTTTTTTCCATTGTAGAATCACAGAATGGTTTGGGTTGGAAATGACCTTAAGATCACCCAGTTCCAACCCCTTGCCACCAAAAGGCCTATTTCAGGTCTTTCAGAAGAGCTAAGAGAAAAGAGGAGCGTTGGCCTCACTTCCTTCTGCCCAGCAGGAATGAGGACACAGTTTCTTCTTGGATCTCCCTCCTGCAAAGCCCCACTGAGGCTTAAGCGATGGCAACGTGCACTGGAACTACAGCACCCTGGGGGCTTCTGGAAGCGAGAAGGGTTTGTGCTGCAGAACAAGCACAGGCCCCGGCAGACAGGGAATGGGAAGCAAGGAGCATTGGCAAAGCTCAGGAAGCTTTTGCACTTTCCTTTGAAAGAAGATTTCTCTTCCTGTTGTTGCAGGCAGCCTGTACCACCGGGCCCAGGCTCAGGTACTCTCATGCACTGCTTTGCCTCTTCTGCAGCAATTCTCAGAGGAGGGAAGAGATTCTGTTAGAAAGAAAAGTGGAAAGAAAAATAAGCCCCCTTAACTCACTCATTTATGGCTATAGAGGGTAGAAAGCTCGGCTCTATTCTCCTGTCCAACTGCTGTGTGATTCCTGCTGCTGTCCTAAACTCTCCGCACCCTGTGAGCAAACCCTGCTGCAGCTCTGGTTCTCTGCAACAGAGCAAAGGTATTAGCTGGAGAAGAAGAAAAAACTCTGCCTGCAAGGGAATAAAGGTCAGCTGTGCTGAAAGGAAATGGGTTGTGTGACTGCATGTCAATTAGACACGTACAAAAGAAACTAATAAAATTAATCCACTAAACTGGAAAGCTGTGATAAAGCAGCCCTGTAAGATACATGGGGAGGAAGGTGGGGAGGGGCTGGTAAACAGAAAGAGAAGTGATAAATGGAAGAAAAGAAGGCACAGAAGAAGAAATAATGAACAAAAGAGCAGATGGAGATAAATGTGATACTCATTGCTGAAAAGGTAAAAGCAAACAAAATGGTATCAGGATGAAAGGCAGAACCCAAATAAGCCAAAATACACAGCTCTGCTGTGTCGAACAGAAGAAGGGAGATGGTTTCTTCTTCACAGAAGATAATCGTCTGCACTGCCCAGGAGAGCAGATCTGGGTTTGGAAGAGCACAGTGGTGGGGGGACATGTGGGTTGGGAGAGAACAGCCTGATTCCTGCAACCCAGTGCTTGTGCACTCACCTGGGCCAAGAGCAACCACCACACCTGCAGCCCTCAGGGGAGAAACACGGAATACCAGGTTGGGAAGAGCCCCTCAAGGATCATCTGGTCCAACCTTTCTTGGCAAAGCATGGCCTAGACTAGATGAACCAGCACTTTGTCCAGTGGAATCTTAAACATGTCCAACACTGGGGATTCCACCGCTTCCCTGGGGAGATTATTCCAATGGCTGGGTGTTCCCATTGTGAAAAGCTTTCCTCTGTGTGTCTTGGGTCCATCTTTGACCACCACAGACCTGTTGAACCAGCCACCTAGCACAGAAATGGGCAGATTCAGTAGCTCAGGTGCTCCTTCCAGTGCAGCATTGCAGACCCTGGTAACAATCATCCCATCTCATGGACAGTCTCTGGGGAAGCATCAATCTGTACACCCCACAGACCCACACCTTGGACCTGTATGACCCATTCAACCGGGATCGCTGCAGTGATTCAGCCAGCCCACGACGGGCTGCTGAGGACACCAGAAAACCTGGCTCTGATCAGAATGCTTGCATGGGAAGCTGTAAATCGGGCTCTGGTTTTCCCACTGGTGGCTCTGAAGCCCGGCAAACACTTGTTTGACACTGCCCTCTGACACCTTGTCTTCCAGCTCTTTGATTCCTTCTGAAGTGAAGATGACACATGTAAACTCTAAGAGCACTCAGCCATTGAAAGTCTGTTTCCCAGTGGTAACTGCCTTTGTCCATCTGATCCACAATAAAATCCAGCAGCAGCTTATGTGCATTGGGGAAATACGCTGCTAAAAGCCCCATTACAATTTATTGGATGCTTTTTGCTTCCTTCTGTGGCTGAGGAAGAGTGGACATTGTTCTGTTTCCTGTATACACAGTGCACGCAAGAGAGTTCAGCCACATCTGGAAGCAGTGCCCTGCACACCACCCCTGTAAGCAGACCTTCTACCTGCTGATATGGTCCGAACTGAGAGGCAGCATGGTCTGAATTGCCAACCAGGGTAAACTGGCCTTGCTCCACTGAAGCACTGATTTAGATCTGAGGGTAACTTGGAGGGCTCTCAGCCCGCTGTGAACACAGATCCAGCATGGATCCTAATGCAGCATTCCTAATGCAGAACTTGAGGGGAAGACACAGCCCATACGAGCCCTCAGTGTACATGTCATACTTGAGTGAAACCATGGAGCTGGCTCCAACCAGACGGTGACCTAAGATGGATCTGTGATGGCAACCTAAGTCAATCCTTAGAACAACTGCCATTTCTTCTGTCTGTTTTACCTTCCCACAAAACTGACTGCCCCACAAAACCCCTCCGTTTATAGGAACGGAGGCCAGGATTTGAAGAGGCAAACAGTTCACTCGTGTCTTCCCTACCCCTTGAAAGCTTCCTCGAGCCCAGACCCTACCCTTGATTTGGCAAGGCTTCTGGACACAGGCCAGAATACGCTGTCTGGAGGTAGGGTTTGCCAATGAATGGAAACCCTGCCTCGTCTTTCCACTTTCATCTCACTGCTGCTATTGTTACTGTGCTGCAGGGCATTTCCAGGTTTAATGAACATCAGGCAAGCCTTCTGCCTGATGGTTCATTACTGCCTTCCAACAGCGAAAGCACCACACCGAAGTCATGATTGATTTGTTACATGCACCACTGAAGGATTTCCATATGGAAAAGTAGTCAGTCGAGGTGACCCTGAAAACATGGAGCCTTACATCAAACACCCAACAGAAGATATATGAAAGAGAATGAGGAAATTTGGGACCATTAGCCTGATGTCTCTAATATGGCTTCAAGGATGGAGTGGAGGCCATGTCCAGAACCCTCACAGAGGCTGTTGCATTGAACCAGTTGTATTTCTGATAGAGTTCTTACCTCTGCACAGCCAAGGTCCTTCCAGCCATGGTGCAACAGCCCAGATGAGAGAACTGAGGGGCTAAGTGATTCTTTCAGTGGGATCCCACATGTGCGTTTCCAGAGGAAGAAGGAGGAGAGTGCAACACTGCTGCAAGAGGCAAACACCTCTCTGAGTGGCTCATTAGGAGAAAAGAAGGTCAATTAAAGCTGGCATCAAAGAACTGCAGTACTAATGTAATAAATACATGTGCAAAGTGGTCCTCCAGCCTCGCTCTCACATTCTCATGCACTGGGTTTCTGTTCTCCCTTGCCTCTTCTAAAGAAGGTGATTAATAAGGCTACAGAAAAACAGAGAAGCATCTCCAGAGGAAGAAATACATTTCATTTAAACTCATTTCCATATATTTCTTTTCCCCTCAATGAATTTTAACATTGATCTTTCCCCTTTTCCTGTTTATTGTTTTAAAGAGAAAGTTTCTGCTTTCAAAACAACTTCTGTTTCCCCCTCCTCCTTCTTATTAGTCTCAAACACAGGTTCCCATCAGAGCAGCTCAGATGTGTAATAGGAACTGGCTACAAGGAAGCTGCAAGGGAGCCTGTGGATGCCAAACCCCCAAGGTGTCTTGTACCTCACTGGGAGCATCCCAGTGTGGAACAGTGAAGGAGTGATGTTCACAAAGTGAGCCTGGTGCTTTAGCAGTGCTTAACACTGACACAGAGCTCTGTACACTGGAGGGCTAAAGAACAAATAGAGGGAATTGAGTTTCTTTTTCTCCTGGAAAGGCATATTACAGTACTAGAAATGTCACTACTCTGCCCTGCAACTGTATCTCATAGACAACACACACACATACCCTGATGGGAAACTGGTGCTGCGCTTATTAGTTGTCATCTGCAAAGGGCACCATGTGTATTGGCAGGTATACACACGTCAATGCATGTTTAGGGGCATGCAGCACCCAAACACCCTCCAGCCTGAGACATCAAGGCATGATCAGACCCTGCTGCACTGGGAAGACACCCCAGAAAGAACTGGGGAGGGGGGTGTAGGGTGTGCAGAAGGGAAACACATGGTATGCCCCAGCACCCATACCCACCCAGGATGGGTGTGGGGAAGCCCTGAGAGTCCTTTCCCACTAAACCTGCACCTGTAATGGATGCACTGGCAAGGCAGCATCTCCCAGCAAATCAGACAGCACCGAAACCTGGAATTTAGCCTGAATCTAAAATACATATATTTTAACACCCTGAATGCAAAAGCATGACCATTATTTACTAACTTGGGCCATGTTAATAAAGATAATACATAATTATTCCTGAAATAGTTCAACCCAAAGGTTCCCTCAGCTATAAACATATCACATTCCTCCTCTGTTTGATGTCCTAATTACATGTATCACTGTCCATCTGAGTTAGCACTAGATTAAGGCTCTGCTTGCATTTAAAGTAGCTGTTAGCACCGCTTATAGTGCGAGATGACTAATTGCCATCATCTTGGTGATGAATGAGGCGAGGCAGCGAGTGAAAATTACACCTGATTATCACCAGAACTCAGATGGAAGCAGAAAACCCCACATGCACACACACCCGTCATCCCATTTGAACACTGCGGCTGGTCTCAAACCCACCAACAGCCCTGAGATGGGTTCACACTGCAGCAGGCAGCCGAGTGCTCATCCCTGGCTTGCACTCATGCACCTCACCCTCTTCACACCCAGTGGGGTGTGTTTGCCATGGCGGGTGTGAAGGAAGCTGTTTGTCACACTGCAGCTGGTTCCTTCCCCACCGCCACCACAGAGGAAATATCTTCTCACATCCCAAATTGAAGGTGGTTTATCCGACTCTCTGTATGGTGCTGGCAGCACAGCGAGCATCCCTCTTCCCTTCCAGGCCATGGTGAAGTAGTTCCCTGTGTGCTTCTGGGGTGTATGTGGTGTTACAGGTGCCACTTCTCAGTGGAAACAGAAAAAACAAGGCCCTGACTGCATGAGCCTCAATGCTGATGATCAGGGGTAAGAGCACCAGCAAGGCAAGGACTGAAGGTGACAGAAGAGATAGAGAAACCAGCCCACTGCTGCTCACAGTGGAACTCACACAGCTGTGTCCATTCCTCTGCTGAAATCCATAACCACTCCTCACAAGTGGGACAGGGCTTTTAAGGCTGTTGTGTCTATAAGATACTTCTCGCTCCTTCCCAACCTGGGATTTCCCTGACTGCATTAACCTCTTGGGTCACCAATGGCCAGAGCTTGGCTGTTGAAGCACCTCTGTGTTGAGCCCTCAAGGTGGCTGTGCTTCAGCTCGGGCTGGACTCACTCCTGTACACTTCTGAAGGCTTTTGACTGTGCAGTGTTCACAAGCCCAAGTAGTGCTCAGCACAACAAAGCCTTGCTTTTCTGCTGGAGCACATGCTATGCAATGAGTTGGTGATAATAATGCACTTCTCTGTCTGACCTACTTCCTCACCCCTCCAAAGCGAGCAGTTGCTGCCTCGCTCGGCTCCCTGATAACACAGCGTTAAGATTAAACTCAAAGCACTTGCCACTGAAGCTGAGAAGAGACTTGACTGTGCCTTGGCCTCATTGTTGGGATGCTGATGGTTGCAGAAATCCCTGACTAAGGTGGGAGGCTGGGACTGGACCACTCCATCTGTTCGCTATCTGTTGGGAACATGAAACCAACAGAATCTTCTTGGGAAATTCCTAAGCTGACTCCCAGCTTGGATGTTTGTCCAGGCAAATCTGGGGGCAGGTGATAAGAACCCATAGCCTGAGTTTTTACCTCCTCCAGCAGCTCATGAAGAGAAGCTACCAAAACACACCACAGGAGTTGTGTGGCAGAGTCTGAACTCCCTCTGGTGCATGGGCTCAGCATGGCCAAGCTGTGGATACTGACTGGTCCCAAGCAAGATTATAGAAACCTGGAGAGGGATTTTTGGTTGATTTTTAGATAAAACAAGATGTGAACTTCTGTGGAGGGACATCCTCAGTGTTGATGGGTTTTGACATCACAGCAGACCCCAGGTTCACAAAAGGATGAGAAAAGAGGTCAGTGTCCTTGTCCAGAGAATCACAGAATCCCAGACTGGTTTGGGCTGAAGGCACCTTAAAGCTCATCCAGCTCCAACCCCTGCCATGGGCAGGGACACCTTCCACTAGAGCAGCTTGCTCCAAGCCCCTGTGTCCAACCTGGCCTTGAACACTGCCAGGGATGGGGCAGCCACAGCTTCTCTGGGCACCCTGTGCCAGCTTGCTGTGACCCCCAGAGTTGATTTAAACAGAGGGCAGAGGTACAGCAGAGTCTCCTGCGCTGCGCACAAGTGCTTACATCTACATGGGACACTTTCTGGTAGTGTGTGCATGTGGGAAATACAATTGGTCTGGGTACCAGTATCCCTTGAGGCTGCAACAGTCCATGCTGGATGCCAGCCCACCTGAGTTGCACTTAACAGTCCCCAGTCATCTGAAAATTCATAAACCCCCAAATTACCTTAATGGTAAATATAAATCCCAAACCAGCCCTCGTTTCTCACAGTCCTTCCCTGCATTGCTGAGCAGGCAGCATGTCCCTGGGATATGAGGAAGCATCTGCATTTGCAGGGTGGGTGTGGGAGGAACCTGGCTTCCCCATGAAAATACTGCCAACTGCACCTTTTATTTCACACATTCAGCCACTGAGACGAAACAAAACTGTGTAGAAAACCTAATTTTATCTGCTGCACAATACCGTCATTACCATAATCTAGTCTAAGAGGGTGAATTTCCCAGCACTGGTAAATACATTACGAGAGTCATTTAAGAGCCTGGCTCAACAGCTCAGCATACAGAGGCTCGTATTTCTACAAACAAGGGATTACAAACCTAACACCTTCCTCCTGCTATGATCCAGACACATCAGCTCCGAGTTACCTGAGGAACCATGAAACTCCTGAGTGCACTGTTCCCTTCTTTTCCAGTCCTGAGTTTAAGTATTTCTGCCTGGAACAGCACCTCCAGCAGCAGGGAAACAGCAGCAGGATGACAGAGAAGACCTTGTCTCCTCCTGCCCCTGACACCACACTTGAGAAGAGCACTTCACCACGCCTGCCTGGCTGCGCAGCACCGCGGGGCTCTCGCTCTGTGTCTCTACAACACGCAGTGCAGCGGGTGAGGCGCTGTCAGAAGGTGCCTGCAGCTCAAAGCACGCTGTAATTAGTACTTGGCCCACGGCCCCCAGCTCCGGGCTCAGCACATCATCTGTCAGCTCAGCAGCCAGGGTGCTCTTCGCTGCCCAGGCAGTCTCTCTTCCACGACAAGAACCAGAACTGCAAAGTAAGAGGCAAGTGGTGACAACCGGATGGAGGTGAGCAGGCACGCTCCACTTTATCCAGGGGCTCCATTCCTCGCTCCCTCAAATGAAATAGTTTCTAGCAAAAGCCATCATAGAGCAGCAATCCTCAGGGCCCTTCCACGAGCCAGCAGCACGCTGTATTTAACTTGTTCTCTGTGCTGTGTCCAGGGGTATTTTCCACACATCCCTGTGCTCAGCCAGCAGCGATGCCTCCACGCACCACAGACCGACCGGCAACCGTGCGTGCCTGGTACCTGGTACTCACACTGAGCTCACGGCTCCCCTACAGTCTCCCAGCCATCTCTTCTCCAACTCAAAAGGGAATCCTTAGCAATTGTACTCACTACAAGGGGCAGTTCCTGACCCTTCTGAGCTCAGCCATGTGGTAAGTAAGACATCAATACTGCTGTTCAGGGCAGGATGCCCCAAAGGGCTCCTGACACCGCAGCAGACCCGTGTGCTCACCAGAGTAACTCTTAGGCTAAAAGCAGATTTCAAATTAGCCCGATTTGGGCCTGTTTATGGACACTGCTCTCTCCTGCAGAGCGCACTCAAGGCACGAGGGGACTTCAAACTTTATGCCCTGAATCAAAACCTTCTGGGAGGGGTGGGAACTCCTCTGAGAATGTCACATCGGGGGCGTGCAGCGCACCGAAGGTGAACTCGTTTTCCTTAAGCACCTTCTCTGCACGCTGCACAAGTACACAGCCCGCAGGGAGACTGCAGCACGCAGAGAAAGCCACTGGGGCTTCGTCACCTGACTTCCCTGAGCATTGTCCCCAGTTCATCTTGTGCTGAAGATGATCTCTGAAGCACCAATCATGCAAAAATCGACTTTATGCTTGAAGGACAAATGCAAAGTCTCTCTTACTATCCTTTTATAACGCACACTCCATCACAGCTGACACAAGCACTCCTGTCAAGTATTGTAGTTTAAATAGCGCTGTTGGTAAATGATAAATACAAGAGCATACATTTGGATAACCTTACACCCCAGAGAGAAGAGGGTGCTCTGAATTTATTGTTACAACATTTAATATCACTTCATTTTGTCCAAAGAGAAATACTGGAGTTGTTCATAAAGGTGAACCCTGTAAATCAATACAGACGTTCCTGGTAAACCTGATTTTTCGCTGGGAAAGGTTTTAGCTGCATTACTGAGAGGTGCAGAGGGGGAGACACTGCTCCTTCTAGAAATGAGAAAAGAACATGGCACACAGAGCAGAGCTTTCCACTTCAGGTGCCAAGAGATGGAACGTCTGTCTGCTGGCCTGGAATAACTTCCCATCGGTTGTCAAACCCCCGTGGTGTTCAGAGGCAGCAGCACGCAGGGAGAAGCAGCAGCAGCAGGGGAATCCTTCCAGAACCTAACTCTGAGCTTGCCTGAATGTCTCCACTGGCAGCACTGCTTTCATTGCTCCATGCTCAGGGCTCTGACCCGCTCGTGGCTGCAGCTCAATGCTGGTGTCATGCCCAGATCCTGCTGCCCAAACACCTCTCAGTGGCTGGTCTCTTAGAGAAGCATTCCTGCACTGGTTTTCCCAATAAATAGTAGGAGAGTTTCTAATCATAGTATCATAGAATCATAGAACAGTCAGGGTTGGAAAGGACCTTAAGATCATCCAGTTCCAACCCCTGCCATGGGCAGGGACACCTCACACTAAACCATCTCACCCAAGGCTCTGTCCAACCTGGCCTTGAACACCACCAGGGATGGAGCATTCACAACCTCCCTGGGCAACCCATTCCAGTGCCTCACCATCGTATCCCTGCAGCCTGTTTACGTTGGGTTTCTCTGCTTGCTTCTTTGAACTGCCTGCGTTCTGAAGGCTTGCTGGGGGGGTTGTTTTTCTAACACGCCGTGTGCTGCAATTTCTTCTGTATCACAGAAACCACACAAACGTCTCCGAGAGAAAGACAACTCATGCAAAGCATTACTCGGATGTACATCCCTTCCTGCAGAGCAGAACAGTGCTCGTGCCAGCGCAGCAGAGCCTGCTGAAATCTGTAACAAGGCTGCTGGAAACAAGAAGAAGGTTGGATGAGTTATAGAAACAAAAGCCAAACCTTCTGATCAAAGACTCGAATTAGAGACAAGAAAGGGAGAGGGAACTGGCTGACAGTCAACCAGACGCCCTGCGGGACTCGGGGAACACAATTTAATCTCTCTTTGCTTCAGTTCCCCATCCATAAAACGGCTGTTGGCCACCTCATCTCTTCAGGCTGCGGGAGGCTGGGGTCAGAGATGGTGTCTCATTATCTGTCTGCACGCTTTCTAGCCAAGTGCATCCTGTGTTGCTGGGAAGGGAAAGAAAGAAGGAATTCCTGAACACCAGCACAGTTAAATCACATTCCTAAATGAGTTTGTGTTTCACTGTTCACTGCCTGTGAGCTCTTAGAGAAGCTCTGTCCGCTGGGGAGACACTGTGGACCTCTTTTTCCTATGGGATATACGGATGAAATTGCAACTGGAGCCTTTGAGCCTTTCCTCTTCCTCACCCTACTTCTGTGAAACTCGTATGGGCATCATCCCTCTTAAGACCACCAAACAGGGCTGAAACTGGCTGAGATGTGCAGATGTTGGTGAACTTGTGACTCAAAGGACATGCAGCCACACAGCCAAACAAGCTCTAAATCAAGCTGGCTGCAGCAAAGCAAAGCAACTCTCCCATGTCCATCAGCAGATCAGTTTATGTCCTCTGAGCAGTCCTCCTTCCCTTACAGCTTAAGTCCAAGGGGAACTGTATCACCAGGCAAATGAGAAGGAAATCTGGGTTTGATATTCATCCAGGCACCACCGGCTTAGCTGTCTTAATACACCAAGGACCCAGTGGCTGTAAGCTGAAACTGAAATATTTAAACACCTGAAACGCAAATATTAGCAGGGAGAGGAACTACTCCCTGGCAGAGCTGACCAAAGAGCAGGGCTAATTCTCCATCACTTAGATCCAAACCAGTCATTGAGCTTTTCTGGGCTTGACAAGCTGAAAGAGGCCAGAGCAAAGCGACACACAGGTTGTTCCCGACCAGATAACCTACAGGGCTGACTCTTACTCACACAGAGTCTCTGTTGCACTAGTATCAACCCTGGGACAGGAACTTGCCCCACTGTTGGAGTCCATTAAAGAAACAAAGTAGAACAGCATGAGCCCCATGACTACAATTTCAAGCCCAAACTGCATCATTTACAGCCACACATCCAGCGTGAGCACAGGGGTTTCTAGGTAATTAAACAAGACCCTTTGCCATCCCATCCTCTTAAAGGGTTCACCTGCAACTGAATCCCTCCTGGGCTGCCCCGCTTTCCCAAGACGAGCAGCCCATTTCAGGGACACAGAAGCCCAGGCTCCAGTCTCAGGGCGATGGGCTCTGTGCCATGGGGCTGTTTGGTGTCACACCGAAGGGAGCCTGGCACTCAATGTGTTAATGCAGATCCCTGCTGGAGACCATTCATCGATGCTGATAGCAGTCCACAAGATTCTTAACCTCTGTCTAATACTGTCACGCTGAATAGATGGTTTGCCCTCATGTTTGCAGCTTTCATTGCCTTGTCATGTAATATCTTCAGGGGCCAGAGGCCACAGCACCGCTTCTATCAATCCAGCTGCGTGCCCTGCCTTATTGCATTAGTCCTCTACAACTCTGTCAGGCTCTGGTAGGCAGGCAAGGATGTTTACTGCTACCCACTGCACAGTCAATCTCAGAGTGATCTCAGTATCTATGACTCCTCTCTTTACGAATCACATTGGTTGAAGGCTATAATTATGGGATATAATTAGAAGTGGAGTTTCATTTAATGGAGGCAGCAACACGTCAAGTGCCCCAAGAGTCCACCAAGCTGCAAGCTATGATTCCTCCTCACTCTCTGCTGCTGCTGTTTTGGAGCACACAAAAGACCTGCTGCACTTAAGGATGACCTACATGTTGCTGCTGATCTTGCTTTAGATGTTGTATCTCCAGCTAAGAAGTAAAGCTCCAAACATGTATTTAGCTCATCACTACACCTATCAGAACTCAGACGAGAGCAACAGCTCTTCCAGGCCAATGGATTGAATCCTCTGGCTTTCAGCTATTCTCATAGCAGAATCCCTCCCTTTTCCAAGCAAGCCTGTCTAGCTCCAGTGCACACTCAGTACATGCACTTCCACTCGCTTCCCAGATCCTGAATTCAAGCAGAAACATCTATGCTAGTAAAGTCCCCTGCATATGGAGGCTTGGAAGACAATCCAATCTGCTATATTCATTGCCCTGAGAGAGGTTTGTTCTACTTCTCAACAATCCTCCCTAGTAATCAGACTCCAGAGAAAATTCAGGGCACTGAATTTAGCTGTCAAATGACTTTGGAAAGATGAAGTGTATCTGCATCTCTTGATCAACCTGAACCTTTTATGTCCTGGTAGGTTCTAAAGCCAACCTTTTCTGGACTATCAGCACTACAAAAAGAAGTCACTACCATGAAGCAGGAGTAAAATACATTACACAAAGCATTAAAAGTACCTGTGAGAAAGATGCCAACAAACTAATCTAGTGAGCACATGTTCCTCCTGCACTGCACTACCCAAGTATCCAGCCCTGCATCACCAGGGCATAGTGAAAGTCCCTGGCAGCCCTTTGGGCGCAGTCAATCTTTGGCCTTTTTCCTTCAGCAGGCAGTGACAAGCCCTGTGATGAGTGAGATGTGAGGCCCTGTCAGCTGTGAGAGCACCAATGACTCTTGCACCACCTGGGAGCAACAGTGAGGCCTTTAGACGGGTACCTGCTAGGATGAGTTATGCGAATGTACTCACCAGGCCACCGTGGTACCCAGGTCCTGGGACCAGATCTCCTCTGGGCATGGGAGCCAACACAACCTTGCCACCCACAGTATCACAGTATCACAGTATGCTGGAGATTGGAAGGGACCTCGAAAGATCATCTAGTCCAATCCCCCTGCCGGAGCACGAACACCTAGATAATGTTACACAGGAATGTGTCCAGGTGGGTTTTGAATGTCTCCAGGGAAGGAGACTCCACAACCTCCCTGGGCAGCCTGTTCCAGTGTTCCGTCACCCTCACTGAGAAGAAGTTCCTTCTCAAGTTTAAGTGGAACCTCTTGTGTTCCAGTTTGCACCCATTACCCCTTGTCCTATCATTGTTTGCCACTGAGTAGAGCCTGGCTCCATCCTCGTGACACTCCCCCTTTATATATTTATAGACACTTATAAGGTCACCCCTCAGTCTCCTCTTCTCCAAACTACAGAGACCCAGCTCCCTCAGTCTTTCCTCATAAGGGAGATGCTCCACTCCCTTAATCATCTTGGTTGCCCTGCGCTGGACTCTCTCCAGCAGCTCCCTGTCCTTCTTGAACTGAGGGGCCCAGAACTGGACACCCACAGCTGCCTGGGAACCAACACGTGCCAGCACAGGGCTCAAAAGTGCTGAGGAAACGCTGCTGGGAAAACCAGCAGTCACACTATGGGAGAAGCCAGCAGGGTCTTTGTTCTGAGATGACTGGAGGACACAAGGGCCAAGCTCATTTCTCATCAAGTAAAAGGAGTGAAGAGCACATTCCTAATTCAGTTGGTGTCAACGGGAAACCAGCTTCTATTTGGGCATTTGAAGTGTTAAAACTGCAGCAGGAATTTGCTTTATAGCCTGGGCAAGGAGGGGATGGATGTGACATATTTCAGTCCCAAGTGCAGCAATGAAGAGCATGTGGATACCATTACCTATCTGGGCAGCTTTGGAGAAAGACAAGGAGACATTCACAGGACAGCACTGACTGCACTTTCCAGTGGCATTTGCTTACATTTGTGCCTCCGAATAAAAGCCACCAAGGGAAGAAATACAGCCACCACTGCCAGAGTGAGATTCCCAAAGGCTGTCTCCTAAGGAGTTTGAGTGCTACAACCTGAAAACAAGGAGAGTGAGCAGCAAAGGTGTTTCCTGAGAGAGCTGCCTTGCTCTGATGAAATCATTCCAGCCAACACTGGACTCCAGGCAAAGGGGAATTTTGGAAGCAGCTGTCCAGCCATCCTGTGTGATAATGTGGCTCCTTTTCCTTCACCCTGACAGAGCAGGGACTGGAGAAAATGATGAGGGGTTTATAGCTCCCTGCAGTAAGCAGTTAATCACTCTCCCAGGCTATGGATCTGGGCTCCGCTGCCGGCCTGGAATCATTCACAATCAAATATGACATTTCACTTTTCACTCTGACACTTAACAAATACTTCTTGGTGAAGCCAAGGAAAAGAGGAAGAGAAGGAGGGAAAGGGAACATCCCGTGCTTGTGGTCACCAGGTGCTTTCAGTGCCCATGGCATATGGGGAAGGATGGTGAGAGACCAACCAGAGAACACAGGCCTGGGACCAATTAGAGGAATGGAAAGATGAAGCCTCAGCTTAATAGGGGCTTTTTGTCCATAACCATCATAAGAGGCCCCTTCTGAGCTCAGGCAAAGCCCCTGTGGACACTGGTGTTTTACAATACTGATAACAACGGGTGAAAGGTTCAGATACCAAAGCACAATGGAGCCCTTTCTCCTCTCTTGTGCTGCCATCACCCCCCTGCCACCGCACACTGGTGCACCCCACGGTCTGTGTGCCAACATCCACACCTTTGCCTGGAAGTGCCTCATGGACATACATCGTCGTGTTGCTGCAGAGAGGCAGGAAATGTTGTCTGTGTGCTTTGGGAAAAGAAATAAACCTGAGGCAGAAACTTGGCCTGAGAGAAACAACAGCAATTTGCCTGGGGCATCTCTCAAAGTCCTCCAACAGATAGGATAGTCTTGCCAAGAACATGTCCCTGCTTCCCCTGCTACCAAGAGTGATTCCCACTGATGGGCAACCTGAAAGCTGGGCAGGTTTGCTCCCAGGGTAGGGGTTGCTACATGGGGGAAGCCTGCACCCACTTGTAGTTTCTCCCTGTGCCTTGAGCTGTCAGTGGAAACAGCACAGACACCAGCCTTTGTAAATCAGACAGTGAGGCATGGTTCACTGTGACATCCAAAGCAAGGGACATTGGTGGGAATGAGATTTGCCTGTGGCTCCTTTATGTGGCTGCTTTGTAGATGGTCTACCCACTGCCTCCCATCAGCGCCAACACCTTTTTACCTACACAGATCTCATTGTCTTTACCGTTTCTTGCATCAACATGCTTTATCAGCTGATCAGTGGAAGGGACTCATCTCCCCACACCCTGCCCACGCCTGTCACTCACACAATACCCCAATGGACCACAGAGCCATGGAGGTCCCCAGTTCCCTTTCTCCCTCCTTGGCTGCTCCTCTCAGAGCAATGGTGAGGTCCCGGTTTAGCTGAAGAGTTCATCCCTACGGGGGGGAGGTGAGGATATTGCTATATTGCTCTAAACACTCTGGAAGTGTTTTAGCAACACAAGCAAACAACAACCATTATCCTGTGCACAATATCGACTCAGTAAATTGGCAAGTGAGGTGTTGGACTGGCCTCCTGCTTGGCTTAAATTGTATATGCACCGAACACTGTCTCTGCTCATCATGCTGTCAGTGGGAAAGGCTCCATACAGGGTAATCACATGCTGCTGCAAACTCAGTGCTCCATAAAGCTGCAAATCAAAAGAAAATAGCAGACAAACAACGAGGGGAGATGGAAGGAGGGGTGGAGGGGGCCAAACAGGAGAACACAAGCAAACTCACAACCTGCAATTGTGGCTGCCCCTTCCAGGAGCTCAAGGATTCCAGGAATGAATTACAGAATCCCAGCCTGGTTTGTGTTGGAAGGGACCTTAAAGCTCACCCAGTTCCAATCCCTGCCACGGGCAGGGACACTTTCAACCAGAGCAGCTTGCTCCAAGCCCTGTCCAACCTGGTCTTGAACACTGCCAGGGATGGGGCAGCCACAGGATGTGTGTTGGTCTGAGGTTTGTGAATGGTGGCTACAGGCAGACCCAGCAGAAATGAGAAAGCTGGGGAGTTGCATGAGTGAGTCCACAGCTTTCAGCCCTGGTGCCAAGGGCAGGGAGGGAAGCTGGGGAGCAGTGTAATGGAAGCAAAAGGATGTTCTGCCACTGGCTTCTCACATAACCTTGGGAAAGTCACAGGTAGCTCCTCTGCCAGTTCCCAGATGGCTGATGAGCACTGCAGGCCTCCGTGGGGCTCTCCCTATTCCTTACTGCTTAAGGACCACATTTCCTAAGACAATACAGACCCCTGAAGATGCATGTGTGTGCTCAGAAGTATTTAAGATTGCTCTAAGCAATTACATGCCTGACTCACTTGGGTCTTGTCCTGTTTCAGTGTAGCCTCGGGCATCCAAATGCCTCTCCAGTTCTGGCCTTTAGACTCCTAAAGGCAGCAAGCTGCCTCTTACTATCACTGTCTGCATAAATACACGTGTCTGTGCATACATGCACACACATATTGCTGTCTTAAGCTATGGCACAAGCAACCAAAGAGCTACAGAGGTCTGGAACTAAAAGCTGCCTCCCAGGAGGTCTCAGGCCTGTCACCACGTTACAGACTCTTATTGCAGGTGGGACATTGCAGCTTGGCTATAAAGCTGTGGATCTGATTCTCTTCGCACCTAGGCCACATGAGACCTTGCCTGTTTCTGCCTGCCGACGGTCAGGAGCAAGGCACAGCCCTGCTGATGACCTGGGCTGCTGCTGGTATCCAGAAGCACCACCGAGTGCTGTCGGGCAGCAGACACCTCTCAGGAGCTGGAGTCACCCAGAAGCACCAGCAGACGGAGGGGAGGCAAATCAGCTTGTAACCTCTTCAGCTCAGAACTGGGAGCACCGACACAAACCCACACGCAACACACACACACTGGCTGTGAGTACAGTGGCTGTCAGCGGGGGTGATGAACGAGCTGCTCAAGCCCCTTGTGACACGCACTGGATTTAGAGCTGCCACAAAACCCCACACGTTTGGAGATCACATCCTTGGTGGAGCTGGTGTCACATCGGAGAAGCACAGGGCAATGTGGCCATCGGGGACAAGGCTGCTCTCCACAATAGCAACTCCATTAAACTCTTCTCCCCAGCTCTGTACACGCCAGAAAGTGTAGGGATTCGGGGCAGTGAAGATCTACACTCGGCTCTGACAGCTCCTTTGGCCAGGGCTGAGGCATGTTTGCTAGGGAGGCATCTGGACAAGGGTGTTAGCCTTTCTGTTAAGCTCATGTTCAGAAAGGATGACAAAGAGGAGGAAAAAGCATGTGGGTGAGAGCAATCCGTAATTCTGGAGCCAGGCCACATGGCTGGCAGGCGTATTTAATGTACAGATTAGTTCTTCACTTGAAAGCTGCAAACTTAATTTGTTAGTACAGGACTTACCCTGCCTTTGCGTGCACTGTGTCTAACCCCAGCTCCCAAGCTCCTCTGGAAGCAGCCGCTTCCATTAGCAGTGCTTACAGCTCGGCTCTGTCAGCACTTCCACAACTTTGGAGGAGTTAACTCCCCATAAAGCATCCGCTCTGAGCTGGAACACAGCACACAAGAGGGGGAGATCTAGCTGCTATAGTCCCATTAGCGCTTAACGTTCCTTATCTCTTGGGGCCTGTAGTTGGAAAACACCTCCTGAGCTCCGTGCAGGAGCCAACATCCTCCCCACATTTACTCTGCAGACATTTGGCTGGGGATTTTACTTAAGGTTTAACTCGACTGGCAGACCTTGCTTTTTCAGGTGGCTTCTGTTCCAGCCTGGGTTTCTGTGTCTGAGCTGCATTGGCAGAGTGCTGGGTGTTAATTACCAGCTACAAGCACACCCTCCATGCAGTAAGGCTCTTCATTCCCAATCTGGAATGGAATACCAATGCAAGCAGAGGACCAGGTTGTGGAGATAACCTGCCATCAAATTGGATGAGAGTTTGGGAGCCAGGTGGGAAGAGCACTGAAAACCCCATTCAGCAGGGAGGGATGGATTTAGGGGAACACCATGAGTCAAACTAAACACAGAGCTTCATGTGTGTGCTCAGCTGCTGCAGAATGAGGTGCACACTGGTGCACTGTGAAAGCCCATCCAGGAAAGCAGGGGATGCTACAAATCCGTGCAGGTTCACTGCACATTTCTAAGGTCCTGGCTCCCCAACAGCCCTGCTGTGGCTCACAGCCCTTCATTTTGCTTTGTGTTTTTCACTTTGATGAGGAGCAAGGACATGAACTACAACCCACAGTGCACACATACCTTAGACCAACTGGCTGCAGGCCAGGCAAATTTGGGAAGGCAGCAGATGAACTTCCATGTGAAGAAACAGGGGATCCATCTATACTGGAACAATGGGAAAGCGCAGTTCACAGCAGAGAGGGAGCTGCTTCAATTCCAGGCACAGAGAGGAAAGTGAGGAACCACCACAGCACTTTATCTACCAAATATCTCTTGTGTCTCACATGAAATTGGGTTTTGTCAGAGTCTGCATCTCCTTCCCCTGCAGTCAAGGTTGGAAACATCCTTCTGAGAAACGCTGACAGGGAAAGAGACCCAGAGACATTCCAGCATCACTGGTGGGGTTTCCGGGCTGCAGCACAATTTCTCTCTCTTCTCCCTCCTACCCTTATCCCTAAAGCTCTTCATGGGGTGTAAAGCCCAGGACCTTGTAAATCCTAGAGCAGGAGATGAACAGGGAGCATCACCAGCAACAAGACTCTTACTAAAGATCCCTCATGTCCGCATCTTGGAGCCGGCAGAGACAAAGCTCTGGGAGCCTGTCAGCACTCAAGGAAGCACTCAAGGCTTTCCTTGAGATTCCTGGGTGGATGTTGAACTTCGCCCTTTGCCAGAGTGGTTACTGCTTGAGAGCAGAGAACACACTTCTCTCTGCCTTGCTTTTGAGAGATCTCTTCCCACAGGCACCAGGGAAAGAGAGGAAGAGAGGGAGAACTGGCTATGTATGTTGGCTCAGGCAAAGCCTCCAAAAGCTTTGCTCAGACTGGAGGGAATGAGTCTTCCATAGTCTTGTTAAGCACCCAGGTGCTTCGAGTGGGACACTAAGCTGGATAAAGCAAAGGACAAAGAGCTGGAGCTGCAGAAGCAAACACTGTGTGTCTTACAGCAGTGCCTCAGAGATCACCATGCTGACCTGAAGCACTTTTGCTGTGCAAGGAGCTGTACAAAAGACAAGCTCTGCTCCAAAAAGCTTGGATTCAAACCAGATGACACAGGGCAGGACAGGCAGTAGGAGCCACAGACATCCGGAAGGTCACTGAGATGCTGCAAAGTACATCAGGAGCCTCCCAACAGTGCACTGAAGCCGTGCCCACAGTGTTACAAGCTCAAGCAGGACTGAAGTCAGTCCATTACCAGGAAGAGAAACCTTTAAGAAGAAACGTATGCACTGCTATTAACTCAATAGATGAACCTCTTTGAGACACAAGTTGTGAAATACCCTGGTTTGGAGCAGAAATAAAGTGGCTGTTCCTGAGCTGGATTTTTCTTCCCCCAGCTCCGGGTCTCCTGAACTTTGCTGGATGGAGATGCTGCCTATTTTTAACCTGCCTTGGCACTTACGTGATCGTTCATGTCAGAATGAGGCCAGGCATTAAATATATCTCTCCACCAAAACTTCCCAGATTCTGTTGATTCAAGCATCCCAGTGTGACACCCACCACACTCAGGGGAGCGCTCCGGAACGGCTCAGTCCCGCACAGAGACCAGGCTCCCGTCCCCGGACTCAGGGGAAGCTTCTTGCACAACGCATGGACCCAGCATGTGCTGTTTGAGGGATGCTCCTCCTCCTGAGGACTATTCCTGCCACCTCCAGAACCGTGTCTGAAGGGCCTCGATATTTATATGGCACCAATTTGTCACCTGCCCTGTAACATCTGCTACCGGTAGTAAATCAATACCTGGCATTAAGCACAGCGCAGTACCGCATCTTTTCATATTAAAACCTTTCTAGATCTCAAGGCTAAGAGGTACTCAGAGCTTCCAAGGAAATTCCAGGGGTCTTCTATAACACTTACCATCCTGACAGATTAATTACCCTCTAATTCAAACACAACTGCAATCTCTAGTGGAAGTGACTCTGTGCAGATGACTGGGGTGACTCTCATTTCCTCTATGAGCCTTTTTTTCCGGTATCAATTCCACTGGGGAAAAACAGAAGTCTTGGAAATTAATGCACAAAACCACATTTTATTAAAGCTTATTTTAGGAACTGCATGTTAAATCCACATATAGATCCAAAGGCTCATGAGGAATCGCTCCTCCTGTTTAAGGTCTCAATACAAAAGCGTTCCTGTATTGCCTCCTGGGAATGGTGCCAGCCAAGAGCCTGAGAAATGGGGTGGTAATAAAACTCCCTGGGTTGTAAATTACACACCGGATGGGGCTGATGAGGGAGGTGGTGAGTGCATTTGTCTTTCACCCCTTGCAACGAGCTCAAACACTGCCGAAGGTCTCTTGCCTACAACAACTTGGGAGGAGGCTCCTTAGTCTGCTTTGCGCCTCGAGACATCCCTAGGGTGTAGGCTGAGCCTTCCCCACACCAGGGAACCGACACCAGTGGCTGGGAGCTCCCTCCAGGGTGCATGAAGCAGCATGGAGCTGCACACGCTCACCTCCCATCTCCTGCATGGTGACCTGCAAGAGCCCAGGAGACCCCCTGCAGCAGAGGGACTGGATGAACACCCCAATGTACTGCGTGCACAAAGCCGGGGCTGGACTCTTGCCTTCCACGTGAGTGTTACCCTGGGCAGAGGATGCCAGGACCTTCCCTGTGCACACCCCCCCCAGCTGCTCTGCAGTGAGATCACCCAGCTGTACACACAAAGGAGACAATTAGAAAGGATTTGTCTCTATGTTATTATTTACAGAAGATGTTAATCCCTTGCAGCTTCATTCCATTCTTCCAGTTATTCTGCAGGAAAGACGAGGGAGGCTCCGGCACAGTCAGCAATGAGGACATCATGCATGCTCCCTCCATGCCACAGCCTCTCTTGCCAGGCTGCCCTGGGCTGGCTGGCTCTCAGCTGTACCAAAATAGCACTGTTACAGCCACAGGGAGACCAGGAATGCTACAAACCTCAGGTGCTGTGTGCGATGGAAAGAATTTCCCTCCTCCAGCCATCCAGAGTGTCCCACAGCCCAGTTCTGGGCCACACGTCCCTTCTCCTTTCCCTGCTGACTCTGGGCAGCTGAAGAGCCCTGTCCCATGTGAAAGGCTATGGCCCCTCACATTGTGCATCTTCCCTAGATCCATATTCCCACATTTCCTGCCATTCCCCTGCTATGGCGACACCGAGAGGCAATTGATTTCAAGTACCATGGGGCCACAGCTGGCAGATACCAGCCAGGAAAAGCCCACATGAACTCAGAGGAAGGAGCCTGAACATCCATGTGCCCAGGGATCTGCCCTGGGGCATGAGCAGCTCATTGTGTGACAGCTGAGGTTGGGAATGATGGATTTTGGTGCCCTGGGGACAGGGACACACACCATAATGTCACAAAGGTCTGCCTGGTGCTGAGGAGCACTAGGTCTTGCTGAGGATATGAAGGGCTTTTAATCAGGTCTCAGCAAGCAAAAAGCAAAGCAGAATGTGGGAAAACAGATGTGTTGAAGGGGGTTCTGGGGTACTATATATCTCCCAAATGTGGGGAAGTTCTGTTCTTCTGGACTCAGAAATGCCAAACCATTTTATTGCACCAGTTCCTAAGAGCAATTCAACCCTTCACTTCCAGGCTGCCACTTTCAGTTTTACTGGATGGCCAAAGGAAAGTTAAATGGAGCAAAATGTCCAGTGTTCAATTTGGGAATCAAAGGGGTTTGGGTTGCACCCCAAACAAAAACCTTTATTCTGCCTGCCTCCAACAAGGGCCCATTGCTTGGCTTTTTATCTGACTCCTGAAGTACCTCTAACCCTACTGCAAAAACAAAAGCAGAGCTGGAGAGCAGGCTTTGGTGGAGCTTGGCTCCATGGCTCCACTGCAATGAGTGCAGTGAGGAGCACCAGAAGATAACAGCATCCCTGATCTCAGTAATGACTGAGATGTCACTGCCCCCTGTATGGAACCATCCCCTCCATGTCATCACCCTCTACTTGCTCATGTCTGGAGGCAGCCCCCAGCCTGAGGCTGGAGCTCCTGCACCCCCAGGGAAGGGTGGCACAGGCAGTGAACGGAACCAACCCACACCGGCAGCCTTTGGGATACTGGGATTTCGTTTATTTCTTCTTTTTATAATCATGACTTTGGTTTATTCACTTGAGAAACACAGAAAGACAAAGCAATAACATGAGCTGTTTGAGGAACTGGTCACATCCTGACTCGCTACTTTGCCCTTCTTTGGCTTTTATGTACCGTGGTGCTGCTCTTTTGGGTCCCTCTTACAATGGTTGTGCTGAATCTCTGTTACAAAGCAGCAGCTAGAAATGGAGCACTGGGAGACAAGAAGCAGGCAGGGGCTGCAGAACCGGAGCCTGCTCTTCTGTGGGGACAAGAATGTGTGCAGGAAGAGCTTCTCAAAGGAGACAGCTAAAGAGGCCGTGCCTCTGGGATGGGTAGGAAAGGTTAAAGGAGATGGAGGCTGGAAGCAGATCAGATCATCATGGGTCAAATGCAGGATGTAATGAGGGAGAAGTGAGGGAAGGAAGACAACTCAAGTACATCTCACCTCTCAGCAGAGAACTTGGAAAGGCTGTTCCTCTGCACCCCCATTTTCCTTCTTGGTAAAAGAAGGGCAATGGTAATTCTCCTCCCTTCCCTGTTATGCAAAATCTATCCTGCATCATGTTAGTGCAATTGGTTTCAGTCCATGCTTTTAGATCCCCCCTGTAAAGAGGTGTTCTGCCCTGCAACAGCCAGAGCAGAGTGGCATTCACGCTGCATAACTTCCCATCAAAACTGTGGGGTTTGCTTCAGGCTGCTTTTACCTCATTAGATTGATCAGCAGGAGCTGAATTTAGGAGCTCTGCACCATTCCCTGAATAACTCTCCCACCTTCTAGCCCGGGATGTCAGGCACCTGCAGGAAGGGGTACAAACACCCCTCCTGTATGTGCCACCCATCTGCACCCCTGTTTTGGGTGGAAGGAGGCTGCCATGCAGAAGTGCAGAGCTATTTTGCAGCCCCACACTGCACAGCAGATTGGGGGGGGGTTCACCAGCTCCCACTCGGGAGCACGAAAGGATGATCATTTCCAGGACAAAAGCTATGGAAGCAGACACACCATCCGACAGGAAATGACAATCAACATGGCCAGTTTGCACTGAGATTGTTCTTCACCAGCACTGACAACTAAAGGCAAGTGCCCTGAATGGGGTGAGCCTTTGGCACTGCCCTGCTATGGTTCCAGGCCCTACACATCCACCTCCCACTGCAGGCAGGGATGCGCTGTTGCAGTCTCCGAGGGGGATAACTGCAGCTGCTCTACAAGGCAGAGCTGCAACCCAGCTCCGGGCAGGCATGAGGCAAGGAACCAGCTCCTGCTGCAGCAGCAGTAAAAGCCCTTCCCAATTGTTAAAAGCCAGACAGAAACTATTTCTTCTCCTTCTTTACAGGCTGTCCCCTCCTCCCGGGGCTGGTACAAGACTGTACAAGACTGAGAAAAGCCAACTGCAATTAAACGGTTCATTCTGAAATGAACAGCTCGGACTGTAAACAACAATAGAGACAAAATCCTGCAGCTCTCAGCAAAAGCCTCCCACCTTCCTCTGCAAAACAGCACTGCTCTCCAGCGAGAAACTGCTCCTCTGCACATCATCCTCAGCTCTCCCAGGGCATTCCCCTGCCCCTCCGACCCCTCTTTGCCCCAGATTTAGAGCCTGTCAAAGCTAATATGATGAAGTGGATGCAGGCACCAAGACATCCTGGCCTAGAAGCTGTTCTTCTGAGAAAGCACTGCAAACCCGCTCCTTTAGATAAATAAATAGCGCATCCCCTGTGAGACATCATCTGCAAAGCACTATCGTACCATGCCTCCACTGTCATAATTCCCCATGTCCTTATTGCCCGACAGCCTCCATAAAGAGCAGGCAGGTTTATGGGCCACTTAAAGCCAGCCTATTACTAGCAGCAAACTTCCTTCAACCAGTTTCTGTGCACTCCGGCTCCAAAGCCAAAGAATCTTGTCATGGTGTGACTCGCTAGTGCACCCCCAGAGACTGGGGGCTACTGGTACCAGAACAGGGGCTGCTCCTCTGCTGCTGCCTCCCGGGCAGCCAAACTGAACCAAGTACAATTCCACAGCAGCAGATCGAACCCAGCATGCACAATTTATAAGCTTCAAGACATGAGTGATGCTTCCCTATAGGCTGTGCATGGAGGGAAGCAGGTTTTCTATAGATAGAAAGAGACATTGATATCAATGCGGTAAATGGGTGTTGCATCACTCCATGGCTCGACTCGGGCTGGTGTGCCCGAGGGACATGGAGAATGCTGGTTTGCAGCCCTATAGATAAAGGGTTTGATCTTCAGTTGGGATTAAATTGGAGGAGCTGCACTGATTTGTATCCTGCTTTACGCTGGCCTCCAAATAAGAGCAGGTCCTGCAACATGCAGTGATCTCTGAACAATAAAGAGGAAAAGGTACCTAAAATCCCCTGAGCCTTTCCAGCCTCCCCATGCATAGACCTGTGCTTAAACACAGTTAAGTTTTATTTTAAGATACTGAGAAGTGCTTTTTTCCTGTCAAACGAGATTAAAACACAAAACAGGGGGCAAGCCAATTGCCCCAAACTGTCCCATCTGTTTCATGATCAGATTAGATGCAACAAAGCTGGAGTATTTGCTTTCTTTTCAAAGAGCATATGGTTTGATGTTTAAAAGCTCAGCCTCTCACCACCAGGGCCAGCCTTCCAGGAGAGCCTGATGCCAGCAGCTCCTCTGGTGACACATGGGACTTTCTGGAAGAGCCCATCACCCGAGCTGGGTGTTTGAAGCCCCCTGAAGGGCTGCCCTTGTCTGGGGGAGCTGAGCAGCAGAAAAGCAAGGTGCCTGGTGCAGAATGTAATCCATTTGCCCAAAAAGCAAGGAAGACTAAACCATAGGGGGGAAAAAGGCAGAAATGTAATAAAACAGAAAGGGAGGAAAAAAAAAAAGGCAGGAAAGGGTTGAATAAATTTCCCCTTTGGTTTTAGAGTAGTAACACCATAAACGCTACTGAATAAATCACCCACAGACCCGAGAACTGAAATAATCCAGGGGAAAAGCTGACTCCCCATTCATCACACCGCCCCTGACATGTAATAAATGCTTCTCGTTCAGCCAAAATGAATTAGCATAGTCAACACAGCACACTTACACACTGATGCCCATGGATCACCCTGCTCTTTGCTCCCTGAAGCCTCCCTTCCTGCCACCTACTGCCCTGTGCCCCCTGCTCCCAGGGAGAACAAACAGCCCCAGGCAGCATGAGGGGTCCTGGCTGCCACCGTCCCCAGGACACTGGGGACTCTTCTGTCACCTGGAGCACCTCTGTGCCCCAGGGAGTATGGATTACAGAGTCTGGTAGGAAAATCTAGGCCGTGAGAGACACTAACCACCATCTCCCCCCCAGGGAGCTGGCAGGTGAGCAGCAGGACTGGAAATGGTGTTTCTAAGCCCAGGTACCACATTTCAGAGCCCAGGCAGGGATGTCTCCCTGGTCCCCTACCTTGCGAGATCCCAGATCCATGGATGAGCCACTCGCTTGGTTTCACAATACCCAGGTCCAAGGGAGCCCATGGAAGGGTGAACGTGCAGTTGAGCAGAGCTGCCCTCACACAATCCACAGGGAGTCCTTACACCAACCACGAACTGCAGTGCTGGCAGCAGCCTGGAAGGACACTCAAGACCACAGCAGGAGGTGACAGGAAGGCAGGCTTATCCGAGGAAACTCAAGTCAGCACCTGCCAGGAACATCACGGAAAACACTGCTTTACTGTGACAGAAACTGGCTCCAGTCAACACGGACCCAACTGTGGCTGCAATGGACACACACTTGTGGCCAACAGTGGGGCCAAGGCAACCTCTATCAGCAAAGGCTCATCCCAAGATAACCCTTGGTGGGTGAGGATGTGATGGGAAGCGTTCCCTTTGGACCCTGCATGGCCAGAGCCAAGTAAGAGAGGCCATGCTAGGAAACCAGCCCACAGCAAACCACATGGGGCAAAGGCAGGCAGTGGCCGGCTGACAGCTAAAGAGCTGTTTGAAAATCAGCTGCAAACAACCTTTCCTGATGCTCTGAAGGTCTGAAACCATCATTGGTGGATGAAATCCATTTCAGGGGGGGGGTGCAAATATTATGGCAGGTCTGAGTGATTGCCCAGGGTAAGGCTGGAATGCTGTGAAAATGGGTGATAAATATTAAGAGACAGAGATGAGAGACATGTAATGGAACGTCTGACAAAACCTTCATTAGAGCCTTTATATACTCTGAGAAAACATATTTAGCTGATAGCAGCACTGGGGGGTTGAGGCTTTCTGCAATGTGCTCTTGTTAAAATAACCATTTATTTTAAGCACAGGCAAGTCATTTCACTGGTTAGTTTCAAGTTGAGGTGGGTGAATGGCTTACAGTCAATAACCTACTACAGGCATTTATTCAAGCTTCTTTTCAGCCCAGCTTTCCTAAGGAAAAAGAAAGGCCTGTTATTGCTTGGCATTAGTCATGTCCTCCTTGTAACTCCTCAATCTCCCAGCTGCCTGCTCTGATACCCTTTATTTACAAGCATAAAGGCTTTGGAAATGCTATGGTCCTCCCAGTGGGGTGGAAATGGGTTGCTGAGGATCCTCACTCCTGGAACAACTGCCAAGAAGCCCAGAGCAGGAGCCTTTGGTTTCTTCAACTCATCTGTGTTTGTTTATAACCCTCCTGACTCCCAGCACCAATAAGTGCTCCCTCAGATAGCCCAGCACTGATCACAGATGAATTCTGACAAGCCATCATCTTCAGGATAGTTCCTTGTGGCTGTTCTTCCCTTTGCCCTTGGCTATTTAAAGGCAGTAACTCCTCAGAACTCCCTTCTTCAGGACCCAGCCCCTCAATGTAAAAGGTTTGGCAATGCATTATTAGCAGGCCCATCTCTTCACCCGCAACTGTTTGCAACCCAAAGACCTAGAGGTACTGGACTCCCAGGGCCAGATGCAGCTCCCAGCACCAGCACAGAGCCCAGGGGCAGACACAGCCACTGTGCTCAGCCACACTCCAGCCTTCAGCAGGGCCAGTGTCAGCAGCTACAGAGTGAGGAGAGCTTGGAGATTGATTGTGTTGTCTCCTCTGCCTCCTGCTCCTTGGTTGCCAACCAGCAGAATGGATGTCCTGCTTTGCATAAGGCTTGTACTGGAGTATTATTAACCTCATACATCAGTGGGGAATGCACACACTCCTGTTTGCAGGGAGCACCAGGGCCAGCCCTATTCAATCTACTTGTATAAGCAGAAACAAAGCCCATTTAATAAGCAGGAGGCAGCTGGTGTCTTCAGAGGGTACGGGTTTGTGTTGATTTCTTCCCCCTTTACAAAAGATGAATATGCTCAGGACATTTTCTGCTATGGATTCTCATCTTGTCAAGCTCTCCTAAGCTAAGCAGGGTCAAGCATTGGTCAGTGTTTGGATGGAAGATCTCAAGGGGAAACAAAATCCACAGTAGAAGGGGAAGAGAAACACTTGTGACTTGGCTTTTCAGGGAATAACGCTCTGAGCCAGCCCTGAATCCCCACTGCAGGCAGGGTTAAAATGAAAATCACAGCTGCAGAAGGCTCCTTCTCACTATGGAATGTAAAAGCGGGATGGGGCTGGCATCTTCAGAGGAACCAAAGGGAGTCAGGAACCAGCATTAAATGTCAATCAAGCATTTGAGCTGCTTGAAGAAGATCCCAACCTTGATGATAAAATCTCACTCCAACAAGTGTTAGCCAAGGCATAGCTGCTCAGTGCTCCATGTAACAGCCATTGGTGCCTGCTTCTGCCCCTAAAGTTAGGCAGAATCTGTTTGAATCCAGTATGTTTGCTCCCCCTATTGCCCTGTCCCATGTGCTCTCTGTATGTTTTCCCACAGTTCCCCACACACTGTTCCTGCACTGGCTGAATTTCCCCAGTGAGTAAAATGATTTCTATGTTCAGCAGCCTGTAAAGCACTTGGAAATCTTTCAGATGAAAGGCCTTCATTGAAAAGTCCATAATAAGATTTCATCATTGTCTCATTTATTCTCATTACTGCTAATAGCAGTGGTTGTAGAAAATGTTCTTCCTGTGATCAGAACCGACTACCCAGCAAACACCCCAGCCCACAGAAGCTGAGGACGAAGAAGGCACCAGGGAACAGGCATAGGGAGTTCACTTGCCTGATCTCAGCTCCCACACGTCCTCTCTGCTCCTTTGAAGATTTTAATTAGAAGCCTATGGAACGGTGTTCCAGGACCTGGAAAAGATCCAGAGGAATAAGGGATAACACTCAAACCGGGACCCTCTGCTCACTGCAGGCATTAAGCTTTGTAGGACTGAAATGTACAAGGTGCTCACAAAGGGAGCTGGAGACCAGGCACTGTGGTGGGCTGGGGACATGCAGCATTCCAGCAAGGCCATGGGAATGGTTTGGATTCACCAGGCTCTGGTTTAGGGGGCAGGTTACCCCTGAGCAAACAGGACAGCTCCATCCCTGGCAGTGTTCAAGGCCAGGCTGGACAGAGCCTTGGGTGACGTGGTCTAGGGTGAGGCATCCCTACCCATGGCAGGGGGCTGGAACTGGATGATCTTAAGTCCTTTCCAACCCAAACCATTCTACGATTCTATGATTTAGGGATCAAGGGGCACCGAGGAGCAAAGGCAACATTTCAATGAGAAACTGAGGGTGCAGGAAAAAGAGGATTCTGTGGCTAGCAGCAGTAAAATAGGGCACAAAGAAAACTGATCAAGACAGCACGGAGAGGGAATGCAGAAAGAAAAGAAGGGGGAAAGAGAATGAAAAGCACTGGCTGAGTTAGGCTGACCCAGGAAGCAGTGTTTGGAGCTGCAGCACTGACTGCCCTAAGGAAATATATGAACTAAGAGTCAGATTTATAAGCAAGAGAGATACAAGAAGCAGCTGGCTGAGTGGTGTTTGAATGGGTAATGGGAGGTATTTACAATGTTGGCAAAGCAGCCTGACAGGCAAGAGAAGCCCAGTCATCATTTAGGGCAAGAAATAAAAGAGGTGGCAGCTGTAAAATCTCTCACCACCAAGAAGGACTGGCAATGAGGGATTTCTGCACCATTCCTGCTCTTCCCTGCATGTCCCTGATGCTGAAACTTCAGCGACTCCTATTCCACTCATGTCTGTAGCCTTACACACGTCAAACAGCGCTGCGACAAGAAAGAGAGCTTCATCCAGGGGCTGGAGAAAACAGATGGGCAGGAAAGCATTTCAGACCTCTGTCATTCCAGAGTGACAAAGACCAGGACAAAGCAATTAGAGCTGGATTTGATGCTGAAGCCTGGGGACCCTTCAGAAAGTGGCAACGTCTGGAGATAGGCCAGTATGAACAGAGAAGCCAGTTTTCAATTTGAAGGACAAGAAAGACATGGGACAGTTGAGATTTGACTGCAAATCCAACAGCACAGATAAAGAGAAGAGAGTGGTTCTGTGGTACCCCAAATGTAGTGAGAACAACAGGAAAACTAATGTCCAGTTTCACAAGTTGCTGAACATTCATTTTGCTTGGACGTTAAGTGATAGCAAAGAGCATGAGCTGTGTTTTCATTCCAGATCATGGCTTGTCTCCAAATGAAAGGGGGAACCATCAAGTTTAGGCTTGGATGATGCAGGAATCCTTTGTCAACTTCACCAGATTCATTCAGAGATGACCCATTTTTCAATGCTTAGCTCTAGTTCCAGTACCCAGAGAAAAAGCATGATACATGTGGCATCCCCACTATTAGACCTGGTCTTCAGGGACTCAGAGAAGGAGGAGGCTGCTCTGCTCAGCTCTGAGCTGACAGGCATCCTCTTTGCAGGGTGACAGATCCAAACACCCCAATGGAAATGTAAAAAACCACTGTGAAGATCTTGTCAAGCTGCTCATCAGAACTGCTCTGATTAACAAGCAGCGCTGAAGAGCAGCTACTTCGTCCCTTTGATCACGGCTGGTCCTCAAGTCATGGATGAATTAAATATTGAATAGGCTCTGTGACAGCTCAGGACAGCTGCCTGTGTCAGAATGGTCCTGGAAGGGCCCCGTGTACCTCGAAGCAGTCAGCAAGCACAGAGCACAGCAATGGTGAGGGTTAGCAGCAGCCCTGGCTGGTCTCTAGAGAAGACCTGGAGCCAAAGGCTCTGTGGTCGGAGGAACCAGATCCAAAGGATGGATGTGAGCAGAATGGGCGGATTTTAACACCAGGATTTATGCTTTTCCAGAATGCACGTGTTTTCTGGGCTGACAAAGGGGAGCCTTGTAAAACTTACCCAGCATTTATTCCATCGTGTATGTCTCCTCACAGGCCTGCACCATGAGAGCTCAGAGCCATGAGGAACAATTCAGAAGCTGCAAGTCACACAGAAAAGCTCCACGGCGACTGATCCCTGACTTACACACCAGGACATGCTGCATTGCACAAGCAGGAAAACACATTGCGCTTTGTACAAGGAATGGTCTTGCTTATACACTGCATCCTAACCGCAGAGGCACTCGGTAGGTTGGATGTGTCTGGTGCTGAGCCTTAGACATTGAACTAGAGAAGTCCAAGGAAAGGACTAGCACAGGTGGAGCTGGGGGAGATTTGTGAATATGATCTCCCTAAATGTCTTTGGTGCCTGCTGTTTGACAGCCCTCTGACTCTGGATATGGTCTTATGGCACAGCCTCAAGAATCGAATCAATGACAGTGACTTTGGTTACAAAATAGCAGCACTTTAATTGCAAGAAGGGCCTCTGTTAATTTAGCAGAAACCCTTTTAGCTCAGATAACTGCTCTGCTAATGAAATCAAAGCCATGGCCACCTCTGGCTCCCCATGGTAAAACCTCTGTCCTTTCCAGGAGTGAATCTCACCATAGCTTCAGACTGAAGTTTTAATGGGCTTTAGCAGCCTTCGAAAGAAAGTGCTTGAAGGACAAAATAAATCACCTCTCTTACCGTGCTGTCATCAAATCCCCCTCCCCCTTAATATTCGTCTTGCATCACCTTCTAGTTCTGCCACCTTCTCTCTTTCAAAGCTTAAGCTTAACTTGACAGAGCAAGGGGAATAAAAAAGACCCCCAAAGTTTCCATTCCCCAAGTGCAGGATGGTGAGAGCAGAACACCACCAGAACTCTTCATCACCAAACTGTTCACTTCATCACCATTTCCTCAAGCAATGGGCAAACTGCTGTGACAGCGCTCCATGGGGAAGGTTTAGGGAAACCCACTCCCTCTCCTCCTCCTGATGCTCTCTGCTGGGACACTGGGGACAACTTTGAATTGGCTTTGGCAAAGGTTTTAGTGTTCTGTGACGGGGGGAACCTCCAGCCAGCACAGGGGCAGCACAGACAGCTGTGTAACAACGCTCTGCCGAGGTCCCCTCCAGGATGAGTCCTTACAAGGATCCAGCTGAGCTGTCCCTGGATCTCAAGCACTGCAAGGCACAGGAAAATCTTTGGGCATCCAGTGCAGCCCATGCCAGACTGTAACAAAGACAACAATTAGGCAGCAAAGCCACCACTGCATCCCAGCTTTTCTTCCAGCACCAACAACGGAGCTAAACTGAATCCCAAGTGTTGACTCTTATTTCCAAACACTTTCTAACCATTGCAAAGAACAAGTGCTTAAGGGCTTGGCTGTATTTATGCTTTTGCTTGTCTTTAATAAAAGCTGCATTTATAATGCATGATTAATTATTTTGCACAAGTTTCCCTTTTATGGGAACCTGTGAAATGTAAGTGATTTTTAATACCACCTCACAGACATCACTCCTTCTTCCCACCCCCATTACCATTAATCCACGTTGTAGAAAGATGTAACATTTGTCACTGCTTTATTATGAAGTGCAATGGTGTGAGTTATTTATGAGCTTGCTATTTATTGAAGTATTTGCTGGTAGTTTTAGCACTTCAGCTCTAGGGTGAGAATCAGCCACGTTTTACTCACTGCCTGGCAGAACCTTCTGCTGTTTAACCACTTCGCTTCCACTCCTGGCTGTGCCCTCACGGCACACATCACACAGGGATGTGGTTCAGCGCAGACTCTCAGCCTTGTCTCTTCTAAGGGATGGGATTAAGCTGAAGGTGATGTTTAGAAAGGACTCAGAGGCAATGGGCAGAAATGAGCCAGGAATTGAGACATTACTGAATCCTGGTCACTGGAAAGATGCAGGCTGGGGTCTCGCAGCACAGGAGTGCAGCAGTATTTCTTTTTGCTCGGTTTGAACTCTACCATCACCTCCTTTGAACTGGTGCTTCCCTGTGTCTCTGAAGCTTCCTCTGCACCTTAAGTCCAACAGGACAAGCCCAGCCTCTTGCACTTCAAGCCTGAAAGGAAAAGGGTGGTACATGGAGAGAACAGGAGGTAACGGAGTAGGTGAGGAGGGTAACAAACAGCAGTCAAGAACAGTGCCCATGTCACCCAGGGAATGGTTGTCTGCAAGCCCATGCTCTGCTCTGCCTTGTACCTCACGGCAAAGAGCCCCTAAAGCGTGCTGAGCCAAGTCAGTCTTGCCTAGGTGGGTTCCCTGGGTCCAACCCAGGAAACCAGGATGGGAGACCTGAAGCTGTTTGTACAGAACAGCTCCCAGCAGAACATCAGTGTCCCCACCTGAAGAATGGGGTTAATTGAAGAATAGGGTTGTAAATGAGTAACCTCAAGGATGTTAGGCTTTGTTAGCAACTATAGAGAAAAGGAAATTACTAAAATAAGCTTTGCCTGGTGGTTACTGATATGACTGGTATGACAAGGATCCTAAAACAAAGTGGTGAAGAAATAATCATCGGGGGTCCGAAAGCCCACTACCACATTTTTGTATGCATACAGGAGGCATTCTCTAAGAAGTATGAATATGTATAAGGACAATAGAATCACAGCCCCGTTGATGTTTGGGAGAGACACGCTTGGAGGAGCTCTCCCCCGTGTCTCCTGGTGCTGCAATAGAGAATACCTGCTTGTCAGCTTGAAACCTTGCTGGTGAGTTCCTGGAGTTATCTCTAAATCACACCCCAGGGGCCTTGGCAGTTGTGCTGCAGTCACCTCTTTGACCAGGAGCTTGGCCCCACGTCTGCAAGCATGCTCTTGATTTAACCAGTTTGTGAATACAGTGCAGTGGGGGATTCCCTCTGCTGAAGTAGCTGGACTCTGTTTCACCTATTGCTTTTTAAACACCCAGGGTAGCTCGATTGCCACAAGTGAACCTGCTCATAGGACCATGACTGTAACCTCTGTTGAGGTTGTAACCCTTGTAACCCTTCTGAGTTTCCCACTTCCAGCACATAACAAAAGCTGCAAGATCCCGAGCACCTACCCTGCCCCAGCCATTCCCATGAGAGCAACAAGAGGCAGAACAACCACAGACTTACTGCCGAGACCTTGTGAAAATCTGCCTTCTTCTCTGGACATGCCCTGCTGTCTTTCAGTCACCAGCAGACCTTAGCAGCAGAGGAAACTGGCCATACAGCGAAAATAAGAGCAACAGTCGTTGTTTCCCATCGACAGCCCAAATTGTACATTGCTATAGCTGTATAGAGAACACCCGCTGCAGCCAGAACAGCCAGCCCTGGGTCAGCCCCTGCTTTCTTCCTCTATGTTACATACTGGTCACTATGAGCCAAGAGAGACAGGAGCCAGTGTACAGTGCTACAGCTGAAATGAATCTGCTCCGTTGAAAGGTGAGTAAAATGAAATACATTGAAGTGTGACGCTGTGGGGCTCGGATCTGCACGCTGCGGAAACTTCCCCAAGCGCTTCTCCTGCATCACCCAAGCCACACGGCCATAGACAGACAGATGCTGAGCTGAAGTCACCAGCACAGAGCTGGTGTGCTCAGGCAGAAAGGCCTGAGCAGAGAACCACAGAGAGCAGAACAGTGCTTTTCCTGAGCTCAGTGAGAAGGCTGCTGCTCCTGTGTGTGCTTTTTTACCAGCTGCAGGTACCCAAGTAGTCAGTTTTTAGCACTTGCAATGTCTTGCTGAACACAGTTTACAACACCCAGCACTTTGTGCTGAGATCACCTGCTAAATGAAAGCCTGGAGTTTATTAAAAAGAGCAGACACTTCGCAGGCACAGTTTGATTTCACTCTAACACCAGGCACTCACTCCCCAGTGCTAGCAGGATACAGAGATGCTGTACTGGTATGTGGCTGGCTGAAGGTAGAGCATTTGAAGGGTGTGAATTAGAGGGCCACAAGTCTATTCAAAAGGTTTAGTAGCCAACAGCAGGAGGAGCTGAATGCATTTCCTCTCGTTCTATACATTTTTGTTCTGACCCTGCTGTGTGTGTGAGTGTTTCTGTTGTGTTAAATTTCCCTACACCACCTCTTCCGACAGAAAATGCCATTCCATCAAAACAAGGCTGCTTGATTCGGAGCAAAATGCCATGTTTTAAGGGGAGTCTGCTGATTGGAGGCATTTTGTAAAAATCAAAACAAATCTGGGAACTCTGAGGTTTGGCTTCAAACTACCTTTTATTATAAGTAATTTGAGGGGGGGAAGGACCCAGACTCCCACTGCCTGTGTTAGAGCAAAGCACAGTCACCTGTAATTTCAGAGCACTGAACGCTCTGTAATGCTGTGAGAGAGCATTTTGATACGGCTCCGTGATGCTTCCAAAGAGACAGAAAACCACTTGAAGTCTTTAAAGCAGCTTTCAGCAGCCCTGTTCCCACAGACCCAGCTGGCTCCCAGACCCCCTGCAGGGGGTCAAACGCCATGAAATTGTCACTCACCAGGCCTGATCCTGCCCATGTGAAGTCAGAGTCGTTTCAAAGCCATCAGAGTTAGTACAGATCGACTGAGGCACGAAGGAAGAAAGAAGGTGTTTGATTCACACTCTGTGGCTGCACGGCCTCCAACTGGGGTTCAGTTTTCCGCAGTGGAAGTAAGGACCAACTTCTCTGCGTCAAAAGATGGGTATCAGTCCTGCTTCCACTCCTCCAGTGCAGCCACTTCTTTCGAGCTGTGCCTCAGTTTCCCTCTCTGCAAATCAGAGCTCATTCACCCTAATTGTAGAGCATTGCTCCAGCTCCCTGGTGTGGCTGTGGGCCAGAGCCAAAGCACAGGCTCCAGGGCCTCTTTCCCCATTCCTCCTGAGAGCCCAAGTGGAGAGGCACGGCATGATGCCAGGCACACTGCCATGCTTTAGAGCTCCTACCACATTTCCTCTCCAGCCAAGGACAAACTGGGTTGTCAGGAGCTGGCTGGACTGGGGTGATGGGGTGAAAAGCTTTGCTAAGAACAAACAGGATAATAAACCCACCTTAATGCCTACAGAGGAACACAATCTGACCTTATCTATATGCAAATTGTGGAGCCTTCTTGCTCCTCTTTGAGGGCAGGTGAGCTGCCTATAATGTGCCTGATAAGAGCAGTGCATTTGCATTCCACCAGGCTGTCAGGAACTTCTCTTTGCTGTGTTCCCTGGCTTAGGCTGTATTTAAAATACATAAAATCCCTTCTGATTAGAAAGCAGCTCCATTTGGCTACCACCTGTTAGAGAATCACCAGAGCCTCAGGAAAACTTTCAGACACCAGCTCCCATTCCCTTTGTCAGCACTGTTTGCCTCCTTGTTCTTTGTCATCAGGCTTTATTGGCATGGAAACCAGCCTCTGGTGCTGAGGAATCCATCTGTTCCTGCTGTTCCCTCCTCACCTGATATCACGCAGTCCTACTTACAGAGGTTTGGGTGCCTGGGAGTTGAAAGGAACTAAGATGTTAGAGACTAGGAAGAAAAGTACAAGCGAAGAGCTGATGTCCTTCCATCACACAGCGAGCTCTGGATGGTACCGTGCAGAAGGACACCTCGAGTAGCCCAAAGGCAGTGTGCCACGCTACTTTTCTTTCCAAACGTAGAGGTGAAATCCAGTAGGAACTGAGCAGGATCTGCCCATGTAAACTATTCTCCAAGGTTTTGCAGAAAACAGGATGCTCCTACAGGCAGACACATCCCAAACCACAGTAAAATCCGCATCCCCCATAAATCTACACAACTCCCTTGTCCACCATCTCTTTCCTCATTTCCTTGAAGCTACTGCAGCTCCTGCTGAGGACCAGTTCCCCTGCCCAAAGGCCACTAGCAATGTAATCCTTCTGGCTCCTATCTCAGCCAGTCTGCAGTTAGATGAAGTTGGGATGAACTTCCCAGTCTGAGGCATTCTGCTCCCACATGGTCTGACATTAGTCTTACACACTGGTCCCCAGTTTCCAGGGGAAGTAAGTAAGGAGGAAAATAAGTTGTATTCACACAATAAAAAAGAAAATTACCATCATGTTTTTATGCAAATAGCCCTAAAATTTGGGTAGGGGCAAGAAAGCAGACGGGGGAAGAAATCCATTTAAAAACCTTTTTGCTTCTATTCTTTTCTCCTTCATGTTTTCAGTGTAGCTTTAGTGGCTCTTTAAAGATGCACTACAAAGCTTTTAATAAAAGCCAGAATGAAAGGCAGAATCCTCTTTAAGATCCTAAATCAGCCTTGCAATACGTGTCTAGACTCGCACGGTAGTAATACATTAACTTTTTAGAAGTGAGACATTGTAACACCCAGTAAGCCATTCAGCTCCAGCTAAATTCCCTGTCAAGGAGCCTGTGTGCTTCTGTTTAGATGGGAAGCAGCAACATTAACAATGACCCCTTCCAGAGAACATTTAATAGGCAAGTAGAACACTCACAACACTTTGCATTCCCGCCTCTCATGCAGTCAGGAGTCCTTCCCACCTCAAGGTGAGCACTGAGGGTGTGATTGCTTTGCATTACACAGCTGCACACTCACTGAACAGAATCGGGCAGGACTTAGGTCCAGGTGCTCAGTAATGTGCTGGTTTGGGCACTGAGCCCACCAGTCTTTCAGCAATAGTCACTCCATCTCCACCCAGCAGCAGCAGTTTCCTCTGGTCACAACCACTGGCTTCTCTGCCCCAAGAATTTCATTTTCAGTGCTGCTGGCTTTCAAAAATGGAAGTTTTTATCGATCACCGGGTGCATATTCTCCCATAATTTCACAGTTCTGAGACATGTGATAATTTCTAGTTTGCTTCCAGGCCTAAATGCAGCATCTCTAAACTGTCTGTTGAGGAAAGGTAACAAGCAGTGTCGAAGTGTGGATTTGATTTTCTGTCTCAGTCACAAGCAGAGGCTGTACTGCATCTGTTTCCAGTGCAGATGCTAACCCACTGATTCTTTTGCTGGGGAATGCCAAGGGCAAAACAACAGGGCACGAAGAAATCACCTGGTTTATCTGGAGCTACAGAATGAAACTGGTTTTGAAGTCAGAGCCCCTGAGAACCCAGCTCCATACCTGGCCTCCTCATACAACCACAGGCAAATCACTTCATCTCACCGAACTCCAGCTACCCAGCTGTGAAGCGAGGATAAGAAGAGCTTTGTTCATCCAGGCCCTAGTCTGAGCTCCCCGTGCAGCCTGCGAGCCCTGGGGGGCACACACAGACTCTTGCTCTTGCTATGTAGAACAGCTTTGGTTTTACAACAACCACCAAGAGCACAGTGTGAACCCACAAGCCCCAAAGCCTGAAGTACCTGGAAACACAACAGAGCGAGCACATTGCTCCCCTGCGCTGCCGCCAGCTTTTGGCTGCAGATTCAACTTCTAAGCTACACAAGGCTGCGAGCCCCGGCAGTGAGAAACCTCAGGAGCCCCAAGCAGGCTACAGCTAAATTCAGACCCTCTCTTCCGTGCTTCAGCTGGGATTTTCAGATTGATTTCCTTTCCCAGTGCAGTCAGAGCTGCTCAGAGGGATCCCTTGTTTCTCTAGTTAGTTATTACCCTCCTGCAGGGAGAAGGGACCCTGTTTGCACTAGGAACACCAGACAAGCTGTTCTGAGCAAAACGGTAAATGATGAGTCCCTTCATCAAAGCATCAAGGCTAGAAACACCCCTGTGTGATGGTGACTACAAGGAACCACATGAAACCATCACTTCTGCAGCCGTTGCCAAGACAGCCTCCATGCCAAGCAAGGCTAAGGGCCTGAGAGGGCAAAACTCCTGATCCGGCAGTGAGAGAACACCTCAGAAGCTCTGGGGAGCTTCGTGCCAAGTCCTGCTGCCTCCCACCCCCAAGGTCACACAAGCCATTCCTAACCCCCCACACACACACGACTCCAGCACTCCTCGAGGTTTGCCTGCAGCATCGCTTTCTGTAGGACTCCAAATTATCAAACCAAACACTTGTCCCTTGCCAGATCAAAAAAAGCTCAATGAAACTGAAACATCTTTGCCCTGGGGCCTCTTGATGCTTGCTTTAACTGCATCACTCCATTAAGGATGATACAATTTAAGTCTGACTGTCTGGTTTGCATTAAGATTAATAGCAGTTGGTTAGCCATATTCCTTGGATATTAACGGCAGAGCTTTTTCCTGGTGATTTCTCATTGCTCCTAACAAGATGAAGGACTCAGCCTCAGCAAGCAGCAAACTGAGTAACTATTCCCAGCAATTAAATGGTCAAAAAGCAGGAAAGATACCCCTGCCTCACTGTTAAGCAGGCAGATACCCATCAGAGGCATCACGGTGCACACCACTTTACTCAGGTTTCAACCTCAGCTGTGAAACATTTCAAAGGCAATTAAAACATCATAAGCAATCATGTGTGAATATTCCTGAATGCAGCTACTAAATAAGAAACAATGACGGATCAGCAAAGGAAGAAATCATGGTTTAATCTAACCTTTAATGGGTGTTTATTAACCAAATGATTCCCCCAATTTAGAACCAGCCACTTGTTACTGACTGAAGCTCTATCACAGCTCTTCCACGTTGAATCCAAGGCTCAATGGAGAGAGCGGTCAACAGGTTTATGGGCAGTTGAAAATGAGATACTCTTCCAGCCTGAACACACTGATCCTGCTAGACCATCCTGTGTTGAATAAATGATCTGGGCAGGGGGCCACTGTACATACTGGAAACTGGGGCAGCAGGGCAAGGAGTCACTGGAAAAAGTGTGATTAATATAAGAGCACAGAAGAAGGGAAGAAGCATCATCCAGCCCCAGGATGGCTGCAGAACAGGCAGAAGCATTTAAAGCAGCACTACCTGCAGGAAGAAGAGTGGCTGTCTCTGCCAGAAGACCATGGGAGCCACAGTCTCATGGATTGCTGGTGACAGGTTCAAGTTGCTCAGGCTGAGCAGACAGAGTGGGGCAGGAACAAGTGGATGGAAGCTGGGTGCATTCACTATGAGAAACAGTGACAAATGTTAACTGGTCATGGGTACCACCAGCACAAGCTGGTGTGGCTGTTCCCTGCAGCCTTCCCTTGCCCACCAAGCTCCGGGTTGGAAGAGCTGCAAACCCACATTGAACAGCACCAGCCAAGCATCTCTGATGCACTCTTCCAGCCCCTGAGACAGCCAGGGTAGCCTTCTTTGCCCTCAGATCTGTAAGCCCAAGGTCCTACTCAGCAATGGAGTTGATTAGCTTCAGTTTACGTGCGATGAAGCCATAAGCAGAGGAGCACAGCAACAGCTCCAGCAGGTCTGGCCAGCTCTGATGCTGCTCTCTAATTGTGGCCATGAGCACAGGCCTGGGAGAGGATACACAGCAGTGCTTAACTTTGTATTAGGGTGGGTAAGAGCTGAAGAGGAACGCATCTGATCTTAATCCAAACACTGCGGTTTGGGGAGGAATTTAACTGAAGAGAAAGGGCAGCGTTCAGCCACCTTTCACCCTCCTCTAATATGCTCTGTCTTCCCAAACAAGTAATTGTGTTCTCTCAGGGATAAGCCAACACGTTGCTCAGCTATTTTTTCTCTCCTCAGCTGCCGGGGTGGACTCCTGGATCTGCAGTCAGCTCCCCAGCAGCCTGAAACTCAATTACTGAATGCTCAGGGCTGGGACTCCACTGCCTGCTTCTTCAGAGGTAACCCCATGGCTCCTCCCTCAGGGCCTCTGACCTAACACACACTTCTCCCTGCTGGAGCTCACTTCATTAACAGAGCAGTACCTCACTCTCACCACAGTGCTTCAGTCTTCGCTTCTTTGGGTGTAAGGTTTTCTAGTGCTAAGGGTTTTATCAAAGCAGAGAGCCGCAGCTGATGCTAGTGCTACAACCAAACAGTCTACTAATTGCCCAGCCATCTGCGATTAAGCTCTTGGTCTCAGACCTGTCCAACAGTGTCTCCGCACAAGGCAAAGTCAGTTCCTTTGTGTCATTGTCTTGACATTGGCCTGTGGTGTGAGATGGGGGGGGCTCAGTCCTGTCCTCTGTTGAGGGAAGAAAGGTAGAAAGGAGACACATCTCATTTGCATGAGTAACCACCCACCATGCCAGGCCAAACACTGTCTTTGTTTTCATTAGAAGATTAATCTGCCCTTGGGAAGAAAAGACTAAAGTGAGTTGCCTTTACTGCACAGACAGAGGAGGAAAATTACATCTGCTGTGTCTTCAGCGATGGATTCACCCTCCTCATACCCCAGTGGTACACCACTAACTCACGGCACTTGGACACAAACAGGACACCCTGAGATAACAAACAGTCCCAGATGGCCTGCTGCTGCAATATAGCTCATGTCACAACTTTATGGCTTGCCTTCACATTTGTCTCCAAAAAGGAAAATGGGTAAAATATGGTATGTGGGGAGCATTTTTTTACTTGAAAAAATGGGTGATTTATATTAAGGGGGAAAGTCTGGAAGGGCACCAGCTTCTTTTTACAGTTGTACACCCAGGGACCAACATTGGTGTGGGTTAAGGCATTGTGACTGCTCTAACTCCCATCAATCCAGGCAGGCACCTAGAGCCACTTCCAGGCCACTCCAGCAGGAGGGAGTCACTCTGGAGTTCACATATGCTGCCTTTATCCTGTCAAGCAAGTGTGCTGTGTACACAGTTAGCAAAATCACTGTCCCCATCACCTACTTCAGAAAGTTAAAATGCACACATGGAGGAACAGGAATGAACTTCCTTGTGTTTACCTCTAACCATCAGGGAGTGCTACTCACTTTGTTTCCTCTCTCTTGGCAGTACCAAATCCCAGCAGCCACACGGTACCTACAAGGATGCTCCAACCATAAGCTGATCTCACCCACCATTACAAAGGTTTTAAGCCTCTGCTTCTTTTCCTAGTGGGAAAAATAGGTGATCTGTGCGCTTATTAGAAGACGACAGGGGAAGTTTAGATTGGATATAAGGAGGAAATTCTTTCCTGTTAGGGTGGTGAGGCACTGGAATAGGTTGCCCAGGGAGGTTGTGAATGCTCCATCCCTGGCGGTGTTCAAGGCCAGGTTGGACGAGGCCTTGGGTGATATGATTTAGCGTAAGGTGTCCCTGCCCACGGCAGGGGGGTTGGAACTAGATGACCTTAAGGTCCTTTCCAACCCTAATTATTCTATGATTCTATGATTGTATGTATCTGACGAGATCCAAGAGACATGCCTAGCACACAGCCCAGACGGCAGCGAAGTTTGCATCAACATTTTGGTCCTGGGGAAGTTCATCATAAATCCCATCTTATGATATGAGCTCCAAGAAGTTTCACCCCAAGGGCAGCTCCCTGTGTGATACCGTGACCCTTTGCCGTAGTGCACATATTAACATACCCTGCACACCTCTGTAAAAGGCTACTAATAAGTAAAGGACATTGGAAACTGCTGCATAGCAGAGACAGCCACTTGCTGGTACGTGACTTGCAATGCATCCTAATGATCACCTTATTACAGCAATGATACCCTCCACCCTGCCAGAGAGAAGAGGTGAAACTGTTTGAGAATTCTCTCTTCATTGTCCTTGCACTACCTTTAGGTGACACCTAAAGCACGCAGAGGAATGGGGGGGTCGTGGGGAATAGTTGTGTTCACTAACAACCAAGGAATCACTAAGCACAAGCATAGGATAGATATCCAGGCATGAGACCCTTTCCATCAGCACAGTGCTGTCAGGTGAGCACCCTCTGAGCTGAGTCCTCAACTTGGAGATCTCTTAGGAAAGCAGAGAGAAAACCAGAGCTTTCTATGAGCTTCTAGGAAATAGATTTACTGGCAGCTCTTTTCTGGGACTGATGTTTTCCTTCTTGCTGCAGTCACAGTGTTGCAGAGATGAATGGAACCCTTTGCTTTACTGGAAAAGGGTCCTTTGTCCTTTGCCCAGTGACTGCACAAGGAAATGCAAAGCCCAAACAAACCTGCTGGGCAGGCTCTCCCCAAGGCCCGTTTGGGACAGGGTGCCTCTAGTGCCAAAGGACCACAGCCACTTCTCAGGATCTTCCTGGAAGTGTTAGATGTGTGCTGAATAGCCCAGATGTGAACCCAGACAACAGCAAGATCAGGAGCTCAACTTGATTCAACTCACATGGGAAGTCAGCCTTGACAGTAGAGGGAGAGAAAGCTCCAGAGCCAATGAACTCCGAGCAGCCTGTGTTGCTAAGGAGACAAATTACAGCATCCTTCAGCTGGAATTTCCTAAATGATGAAGGGCCCCCACGGCCAGGAACATCACTTCACTACAGCTCAGCCCAAAGGGGATGGAGACACCAGTAACCAAGGCTGGGTTAGGCTGGGAGTTTTCCAATGGCCCCACATCCAATCAGAAACATGAGTTTGTTACAGTCCCTCTGTGAGATGGCTTCAGAGAAGGATTTAGTGATATCTTTTTCAGCGCTGAAGGTCATGAGCTCAGTCCTCAGCACCTTGGTTATCTCACCTGGAGACAGAACAGAGATGACAGGAGAAGGGGTGTGAAAAAGGCAGCGTTGGCCAGATGGTGGGCTGTTTTACGTGACATTTCTCCTGGCACAGCAAACTGTGGGGCTGTAAGGCTTCTTCCACCTACTTAGTGGCTATACAGGGCTGGTTATCAGTGCTGCTGCCAGACTGGCTTCTCAGAGGATTTGCTTATCCCTCGCAGTGGGTGCTTTGTGAAAGGCTGACAGCTCTTCGGATTGCTACTGGAGACTTCCAGGAAGAAGGCAAAAGGCAGAATTGAGCTAAACCAAAGGGCATGAAGGCTTCATCCCTTCCAGTTTCATCCCTCTCCCATATGCCTCTATCGCTAACTTGCACAAGTAAAGAGAACTCAGCAACTCATGGGGCCACAAGTGGCCGCAGGGTGCTCCGGACCCTCCCAGCTGCTGGGATCAGGTGGATCTCCCATAAATGACTTTTAAAAACCAGTTTTAATGAGAAAAAGCACACTCAGCATTCACCAAATCAGTATTGCTGTGCTCTTGGTTCCTATTTCATACATTATTTACAGGAAAAGATCTATTTGTGAAAAAAAAAGAAGCCCTCTTCTGAACTCTTTCCAGGACTGACTCAGCAACTTCATCTTTGTGTGGCTACTTTTTTGCTTCTCTTTATTGCTAATATTTTTAATTTTCCACTTAAAATCCTTATTTGCATGACAGGTCTGTCCAGCCTTCAGCAGATTTTTCTTGTCTTTGACTTGAATCTCATTCTCTCTTATTTTTCTTAATTAAAACCCAACTTTGAGTTAGCTCACTGAAGTATTCCTCTCCCCATCGTCCTCTCCCCCCAGAGAGATGCTCCCTCTCTGATCCTGCCGGACCTTTCTGCGATCTCAGCACATTGTGAGCACAAGAGAAAGCCTTCAGCATGGCAAAGCTGATGCACATTCAGCCCTGGATGTCAACTGCTGACTTCCAAGCAGATCCTAGCAGCACACTGCCCACTCCCAGGGAAACCCTGCTTTGGCTGTGGACCTGCCCAAAGGTCTCGTTCCAGAGGGAGCAGTAGTTGTAGAGTGCTGGAGTAAATCACTTCAACATGCAACAAAATGAGCACTTCATGCTTGCAAAGCATTTTTCTCTCTGCAGGATGAGGCAGGATGAGACCCTCTACACTTTACAGAGGAACAATTTTACCAGAAGGCAGGAGCCTTTCTGTTTGCACTATACATTCTGCCCTGGCACAGCCTTTTAGATGACTGGGAGACAAGGAAAGAAACCGCTGTCAAGATGCCTCACTTGGCATTTGCTAAGATCCTAATGAGACCCAGTTTCACACCTCCTCTGACACAGCCTTAAGCGTTGCTACAGAGACTGTTTGCAGAAGGGAGAGTGCAAATGCCTGGTGAAAACATGTGCAAGCCGAGATGCCAGCAGCTATGAATCAAACTGGCACAGATCTGGGTAATGGTTCTGATTTTGAGCAAGTTGCTCCCTGTTCACATTACAGTGAGTCACCTCAGGAGATAACTTAAGAGAATTTTCCAGGGACTTAGAGGAAAATGCAGAAAGCATCTCCATTGCTAACTGGTTTCTTTGCTTAATTCTGCATTGCCCTAGAGCCCCACTGGAGCTTGGGGAAGGAAAGGGACAAATGGGTTACATTGCTCACGCACCAACTGAAGTATCAGTGGTGCTCCTTGCTCCTGCTCTTGAAATAGCTACTGCTTAGCAGTAATAGCAATAGTTTTCAGCTCCATTTACTGCTGGCAGGGCTATGCAGGCATTGAGGTCACAGGATAACTGCAGTGTGGTGGAGAGGCAGACCTGTGTTGGCTTCTATTATCTGTCATCTGTACCTTTATCATCCCAGACGCAGAGCCACGCAGGATAAACCTGAACTTGCTTTGCCCACAGAGCTCTGTAATCCCCCTGCTGCTGCAGTGAGGCTATTTCCATGAGAACACAGCAACAGAGAAACACACAAGCGTAAAGAGCCGTTGGGTCAGCTCAAACATCTGTGTAGCTGTCTGACAGCAGCCAAACCCACATACCTGGGGAAAGCACAAGAATTAAAAGCAAACATAGACTCTTTCCCCAGTCTCTCAGACTCCAACCCTGGGGTCTTAGACAGTGCCTAGGACTTAGTATCCCATAGCAGATTTCCATTAATCAGTCTAGTGTCCCCTTGACACTGGATAAGCCATCCTGCAGCAAGGAGTTCCTCAGCTGAACTGCCACTGCAAGCACCAGCCTCCTCGTGTTTCTTTTGATCCTGCCACCTACAACAGGATGCTTTACCTGGTGCTTCCCAGTTCTAGTGCACAACCAAGCCCTGCCCATCCTCTGCCAGCCTCTCACAACTCCATAGCCCTCTCGCACACACTTGCAAGCAGTGCTCTTTCAGATGGAGGAGTCAGAGCTACCTACTCACCCCTTGCACAGAGGCCATCACAGCCCCCCTCTGAACCTCTCCCAGTTACCCTTGATCCTTTATGAAATGGGAAGACCACAACTGCATAATGCAGGTGGGCTTGGACTTGGCAGTACTTCCCACATCCCTGCTGTACACTGTGATCATTTCTAGGGCACTGCTACAGCTCCTGACACATCTTTGCTAAGAAGAGAAGAGATGGAAGTGGAAGATGTATTTGATCTCTGCCAGTTACTGCTATTCAGGAAAAGGGGTTCGGCAAGATCTTCCTTAGGCAAAGGCTAAAACATCAGAGCCCCAGACACTGCAATGCTGGGCCCATCCCTGGTCTCCATTATTTTGGGGCAGGAGAAAAGACAGAAAAGGATTAGCTATGCTCCACAGTGTAACTGCTGTGATCCAATTAGTGGCCTGTTCTAGGGACATGGCCACAGCTAAGAAGAGGTGAAGCCAACTGAATCCTGTCATCACTCTCCTTTTGCACTGGATGCCAAGTCTGGCCTGCTCAGCACAGCTGTCCATCACTTAGCTCCCCACCAGGCACATCCAAGCGTAAAATCCTGGCTAGGACAACAGGAAGCTCCATCCCTCACCAAGGACCACAGGCAGCAAGAAGCAGATGGACAAAACCAAACCGTTCCCCCCATCCCCTTTCCACAGGAGACTATCACACACATCCTGACAGAGCCCATCACCTTCAGCTCCCCACTAGCACCGTGCCACCTCCACAGAACTCTGGAAAGCTGGTTTATGGCCAAACACAAGAGGCTCTCAGAAAGGAATCAGCCCCACAGCATTATCAGCTGACATCTGCAGTCTTATCTAGTCTCTTTGGAAAGCTCCTCAATGCAGGGCAGCCCCCACCTTTTTCATTTCTAAAAGGGTGATTCTAAGTAATTGTTTAATATCTCTGCAGCATTTGCTCCCCTTTATCTCAGGATCCCTGCTGTAATTCACTGACAGAGCCGTCTTTTCTCTTTCTCTATTCCACCGTGTACGTACTTGAAAATGCTTTCATTGGAGGAACAGATACTTGCTGCTAATTGATGCTTATTATTCCTTTTAAGCCTGTAATTGCTTTTTCTTGTCTAAATTTACTTCTTTCTCCTTTGCCCCAACTCTTTCTCAAATTGCTTTGGTTTTTTCTTCTAATCAACCCAAATCCTGGTGTTCCAAAGATGATTTGAACGTGTGCCAGAGGTTTTGCTGGTACTTTGACGTGCTGGCTCTTCACATCTGCTGAGTTTACTTCAACGTCTTCTATATTTACAGGCAAATTGAGTGGCCCGCAACTGGTAATCTCTCAGCTGTCTTAATGAGGGCAGATTTTAGGTGTCAGCTTCCACGCAGACTTTTGATTAGAAGGCTCCTCAGCTTATCTCATTTCTCTCTTACACAACACAGGATTTCCAAGTCAATTCTCTCTGTGGATAATGAAGCAAACGGAACAAGTAGAACAAAATGCAATGGTGTTTGTAACTGAAACAGCCTGTTCTTTCTGATGCTCTCTGTTATTTCTTCCACAGGCCTTGACTGGACTGACCCAAAGGAGTTTCCAAGCCATCATTCCCTGGGGAACCACACTCCCCCTCACTGAGACCTTCCCAGAGACTTTCTCAGGATTCTCCCCATCATATCCACCTTCACATTCACCATGACCACAGCCTCGCTTGGGCACTAACTCCACACAGGGATGAAACCTGATCAGCCAGGAAACATGCCATGGACTCTGCCTTCTTGTGTCACTTCTGGCAGCTGATCCAAGGCACCTCACGAAACAAACTCCTGCCAGCTGGAATCCACCTCCGCTGGGGAAGGCCTGTCATAGTGGCTTTGCTCAGCGCCAAGCAGCAGGGACTCATCCGAACCTGGCTGCATTGCCAAGGGAATACCTCACTTCAAGCTGTGCTGCTGGGAACTTGAGAGGTCTTCTCACTTCTCAGCTGCATCCCGTGATGTCCAGAGAGGCCAAGTGGCCTCAGGAGGTGGTGGCTGTAACACCACCTCTGGTACTTACCACTCGTGTCACTTCTAGGAAGCATCTGTGCCTTCATTTCTTCTTCCCCTTCTGTCCAGCTGTGACTGCTCCAGCTATGCTTATGCTCATTGACTTCTCTAAAGTTTTACAAACCCTGTGGAGGTCTCCAGTTTCATTCCCCAGCACAGCTGTCATCCTGTATCTACCTGATGTTTAGGGCTGACCCCAGCAGATGCTCTGAGCCACACAAGCCGCTCTTCCCAGCCTGTCTGATTCCCTGCAGCCAGCGCAAGAGCTGTCCGAACTGCCTGGACTGGCCATGAAGCAGAGCTTTCCCAGCAATGAGTCTCTGCTCTTCATCTGGGCTTCCCTCCAGGAACTGGAATAAGAGGAAGGGATGGAGAAGAGCCAGAAGGAACAGTGGAGCTGATAAGCACAGGAAACCTTCCCTGGGTTTACAGGGATGAGTAAGCTCTAAACATCTCTCAACATGAATTTGGGACACAGCTGAACTCAGATGCACTCAGGACTGCTCCCAGCTACAATGAGAATGGCTTCTGGGAGCACCTTAAATACATCCATCTTGGAAACATCATCCACCACTTAGCTTACGTCCACACTGCAATCTGATGGCCAGTATAGCACAGCCCACCAGGTCTCCATGGGAGAGAAGCAGAGGGAACCATAAACTCATGCAGAACCTCGTGAGCAGCTGGATCTGTGCCATTTTAGACACTCAGCCATGAGCTAATACATCACATCAATATCCCCTGAGCTGCAAGGTACCAAGCCAGAGCACAGAGGAACAGGAACAATTACTACCATCCAGGAACATTTACTGTTGGGAGTTTGCTGCATTTCATTTTAAACAAGTTTCTTTTGCAGCTCCAGTGACCTGAGGAACCAGGAATATGAACATTAACAAAAGCAACAAATAAATTACCTATTCCAATTACAGCTCTAATAAGATGCAGTGTGTTAGAAGTCCATGCGGATGCAACAGCGATTTTTAATTAAAAACATGCAATTAATTATTAACCTAAAAAAGTTCCAGTGTTATACCAGTGTGTTCAAATCAGAGCATGCTCTCAGAGTGAACTCGGGATTATGATTGTTAATGCTTGAGGTGTTCTTCTGTTTGCTTGTTTCTAATCTTACCAAGGGAAAAGGTAGTTTTTCAGGCAGCAAATCTGTGCAGCTGATAGGAGGCCATGAGGAGCTGCTCTGATGCTGAATCACCCTCACCCTTCTTTAAAGGACTAAGTCTGGCCTCTGCTTTCTTTACTCCTTCTCCAACACCTTTGTGAGCTGTTGTCAATGGCTCAAAGTCCCTGCTGATGGAGGAAGCCCGTTTAGTCTGAAGCATCCACTGACTGTATCAGAAGATGGACTCCCAAGTGTTGCTCTGGAACAGGAGCTCTTCCATACAGCAAAATGTAGGTCCAGCCTACAGCACCATGAACTAGGAGTCCATGAAGAGTGCATGGCAAGAGAGGCTGCTAACGGCATCATGGGTCTGTTGTGCATCTCTAAGAGGTTCTTTGTTGCAGGAATGAGTGAGGAAATTTGTGGCCATTCACCACCAGAGTGAACTGGGCCCACATCCTGCATGATGAACCTGCCACCTTCCAGCTGCCTTTTCATGGAACAGAATGATGCCACCAAATATAAACCAACCCAAATCCAGTCAGATACAAACACCAGAGGTAAGGAAGAGGATCAGTTATGTAAGAGCACATAAATCTGTGATTTAGACACTTCCAGGAAGCCTGCCCTTCCATGAAGCCCAACAGTAATTACAGTATTTGCCCTTGGAGCATGAATTTGACAGCAGACAACCAAGTAGATACTCCTGACATGTATAAAACGTGTGCAAAAAATTAAACCCTAGTGGCTCTGGTCTGCTGGAATAGCAAGCACCCTCAGGAGAGGCCTGAGGCTCTAAAAGTTTGGAGCCAGACATCAAGAGCTTCACATGTCACTGCAGGGGGGGCAGATTCAGCCCTCATGGCAGTGAGCAATTTCAAACTAGCAGACAGCATAGCTTGATGGATCAAAGATTCAACTGAGGCTTAGGAAACCAAAGCTGATTTTTCAGCTCTCCCAAGTAATCTGGCTTCTCTCTGTGCTTTTGCTTAAAGCTCAATGGAACAATAGTCTCCCTCCGTATGCACAAAGCAGAGCACCTGGCAGCTTGGCCCTACCATAACGCAGAGGATATTAATAGAGGAGCTGCACTTCTGTATTTAGCTCCCTGTTTTGGATGAAGATGAAAATGAGCTGAACTGTGAATCCAGCTAACAATGGCCAAAAGCTCCCTGGGTGGAACAGAGTGATGACAATCCTCCAAATGCCTGGAGAGATCTCCTGCCAGCTGAACGGCTTTCCTGCAACTAAAAAGGACAGCTTTAGGGGTAAAAAGAGAAGCCTAAACAGGAAGGAAGGCTGGGAGCAAAGAGGCTAGCGAAGTAACTGAGGGAAGCCTGCTAGAGACCAGCACGAGTCAATCAACAGCAACCAAGTCCCTGAATGTTCTTCCACACCACATGGAGTCCCAGGAGGACCAATGTGGAGTCAGCCTGGGAGGGCTGTGCCTCTCTCAGGCTCATTCCTCAGTGAAGCCCTTCAACACACAATGGATTGTGCCAACTTCTCCACAGATTTAGCTGCTTTTCAACCATACTGTGAGCACACTCTGTATACGTAGTACGGGATGTGGTCTGCACTTCCTGGGGATAGAAAGTTGTTATGGACTAGTGAAGGCAAGTCTCAGTCCTGCTACCAATACTGGCTCATGTATACACATGCGACTGGGAATTTTCCTCTGAGTCACTCTATGCAGGGCACAAAAAGTTATTTCCACACTCAATGGAAATAAATATACACACTTCAAGAAGGAGAATTAAAGAAAGTTGCCCTTTTGAATATTTAAGAGCATGTAGAAACTTCTCTATTTCCATGAGACACATTAATAACCAGCAGAGCAGCACAGAACTTTGCAGCATCTCTAATGCGTTTTCCCTCTCTGCCCCAGCCCTTTTCATTATGACCCATTTTCTTGCTTTTTCCTTCTCTTCTTCCAAGTCAAAGCGTTTCGACACCCTGCCCTTTGTGAACGTTGTGTGTCAGAACATCTACAAGGATGGCAAATCGTGTTTTCCTCTGTCTAATCCATGCAGGCAGCTGGACCACTTTCATCCCTAACTGGGCGCCTCTGGGACAGCACACCAGTGCTGGGTACCGCTGTAATGCAGCAAGCCAGCACAACTAGTAGGCACATACAGCTGTGACAGAGGAGCTGACCTAGACCTTCGTGTACATATACCCAAAAATAGGTAGAGATCAACGTGCAGTGGCTGAATTTAGTACTAGGAGAGGCAAAATAAACCCCCCCTTTGCTTTGAAGCCAGCAAGCAAAAGTCAGACTCTGTCAAAGAAGATGCAGAGATGCTGCAGGAGAGCAAAGCTAGATTTACACCACAGGACAGCTGGAATCGGAGTCTGTGCCCCAGCAATGTGTGTTTGTAGCTTGGCTATAGCTGTTAAATAGCAACTGGTTTGGTTGGTTGTTTTAAATGTGTGTATAATCACCTGCACCTCCGCTCCTGCCATTCTAATGTGGCAAATGAGGCAAATCCAGATGTTTCCCCTTGTAAAAAGGGAACACGTGAAGCAAAGCACACACTGGCTTCAATAAATCCTTTTCTTTAGATGCCTCAGATCTACTCATTTGGAGTTTTTAAGATGGTTTTCTTATTTAAAAAATACGGTTTCTCCTCCCCATCTTTTCTCACCACAATGTAGCAACTGCTCACAACCACGAGGGGAAAAAAGCAGCTTTGTTGAAGACAAAACAAACAAGCATTAGCATTTGCCAGTTCCCTTTGTACAGCCCAAGGTCTGTGTGGGATTTCAGAGGCAGGCAGGCGCTCAAAGCAGCACTAACGTGTTCTGACACCCTTGCTTCTGTCTCCCATATGACAGTCTTGTTTTACACTGAGATTTAAGCCACTCAGGCCTCCCCCCGCATGAAGGGACAGAAGCATCCATGGCTTCAGGGCTTCTCAAAGACACTCGAGGTCCTGCATAGAGGCAGCTCAACCACAACCAGGTCACTTGGGATCTACCACCCCAATCCAGGCAGGATGGACTCAGTGGAAAGCAGTCCACATGTGTTGTGAGGGTGATGCAAACCAGGGGTTGAGCTTTGTTCCAGGCCCCCTTAGCTGGGGCATGAGCTAAGGAGAAAAGGATGGGAAGAAAGACAGGAAGGGCAGATTCCCACCTTGCTTTCCACCCCTAGCATCTGCTCATTTTCTTGGGTTTGCTCCTGAATAAGACTGAAGGAGGCAGAAAGTAATCACAACCCACGTGCATTAGAGCAAGAGAAACACACAAGTCCAGGGGAAGTTCATTATAACAGCCCTCATCACACAGCAGAGTTTTGTACTGCAAGTGCATAGATATATGAAATAAAAGCCTTTCTTCATACCCGCAGCCTCCTTCATCCAGTCAATCCCTCTTTTTCTGAGTACAGTGTTCTTAAGGCAGTTTAAACCCTTGTTATTTGTTATGCACCATAATAATTCCCTTCTTTAACTCTGCATTATTGGCAGGGATTTGAAGTCTGAACACGCAGCACAGACTTTGATGCCTTGCTGAGGCATGTTGCTGCTTTCTAAGTAAAGAGGGCAGAGCTGCAGGGCCCAGAGCTGTCTGTGAGGACCCAGTCTGGTGCCCAGGACAGGAGACAGAGACCTGGGATCACACATGGTCCAAAGCAGCAGCAGCCTCTATGGCTGGAGCCAACCTTTCCCGTGGGACCACAGTGTCACCTCTCCTAGGAGGTGGTGTGGGTCCAGCTCTTATGAGAGAATCCTGTTTTGTTATCACTGAAAATAAGGAATTTTTCCCAAGGAAAGACAGGTAAATTCCAGGAAGAAAACTGTTATTTTTACCAAAAAAACCCCACCAAACAACAAAAATACCACAAAACTTTGCTAAAGCCAAGCAAAATTTAGCTTTAAGAAAGCAAAACAGTCTGTGAAATTCTAAACATGTACTGGCAGATGTGGAAGGACAGGATTCCTTCAACCAGGTTTTTTATAGTGGAATGTGTGAGAGCCTGTTCCTTCTCCCTGCTCACCCAACACTGGAACAAAACTCACTGACAAGTCACCCCTCTTGGGGCAAAAGAGGCCAGTTTCTCAATGCAATGATGAGCGCAGGGCAAGTGAAGGAAGAGAACAGAGATCTGGCTGGTGCCCTGAGAGGGCACAGGAGCCTACAGGGAGGCACTGTGGGAGGCTGGCCTCCTCCTCAGCTGATCTGCTTTTGTGTTGCAGGTAAAGGAGCAGGCATTGAGGAGAGATCTCAAAGGGCCAAATGCTTGGAGCCCAAGTCCTTCCCTGGCCCACAAGACTATTAATTTATTTCCATGTGTTGAAGAGTGCAGCCTGAGCCCCAGCTGCTGAAGACGTGCGTGCAGGGAGAGCTGTGGCCATCACCCGCTGCTGCAGAGAAACAACAGAGAGCAAGTAAGAGACACGGCAGCCTTAGAGGAAGAAGAAAAGGGCTTGAGGTACCTCCAAGGAGCTTTTTTGAGCCCACCCCACTTTGTGTGCTCAGTAACAAGCCTCAGATGATTTTGGGCAAGATCCTTCTTTGTGATGGCCAACAAACTGCATGTCTCTGCTGGCTCCCACTGCAAAGATAATCAGAGAGCATGGGAGAAAAGGCTGCAGGTTCCCTGTCCCTTGCCATTGCAGCATTGCTTACCTCAGTACAGGGGTGCTCTGGACTATAATGAGGAAGCAGCAAAAGGTCAACTCAGCCAGCAGTGCATCAGGGTTTGGCTGCCAGCACTTATTGATGCTCAGGTTTCTGGGGATCTGAGCAGGAAGAAGATACTGACAATGGATATGCAGTGAGGTCACCCACCATCCATCTCATCCCACCCCAAAGAAATGAGCAATAAACCCACAATCGCTGTCAATCACAGGTGTTCCAGCCTGATGATGGGCACCAAACTACCAAACTCATGGCAAGATGGAGATCTCGACAAGGAATTTGCACCTTGATCTGGAAACCCTGCAAGAAACCTGTGCTCAGAAGGAGCACAGGACCAAGACTGGAGCTCCCTTGCAGCGCAGTGATGTCTGTGCCTCCCTTCTAGGCCTGAAGGGCCAAGAAAGGACAAACGCCAAAGGCACCTTAGTGCATTCCCACCCATCCTGATCTGATCTGGAAACTTGTCAAAGCCATTAATGGACAAACAGCAACGGTGAGTGTACCTGTGCAGACAGGCACTGCCACAGTTCAGGAAACAAACCACTGCTTCCTTTTATCCATTGCCTTTTTTCTTTCAATGAAAGCAAATACTCAGCACACACAAGCCCAAAGTTTCCTTTGCAAACAAATGCCTGGGCTCCCTGAGCCTTCAGAGACATGTGCACAGTCAGACTCACACTGTTGACAAAGATGTTGGAATAGGAGTTTCCCCAAGAAGCTGCACGTGTTGTCTTTGATTTTGCATTTATGATCTATCCTTAAATTATCTATATGCTTTGCTAGGAAGAACTCAACCAACGTGCCACTGCTTGTTTCTTGCTACCCCGATACTGTGATATGAGTGAATCTGACCCTGTAATCTCAGCACTGCTAATACTGATTAAAAACAAATTATTACATATTTATATCAACCCTGGCAGCAGAGTCTCCCTTGTCCTTCAGCATTAGCAAGTGCAGCTCTGAAGCAGCTGATGCCAAGAAAAGCAGATGATGTCCCTGGAGAATGGAAAGCAAAGCAGTCCCTTGAGAGGGGAGGGGAGTATTGCTCCTCAAGTCAGTGCTCTTACAGGGTGGGCAGTGTGTGAACGTCTGCAGAGCTTATCTGTGCCTGTTGCTCGCTCCTCTCCCAAGATGCTTTATCCTTTCGATGCAGACATCACTGGAGCACCCCAGGATCATGCACCGCGGATTACAGTCATTAAAAAGCCTGCCACACTCTTTGCTGGAGAAGGTGGCAAGGCACAGGGATGCTGTCACAGACAGTTCGGTCTCGAGCAAAGTGATTGCTGTCTACAAAACTAATAGAACAAGATGAAAGGTGTTTTGTACAGGCTGAGGATTATCTCCTGCCACCCAAATCCAGCACAAATTGTTCAAATCCCCTGCCCTTCTCTTCTTAGCATATCCTCAGCTATGTACATTATGTTCAGGAAAAGAACACGTTCTTGGGAAAGCCAAATAAAATCCCAACTCTCCTGTAATTCCCAAAGTAGGTTGAAAATATAAATAAGGAGGTTTATAGTAGTATCAGCGTGCCCTGGCCTTGACCACAGCCCGTGGAGCCATGTGCTGTAAAAATGTGGAGGAAGACATCCTCTGCCTCAATGACATAGATGTCTCTTAGGTCTTCTAATCCTCTCTTTGATGAGACACGGGGCAGCCTGACAGGAAGTCCAATGATTTAAAGTCCTGCAGAGGGACCCAGGCAGTGAGAGGCAAGACAAGGCCCACAGACCTCTTCTAAGGTATTTTATTACTGGGGAAATGCTGCTAAATTGGTTTCTTGAACTCTAGATATTTCAAGTTTACAAACGAAAAACAATTTTCAAAGAATAAAACTGTTGGGAAGTGATTTAATTGTTATTTTCCCAACCCAAAAGAGTCTGGGGAACCATCCAGACAAATTGATTCCTCCAGAAAAGGGTCATTTCTGCAGAACCATCACTTTTCCCCTCATGAAATTCAGCACCTCCTGAGAAGTCACCATCTCCTGTCAATCCTTCAGCAGTGAGATAAGAAGCATCAGAACTGACTGAAAGGTAAAAACTGTGTTGGCAAAAGAGTTCCCCTCTCTTCCAGTGGATTTGTTCTAGGTTTCACACATTTCAAAGCTGGGAGCAGTTCTAATAACTTTTCCCCTGCTCTATTTTGTTTAGTAGGTAATTCTTCAAGCCACGGACTCTTTTAGTCTATGTACGGATTTTAACACAACAGAATCCCAATTTCCAACAGTGAGTTAATGTTCTGCAAGTAATTAGAAAAAGTCTTGTTTTTTAAAGCCCTGATTTAGTGTTGTGTGGTGCTGGAGATAGAATCACAGAATCATAGAATAGTTAGGGTTGGAAAGGACCTTAAGACCATCTAGTTCCAACCCCCTGCCATGGGCAGGGACACTTCACGCTAAACCATATCACCCAAGGCCTCGTTCAGCCTGGCCTTGAACACTGCCAGGGATGGAGCATTCACAATGTTTGAACTCCACCGAGAACTAACTCTGCATCTTATTCCTCAAAAAGAAAAGCCCAACAGGAGAAGTTTTGTCCAACCCCAGGTCAATGACTCTCATAGTACCAGAAACAGCAGGCCATGCAGTGATACGGCAACCCACTCTACTACCACCCAAACAGCCTTGATGCTGACCAAAGGCACTGGTAGCCACCACTTGCTGCAGCTGTGGAGAGAGAACTTCAATGCAAAACGCAAAGATAGCCTGTTCCACGCTTATTCCTGACACAAACAGGAGACCTGTGCAGGACATTGCTCTTTCCATGCTCTACCTACCCCGTGCCTCTGGCTTCTCCCCCTGGAGAGGGTCTTGCATTAATGGAAACACAACCTATGCTCCCAGGTGAAACTGGAAGGCCTCATGCTCAGGTGGGACAAGAGCCAGCCCTCAAGATGCTTCTCTGCCATCAGGTCCTGTGAAGCAGCTCTCTCCTCAGGCTGGCAAGGTGCTTAGGACTCAGGGGAGCAACACAGTTGATCAGGAACAAAGCACCGACTGTTCTGAGAGGGATGGGAGATGGAGGGATCACTTTGCTTCCTAGTCCCCAGTGTTGTCAGCTCAGTGTTGGTACAGGGGCAGAGAGAAGGTCACTCAAACACCATTACCTGGTGCTTATGCTCATTCCCAGCCTTGCTGGCAGCTTTCCCAGCGGGCAGCACTCAGAGGTAGCACAGAAGAAAAGTGTAACTCAGGAACCAGGGAAAGGGCAGGGAAATCTAGTAGAAATGAAGAGGTCTGAGGAGGTGCCACGTTATTAAGTCCTGTTGTGCCCACTCCAGGCAGAACAGCCTTTGACACATGATCTCTGGGCACCTCACTTGCTTGCCTTGACAAATGGCTCTCTGCGATTCTTAGAGGGGAAGAAAAATAATACTCCCCCCTACCCGCAGGTCATGCTCCCCATCTGACTCACAGAAATCATTTATCACTTATCTGATAGCTTAAGCATATCTGCATAATGTGTTACACGCAGCTGAGAAGCTCTCTATATTTCACAAATCCTTAGCAATGCATTTTTTAATAGGAAACATCAATCCCAAGTAGCCCAAAGCCCTCTTTAATCATCCACCACACTGAGGACTAATTTTAGACAAAGGCTCAACACTCCAAGTCACCTGTACCACATAATCACACAGATGATTCCTGGATTCACAGGGAAAGTTGCAGTCTCCTTTCCAAAGCTGGATTGCAGATCCTGTGGTAATTGCTACAGGAAATTCCAGCTCCAGGAATACTCAGCCGGGCTTTACAATAAGTGCTGTCTGATCTATTCCTGCTCAGCCCCGAACTCTTTGTGGAGTATTTGTAAATGTAATGGGTACTTCATTTCCACCACGGCTCCTGAATAATTCATGCAGTGGAAGATCCTTCTGTGGTTCTGTGAATGGAGAGACTTGGGGTATTTTGTTCTCTGTAGTTAATGGATTAAAAGAGGGTTTTTTTTTCAGCTATGAAACCAGGTAGTTTGTCACCACAGAAAGAAGCATGGTTCATACATCAATGGCTCAACCTAGAAACACATCTGGGAGTATGGATAGCAGGACTTAACAACCAATAATTGCTAAATCATCCCATGTTACCCGAAAAGCCAACGGAGTTGCAAAAGGAAACGTTGAAGAACTGCTTTGGAGCAATCACAATATTTTCCTTCCCTTTTTTCAGGCGTTTCCTTCAGACTGAACCATTTTTTTCCCCCACGAAACAGTTCATTTTGAAATATCATTTTGAAACGAGAAAAAGAAATAAATCAAAACTCCTTCCCATTCAGAACATGTCATAACTGGGAGCCACAGCACTTTCAAGCTATTCCTCCCCAGCTCCCTTCCAAGCAGAATTGTCAGACTCGCTGAGATTTCCTGAGCAATTTCTATTGCATCAAAATGACATTTCTCAAGACAAAACTGTTGTGACAAAAAAAAAATCAAAACCAAACCTCAACAACCCTGAACATCTCTGATCCAAGTGTCTCTGACTAAAACAAGATGTCTCCAAGATGCCAAAGCTTGCTTTGGGTGAGTCCCAGAACATCGGTATGACACATTCAGGCTGAGCAAGTAAGTCCCTCTTAGGTAGCACAGGCTGCCCAAAGAAGTGGTAAATACTTAACTCCTGGCAGTGTTCAAGGGCAGGTTGGACAGAGCCTTGGGCAACATGGTCTAGGGTGAGGCATAGGGCAGTTCCAACACACCACCCCCCCCGGCCCAAGGCAGAGGGGTTGGAACTGGATGATGTTAAGGTCCTTTCCAACCCAAACCATTCTGTGATCCTATGATTTTATGAACCCTACACCCCAGGGATACCTTCACATATGTTTAGAGCCAAGCCCAGACTTTCCTAGACTGTATCTTACATCAACTTCACCATTTTAACTGAGGAAATTCCAGGTTCCAGGCTTAAAATGTGGCAACAAGAAAACTGACACCTTGTCAGGTCCCTCTCTGAAGGTGAGCACTGACCTCTTGGCTCTGCATCGATGCACGATTTGGTGTTAAAGCTCCTTCCAAGGGTGTTAGTGCAATATGCACTTAAACCTCTGGGATGCTGCCTGCTCTCATGGCAGCAGTTGTAGCCCTCAGCAGGCTCTAAATCTCAGTCCCTGCCTGATCCCTTCAATCAGCAGTGAGGAGATGTGCCCAGGCACCAGCTGCATTGTCTTTATGAAATGAAGTTCATTCACCAGCACAAAATTCAGAGCTGTCACACACTGCTGGAGTTTTTAAAAGCTGTCTTTCCAAAGCTGTGTTGAGAGGCACCACCTCCGTTTTCTCAATGCCAGCAACAAACCTGCTCAATTCACATCATCAAACGATTCCTCATACCCTCTGCCAAGCGAAAATGCCCATGAACTCACCTGGGAAGATCAAATCATTTTCTCTTTGGCTCAGCCATTGTCACAAGCCATAGAAAGATTCCACTGCTCATGCTGGATACCTCCACACAAGCCCCTTCCTGTGAAAAGGGCTGCACAAGGGAGCTCAAGGCTTAGACACTAAGTCAATCAGGACTTGCAGGAGGAAGTTTATAACTCCATCAGTTCACACAAGGCAGAGCAGACTGCTGTGCTCTCCTGGAGCAGCGCTGGCTCTGCAGGGGTAACAGTGGTCAAGATAGTGAAAACCACCTCTAATTTTTTCCTGCAGGAGAGCAAATGCAACTCAGACACTCAGTGCTTGCTTCCAGAGGAAGAAAGGGTCACTTCTACACTGGCACTCTGCTCACCTTCATCTCTCCAACAGCATGATGTGGGTTTGGGTTTGTAAGGTGATGCTGTGCGCTGGGGCAGGCGGATGCTCCAGCACTGAATCTCAAAGCAAGAAGGGAGATCTGACACAGAACATGGCAGCGAAGGGGCTGTCAAACCAAAAGGGGATGATGCAGAGAACAATTTCCCATGTTGAGCAGAAGAGCACACCAGCATCGCAGGTGCCTGTGATGGAGCAGAGCAGCTGCCTTGCTTCCCAAATTCACAGGCTTGGGTTTACCTTTTAACCAAATCCCAAGCCCTTATCTTTGCTTGAAAAACTGTCTTCTGTTGTCCTGCACATATTTGCAGAGGTCAGGGGCAGAGAGGGCCTAACATAGTGTTAAACATTTGTACCACCTTTGTATCTGTCTTCATATCACAGACACCACAATTTTCCTGCTAAGCCTCCAACAAACCCTCCTTGAACTGGTGGAGTACATCCTTAGCCCACAGCATCCCACCCCAGCCTTTGTGGGAGCAGCTTTCTACCCACCAGAGGAAAACTTCCCTGCAAATCCCAAAGCCTGTGGAAAAGTCACCAAATTTTGCCAGTGCTCAACAGGATAATGCCTGCTCAGCAGAAACAAGAACCTTGCCAAGGCAGATAGGCTGCAGAAAATGGAGCACTCTGCTCCCATTTAATTAAAAAGGTATTTGGGAAAGTGCTAAGTGCACTGGAGCCTGCTACAGACACAGAGCTTTGCATGCTTTAAAAAACAATTAAGACAAGAATCACCATTAGTTCACAGGAAAGGGCATGAAACAGAAAACCCATAAGCCATTTTCAGCCCACAGGCAAGAGAAACAGGGGGGGAAATGTCACCTCCAGCCCACAGGTTTGCTTGGAGCATCCTCCCCTTTGAAGCCCAGGCTGAGTCTGTATCCCCCAAAGCAGAACCTTCAACATGCAGGAACACAACCAAGGACCAGCTTTCCTGCTCCAGCTCAGTCAAGCTCTGCTCTCTGAGGACAGCTCACTTCAAAGCATGACAGGACCATGATTTATTGACATAGTTTTGAAATTCTGCGGTCTAAGCTGACCATATGCAGAGGAGAGGCTGCATGAAACAAGCAGGGAAGCAGCAGGGCGTCCCTCCTCCGCCAGGCTCATGGAATGTCTCCAATTCCCAATTCATCCACCAGGAAGACTCATACTTCAGTCCTGTCCCAGGGGCCAAAGAGGACTTCTGATGGTTCCTGTCCAGGAACAGGACTCGATCTTCACTTCAAAGTAGAGAGAAAAACTGAGAGACCAATCCAGAAAGAGAGATTTCCCAAGGGATCTGCCCCTGTTCCCCATCACCTAATACATCCAAGCAGCCCTGAGCACTAGTTCACAGCCTGGGTGTTCCCTTCAAACAGGAGGGCACTGGGCAAGTTCAGCCCCCAGCGTTAAGCACCCTTCTGGTCACAAAAAGGGAAGAAAAGATCCTTCAGCTGGTACCATCTACCCTACTCCAAGCTTCTGCACCAGAACTACCCTGGTTGCTGGAGCTGCACTCCCAAACTGTATGAAAAGGAACCTATGGACAGAGACAGCAACAGTACAGCATGAGACCAACAGACAGAAAGGGAAACTGATGCACAGCCATGAATACAGCCCACTCAGACTCACCTACTGAGCCAGTGGCAAAAGGAACAGCAAAGCCCAATATCTTACAGCAAAACCCAACATCCTGCATTAATTTCAGCAGTGTTTCCACACCAAGCAGTTAAAACAATGCTGGTTGAGGTTACCACTATGTTCTGCAGCCTTCTTTGATGTCTCTGACAACTCACCCCAGCCCACAGGGCTGGCAGGCAGAAGAGAAGGGAAACATCTTCCTCCTGTCTCAAGGAAAGACACAAACTCGAGGTGTAACCAGAGAATTCATTTGTTACCCCAAGATACCAGGGTTGTTGTTTGACTCCCTTTTCACTAGCAAAAGTGCACCTTTCTGAATTGTCTTCTGAGCACCACTCTTGCCTCCAGCTTAGCATTTGGTTGTCCAGAACACACTTAAGTATTACCAAATACTCCCCACTTGAAAGCAAATTTTGGCTTTTGGTTTCAGCTGCACCACCATTAAACACCCAGAGCAGCCTAAAGCCCACTGTAAGGTGGCCCCTCCACATGTGTGCACAATGAGACTGCTGCTAAGGAAAACATGCCAGGGCCACAGGAAGAACCTCAGTCACTGCAGTTCCCACCTGCGGCTGAACATCCACATCTGCTTCATCACGAACAAGAAACTGAAGATCTCTGCGAGCAAATGCCAAAGAATTCACTTTGGAAGCACGTGCTTCCTCATGGCTGATAATTAGCCAAAAAGCAGAGTCATAAATAAAAATACCCTAAATGTGCTGTTTCCTTATTGCAACTTAAAGTAGAAAAACGTGTGGCACTCAACTCAAAACACAAGCATTTGTTTTGACACCTCCCGGTTTCGAGGGATGCTGGAAGAGACGTGTTTGCAGTCAATGTTTTGATTTTGACAAAAATGTTTAAGAAAAAAAAGAAAGAAAAGTTTTCCTGCAGTTTTCTCTGCCAGCTCCCAGAGGGATCAGGAAAAGCTTCCTGCAGCTCCAAGTCATTAGCAAGCTGTCACAGAGCTCAGACCCTAACATGCATCTGACACATCAGATCACAGTTCTATCAGACCTGGCAAGCATGCCAGTGCTGGATTTTCATGTGTAACTGTTGGATCAGACTCCTTTAGGATTCACTCACTTTTCTGGTTGAGCAAGAGAAAGGAAATTGGCCAAGTTCATCCTCCAGCCAAAAGCATGGGTTCATCTGCTGTGCTGGAAGAGGAGTTTAAGGAGGATCTTGTGCCATTCTCACTGCATAAAAAGCACAGTTGCATACAGATATTCTGCATGATCATAGAATCCCAGACTGACTTGGGTTGGAAGGGACCTTAAAGCTCATCCAGTTCCAACCCCTTGCCACAGGCAGGGGCACCTTCCACTAGAGCAGGTTGCTCCAAGTCTCATCCAACTTGGCCTTGAGCACTGCCAGGGATGAGGCTAAAGAACTAAAATGCTTCTTGTTTTCAAGGTATAATTCACATAAATGATGCTTCTAAAGAGACAGGCTATCAGGGATCTCATGGGCACATGCCTAAAGGGTCTCTACCTGATAATGTTACCTCCTGAAGATCCTAGGTAGAAGCTGCAAAGTGCAAAACATGCTGGTTTAGGCACAGCAAAGGGTTGGAGCTGACCCACCTGGCAGGTGACCTTGCACTTCCCATAGAGCTGAGCTATTTTCAGATCACAAACCTCTCATGGCTCTTCCCTGAGCATCAAGATAATGACTTCCTGGGAAAAAGATCGTTCCTGCTCCAGTAAGCAAACCCAAGCAAACCAGAACATGACCCCACACTCAGTTTTCTTGTTATAGTTGAAATAAACATATGTTCCAACAGCCCTGATGCAAGCCTAAGTGCAGGTGGTCACACCGAGCTCCTGGTGAAGGCAGATGTCCCCATTTACACACAGGCAGGTTTAGGACATGTTTGCCTTGTTCAAAGTAACCCCAACAGTGCTTTGTGTGGACTTCTCACTGCTTTCTTGGCTGTGATATGGAGCTTATCTGCCCATAATGGAACTTTTGCCTGTATCTACCCCAGAACAACACACACCTTACCCCAGATTTTCTTTGCCTTCCCTGATGGGCACTGGGACTCTCCCAAATGACAGTGGCCTCGCAGAGATCCACCCCCATGATATGCAAAAGGAAGAGCCTTCCAATTGCTGTGAAGTGGCACAACCCCCATGGCACATTTGCAGTGCTCAGGAGCATTGGGAGTCCAGCTGGATCCCAAGTGCAATCTTTTATTGTTACCACTGTGATCCTCCCAGAAACGAGATCAGGTTCTCAGACAGGAAGCATCATAAGGGGCATAGTGTCCTGTACCTGGGCCATTAGACTAAGAGCTCAGAGCTCCAGCTCTCTGCACCAACCTTGCCCTTAGTGTGCTGGGAAAATCTGGGCTTTTTAGGATGTAGGCTCCTGCATCCTCTCTGGAAGCATCCCACCTTCTTGTGTCCCACACTCAACTGAGACTGAAGTGTCTCATCCCAGATCTGACTAAAGCTCCTTCTTTTCCTGCAAGGACACTTACAACTTTTCTTCCCTCCTAAAGAAACTTGTTCTCTATGAAGAAAACATGGAGTAAAACACAGATCAGGAACTGACAAGCAGCAATGCTAAAACATGCAGTGGAATCACCCAGACCCTCTGGATCATCATTAGCTTTGAGAGTATTTCAGTCAAGTTTGCAAGGTGCTTTGTATCAGCCAGGAGAGACCTTCTAATCAGCAGAGTTTAAAGCCTTTTGGATTGGGAAGCACGTCCGTAGGAACCTGAGCCCAAGCCTAGATGTATAAAATTGTAGGTGATCAAAGGTAGAGCATCCAAGGCAGGATTAAAAGACGTTTAATACAGCTTTTCCCAATAAGCCTCAGAGATGAAAGAACTGCCACAAGGCCTTGCTGGAGGCTTAGAAATTGCTCTGTGAAATCAGCTGCAATTGGTAATTAAATGGAAACCTTGGGGGTGTTCTGAAGACTTTTTTCATAACCTGGTATAAGGGAACTCATCTTTAAATTACATAGACTTTTACCTTCACAGAGGTGAAAGTAAAACACCATCCTGCTGCTCCTACACGTCCTGCCTGGCTTTATGCATGAGCAAAGGTGGCAGACCTCTTTGTGAGAGGGCCAGGGTGCAGGATGCTCAGGAGCCCCTCAGGACGTCCCTGTCATACCACAGTCCAGCTGTGAAGTGCGTAACTCACCACTCACACAGAGTCTGCAGTTGTGGCTTGGTGCAGCAATGACTGTGCCCCTGCCTCATGCAACACACACAAGCAGCTGTGCTATGGAAGCCTCCAAGTAGGTCCCAGAATCTCCTCCTCCTCCTTGGAAGTACTCACAGTTTCAACAACTTCTTCCAGCCTAAGTCTTTGCTCTCTTACAGTGAGAGACCAAAGCTGGCAGGAGGTCCCTTGGCTGACTAAGATGTGGGGAGAGAAAGGAAAAGCCTAGTCCTGATTAAAGACAGCAGAATGACCGAAATGAAAGACTGGAAGTTCCGAGCATGCACAAGAAGATGAGGGAAACCAGACCATAGCAGAGAGCACAGCCGTGTGAGCAGAGCATCCAAACGGACCTCTGGTCCATCCAATCGGACAGCTCTGCTATCACTTTCCTCACCTTGGATGAGGCACAGCCCTTCTCATGGCCCACTTCCCTTCTCTGATAATAAAAGAGGTCAGTCCTTTTCTATGTACTTGCAAGAATGGATTATTTACTCTTCACTTGCAGAGTTCATCGGGTAATAAAAGCCATAAACAAAGTGAACCTTGCACTTCAGACCGTAGTTCCAGTGTTTAAAATGCCTGGTTGATGCAAAGCGCTTTGTTTTCTGTTGCAGCCTTTCCTTTCTAGATGGCATCACACTCTGTGGCAAAGTACTCCTAGAGAAAGCTGAGCGTGCTGAGAAGCGGCCCTGGATATCCCATTCTCAGCAGAACAAGCAGCAGCAGGTGAGGGCAGCTCAACTCAAGACACTGCTCAGCTGCTGGGAAACAAACTAGGAGAAAACCTGTTTGAAACAGAATTAAAAGGAGGTTCAATTTCAAAACAAAGTGTAAATCTCCACTGAATACAAGTAGCCAGAAATAGCTGCCCTAGGAGAGACCAACAGCTGATATAAATAGGAGTGAGTCATGGCATAATGGGGAGCCAGTTCAGAAGAAACTCCTATCGGTTGCTCAGACAAAGCCTCCTACAGCAAACAACCCTGAAGGTGCAGGCCTAAGTGCTGCCAGGCATCTGGAAACACAGAGCTCAGGATAATATTGCACAGGCAGACAGGCCTTTGTGCCAGTCTCCTGTGCAGGAACTGCTGGGGATGGCTTTGGTTGCTGGGGATGACTCTGGTTTGTGGCCCAGGACAGAAGGATTTATGCAGAGTATCTCACACAGATGTTCTTGTATCAACTGTGTTCAGCTGCTGCTGCAACCTCTCCCCCAAGAGCCCCTCCTTGAGGACTTCACACACACATTCTTTTAGGTGAATGTGACCCACACACACATAGAGGGTTTGGGAAACAAATAACTGTCCTTTCATTTCCTAAGGACTATAGCTGGGACGCAGAGCTCCAGGCCTTGCCAATACTGGTTTGCAGGAGCTGCCTATCTTAGACCAGCTAGCAAACAGCACTCGCACACACACATTGATTCTCACTGCTGCCCACCTGCAGTCAGAGCCCATGGGCAAAGTCAAACCAACCAGAGAGGAGGGAGATAACAGGGAGAGGTAGAATTATTCACAGAACCCCAGACTGGTTTGTGCTGGAAGGAACCTTAAAGCTCATCCAGCTCCAACCACTGCCATGGGCAGGGACCCCCTCCATTACAGCAAGTTGCTCCAAGCCCCTGTGTCCAACCTGGCCTTGAACACTGCCAGGGATGGGGCAGTCACAGCTTCTCTGGGCACCCTGTAATATCTAATCTAAATCTACTGTCTTTGACTTTAAAGCCATTCCCCCTTGGCCTGTCACTACCTGCCCTTATGAAAAGCCCCTCTCCAGCTTTCTTGTCTGCCACTTTAGGTACGGGAAGGCTGTTCTAAGGTCATCAAAAGCAGAAGACCATTCACATCTGGAAGGCATCCCCAGGATACCAGTGAAATGTTGTCTATCTGGTACTTGAATCCTTTACCTTCCTTTTACTTTTAGGGCCCTAGTAGCTAGGCCTGGAGGAGATGCCAACTCTCTGCAGCCAGTACTTCCAGCCTCTGAAATTGCTTCCTGCCCTGTGCTGATGTTGAAGTCTATCCCACAGGCAGAGCAAGCCTGAGGAATTAGGGAGCAGGAGCCAGCTCAGGCAAGCCAGCAGCTGGGATATTGCACAGAAATGGCAGTCCATGCAACACAGAGATGCTTTTAGTTCAGCTGCTTTCATTTTTTTGCCCCTTCATATAATTCTGTAATAATCACCCTATTAACAATGTTCCATTTGCCACACACCTTGGGATATTAATCCTATTAGTTCGTGCTAATCCTCTGCAAAACAAAATAGAAATATTTATTTTCTCAGGGTAAAAAAAAAAAAAAAAAAAAAGGAGAGAAAGAGGTGGGGGAAAGAGAAGACAAATTTGCTTTCAGAGCTTTGCTGTTCTGTAAGGAAATTGAATGGTACTGGGTCTCCTGTAGTCTTCATATAGGATTCCATTATCACATAATGGCGTGTCACATACTGCCTGGTGATAAGAGACAGTCTTTCAGATTATGCATTAACTATCACATTCAGAAACCAGGCATTTTTCTACCCATTGGGGCATCAAAACACAATATCCCATTTCCCTTTCCTTCCCCAACCCCTTCTTCCTTTATTACCCACTAAGTAAAGAGCAGGGGGGACACTGGGCTGTGCTGTGAGCCCAAGATAAACTTTGCTGAGTAGGGAAAAAGAACTGCAGTGAGCATCCCAGAGAACAGAGGTCTTTCCTATAGGCTTTCATTTTCCCTCCCACCCCCTCTGGTGCTGTATTTTTTCCTATTGCCGTGCAGGATTGCTAGCAGCTTCCATTCTCCCCTGGTCCACAAGGTGAGACTGGCACCTACTGGAACCCGCCTGGAAAAGCTGAGCTATTTCATCACCATTATTTTCCCCCTCCATCAGACAAACAACCAGTGCAGCAGATACAGCATCAGAAGCACATGCCGCATTAAGCGTTTGACACAGCTCTAGCTTTTTAAAGGTGCTCAATTTTTAAGCTGTTTTGTGGTATCTGGGGGTAACCATCATTGGTCTCTTCATTTGTGTCAGCCCATATGGAGGGAACCGCAGGCATAGGTCCTGATAAAGCTCCCAGGGTTATTTTGGATCTTTGAGGCTATTCAACTCTGCTATGTCTGAGTACATAATGGAAGCAAGAGCAAACATCCCTCCAGGTACATCTATTCATTAACTTCATCTCCCCTTCCTACACACACTCTATGCTGGTATTATTTCCTCACGTGATGAGTTCATATGCTGGTCCATCCTCTGGGATTCAGACCCCAAAATGCTGCTCTTCCATGCTTTTCCCCTCACCACAGACTTATTCTTTGATGTCCCCTTCCAAAGCACTGCTGGCCAGCAGCAATGGAGCAGCAACTTGGCTTCATTCCTCTCCCTGCTCCCATCTTTCTTTGCTGGCCCCACTCCCCACCATAAGAGCAGCCTTGTTCCCACTCCAGACCTCCAGGACAGCTCACACAGGCCTCCAGCAAAGCCCAGACATCCACTCCTGTTCTCCAGGCTTCTATGAGCCCTGGAGAACACATCCTGACTCCACCAGGATCATGCAAGAGAGCAGCTGTTTCACCAAGGTTCCCTGCCAGTTTTGCTCTGTACTACACTGTGCATTTTATCATTTGCTTCAACGCATGGAGCAATGTGCCTCCCAAATCAGAGATCATCACCCCAAAAGCCACAAGATAGGTGCCACAGATTAAGCAAAGGCACATGAAACGGGGGGAGGAAGGGCTGATGCCACAGCATGATCAAGGAAGAAGAAGAGAAGAAAAGTAGCAGAACAGCCGATTTTTAGCTGGAGGCTTACAACATCTCATGAACTGGAGGTGCCTCCATTATAGGGCTGCAGCTCTTGTTAAGGGGTGGTCCTCTCTCTGTTTACACTCTGTCTACCCGAAGGCTGCCAACCTGAGCACACATGACTTACTGCTATGAATAAAGCTGTCCCAACACAGGGCACCAGACACCTCCTGATTAGTGAGGGTAATCCTCCCTCTCCAAACCCCTGCATTAGGGAGCTCTGGCTCAATAGACTCCCCTTTTGTTTGAGAAGCAGGGGCCTTGTCAGAGATGTGTCAGCACCAAGGGCTGAGACCTGACTCATGTCCCCCAGCTGGGGATGTTTCAAATCCTCTGTCCTCAGGAGCAGTGTGCCCTGCTTTGAAAAACAGAGTTCAGGTGTGGTAATTGCTGTGGGCTGCACAAACACACAAACAAACAGACATTTGTTTGCACAACAGCTCTCCAGAGCAGCCTCCGCAGTTGTGTGTGCACAAGGTGGGCTGAGATGCTCTTCCTCACCTCCCAGATTGATCCGCTCCCAGCTTGGGAAGGAACCAGAGGTGCACAGCATGATGCTGCTCAGCAGCCTCCTCCTGGGTGCAGCAGAAAGGAATAGAGACAACTCCTTCCAACAGAGCTTCAGTGTCCTGCTGCCTTCAGCAGCATACTGGACAATAACCAGGGATCAGATACACGCCAGAGAAGAAAGGGCCCCATTACTCCGATGCAACCTTGGAAGGGCTGTTACAGCATCTGTGAAATTCCTCTGGATTTACAGGGGGGTAAACCAGAGTCAGCACTCAGCTGCAGTGACCATGAGCACTTACAGCCACCGATGGGAACTGGACAAAGAGAAGGATTGGGTCTAGGGAAGTACATAAGGGTTCAGGCACCAGGCAGCTCATTGCCTTGCAGCAATTCATAGCCTGGTTCCGAGACCAATAGAGGCTGAGAGTGCTCAGCAGACAGGCAAAGCCAGGTCTGTAATTTACTGCAATTCTGAGCTGCTAGATTACTTTCTTCAGGTTTTCCAACAGGAACAGTTAGTCACAGTGGTGAGTTACTCCCTTTTGTAGGCTCAGTTTTCCTGACTGTCAGACCCCAACTTCCTTTCCACTCCTGGAAAGTAGAGTGTTTTCCAGCCTGCCATCGTGGCCTCTGCTACCTCAGTGCTGTCAGTCTGGGGGAAGCGAGAAGGCTTTGCTGGATTTTAGAGTACAACCTGCTCCCCAGCTTCATGGATGTCATTCTTTACACTGTTCCTTATTCCAGCAGCTGCACAGATCTCTGAAGACGAGCCAGCTTTACTGATGCTTACAGGAACAACTACATCCCAATCACCACCAGGTTTCCTGCAAGATCCCACAGCAGATTATGTCAGAGGACCAAACACTCAAGTAGAGCATTTAGTGTCTTGGATTATCTCCTCACCTGTGTTTGACAGCACACACTTAAGAGACCCACCTATGTGTCCTACGGCTTAAGATAGACTCAATGGGACAATGGCATTCCCTTTCATGATCCACATCTGGGATTTATTACTCCAAACACCAACCTATGCCACAGGCCCTCTCTTTTGCAAAAGATGATGTTTTATTCTCCTGAGAATAGAAGACTTTTCCACCAACTACCAGTACTGAGCTGTGACTCTCATTGCTTTAAAGATACTGCTTTGTGTAGCTGGTGATGGAGCCCATTGCTCTTCTTTTAGGAAGGAGAACTATCCCCAGCACATCTATGCACTTGTACTGCCAGAAAGCTGTAGCTGGCTCTCTCACTGCTCGCAACAGCCTGGGAAAGAAAGATTTTGACCTCTTTCATCTTGACTCTGGTGATGGATGGTTGACTGTAATTCCTGCCTACCCATTTAATCAGTGTGAGCAGACAGGAGCACGACTAGGCTCAACAGGAAAGCAGCAGGCAATGGTGGAAATCCCAGAGGCTCTGGAGTGCAGGGAGGTGTGAAGGTGAGGTGCTGGCAGGGGAGCAAAGCACTGGGGTATAGTTCTGACACAAGAGACTACAGGGAAGGAACCTGGGGCTTCTCCTTGGATGAGCCCTGTAAACCTAAAATCCCGTCTGCTGGCTGTGCCACTTCAGAGGATGAAGCCATGCTGCAGTGAAAGAACAGCCCCAAGAGTAGCATAAACCACAGCATGGCTGCATCCTGCCCGCCCATGGGCAGCCTGCCTGCCATAAATACATGGGGGCACTCAAGCATGGAGGAGAAAGGAGAGGGTCCAGCCATACCCAAAGCTACTTTTACAGTCTCATGACATGAAAGGCAAATAAATCTGCTCTTAAGGGAGCCTCCCATCTATCAACAGCCAACACACGCACAGAGTTCAAGGCCAGAATAGACCATGTGGTCTGATCTCCTGCCTAAAAACAGATGACCAGTAAATTTTCTCTGTTTCCAGACCCCAGTAACATGCCCCAAAACCAAGAGCTCCCCACCTCCACCCCTCAGCTCAGCAGCAGTGTGTCTGCAGGACCCTGTAGCCATTAGAACATGTTCAAATCAAACCCAGTCGTGTGGTGTAGGGGACCCTCCACGTGCTCCCTGAAGCTGGCACTAACCTCAGCTCCCAGCCTGAGGGCCAGTGGGTCAGACACACTGGAGCAGAGTGCTGTGTAGCCAATGAGGTGGAGACAGTAGAGGCCAAAATGGCATTACTGCATTTCTGGCCCCCTGCACAACCAGCAACAGTGAAGCAGCCACAGCCACTGAAGCAGGGGAGCAGCACGATGAACACATCCAGGTTGTGCTGTCAATGAACAGCCTGCTCAGAAAGAAGAGGGATGCATTGCGAATGAAGGCCAGCCCTGAATGACTACTTCTGATGTAGCAGGAGTACCCTCTAGTGGGAGAACAGCTTGGAGAAAGCCTTGAAAATCATTACATGCACACACAAATGCAGAATTTTAGATCTCAAAGAAAAAAAATGCACTGAGATTGAGCATAAAACAAACAGAATGGGCTTGAAAACCGAGGACCACAAAATATCATGGGAAATACAGGCATAAAGTCTGATTATCACTTACAGTGCTATTTTTTACTTTTCAAGGAAAGCCACTTAAAAACATAGTCAAAACCACTCCTTCAAGGATTTCTATGCCAGGAGAGCAGTGGCTTGGAAACTAGATAGAAGAGTACTCATATTCATGAAGCCAGGCCAAGCCTATTTAAATACCCAAAGGTCACAGAAAAGCTTACAGCTGTGTGTCTTAATCCTGCTTACTGCCTGAAACTTCTGGGGGTAGAAGCAGTCTCTGTACTCATGGCAGAAGCCCGACACGTTTCCTGACGACATCAGAGCTGGTCAAGCTGCCTTGCTTTGGCTCCTGGATGAAAGATTTTGCTGTTAGAGCAGGGGAGGAACTGGGCAATGACTGATGCATTGGACATAAAGAATGCAGAGGATGCTTTAAAGTGTACACAGATGGGATCAATATGTTCCCCTCAGTGCCCTCTCTAATACCACACTGACACCACAGTGACAGGTGAGTATTAGAATCTCAATAGAGTGGAATTATGTGGTACCTCCAGCACCCTTGCCATGCAAAAGCCTATCTACCCTCAATGGTATATATCTAGACATCCCTTCATCCACTATTGAAATGCACCTACCTCTAGGGAGACATTTGTGGTGTCTACACCTCCAAATCTTCTGGTTTGGGCAAAGAGAAATACAGCTGAGGCTTCTGAGCTCTTGTTTTCAGATTAAAGATCTAAGCATTGTTTTCTGCAAGACAGCAGCTGTAAAGGATTTAAAGAAACACAGTCCACTTTAAACAGCCAGGGATAGAAGGAAACTAAGAAAGTCCATCCCAGACTCCACGTAACCTTTTCTATAGAGATGTCACCCAGTTAAGCATCCCACAGAAACCTGTGCTGGTAGAAGTGCCATCAGGTGAAGCAGGAGTGAGAGCAGGGCATGGGGATGCTTCACAGGTCAATTTAGAAATGGTGGGAGAGGTGACAGGCACAGGAAAGTGATGAGTTAAGCCCAGCATCCCTCCTGGGAGACATCACAGTGCTCCCTCTGCATGGTGTGCCATGTGCAGCCCACGAGTTCCCTACTTCCTTCAAGCTCCAGTTCCTCCCAGAAAACACAGCTAAGTCAGAGCCCCAGTTTCTGGTTGTAAGTATGAAATTCCCTTTTGGGTCCACCTTCAGTTCAAAGAGCCTCCTCTCAAAGAGGAGCTGCCCCACAGCAGAGCTCACTGCCACCTTCCTGCTCCATACTCAGCAGCCACCTGGCTGCTTCAGCCCACCAGGACTTCCCAACCAAGCACTGACACAGCAAGGTACAACATGACAACCACAGGAGCAGGAAAAGATGCCAGTCCTAGACACTGACTCCACCTGGATCCTTCTTATTTCACTGGGAAGCATCTGGGAAAAGATAACTACTCATCATAGAGAAGGAGGGAGCCTTGCTTAAGGTGACTGAGCTGCAGAACTGGACCAAAGCCCAGACCTCTCCCAGAGGCAGAGGGAGGGTTTGGCTCTGTGGAGGGTTACTTTGCCTTCCAGAGCAGAAGGCGGTGAATTCCCCATTCCCCACACTGCACACTCAGTTAAAGTGACAGATGACTCTGCGTGTGTGTGTGCGTGCATGAGCCTCCATCACTGTAGCAAGGAGAGTGCAGATGATTGCTCAGGGAGAATGGAAGAGAAAAAGAAAGCAAACAGATGAGAGAAATTTGACATAGACTTCTGAAGAAAGAAGTGGAAGAGACTCCCTGGATGCAGAAGGTGCCACTGCAGAACCAGGCACATGCAGTGGAAGAGACTCCTTGGATGCAGAAGGTGCATCTGCAGAGCCAGGGACATGCCAAGGAAAATCCATGAAAAGTTTAAACTTTAAAGGAAAAGCAAAGCAAAGAAAAGAAAAAAAAAAAGGAAGAGAAAGGATCCTATTAAGATTAATGCTTTTTGGCTTTCCATCTCCCTCCAGCATGGCTCTTCCATTTCCGTAAGCTCATTATCCTCACTGCTGTTTCACTTAATTGGAAAATGCCTATTGCAACAGAGCACGTTCCAAGACAAACCTTGAACGTACATAGAACAGGCACTTAAAAGCTTTCAAATATTTCAAATTTGCTCAACACAATTAATGTTAACAAAAGCCCTGTGGGACTCTGGTTTGGGTTTTTTTTAAGCAAAACAAAACCCACCAAAAAGAACAAGCCCCACAACAGTCATAAAGCATGTGTTCACAGGGCTAGAAACACCATTACACTGCTCCTGATTAGTATTCACTAAGTTTTTATGTGCACACACAGTTATTGCCAGGATAGGGAAGAGGGGAAAGGAGGAAATGACAGTAAATTATTTGGCTGGTGAAGGTCAGGGAACTGAAACAAGGATATTAGTTCCACTGCACCCAGCACCACCAGGTCTGCCATGTCAGTCATGGCACCCCCATTTAGGTAATCCTTCTTCACTTTCAGCCAGTGCCGCTTCCCTGGTTCTTAATTACCCTGTGCAGAACAGGGTAAGAACCCCCAGTCAGAAAGATCATCTGGGGGACAGCTGTCCCCTCAAACAGCCCTTGCTTTTATCCAGCTTAACACTGCAAGAGCACAGCAGTGCTCACATCTATAAGGAGCAACTTGGATTGGATGTCAGCATCAGTAAGAACCCAGAGATTTCCAGGATGCTCAGCTTTGTGTGCTTCATCCACAGATCTGCCTGCTGTTACTCCCCAACTCCCGGCATACCCAGTGAAGAGTAAATATGAACCTGCCTTTATATCTTTCAACACCAGTCCTTCCAGTCCCTCACGAATGATGTGGGTGATCGTATCTGCCAGATCCAAAGCTTTCTGAAATGGAAAGGCATCACGGTTAGCTCAAGAGTGTCAAAGGGCTGTGGTCTTCAGGCTTTCTATGTGGAGCAGTGGTGTACTAAACCATGTTCTCTTTGCTGCACATCCAGTAACTAATATGGGAATATGTCCCAGGAAGAGAAGGGGTCGTTAGTTAAACATACCCCTCAGAGATGAGGACACACGTTGGTTGTGTCCCAGGTATGTTGTGTATGTGCAAGATGAGATTTTCTCAGCCTGCTTAATGCTCTATCCAGCTGCCTTGGTTCCTATCCTCTTTGCTTCTTCCCAAAATGCTTCCTCTGCCCCAAATGCCCAAGCATTCTCCACCAAAGCCAAGATGCTACTGAAATCAGTAGCAGTGGGGAAAAATAATGGGAGATAGGCCTTGTGCACAGCAATGAAAGGAAAAACCAAGCGTGCTGCAATGTAAATGCAGCTTTTAGCACTTGGGATGTATGTGGGCTGTGTGGCACTTGAAGTTGCCAGAAGCAGTCTAGCTCCCTTCAGTCATATTCCAGTCTTTCTCCACAGCTCAGCATTGCACAGTAAAGACTAAGTTACATGAGGATTTAGCTCCTCCTAGCAACAAAGTTATGATAGGTACAAAATCGTTAAGAAGCCAAGAGGAAAAAAAAGATGTGCAAGTTTCAACTATGTAAAGTGGTTGCATTGCTCAAGATGGGAGCACAGGCACAGTGCTCTTGAACACCGCTCACTCAAGGAGCCCTGTACAGACAGCAGAACCATCCTGACAGCAGGGGATTGCTGCCTTTGCAGCCTTAGTCAGAAGGCCCTGTGGCAAAGGAGCAATGGGGTCTCCAGAGTACAAGCAATGAGATCACCAGCCAGGCAGTCTGAACACTGAGCTCACCGTGACGTGCTTCATCTCTGAGAAGAGGAGCCGGTCAGGGATTTCAACCGTGTTATCATAGAGGAACTTGCAATGCTCACACAGAGGCCTGAAGGAAGGTTTGGAGAATGAAGGACAAGTAGCAGACATGTGAACACTGAGAAAAGCTATTTAGAGAATTAAATGATGTATCCTACAGAGTTCTAGAAAGGACAATCAATTCTTACTTTCCTCCAGGGAGTGAGTTATAAAATAGAAGTTCTATGTTAAGCATGCATTTTGTTTCAGATAGAAGATGAGCTGGGCACTGAACCACACTCACTGAAATAGAGTCAAACCTATTTTGGAACTGCAAAGCAAGATAGAGCTCCACAGTGAAACTCCTCAGCACAGCAAGGATCCTCCCATGCTGCCTGGATTTTCTGGGCTCAATAGCCCACATAAACCTCTCCCTCTGTGGCAAGTTCATGCTGGCAAACTGGTCAGGCTACTCACACTGTGCCAGACACATATCTGTCCATCAGGCTGACATCACTGAAGTAGATGCAGTCAAACACAAACAAGCAAACATTGGCATCTTGGAAAGCAGCTTTATGCAAAACAATTAAGAGCGACTGAAAGAAATCCACAGTCATAGCAAGCAGCAATAGGCAGGTTTAGAAAGATGACAGAAACAAAAGGATGCATTTTTATCTCCATCATCTTTTAGTTATAAGCAGCTTAGGCCTTTTCTAAAAGACAGAATTATTCTAAGAATTAAGATTTAGACTGAACGTGTCAAAAGCACACAGAAAGAAACTAAAAATGCTCATTTCCTAGTGACAGGGAAACATCACCAGAAATAGTAATGACTTCAGGCAGTATAACATCCATCCATCACTACCGCTGTAACAAAAACCCAACCACCATTCCAGACTTCAGATTAATGGCTACTTTAAGTTAAAGCCCTTACAGCTTAATTTTCATGTTACTGTCCTCTTCCTCACCACCATTTAGTCTAGATATAGACACTATACAACATTCACATGGACTAAACGCTCTTGATGTACCGTGGTGTTCCACTTTGCCACACATTGCTCAATGACAGAACCACAGGGTTTTCTAAGGGGTTTTAACATTTATCTTGAGCTGAAATGTTCTTACTGTCCTGCAAGATTAATATCAAATCTGTTGTATTAGAGCAGTCCCTTTTCTTTGATATCAGCCTTCTC